>NC_086155.1:143058369-145458369 GCF_035149785.1 Candoia aspera
CAGAGGGTGGGTGCCACAGCAGAGAAGGCCCTCCTCCTGGACCCTGCCAATCGGCAATCCCTCATGGACGGGGTCCGCAACATGCCCTCTCTGCCTGACCGGGTGGGATGGGTCGATGTAGCAGGGGTGAGGTGGTTCCTCAGGTAACCTGGACCCATGCCATGTAAGGCTTTATAGGTGATAACTAACACCTTGAATTGGACCTGGAAGCAAACTGGCACCCAATGCAGCTCACGCAGCAATGGTGTTATTTGTGCCCTTCTAGGGGCTCCTAAGACTGCTCATGTGGCTGCACTTTGCACCAGCTGTAGCTTCCAGACACTCTTCAAGGGTAGCCCCATGTAAAGCGCATTGCAATAGCCTATGCAGGAAATGACCAGGGCATGAATGACCGTTCGGAGGGACTCCCATCCAGGAAAGGGCGTAACTGGCGCATGCACGTAGCTGCCTTCTGAGGTAATGGTGATATTGTAAGAGATTTTACTCACCTTGAAGTTCCCTTAAATTGTGTTGGAATAAAGGGAAAATACTACTACTTTGATACTGGTGAAGCAAATTATGATTTAAATCTATCTCACTAGTGGGCTGGGGTCAAGTGGAAGGCAACATCATAGGGATACAACATATAGGTAATAGGATGCACACAAATGGCTAACAAGCACTTTTTTAAAAAAGAAAAGAAAGTAAGTGTTGAACCCTCAGAGACACAAAATTTTATTTACAGATAAAGATTTCTCTGAGGATAAAAACCCGACATGTAATGGGAGTCTCCCTCCATGGATCCATTTAATTTCACTAGAGCTTTGATTTATTGTTCAGGCTCACACCAAACAGATACGTTCCTCCTTTTTGCGGTGGGAGATAAGGTTTTGCCAGTGACAAAAGGTGTTCTCTAAAAAGAGGCCCCTCTCTGTATGTTTTCCTTTATTGCGATATTTGTTTAGGGAAAGTGACTACTGTATTGTTGAGTTCTTCACACAGAATGACTTATACAGGAGCCCTGACTGGCAGCAGAGTAGATAGACAGTAAAGAGAACTAAGATTTCAAGGACTTTGTCAAACAGCCCATGGACAACAGCAGGGCAATAAAAATTTAGCCACCTTGTCCTTTCACCATTCTCTTTAACTACCAATTAGGTGAAATTTTATGGCTGTCCTTGGCTTCCAGGCTGAAAATGCTACAGCAATTCCTTTGTTATTATCTTGTAATGTTAGTAAAAGTGTTTTGGAGAATTGAGAATACTACCTGCTCAAAACTGATCTAGCCCTCTAAGTACCATTTGCTCATTTGTGAGTACTGTATTCTGCCCCCTCAGGGAGATATGAGAGGTCCAGAGGTGGGGTTTCCAGATATGAAACCCCATGAAAAAGGGAAACTGCACATTACTCAGGCTCACATTTGTGCAAGCAGAAGGAGCAAAATGGGAGTGAATTGGCTTTGTGGAATACTGGCTAATTGTTTACATAATTGTTTTATATAAATATGGCCAGTGTCAAGGAAGAGATACTGCAGTGTAGCTGTTTTACAGATGGCAATATAGCTGGCCTTGAGAGGATTCAAAGGAACTTTGGGTAGGACAAAATTAATGGCCGTGTCTTGAGTGGGATGTCTACAAATATGTTTGCATATTCTCCTCTATGGAAGTGTGAAGTCTGGTCATTCACACTTCCATAGAGGAGAGTATGTATTGCCTCCCACTAATACCAAATTGCCATTGGGGATGTGGCAGAAATGCATGTCTACTTGTAGATACCAGCAAACTCCTCTCTTTATGCATTAGACCACATTCACATTAGTTCTATACCTCAGATCCTCTTATAAAAGATATATTATAAGGGAGAGCTGGAGTAACATTTCTTGACATTCACCATCAATGCAATAGCATTTGTCTAATGATTTTGGAATGAGAGCTTATTTTTTGTCTAAGAAATGCTGATTAAAAATAAGTTTTCAAATCTGGTACATTTATTTTACAAGAATATGTTTACAGTTTATGACCACAGAAGATCTGTTGATGAAGCAGTATATGTAGGTGGATGGCATACCTGTTTTATATTTGCAAGCAAATTGCCAGTTGCTCAGGGTTGAACTACAAGTGATAATATGATAGCATGATCAAACTTGGATTTGCACTATCACATGCATCACATTTTTTAAATACCATATAGCCTGAAGACAAAATTTGGAAAACTCAGAGACTACTAATTATTTTGCCACTGTTTGGTTGACATTTTTATTCTAAATCAGTGAAGCTGTAATTTGTTTTAATTAGTCAGCTAATATATGTCGATTTTCACACATAAAGAGGTAGTTAAATAAAGTGTGTGAAACCCACCTCACTTCAGTGGTTTACTATTCCAGTTTGTCAGTATCTCTAAACCATTAAGGTGGTCCTCTTGTTCAGCAACCATTCAAACTTACGATGGCACTGAAAAGATGGTACTTACAACTGGTCCTCATACTTATGATGGTTGCAGTGTCCCTGTGGTCACATGATTGTGATCAGGGTGCTCAGTGATTGGCTCACAATTACAACGTTGCAGCTTCTCACGGTCACATTTGCAACCTTCATTGCCAGCTTCTGACAAGCAAAGTCAATGGGGAAGCTGGCAGAAGGTTGCAAATGGTGACCACATGACATTGCGCTCACTGATGGCACAGGATTTGCTTAATGATGGCAACTGGAAATGCCAGAACTGCCATTGCTAAGTGGCACAGTCACATGATGTCGTGTTTTACAATTGTGTTGCTTAGCGATGGAAATCCCAGTCCCAATAACCATCATTAACTGAGGACTACCTGTAGAGTGGTTGTTTTTCATTGAATTTCAGTTTGCTTTGTAGAGAAATGCACTGTCATGAGTAAGGATGGCGAGCAGGGGGCTCCCATCCAGACTGTCAAGCGCATGTGTAGCACTGAGGAACTGTTCAGCCATTCCAAGAGACACAGATCGGGACCGCCTTAACCTTTGGGGTTTATATGGCTGGGTTTTCCCATGCTTCCTCAGTTTGTTAGGATTCTTGTTAAGTATTAGAGACCAAGTCATTGTCTCAGTGTGTTTCCTGGTAATCGGGACATGCACTGAGGTAACTGTCCATACATTACTCCATATTGGAATAACAACTGAGTCCCTTCACCCCATGCTTTGGTCACGATGGGAACAAACTGAGACTTCAAATGTCACATTTAGTTAGTCTTCAGAATTCTGCTATTTCAGGTGGAGCTACCAAGTAATCTATGCCTGAAGTCTCAGTGAACTGTTGTCTGTACTACTGTCAATCTCACAGTGGCTTTATGAACTCAGATGCAATTACAAGGACACTGATTTATCCATAAACTCCACAGAAATCAATGAGGTTCAGTTCACAAGAAATGTGAAGTCTGTCTTTTACAGAGATTGGACATTCCTATGTCTATAATGGACTGACAGGACTGCTTCAAAAATTAATTTTTTAAAAATATAAAAAAGTATGAAATAGGAAAAAAAAACGTATTTGGAAGCACATTGGCTGTAAGAGAAACAAGACGGGCTGAGACTTTTTGTTGATTGCAGACTCCAGCTAAACCATAGCAGAGATACAATAGCTCCTAAAGGAAGGAAGTGTAAGGCTAGAGGTGTCTGACTCATTCAAGTATTTCATAAGAAGCAGTTGCCCCAGTGGGACTCAAGCCTGGAAGAGATATCTGCTAGGATTTCAGTCTTCCCCAAGCTGATCAGATTTTTTGGGTGAACTTGTATATTTATTCACTCATTTTGAACCTCTTTTAGGCCTGATTTTGCTTCCTGTTTATTCTGAGAAGGTGAGGAAAGTCATTTGTTCTTTGGGGTTTTTTTAATCAGTTAGTTCTTTGGGGAAATGCTGTAAGATTTGCATCAGCCAGGGTGTTTTGAAGCTAAGGGATTCTGTATGGAAACTTTCAAATTATCAGTGAAGATCATATACACAACTGATTTCATAGGAAGGAGGGGCTTAAACATGTAACACACAAACAGATGTCAGAAGGGTAAGAGGCCAGTGGCACAAACTTTAATGATCCTGGTACAGATGATTTCCAGGTGTATTGATTTCTATCTCATTTCCAAAGTGACATTCTCCCCTTTCAACCAATACTAAAGATGTATACTTTGCTATTTCAGTAAATGTAATTAAATGAAATAATTGGGAATGCAAACTTTCTAACAGATGTCTAGAGCAGTTACCAGATAAGCAGAAAAGCAATAGAGGATATTTTCCTACTTCTGCAATTCTGTGGGCACTTCTACATCACACCGTTTGAAACTCCTAGTCTATCAGTAACTAGCCTGACCTGCAATTGAACTTCACTTATGCTAACCTTGAACAGAGAAGAGTCAGGGAGCCCCATGAGCCAATCGGTGTTCTCCCTCTAGCTGACCAATGGGAGTGGGGGTGCACAAAATAATTCAGTTTGTGCTCTGCCCCAAGCTACTACAAGTCCTGAACTAATGAAATCCACTTATCCCTCCTTCCATGCAATAAATAGCTGTTCATCTCCTAATCCACATTTCCTGAATGCACTTTGTACATTTTCCTGTTCCTTTACAGAAATAAAGAACCCTTACAAAGGGATAGCTTCATAGCCACCCAGTCATCGTTCCCTGTTATATTTAAAAGTTTGCCAGTTATGACAAAAAATAGTATCCTTCCAAAAAATTAACTTTCATATCTCCTGCATTTCAGTGACAGATGACACATGTTGCAGTGAAGACATCCTACGTGCCTGTCTTTTGGGGAAATTGCTTGTCACTTCCCCATCTCCCACTTTATTTCATTCACTCCATCTCTGGGGGGAAAAAAACCTTAGACTTCATGATAGCACCATGTTGAATAGAATATTTTCATAAATGGATCCATTTTTTTGCAGGAATGTCCACAGGGAAGGGATCCAAAAAGCGATGAACTTGGCCACAACCATCTGATCGGAGCCCCGTCCCTTCATTATGCACGTAAAAGGGGGTGTTGTTTTGATCATACAGTGGTGGCCACCATCTTGACTTTTGGGATTCCTTCCCTGCAGGCAGCCCTGATTCTTTTAATCATTCTGTGCTCTGTATTTTCTGGATTACAGATTTCACAGTGTTTGGTTAACAGTGAACGGCAGGATTTTTAGGCCATTGTTAATAGTTTTAAAAAACCAGATGTGTAACTACAACCATCAGGAGGAACATTTTATGAGCCATCAGACAAACATACATATATTTAAATACATAAATACCTATGGTGGGAGAGGGAACACTAGAAACAGATTATGCTTTTTTCTTGTGAAGAAAGATGGAAAGGTTGTTAAAAAAACCCACGAGCACTGGAAGCTTGTGGGAGGCTACATACTCAGCATGAGTAAGATTGAAGCAGAGACAGTGAGCACCGATTGGCTGCTTTATGTGATACTTGCCTATTTTCCCTTTTTGAAGTCTTGGGAAAAACAATTCAGTTTAAAAAAATGGAAATGATTTAAGAGATGGACAGGATACAAACTATTGTAAGAACAATGTTCAGCAAAGTGAATAGAACTGAAGCCACAACATGGTTTACTTAAGAACAGGAATTGCCAAAATGTGATTGTGTTCTCTGTCTTGCAATTTACAGAGTACCGCATCCTTTTCCCCAAAATTGCACATATTGTTGAGATACCAATAATTATATGTGAAGAGAAGAAGGTGAGTGGAGAAAAGAAGAAAGGACAACAGAGAGAACCAGACTGATGCTGCCAGAGCATTGTCAGTCAGATTTCCATTCAGCTATTTTGGCCAAGAATTCCTATGAAATACATGTAAGAAAATCTAAAGTAAAGTTTTAAGTAATTCTAAATATTTTTTCTTCTGACATGGCACTATGGGAGGGGAAAATAATTTCAACTGTTCAGTTCTTATGCACTGGGCTGCTCCTAAGACCACAAGGGCAGGGAAAGTAACAAGAAAGAACCTAGCTCTGGTTAGATCTTGTCAGGTCACAGAGATAGTGAATTACTTTGTGAAAAGGTTTAGGATTTGTTGAGTGGAATTAAGGAAAGTGCATTGCTGCTCCTTGGCTGAATGTTTTCCTGTCACCAAGAACGCTTCCACGTAGCCTTTCTGTGATCCTTCAGAATCAGCTTCAAGCCCTGGTATTTCCACAAGGTGGTTAGTGTTTGAGAGCTGAGTGTTTTTTTCCTTAGGCTTTCATTGGTTTATCTGAGGTAAAGCTGGTCAGCCTTTGCAGTGCTGCAGATCTTGCAGATGATTCATCATACCCAGTAGGCTGAACTACTTGACTTCCTGGCTCTTTCAGCATCCTGTTTCTGGTACCTGTACCAATCAAAGCAAATATTTGTAGCTCAGGGTTGAACTGTGGAGTCCTTGCTGCTCTCTGAGCCTTGTTGTTTTCTTGCAGACATTTCATTGCCAGACTGGGCAACATCTTCAGTGCAAAGAGGGAGTGGGCCTTGCTCTCAGTTTATATACTGTGGCTTGCCCTGCTTGTGTTGGTAGGGCTGTTGTTCTCTCCTTGGGAGTTCTTTGATTGGGCTGTTGTTTGCTGCTTGGCTGATTGCCTGAGTTAATAGTTCCTTGATTAGGGTGTATTGTGTTGTTTGATGGTTCATCTGGTGTTAATCCTAGCGTTGAATTTTACATATCTGGGTGTTGATTGCTGGCAAGGAGGTGTTCTGGTCTTTTGGCTTTTCTATTGTCTCTTTTGAATGGTATGTAGATGTTGTTTACCTCTATGTGTCTGTTGACGGCTGCTTGGTCTGAGTGCCAGGCTTCCAGGAATTCTCTGGCATTTTTGGATTTGGCTTGGTTTAGGATGCTCACATGTTGAAACTATGGTTGAGTCTGTCCATGTGTTGTGAGATTAAGGCGTTCTCATCGTGTCTTCTGATTGGTAGTTGGTGTTTGTGGATGCGCTCTGCTAGTCTTCTGCCTGTCTGTCCTACATAGTGGCTGTTACTGTCTTTGCATTGTATGTTGTAAATAACTCCTGTTTTTTCTTCTTGGGCTATTGGGTCTTTTGGGTTGCTTAATATGTTTCGAAGAGTTTTAGTTGGTTTATGTGCTATGGTGATGCCATGTGGTTCTAACAGTGTTGGTGGTTTCTGAGATGTTTCTGATGTATGGCAGTGTTATCCTTTTCATAGTTTCCATTGGTTGGGTTGTAGTGGGTTGGGTGGTGAGGCACTTTTTGATAAAGCTGAGCAGGTATCCATTTTGTTGGAAGATGCTGTACAGATGATCTTTTTCTTTTTCCTGGTGTTCTGGGTTGCTGTAGTGTGTAAGTGCTCATCTGAATAATGTTCTTACACAGCTTCTCTTGTGGGAGGTTGGATTGTTACTGTGGTAATGGAATACTTGGTTGGTGTGGGTAGCTTTCCTTTAGACTTGTGTTTCTAACTTACCATCATTTCCTCTACTGATGAGGATGTCCAGGAATGGTAGTAAGTTGTTTTCTTCCTCCCTTGTGAATTTTATTCCATTAAAGATGTTATTGATGGTGTTGTGGGTTTCTTCCAGTTGTTTCTTTTGTATTATGACAAAGGTGTCATCTACATACCGGATCCATACTTTGGGTTGTATGTGTGGGAGTACTATCCTTTCCAGGCGCTACAGGTGCATTACAATCTCTGCTGTAAGTCCTGAAATCGGTGATCCCATGGATGTTCCTTTGACCTGTTGGTATATTTCTCCATCAAACTGAAAGTAGGTTGTAAGGCAGAGGTTGATGAGGTCCATTATCCTGGGTATTTCTATGGAAACTCCTTAATCTCACAACACATGGACAGACTCAACCATGGTTTCAACTGGGAAACTGTGAGCATCTTAAACCAAGCCAAATCCAAAAACGCCAGAGAATTCCTGGAAGCCTGGCACTCAGACCAAGCAGCCGTCAACAGACACAGAGGTAAACAACATCTACATACCATTCAAAAGAGACAATAGAAAAGCCAAAAGACCAGAACACCTCCTTGCCAGCAATCAACACCCAGATATGCAAAAATCAACACTAGGATTAACACCAGATGAACCATCAAACAGCACAATACACCCTAATCAAGGAACTATTAACTCAGGCAATCAACCAAGCAGCAAACAACAGCCCAATCAAAGAACTCCCAAGGAGAGAACAACATCCCTACCAACACAAGCAGGGCAAGCCACAGTATATAAACTGAGAGCAAGGCCCACTCCCTCTTTGCACTGAAGATGTTGCCCAGTCTGGCAATGAAATGTCTGCAAGAAAACAGCAAGGCTCAGAGAGGACCAAGGACTCCACAGTTCTGGTACCTGTCTCCAGGCCTTATTTAAAATATAGCATCCTCCCACTTCAGCTGCCAGAGCCACGTACAACCACAGTTTACGATATTGGGAAAAGTGCTTGACTGTAAAAATGCCAACTTGCTATCCTTTCACCTTCACAGCTTGCAAGAGGATTTAAATGCAGGAAGAAAAGCTGCTTCTCAGCTGGAAGAGCTTCTTCCTCACAGCAACCACCATACTGTTGCAAATGATTAGACAAATGCCCGTGATAGGAACCAAGAATGTTTGGAATAGGGTTTAGGAGACTTTTGGGATTCCCCTGCTGTGATGGCTCAGGGGCCAGAACGCTGATTGGATGACATTTTTGCTCATCCTCCTATTGGTCATGGGACACCCATTGGCTCATGGTGCTCTTTGCATGTTCTCAGCATTTTGAAGGTGATAGACATGAAAATGCCTTCAGGTCAGTACCAAATAGACTGTGATGTAGAAAAGATGGTGTTTCAGAAGTGCCTTAGGTGTGAAAGTAATGCAGCCTTCCCCCTCTCCCTCCATTTTTGCTACAGACTGGGAACAGTTTTCTTTTTTGATTGAGGCCCCTTCTGCAGAAAAGGTACTCATCTTGTGTTTGCTCCCTAGGCTTTTTAAGCATCGACATTGCTATAGTTCAAGCGTGGATTAATAGAATGAGGCTGCCCTTTCAAAAACTTTGATTGTTCCACACCCAATTGCTTAGGTATTATGAATCAGGCTTCCTATGGATTGAGTCAGAGGGTTAAAGGCACCTTGGTGCCTTTATTTATTGCTCTAAGTATTCTATTTTAGGTGCAACCACAGGCTAACTAAATTAAATTTCTTTTGTTAAAGTGGAATGTGAAGGCTCAAAAAAAAAGTTGGGGCAATGAAGATACCTTTGAGCTAAAGTTTTGTGGAATTTGCATGAGCCTGTAATAGGACAGGTGTGAAAGGAATTCCTGATGAATTGTGCTATTATATCACCCACCCACATTTGTGTAAACACAGAAACGAAGTGGCTAAACTTACTCATGTGAATCTGCTCTTAATTAGAGTTTAACTTCCACCTCCGGCAACAACATTCCAGGAGGCTACAGCTCAGTTTTATAAATGGTTTGTGGATCTGCAATTGCAGCATTTTTTAAAAAATAAATTGCTCCCCCATGAATTATCTGAAATGGACACCTCATCAGTATGAAAGTTGAATCTTTTTGCATCTAATTCTGCTTGTAAGGGTATTTATGCTGAGATGGGAGAAAATACAATGTCCCCTCCCCCCCCCAAAAAAAACAGGTGATGCCACAAGCAAGACATAAATATTACTCCGAGATTCTTTCCTCGTTTGTTAAAGTTGTATAACATGTCAAATTCACAGCTGACTAGTGTGCTATGAAATTCCAAGGGTGTGAAATTTAGCTTTAAATTTCAACACAAAGATATCATAGCATCCTGCTTTTCTAAGATTCTTGGAATAGTATAGCAAATAAACAACCGAAAGATGATTTTGCATTTCCGGCTTCAAACCTGGAAGGCAGCGGCAGAGTTCACTCAGCGTGCTGAGGGCTGTTCCACGCAGAGCGTCTGTCCAGGCCGGAGGGAACACCACACGGAGGTTTCTTGTTCAGCAGAGGAGATGTCTGATCCCTTATTTCTCTGCAGCATGTCTAAATCAGCAGAAAAGTTCACTTTTTTCTTTGTTTTGCAGCACTGAAGTTCTACAGAACGTGTGAAAGGAATGATTGCTTGGCCTGGCCTGGAGCCAGGAACTACTTCCCCCACTCCCTTTCAATGTCCTATTAAGGGTGCATTGCTGCAGGCACTTTCTCTGGGCAGTTCCTCTTTTTCCCCTTTTCCTGGCTTTAACTTTAACCCCTTTTCTCTGCATGGCAGCCCTTTGTATTTACTATACTGTTTCCTGGTGCTAGGATAGCAAAACATAATATGACTACATTTTTCCCCATAAAGCCAAATGTACTTCTGCCTATTCTCATTTTCAATTTCTCTAACAAAATGCTATGGAGCACATTTATGCTACTCTTGTGAATAGTCCAAAATCACAATATGTCAGGACCCCACATCTGGAACAGTATCTGCTTCCTGGTATCCTGGTTAAATCAGACAGCTGGAACTATTAAGCAATTTGATGGCTAACCCAAGCCTTTTAGGCCAACTTTTATGGCTGAAAATCATTGCAAGCCAGACAGTTCACTGAACAGAGATTTTTAGTTTTAAAACTGGGTGGTCTTGTTATGTTTTTCTGTAACTTGCCCAGAATCAGTCAGCCAGCAGGACTGTGGAGAATGGGGCTGAGGGATTGGGACTCTGCTTATTTTGAGAAAATCTGTTTGAAAACTAATCTATCATATCCTGGTTGGGTGGTTTAATGTAACTGAAGAATAGTCCATTATGAATAGTTTAAAAACATTTTAAAATGCTTTACAAGTCCATGTATGTAAACTTCTGGGCTGATACCATTTACCAAAGGCAGACTGAAGTTATCATGTTTGATTGTGGGCAGACGATGTAGGATGAGGTACAGAAAAGAGAAAAGGCAAGTACAGAGAAATGATTCAGATCAGTCCTCCATTTCTCAAAGGAGAGACAGTTCACCCCTGTCTCTATTTCAGGTTTAGATCAGGTAGCATCCAAGTAATCCTATGATTTGGCGCAACCTTTTCTGGGTGAATTAGATTGAAAATCAAAGGCTGAAGCTTATTTTCAATCTCACTCAGAATGGAGATCTATGCCCCCCACCCCTTATTGTTGAACTTCAGCTCCTAGTATTCTCTTTGGCCATGCTGGCTGAGTTACTGGAAGCTGAATTTCAGCAACGTCTGGAGTGTCACAACTGCTGCCACCCCCACCCCTACCCATCTAACTGATTAGTTATAAAGGCTTCAGATTTGTTGCCTTGCTTCTCAGACAATGGCCAGGCAGAAGGCTAGTGTCTAACCAGAAAGCCTGGTTTGATTGTTGTCTGATGAAAGCAACATTTTCCTTCTTTCATGGACTTTCTCTGTGCGGATGGTGGCTAAGAGATGGAAAATCCCAGGCTTCTCAGTTATATATTCTGTTGTCATCCCTGTGGTTTCCTCGTTGTAACAGTTGCTTTTCTATCTTGTCTTACCTATTTTAGATATAAAATGTTGATCTAAGCATATTATTTTTACTATATGCCATTTGGGGAGTATAATGATTCACCTGCTGTGGTTTCTAATGATTATTATTTTGTTCAAGGCTGCAAGAGGCCCAGCACAAGGGGGAAAAATCCACTGGAGCCTGGCACTACAGAAATATGATTTTTGGATAGTGTACATACCAGGAAATACCAACACCCTGGTAGAGACCTTACCCAGATATGCTTTTGAAAAATAGGACTGAAGGAAACTAATGAGTTTCTGGATATTTGATCTCTATTTCCCTTATTGTTAAACAGATACTAAAAATCTGGCTTATTGGAATTTGCTATGTGTTAGCAGAGGATAGAAACAGGAGGTTCATTAGGAGATGACAAAGATTTAAAGTACAGGAAGTGAATAGGGACTACTAACTCAAAGCAAGAGTAACCCCTTTTTCTCCCTGGGTTTCATTTTAATGGCGGGGTGTAGTCAATATGGGGCATCTCTCTTCAGAAGGTTCAGACACTTCAGACAGAGGGTTAAAGGAAAGTAGCTTGGCTTGTCCATCCAGGCAACACACAGATGGAACTCTGCGAAAATCAAATGCTGAACAGCCAGTGGAGAGGATGGCTTTCCCTGCCCAGCTGAGCTTTAAATAAGAGGAGGGGGCAGCCTCCATCTTTGTCTTGTGGGGGTTGTGTTTCTTCTCCAAGTTGTGCTAATGCCAAGATAAGGAGAAAGTTCCCAGTCTAACAACAGGACCACATCTAGTGAATAGCCAGCTAGTTGCAGTGTAGGGTCTGTTTTATTTTTTGGACTGAGATCTGGACTGTGTGAACTTCTGGAGCTGGGAGAATATGTAGTCCCCCGATTAACAGGACATAAACCAGTCTATTGAGGAAGTATTTATTTATCCCTTCTTCTATTCTCGTTTCTTTACAACTGTTTTATTCTAGGTCTCTCTCCTCGGTAGATAGAGTACAGATTGAAATTCTGAGTGAACCAGTGGTCCTCATTCTAGGAATGACTCTTCCCCATCAGGTCAGGCTACTGAAGGAAGGGGATTGCTGTCTCCAGGGTAAATTGGGAACAGAGCGAGTTTCTCTGGACTTACAGTGGTTGGTGGCAACATACCTAGTTGCAGGGGTTGTTGGGAAGAAGGTTTGGAGACTCCTTCTGGATATCAGTGGGGGCTTAAGCCATCATGCCCCGTGGGTGTGCAGGTGGGTGCACCCCACTGCAGCCAACTCTAATTCTTCCTTACTAATTTAAAACACTTATATGCTAAGCATTCTTAGGCAGTGTACAATGTTTTTAAAAAATACATGAAGAACAGCATGAAATGCCGAAGCACATCGACTGAAATAAGAAAGCACATAATGGCTCTGCATATAGCACAGGAAAACTTCATAGGGGTGAGCAGTGCTGATCTCCAAGCCCCCACAGTTGATCATTTCTTTAACTGGGGAAGACAGCTGGCGTGGAAGAGATGTAGAAGGCACAATTTTAATGTACTGCCAGGGTGAGAAGAGGACACTCATTTTTCCCTCCCAAATTAAATCCCAGCTATATGGTTAGAGCAGGACTCCTACAGATGCCACCTGTTGTTTCATCACAAACAAGCATATTATTCCCCTGCATGGTAATGCTGGCTGGATGCCACTTTCTCTCTCTCTCTTTCCAGACTGTCACACGCAGAGCCCTGAATTTGGCTTTTGGCTTAGGTCAGGGCATGCCTGGCAGATGCAGAGCTATTATTCAGCCAAATTTCAAGCAACACATGTGGAGGCTTGTTACCAGCAGCAGGCCAGGCTGTTCCTGTAGGGCTCACAAAGCACGCTGGCTCATCCAGCCTTTGTAAGCCTAACAAAGTTTCCATGGAAAGCCAGCACATTCATGCAAGATGCAAAGGAAAGAGGAGGACTGGGTTTACCAGATTTGAAATTGTATTTTGCAGCTTGTTGTTTGTTCTGGATGAAAGAATGGATGTTGCTGAGAAACAAGAGACTTTTAGAGTTAGAAGGTCATAATCTGAGATTTGGATGGCATGGATACTTATGGTACGGTAAAGTTAAAATTAATCATTTTATTAAACATGCCATATTGAGAATATGGAATAGATATGAACCCAGGCTGTGCCCAAAAACAGCTCTTTGGATCTCAGCACAAGAAGCATTCCATAGAAGAGAAACAGCAGGCAAAGAAAATGGTTAACACACAAGGAATTATTGGAAAATCAATGAGAATATAAAATTAAATCAAGAGAGCAACTAATGGTAGGAAGATATAATTCTCAATGGTTTTCTTATTTACAGTTATTAGAAAAATTTAAAGTAGACAAAAGATTTTATGGTATGTTGGAAATGTGAACAACATGAAGGGACATTTTATCATGCTTGGTGGACATGTAAATAGCTTAAAAAAATGGATTCAGATACATACATTGATACAATGGATTTTAAAGATTAATATTCACTTGAAGCTAGAACTTTTCTTTTTAGGATTGATGGATAAACAGTTAGAAAAAAGCTGTGGAAGATTATTTCAGTATATGATTACTGTGGCAAGATTACTATATGCACAAAGATAGAAAGACATTGCCCACCATGGAGGGATTGACAGAACTTGTTGAGATGGACAAACTAACCTCTTTAATTAGAGAAAGTACAACATCTACATTTATTGGTGACTGGAACCCCCTTATGGACTTTTTGCATAAAAATGAAAAAAGTGAACTTGTGATTTGTGGTTTTAATGATTGGACAGGATAGATTACGGAAGGAAGAGAGTCATGATGTAACTTTAGATATTTAATTTAAAATATAATTGTACTTATAACCCCTGTGAAGAATATCAGAAGCCACTGCTGTATGTCTGTCTTTATATCTTTTTCTTTTTTTCGATTTTCTTCTTTTGTTCTTATTGCACTTTTAGCTTTTTCTTTTATTTCCTTCTCTCCTTTTTGTTTTCTCTGTTCTATTTTAGTTTGTATTAGTTCTTATTAATAATTCCTCCTGGCTGGGGAATTCTGGGAGTTGAAGTCCATACAGCTTAAAGTTGCTGAGGTTGAAAAACACTGCTATAAAGGGATACACAGAGAGAGGTGTGCTCATTTCTGAGTTGGTACATACTCTTCAATAAGTAACAGATTTATGGCAACTGGTGCTGGCAGCAGTTGCTTAGTAAAACAAATGGGCATCAACTGTTGCCCTCCATCTATTTCACAGCTAACATTGCAGTACACATTGTAATATCCTTCAGTGAAAATATGCACTAAAGAAAGTTAAAGACTTGAGGGCCTATCAGTGGTAAATGGGGAATATCTTAAGTACAAATTACCAGACAAATCTGTCGAAGCATGTGTGACAACACTAAGAAATGATTAGTGGCCAGATGTATTGCATAAAACACCTATTCCCAAAACTTGCCTTTTGTAACTCACGCCATTGCAATAACTATGAATTAGCATTTGTGAGCCCTCTGTGAGAAAATGAGCTGTTTCCCCAGCCACAGCCCTAGAACTTACCACTCTATTGTTTCTATCATGTTACTAGAAAAAGCAGGATAAAATATGAGTTCTTAATTTTATGATCATGGTCCATGTATTGTATGTACAATATATGTTCAGCTCTTTATGATGGCATGAAATCTCTCTCTTTTTTTTTTAATGCAGAAGATAACGTAGAAATATTCAGTTCCTATTTTAGTCTTCCCTGAAAAGGGGTATGTACCTGGGAAACAACACAGAGATTACTAGAAGTCAGGATAGATTTTTTTTTAATTGGGAAGCTTCCTTAATAGACTGGGAATTGCTGTGGACATAATGTGTCATGACTTAATATTTGCCAAAATACCCCATGACATTCTGATCACCAAGCTAATTGATATAGGCAGGACGGCATGTCTTTTCGGTGGTTTTCATAAAATTGAAGCGGGTATCAGGATGAATGCCCTAAGGTTCAGTTCTCTGCTAGATACCCTACAACATTGTCTTCAGTAACTTTGATAATTAAATTTGTAGGATTTTTATTGTAGAAGACAGAAACAAAATTCAAAATGATTGCACCCACCTTCAGGACTGTATTAAGTTCTAGGCATCAAATATTTTTTTAAAAAAACATTCAAAGACATAAGAGGAAAGCAACATTGACAATAGGAGGATTTAAGAGGAGAGACTGAGGGAACTAATATTCTTGGTCTTGAGAAAAGATGACTGGAGGGTGGATATGATAGCACTTTTCAAATACCTTCTTCTATAAAAAGGTCAAGACCTGTTATCTATTGTCCTGCTGTGTAGAAAATGGAATAATGATCTTAAGTTACAGGAAGAACAATTCCTGACAGAAGAATTGTGAAACCAATTATCTGGAGATGTTGTGGTTCTCCTTCACTGGATGTATTTAAATAAAGGGTGGCCATCTGTCTTTTGGAGATGTTTTAAATTGGATTCCTGCAAGCAGATGATCAGACTTGGTTTAATGGTGTTTTCCAACTTTATGATTCTGTGAACTTAGTTGTAAAAGGATTGTTTCTGCATAAATGGTTCTTTGTACAATAGTTTTAGGCATATGATAATTATTTTGTTAAAAATCATGGATCTCACATTGTTGAACTGCATAGTATGCAGAGAATATGGGTGCTAGTATATCAGCATTTCCTAGTTTCTAAGAATGTATGAATGGACAATAATATGACTGAATCCCCACTAAATCTCCCTCATGTAGCTGTTCAGTATTGTATTATTGGAAGATGAGTGGGAAATGTAGAAGCCTAATGTGTAGTCTGGATCACATAAAAACAAAAATGAATGGAAACAATGGTCAGAAAAGCAAAACAATACAATCCCTAACCATTCAGAAGTCAAATTCTCAGAGTTGAGATTTACTCCATGGGAAATCCATATAGGATTGCTGCCTAAAGTTAAGTTACTAATATCTAAGGTACTTGGAAGTTCATTAATAGAACTTCTTACTTGCCACTATCTGTGGCAAGTTCTTCAGAGAACCTCCATTCTTAATTTAAACAATATGATGGAAGAAGAACCTAAAAAGCCTGCCTACTTTACAAGTCTTTTACATATAAAAGCAGAAGCTTGGCTTGTGTTTCTGGGACTGACAGTCTAACATCTTTAATGAATAACTCTTAAAATCTCCACTCATCAGTAACACATTGACAGATGGATGCCTTGCATTTTGGGTCACTTTCCCATTCTGTGTACTTAAAGGTCCATGTCAGTGTGGCAGGATTTAATTAGCGGTAGTGCCTCAACATCACCCAACTAATTACTAGTTTCCCCAAAGAAAGTAAAAGTGTGTGGGGTGGGGGGTGGGGTTGGGGAATGGAACAACAAAGAATGCTCTCCCCTTAGCAAATGAAACTTGCTAATAATGTTCCCTGTAAACACGACTACTAGTTGGCTTCTTGGCATAGTAATAATAGAGTTTATGAAAAAGTACAGTGTTCATTTTGAAAGTTTCTTCATAGACACAGTTTTCATCATTATGTCTTCATCTTAATAGCCTTTATGGACCTAAATTGGTTAGGAAAACGCTCTCATCTCCTCCAGTCCTCTGTAACAAGGGACTACAGTAATCCAATTTACTGCTGCCTCAATTTTCAAACAAGGTTGTTACTATTAATGGGCTTTCATTATTAATGGGCAGCATTTTTATGGGCAGATCTAAGTACAAAACTGCAGGGCTTTTCTCTCTTTCTCTTCTTGATTCCTTACTGTCCTGTGTTCTCCCACCCCCAATATGTTTGTGAAAAAGAGGGCCAGATTTAGGGAGCAATTAAAGTGAAGTAGAAGAGTCTTGCTCTACATAAACGATGAACCTTTGCTATTTTTTTTCCAGACAGCTGGGATTTTTCTTCCCCAGGACTATATTGCAAGATTATTCTTAATCACTATGATTTAGTAAAAGCACCCAAAGTCTTACTGTGCTTAGCCTTTGCTCTTACAGACTTTGGTCGCAAAGAATAATACTATATTAGTACATCCGCTAATGGTATTTAATCTGCACTTCTTCTAAAACAGTTAAATCAGGAAGTGAATTGCGGGACATCTCACAGGGGGAGGGGAGGCTGAAATACAGGACTGGCCAAGGATGTTCTGAAGTCCTTGCTTAAAAATTAATGTTTGCCAGTAGCCTGCATTTAAAGTTTTCTTTTGAAGGATTTTCTTTGCATCCCTATGCCATACAAATTGTTGAGATAAAGGGAAGGTGCTACAAGTGGCAAAATAATGCTGGCAGGAGCTCTGATCTTTGTGGCCATAGGTTTACAGTCAGGTATCAGCAGCTCCTCATAACAGCAAACTCCTTCCATGTTCCCCAATGGAGGTTTTTTCTCATGTTATGGATAGCAAGTGTTCCTCTCTTCTACCTGGAGCTATGTGGAGGCCGAGGGTTGAAAGGCTCCCCCTTCAAGCCACGATCCAGGTATGTTTTTATTTATTTATTTATTATTCAAATTTAATTACCGCCCATCTCCCCCAAAAGAGGGAGTCTGGGAGGTTTACAGTAAAATCAGTCTCCAAATATAAACATTAAAATCTCATAAAAACAACGACATCAGAATTATTATAAAATGCAATAAATAAATATGAAATCCAAGAAGGTATAAAATCCATGCTGGTGGGAGGGACTCTAGGGTGCGAGCCACCCCCAAGAATGGTTATTCACTTTCCCACCATAGGCGAGACGATAGAACCAAGTCTTCAGGGCCTTCTGGAAGGTCAGGAGTGAAGGGGCCTGCCTCACCTCTGGGGGCAAGATGTTCCAGAGGATGGGAGGCCCGCTTCCTGGACCCTGCCAGATGAAATTCTCTTACGGACGGGGTCTGCAACATGCCCTCTCTGGATGATTGGGTGGGGTGGGCCGATGTAATGGGGATGAGACGGTCCCTCAGGTAACCTGGCCCCATGCCATGTAGGGCTTTAAAGGTGATAACCAACACCTTGAATTGGACCCGGAAGCAAACTGGCACCCAGTGCAGCTCGCGCAGCAACGGTGTTATATGTGCCAACCTAGGGGCACCAAAAATGGCCCGTGCGGCTTCATTCTGGACCAGCTGAAGCTTCCAGATACTCTTCAAGGGTAGCCCCATGTAGAGCACATTGCAGTAGTCTACATGGGAGATGACCAGGGTGTTAGTGACTGTTCGGAGGGCTTCTCGTTCCAGGAATGGGCATAACTGGCGCACAACCCAAAGTTGCACAAAGGCCCTCCTGGCCATGACTGCCACTTGCTCTTCGAGCAGGAGTCATGAGTCCAGGAGAACCCCCAGATTACGCACTGAGTCTGTCTGGGGCAGTGCAACCTCATCCAGAACTAAGGATGACAATTTCCCAGAAGATGAAGCGCCAGCAATCCACAGCCACTCCATCTTACCAGGGTTCAGTTGAAGCCTGTTGTTCCCCATCCAGATCCCCATAGCCCCCAGGCACTGAGAACGGGCAGTCACTGCATCACTTACCTCACCTGAGATGGAGATGTATAATTGGGTATCATCAGCATACTGATGATACCTCATCCCGTGGTGACGGATGATCTCACCCAGTGGTTTCATGTAGATGTTAAACAAGAGAGAGAACCGAACCCTGTGGCACCCCACAATGGAGAGGTCGAGGGTCGGATCTCTCCTCTCCTATCACCACCGACTGGGACCGGCCCTGGAGGAAGGAGATGAACCAGCACAGAAGTACGCCGCCCACCCCCAACTCCCTGAGCCATCCCAAAAGGATACCATGGTCGATGGTATCAAAAGCCGCTGAGAGGTCAAGGAGACCAAGGATGGATGCACTGCCTCCATCCTGCTCCCGCCAGAGATCATCCATAAGTGCAACCAATGCAGTTTCTGTCCCATATCCTGGCCCATATGTTGCTCCTCCCTATGCAACGTGACTCGGTAGTAAAGAGAAATCAACCTCGCAAGGCCAAAGGATGTAAAAACATAACATCTAATTTGAGTTGTGCAGAAGAAATGCCACTGAGGTTCAAGACTGGAATTGTCATGGATTTTCATTTCTAAAATTAGTGCTGCTCAAGCATCTGTTTCCATCCACTGCCTGTTCTCCACAGTTGTTGCTCTTTCCTCAGTTCCAGGGTAGATTCACACATATCAGCCAGTACCTTATCACTTGGTGGCTTATGGCTAGATTATGTTTATTATTAAATGAACACCAATGGAAATTGACCTCGCAGTGTAATGCCTAACTTTGGTTTCTATTTCCATTTTTTTCTTCAGTATCCACTATCATATCAGTATTACCATAGATCCCAAAAGGTTCATAATCTTCCCGAAAGCACAGATAAATTGGCTTAACTATTAGAGTTGCACAAAGTTTTTGTCTTCAACCATCTTCTGTTGAGAAAGTAACTTTCTGTTTGCTAAAGCCGCCTTTTCAGACAGCATCTGCTCCTTCCCGGGTTTCCTCAGAAAATGTATGCAGGCTGTAACGACTGGCTGCTAGCTATTCCAGCTAGTTATTAGAAAGTTGAGGAGAGCAAGCTACATAGATAGTTGACTCAGAGCCACGCTACACATGATCACTGTGCTGGGCATTGCGCTGTCCCAGTATTTCCATGACGTTGTCAGTCTTCTATAGCTGAGCCAATTGACTACTTCTTCTAGCTCCAGTGTTAACATTGGAAAGACAGTTTTACAGAATTAATGCTAGAGCTGTGGGTTGGTGGTTAAATTCACAGTCATCGTAAACTGCTGAAACCCCCCATACAGAATCTTGCCAGACTAAAGGTTCCTTAACTGAGCTAAGGGGAAAATACTCTTGGGAATCTAGGGCGGTGCTAGTCTAACTTTCTTCCTCGGCTCCCCCACACTCTCCAAGCTGTGCAAGCTGTGAGAATGTTTATCTGCCTGGAATGTGCTCTCTACTCCCTCAGCTCCGAGCTCTATTGCATCGATCTTGTTTCCCCCAGCTTAATAAAGAGGAGTAGTCTTTTCTTCCCTTGTTGCAAAAACACCCAAGATGAAGCGAGGATGAAAATGGGTAGCAGAGTGCTCTATGGGTTTCAATTTTTGTACTTTCCCGTTGGTCAGTTGATAGGGGTGCTGTTTGGTTCTTGGGAAGTATTGAGTGTTACAAGGATGACAAACTGAGGATGCTCACAAGGCAGAACAGAAATACCAAAGGTTTGGAGGGGAAGCTGCTGGTGGAAACACTCCAGTGTTGTATCAAATGGCCTTCCCCAATTAACATCCATCCGATGTGCTCAACTACATATCTTACCGTTCCAACTCACATTGGCTGTGCTGCATGGGAGTTATAAAACTGCAGTCCAATACTTTGGAGATTCCCAGTTGGAAAGGCTCCCCCCCTCCAATGAAATAACAACAATGACATTTGCATGCACACACACGGATTAAACTCTGCAGAAAGGGTCTAAGGCATTTGAGTCAAGTAAAACTCCAATGGGAAGAGAAAGTCATAAAATTTTGCATCTTCTG
The DNA here is from genome assembly GCF_035149785.1 of Candoia aspera. Classification (NCBI taxonomy): domain Eukaryota; kingdom Metazoa; phylum Chordata; class Lepidosauria; order Squamata; family Candoiidae; genus Candoia; species Candoia aspera. The sequence goes on from NC_086155.1 coordinate 143,079,224, forward strand.
AACAGAGCTTCAGCCTATCCACAGGATATGTATAGGAATCTGACGCAGTAATATGGTTTGTACACCACAGGATTCCTTGTCATTCTTGCTACAGTAGGTTTAACATGATTAGTCTGTTGGAATTTACCTCTGAAGTCATAGGATAACAATGTAAAGTGTAAAATATTCTCTTCATTATCAGCAGGATGGGTGTGCATGTGCATGTGTTTGTAATAAAGTAACATCTATTAAGTATCGATCACTGCCAATAGCCTATTTTCAACTAACTATTCTAACTGAAAATTCAAAGTCTTCAAAAGAAACATTTAAATCATTACAAAAAAATACCTTGGATTCTGAGTAAAGATAAATATCAGCTTTTATTGAAACTTTCCTTTTTCAGAATAAAACTTCGAAGTAGAGAAAAAATCTGGTTCTGGACATGAACAAAGCAATGAGCCTCCTGATCTGCTGGCTGGAGATAAAGGTTTTTCAAGAGAAACCGGTAGACACCCACATAGAAGATACCAAAATAGATTATCAGAACAAATAGAATTCCCATCAGGGAATTAATGTGAGCTATTAATACCATACACTTACCTCTCTGATTTACTGCTGAGTTCTGAATATACAAGGAACATTTTCCTTTTTTCCACTCATGTTCCAACAGAGGTGTCTTATTGTTACGGCAATCGGTATTTCAGTGCCAAATTAATTGCACCGAAGAGCAAGAGGGAGGGGAGAAGAAGGAGAAGGAGCAGCCACAGCCAAGATAGTTAAAGCCACATTAGAGCATGTAAGGTGCTTTCTTCTTAAAATATATATCTAATTTCATTTTCTAAATCAATGGAATTACAAATGTAATTGTTTAGATTTTACAAAATCCAGAAGCATATGTAGAATCTATGGAAGACAGTAGAATCTATGGATCCCTACCAATAAATCCACTGTTCTGTTCCTAATCTCTTACCTGATCCATATTTAACTTCCTAAATAGTCATCCATGGCTCTTCCCCCCCCCCCCCCCCAGTGCTATATTTATTAGGCTTGCATCAGGTTGTGATCTTGGAATAAGGATTCTCTTATGCACAAGTGTTTTCAAATTTCAGTTGAACATTTATTTATTTATCTAGCTATATTTCCTAGTATTCTATTTGTATTTTGTTGAATCAGTACAGATTCATGGTTGTTTACAAAACAAGCAACAAAAACATTCTAACACTTAAAAATTTGCAGTAAATAAAAATTAAAACAACTAATAATTATAAAAATAACTATAACTAATAATAATTTCAACAATATAAGGATAAAATATAATAATGAAAACAAATAAATAAAACAAACCATATCCAAACCAATTAATATCAAAAATTAAACCACTGTAAGTGAATTAAATTAAATTAAATTAAATTAAATTAAATTAAATTAAATGTAAATGAATAATAAATTAAATATGGTGATGGCCACCTATTCAACCAAATGCTCAGGTTATGACCATTCATTCAGTGACAGTTCAAAGTTATGATGGCGCTGAATGAATGGTACTTATGACTGATCCTTGGAGTTCTGGCCATCGTAGCATCCTCACAGTCACATGATCATGATTTCCAACATCCCCTGCTGGCTTCCCACAAGCAAAGTCAAGTCCCAAGGACTATCTGTACTGGTAACCTGGCTGCTGCATTTTGCACCAATTGTAGTTCCTGGGTGGTCTTCAAAGGCAGACCTGTGTAGAGTATCTTGTAGTAGTCTAGTCAAGAAGTGATGAGACTTGGGTCACCATTGTGAAGATATGAAGATGGGTATATATTTGGTTTCTTCTCCAATATACAATACATTCCCAAGTTTGCAATGTTAATAAATCCATGCAATGTTTTTCTACAAGACCTGACATAAAGCAATAGACGGACTGCATTCTGGTGATTTATTTCTTTTTTTATTCTGTCCTACCCAATGGGATATTGGAAAAAAATAATGTAAAAGAGGTCAAGACTCTGTCTGTCTCTCTGCCATCAGGGTAACTCTCCAAAAAATGAACAGAATATAACCAAACATGATGTGAGGGAAGAAATTGGTAAAAAAAAAAAAAAAAGAGAGAGAGTTTAAAAATGGACTGGAATTGGCTGGGGGAAAAACTCTTGAAAAATTCCTCCAATGCATCCATATGGAGAGGCAGTACAGCACTGACTCAGAAAATTCATGACTGCTCCATTCTAATTTCCCCTTCCCTCCTGATCATGTGACCTAGTATAGAATACTTACAGCTGTCCTGTGCTTCCTGGTGCACATAGGCACACAAACACAGAAAGGTGCAACAATGGGGGAGGAAAGAAACACACAACACAGAAGTCACATGTTACTTCGTTACATGAAAGAAATACAGAAGCCGCCCAAGGCCACTGCTGGTAATAGGATTGAAAAGAATTCCAGAAGTCCTGCTTTCCTAAGCAGCAAACAGATTATGTCAAAATTATGACATACTCATGGTGATGTCATAATACATATCCCACCTTACATACTTACGTCCTGACAATTGATTCCCTTGTCCCCCCACTTGCCAACCCCTGTGTGGATGCTCCTGTGTGCTTTGTGTACTTTTCCTATCTTGTTTAATTTAGGAGATGTATTAGAAGGTTGAAAGCCTACTGTACCTTAAAAATGGTAGAAAACTACCATCAATCCTTGTTAGTATATTGTTAGATTTTAGAAGTCCAGTTGGAAGGACTCAGAGAAAACTGTGGAAAACTGATCTGGGGTCTGTGCACTTTACTAGTTGTTTTTTTCTACTCTGATTCTAATCTTTTAATAAAAGCTCACTTTAGCCAGCTACCGTATGCCTGGATCCCTGAAATATCTTACAGACTTGCTAAAGTGAATTTTGTCTAGGGAACTGGTGCTGCTTCATGAAATACAGGCTGCTGAGATCATAAAAAGTACGAGTGGAACTCAGTTTCAAGTCTGGATGCTTGGTGTCCTGGTACATGGAAAGTAGAAGCACAACTTGTTCCTGCAACTTGTATATGCAAAATGATGCTCCCTTTTGTAGCACAGTGTACTGTGTGTAAGTGTGCTAGGCTATAAATTAGCTCTTTCATGATATTCAGGTTGATCCAGTCCAGTTAATGCTAGGCAGCCCAGTGAGGCTGTTCAGAATGGAGATCCTACTAAGCGTCCATAGGATTTTGCTCCTTCCAAATAGATAGTTAAAATTCTTTCTCTTGAGTAGAGGAATGATGCAGCTGTTTACGCTCTGTGCCAAACTGAAAGGGGACCTGGCCTGAGAGGAAATGTGTCTGAAATGTCTTAATTGCAGAAGTATTATTCAAGGAAAGTCTACCGACTCTATAAAGCCTTTGCTATATGAAAAGAACATATGCAATGGCCCCTTTGCTAAATGTTTTTCATTGGTAGGCAAAGATATTTCTACCCTGGCAAGCTTAACCTACTAAGTGTCTGTTTGATTTAAACACAGTTATATATATGTCTGTCTGTCTGTCTGTCTGTGGCTCTGTATGTTTAAAACTGTTTCATTTTTGGATTTTGTTTTTTGGGGTTTTTTTGTTGTGCTATATAATTTTATTAAGGATTTTGATTACAATAATAAAAACAAATACAAACTAAACTTAAAGAAAGAAAAAAGAATAGTAAGAAAGAAGAAAAAGTACAAGAAAAAAGAAAAAGAAAGAAGACAGAGAAAAGAAAGAATATGATAAAGAAAAAGAAAATATATAAAGAAGTGACTTCCAACCTTCAGTACAATAAGTATAGACAAATTCAGTAACTCTTCACTCCCTATAAGGTTACAAACAGATATCTCTTCATTCCATATCCCATCCCTTATCTATAAGGAAATCTATAAAACAACAACTTTTCAATCCTGGTGTCAGCAAAAAGTCCATAAAGGGTTACAAAGCTGTTTTATTTTTGTATAGCATTTCTTTTTGAAATGTATGATTATTTAATGTCATTATAGTTTTCAGCCCTCGTGAGCTGCTCCAAATAAGTACCGGCAATAAAAAAGATATCTACATTTCTAGATAATCAATAAACTGCTTTTCAACTACAGATCTCTAAATGACCCTCCAAAGACCTGAAAGATTCTCGAAGGGCATCTTAAAGCTGTTCAGACAAGTATCTCGATCCTAGAAAGATGTGCTCTTCATCTGTGTTGTGTGAGCAGAGGCATTTTTAACCACTGTTAAACTTTTTGCTTTGAAAAAGGATCATCAGATGACTGACACTTTTAAGAGCCTGCCTTTCATTTGGAGCCCTTGATTGATTGATTGACTGAATGATTAGTTCTCTTATACAATTCTGACATGATGGTAGCTGTACATCCATATTTCCTACCATGTCAGTGAAAAACAGATGGGATGATTATTTGGAATCTAATTCTGGGAAGGACATCCCAGTATCTGTGCTGATGTCCATATATCCTTCAGGAAGCAGTTTGTTCTTGTCTTTGTGGTTTCTTCATTTCTTCAGGTTTCCATTAGTTATAGAATAATATGGTTAAATATCCGTGTAAACAAGATAAATTCTGTGATAATGGCCGGTAGCCTTTTTCACCATCTTTGGGTCTTTCCTCATCTGGATATAACCAATATACAAACATGCTTTGGCTAATCTTTTTTCTGCCTTGTCCCATGGATGTTGCCTTTATCTCATCCCAACCCCTGAGTTTAAGTTATCTTTAGGCTGAACTGAACTAAGCAAGTATTCTCTTCCTTATTCTCACACTTTCCAAAGTCAATTTCAAGGTGTGCAAAATCTGTTAAGCTGGGTCACCAAATACCTTGGAGGAAAGTCCAGTGATTCCAGTGATTGGAGACAGAGACAGACATAGAAATAAGACAGAGATCTGCAATGGGGGTAGCAAATTTCATGTTTGTACAGTTTTCTGTGAACTCAAAAATGAGTGGAGGACATTTCAACTCAGCTGTGGGGAAAGGCACATAGCTATATTTTTCTCTCCTCCATGTTTCATTTGCAGGAATTGTTAGTGGTTTTTCCTGCCTTTCCCCCCATATATAATTAGACCCACCATAATATTTCTCCATGCATTGGTCACAATCATCAGGCAGGGTTGTGTGGAGAGGACTAGTTTTATTGGCTTAGGCATTGATTAATGGTCAACTATATCGCAGTTTAATTGCTGAATCCAGAATACAAGGCCTACTTGTAGCAGGAAAGAAGGGGTTGTTGGGGATTTCTTTTACCTACTCTCATGATCCAGTTCTTTGAAAAGAGATAACAAAAGACCATTTGGTTGGCTTAAATCAGATGACCCTTTGCATATTAACCAGTCATCTCTGGCAGCTCCAGTTAATCAGTTCATTGGTTCGTGAGCCTGTTTGCCTGTTAAGTTTTGTCAGGATGGAGATTGCTTGTGATTATCTGGATTCTTATTACTGGCTTCTTCTTCTCCCCCTGCCCCACCTGCTGCCCCATAACATACAAACACACATACTTCAAGGCAGCTTAATGCATTTCATATGTTTGCCTGTCTTGATGAATTCATTTTTGTTGCCTCCCTTGTTACACCTGGTTTGGTTTTATTGTGGTTTCGGCCACCAGGGAGATATGGTGGTCCATTAGATCATTTCAATCTCCACAACAATACAGGGGGAGCAGCTAATGATTTACTAAGAAACCTTTCCTTTGTCCATTTGGCAGTCAGTTAAATATTTAACAAACTTTGTTAACAAACTTTTAAGAGATAAGTCATTAAATAGTTAAATAAGCAGATGCTTATAAAATCCTCAACATTCTTTCTATAGACCAGTGCTGTGTCTGCTTATACCATGGGATGTATTCCTGGGGGAATGGGGTGGGGGCAGGGTACAATTTTCAGCTATAAAGTATATAAACTAGAAAACGAGTTTTGTTTTGTGCATCAGCCACACTTTTGCTCAGTCATTTTGGCCAGACCAGTTGGGGCAGGTCACGTTCTGGCTTAACTGAAACTTAGAAAATTGTGGTTGTTCTGGCTTTTGCTGATGGATGGATGAATATGGATGAACAGGGCAGAGTTGGTGCCCCTTGCCCCTCTCTCCCATCCTTATCCACATGGCCTGGATGCTAGCTCGCCTGTTTACTTCTATGGTGCTGCTGCATTGCAATTCAAGCATTGCATACTCGACTGGCCCGCATGCCCCTCTTCCAATGACTGCTGCCCTACTCAAATATTTTACTTTCCCCTCTCTGAGACCAGCTCTTTTAAAGTGGCACATACTCATCTGGCCCTCCCCCATCTCCCCTGCACCCTCTTTCCTATCAACCTCTCAAGGTAGGCCAGGTCATCAGGACACACACACCACAACACTAGAACTCTACTTCATTGATATAGGATATAATAACAACAGAATCTTGAAAGCCTGACAGTGTTTCCCTTCCTCTTATACCAAAGAGAGCTAAGGCAGGGCAGTTTTAAGTTTCTTTCTCATGCTGTTTTATTTTCCTGGACTGAGCTCACGTTTTGCTAATGGTCTCTGCATTTCTTCTCAAGGTCATCTCTGTGTTCCCTTACTTCCATTTAGCTGCTACCACTGCACCACACCACTGCCAATGGCTTTCACATTCTCCCTACTGTCTCTCACCGGGGGAACATGCCAGGCACATGTGTGTTCCTGATCCATGGCCAAAGCAAATATGCACACTTTGGTCTGGGCACAGGCCATCTGACACAGGATAGTCTGTGTGTGAAATGTTTTGCACATCCTTAATTGAAAAGTACTGTTCTGTTTCTGAAACAGAGTAAGATAGCCTTCAGCATCTGATGTTTTCCAGATGTATGGGGTCATTCTGTGAGGTATAGTCTCCACGCATCTGGAGGATAACAGCTTAGGAAAGGGCAGACTAATATGGGATGAGATGTAATACTTCATATGGGAAGAATTTGAATATGTTCCTGTTCAATAAAATATTAAAAGGCATACAGTTTTATGAATTGTCTTTTACTACTTGGCTATGCCTTAAGTTTCACAGTAGTTTGTGTTCTGTAAATGTTTAAATGAATGTGTTTAAAGAAGTAAGAAGTCCAAAGTTTATTTTGGTTGCGGTAGCTGTCATTTATTTTGATATTTCTTTTGATGAAAAGCAATATATAAATGCAGTAGAATTAATAAATAAATACATTCCGTTGTTAATGCAATATTTTAAAAATCTTTTTAAAACACTAGCCTCTCAAGTTTTCATGCTAAGCCATGAGATCAAAATGTTAAAGTATTGTTCTTCCATCAACACACTGTTTAAAATAGATATCAAGCACAGTATTTAAGTGAGTGAGGTATTAACAGAGTGATAGCAGAGTTTAAGTTGTTTTTATTATACCTTTATTTGGTCATTCCTTCAGAACTTGAAAAACATCATTTTGCCAGGATTGTCTGTTAGGAACTGCATCTTTGAGATCTTGTAAGTTCATATGCGTTTTCGGTGATAGCATCTAGCCACCTTGTATTCTGTCAGCCTCTTTTTCTGTTGCCTTCAGTTCTTCAAAGCTTTGAATCTTCTCCAGTGTGTCTGGCCTTTTGCATTATGGATCTAAAATAACTTAGGTTTTAAGTTCATGATTAGTGCTTCCAGTAAACTGGTTTTATTTCATCTAATACCAAATGATTTCTTCTTGCCAGCCAGGATATTCTCAACCATTTCCTCCAGTACCACAATTCAAAGGCACCCATTTTTCTTCATTCAGTCTTTCTAATGGTCCTGCTTCCACAGACATTATAATTGGGGAAACCATGGCTTTGGTTTGATATTTTGTCTACATCTATCCTAGTCTTTCTGCCAAATAGGAGACATCTCTTGATTTCATAGATGCAGTGACTAGTCCTGTGATTTTTTTTTTAAACTTCCCTGATTAGGAAGATGAATTCTGTTAACACTTCAACAACTTTTCCAACTCTGTTGGGTTGGCATTGCCTCATTTTTGTTTTTGTTTATACTAAACAGCATCCTGGCTTCTGATTTCTCTCCTTTCACCTTCAGCAAGAGATTCGGTAAATCTTCCTTTCTTCCAGCCATTAAAGTAGTATACTCAGAGGTTGCTGATGTTTCTCCCAGTAATTTTAATTCCAGTTTGGGAAAGGCAGAAGGAAAGAGGAGAGAATGATCATCAGCAAGGTGGATGGTCTACAGTTACAGCAGTGATAGTGCACCAATGGGAGACTTGAAAGAACAGGTTAAGGATAGATCATCATGGAGAAAATCTATGTGCTTGCTAGGGATCACAAATGACTTGATGACACATAATCAATCAATCAATACAAAATGGGCACCTTTCCTAATTTTGAACCATTCACTTGCTCCCCATTCTATTCTAACTGCTGCTTTCTGGTAATCAGATAACAATTTACTTTTCAGTAATAACTGGAATGAAATTAATGTGTCGCATTAATGAAAAGAGGTTCAATAGAACTGTAATGTTTTATTGTCATTTTAGTTCTTATGTGTCAGCATAGCAGTTTCAAATGTCTACCTTAATTGGGACATTTTGAAATTCTACATGACTGACATTCAATCTTTCCTCTTTAGCTGCTGAATAATTTTGTGTTATTCAGAAGTGACAAACTTTTCCAATCCTTTTTCAAAACTTACTTAATTTATAATCCACCTCATTGGTACAGCAAGCATGATATACAATCAAATAATAATAATAATAATAATGGAGGAGGAGGAAGCAGCAGCAGCAATATCAACATAACAGACCAATCAATTAGTCTAAAAAAATGGAGTCACACCCTGCCCCAGACCCACATTTTAAGAGCTTTCCTAAGAACACTGGTATCAGGGCTGTGCAGACATCAGAGGAAATTCTATTCCAGAGGGCAGGGCCAGTTGCAGAGCAGGCCTAACTCCAATGGCCCATAAGATAGCCTTGCTTCAATGATGGGACTCAGAGTAAGCCAATCCTACCAGAACAGGCTGAGACAGTGGGGGAAAGGCAGTCCTGTAAATATCCAGGCCATGAAGGGATTTATAGAAGCCAACCAGCAGCTTACATTGTACCTGGACACCAAATGTTTTTTCTTCTCTCTCCTTCCAGTTTTTTCCCTGTTTTTATTATTGCCATGATTATTAATTTTGAAATGATATTGTTAATACTGTTGAATGTATCTGTATATTTTTCTTCTGTTGATTAGTTTAGCATAATAAAAGTAATGCAAAACAATCATTTACAGCAAGAGAATCTTCTTTGATTTCTCACTTGCTCTGGAGAAAAATTATGTCTTTCCTCCAAGAACTCAGGGAAGCTTATAGTGGGTCCTTTCTCCATTCTATCCTCAGAAGAACAGGGGCCACGAGGAATGAAAGTCCCTCGGAAGTTCCCATAGGTGGGGGAAACTTGAACTTGGGTCTCCCTGGTTTTAGTCCAATACCTGAAACACCACACCAAACTACAGCAGCTCTCGGGACTTTCCATTGCATAAAGGTGTGCCAGTGAAAAGCTGATACTCCAGAAGGCCATTTTGAATTGGAAGATGGGGTTTGGTGCCTTCTTCTGTTCCTATTTTTTGTTTAAAGAAGAAAGCAGGGCTGAGTTACACAACCTGAACATGATGTGCATTTGGCTTGCTTATTCCGAGTTGAAGAGATAGGGAGGGGCACAGAAATTGTAGGTGGGGTTTGTGGGGCTGCTATTTCACTAGTATCCTGGGGGTGGTCTGGAAACTGTAAATTGTAGACCACAGTTAAGGCCACAATCCAACATAAAATGCAGCGCACTTAAAGTCATTAAAATAAATGGGCTTAAACACTCTTAATTCAATACTGGGTTCTCTCTTTAGTATGCAAGCTGGCAATGTATCAATCACATATATTTGCAGTCAGCACATAACTTAAGGCTGGTTTTTATGTGTGAGCCGTGGTGACATCTGTGATGCGCCACAGTCATCATGCAAACTGTCTAGTGACTTCCCTTGAATTGTGTTGCTTTGGGGGGGAGGCTGTTTTAACACGCAGATTTTTTTCATTAATTATAGAATGTCTAACACCATCCAGTGGTATTTCATACACTCAGCTGTTTTAATGGGGAAAATGGTCAACAAGAAACACCAGATGGTTTCACCAATAGGAAATGGATCATAGCCATCCCCGTTCAATCACACAATATTCAATCTTTGCTTCATTTTTTAAGACTTTTATCCTGGTAAAAAAATATTTCTTGTTAAAACAGCTTGAAGTACATAGATAGTAGGTGTGACTGATAGCTGGCCAGTATCAGTATCTACTGCGGGGGAGATTTTGTTTTTAGATTTTTTATACCACCTTTATTATTTTTATAAATAACTCAAGATTATTTATAAAATACTCCTTCCTCCTTCTATTTTCCCCACAGCAACCCTGTGAGGTGAGTTGGGCTGAAAGAGTCACCCAGCAGGCTGTCATGCCTAAGGTGGGACTAGAACTCACAGTTTCCTGGTTCCTAGCCTGGGGCCTTAACCACTAGACCAAACTGACTTATCTAATATTTTGATCACCTAGTGAACAGTTTGCAGATTTGCCTTTTGCTTTTGTTTGATAATAGGGTATCCTTAAGGTGAATGCTGGGCTAGAAACCAGGAGACTGTGAGTTCTAGTTTCGCCTTAGGCATGAAAGCTGGCTGGGTGACCTTAGGCTAGTCACCCTCTCTTAGCCCAACTCACCTCACAGGGTTGTTGCTGTGGGGAAAATAGGAAGAGGAAGGAGTATTAGGTATGTTCGCCACCTTGAGTTATTTATAAAAGTAATAAAGGTGGAATAAAATAAAATAAATAAAATGTGTAACCAAAGCATTTATTGATGCCATGGGTGAAAAATTAAAGGTCTTTTGGAGAGCCTTTGTGGATCTTGGCATGATGCTCACTTGTGTTAGCTGAGAAATGTTTAAGTTTTGAGGCCTGAAACCCAGAATTAACCAAAATCAACAAGCAAAAATCTTTAGGGATAGATTTCATTGCAGAGACTCATCCTGCTTGCTATAAATAAAACTCAGTGTGACTTTGTTTGTTTGTTTGTTTTGGTGGTAGCCTTTAAGCAGCACATTAAATGGGACAACATGGAAACATGTAACCCAGTGATCTTCCCTGACATAAATCGTCTGCTACTCCTACACCCTCCTATGCCGCTTGCCATCTCTTGCAGTGAAGTGTCCTGTGTAATACAAATTGTAAATGCTTAATGGACCAGGACTGGGAACCTGTTTTACCACTATGTTAAAGCCATTGTATTACTTCAGAGAACTCTGTGTTGTGGAATTATACCGGTTGTGAAAACACAGGAGAGGCATTACGTGCCATGGACAAAATACTAGCTCTATGAAACTAGTACTAACAAGTTTTATTATGTTCTTCCCCCCACCCCAGCTTCAGTTGAATTTGTTAGGCTGGTATTACACTTTGGTGCAACATGGTGGTATTAAGGCCTTTCCTCTTCTTGCACCTGACCACAATACCGACATAACCTGTTGACAGCATCTTTTTTTCAGTTGTGCCCAGAGCTGTCTGCAAGAGGGGGCCAAATGGCAGGCACAACTCTAGATTTAAGTTCCCTCTCTTCATATGTTAACATTGTATATATGTACAGAAATGTGGGGCTTCAATCTGTAATTACATCCATCATTTTGACCCCTCTGGCCCCTCACTGCAAATAGCTCCGGTTGTGCCCCCACGCTGTTGTCCTCATCCCATCCCCAGCCCACAAGGGAGACTGCCTTATGTCTTTGCTGTATCGTTGTTAAGGTAGTGTTTTCCCCTTAAACCCAATAACAGCCACAAGGTATGTAAAATCTGTTGTGTTTCACCACCTGTTATGGCCCAGGGAGACCAGGTCAGGTGACCAGGAGTGGGTGAAATCCAAGAGGTCATTTCAGGCTGATGTGAGCATCCCTCCTCCCCTCCCATCTCTCACCAGTCATCTTTGTCACCTTTGTCTCCCTAAAGAGCTGGACAGGGTACTGTAGTCTACCAAAATTGCACAAAAGCACTACACTCCCCAGCCATATCAGTGCTTCAGTTCTATGGCCCATAGAACTGCTTACTGCAAAGCTTAAATAGCAAAATTGTGGAATGACATGAGCATCATGCCATATCTGTTACCTGCCAAAATCAGCATGTCAGAATCTGAACATCAGCATCTGTTGCAGAAGGAAAGGAAAGGAAAGGAAAGGACTCAGTTTTCTTTGTGACTCCATTTTTATTTAACTTAGGTTTAGGAAGAAGGGCATAGGCAAGAGCTTGGAGACCACAGACAGAATCCTGCCGCCAGGCCCACCCCATTCCTGCTGTAGTTTCGGGACTGGTAGATGTTTTTCCCAACGGCTGGAGATGTACAGAAATGAGAGGACTACAAATCTAATCATGTTGCTTGTCAAGTGCTGCACATGTAAAATCAGGAAGCATCAATTAAGAGTGAGTCAGAAAAGATGCAGCAGAGGCAGGGTAGAAATAGGTGGAGATCCACCAAAGAAGGATTTAAGAGCCATGAGCTCAATAGGCAGCCTTAAGCAAGCTATTCACACTCAGCCTTGGTTCTTGTCTATAACATGAGAGTAACATAAATCAATGTCTTGCCTCCTGTTTATTCAGTAACTACTCAGGAAGAAAAATCATTTGTCAGTCCTAATTGAGATGAGGCTCTGAGCTGGAGAATTCAGATTGCCTTAATGTAGTCTAGTATTGAGTTCCTGCAGCTCATTCCTTACAGTGCTTCATCTGCTCCCTGCACCATCTTTCCATTTTGAAAAAAGAGAATTGTATTGTATCTTGTCAAACAAAGGGTGCATAAGTTCTTAAACTCCGCTGTAAAGAAGGGATGGGCAACCTTTTGCCAGCTGGGGCTATACTTAACTTTTTCTTGATCGCTTAAGACCAACTGTGAGTGGGCTAATGATGCACAGTGGATAGGACCATACTGCAGAGGTGGGCAAGACCAGGATTTCTTTTTCTTTAAGAAAAGTTTCCTTTGGAAGTTTTTTTTTTTAAAACTATGTTAAGTCTAAGCATCCACCTGAAAATGATAGGAAATAATCAGTTTTTACAAGTTGAGAGTCCTTTTCAGCTTTACAGAATCATGATTAACCTGTCCCCGAAGAGTGCCTAAGGGACATGTAATGTTATATTAGTGTACTCTCTGGCACATGAATGTGTCTATTCATCCTTCAACTGCATATTTTAAGTAAGCAGCAAGGTGGCCTTTAATGGAGTCATAATAAAATGAGTACAAACAATTATAAGTTAGCTTGCCCTGCATTGTTTACGTCTTGTTTGACAACATGTTGCCCTTGGGCTGGTAAATTACAATTGTACCTATATGTTGAAAAACAGATACACACAGAGAGAAGGGACGCTGCATTAAGCCAGTGTTTTTCAACTTTAGCAACTTTTAAATGTGTGGACTTCAACTCCCAGAATTCCCCAGCCAACATGTCAATTCTTTTTTTCCTATATATCAGAAAGCAACCTTAGAAATAAATGTAAGATTATAATTTAAATGATAGTCTCAACCTGCAGATCTTTCTGTTAGGAAGGTATTGTTGGGACAATTCACTCCAATAAAACATGCATGATTGACAATATAGTAAAGATATCATTTCTACAAAATTGCATTTCTTTTCCTTAATTATGGCACCATTTTTTGTGTGAGATTAATATACATTTAAGAAGAAAGCTAATTGCAGAAAACAAGCCGATGTAACTGAGCCCTAATTAAATGAAAATGATGGTGCTAACGCAATTGTAGTGTTAATTAAATAACAATGGTGACAAGTGTCTGAACACTGGAAGGAAAATGATAAAATTCTTCACTCACATGGTTTAGTTAACTACTCAGCTGAGCTAAAAACTTCATTGTTTATGCTCTGGCTATGTTCCACCAATGTTCCACCGTTTTCATAGCTGGTAGATTCATTAAGCAGATACACCAAAGACTTTGTGCTCTATTTTTGCTTGCTCAGTGTGCTACTAGACTAGGACAGGCCAGAACACTTTTGCAATTTTTGCTAACATGTCAGCTAACCCTTGTGTGTTCTTGAAAGGCTATTGATTGGGGCAATGGCTATCAGTTGGGGCAATGGTGAAAATCACTGGCAGGGAAAAGAACACATCTGAAAGGATCTTCCTCTAAACTCGTCAAAATTTGCCAGTCCTGTCTTTTTGCATCTCAATAATGTTTTCAAACTTTAATTTTTAATCATGAGGACTAGAAACTAAAGAGATTCTACATTAGAATCTGCACACTGCCAATGTATGCGCACAACACACAGAAGTAGTGTGGGCATTTTTGTATACTTACAATAGTATATGAACTCATCTTCTCTTTTGACATTAAGCCCAGAGAACATATGCTTAGGGAAGGGCATCTCATTGGGTGGTCCATACATGTATGAACAAAACACATCTGTATCTGGGGTAAAAAAAGTTACTTGGGGCAATTGGAATGGTCTTCTGACTGATTCATCCAGCCATATGGATTTTGACATACTGTAGGTGCAACAAGGGGTTCCTGAATGAACAAAACATATTATGACTTGGGATGTATGTATGCTTGAGCATGTCCTGTAATTTGATAGTGAGAGGCAAGATAATGTGCCAAGTAATGCTGTTTTAGAACATCTATGTCCAATGTTAAGCCTTCATTTACTTGGTATCCTTTATATCTGTTGGAATTAAAGTTCAAAGAAACAGGCACCACTGCTGGCTTTTAGTTCTTTTTTTAAAAATCTCTTTTTAATACTGTACACAAAACAGAAGAAGAAAACCAGAAGACACAAAAACATAACAACAATAAATAAAAACAAAAGTAGAGAAATTTATAGGTACAGGTATTCCTTGACTTATGGTGGCAATTGGGACCAGAACTTCCATTGCTAAGTGATGCGGTCATAAAGCGCGACTGCATTGCTTAGTGACAACAATCCCTGCAGTTCTGGTTGCCATCGTTAACTGAATCCCATGATCATTAGGTGAGGCAACCTCCTGCTGGTTTCCCACAGCCAAGTCAGTGGGGAGCCGGCAGGAAGTTGCAAGTCCCAGGCTGGTAGGCAGGTGAGTGGCTGCTGCTGGGAGAGGGAGGGAGTGAGGGGGGCCACGGGGGTGCGGGGGAGGGTTGGGGAGGGTGCACAAGAGGTGCTGCACAGATCAGGAGGGTGTGTGGGGGGTGCACAAGAGGTGCTGTGCAGGCCAGGGAGCATGTACAGGGGTGCACAAGGGGCATGGCACGGGTTGGGGAGGATGTTTGAGAGGTGCAGTGCAGGCTGGGGAGGATTGGGGGGGTGCATGAGGGTGTGCAAGAGGTACGGCATGGGTTGGGGAGGTTGCACGGGGATGTGTGAGTGGCTGGCATGGCGTGAGTGCAGAGGAGCCAGGGGAGGGTGCACTGGTTGGGGGATTTAATATTTTTAAATCTTATTTTTCTTACCAGTACAGTATTGACAAACCTACATTTCAGAGAAATGTCAAATGTCGAAACCCACTTATAAAGCCTAGAAAACCCTCTTCTTCATAAAGAAATTGTAATTTGGACAACAAATTCTGAGCCATCTATTTATCCTATAAGAAGTTTCTCAAGGTTTTGCCAATCTTTTTTAAAATACCTGGCAAGTATTAAGATAGGTACCCTTCTAATAATAAACCTCAATCTTGGAGTCACATTCATTTTAATCACATATATTCTTCCCTATAGACTCAAAGAAGACAAGTGGCAAGAGAATGAGTGCCTTAAAAATAAAATCACTGGAGCCAAACCCCCACAATATCGTGATGTTTTCTATTCTATTTTAATCTATTTTTCTAATGTACATTAAATACTGAGGTCATTACATGTGTCTGTACTTGAAAATTCATATCAGCACAGCTCGTTTCAGATTACTACAGTATAGAGTTTGAAGGACTCTTCTCATATGTAAAGTATGTCCTGTGTGGGTAGTCTGTTTGGTCTGATCTTAGCAGAGAGCGTGATCACAGTCAGTGTAGCTGGTAGTCACCGGATTTATCATTTAGCTCAATATATGAATCAAGTTCCCATGGTTATTCAAGAAATCATGTTTAAAATAACATGTGTCCATATACTATGATTGTCAATGAAAGAAGGAAGGCAAGCAAAGTTTCTAAATCAGTCTTTCTCAACATTTTGACCCTGGAGAAACCCTTGAAATATTTTTCAGGCCTCGGGGAACCCTTGCACATTCAAGCTCAAATATCAGCCAGAAGTTACAAAATTATTATATTTGTTTCATGTGTAGGCCTGCATATGTGCATTAACAGTGTTCTTATACTGAAAATAAAGAAACATACCACTTTAATGTGAAGTTGCCCAACTTTGAAATAAGTTTTTAAATAAATTGTGATCTCCCAGGGAACCCCTAGTGACCTCTTGCAGAACCCTAGGGTTCCATGGAACCCTGGTTGAGAAACCCTGTTGGAAGGAAGGAAGGAAGGAAGGAAGGAAGGAAGGAAGGGCTTACTATTTACAGAATCCACTGGTGATAATTTATGCTTAATCCTGCAATTCAGTCACCCTCAGGATGAAACCTCTCATCTTCCAGGCCATGTTGATTTGGGATGATGGGAAATGTAGCCCAATGACACATCTGGAGAGCACCTAGTTGACATAGGCTGCATTATATGATAATCATTGCAAGAATCAGAGTGTTCACAATTCTTCTGATTCAATGTATTGGTTATCCCCTAAACCATTCACACAGAAGATGGAGCAGGCAGGAAGCAAGTCCTGCTTTGACCATGCTGTTCCCTGTGGATAAACACCGTCAGCACTGAAGAAATAACCCTTACATCTGAAGAAAGCTGATTTAACAAGAATTATTTCTTTAATGAGGCATGTTGTGTTTATTTTGGGGTGGGCAGGGAAGCTGTCTTTCTGCAACTCTTGTTGCTAGGAGCAATGTCTGGAAGTGACCTAATTCAAAGCTGGTTGTATCTTCCCTCTGATAGCAAGTTATTTCTTTCTTTTGCTGTGTTCCTTTTAAAGTTATGGAGCTCAAGACACAGCTGGGTGATGGTGAAGGCTGTGAAAGCAACATTAGCAACACTAGCATTTGTGTTCTTGAGACTGCTGCTAAACAATCACCACTATGCATGTTATTCAGTTTTTTCAGCACCAAGCTAAACATTGTACTTGGATTCAGCATGAGGCTCTGCTTGTATTCCCTTAGTCCACAGGCCAATATTGTCTCTTCTAAGAAGCTTGTATTTGCTGTGTTTAGAGATTAAACAATGCAGCCTAGTGACTAGCTTTATCTTTAGTCTTCTGGCCAAGAACAGATCATCATGCCTATGAATTCTCTTTTGGTGTCAGAGAAGGATGGTTTACTTAGCACTTTTTTCCTGTGTACAGGATTTGTGCTAAGCATTTATGCACTTCTGTTTTACAGGAAATTAATTGGCTTGAAAATGATACATTTTCACATGGACTTTTTTTTTTTAGCCAGCAAGATAATGGAGTCAAGGAATAACTAATGCCCATTATTATTCAGCCATTTTGTAATAGAAATGGGTTGCAAAAGGCTATTCTGATCCTCCTCTGATCCAAGTGTTTTTCAAAAGTAGCAACTTTAAAATGTGTGGACTTTCTTTTATATCAGTGTACTCTATGGCTCATGAATTTGAGTTGCCACATTTGAAGAACACTGCTGTAAATTGTCTTCACCATATTGTAATTCAGTGTTTCTCAACCTCCAACAATTTTAAGATGTACGGACTTCAACTCCCAGAATTCCCCAGCCAGCATGCGTAACTGGCTTAACTAAAAGGGACCAATGGGAGGAGGTTGTGACAGCCTCCACACTCTCTGTCTTTTGTCAGTTTTTAAGTCAACATGAATTACATAATCATGTCTATCTAAAAGAAGATAAATTGAACAAATCATGCCCATGACAAAAAGAAAAAAGAAAAAATGAAGTCAACATTAGCAAGTCTTAAAACTGAGAAGGCTCATGTATAAAATCTTACAGAGAGCTCCTCTTTGCATCCCACTAGATCTGCCTTTTACAGGAAAGGATCCTTCTGATGGCAGCGTGCTGTAAGTGGAGTACACTCCTGGAAACTTTGCTTTGCCTATCTATCTCTGCTCCAAAAGCTAGATATAAAACAGAGAAGAACCAGTTTCAGCATGAATTCAGAATTCTGATTAAAGCTTTAGCTGATCGCTCCAAAATGTCTAAAATTAAATATTTTTAAAAGAACACAATACCGATTTTTTCCCCACTGCACCACCTAGCAGATTTTGTTTTAAATATATTTATTTCAACCATATTGTGCTACCTGCTTGTGCACTGAGCTGCATGAATTTGTTTTAAATGTGTTTATTTAAGCCATTTTACACTACCTTTTTATGAACTATTCAGAGCTGCATGGGGTAAAATTGCATCAAACAAGCAAAACAAAACAACCCACAATTTCCGCCCACTCCAAAACCTTGATAAGACTATAATATACTCTTCACCACACGCAGCAATCTCTTTAACTTTGGGGCCTCTGTTATACCTCCAAATGTTGGGCATCATAAGAAACAGGATAGCATTTGCAAACAACTGATGTCATATAAACATGTTTAAGTTTCATGGTTCACTCCCATCATGCCTTATATGGGGAGGACCCTTTTGACAACAAGACTATACCCTAGGGAGAGAACTGACCAACCAGTGAAAGGTGGTATGAAGCGATTAGGTACATGGTGTTCCTGCTCCATTGATCCTGAATGGCCCCATGCTTCCTGCTCCACAGATGTCATATCATAGAGACTGTGCATGGTAGGAGGAGTCCCTGTCTTCAAGGAAAGCGAGAGTCGAACAGTAATCTGGATTGCTTAGATTTTCTCCCATCCTCACCAGCCCCAGCTATCTCCATTGAGTTAATGGCTTGCCAATTGCTAGAAACCTAATGTTAGGCTCAGATGCTTGAGGGGCCATCTATTGGGGGCTCTGTACCTTCCTCTGTGGGGCTGCATCATGGAAGAAGGTAGGGCCAAGGTTTGGTTTCGTTGGTAGGAGTATTAAGCCTAAAATGGCAGGAAACTTTCACTGGTGATCCTCAATGGAATATTGGTAATGTGGTGGGAGGGACCACTGGGAGCAATAAAAAAATCATATTGGGAACCATGTGTGGCCTTTCAATCACAGGTTGTTTATATTTGGTATTTTCACTAAATTAGGGCTGCAAAAATATGGATGACCAGTCGGTGGCCACAAAGGCAATGCAGTGTCTCTCAACTGCCATCTAGTGGCCATCTAGATCCTTGCAGCTCAGGACAGATAGTCCTAGCCATACCGCGGAATGTGTGGTGGATTTCAATGATGCCACTGTTCTCAGGAAGGAGGGAGCACATTCCAAGGAGGTAGTAGCGATAAGAGGAGGCACAGTCCAGGAAGCAACGGTGGGAAAACGAAGAAGTTCCGAATAGCCCTGTCCTAGAGCTCTCCCAGGTTATTTCCCCTTAGGTTAGGTAGAGTAGCTTTAGTCTGGCAAGATTCTGCCTATACGGTGTGAGGAAATAAAGAACTGAAGTTTGAATGGACTAATTCTTCGTCGTTCTTGGGCTGGCCCTGACAGAATGAGCCCAACTGAATGCTAGGCATACACATTTTCCTTACAATCTAAACTACCTCTGATATGCTGTTACCTCCCGTAGCTTAAGTTGTGCACTACTCTTCTACTCAGTACTCCTGAGTTACCAGAGTATCTAGCAATGTACTAAGGAACCCCAAATGTTTCTTGGGAAAACACATACTAAATTGTTAGCATTAAATAATAAAATATGAAAAAAACTCCATATGTTTAATATTTGCTTTGGACTGGATATTTAGACTGTAAATGGCTAATGAGGAATAAACTGTTGGCTAAAATGGTGATAATCAGAATGTTTTTATTTCCGTTTTAATCAAAAACATTGTCATAGTGTTCAGGGCCTCAACTGGGGGGGGGGGGGCAACCGGGGCATGTGCCCTGGGCACTGCACTGGGGGGGTGCCAAAATGAGCACTGGGGGGGCGCCAAAATGGTTGCGGAATCCATGTTTGCCCCGAGTGACACAGACCCTAGTTGCGGCCCTGATAGTGTTAGATGCACTATAACATTTTTTTTTCATATAAATAATATTCCCAATATATCTATATACTCACCCAAAATTTATTTTAATTTAATTTAATGGAAAAATCTGTTAAATAATTCACCAGCAATGGTCGTGAGATGCACTAAGCTGGGGTACATTCACTTGCTCTATATGGCACTGCCTCCATTAAAACCACGTTTTCCTCTGTAGGAAGAAGAAGGATTAAAAATGAAAGGCATTGTCATACGTGGATCTCTTTTTGGAAAATGTGACTGGCTGAGGCATGGTGGTTCCTCTCCAAGAGTTTAGGATTTTCCGTCTTGGATCTTTTAGGCTGCAGAAGCAAAACCACTTCCTTAAATGAAATATAGATTTCTAAGATGCCAAGAAATGTTATCAATATGTTAGAGTTTACACATTGTTATAGCTAAACCTTGGGGTGACAGGTGCTGAGCATTTGTATTGGTTTGTCTGACATGCTACCTTATTTGCTACTGTTTTCAACCAGAAAGAGAGAGGAAAAAAAGTTAATTCTGTAGATTACTTTCTTGGATTATTGTGCTTTCCCATGACATCAGTCCTACCCAAATCCCACCATTCTTTGAAGAACAGCACTACAAATAGCTTTCTTTGTGTCTTTAATATAATCCTGGATTCTTCTTTGAGCTGTTTAGGAAAAAAAAGTCACTATTTCCCTTGTGTTAAGCCTCACATTAGATTTGAAATCTGAAATTTGATCAGGAGACTGTTGGAAAGGAAGCTGGGGAGATAAAAAGATTTAAACTTTTCATGTCCACAGATTAGGTTTTATTTGCAGGAGAATCTTTTAATGTCTATTTTCATGCAATATAGAGTTGGCTTCTGCATGCATGGAATCCATACAGTGAGCATATATGTACCCGAGTATGTATATCCAGGAGGCATTTGTGTATAGCAGGGCAATGTTTCATGCAGGCTTTTTTGTTGCTGGGGTTTATTTGCCCTCCCAATTCCAGTAGAAAGGGGTTGGCCCATGCAAGATCAAATCATATGTTAATTATCACTTATTTAATCTGGCCTTCCAACTTGCCAGCTGGGCAAACTGAAGAAGTAAAAGCAAGGGGAAGCAATTTTATTTCCTTATTTAGACTATATCCGGGCACTAGGAGGCCTGCCACAGTAAGACCAAACTACTTCTGTCAACTGAGTTGCAGAATACCATCATGCCAACAACTGCATGTGCAAAAAGCTTCATTTGCTTCTGCAAAAGATGTCTCTAACAAACATTGTAAATGAGTCCTCGTACCACTGATGACATTTGGGAAAGTGCACCTACAGTTGTGGGTTTCGCTTGCTGTGACTCAGGGCTTTCTCTGTAGCTGTTCCCTTTGTGTGGAATCCAGCCCCTGCTTTTGAAGAGGCCTCAAAAACCTTATCTTTGATTAAATGTTTAATTTGACATAATTTTAATCTAGCTTTTGTATTTTTAATTTTAATCTGGTTTCTCTTTTGATTGCAAATCACAAAAAGAGTTCGGGAGTCAGTGGCATATAAAAGACAACTGAGCTTTAAGGCATCTGCAGATGTGCATCGAACACCTGTCAGCAACTCCTTAAGCCAAGAGCATCTTTTTCTGGGGTTGTGCAGCAGCTGTAGATTGCAGCTTCACAGTCCTGGGCAAAACACACAGCTGCTTTAAGAAGCTGCCGACAAGGGCAAAATGCAGGCCCACACCTTCTCCTGCAGCTTGTTTTTCCTTTGAATCCAGACTGCTGCACAGTCCTGGTATAAAGTCTAATAATGATTTAAAAAAATACAAGGGGCTCTTCCCCCCACCAATAAATTATGAAATCTCACTGGCAGATGTCCCTGCTCCTCATTTGACTTACTATTGTATATTTTTATATAATTGTGCTTTGTCTTGGTTTGTACCCCACTGTGCAGAAAAAGCAAAATATAGTAACTGAGTAACCAGTGCACGTAGCTATTTCCTTAGGATTCTATCCTATACGAGGTCAGTCATGTTTAGATAGCATTGGAAGTTTTATTATCTCTCATGCAGGCGTCTCAGGAACCCTGATGTTGCCAAGAGAAATTGTCTCCTTGGGGAAATGACTACAGATGCATTGGAGTTTGGGTCAACCATTGCCAGGGTTCAGTGTAACTAAGGACTTGGTCCTGAAAGAGGTGAAATAATTATGAGAAGGAGGGCAGGTCAAGAATGCCATGATTAAAAACTTGTAACCTTCTGGGATTATAAGGCAGGACTTGTAGACAAGCTTGAGACCTACTTCTGTGTTTTGAAGAAATCTGGTTGCTATTCCACCTGGGATATTAGTGTGGTCTGCCTAGCACACTAATGACAATACAGTGGCAGTAACCTTCAGAGCTTTAGGCAATAATTTTTCCTTGCACCTCCTGAAGAAAGGATATTTTCTGGGAAGGTATGTGTGCTATCACTGACTATGTCCTTTTTAAAACAAGGTTCAGCTTCACATTCCCAACCAGTTGTATGAGATATTTATTTATTTATTTATTCAATTTCTATAGCCGCCCATCTGAACCAGTGACTCTGGGCAGCTCACAACAATAAAAACCATGAAACAATAAAACAATTACAATTAAAACAATTACAATAAAAAATAAATATACATGGCTGCCAAGTAAACAATGTAAGATGTCTGTCCTAACTACCAGGAAACACACTGAGACAATGACTTGGTCTCTAATATTTATTACTAGTACTTAACAAGAATCCTAACAAACTGAGGAAGCGTGGGAAAAACCCAGCCATATAAACCCCAAAGGTTAAGGCGGTCCCGATCTGTGTCTCTTTGAATGGCTGAACAGTTCCTCAGTGCTACGCATGCGCTTGACAGTCTGGGTGGGAGCCCCCTGCTCGCCATCCTTACTCATGACAATGTCAATACAACAAAGAAACGGAACCATTACCACACTTGGGGCCCCAGGCCCGGGCACATAACCAGGTCTTCACAGCCTTACGAAAGGCCAACAGGGTTGGGGACATCCTGATCTCTGAGGGGAGAATATTCCAGAGGGCAGGCGCTACGGCTGAAAAGGCACGCCTTCTAGTCCCCGTCAACCGACATTCTTTGGCTGATGGGATCCATAGCATGCCCAATCTACCAGATCGAATTGGATGGGTAGAGACAACTGGGAGAAGGTGGTCCCTTAGGTAACCCGGTGCCAAGCCATGAAGGGCTTTAAAGGTGACAACCAGCACCTTGAATTGTACCCGGAAGCACACCGGCAACCAATGCAACGTAGAGATAGCTAGGTTTCCCTCTGGAATTGATATGTAAATATTTTGTCCACCATCCTCCAGATTTCCCAGAGCTGATTGTTAGATGCTCTGCAGACAGCCTTCATTTTTGTAGTCACTTGTTCCCATTGTAGTCCTCCTTGAAAAAAGCTATTTTAAAGCTGCTTGTATATCCACAATAATATTGAAATAATAATTATTATAGAAAACTGGTATAATTAACAATGAAATCCTAGATAAGGCTGCTTAAAAGAATCTGTTTCCAAAGAGGTAGACATGTTAGTTATAACAAAAAAGAATTAAATGTCTTGTGGTGCCTTAAAGACTACTGTGACAAATTTATTGTGGCATAGATTTTTGTGGATTGAAGTTTATCATTACTTCCCAATAGACATGTACTGTTACTTAATGATTCCAAACTTGTCACAACTATTGAGTTCAGTGAGACTTAATTCCAGGAAACTGAGCATAGGCTTGAAGGCAATGATATTGCTGCTTCTTTCCAATTGTTAGTTCTGGTTTCCCCATCATGAATTTCTGGACATTAGCTTAGTTTAAGTAACTCCAGCTCACAGAACAAATGAAGGGAATGAATAAATTTGTTGATGCCACACATTTCACGGCTTGTCAGCACCTTTTCTTTCCTTACCAGGACCTTCATTCTGAACACTCCCCCTCCCGCCCCCCAAAAAGTCCTTTGTCAGCTACAACTGGACTATTCAGTCTTTAACTAACAAATTACAGTGAAAACATTGGCTTCCTGTCCTTTCATTTAAACACATTGATCATTCTTTGGAGTAAACAAGGCAGTTGTGGCTTTCTGTTTAACTTGTGCTCCTGTTTGGTGTGGAGTGTTTAAAAGGAAGGGGGAGTATTCTCGGGGTCATTCTGCTCAAATAAAATGGGAACAATGGCAGTAGGACAATCAAAGAAAAAGTGGGCTGCTGTGGTGGAGCGGGATTTCCTTGAATTAAAATAAGGGTCCCAGCAATAAATATTCCAACATGCAATAAATGAAAGATAAAAAGGGTCAGATAACATGTTTTGAGGAAATGCAACTGGTAGTTTCCCAAGCAGGTTTGTCTAATACAAAGGTGAACAATTTATACTACATCCTATCATATGATTTGCACTTGTTATATTACAATAAGTTATCAATGTGTGCCTGTAAGACCAATTTAGTATTTGCTATGGACTAATACTTAATTCTTACATAATATCACTATTTACTGCAACATTCCTCTTAGGCCACTATTATTATCTCTAGATGGCAGATGAGACAAAGCAAGGGCTGGATCCTGGGCTGGCCAGATGTTGCTGAGCTGCAGTGCCTAGTGCCATATATCATCTGATTCAGTGGTTGGGCCTGCCTGGAGTTGGAATCAAATCAAATCAACAACTTCTAACAAAGCAGCATGAAATACACTGATTATTTCATAGTTTCTAAAAACTGTCTTCCTTTTTTAAGCGTTCTTTGGAGGATTTGCCGTTTCTTTAATGCAGCCCTATTTTTCTTCTGCCCAGTCTTAAACCACTTTGAAGTGTTAACATTAGGGGGAATGAAGGGATGGTGGGACGGCATACAGTATCACTTCCCTCCACCTACACTGATGTTTGTGTGAGCCATGCCCCCCAGTCATTTTTCATCTGGCAAATTGACTACACTGAGTGCTGCCACCCTTTTTATGGTGCCTTTAACCAGGGACCTTGTAGGCTGCTATTAAGGAGACAGTGTTATCTCTGGCCTGGAGATTGCTGGTAAGAAAAGGACATCAACTCCATATCTGCATGGTAAAGAGGTCATATTAGCGGAGAGTCATTTTTGAGACGAGCAGTGTAAAAATATAATAAATAAATAAGCAAGCAAGCAAGCAACTGGGCCACTCAGGAGCTGGGGTTAAAAAAAGTCAAGGTGGTGGTCACAATTATGTAATTGAAGCCCCATCCTTTTTTATGTGTGTCACATGTGCAACACACATGAAAAAATGACAGGGCTTTGATTGTGCAGTTGTAGCCACCATCTTGACTTTTTGAGACAACAACCCCATTGGATACATCTGTGAGCAGCTGTGGAGCCTGGCTGAAATAGAGACTAAGCAACTGTAGGTTTAACTAGAGATCAGGATGGCAGCTATGAACAGCAAGAGGAAGAGGAAGAACAGCAGCAGCAGCAGCAGCAGCAGCAGCAGCAGCAGAGGGAAGTAAGTTCAAGATTGATGTCTCTGATTTGCCTCATCTAGAACTGTGATCTTGGGAATGTATGTATGTATGTATGTAGTTTTAAGTACAGAGGCCCCTGAGTAAAACATTTAAATAGTTGCGATGCTTCTATACCACTTCGGAACAGATGCAGCAATCCAGAGAATAAGCTGGCCCACTTTTCCTGCAAAGATCTTTTGCTTTTTTAAGGCATGCAGGTGTCAAAAACCAGGGCAGCTCCCCCGCCCCCCACTTCCCAGAGGAAGTCTTGTCATTAGTGCAACAGATTGGGACAACTGGCCCTTGCAGCAGCCTATTTAGGTGTCACATGTCCGTATTCTCACTCTCAGCAGGGAGGGAAAAGCTTGTTCACGGTTCTGCTGATAACATGATAATATCCCTGATGTGCCTAATGATTAATAATGTATTCATAAGGCTCCTTGTGGTTTCTGAACGTATTTCTTCCTGCATATGGTATAAAATTCTGCCAAAGCAACACACCACAGCTGAGAGGAGTAAAAGAAAGAGGCATTGCCACCTGGTCAGTTTTCTATTTCACTTTAATAGGCTCCTGATTGGGTGTGTGTGTGTGTGTGTTTGTGTTTCAAAACAGGTTGGGTGTTTAGGTTATGAACATAAATTAACCCTTCCAAGTGTGGTCTTTATGCTGGCCTTCATACTGGAAATCTGATATTTCTAAATGAAAGGGGGGAAACAAGTGTGTGGGTTTTTGAAGATAAATTTAAAAAACAGTCCACTTAGGATTCAGTCTGTGGATCCTTCAATACTTGCCAAACATTGCTCAAACCTTCTTTGGTTTGGTGTGTTGGGACACCCCCTGTGGAACAGCTTTCTGTGACTCGCCTAGAATTCCTCAGCCAGGTTATAGACAGTGGAGGAGAGAAGGGCAACTTGTCAGCTTGACCAGGCCTACTCCAAAAAATGGACAATACAGGTGTATGGTATAAAGCAGTGTTTCTCAACCATGGCAATTTTATGCTGGCTGGGGAATTCTGGGAGTTGAAGTCCAGACATCTTAAAATTGCCGAAGTTGAGAAACAGTGGTATAAAGGATCAATACTGCTTTGGAAATAGATATCACCCAGCTGTAGAAGGGTCATTGCTATCTATCTATCTATCTATCTATCTATCTATCTATCTATCTATCTATCTATCTATCTATCTATCTATCTATCTATCTATCTATCTATCTATCTATCTATCTATCTATCTATCTATCTATCTATCTATCTATCTATCTATCTATCTATCTATCTATCTATCTATCTATCTATCTATCTATCTATCTATCTATCTATCTATCTATCTATCTATCTATCTATCTATCTATCTATCTATCTATCTATCTATCTATCTATCTATCTATCTATCTATCTATCTATCTATCTATCTATCTATCTATCTATCTATCATGCTTGTTGACACTTTCCCCTCCAGTTGTATTTATATGTTTTGTATGTATGCATTTTCAAAGAGGCTTTCATAATAGAGTAAAACATAATTATTTTGTTGAACACCCCCTTTTATCTTCTGTCATTTCCACTGGAATTGACAAGAGCAAACATTTGATATAATCATAGAATCTCACTTCTGGTTTGTTCTCAAACCTGTATTAGTGGTTTATTCCATCTAATATTTCTTCTTCTTTTTTTTTTAAAAAAAGAACTTTCATCAGTAGCATAATGATTGATCAAATATTTTTTTTATTAGTTTCAAACTTCTAATTAGTTGCAATGCAGGTTTCTCAGGCAAAAAATTGGTTAATTATTGTCAGTGCTTAGAAAAACCATAGGTGGCAGACTCCATCTTTGAAAAGGCGTTCAATTCACTCCTAGAATGAATGTCTCATCCAAAATGGTACCTGCTGTGATATATAAATACTTCATCTAAAAACTACAAGTGAGGCCCTTTTTTTTCCAGGACTATTATATCCTCATGTAACTCTATGCAGACTGAACTGATTTAAGAAATTACAATTCAAATAGATCAACTAATTGACTAAGAGGTTTTTTTTCCCCAAATCAGGTTAAAATATCTTCATGTGTAGTACTTCCAAAATATATAAATGCACATATTCTTTGTTTATATTTAGCCTGAGTCTTGCTTTTCTCAACAATAGCTATTTTGTTATAGAATGTGCCAAGTTTGTGGATGCCTGTCAAATACAATTGTGTGCTTTGTTATGTAAAACTTGACTGTGCACAATATTCAGACAAATCAAAAGTACAAAAATGATGATCAGTGATTGGCAAACCAGAGGTCACACATGCTCTAACTTAAAAGAAGCTGCCATCCAGGCTACTCTTTGCTGAGAAACAAGCCTAATTTTTCACTAAATGCAAATCCTGATGACTAACTTGGATAAGAAGCACTTCAGCTATGAATGTGGATCTCTTGTAATGATCTGTGGAGAGATCTAACTAGAAGAAAATCAGTGTGATGTCCACTGCCCTAGTCCTAGGCTCTTGATTGCTTTTTTAAAGAGAGGAGAGGGATCGTGTCTCAGATTCAGTGCAAGCAAATAGGCCCTTGAGCGGAATTCAAGATAATGGGTCGTAGAGGTGTGTTACGTTGGTTACACCATGATTCCTTATGTTGCTCAATTTCTGTTGCTTGCTCACTGTTCCAGTCTCTCTTAATGCAACTTCTTAGCATTCTTCCGTAAATATTTCATCACTATCCTTTCCCTGCACTGTAGCAACTTCCCTTCCTCCTGTTCTGTGGTACCTAGTTATGTTCAAGGAGTTTCAGCAGGCAAGCCAGCCTCCTGAAATCCCATGTGGCGTTTTGTGTTTGTCTTTTTCAGCATAAATCTGAGTCCACCCTCAGACTCCATTCATATGAGAACAATGCAGAGCTCCTTTCCTTCACACTCATACTTTGCCTGTATTTCCCAGTCTAGTGCACGCAAAAACTTGACTACTTTATTTTTTCTAGGGAGGGCAGGCACTCATTAAAACATGACTGCTGCTCCCTCTGGAAGGCTGACATTAGAAGAGCATTTCTCTTCTCACCCTCATTTTTTTTTAAACCAGTGGCAAGGGAGAGAAGGGATGACAGGTGGTCTAAATCTGGACCCCAATTCCCCATCCTTTCAAAAATTATTTCTTTTTTAGACACTTACATTCTCCTACAGAGCACAGGAAGGAAATTAGCACAAACTGTAGCCTAATAAGACAATAGCGTCTTTTATGTGGTTTTCCTCCTCTTGGACAGCTTCCACTGTAGCCCGTAGGTATGCCCCAGGCAAAAACATTGTCAGGTGGAACAGAGAACTGGAGGTGGAAAGTGAGGAGAGGCGCCCCTCTTGCCCTTGACTGTATTCCTACCATTATGCCAAATCCACACAGAGATCTCACATGCATGCAGTTTGGGTGCCTGCATAAGGATTCTCCCACCCCCCCACCCCCGCACCCCCAGTGCTGCCTCAACGGTTTAGAAAGTCATCCACTTCAGCAACGAAATAGGTTGTTGCTGCTGTGAGGGATTCAAACATTCCCTGTTGATCGACAGAAGGCCACCCAAAATTCTCTTTGTTTTGCTCAGTCAACAAATCCTCAACCGCTAGCCATTTAATCTTTCCAGGCATGTACATATCTTCAACAGATCTGGAAAGTGCAAGGATAACGGAGTACATCAAGTCTCCTTGCAAAATAATATAAAAATAACAACTCGGTAGCATATTATGAATGTTCAAATACCTTTACCAACCTTTATACCAGCCCTGTGATTACAGATACGTATGGCTGATAGGAAGGCGAGGCGTACACTTAGAATAGCCTTCCCTGCCTCAGCACCTTCCAGATGTGTGGGGAGTGTAACTCTCACAATTCCCAGCCAGTATAGACATTTGGAGAGTGTGGAACATTGACTATGAAAATACTGGCTTCACCCAAAACCTCTCAAGTGTTGGGAGCAAGATTAGAATCAAAAGCATTCAAACTGTATCATGACTAATGCTCCATCCTGAGAAGAGTGGGGGATTTGACATCTGCCATCCACCTCCTTGCTGCATTTGCATGAGGTACTAAACCACAGAGTTTGCCTAGGGTGTTTTGCAAACCAGCTCATGTGGTTAGTTTATGGCTCAGTATATTATGCAAACCAAGTAAATTGGATTAATGGAGTAAGCCATGGTTAAGTTAATTATCAGGATGTTTGTGAGCTTTTGGCTTATCCTGGTTTCCTGCCAGGGTTTACTCCAGGCAAGATAATTGGGCTGGAGGCTGATCTCAGTAACAAAATTAGAACAAAAGGCTTGTTTAAAAATAAACGAAAATAAAGCCTTTTTAGTTCTAATATGTTTCTGCACTGTAGTTTTTCACTGCAGTCCTAAACCTATTTACACGGGATAAGCACTTCTGAACATACTAGACTTTAATTGGGTTTCAGTGGAAGAGGTGCAATGAACAACAGAGCAATGATTTTGTTCAGGAAATGTCATGGAAAGCAAGATGGGTGAATCAGAAGCAAACAAGGGTCTTTTTCTCTGGAACTGCCATCCTTTGTCATTTACTTTTTGCAGAGTACTATTTAAACCATTGCAAACCAGGATTTGGGGGGTTGTCCTCCCTTTTTTCAGTCCTCATTTGTGGCAATTTAGGTAATTAAAAGGAACAGTAGTACCATCATCCCAAGGCAGATGGGCAAAGCATCATTACCACATTTCAGAGCTCCTGTGGCTTTAATTTAAAGTTACACTTCCTCTTTGCAGTTTCTGTCCGTTTTAGTGCTTCTTATTGATTTTGGCCAGAGGATTAGTGATGAATAGCCTTTCCTTTGCCCTTTGAATTGCCTCTTTGAATTGCCCCAGTGTCAGTTTCTGTTCGGGAAAGAGAAACTTTATTGCTTGTGTGTATACCTATATACCTATACTTATATTTTTCCATACAGGGGTCCAGAAAGTTGGTCCAATGCCAAGAAGTCTGAATAGGCAATATCTTAGGTTTTCTTCTCCAGTACACTCTGCTGCACAATGGCTTTATCCACTGAGAACTGATCTGTTCCTTTATCATTCAAATATAGGGTTGTTGAGAAGATGTGTCCAGCCTCTAAGTAATTCCCTGAGTTGCTGGCTAGATCCGTAACACCACTTGACTGAATGGTCCTGCTAAAAGGCTGTACCTTACTTATTCAAGATTCCTGTAAAATTGTGACAACTTTGGTCTCAGGAGGAAGAAACACAGCTCCTGCAGCTGCCACCATTGCCTACCCTAACAACAACTGAGTAGGAGGCCAAGATATTCCCCTTCAGATTAGCCTCTGTGCAATGGACTCTGTTGTAAGCTTTTTCCCCTACAAATGCAGGTTTGTATGATTTGATTAACTTTATTTAGGCTAGTATGTGTCTATCTGTGTTGCTTCCCTTCTATTTTTCTTTTTAAAAATACGTTGATTTTTATATCTGAACATTTTCCTGTATAGTTTTAAAGGAAGATTGTTTAATTTAAATCCATGATGTGTACAAAGTTGCATTGTATTCTTAGGATTTTCATGAAACTGGATTAAATTCTGTGTTTCTAATTTTTAAGCAAGAAAACCTCAAGCACTTTTCTTTTTACCTTTCTATTTTCCTTAGGGAGGCCATTGGCATAGAAGTCTGGGATATGTCAGAAGACACATGCTGTGGTAGGCAGCCTACAATAATTTTTTTTTTAAAACAACAACTGGAAATCTTTGAAAGAGGAAGCCTAGCAGTGTAGCAAAATCCTCAACTGAGATCTGTAATAGTGAAATAGCCCCATTTTGCTATATGAAAGAAACAAAAGAAAGAAAAAAAGTGTGGCTATTTGAGCTATAAAAAATGTGTGTTTGTTCTCTGCCCGTACAGCCCAGTTTACATAAATGTTTGTGCATGTAGTTGCCTACATACCTCCATGATTATATGGAAGAACTAAGAAGTATGATCCAGGCCTTACATGTGGTCTTCAAAGATCCTTGTTTTCAGTATTGCTTTCTTTCATATGCATGTATGGGCCAGATTTTAACCAGTCCTTGGCCATTGGGCAGTGAAGGTTCCTATAGAAAATGCTATGATTATGTTTAAAAGCAGCAAGGAGGCAGGGCATAGATGTAGTGATCTGAGCAGAAGCCTCAGAAGTTTCACCAAAAAGTTGTGATTTAGTGCCCAACATTTGAAATTTAGTTCAGGTGAAATTTCCCCATCTGACATCATCCAAACCAACCAGCATAAAAAAGGGCGATATTCAGTAGTGTCTGGGATGTGTGTGTCGACAATTTCAAAATGGTGGGTGCAACCAGGTTATTGAAACTCTGCCCCTTTTTAACCAGAGTGGTATTCACTGCATGCATGTCAAGAGGGATGGGGCTTTGACTGCCATTTAATTTTGAGCCTTGATTACACAGAATGGATTCTGTGCTCTCTGCCTCAGTTCATACATCCATTTCAATAGCTTGGGGAAGGAACACTAGGCCCTCTTACTATCTGGTGCTCACTGATGAATTTTCTGCCTGGGAAAGGGCTTCTACTATTACACCAAGAATGAGCCAATTCTATTATCTTTGGTAGCAAGGAATAAGACCTTTCAGGAGGCTGTCAGAGTTCACTGGTAGATCACACACTTTGTACAAATAAATATCTTGGGTTCTCTCCTTGGTATCTGGGAAAGATTTCAGCTTGGGATCACAGAGAGCTACTGCCAGCAAAAGTAGCAGTAATGAACTAGATACAGCAGGATATAAATTAACTCACCATAGCCACCATGAGCTGCAGCTTTGTTATATGTTGTAATATACTCCTTAGTAGTATATGGAAAGCCAGTGATGCAAAACCACAATAACTGCTAGTTGGATGCTGGGTCTGTAGCCACCAGATGATCAGCTTAATTGTGTGGGCAGATAGAAGTGTGAGACTTAAAGTTTCCCTCCACCCCCATTCTTCTCTTAACTATTTTTTGAGACAACGTGAAAGGAGGATGATGGGCTTTCCCCATTGCCATAGTCTCAAAGAGGAAAACTGCCTCACTGCATTTATACATGTTGATGGCTCATTTGATTTGAGTGTGTATATTGTCTGCAATGTCTCAAGTGAATGCAGTTCATGAGTCTTCCTTTGCTTCCCTGCCCACCCTCTTTCTTTCTAGAGATTCTGCTGTTTAATCTTTGCCACTTAGAGTAGTTGCTCCAAAGGCTTAAGATAATAAAATCACCAAATGTGCAATGCAACTCTAAGCAACACCTTGCTGCCCTGGAAAAACGAGGGTAGGAGCCGTAAGGGCTCTTCATCACAGCAGCGTTAACATACATTTTTCCAGTCCCTGAGCCAGCAGAAAAGTCGACCAACAGAAATTGCCCTGCCCCAACAGCCTCAGGCTGAAAACTGGTACTGTCCTTACAGTTTTCATGTAGGATGAGTGAAAGGAAGCAATGGGTGGATCCCCCTGGCTTCGTACCCTCTCCCACTGAGCAGCATCAAGTGGTAGCAAAAATATCGACCTTTGCTCTCTACAACATGAGCTGGGGCTGGGGAGGAAGTGAGTTTTGTCCAACTCCCTCTGATTTGCACTAGAGTTTTCTGTGGGTGTGTTCAGCTGAGAGTTAGGTTCCTTTTGAACCCAGGTCCAGAACAGTGCTAAACCCATGTTTGGAAGCAGCAAAAACAAACATCTGATATGGGGGAATTGCTGCAAGAGGAGGTGGGGAGGTACTTTCCCAGTGCAATGAGCAACAGCCCTCTGTGCCTTCCAGCTGTTTTTAGAGTAGCAAATCAGTGGTAAAATCACATTTGGAGAAGGGGAAGCTCTTCAGCTACAGAAAAGAATGGATTCAGATGGAAATTAGGTTGGCTAGAACAGGATGAAATGTCAGTTCTTCATCTCACTGAATAAGAGGGTGAAATATTATCTTCACACTTCCCAGCCAGCTTGCAGATGGAGGGGGCAGAGAGGCCTGTAGGACCCGCTCACGTATATCCAAGGACTAGCACTCAGGGCCACATTAATCCTGTTTTTAAAAATCCAGATCCACCACTCTTTCAGAAGAATGGTAGGCCTGTGTTTATAAAGAGACTCTTCCAAAAGTGCTGGTCAGCTGTCATGTAGGCAGCTGTTTCTTCAGAAGCCAGGGCTCCGGTCTTTCTGGCAACCGAAGCAAATGCGGCTATGGAGGGTGGTGTTCAGTGACTGGAGGGGAAGGAGCATGCTCACAGCACTCGAAAGTAGCCAATGGGAGCAGTTGGTTAGCTTGGACTGTGCCCTCTGCTACATCGAAAATAAGCTATTTTAGATTGTCCAAATGGCACGGCTTGTGCTGCAAAAGAACGAAAAAACCCTACTGTGACATAGGAACCACTAAGGATGCCTTTATGATGCCTACATGGCAGGCTGGAGATAAGATGAAGACACCATCTTTTTAAAATGGTTAGGGAAGCATCTTCATGCTGTGGTCAGCAAGACATGAGGATGATCCCTGGATCTGACCAAAGTATCCATTTGTTGCACATCACAGACGAAAACAGCAGTATACTGTATATCTGAAATCTTAAGGTTTGCTATCATGTAAAACAAAAATTATGGATTTGAACTTCTCATGTATGGGAGTTTGATATATACCTCTTTGTTAGTGCTGTCATATGTACACTCAGATACACATTTTTGTTGCAAAGAAATTCCTGCAGGTTTCGTGAAGTATGTCTCAAACCTATGACCGAGAGTTGTGCTATTATATCTGCATTTGAACTATTTTTGAAATGCAGGTTGCAAAATGCAAATAAACAACAGACTGATTATTTACCAATATAATGCATTCAGTGATTTTATCTTTTCTAATGAATTATATATACTTTCAAGACAATCTCAATTAATGGTAACATCAGTTAAAATACAACAATTTATTTAAAAGCATGAGACTTAAATAGGGATATATAAAAAAAACTGGGATACAACATGAAAATGGCTTTGCTATATGATAAACTTACCTGCACTTGGAAGACATTAACTGCAAACTAAAAGGGTTTTTGTTTTTATTTTTACAATCATGAGAATCTCTATATTTGTCATGGTTTATTTGCTGCATTTTGCATTTATGTACATTTTCCCTTTAATTAGGAATGTATTATATTCCTCTAAAGCTATATGATTTCCATGATAGCTTGCAAAATAATAATCTATTAATATCAAAGGACAGAATTTATTCCGTTATTTGGAGAGGAATTATTTAGCAAGGAATCTTTGTAAGTGTGAGCATGATACATAAAACAGCCCAACACTTGGGGGGAAATAAGAACTAAGCCAATATTTCCACCTCAGCTTCAAAGCTAAACATATTTCCATATACAGATGCTTTTTATTTCTCATATATGGCTTTTGTCCTTCCAAACTGAATCTGACACTAGAAGCATAAGTTCTCCTCCTCTTCCTGATTATGTTTTGACTGGAATGCTAAATACAGCAATCTTTCATTATGATATTCGGTTCTGAAATAGCACATGCTTTACAATCACATTTTGTAGCTATTGTCAATATACTTACAAGCATGGAACTGTAGATAGATGGGCAGGCTGATTTCATTTATGAACATTTTTAGGTACTGTGTGTTCTGTAGTTCTTAGTTCATACATCTTTCAACAGCCCTACAAGGTAGTTCAGACTGAGAGATGCATCAAAGGTTGAGTCATGGCAAATACTTAAAATGCTCTTTGCCATGCCTTACAGAAAGGCTGTAAGGGTGGGAAGGGGAAAGAAGGAAACAGCTGAGAGTTTGAAATCATAAAGGAGAGACCAGAAGTTTGATTCATTTAATTAGAATTTAGTTACAGGTAGTAATGTGGTAGTAAAGCGTGATGGCACATGACCGTACCAATTTCAGGGTTAAGCCTGGGGAAATGGTGCCTGGCCTTCCTAAGGCAGCTCCTAAAAGGCCATC
The DNA here is from genome assembly GCF_035149785.1 of Candoia aspera. Classification (NCBI taxonomy): domain Eukaryota; kingdom Metazoa; phylum Chordata; class Lepidosauria; order Squamata; family Candoiidae; genus Candoia; species Candoia aspera. Next base: position 143,114,610 of record NC_086155.1, read on the forward strand.
GTCAGCCCATGGACTAAATGTTTCCCATGACTATTTCTCCATTTAAGAAATTTTAAATGAGAACAAATTTCTGTTGGCTACTCTGCCACAAACTGATACTGGAAAGTAGTGGTTCATCTTATAAGGCATGCTGTCAGTACTGACCATAGATCTCCTCAAATCTTATTTGAGTCAAATATAGGCTAAAAAAAGGGAATTAAAACCATTGGATATGCTTCAAAACATAAATTACTTTCTAGAATTAGTTGGAGGCCTCCTTGTTCTCTTTTGTTATACTGGTTGTCCTCTGGGTGTGCTCAAAACCATGATCTCAGAACATGGAACAATTCCATAGAAATATAGTCCTCTGCAGTCTTAGTTCTTAGGAAACTTTAGATTCAGTAAACTCTTTCAGAAGCTTTCAAACTTCTTCAGTAAACTCTTTGAGCTCCATAGCCCCAATAATAGTATCAAGAACCAGGAAATTAAAACAGCTTTACTTTTCCATCAACATCTATACACCATATTATCTGCACCAGATAATCATACTGACCCCTCTTTAAGTAGCGTGTGCTTTAATCATTCTAAATTACCATAAGAACATTGGATAGTTTCATCATGTCCCTTCCCCCATCCCACCAGTTCCTACTGACTTCCTGGAAATCAGTGCGGGGTATTATTTCACAGGACAAGCAAAGCCCTTCATAAGCCTCTTGTTTTACTTCATTTCCACAGCAAAATGGGCTGGTGACTTAACTTATGTTCTAACAAAAGCTGATATCTTCTTTGTTCTTCTTCCAATCCTTGCTACACATCTCAGGAATTCTCCCATAAATCCTTGTGAGCTTTGACAAACCTGATTTAGAGAACTGAACAGTGAATATGAATGTGAGGAGCAACATTAAACACTTGTTCTCATCCTGAGCCAAATTTGTAACATAGCAACTATTCGCGTTCAGCACCAAACTTCTGAAGCTCCTGTAATACAGTAATCAGTGTGTCGATGGGCCCTTTTTCTGAATAAAGACAACGCTGGTAGAAATAGATTCGACACAGATATCTGCATAGCTCTGCATAATTCAGGGACCAGGGCTAGTGCAAATGATTTACATGAATAGCCCGTCTAGCCGAGCTGCTTATAAGTCCCTCTCATTAAACTCAATGTGCAGGATTGCAGACTGTCAATCAATTACAGCAATTTCCTTTTCCATATTTATTCCATCACTAGCACTGACAGTTACCATTAGATGACATTAATACAATGCAGTGGCATGTTGCAGCTCTCTAGTGCTCTCTTTAGGCAGGATAACTTGGGATAATGGATCTTCAAAGAATAGGATGTGGAAAGTCACCACTTTCTATTACAGGCCCCATTCACACATCCTAGTAAGTTGTAATGTGGTTTGTTTAGTTTGGGCTTAGTGTGTTGCATTGATGGCTAATCATGGCTAAACAAAATAAAGTATGATATATGATGTGTGAAGCCAGACACTGTCTAGGTTCACATTTTGCCTTAATTCAATAGTTCTTGACCTGTGGACTATGGCAGATTCCACTTGGAGCAGGCAGTCCCTAAAGACCTCTGGAGCTGAGCTGTGTAAGCTTTTAAAAGCAAAATCTGCACTTTGAATTGGACCCAGCAGACTGCTGGCGACCAATGTAGCAACCAAAGGCATGGTGTAATTTGTGAGTAGGGGTTCTCCTACTCTAGTAACATGGCAGCTGCATTTTGTACCATCTGAATTGTTTTCAAAGACAGCCCAATGCAGAGTGTGTAAGGAGTGTATGGTGTTAAGGGCATGGGTCACTGTTGCCAAGACACTGCAGTCCTTTATCATGTAATCATGTGGTGATGGCCTCTAGGCATTCCATCACATGGATTTTGTTATCTTGAAGGAATTTGGCTTCAACGTTTGGTCTGCCTTGTTCTTCTTTGTGTAGCTCTGTTTTTTCTATCTACCCTGTTGAGCTGGGTATAACACATGCCTTTTGCCATCACAAATGAACCTTCTCATAAAATGCTTAATCAGCAGTTCCTAGTGTCTGACCTCATAGGCTACATAGGTGGTCCCTTGTTCCTTATCTGGCATTACCAATTCCTTCAGTGTGTCTTGGATCACCATCTTTCGTCTGAGGTCAGACGGTTTTCCAGCCCTCTCTCTTCCTTTTCTTTGATATATGCATAGTGAAAGCAGGCTGGGTTGCTCCTACGTCTGTCTTCCAAGAGTCACCTAATGTAACAGCTGCCAAAAGGAATGGATGCCTCTTTTCCCCCCCTTAACATACTGCTTCCATTCATGCCATTTGTAGCAATAGTTCAATGATCTCTCCCCTTTTCAATTCACTGAACTCGTTTAGAACTGAAACAATTTCAGCTGACAAGTTCCCTATTTGTGACCATTCTTCTGTTTCCTCAGCTTCAACAACCCCCAACACACACCCCACAAGTTTTCTCCTGAATCACCCAGTAAGGTTACTTATCTCCCAGGTAGGAAAGTGGTTTTCCTTATGCATCTCAATTTCAGAATCATTTTAAATACACTCACTCTCAGCCCTCATTTTTAAAATCTTGTGTTAACTTGTGCTTAATTTTAGTTTCAGAAAGTAAGGTTGCACTGCTCTGCACACCTAACCTGGAACTCAGTGCTAGAGAGGAGCTTACAAATGCACAGGCATAAGAAGCCCTCTTGCCCCGCTGCGTGATGTTCCATGTTGTGAATGGAGGTTCTTCTTTCAGCCTCTTGTGATCAAGACTTCCTACAGTTGCAAATAGAAATCCATGAAGCAGTTCCTAGAGGTACTTTGGAAGTGAGAAACCTGACCTTTGGATTTAAGCTTGATGAGCAAAGTTTCTGAAGGGCAGATAATGTAAAGCTCATGATGCTTTTCCAATCTTCTCTGCAGAGTTAGCCTTAGGGATTTCAAATATTACACTTTTCTCACATAATTAAGTTGGAATATTTACTATAATATGAGATGTTAGCATAATTGGTTTTCACGTTATAAATACATGAATTAGGTATTTGTTGGTTGGTTGGTTTGATTTATAACCTGACTCTATTTTGTACAACTCAGGGCAGCATGCATAAAGCTCCCTCCTATTTTTTCCCACCACAACAGCCCTGTGAGGTGGGTTGGGCTGAAGCCAGTTTCTGTATCCACTGCAGGCAGAAAGATTTGATTCATTTATTCACAGTGCAAGAAAACACACCACTCTTCCCACATATGTAAGGGAACATATGTAATGGAGATTGTATTCATGGATAGGTATATTAGTCTGTGAAACAACTTTCAGACAAATACATGAACCACAACTGTGCACTGATATAAGAACTTCTGATCTCTAAACCACTTCTCCTGTTGTTTTTACACATTTGTAAGCTGCAGATTTCTACCACAGAAAGGTATGGAATGAACTTTTTTCCAAGATAGTTGTGTGAATTATTAGCAAAGAATAGCTAATCCAACCTGTAACTGGAACAAGAATTGCAAACTACAAGTAACCTTGCTGAAACCCAGCATCACTTTTTTTTTCATTCATAATTACAGTCTTAGACCAGTACAACCGAGCATCACTTCTTGCATCCCCCATCCCCTCCCAAGGCATCCTGCATCTTCCCAAGACATTCACATTTCATTCTGGCCATGCCCTTAGGTTGTCAGATTGATATGATTACTATGGCTTGTTGTACCTTCAGGCAAACAAGCTTTGTTGAGTAAGTGATTGTGAGAAATAGGGTCTTGGTGAACATTTTTAGAAAGCCAGTAACGAGACTTTTTTTTTCTCTCCTGATGACTGCCTGGAATAGTCCCTCCAGTTTTCTTGGCAAGATTTCAGAAAATTGCCTCCTTCCTACAGCTGAGAGAGAGTGACTGGCCCAAGGTCACCCAGCTGGCTTCGTGCCTAAGGCGGGACTAGAACTCACGGTCTCCCGGTCTCTAGCCTGGTGCCTTAACTCTGCACGAAACTGGCTCTCTGTTCCTATTTATTCTTTGCATTGTGTTGTCAGTACACTTGGGGCTTTACCCAAAATCATAAAGAACAGTTCACCACTGTGGGAAATATTTGCTCTTAATTCTCATGGTTCAGAAAAGATTAGGTGCTGCTCAAGGCAAGCTTTCTTTACCTCCCACCTCTTAGGCTGAATCTCAAATTTGCTTGCTCTTCTTTCCTTTTATGCTCGAAGTGAGATGTTGCCAGTGGTAGACCTCATCCACCCTCAGGTGAAAGGACCAATTCTATAGGTACCCATTACGTGTCTGCAAGAAATGAAACAAAAGGCGTCTGTTGCAGCCTGTCCCACCCTTCAACTTGGGATTTTAATAGTGGGCTTAATTTCCTCATGAAAGCAGAATGAAAGGGGTCAAAGCAAAAAAAACGGAAACAGACGGATGGTGGGTGGTGGGGGCAGTGGGGAAACAGCAGCTGTTGTATTCATGGTTAATCAGGTGTGTCTGGCTTTATGTAGCATCTGTCTGCTACTGTTATGGTACCATATGTGAGAGGGAATGGAAGGAAGAGAGGCATTCATGGTTGAAACCTTGAGCACTGACCTCTCTCTCTCTGCCTCCTCAGGGTTTGGTTCTTGCCTATTCATTGGGTGCTATTAAGGTAAGGCTACAATTCTGTTTCCTCCAGCCATCATAACCACTTTGATTGGAAGCCATTCAGTTTGCCCTCAAATCATATCCAGCCATGCCCACTTTCCATATTATTTTCTGAGTGACCTGTAGGAATATATTTCAAGAAAAGAAATAGTAGTGTTGCCTTGTGTAAGAACTCAGTAAGAAAAGGTTTTCAGGGAAGGGTTCCAAGACCAATAATCCACTGTGCCCTCAGTTGATTTTGGACTTCCAAAGGAATTCCCCAAGAGAGGCATAAGCAGAACTCAAATGTGTACATACCTGCCAATCTTAAGAATCAGCCTAGTTTATTGTCCTGCTTTCCTTTCCACGCTTTGAGAAAATCTCTCAGATAAATTTCCTTTTTGGTGCTCTAAAAACAAAATTCACTATTATTTTCTAATACTGAATTTTCTCTATAGAAGGATACTGACTGGACCCATTTCAAGTTCACTCTGGCTTCTGGGCCAGTTTAACAAAGAAAAAGTGTTAGTCACTGTAAAGGAGTAAAACACTACCATGGAGAACAGACTGCTGTTGCTCCTACTTAACTCCAGTCAACCTAAGACATACTCCATAGGTTATGGCTTATTTATTTATTTACGTCTAAATAATGGGCTAGCAGCCCAGCTCCCAGTCCGAAATCATCTGAGTAAAGTGAATTGAACTTTGCTTCGTCTATGGTACGATAATCTAGTCCAACCCAGGTAATTAAGGAAGAATGTAGAAGGAAAGCAGGAGGACAGTCAGTATGGATGATGAAAGAGAACAAAACAATTACCTATACTAAGAAGTCTGAGGTAGCAAGTAAGGTGACTTTGCAATTCTGTAAACTCTATGAAGATATTGTAGAAATGGTAAAGAATAGGAGAAAATATTTCATGTTTGCTTGCAAACTAAGCAGGAGGGTCATTCCTGAATGACTATTCACCATTGAGATGGGCATTAAGGTGAGGTGACCTGCATGTAGACAAGTAAAAAGGTGATCAATACATGAAATCATCCCAAGAAGACAAAAAGGCAACAATATGTGGTCAGTTCTTTTCTGCCAGTTGAACTGTGGATTATGCAATGATATGTAATAATGTGTATGATTACAGGGTATGGATCTTTTTCAAATGAAAAAAAACAACCCTATTTATTCCATCCAAGGAGGTGGAAATCACAAGCTTTCTGGGCTCAGATCTGTCACAAACATGTTGGTGAATATCTGTCCTGGGATAAATACGGCCCAGCTGATTCTCTCAGTGGACTAAGTAATCCTTCCAAATTGGATTTTTGATGAAGATTCTGTTTTGCAGCTCTGCAGCTTCTACCAGGCAGGCTGGCTCAGGGGTATAATACATTAATTTCAAAAGACTGTAATCTGGAGCTCTCCAGATATTTTTGATGACAATTCCCAGGGTTCCCAGCCAGCACATCTGTTGCCCATGTTGGCTAGGAATTACAGTATCTGTAATCTCACACAATTATTGGGAACAAAATTTAGGAAGGCTGTTTTAAATTATTCCCCATGTGTTGAACACACATGAAACCATTTGGAAATAATTATCAGGGGTTTGAAAATTCTATGCCATATCATTTACATGGTGAAGACAAGCAGTTCTAGCTTTCCTCTGTATCAAAACCACATAAATTTATAACTATGCAGAACAAAAAGATGCATAGAAACAGCAACAGACTGGAAGAAACCAAACAAAATGGAAGCTCATTCTAGGTGCTCTTGGTGAACAGCAGACCAGGGCTGGGATGTTAAGATTACCTGGCCTTCTTCCAGTGGTTTATGACTCAGTGTGTGTGTGCGTAGGATGTGTATTAGTCAGTGTCTCGGTTCACCATCATGTTAAGCTACAACCGAATAGATTCACACCTGGCTAGGCCATAAACCATAGTTTACAAATTATAATGGAAAAGTTCACACATCATATAAAACCAAAGACACCCCCACCCACATGACTTTCATGTGTGAATGCAATGGATCAGTACAATATTTGCTTCCTATAGATCTTTCTAGGAATTATGGTGATCATTTGAGGCTCTTCTCCAGGGCATCTGTCTTCCAAGATTAGGTTGTGGTAGCAGTGTTTAGATCATTTGCCCTGTGTCTTTATGATATAAAACATAAAGCTAATATCCTATTTTCTTAAGCTTTCAGTGATATTTTATAGCACACTCAGAAACTGATTCCCCTCTTTTAAACTGGATGTTTGTTTAAACATGTTTATTTGAGACTGTTGTTTCTTCCTTCGGCATTATCTGGGGGGGGATTTCTTTTGTCTTTTTTTAAGTTAAAATGTTGATCAACTTGGTCAGGCATCTTGAGGTATTTGCAAGAAGATAAGATAAAATTTCCTAAATAAATTAATAACATCTCCAGAACACTATGTTATAGCAGGTTTCAGGCAACTGGAAGCGTTTCCCTTGTTTTAATTATCACATATTTCTTCTCTATAAAGTGAATGCACATGGCTAATCATGGAAAATATTTGCGGCACAGGCCCCTCTGCCTGTCTATATCAATCTTGTGTATGCTCATTTATATAAGCACATTTAGAATTTTTTTTACTGGGGTCTATCTAAATGTCATAGAATGCAAAGCCAGACCAAATTGTATCAAATAAAAAAATTAGATAATTCATTAATTTAAATGATTAACTTGCCAACCACCCTGAAATCACTCCAAATCAATAGTTCCTCATCAAATACAATTAATTGCAATATTCTGAACATGTTTGAAAAGGAGTACAAAAAGAATGGCTCGTAGTTGTTCTTTAGTCTTTTTATATGCAAACTATATGAACTTCTGTACTAAATATTTCTAAAATTTAATGAACCATTAATTAAAAGTAGCAAACAAGAGGCAAATCAGAGTCATCCTCAATTAATTTTGTAATTCCCAGCTCTGAAATTTAATCAGTTCTTCTATAATTGGTTGTCACCATAATTTAGATTAAAATTAAAATAGTGCATAATTCTGTTTGAGAGAGTATCTCAGAATGGTGGTAGGAGGAATGAAGGCTGCTGGAAGGGGACAGAGGAGTTAATAATCACATTTCTACCAACTCCACTCCAAAGTAAGCTCTAAGTAACTAACATTATCCTATAAAGGATAATGTCTAAGGCAGTGTCAATTAGTTTCAACAGACAATAGTATGAAAAGTGATTTGACAACAAAATGTGATGCTCAAGCTATAAACAAACATTAATTCAATGTTATATACTAGGTTAGTTAATAAATACCAAATCCATAAATGATGTATTGGAATAGGAAAATAATAAATTCAAAACAATGTTAGCCCAAACTATACACTGATGTCCTGTTCCATGATCTATGGTTGCACAAAGACTTCTACTCAAGTTTGGTCACTACAGGTCTATTCCCTGACCATGTCTGTGGTGGGTCAGTACATGTAGATATCCTGCCCCTTATGCATGTTTAAATATCCTGTTTAATCTGTATTTGTAAATGGTTTTCATTTTTGCTTCTAGGGGTTGGGTGGGGTGTGTGTGTGTGTGTTTCTTTGATAGTTTTTGAAACTGAGTCATGACTTCTATTACCCACTCAAAGAGAAGTATGTGCCGCCTTGTTTCCTCACCTTTCCACCACACTCTGCTAGGCTCTGTACTAAATATAGCAAATCAGCAGTAGCTCTGAAGATTTAGTCAGGAGAGAAACCTGTTAGTGCCAGGGAGATGTGTTTGGCTGACGCAACAAACAGCTTCTACCTACACAGCCATTGGAGCACTTCCTCTGCAGCTTAGTCCTGTAATTAAAATAGTTGTCAGAATAAACAGATGGGACAAATGTAGGAGGGATACCATAGTGACCATTCTCCATGACTGAAACTTGGAATGGCTTTAGCTAAATGCAAGGAGTGGCCCTGTCAGAACATTGCCTTGTGCTTTGCAAAAACTGGAGCTTTTCTGATGCTCATCTCTGTTGCAGTATTGCAGGCTGGTGCAGCAAACTGAAAGGAGGTCCCTCTGTTTGGACATTAAACCAAAAATGAATCTAGATCACAAAAAATAGTGGAGGGCTTGTTAGCTGACTTGCCACCAAGTCCCGTGGAGTCTCACACATGTTCCAAAACTGTTGGCCTTGACCATAAGAATGAACAGTAATTAGAGATGGGTTGTGGCAACATTATCTATTGGTTCTTTTCTAGTGGCTAATGTCCTCAAAGGCTAGCACAGCCAGCAGGCATTTTTGAAATGATCTTCCTGGAATTGGATAATATTCTAGGAACCTCATTGTTTATTTTCAGCTGTTAATTAGAAATGCTCCAGGGCTCAAACTTGCATAGAGTTCTTAAGAGTTAACTTCTTAAGAGTTAAATTAACTTCTTAAGAGTTAACTCTTCTTAAGAATTAAGAGTGATAGTCCTCTCATCTTTGTTTGCTTAACAGTAATATAAGGATATTCAGGAGTGCTCACTTCCTTATTTTTATTCCAGGTATTGCAAAGCTGAAGTTTGGTTTAAATTCTGTTGAGTCTAAAATACTGATTTGTTTTCTATCCTGCATTTTGATCCAGAAGGATCCCCAAGGCAGCTTACATAAAGTAGCAAAATACAAACCATGAACAGTTGCAAAGTATAATTTTTTTGCCCACTTCATGGGCAGCATGAACTCCTATTGCTCACAGGTTCTTCTCTTCTCCTCTCCTCTCCTCTCCTCTCCTCTCCTCTTCGAACAAGTACTGATATGATCCACATTTTCTAAAGTTCCAGTTCAGAAAACCCATTTGATTTGTTTGTTTGTTTTTGGCACCACTTCAAGAATTTAATGACCTGCTGCCATGATCAGTGATATTGGAAGGGCAAGGGGATATTTAAAAGCTCTAGGGCAGTGCACTCAGTGATCAACCAGATTGAAACAAGAACAACAAAAAAAGAGAACACTGATTGGTACTTTTTCCACTCTAGCCTTAGCTAGCTCAGACTGCACAATGATTGGCAGAAGGAATTTGCTGCAAGCTTGCAAGCATATAGTCCTCAATGTGCTGGAAGTAATTGTGATCTGCAGAAAGTGAGGACAATAATGGCAAAAACATGGGTTGGTTTTGAAGTGGGTTGCCATTTTTTGGCAAATGGGAAAGCTGATGGTATGGCAGACTTTGCATATTAGGGATGCTTCAATCCTCTCCAATAGATAGCAATAGAAAGAACAATGTCATAGTCCCTCTGGATGAACACTTTTCGGAGGAAGCACGGAAGCCAGATGAGGACACAGACTTTGTGATTTTCTGTGTTTTAATCCTTGTAAGCCACCCAAAGTCACTTGTGTGAGATGGGAAACTATACTGCATAAATCATATAAAATAAAGAAAGAAATACCTGAACTTGGTAGCGAATGGGACTGTACATACAATTCTCCTCACACTTTCCAACCTCAACACATTCGTATGGGAACTTCAAAGGGAAGCTGTCCATCCAAACTGGGTCCTGCTTTATTTGGACAACATGAGTTGAACTACATGGTTGTACTTCTCAGCTAAACACTTGGAGATCTGAGAGAGTAGGGGATGCACCTCCATGGATGCACCTCCACTCTTTCCTCAGTTTGAGCCTTCCCTTCATTGAGATAAATGTCTGAAGGGAGCTATGGTCTTGAACTATTTAATGGCATAAGCAAGCAGAATCTTCCACATGGCCTAGCTGGTAACTGGCAACTAATGCTGGCCTTTCCAACAGATGTTATATGTATGAGGTAAGAAATCCCACCAAGCAGCTGAGCCACTGCATTCAATGGCGGCCCCATTTAAATCACTAAAGAAACTAAGAAGCAGCATGTTAACTTTTGCTAATTCTGATGTATTGCTTATGTGAACCAAATGAGTGACTTTTTATTTTACCTTACTTCCCGCAATTGCTGACAATGGGACAATCAGCTGTCTTGTTATGGCCTCCAGGACTGCATGTCCTTTCACTTCCAAGGATATAAAGGGCAAGGAGCCAAGCATCACTGCTGTCTGTCAGATGAGCTGCTGCAAATAGTTGTTGGGTGTTCCATTCACTACATCCTTCTTATAATGAAGGTCAGCACAAGCCGTGATCCACTGACAAGCTAGGGCTACTGCTGGACCCCATAGATGCCCAGGAGCAATCATCCATGATCTCCTAGATCTTGTCTCAGGGCTGATGATGGAGTTCCTGAAACTTTTAGCTTTGGTGACTTCAGTCTCCATATCCTGGAGGTAGGGCCTGATATAGCTCATGAGTTCATGGCCTCCATGACAACCATGGAGTAAGTACCTGCAGCTTCATCACACATGGAAGGGCACTTGCTGGATCTGATGTTATCTTTGGAGCAGATGAGATGTGATCTGACAATGGAGATGTGATCTGAAAATGGAGACATTAACATTAATCTTTTGCTATGGTAAGATCAGTTTCTTGTTGAACAGCAGATGAAGGTGATCCTCTTTCCTTGAAGGCAGCATGCCAAATCGGTACTATACCAGCAAACCTCTGGCCCTTCCTTTTGTTTGGGCAACCATCCTAATTAATTGAAGGTAATTATTATTTTACTTGTTTCAATTTTCATTGTATTTTTGAACTATTGTATATCACCCATAGGCCATATAGATTAGGGTGGCTTAAAAATTGTAACAAATTAATAAATGTTGCACTAAAGCTTTTTGACATATAGACACCAGTTGTGTAATTTGCATTAGAAATGTGGGCATGTTTTTTAAACATTAAATCAAGAAAGCTTGGAATATGTGGTGCTTGAAATGAAGTTCTTCTCTTCCTGTGCTAAATTTCAGGCATGGAGGTTTTGAAATTTTCTCTGGACCATGGAAAGCAACAGTGAAGCAGGATATTCATATGGCTGTGGTTGCTGATGAGTTTTATAAATCAGAAATATATACAAGGTATCCCAAAAGTCTTTAAATGTTTAAAACTGCAAAGACTTTAGGGCCACCCAGTATTTTTGACAATATTCCTTGAGGGTTGATGTTTTTTAAATGTAATATGTGAGGAATTAATTATAAAGAATATGACTTCAGCCATTTGCTATTTGGGGCAACGGTTTGCTGATTTTTGTTATTTTAAAATTGTTTTATCATGCAACTGGCTGAGAATACAAAAGTCTCTGAATTCAGTGGGACTTATTTTGCAGCAAATATTTCTATCAATTGCACTGTTAGTTTTATATCAGGATTTCCTCCCTGCAATTCATTTTCTGATTTGAGAAAACTGTAGTAATTTCACTTTCTAACAACGCTTACCTTTCTTGAAGATGTCACTGCTCCAGACCAGGTCAATAAAATATATTGTGTTTTTGTTCCACTCATTGCAACCTTCCCCCTGCCTAATGAAAGTTAAGACACAGGACACTTCTGTCTTCAAACAAATCTCTGCAGATCAATCATTACAAACGCAATGCTTTTCAGCGGAGGGAATTCATTTATCTATCAGTGAATCATCAAATTCTTGAGTTTTCTTGAATACCAGCATCCTTTAGGCAGATACACTGAATTGTATTGTGGTGAGCAATCAATTGATGAAGAACTCAGGCAACAGAAATTTGTGTATTGACTATTGTGGATCAGACAGTGGTTTGGGAGAGTGCCAGGGGTAAAAAGCTGCTGAGACAAGACCAAAGATGTTAAAGCTGTACCATGCGCATTCCAAGTGAAGCAGTACAAAGGGATTGGCAAAGTCACCCTATGTAGTTCAGCTTTTCCCAAGATAGATACTACAGTTGGTGTTCCCAGGCTCAAGTTCAGATGCCATCAGCTTGATATGCAGGGGGACAGCTAGTTACAGAAACAGAGAGAGAGCACGAGGGAGAGAAATTACGATCTATGTTCCAGGATCTCCACTGAAACAATTCCTGAAGAAAAACCATATGGTCAAGCACCACAGAGGTGCACAACAGGGGTGCCAAAAATGACAGCCAACTTTGGGAAATGACAGAAAATGAAAAACACATGTGCACAGCAGGGCAACCACTTTATATCGTAAGGAAGAATATTAGAATTGATGCACTCCAATGCATGAATTTCTTTGTAAAGAAAGGGCAGTCTCACAACTGTAGGAGGCCCTCCTACAAAGCATCATTTGGCAGTGGTTTGGCTGCCTGGTGTTGGGAAAGCCAAGCCAGATGGCCAGCTGTGATTTTCCTACTAAAGAATGAAAGTTGGTCTTAGATTTTTCCTCAGAAGACACCTGGTTTTGTCAGGAGTTTCACCCAGATGCTTATGTATATAAGCTTAGTGGGCTTTAGGTGTATTCTGCATGTTCCCTGAGGTTTGCTGTCACAGAAACCTAATTTGTCCTTAAGTCTCTCTTGATGTCCTCATTTTCATCCTTATTTTCTAGGTCTATCATGTTCTTGGCCTTCTTAGATATCTAAAATGGGCCCTTCCTGCTTACTGTATAATTAAGGTGGCTCTGTTGTTCATCACATTAATGGAAATTTCACTTGTGACAGTATATTGTGGAGGGAGGGTCCATCACGAGGTCCTGGGCTCCTTTCCAAAGCTTAGGCAGAAGTCCTTCAAAAGTTTGCATTAGACTGTAATTGTTAAAGACATGGGAAGTAATCGTAGTAACTGTATTTAGTTCATTTGCTGTATTTCTAAATAAATTTAAATCAAATCAAAATTAATTTTGCTTCAGCCCTTATCCACTTCTTTTTCCTAGACTCATGTCTGGAATATGTCCTAGGCATGGCAATAAAAGGCCAGGTGTGGTCTGTGACCTGAAATGACTATATGCCTCTGATTTCCCCAGATGTACTTCCAGTCCTGCCCAATATCATCTACCAGTAGAAAAGTCACCACTGACCACTAAATGGAACATCTGGCTAGTAGGCTCTAGCCACTCCATCCAATCATATTTTTTGGTATTGTTTGCCACAGAATTATCAGTCTTCCTGGAAATTGATAGTGTTATGCGAAAGAAGAAAAATGCCATGCAGTAATGGAAAGGGACATTTCCATGGAAAGACAAAGTATCATAGGTAAAGAAGCTGTTCTTTCACAGGATTCTTGATGGGATCAGTGTTCCTGTTAACCCTAAGGAGATAGGACTGTAAAATAACTGGATATTACATAGAACCACATTGTGTGAGACCGTTGTGGGGTATTCTGTTACTCTGAAGGAGGAATTATTTTTGGAGAGTCACAACATCCTTGGTAGAAAACTGTTGGATGTTAATGCACCTCTGTGGTGTAGAGGTCACTGGACACTCAGTTTGATACATCACTGATATGTGTTTTTGTCTCTGTAATAGATGTACTTCTTTCTATAGTCTTTCACTGCATCCTCATCTCCAACCAGCACAGCCGCTAGAGCTTGTGCTATAGGAGTGGGGAAGTAGAAGCCGTGCTCACCCGGGTCTTGGTGTTGTCAGTGGTATCCAGAAGATGGGGATATTGATTGTCACAACTGCCTTCCCATAGCCTCTGTAGGGAGGATTGCTCAGGGAAGGAGGAAGGGCTTCCCAAGAGAAGGGCAACAAGGTGGGAGAAAATTGAAATGGCTCAAGACTATTTTCTACTGCCTGCTGGAGAAGCAAAACAGTGGGCCACTATGTAGGAATCCAGTTTCAACTATGTAAATGCCTGAAGTAACTGCTCCCTCAGCATGGGCTGGTATTGCAGGTTATCACTTGCAACTTTGGGGGGGGGCGTTATTCTCTGCAACATGGGTCTCATGGGGAAGATTTGTCTGCTCCTGGCATCTCAAAGTATGCACCATTTGCTTGGGAAAGAAAAGAAGCACAACCCCACTCTCCAACAATCTTGAAAGTCCATGTAACAGACTGTAAGAAAACAGCTTGGTGCAGACCCTGCAGGAGGTTTCACAGTAGCATTCCCTGTATAGTATTCATAAAAAATTGTGGGGAGGCCTTTGGTGTGGTTGCAGTTTGGTTAATGTCATCTTTTACAGAGACTGTTTGGTAGAGTTGGCAAGTTATAGCCATACATGCTACAGGAATATCTTGTAGAATCTTGCTATGGCACATCAACATTCTGCCCTCTTAGGAGTTTGTGGTTACTCCATATCACAGTTTCCACTGTGGTTTGACTACCCATCCTGGGGAGGGAGCATACAAGGTATTGCTGCTGCTTCGTTTTCTCTCATTTCTAGCAGCTAGCACCTCCTGTAGAAACATTTCCTGTAGCACATAGCCTGCTGAAACATGCAACTGGGATGCATGGGCATGTTCACCTAGAAGGAGACACTCTTTCACTGCTAAAACATTCTCCAATTTTCCTCAGGATGTAGACTGGGCAGGAAAGGGCCCACTCTCCTTTGTCCACCCCAAAGAAAGGCCTGAGGGAACCTGGCAAGGGCAGAGAGAGTCAGAAGCATAAGGTACGTACAGTATGGGCAGCCTTACAAACAAGGGAAATCATGGCATGTTGTCACAACCATGAAATCTGTAACACCGTCCTAACTATTTTCCACACCCTACAGCATTTCAATAGGAAGAGCCTTTGGCAAGCAGCACACAACTGCCGTCTAACCTGGCTCCCTCAGTACTGTGGGAAGATAGACTTGGAGCATGCAAGTAGTTTTAGGGATAAGCGCCACCTGTGCTGTCCTGGATAGTCAAATGAAGCACTAAGGTCATAAACTTTGAATACTGTATGTTAAACCACACATATACATTTGTGTCCTTGACGAATGTGTGCTCCTCTAAAGGGACATCCACACTCACTACTCCTCCAGAGGCAGCTACACTGCCATCCACATAGCATCTACCCCAACTGTCCCTTGCTGTCTAGCCTAGTAAGGCTGAGGAATGTATCAGAATATCACCAGAATATCACTAGTATTCTAACATCTTACACTGGGGGAAGGAACAATATTTGAAATATAAATGCTGTATATTCTTTTTTATGCCAAAGATGGATTGAGTTCCAAACTGGACAATGGCATTGTGTCAGTTGGCTATGTGGCAGGTTGTGTGTGGTGGTTGATTAGATGCAAGCCCAGCTGGTTGATGGAAGTACATATACATCAATTCCACAATTTTCTGTTTTGCAGGACCTCTCCGGTATTATACAAAGACTGCTCTGATAGACTGTGCCTGTGTGTGCACCCATGGACCTAGGGCACTGTATGCACTTAGTACCATGGTCAGTGAAGCAACCAGATGCTTGCTGTCTTTCAGATGACACTGCTGCAAGTGGCTTAGATCACCCAGCTACTCATCAACCTTGTACTGTTCTCTCTTCTAGTGGCCAAGGTCCATTGGCAGCTGTATTCTTCGGAGCTCTCAAAGCAGAAGTTTGCAGAACAGGACTGCAGCCTTAGGAAATGGGACTGGGATCTAGATATGGACGACATGTAGAAAGCCTACAGCCCACCCAAATTTTTCTCATCCTGCCTTTGTCATATGTTGTTTCCTTTGTTTTGTAATACTCTGTCACTAAGTTATTTCCCTGTTCAGTGCTATCCTGGTCTCATTTTTGGTATACGTGTTCTTCACCCATGGTGTGAATCTGATGAATAGTACAGACAGACCACCCAGAAGAAATTGCAGAACATAGTATCCACAACAATTTCACCCAAGGGACAGTATTACAATAGATGAACACTAGGCCGTGGAGCTATCTAACATGGCTCGTTAGATGCTTCTGTTCCTTGTACAGAAATAGAGAGGTTGTTAGTAACAGTATGGATTCTGTCTTTCCTTTGATGTACAGACACATATTTGCAGGCAGTACAAATGAAGATATTGCCATGTCAGCCTTCAGTGATTCTTGCTTTCCCTTCCTCTTGAAATAGCAGCTGATGTTAGCAATGCAAAGACTATTTTTATAGCAGTTTTTGGTGCTAAGGAAGGCAGCTATTTGCTGGAGGAGAAAATGCCACTTAGCTAGTGGAAGAGAAAACATATACTCCAACCATTCCAGACTTCCCATTGTTTGTGCACTTCACTAAATATTTGTGTACCTTCAACACAAAGTATTGCAAAGTGTGCTCATGCTTTAGCATTTCTTACATTGCATTTATGATGTAGCTGGCCCTTTATGGTAGGTAGAAGAATGAAAAGAAATAATGCAGAGTGTGTATTCATTTGCTCCAAAAGCCCTAGGGATACCCTGGAACTTAGTTAAAAACAAATCTGTGGGTTCCTGCTATGTGGTCCATAAAAGTATGTGGAAACATAAGGTAATGCAATCAATCAGCTTTCTCATTAGGTGCATGATATCTGTTTCCCATTGGAATTCCTACTGCTTGTAATAATGCTGTGATGAATGCAATATATTTATGAGTTAACATTATGCATTATTAAAAATAGCTGTGTTTTTCATTATCTACTAATATACAAGTTTGATCCCCATCAGCCATTGTGGCCTGACAAAGCCATTGTTGATGGTGTAGTGGTCAACCCAAGGGAAATGGGAGAACTGCTAGAATCCCTGGGTGTCTTCTACTCTACTCTACTCATGTTTTAGCCTTGATGGCAGAGGTCAAGTACTGCTCTACCTTCTGACTGCAAGGCTTGGTCTCAAAGCTGAAGACTAGGATCCTGTACTCAGACAGGATCTTACTGTACCCAAGAAGAGGAATGTGAACTCCAAGCAACCCCAGCAAATCCTCCTACCCCCACCCCCATCCCCACCCCTCACATACCCACACACTTCACTCCTCTCATGCCAGTGACCTTCAGCTCATTACTCCAGTAAAACAAGGAGTAATGTACAGCAGTAGACAAGCAGATGTACAGCAGTAGATCCTTGATCCCCCTTGCTGTCACAGATTTTGGAGATTATGTTGCATGCCTCAAGGATACAAATATTTTTCTCTATAATTGACAGTCTGACACTGAGACAACGCCATTGCACCTTCAGTGTCTATCCCCACCATAGCTGGCTGATGAAGCCATTTGTTGGGCACCTGGAACCACAGGAAGCAGCCCACAACTATATATTTAACAGGTGCTAGAATGTAGTTGGGCTTTGGTAGGGATATGCACTGTCTCCAAAGATGTATGGGTCTGTTGGATTTCCTGGTATAACCTGGCCCAAGCCATGGCACAATACAATGCTGAGTTCCTACAGATAAATATTACATGGTGCACTCCATTGTGCCTGCCTTTATTGCCTATAAAATGGCCACTGTGGTCCTCTGTGCTCTGCAGAAGTATCAAGTGATAGTACTTCCTGTTGATCCACTGCTGCTGTTGCCTATATGTTGCAGTTTGGGATATGACATCCATCCACTGTCCCAACACAATGTGGGAAGTTTTTAGGAGAGCATGCTTGATGATGAGGCAGACCTCAACCGCAACATTGCCCATAGTGGTTTGTCTCAAGCTGAATTGATAAGCAACCCCTTTTTTGGAAACTACCTTGTGAGCCACTAGGCAGGACCCACCAGTCACTTCACTGAGATTGCTTTCTGTGTCTACATACACTTTCACTGCAGCTGTAGGTGAAGTCTGACAGTGAGCTCAAATAGGGACCTTTCAGTCATCTAGATGGCTAGCTAGCATTCCTCATATCATCATAGCAACTCAAACCACCACAGTGGTATTGATGAGGCACTATTTCCCAAAACCCATAGTGCAGGAGCCTGTTGTCCATCTTGATGCATGGTACCCCATATCCGCTGAGAGTTTTGTGCTCTGCTTTCTAGGCAGCTAGCTGTGTTGCATGCGATTGCATTTGCATGGGCTGTTTCTTCATCTGGTGCTGTTGGAATGGTGTCCTGTACACTGAGACCATAAACATATTTACATAGCAGCAAAGAGACTAAATGCTCTGTACTTGGCTGATTGGTGTCCATGCCAGACCAAGTGTGCTGCCTCTCTTCCTGGTCATCGTGATGGGTACTGCAGGGCATCCTGAGACATTCATGACAAGCCCCACAAGATCACACATTCAACCATTGCTTCCAAGCAGTACTGACTGAATCAATGTTGTACTGTATCACATAGTAATTTCACTGACAACAAGCATCTTGCGCTATTTCCCTATATGAAAATGAGCTATGTCTTCATTTTTCTCCAGCACTCAGTTGCTGAGCAGTTGTATTAATGACTCCAGAACTCTATTGCTATATTTTTAAAAACATCAGCATTCTTCTGGTTGTGCTGGATTATCTCCTGCACCTTTGCTTCACCTCAGATTTTCCTCTCTCTTAAAATGTCTTTATCTCCCAGGTAGTTCACTGGCAGTACCTTAGGGGCTGGTGGAGCGGTGACTCATTTTTAATGCACAACAGTTGTAGAGCAGTGACCAAAAATTAGAGAGCAGGAGCAAGCAGCAGAGTTAAAATGAGAGTGACAGAATAAAGGGGTGTACATTGGCTTTTTAAAATGTTGGCATTGTAAGAAATCTGAAGGATTTTCTGATTTGCTCTTGCCCAGCTATAGCCTTCTTTTGGTTTCAAATTACTACACACGTCAATACAATTTTGGGAAGAAATATTAAAGTTGAAGATGTTAACGTGATGTTGAACTGTATTCTTGAAACATGGAATTTGTTACGTCACAAAGAGCTTTGGCTCCGTTGAGTCTAAGGCATGGCAAAGAGAATAATTTTACATACATGGAATCAATGGGAGAAGTATTCTACAGCAGATCTCCTAGGTCTACTGAACTGAGCTGACTGCTGACTCTGGCCCTATCATCCCCAGGCATTTCCCTGAAATGGCCTACTTTTTTCACATGGGAAGTTTTGTATCAAGATAAGAGAAACACCGTCACTGTCACACCAGAACACCTAAAGGCTGAATCAGGTGGGGATGAGAGTGACAAGGACATATCTCTCAAGAAATAGTTAGGAAGTCGTCTTCATACCAGGCAAGTGGGACATGAAGGTGAGCCATAACGATGCACAGCTGGGGGAGAAGGAGCTTTGACTTGTACCAAAAGGTCTCATTTCATGTGGGCAGGACATGAAGAAGAAAAGGAAGGACCAAAACCAAAATGGATTTCAATTAAGATTAATATAATTAATTTAAATTAACTGTATATAGTTGATGTTATTTCATTACAGTATTTAATAATTTTCTCATTCTCATACAATGCGGTGACAACTTTTGCAGAATGACTGTGGGCCTCAGCTTGTGCTCTCTTAGCTTAGGCTCAGAAACATCTCACTCATCCAGATCAGGCTTAGGGGAAATCAGCTTTCAGCAAAAGTCAGATTGTTACAGAACTAGTATGCACCCGGCTTTAGAACAGGAAAAAACCCAAACCAAACCCAGTATCCTGGTCCGTGCATGTTGAGAACAATTGAAAAGAAAATGGAAATCAGGATCCAATTCATGGAGTGGGTGTCAAAATGAAAGCAAAGAGAAACAGAACTCATACATATGTATTCTGGATTTGCTCAGATCCTACTCCCATGAGGTCATAGGAGCTACAGAATCTTCCCTTCCAAATATGAGAGAGCAATCTGTTTCTTTTATGCAACTGGCACTGTGGGTTAGTGTCCTTGTTTTGAAAAATGTGATGTAATGGCTATTCATTTCTTTTTTGTGAACCTCTGAATTAAAAAGGCAAACTCTCCTAAAATCAGACATTTAAAGTGTCTGGTGATGTAGAAGAATCTTCATGTTGCATTGATTGGGTTTCACCAAGAGACCCCAGGGCATGCTAAAACAATCGTCAAGCAACTGTAGTGTACATACTATGGAAACTCAGCTGCTTAATTTGAAAAGCATGAACGGTATGTGTTTCTCCATCTTTTTTGGCAACTATCTGCTACTCCCATCAGGAATTTTATAAAAAAAGGCAAAACAAGCGTGCTGGTAAACAAATGTCTACATAATATAAAGACTGGAGTATGTTTCCTCACTTGATTTCTCTGGCAACAAGGAGAAGAACCACAATGCCAAAGAACCATGAGGGAGGTGACTCTCATGCTACTCCTTGCCAAGCCTTAAGTGGAAATGCTGGAAGTTTTATGAGAAAGAGCTCTGTCAGGAAGGAAGTTCAAGCCAAAGTTGCAGGCTATACAGTTCTCATGTATTTCAAATAGCTACCCACTTACGGGATGTTTTAAATAACCACAATTGCCTCAGCATTTCATTTTCTTTTCCATGTTGTTGTGTGATCTCCCCAGTCCAATTATTCTTTGTAAATGTGGAGGTTCCAGTGCCCATACAGTATGTCATCGCCTGAACATAAAGGGCCTGGAGTTCACTGGAGATGGACAGCTGTATGCACATGTTTCCATTTCAATGCACATTGAAACTCTCTATATTGAGGCCTTGGGTAAGATCCTGTACCCTGTGCATATAGAAGAGTTCACTTACAGCAATTTTCTGGGAGGCAAATATTTCTGCTGTTGAATACACAATCTGAGGATAAAATTTCAACTTTCTGTGGCTAAACTGACCTGAGTGTACAGAAGAGCTGTGGTTTGGTCCATAGAATCTGCAGATAGGGTTGAGGAAAAAAACTTGGTTTGGAACTCTGGACTGACACTACCAGTCAGTATTGTTAGTGCTAGGTTTGGTAACTGTGAATTCAAAACAAGAAATTATAGTGTAGTTCAACTACAGTGAACATCAGTAGTTAAGAAGGGGAAATATCAGTATCATTTTTTACATTACTTTTGAAACCTCTTTTTTTTCCCCAGAAAAATTGTCAAGGCAGCCAAACTGCCCAAAGCCATTTAAAAAAGCGATGACTGATTGAAACTTCCATAAGCCATCTTTTTAAGCAGTTCTATGACCTTGCCTATTTATCAAGACTCTTGAGAAAATGCTTTTCATATACAACCTGGGGACAACTGGTTATCTGTTCTAAAGATTGGTCTCAGTCTTATTGCAAAAACAAAATTACTAGCATGGAGTATTTGTTGCAGAAGTTAAGATCTCTTGTGGTAATAGAAAACATACTTTCCTCTCCTGACACTCATGGCAGGCTATTCAAGACTTCAAGAAGTTATTCAAGACTTTGGATGTGTTGCAATGTAAACACTCCTATAAAACAAAACATCATAGATGTTCTTGTTTCCTTTCCTTTTGTATATAACATCATCTAAAACTGATGGGAAGGATTGCTTAGAAGATATGAGTAAGAACAGATGCTTT
Organism: Candoia aspera; assembly: GCF_035149785.1. Classification (NCBI taxonomy): domain Eukaryota; kingdom Metazoa; phylum Chordata; class Lepidosauria; order Squamata; family Candoiidae; genus Candoia; species Candoia aspera. Next base: position 143,136,233 of record NC_086155.1, read on the forward strand.
CAGAGTGGCAGTAGCTTTAATGATCATACAGTATATTAAATCTAATTATAATGTGCTATTCCTTGTGGACTCATGTTTTTCTCAAGAGACTTATTTAAATGCAGGAACTATGCTTACTTCTGCTGTCAGACTGTTTCTTAATTGTGTGCTCTGAAGCCACTATTACATCATCTTTTAAAGGACTGCATATTGCATAAAGGTTACTCTAGTTTAGTTTGTTATATTACTTTTTAAGCCAACACTATATGTTTATACTTATTGCTACAATACTGCTTAGCAGCCTGATGCATATGAATCTCCTTAGTTATGACAACCTTTGAAGACCTTCTTCTTCCAGGCTGGGATGTTAGAAAAAAAAATCCACCATGATTTCTGGTACAAGCAAAGTCAATCTTTTTCTGGAAAAATCCCGAAGTGTGACAGGAGTTGTACTTACTCTTTTAAATGTTTGAGGTGGCCAGAGAATCTCTTTGGGCATCCATTCTTACTGTTAAAATGCCCTATGTGTTCAAAACATTTGAAACAGAGAATTTTATATCTCTCTTTCACTTCTCGGAGTGCCCATGTGACCATAGGACAGCCTGGGCATTCCAGGAAGCCTCAAAAAAGAAACCTCTTTCAGAAGGAACCTTGTACTGCTGTGAATAGGAAGGCTATTTTAAAAGTAAAACAGAAAGCTCTTAGGCAGTGCTATAGAAGGAAAAGCCTCTCTGTGAAGAGCCCTGAGCTACAGTGGCTATATACAGTATTTAAAAAGCTCATAAAGCTTGTTAAATCTTCTCAGCCAACCCATATATTTAGGAAAGTATGTACAAGGTTTGAATGAAAAGTAACACCTCCAATGATATAAATCATCAACAGATGGCAGCATGAACACAATAGAAGCTCTGACATGTTCTTTACCATCTGTTCTTTCACTTCACTTCTAGTGGGAAAGTTGCTAAGTTGAAGGTTGTGTTGCTATTGTTTGTGAAATGGAAGCCTGCAATGAGTATTCGTCAATGCACTTTAAGCAATGAACTGTGATTGAGATTTTGACTGCCAAAGGAATCCCTCCAGTTGAAATTCACTGCCAAACACATGTTGTTTATGGTGATGACTATGCTAAAATGAGTACTGTGTGTTGCTGAGCCAAAAAATGTAAAGATGCTAAGCAGGAAAAGCTGATTTCTGTAATCAAGAACAAAGTGACCTATGATAGCAACCAATGGGTTTCACATGAGAAAAGTTAATGAATTAATTAAGGACAATAGATTGATCAGTTGAAGACAAATTGCTTTCAGAATTGGCATTTCATAGGAATGTGTGGGTCACATTATTCAATAACAGAAGGTCTGTGGAAGATGAGTTCCTCACATGCTGACAGCACAGATATATGTTTCAAGAGTTGAGATTTGCCAGCATTTGTTGTCACACTACCAGAATGAAGGTGAGGTTCATCATTATGACCCAGAAACAGAGTCAGTCCATGGAATTTCATCACAAAGTTTCACCTGCCAAATAAATAAATAAATAAACAAATATCCAGACTTTGGCAGGAAAACTTATGTTAGTTTTGGGGGGATGCAGATGGTGTTATTCATATGGATTTCCTTGAAACTGGCGCCACTGTCCACTCACACTGCAACACTCAAAACTTTGAAACAACAATTAAGCAGAATTCTACAGGGCAAGAAGGAAAGTTTGCTGCATCGTGACAATATTAGGCTTCATACTTCACAAGCCACCCAAGAGGCAACTGAAAGTTGGATCTTACTATCTTTTCCATCCAGACTTGGTACCATGAGACTTTCACCTTTCCCAAAACTGAAGGAATAACTTTGTGGGCATCTGTTTGACTCAAATGAAGAGGAAGAAAGGACCATCAGGATATGATTGAAGAGACAAAGTATGAGATTCTTTAGTGATGGCTTTAAGAAACTTGTCCATAGTTGGCAGAAGTGTGTAGCGAATGGTGGGGGTAATGAAAGAGTTTATTTAAAGGATTACTTGATTAAAACATCTCTATTTAAACTAAAGTTATGGAGATAGAGGCATTACTTTTCATTCAACCCTCTTATATCCTCTTTTTGGTCACATTTTTTTTCCTACAGATTTTTATAGATAAGGGAAGTACAGAGAAGAAATCATCACACTGGAAAATAGTTATATACAAAATTAAGAGATCCATTTCCAAAATGTTTGGTTTTCAGACATTCTGAATATCATTTCTGGAGATGTGTCTTCTAGAGCAGGAAGTGGTTCATGGTATTTCAGTAGATAGACTGGTAGAAATGTGCAAACCACTCCCAGAATGCTTAGACCAAAAATTCTGAGAGAAGAGTAGAATGCTCAGTTTTGCACATTATTACTTCCTGGCACCTTGTAAATCGAATGGCAATTAGAGAGAAGGCATTTTCTGAGGGAAACCCATCTGAAGGACAAGCTTCATAGGAATGTTCCATTAGGCTTACCTTTTAGAGTTTTAGGCACTATGCCAAAATGATTTTATTTCCCAATAATTTTCCCCTTGAGTTGGTTTTGCCATTTTGCTGATATATTGCCCTTATTACTTTCATTGTTATTCAGTGCTGTCTCACATATTTTGGTGTTTGGGGGATAATTTTTAATTTACAGAATTCAATAAACAGAATAAATACTAGAACCCAATTCTCCATGTGTTTCCCCAAAATATACCCCATGAAGATGGTCACTCAGCTTTGAGTTAATTAAAAGCCATTGATACAAACTTAAAATCTGAATAAAATTGCTCATTTAAAATATCTGGAATGCTATTCAGATCATTTCAGACCTTTGAGTGGAAGCCATTTCAGGGCTTTGAGTAGAAAAGGGCATACAATTATTATTTTTTCCATACAAATTTTATTTATGTATTTAGTTATTAATTAAACTTGTTTATCTCCCACCATAATAAATAAAGACACTTGGTGGCTTTTGTTGTTTATTCGTTTAGTCGCTTCCAACTCTTCGTGACTTCATGGACCAGCCCACGCCAGAGCTTCCTGTCGGTCGTCAACACCCCCAGCTCCCCCAGGGACGAGTCCGTCACCTCTAGAATATCATCCATCCATCTTGCCCTTGGTCGGCCCCTCTTCCTTTTGCCTTCCACTCTCCCTAGCATCAGCACCTTCTCCAGGGTGTCCTATCTTCTCATTATGTGGCCAAAGTATTTCAGTTTTGCCTTTAATATCATTCCCTCAAGTGAGCAGTCTGGCTTGATTTCCTGGAGGATGGACTGGTTTGATCTTCTTGCAGTCCAAGGCACTCTCAGAATTTTCCTCCAACACCACAGTTCAAAAGCATCGATCTTCCTTCTCTCAGCCTTCCTTATGGTCCAGCTCTCACAGCCATATGTTACTACAGGGAACACCATTGCTTTAACTATGTGGACCTTTGTTGTCAGTGTGATGTCTCTGCTCTTAACTATTTTATCGAGATTTGTCATTGCTCTTCTCCCAAGGATTAAACGTCTTCTGATTTCCTGACTGCAGTCAGCATCTGCAGTAATCTTTGCACCTAGAAATACAAAGTCTTTCACTGCTTCTACATTTTCTCCCTCTATTTGCCAGTTATCAATCAGACTGGTTGCCATAATCTTGGTTTTTTTGAGGTTTAGCTGCAAGCCAGCTTTTGCACTTTCTTCTTTCACCTTCATCATAAGGCTCCTCAGTTCCTCTTCGCTTTCAGCCATCAAAGTGGTATCATCTGCATATCTGAGATTGTTAATGTTTCTTCCAGCGATTTTAACTCCAGCCTTGGATTCCTCAAGCCCAGCATGTCGCATGATGTGTTCTGCGTACAAGTTGAATAGGTAGGGTGAGTATACAGCCCTGCCATACTCCTTTCCCAATCTTAAACCAGTCCGTTGTTCCGTGGTCTGTTCTTACTGTTGCCACTTGGTCGTTATACAGATTCTTCGGGAGGCATACAAGATGACTTGGTATCCCCATACCGCTAAGAACTTGCCACAATTTGTTATGGTCCACACAGACAAAGGCTTTAGAATCAAAAACAGAAATAGATGTTTTTCTGAAACTCCCTGGATTTTTCCATTATCCAGCGGATATTGGCAGTTTGGTCCCTAGTTCCTCTGCCTTTTCTAAACCCAGCTTGTACTGGCAATTCTCGCTCCATGAATTGCTGAAGTCTACCTTGCAGGATCTTGAGCATTACCTTACTGGCATGTGAAATGAGTGCCACTGTTCAATAGTTTGAACATTCTTTAGTGTTTCCCTTTTTTGGTATGGGGATATAAGTTGATTTTTTCCAATCTGATGGCCATTCTTGTGTTTTCCAAATTTGCTGGCATATAGCATGCATTACCTTGACGGCATCATCTTGCAAGCACCATCAGCATCATATCTCCCACCATAATAAATAAAGACACTTGGTGGCTTACATAGACTATATAAGATTGTTGAAACATCCATGGTACAATCTAAAATCCTGACAGACATTAATAAGACATTGTGAAAGATCCCCTGTGCAAGCACCGAGTCATGTCTGACCCTTTGGGGGGACGCCGCTTTCGTGATGTTTTCTTGGCAGACTATAGCGGGGTGGTTTGCCATTGCCTTCCCCAGTCGTCACCTTCCCCAGGAAGCTGGGTCCTCATTTTACCGACCTCGGAAGGATGGAAGGCCGAGTCGACCTGAGCCGGGTACACGAGAATCCAGCTTCCGCTGGGATTGAACTCAGGTCGTGGGGAGAGTTTCAGTTGCAATACTGCCACCTACCACTCTGCACCACACAAGGCTGTTAGTAAGATATTAGTAAGCAGCATTAAGCAAAAACTTCAGTAAAAGCATCAAAGTAGAAAATAAAAAATAATGATGATGTTAGTCCTTTGAGGTAGTCCAGACAAGAAGCACAACCATGAGTACTAACTCTGTGTTTATTGTAAGGTTACATTACCATAATCTTGAAAGACTGAAAGTATTTTGCCCCTCCTTTCCTTTTACTCTCCAGAAAACTAAGGAGGGTCTCTTCTGAAACGCTTCCCACCCCCTCCCTCCTTTGTAGGCTGAGAAATCTTTTCCATGTCACCTGTCCAGTTTGTGGCTCTTCCTCCTGTCTCTCAAGGTCATTCCCACTTACGATTACAGATGGCAACACCAAATCAGCAGAAGGCTCTCCGAAACACCTCTGTTTTTAGAAGTTTTTAAAAAATCAACAAAGAGGGGGCCTGTCTGAACTCCAAATAAAGGCTATTCCACAAGGTCCAAGCAAGCAGCACCTCCTTGCTCCAGGCCCTGGAACCTCTCGGAAGCAGGGGATGTGCAGCAGTCATTGTAAGTGCCAATAAAAAAAAGTCCACGAGACATTCCGGTGTAGAGGTCACACCATGATTTACAGTATTTATCTTTCCTATGTAGTGTAAGAAACCAAATGTATATAACCTGTAACCTTACTTTGTTCAGGCCTCTTCTGGACTTTTCAGCAAGGAGCCCCAGCAATCCCTGTTATTTGTGCATGCCAGCAAAAAGATAGTTTGTTGCATCACTCTCCAACTGTTTTGGTTCCTAAATTAAAACAAGTATTTTTCTCTACAAACAGGGTAGAGGAACTCATTCCTCCCCTTGGTTGTGACACTGGTCTTCTGTCAAACTGCTGTTATTGGGATGTTTTTCTTAACACCGAACCACAATCAGACATCTGATCACTTAAATCCACTGTTTTGTGTCATGCCATCCTGGAGTTTGTTCTTCTCTGTGACATCATTTGATGTATTTAAAGAATACTATTATATCCCCTCTTAGTGATATAGAACTGAGTGAGATGATTATTCTCCTAATTTGGAAGCTGTAGTTCTCTGGATGCAGCTTAAAATAACATTTGACATTTTGCAGCCCCATCACATTGTTGACTAATATTTAGTTTGTATTCAACCACAATTTTAAGATCTTTCTCACAACTACTATTGCCAAACCAGTATCCCCCTATCCTATGTATTTGATTTTTGTTTCCCAAGTGAAGGACTTTGTATTTGTCTATTAAACTTCATTCTGTTGTTCTCAACCCATTTTTCCAACACAGCAAGATTGTTTCAAATGCTATTCTGTCTTCTAAGATATTAGCTATTCCACCAGTTTTGGTGTCATCTGCAGATTTGATGCACAGTCCCTCAACTTCCTCATCCAATCTTAAGTTTTGCCAAATACCCAACCACAAATCAATGTATTTCTGATTTAGAACTTGTACTCTGCCTTCTTTCTACATTTAGAACTATAATTTTACCATAGTCTGCTTCTGAATATTCTCTCAAATCTATTGCTGTGTCAAGGCTGGACTCAAGAGTGCCTCTAGAACAGTGTTTCCCAACCTTGGCAACTTTAAGACATGTGAACTTCAACTCCCAGCATTCCCCAGCCAGCAAGGCTAAGGTTGAGAAACACTGCTCTAGAAGATAAATTTAATTTGAATGAGACTTGTAAATGTGGTCTGTTTAATCAACGGTGTGCAGCATTGCTTCTTTAAAAAATATTCTATAGTTAGTTGCAAATGATGTTAGCCACCCTGAGTAATGTGTACCAGAAATGGTGAGAAAATAAAATACAGAATCCTAAATAATTCCATACTCTAAATGACATTCTTAGTGTGAATAGGTTCCATTCCTATAACTCAACCCATGAGACTGAATGTGGTGGGTGCAGCTTTGGAGACATTGGAGGGAATTTCTCTTCCATGGAGGCTGCCAAGTAAGAGAACACCTTCTTCCACATATATTAAATCTGGAACCTCTTTAGAATGTTGGAACTGGGAAACCAACCATTCATGCTCTGGGGAACAGACCCACAATTAGGGTCTGTGTTACCCAGGGCAAACATGGATTCCGTGCCCATTTTGTTGCCCCCCCAGCATTCATTTTGGCACCCCCCCAGTGTGGCACCTGGGGCACATGTCCCGGTTGCCCCCCGCCCCAGTTGCGGCCCTGCTGGGGAATGACACCCATGCTGTGGGAAATGTGCTATTCTGGCTATGTCTGTGACAGAAAGATGTAAAGCTAAGAAGCAAATGCTTCTTAGTTCCCAACAACCCATGGACATCTGTGAAAAACATCAGGATTATTCAGAAGTAAGTTTAGATATGCAGAATAATCAGGCTTTGCCATTCAAGCCAATATTCATCTCTTGTACTTGTTCTGCTTTGCCACAATGCTGGTGTAACATTCCAGTTAAGAAAATGGAGCGTAAATCTTGGTCTCAGATATTAGCAACGATCTATTAATATTGGCTCCTTATCCACCATATGGACCAGCTTTAATGGATCCTTGTATTACTGTGTGAGAAGAATTTTTTCTAAGCCCATTCAAGTATTTTAAAGTATGTGCTGGTGTATTTTCCGATTAGCCTAAGGAGGTTAGTGGTGTGTGTGTGTGTGTGTGTGTGTGAAATCTGCCACTATAGTCGAGACTGAGTTGTGCTGGCAAAGAACAAGGTAATCCTGCCCAGTAAGTAAAGAATTGTTCTTCATTCAAAATGTTCAAATAGCTATTATCTTCAGACTCTACAAAAGATTAAACAATGCCTACATATCCTTAGAGAGCAGTCCTACCTGGATACATGGTTAAAGTGGATTTGGTAGGGAATCGCTCTTAAGTTGCTCAACTGTGCCTTGATATGGTAAATTAGCGCCCCTCTATTTAACCTGGGAGTGGACAATCTGTGGCCTATGGGACATACAGTACATGGTCCTTCCGACCCCCCCTCACTTCCTCCTTGAAATTTAGCAGCTCATCACCAATCTTCTGCAGCATTCTTTTTCCAAAACGGGAGGATGTGTCCATAGATGCATTTAGCTTCTGCAAAACTTAGTGCACCTAGTTAAGAGAATCCACACACACCCATTTTAACTAGGCCAAAAATCCCCAGTCATATCCCTATAGTGGTCGTTGGACTCAATCAATCAATCAGGCTCATTTCCTGGGAGGGAGAAATGCCCAACTGAGAATTCTCACTTCAGTCCACACACAGGTATGCTTGGTATATTATCCTGCAATCCTTTATACATTTCCCTGGATGAAAAGCCTATTGAACTTGAATTTACTTTTGAGCAGATAGGTGTAAACTGTTCAGGTGCAAATGTATATCCACTTCTCTTGGGGGTAATCTGTGAAGTATTCTTTTGAGTATACACAAATTGGGCTGTGCTCCTTAATTATCTGAAATGCATATCCCTTGTTACTCAAGATGGCTTCTGCTAGTCACATTTCCTGATCAAAAACTAATGCGACATTTGGAATTACCTATTCTGTTGCTTAATACAATCATCCCTTTTGTTGCTGCAAAGCTTTCCTTTGCACTGCTGATTTGCAAGCAGTGCAACTCCTGGATCTTTCTCCAGGGTATTGCCTTGTGCCAGTCAAAGATTTGCAAATGGACTAACAGAAGAACTGAGTTCCAGAGCACTGAGCCTTTCAATAAAGCCAAAAGGGATCACTTAGCTAAGGCCATAATTATGGCTTTATTGTATTTTTAATCTTTACGGTTTGAGAACGCCACCATCCAGGTGTTCCACTCCTGTGTTCCCTCTCTTGACTCAGAGAGTCAGGAAAAATAGGTAAGTTTTGTGTACTTTTATTTTTAAAAATATGCCTCCATGCTGTCAGAATCAAGTAAAATGTTCCTGTTGTTGAACCGACACTATCTTTGGTTGTTGATAGACATGATCTTTGGCTGCGCCTTTATTTTATAACATGCATACAGGTTCTGTGCTATGCAATGGGAAGTGTGTGTGTGTGTGTGTGTGTGATGCCTCAGTATTTAGTATTTGAAGTTTACCAGCCAACTTCAATGGTTTCAGTAGTCGTGCTACTGTCTAGCTTATCTGAGAACTGGATCTGATCATTTTGCTAGTATACGCTGCATTTTAGAACAAACTGCCATCTGCAAAAGTAGCATAAGCCTGGCCTTTGTCTGGCCTTTGGAGAAATGCAGGTTCAGGAAGTATCTTTCTTTTCCTAAAATAATTTTCATTAGTGGACACTAGCATATTTGTTCTCTGCAGAACCGTAAGTTCCTTGCTCACTAAATGCATACACAATGCATCTTTCTAACATAATGGCTGAGATACCTAATGGAAATGTTCTGGCTTGCAGGGCTACAGCATTTATAAAAAGAATTTCAGATATTCACGTGCATCAGTGTAGGGCTAAGGACATCTACATTCCTGATGCTTTGAGACAGATCTTTAGCTACTGCTTTTATAGGGAGTCTAATTTTAACTTTGAGTCAAAGGGTGAATCATGTGGGTTTCATTGTATTGATGTACATCTGTAGAAATGTAGAGACTTTTATAAAATAGACTAGAATTATTATTCTGAGAGGTGATAGTTGTCCTGTTAGCTTATGAATTAGTTCATGGCGGATACTGATTTTGAACTAAGATCTACCCAGCTGATGACTAATACTCCAGAATCATTATACTATATCTGCACTTTTGGCACATGGAGAGCTTCAGCCTTTGAAATCAGTCATACCCCGGAGTCAAGAGTAGTAATACCCAAGAAAGCTGCAGCCATGTCATGACAAAGTGCCAAGAAACCAAAGACATCACAGGAAGACAAGCTACAAAATTGCTGCCAGCTAAGCTGAGTCTTTCAATTACATTGCTTTTGTTTTCTTTTTTATATGTCCATTGTTAGGATGAGAAACTAAGCCTCAAGACCTTAGTTAAGCATCCCTTCAAGTTTCTCATTGCATCCTTTCAGAGTATTTCCTTTTTCTCTTTTCTTTTTTGCCATTGAAATCAATGGCCCAGTAAACAAGACTAGTAACAAGTGTGGGAAAACTGAAAATACTGACATAATTATTGGGGTTATATTTTAACTGATTCATTTTACTAACCTAAGTGAAACGTATTGCTCTATCTAATCTTGTCAAATAATAAAATAGACTTTGGATGGGGATTGCTTTCACATGTGAAGTCCAGGGGGATGGTCCTCCTCCTCCTCCTCAAACAGTCTGAGAGAGAAAGAGAGAGAGACTGCTCTGCTTTTTTATTAGTCTGTTGTTTTACCACATTTGAAAGTGTTGCACTATGTGCTGCTAATCCCAGTTGCTTCAAGTGGTCATATGCAGGGGAGGCCAAACTAGATTACATGGACACAATTGCGACCCAATATCTCTGCATATCTAGTTGGCTGATTTCTGTATGTTATGCATCTCTAAAGCACATCCTCTTAATGTGCTTGCCATCTTTCATCTGCCAAGGTCCGTGCGGACATTCAGCCTGAAAATGATGACAAGACAAATTTTTGGTATTCTTCTTACTTGGATCAAGATCTCAAAGGCAACCAAACACATAGGGTTATTGGGGGAGAGGCTATGTGTGTACTAGAGGTCCTTCCCTTCCCTCCCCTCCCCTCCCCTCCCATGTTCTCTTTTTATGCCCTGCCCTGCCCTGCCTTGCCATTTCCTAGAATTGTTAAGGTTGCCCAACTCCAAAAAGACTCTGGGCAGCTTACAAAATATCAAATATACAATTAAAACACAGTTAAAAACATGCTGCATTGCAGTTACTTAAACATTACAATACTTCCCCTAGAAAGAAATAAGGGTTTTCTACCATATTTTCAAGGTGCTTGAGAATTCCTTCCAATCTTTTTAGTTTCATTATTTGATGTGGCAGAGGGGGTTGTTACAGGTAGACCTCGCTTACCAATTGCCCCATGCAGTGCCGGTGCTGAAAAAATAACTCTGCAGCCAAGGCACACATTCTCAGCATCTCTCTCTCTCAGTGACATGTTCTCCATTACAACCAGTTAGTACATGTTGTCCTGTGCCTGACCCATTTTTCCCTCTCACAGAGCAGAAAGATTGGAGAGGAAGGGATTATAAGAGAGTAAGCAGGCCCACAATGGGGAATACACATCAGAAGGAATGTGCTAGAGCTGGCTGTTTGCCTAGGATGCTCAGGGCTGGGAACCGCAAGTGCCCTAGGCAAACAGCCAGCGTATTCCCCTTGTATGCCTCTTGTAATCCCTTCCTTTCCAATTTCTCTACTCTGTGAGGTGTTGGGAGGGAGAAAAAGGATGGGTCAGGCACAGGAGAGATTGCCTAAAGAGACTGATTGCTTAAGAAATGCCAGCACACTTCTTTTGATGTGTACTCCCCATTGTGGGCCTGCTTATTCTCTTATATTCTCTTTCTTTCCAAAGAGTGTAAATACAAACATTAATTTCCTTCTTGCTATTTATCCCAGCACCAGGGTGAGCATTCCAAAGGGTGGGGGAGTGGGGAAAAAGGAAAGCTGAAATAAAATAATAAACACACTCATGGTCATGTGATTTTCCACTTAGCAACCACATCATTTAACGTCTGAGTTACCAGTCCCAATTGTGGTTGCTAAACAAGGACTACCTGTGCTACTGTTGTTGTTCTTCTGTTGCATTCCTGTTAAAAAAGCTGAACCCTGGGTGTCTACACTTCCTAATTTAGAAAAAAAAACTGTTGGAAGGAGTTCTCTTTTCCTGGGAGATATAATTCTTGGGTGGGAAGGCTGGGAGGAGTTAGGCTGCTGGAGAAATGAAGGTACAGTGACAGACATTCACACAAATCCCTTGACAACCTCATAGCTCCTTGGTGACTAACAGCTGCCATAGCCACGTAACATCTGAACTGCAGCCCTACATTGGAAAGAAGTTTCTGAGTGCAATTCAAAGTGGTAGTATTAACCAATAAAGCCCTATATGGCTTGGCTCCTAGTTTTCTTCAAGAATACCTTCTCTGGGTAAGATTGACTCATCCAATGCTGGCTTCCAGACAAAATTTGCAAGTGGTCCTCCTTACTGAGAAGTTAAGGGGCAGATCTGTGTTTTGAGGTAACATCCCTCTTGAGGCCAGATCAGTGCTTACACTAATGGCCTTTCAGAAGCTAGTAAAAACAGCTTTTCCAGACAGCATTTGGGGTATCCTGAATGGGCACCATCTTGGTTATTGTATTAGTTTACAGTTTCTGGTTTTAACATTCTTTTGATTGTTGCAAACTGATGGGGGTCCATGTAGGTTATGTTGCTACATTAAATATATGAATAGCCTACAAAGGGCAAAAACTCTGTACTCCTTTGAAATGATTCACTAAAGCAAATTCTCTGTCATCAAACTGAACGTGGATTGCTGGAATAAAACCCAGGAGGTTTTTTTGTTTTTTGCATAGCACACAGTTGGGTGTAGATGAATACAGGCTGTTTTTATAGTATGTGTATATCTTTCCCACTGAAGTAAGTAAAAATGCTGATGTTTGGGTCCACCTTGTTCTGCATATATTTGAATTCTCACCCTTCCCTCTTAACTGCATTTATGTTTTGATTATCTTTTAATATCAGGAGGCATTGCTTATGCATGTGTTGCATTCTATTCGGTCTGGATTGCTGCTGGCAATGAGAAATTTAGAAACACAAAAACAAACATGAAAAAAGGAAAACAACAACAACGCATAGAAAATCCTTTAACCCAATCTTAATATAATTAAACTCTGAGCATATGGAATGACACTTCTCAGTTCTTCCATGACATCAGTAGAGAGACGGTTCATAAACATATATAACAGAGACCCAAGATTGTTCATCTGGGGTTGCACTTTCTGTCTAACATGGAAAAAGAATATTTTTGCTGCACCTCACACTCAGTGTATCCAGAATTCTTGATATGGTATTAAATTCCAAGTTTGGGGTATATAGTCAAAAAAATACATTCACATATTTTAAAAGTATTGATCCCTGTAACGCCATGTTTAACAAATTTGCAGATATTAAACCAAAACAGGACAATAGGAAGACAAGCCCAGCTCATATAAGTAAGTGTCCCCTTAGCCAAGCCTCTTAAAATATTTTCTGGATTACCCAGTAAATGTGACAGATGATAGAGTAGAGAGAAGAGAGAGAGAGAGATTAGATAAACAGATAAATAGAAATAGAGATGATAGACAGAGATATAGAAGATAGATATAGATGTCTCACGAGAACATGAGAATCATATTTAACATTCTTTAAGAACCATAGTAATTTATTTGCTAATATGATATATTCTAACTTTTATTCCAGAGTTCTTTAAAAATAAGTAATATCTACCTTAGCAATACTTTTATTTATTTATCAAAAATGCTGTAGACTTACAAACTCAATTGGCAATAAGTCAATCTAAAGTACTAATTCTATATTTGCCCGTGGTTTAAAAAGAACGATTTATCTGCAATTTTGAAACTGGAATTTTTCCAGAAGGTAAATTTACCGAAACTGTTTGAAAAGGGAGCTAAGATTAAAACATGATTATCAGGACAACTCAGTATTATTTTTCATATCAGATGTGCTATAGACATGATTAATAAAGCAATGAAGATGTTTTCCCATCCCAGCCTTGAGGACAATCAATGGGATTGCATGTGTAAGAGATTGGCCCATTTTTAAATGAAAGAATCTGATCTTATCTTCCCAAGAGTATTGTCCAGTGGTTATGAAACATCCAGAGCATCTGCTGGCAATTATAAAGGTTGTTTTGATGACCTGTTTTCCAAGAGACTTTTCCAAGAGAAAAATGCTACACAGCATAGCCACGTAAAGCACACATGAAAACAAACAGTTTAAAGGACTCTAGAAAGCTCTGTTCTTGTGCAGGTTTTTTCCCCTCTCTATCTATACTGGGAAAATGGTTGAACATGAGTGTACTTTCATTCATATTTTTATGAGCCCAGGGAGCCATAAAGATCTGAGCATGTGATAGAGCAATATAGATATCGTAAGCTGTGTGTACATTTTTTTGAAGAGAGAGAATACAGTGATGCAGAACATATTTACAAAGCAAACAGATCCTTCTCTCTGAATATATGAATATTTAAAGCCACACATGCATTCTCCAACATCTTAATTTTAAAGCATTATTATTTTATAAAAGGGACAAGATAGGAACAGAGTCCCGCACAAAAAGCAGTTGGTAATTGCCATTGATAAGATTCTGAGCAGTTTCTTATATTTTACCATCATGCCCAGCACTTTGTTTTATTATGCGACCATCCAGGGCAGCAATGATTTGCTTGTTAATAACTCCATGTGGTTTTATTTAGGATAAAGAGCTACTTCTGTTAAGGCATCTATGATGGATGGCAGATCAGGGAATGGAGAACGGAGTGGCACTTTGTTCCCCCTCCAAACTGGCCCCTGGCCAAACTTTGCAGCTCTTTATCTAGTTCTGTATAAATCACATACAGTCTTAAAAGTGTTAATAAATCAGCCCCTAATCACCCACAAAATAACAAAGCTGGATGAATTTATTTTCACATTTGGGATTGTTAAACAATGTTAGCCAGCAGCAAGAATCCATATGGAAATGTAACCTGCACTATTTGCCACCAAGAATAGAGGAGGTCTGGACATTCCCTGGAATTAGGGAATGGGAAGCTTAAAATTAGTCCCAAATTGCACAGCAGTTATTGGAGGTCTTTTTATGCATATACTGTTATAATTTCGAACAAAACGCCCATCCACATGAATTATATTTAGCTTCTTCAGTGCTGGCCTTCAATTGGGCTGAATTTCCCCCCCCCCCAGATTTCTTCTCCATAATACAGTGATAGGTGATTTATAGCCTCTCAGATGTTGTTGAACTATGACTCCCAGCATGTGTGGTGCTGAGGGATGCTGGGAATTGTGGGTCAGTAAACTTTGAAAAACTAAGGGTTCCCTACCCTGCTTTCATGTATTCTTTGGTCATGTGATTCTGAGCTATAGCTTAATTCTGAAATGTAATGGTTTTACCAAAACTACCTGATCTACATTTACTCCTATTGCGGCTGATACCTGAAAGTAGTAGTAAAGATTCCCTCATATAGGAATTGATTCCTTATGACATTCCATTCCATGTAGATTTCCTGTCCAGCCTACAACTCTGCTGTTTCCCAGTGCTAACCAGTCTAAGTAATAACCAGCTTGACCCTGCTGGTACAGGAACAGATTCACTGGGTGCTGTTTTGAAAGGTGTGTATCCATTAAAAACACAAACATAATTTAGCCCTGGATGGAATCAGACATGTCTGGCTGCTGTTCTGCTCTTGTTGAGAAAACTGGAAAGAAGAAATTGTTTGTCTAGCTTCTTATCTCCTGTAGCCAGGGATGGACAGACAGTAGATTAAGTTCTTCTGATCTGAAGCAATTCAGTAAGGATTTCTGATTCTCACTTGCTGACGCTAGCAAGAACAAAACACTCCTCCAGATAAATTATATGACTGCAGTGAACAAAGCTGTAGTGGGTGTGTGGGTGTGTGTGTGTGCATGTGGGTGTGTGTGAGAGAAAGAGAGAGAGAAAGAGAGGATTTGTGTGTGGAAAGTCAGTTCTAATACTCAAAACACATTTGTCAAACTGCTTCTTGTTCCATTTTGTAGTTCTGGAGGTTCTAATAGGTCTCGTATGGCTGAAATTTGCTCCCTTCCCTTCTAAGCTTTCCATAACAAGATGTCTGCTCAGATAGATATTATCCTGCCCCTTGCTGCTGAACTAAAAGTCATTTTTCAAGCGCAGACCAGTCTCCATGAAGATGCCCTCACAGACCGCTTGTATCACATTTATGTTATGCTCAGCTCAGACTTTTATCTTCACCATAACACCTTGAGGTAGGCTGTTGGTTGGTTGGTTGGTCAGTTTATGGGATTTGGCCACCACCTGAAACCTAAGGGACTCTAGGTAGTTTACAGAACTTGCAAAATGAAACACAGTACAAAGATCAATATTATAATGAATTAAAATAGTGAAATCCAACTAAGTTGAAAGATGATAATGTCCTGAAGCCACACGGTAAGGTTTGTAGCTCATGTGGGGTTTGGGCTGTTTTTCTGCATCTGGGTACAAAATCCTGACCATTGTACCAGACATAGCACCAACTTTTCTCTCTTGCATTGCTTTTAACAGGCAACTTACATATGTAGAGCCTTCTTTGTTGCCTCACTTGACTTATCTTACTGTCCTCCTATTCTCCGTATAGATTAGACTGATCAAGCCACTGTTTAATGATATCCATTTCACTACTTTATAATTGTCCTACTTGTAAGGAGGTGAAGAAAGAGCTTGTCTTAGGCCATTGTAATCTAATGATCTTGTGAAAATCCTCTCTGCCGGTGCATGACTCACTGTGCAGTACCAGTGGGAGGAAGTTCTATATCCAAATATAGAAACCAAAGAGGAATTCAGGCCAGCAAACTATAATTATCTATGTTGGAATTAGTCCAAAAACTAACAAAAAATATGGCACTAGCTTATACAGAACTAAAAATACACCTCTTGCATTATATCTGTATCTAGGAAGAAGGACTTAAGATCAATTTTATTTTGTCTTATTTTTAATCCATGTAGCATATAAAGCACTCAGATGGTGCCATGTATTCATTACCTCTTCATTTGAGTCATGAGCCGAGTAATATGCAGCATGAAGTCAGTTTCTGTAATGCTGATAAAACATCTCAACAGGAATCCTTGATAGCTGGCAATTTTAATATATATTGTATTTGTATTTGATTTACTGTTTTAATTGACTATCTTGTTGTAAACAGCCCAGAGTCCCTCCGGTGGGAGGAGATGGGCGGTGACAAATTTGATAAATAAATAAATAAATGCAATAAATGAATAAGAAATCCCAACCCACTGCCCTTGAGATGGACTGGAGCTACACCTCCCAGAATTCTGCTGGTGATGCTTGGTGGCAATTCTGAAAATTATAGTTCCCAACACATCTGGTGGTTACTAGATTGGGAAAGGCTACCGTTTCCAGCTTGTTCCTTTATGGAGACTCAGTCTATTACATTGTTCCTTTTAAAAAGCAGCATATAAGCCACAAATCATCAATGGAGTGTACCTATGCACGTGATTCTTCCATATGACATCAGCAGGTCCCCAAATTTTACTTTTAAAAACACCAAATCTCTCAGGTTTGAGAGATTTCAAATTTCAGAGAGGAATCGTAAATTTTGTGAGATTTTTCTTCAAGAACCATCAGCTCTCAGGGGATTTTCAAGCAAGAATGTCAAAATTCCATGAGATTTGGCAATCTTAAGAGATATAAGTGGTTTGGATAGTATATGCTTGTATGTGGTACTTACACCAGGGAGTAACTGCAGCACCCTCTCAGATCACAGGTAAAAACACTCCACAGCATTGCTCTTGCTGTATAAGAAGCCTAGCTACAAGGAAGGGAATCTTTATCATCTCAAGATGGATCAAGATAACATAATCAAAAGCTATTGAGGATCCTCCAAGTGGGGTGGAGACTGCATTCCTACACATCTATGTTTCCACCCCTGTGATTATGAGGTGAAGACTATCACCCAAAGTATACCAGCTAAAGACTGATCCCCTTTTCCAACACACTTCTGAGTAAAGTGCAGGGCGTCTGTCGTCCAGATTCCAAAACCTGCTTTAGAGCCCTGTGTTGAGAGGGAGATTCAGCTGGCTACAACTATGAGATGAATAGCCATTGCCAAGATAGATAAAAACATTTGGCTGCTGAAAGAAAGCAGCAAATGCCACCCCTTCCACACATACCAACCACCCCCAAGATATATTATAGATGTGGCCTGTCAAGTTATTTTGGCAACTCTCTCCCTCTATGATCATAAAAAATACAACAATAATAAATTAAATATGTAACAATTTACTGCCCTTTGATGAAAACTCCAGCTCTGGTGCCTCTGGCAACTGTTTCATTCTGTGTAATGATAGGGCCAGTCTTGCTGTAAATTTATTTATTTATTTGATTTCTATATTTCTAAATTGTTGCTGATTAGCCCGTTCATATATTATATTTGCCCAGCAAAAGCCAGCCTGGAGAAGACTTCCTCAGCTTGTGCAGATGAGGAATAAATTGATTTAACTGACCATGAGTTGCTCCATCAAAGTCTTCATGGTCTCCTGAGGGGTTCCTTATCAGCAACCTTTATGACTGAGACCGCATTCATCAGCTCTTGAAACAAACATTCTAACTATTCAGGCTTGCTTGGATACTATTGCTAAGCGTATAATAGGATCAGCTTGCTAGAATTATTGTTCTGTAAGTGCCGTTTGATGCTACGATTATCAAACGAACTCTACGAAACCAAATTCCATTCTATTCAAGTTTCTGTCATCTGGTCAGGCAAGCTGCTGGAGTGCATTAACATGATCTGCAGTTTTATGGCGCTGAAAGTCCCCTGTTGATGCACTAGAAATTACAAGTGCTGAGTTTCAGGCCACCCCTTCTTTCCTTCTTCATTAGGCTAGTTTCTGAAATTTAAAATAGCTGAGATGTCAGTTTTTCATATCTGTTTTAAAAGAATTCATTTCTTTTTACTCAGCTCCCTAGCATCTCTCATTTCCTTGGCAATTTATTTCTAAGCTTTGCAGCTTACTTATCACATCCCATGTATCGAAGTGTTACTATTATTTCTGTAGCAGGGGTGGAGGTGGCAGACAGCAAGAATGACCAATGGTAGCGGCAATTCAGGTTAGCCTGTATGTTAATTGGTGAGGCACTCAGCTTTCAAAAAGGTAAAGCTGATGGCTTGTGATGCTGACTCTTATAAACTACCATACAATACAATTATTCAGCTCTTCCCTTGAGTATCTGCAGCCCATTATCCCCATATTCCACGTAAAACTTGGATCAGACTAATTTGAAATTTTATTTATCAGCAAGGTTTATGCTTTCTAAACATTTCAGAGAATGACTTCGAAGTAAATAAACCAGCTAGAGACCTGCAGTACATTATCCATGTCTGGATAGCATCTGATAATGTTGTAAACATTTACACTGGTGGACTGTGGGCTGGAATATCAAACTGCTATGGAGGATCTGCTTAGACTATAGTAGTATTCCCTAGACGGAATATGTGTGTGGCATGGGTGTACCTGCTTTCTGAAAAGGGCACTCATGAGCCAAAAATTCCCAGATGGAATTTTTAGGCAGTTGCCAAGAGCAAGAGAATGTCTATACAATTTTAAGCTAACCTGCAATTGGAAGCAGCTCAGATTCTATACGAGGCTGTTTCAAAATGCTTATTAACGAACCAGCTCATTACAGGTTAGCATAGCATTCTGTACAGGCAGAGTATTTCTTCCCAACCTTATTGGCCTTATCAAGTTTTAGTAGTTTGCAGTTCTTTCTCACAGGAGAGGAAATTATCTAGTGTTCAATCTGTTATTGAGGTTGAAATTAGGGCTAGTCAAAAGTGGTAGTTTAAACACATTATGGGTTAGGTAATAATACTGCAATTCTTGTAGAAATATAAAAGTTATTAATGTTGTTTGGCTAAGTCTTGATAGAGAGTAGAGTGTTTTCTCTAAACTTTGGGGGAACAAAAATTATATATTAGCTTCTACAATTTATTTTGATATATGAAATATCAGGCAACTTTGATTGAGTTCATGTTCATTTTGACAACAGAGAAGAAAAATAAGACTATGCATTTGTAATCAGTTTTCAAAAATAAGATATTTCAGAGCATCTAATATTGATTCATGGCTCAGTTTCTTCAAGAGGAGGTCATTTTTATGAGATGAAACTTATTTACACATATAAATAAGCTGAGGATAAGGTAATGGTTCACAGCATCAACACTCTGACAGCTTCTTATCTCCTACTGGATTTCTAGGAAAATCCATGGTCACTCTTTTCAGACCCACTTCCAGCACCAAGTTGTCTTCCTGAATCACAAAGACATCTCTGGCTGCCTCCCCTTGGCCAGGAAGAACAAGGTAATCCTAGTTCCCATTGACCTACCTCATCAAAATATTATTACTGCCTATTAATTAATCTAACAGAATTGCCTCAGTGTACCCATGCTGGTACTTCTACTCACAGAAATCTTAGAGTCAGGAATTATGAAGTTAGAAAAGGGCCTGCAAAATGATCTTGGGCAGCCTTAAGCCCATAGTACCATGGCCTTAGAAAAATGGCCTTTTGAAAATCTCCATGAAATTGGCTGGCAGAGACCTTAAGTGCAGGATTTCTCCAAATTTCTCCAGGGGACGAATTCCAACCATTTCTCAAGGGCCAGCTTTTCCCCTAGCAGGGACAGTAAAACTGCTATTAAAAATGCCCATGGGAGGAATTCCCTTGTGGTGTCTTCAGTTGCAATTTACCTGAAGGATGGAAGACCAAGGAGGCTGCAACGTTGTTGGAAAAATGCTTTTCATGCATGTTAATATTCTCTTCTCTGAAAGAATTTCTAAAGCAAATCTAGTGAGAACTGTTAAAAATTTATTTTATCAACTTGAGTGAAAACTAGTTTAAACACACAAACACACACACACAGACGCACACAAAACAAAACTGGAAGTTATCCGCCTGGCAGTAGAGAAATAGTTTCCTCCTGGAGAGCAGTTGTAAAATATTAATTCTTTTACATCCCTTCAGGATGGCTCAGAGGAGCCATGCAGAGTGCCATCCAATGAACAAAGGGAGGGGCATTTCACAACAGTCAATTGAAGTGGGTGAAAGAGGAAGTGAGCACCACTTGAGTCAGCACAAGGAAGAAAGCCCTACTTTTAATGCAGAAAGAGATAGGTCAAGGTTGCCTTTCTGGTGGGCTGAACACAGGTATGAGATGATGTGCATTCCTACCCTCAAGAAATGGTCACTGACCTGTTCTCACACTGAACCCATCATGCAGATCTGCTTGTAGGATTCATAAATCTCCCACTCCTGTCGTCTTTGGGGCAGATGCACTTGCTGAACATGTACATTTCTAGAGAATCTCAAACATTTCAAATGCTAGCAGGATACTTCTTTTAAAAATCAGTAAAACTGTCCCAGCTGAACTTTTGTTCAAATGTTAATTCTACTTTTTAAAAGTTTTCTAATGCCCCATTCCTCCTTTGTCAATGTTTTTCCCATTTCTCTTTAAACAATGGAAAGCTACAGTACTGTAAGCCATTCTGTCAAAATAAGAGATGCACCATTAAAAATCAAAAACCTCACTTGTTAGAAATTTGCCATTTTTATCATGAAACCCACTAGATATCTATGGGGAAGAACAAGGCTATAAGTCCCAACTTGGCAACATACCTGAACATGCGAATTATGAAAATTTCAGCATCTTCTCTGCTGAGAGGTCTGAAACAAATTGGCATGGAGGAAGCACACTGCCATTTTGTGTGCCTGTGATCACAGGCATAAATCATTTTCTGTTTGCATACCTGCAGGGTCACCAGTAAAACAGCTGTGGGAAAAAAGTTAATGCCTCCTGTGTGATGGAGCACAAATCAACAAACCACAGTCTCTGCCAGAATAGCACAGGCATATTTCAAAATGACACAGTCCACAGAACCAGGGAGGCAATGAACTCTTATTTCTATCTGCAACTTGCCCTTAGAGCAATAGAGATTTTCATATTTCATGTTTGGCTCTACCCACTGATGACTTCTGCTGTGTGATACTAGCAGAGGTTGGCAGCTCATTCACTGCACTGGGATTTATATGTAGATGTTTCTGGTGGGCTGTGGGTTAGGACAGTTTGTTGCTTTAAGCTGCCTCGTTGCATGCCTCTTTTTCTGGTTTAGAGCAGTTGTCTATTTTCTGTCTCTGCTGAGTAGAGCATCAATTTGTAACTGATAGAGAAAACAATCATGCATGGCAGTAAAGGTTTGATAAACTGCTATCCAGGATGGTACTTCTCTTACACTTAACAAAACAGAAGTGGATGCAAAATCTGCAGTTTGAAAGAGCTAAAATGCTAAAAATAGTTAAAAGGAAATGTTTTCATTGCAATAAATTAATATAATTCAAGGTGCTCCAAGGAGGTTCTTTATACAACAAATTGTTTAACAGATTTATTAAACAACAAAGCCTTTTTCCTTTTTCTGTAGTTCACTCATTATATGAGTTACAATTGTTCATTCACTATGAACAATAACCAATGGGAAGGACTCTTGAAAAGGGAATTATTTAACATTTCTATCTGGCCTTAGGCAATTGTTGCCATTTATTGGAAAATGAGAAGGTAATTACATTTTTTTAAAGGAGCATTATTGTCTTAGAATGCAGGTTAACTTCAAATGCATAATAACAATTATTTAACTCTGAAAACTAATTGTTGTACAAAATATACACATTAGAGTAGAATTCACAGTTGTATTTTACTGGCAATTGCTACCAAAATTAATTAAATCCCAACTGCAAGGATTTTACATTGAAAGATCCACCAGTGGTTTCAAATGGAGTATGGTAAACATTTATAGATTAAAATTAACTATTGTTACTCTCTGGAGCATAAGAGTTCATAACAGAGTATAACTAGTCCAATGATTTGCGCCTATTGCTCCAGGTCTTTCTCTGTCTCATTTCTCCTCTAGCAACATCCGCCCATTCAGAGGAAAAGAAAAGGGTTGTCACTGGTGCTCCTGCCCCCAACATCAACAGGATCTTTCAGCTCTTCCCTAAAATTAAACAAGCTGAAGATGAATCTCAGCAACATGGAATTGCTGTCATCTGATGCTCCAGCAGTGTCTAAAGATGGGATAGCACTGCCCTTGAGAAAGCAGGTCTGTGATTTTGGTTCCTCCTGGGCTCACAGCTACTATGGTATGAGCAAGTGGAGACTATAGTCAGGGTGGAGCAGAAGAATCTCACTTTCATTACTACACAACTAGACTATTGCAATGCACTTTAAATGTGGCTGCCTTTGAAGATCACTTGGAATGTCACCTAGTCCAGAATGCAATGGCCAGGCTGTTGGTTGGTGCTTGCCACCACGAGCAGGTTATACCTGTACCGCTTCCAACTGGTTATAGGTGCAATTCAAAGTGCCTTCTGCATTCAGATTAGCTCTATTATTGCTAAAAGTGGGTGGAGGAGCTCAATTATAGCATCAAACCCTTGGCCAGTCAGCTTCCATGATATGATCTTGATCATATTATCCACCATTTTCAAGAACATCAGGAATTGCTTTGAATTCAGACAGCTGTTAGAAGAGACAAGAAGCAGTATTACAACAACGTCTGTAAAGACATTGAAGATGGAAACAGACATGGAAAAACAAGGAAAGTCTTTCAAAGATCTCTGAACTCAGAAGGACCTCCAATTGGTATGCTAAAGGGCGCCAATGGACAGGTAGTAACTGATTCAAAGGAGATAAAACTAATATGGAAGGAGTGTACTGAAACAATGAACAATAGAGATGTCAACATTCAAAATACCTTAGAAAATATTACCTACTTACAAGAACCTCTAGTACTGGAAGATGGTTAGATTAGCACTCCGGTCATTACCAAGTTGGAAAGCTACAGGAACTAATGTAATATCCACAGAAATATGGCAAGCATCAGAAGAAGAATTAGTAAAGGTTCTAACTAAGCTATGCCAGCAAATCTGAAGAATGACACAGTGTCCAAATAATTGGAAGAGGTCAATCTACATTCCAATACCAAAAAAAGGAGTGTGCAAACTATTGTACAATATCCTTAATTTCACATGCTAGCAAAATAATGCTTAGGATCATCCAACACAGATCACAGAGCCCTAACACAACACAGAGCCCTATATGGAAAAAGAGATACCAGTTGTTCAAGCTGGTTTTAGAAAAGCCTGAGGAACATGAGACATTATTGCTGATGTATGCTGGATAATTGAGAAAGCCAAAGAATACCAAAAAGAAGTCACTATGTACTTAATTAATTATAGAAAGGTCTTTGATTGTGTCAATCATGTCAAGATGTGGAAAGTGCTCAGAAAAATGGAATCCCAGAATATCTTATTGTCCTCATGAGAAACCTATAAACAGGTCAGGAAGCCATAGTACAAACAGAACATGGTGAAACAGACTGGCTCCAGGTTGGTAAAGGAGTGCAACAAGGCTGTATACTCTCCTCTTATTTATTCAACCTTTATGCTGAATATAAATTAAGAATATATTGGAGGAATATGAGCATGGTTTTAAAACTGGAGGAAGAAACATCAGTAATCTGCGCAATGCTGATGACACTACCCCGATAGCCGAAAATGCAAGGAATCTGCAAGCTCTAGTAATTAAAGCCAAGGAGCACAATGAAAAAAAATGGGACAGAAATTTAATGTAAAAAAGACCAAAATAATGACAACAGGTAAAACAACCAGCCTTAAAATTGACAATGCAGATACTGAAGTGATGGATATCTTCTGCCTTTTAGGATCAATCATCAACAGTAAAGAAACCAGCAGTCAAGAAGTATGCCACAGATGAACACTTGGTAGAATAGCCATGAAGACCTTGGAAAAGATATTCAAATGCCATGATGTGTCTTCACCTACAAATATCAGAATCATGCAAGCCATAGTATTCCCTGTGGCACTCTATCGATGTGAAATTTGGACTTTGAAGAAACAGGTCAGGAAGAGTATGGATGCTTTTGAACTTTGGTGTTGGAGAAGACTCCTGACAATACCATGGACAGCCAAGAAAATAAACCAATGGATTATCAAAGAAATCAACCCAGAGTTTTCACTCGTCACAGATATCAATGAGTTATTATTTTTATTGGTATTTTGTACTGCATTTGATTTTATGATTTTAGCCTTATCATGGATGTTTCAATCTAGTATTATTGTATATGTTATGAACTCCCCAGAAGGTCCCTTCTGCCTTACTGCACTTCCAACATACTGAAGTTGATAATCATCCATTGCTAAACATCCTCTGAAGTGTCCAGGAAAGAAAATATTATATTGAATGAATCACATCTTAATATCATAAGGTCCACATTTAATTTCTTTAAAATACTAGCCCATTGATTTTTTAAAGTGGAACATTCCAACTCTTTGTTCCAAATTTATTGCAAGTGACTAATATCTTACTGATACTCTTTGCCATTTATCTATAATTTATAATCATTCACTTCATCTTGTCTTCCAAATACAATTACCCTGATCTTTAATCCATTAATTTTCAGATCTGTAGTCCCTGTTGCATCATACAATATCTAACATAAGTAATAACAGGAGGAGGAGGAAGAGTATATTATACTTTTTATATACAATGTTTTGTAACCATTTTACAACACTTATAACTAAGTGCAGTACAGACATAGGATGAAGAAATAATTAACACTATAACATTCTACTATCAAGAATTACATCATAATATAAAATAAGGAGTTTCTAACTAAAAGCACCATGACATATAATATCAACAACTATACGCTCAAATTGCCAGGTAAGTTTTTACTTTAACAATTTCATAGTGGCCCATGAAGTGCTTTTTAAACTTTAAATGATCCACCTCCAAGCGTAATTCTAACTGGAATTTATTCTAAAGAACCAAAGCCAGATAAGGAAAGGCTGTCAACCATAACCATGGTTGTTTTAGTATACCCGAGAACCCAGCAATCCTGGTCCAATAACTAGAACAAAAGCACAGGCACATGAGCCCCTAGCAGGTCTTTCAAATAATTGGACATGCCTATTCTAAGGGCACAATGTGTCAACTTGATAAATACAATTCTCTCTCTATTATCCATGTTCATTTTAAGACAATGAGAGCGCATCCAATCAGAAACACAGCCTAGACAGTTGGAAAGAGATTCTGATATTGTCCAGGGCAGACGGAGAAGAATAAACCTGAAAGTTGTCAGCACAGTTATGATAGCGAATTGGGAATATGAAATCAGTGAGCCTAGTAGAAGGGTGCATATAGAGAATACTAAGAGAACCAATGCTGAACCCTAAGGAACTCCCACTGATAATGGGAAAAATAGAGAAACAATGCCATTCCATGAAAGTGAGATTCCAAGATAGAGATGACAGAAACCACTTAAGTGTCATACCTGCAACACTGAGGGAACCCTACAGTGACAGTAATATTTGATGGTCCCAGATACCAAATGTGGGAAATGTATCTAATATCACTAATGCTAATAGACATTAGTGACAACAACAAGCTCTTAATGACATGAGCCAGTGAGAACAGGTTCAGAAGATAAATGGCAAAAGGGTGAAGCAAGAGCTGAGAAAGATCTTCAGGTTGCAATCATTTGGGTTCACGGCCATCAATATGCCACTGTCTGCATACAAAAGTACATGTGCATTGCCCCCCCCCCCCCGCCCAACACACTTCTAATATTACCACAAGCATTCTTTAAACTTTTGGCCAGAACTGTATGAAATAACCAAAGGGACGTCAGACATCTTTGCCTTACTCTCTGCTCAATGTTGAACCATTCACAAAGCATTCCATTTATTCTCATAAATGCTTTACTTCCATCCTTAGCAGTCAGGAATGTGTGTGTTATTTGAAATCAGCAAAGTAGCACACATTTTTCTTGCAAAATTCCTACTCTATCTCCCCCATTAAATTTGCATGTTATTAAGTACTCACCCCAGATGAGGGCAACATTAATGATAAAGGAAATCCATTCCATTGTTCCCAAAAATATATTAAGCATGAGGGGCTATTGGCAATGTGGGTCCAATGGACCCATTAAAAGTGCCTCTGTCTCAGACACTGCTGTTAGTAATATTAGAAGAATATCAGTGAAATTTACGGCTGTGGCTTTCAGTGTTAATTT
Source organism: Candoia aspera (assembly GCF_035149785.1). NCBI lineage: Eukaryota > Metazoa > Chordata > Lepidosauria > Squamata > Candoiidae > Candoia > Candoia aspera. The sequence goes on from NC_086155.1 coordinate 143,162,725, forward strand.
GGAAACAAAATGCTGGACCTTGTGAAGCAATTATTTTTTTAAAAAAGTTTGGGGAACATGTTCAAAGTGCCCCTCCCTGGATGGAATAATCTAGGAGAACTTCCATGGTAAGCTTGAATTCATCACAGGAGAATTTGTTGTTGGTGCTTCTGGCTGTTAATTTTTAACAGTGGGGATATCCATGGGTGGTCGCCTGTGCTCTTTCGTTTAGCTGCCACAAAGATTTCCTTTCACAGAAATAGAACATACTCTTGGAAACTAGCTGACATAAACTAAATTGAATTTGACCCCATAGGAAGAGCCTAATAAGTAAGGGAACTGGCTCAGCACAATTCTCTAACCTATTTAACACAGTGGTTTTCTAAACCCGACATTCAACATTTTAAAAGGTAAAGCAGCACATGCTTTGAGTGACTTCTTTTATAATAACAGGACCAGTAAGGCAAGGGGCTCTTTGGTCTGGAAGACAGCACCTAATCGCTTGGAAAACAATTTTACGTTTGCTGCTCAGTTTCGGCCTCCCAGTACTAAGAGAGAGAAAGAGAGAGAAGAGGGGGAGAAGGTTTAATTTGTATTTGTTTCAATTGTGCATCAAGAGGAACATTAAAAAAAGAAAAATGCAGCTCTGTGTTCAGTTAAAAACTGCATGTCATGCAGCAGTAAAAAGCAAAATAGTGACCAGAATGGGAGAGGAACGCAGGCGAGGGCGGATTCACAGGGTTACGATCTCTCTTTACTGCCATTTGACCCAAGAGGCCCTTGATCTACCCTTGATCTTGTTCAAATAGTTATGACAAGAGTTTGCACTCTTTTGGCTTCTGGTTTTTCTCTCACAGGGAGTTACATTTAGACAAATGATTTAAACAGTATTCCCTTGCTCTTTTATCTCCTTGGAATTTGCCATATCCATCTTGGCCTCAGGCAGGAGGACAAGAAGAGAAGTGCTAGTTATTAAAGTAACTAATGTTTAATTGGTTTGGTTGGGTTTTTTTTTTAACTGATAGACATGACAGGTCAAACCAGATGTTTCCTCTGCAGCAGAAAGCACAAAGCCATGTTGCTAATAAAATCAAGGAAGGACACACTGGAAACCTCCACCCTTGAAGAAGATGGCCTGATTTATAGAGAGTTGTCTTGTTGTTTTTAAGCACCAAGCTTCTTCTCCTTCTTTTTTTTTAAGTATTCTTCTAATGGCTGTTGACTCTGCCTTTTTATGATAGCTCAGCAAAGTTCAAATAGAAAAAGTGACTATGGAAGAGAATTGATGTAATGTTATTTGTAAAATAAAGGGGTAACTGATATCATGAAAGCATTGGATACCTTCCTCTAGAATTAGCGCTACTGTGGTAATATAAGGCATTTTCAGGACTGGTGACCAATATTTTTCCATGGTGTATGTGTGGGGTGGAAGGGAATGTTTACCTTGGGATTACATCCGTACTGGGAAATAAGCTTCAATGAACTTAAAGGACTTAGTACTGAGAATCCCTGCCCTGCCTTGTGCTTCACAAGAATCCTCGAAATGGATTTTACTAGACTTGGGTTTTTTTGTTTTTTTAATTTTTTGCAAAAGCTTGAGTAGAAAGCAAGCATGCACCCACTTGGTCACCTCTCAGAAGAGTGTTGAAAATTTTGCATTCCCCTCAGCATTTGGGAACATCTGACATGCTGTAGCATTAAATTATGACCCCTGCTGGACTTCCGGTGGGAACATGGCAGACTGAACAGCTGTGCCTGTGAGCTCCGTGGGCAGAACTGGCATCATGGCAGTTTTTTTGGGCTCAGGCAGGTTTCTCCTGAAGCCCAGGAGTGTTTTTCCAGACCAAGGAAAATGCTCAGAATTGACCCATTTGTCCTTGGGATGGCGAGTTGCAGCCAGGAGATCGTAAACAGCATTCGCGATCCACAGGTAAGACTTTCACTGGGAGGCTGGGATGTCACCATTTCGAAGTTGTGCTGCAGCCTTAAAGTAACATTAAATCCAGCCACCCCATTTCTAAACCACCCAATTTATTCTTAAAAAATATTTTTACACTAAGAGAGGCTTTATACATTAAGGAGAAATGATCTCTCTTGGTGCTTATCGTTATTTTTTTTATTAATTTTTAATTTTTTTTTAAAGCTTTGGATTTTGCTATCCAAGGAGGGTTGAGAGTATGTTATTGTCTCCCTGTTATTATTTTTGTGTTAATTTTGAAGATTTTAGCATTTGTCCTACACGTTGAATCTGCCGTTCTGAACTTTTACTTTCCTGCCACTACTTTCTCTGGGAACTGTCTGTTACCTTATCTTAACTCAGTTCAGAAATTTTCCATTACCTTTCACTTCTGCAGGTTAAGTATCTAGGGGGCACCATAACGCACTGCCTCAGACATGGAGGATCTTAACCAGGCTCTCTCTGACTTTCACTGAGAGATTAAAGGAGATATTAAGCAGATTTTTTCTGATTCTTGCCAAGTTATTATGCAAGACATTCAGAGCATTGTGGAAAATATGTGGTCTAAAATGTGCCATCTGGTTTGGGATGATGTGGATGAAACTGAGGAATCTAACAACAATGGAAATGTCTCTCCCAAGAGTGAGATTGCGCTTCTGTTGAAATCCCAGATGAAATTGACAATGCTGAATTGAAGAACTTAAACAGGGAAATTGAGCTGCAAGACATGAGTGAATTTGACTGTCTGATGGAATGCTTGATTTCTTTAAGAAAATAGCTCTGTGTTTATTATGGGAATATGTAAATGTCCTGGTCTATTTTGAAGTGGGTTAACTATTTATCTGGATGGTCTTTTGGCTTTGGATGATATTACTTATCGTTAATGATTGGGATTATGATTATTAAGGGTTTTTAAAAAAATTAATATTAATTCATGTTTCTTGTATTATTAATTATAATGGCAGACAATTTACATGCTTTTATTTTTGATCTTTATTATAATAGACAGGAATGTATAGAATAGTAGTAGGAAGGGAATAATTAAATAATTGTTATTTGGGGGGGGAGTTGATTAGGTGATTTATATTTTTTTCTTTTCTTTTAATATAAGGGGAGGGAGCAATGGTATTTAGTGATTTTTATGATGTGCTAAGGGGTTGACTTGCAGAAATAATGTGATTTTGGTTTAATATAGAGTAAGGGATTAATTATGGGAAATTGCTTTATATCCTTGATGTTTAAAGTCTGAAGTCACTTCTTTTTGTAATCTATCTAAAAATTTTCTCTTGTGTTTTCACAGTTTTTTAGTTTTTTTGTAGTTTTGTTTGTTTGTTTTTCTGTATCTTTTATCTTTTTTCTGAAATTTAATAAAATTCTTTAAAAAAAATTATGGCCCCTGCTGAGGTGGTATATGATACATACTATATAGTTTATTTTAATTTATTTTGTATTATATATTAATTTTGATAGTTGCTTATTGTTGCATGCTGTCAAGATATGATTGCTTGATGGATGGTAAAGAAATATTTTAAGTAAATAAAGTCCTAAGTCAGCCAGCCAAATTGCTGCAGTGTTCTTTAAGCTTTGACGTAGTGTTCAACATTTAAAAGATCTCATCAATTACCTTTAAGCCTGGGGATAGCTGAATGGATCTTACCTGGGGGCAGATACTTCCATGAATGTCAAACCATTTTTAAACACATGGGATCCAAGAAATATGTCTGAAGGTAAAAGATGAAAAGCTAAGAATTAATAGAAACATGTGGTTCTTCCAACAGATTAGTGGAAAGAAAGCACACACACATTTATCTCTGCCAATACTGATCACATTTCTTGCTTAAAGTTTGGTTCTCTCTTCAGTCTAAAACAGTGTTTCTCAAGCTTGGCAACTTTAAGATGTGTGGACTTCAAACTCCCAGAATTTCCCAGACAGCATGTTGCCAAGCTTGAGAAACACTGGTCTAACATATAAGCAAACTTTTGTCAGGCTGTGCAAAGCATTCAAAAGAGGCATTTTGTTGCGATGCATGCTTGCATGAACAAATCACCTGTCTTCAAAAGCTGCCTCTTTTACTGTGAGTGCCTGTGCATGAGGATGTACAGACCTCATTTCTGCTTAAATCACCAACAAAGCAAAGCGGCTGTGCTGCACCCACATATAGAAGTAGTCAGGGGTCATTATATTTCAGAACTTTAGAGTTTTTTTTTCTTTCTTTCTTCTCTTCTCTTACACCTCTTTCTTTAGATTTGTCTTTTACTGTATGTAAAATCCTCAAATAAATAAATAAATACAAACAAACAAACAGAAGCAGCCATAAGCAGCTTTTATGAGCTTTGCCAAAAATGCAGCAGCTCATCTTTTAAAAATGTTTTGTGCAGCCTTCCATATTGTACCCTCTTTGTATGTGTCAAAATACTATATTTTCTAGTTGTTTCCCCTCCTCCTCCTCCTCCTCCTCCTCCTCCTCCTCCTTTTCTTTTGATAACAGTCACATAAATTTAAGAGTTGATAGCAGTGATATTTTCCTTAAAAGTCAAGACATTGTAGTTAAGTTATGTTTCCTGTTGCAGGTATTAATTGAAAAGTAGAGTTATTTTTAACCCCAGTGTAGTTGACCTGAAATGCCATATTCTCTCCTTGTCCCATCCCTTGCAACTCCTCAATTTTAAACCAACTAGGACAGTTCCTTCTTTTTTTTTGTCTCCCTGTTCTTGTTTTCTCCTTTGTCCTATCACACCCTCAAATCTCTTGCTTCTTTCCTCCTCACCTTTCCGTTTTCTAGGACAAGCAGAAAATGAGATTGTATAGGCTTCCCACTGTTATTGCTCTTTTGAGATTAGTGGAATTGGATCCCCACCCCTTAAGACCCTGATCAAAAAGAAGAGAGAAAGCACCAGCTGAGTAAAGGCAGAAAGCAAGAATTAGGATATGGAGTTTAAAAAATTGGGGAGGGAACACCACATAACAGGAAGGAGATCATTTTTGGCTGATTTAGCTGTTGCTGATATTTTAGCACCCCTCTGCAAAGAAAGTTCAATATTAGTAGCTCAATCAGTATGCCTGCCTCAAGTATACTGATGAGAATTTTTAATAGGCTTTAAAAGTTAAATTAATTAAAAATTAAAAGCAGAGGCTACTACTGCTTTGATCTAACCTACTATCTCCTGCCTACAAGAAAAAGGTTTGTGAGACCCTTTCATCTTTACCCCAACCCGGCAACTTCCTAATGTGTTAGGATCAGCACTCCTAACCAACATGGCCACCAAACATATGAAAATTCCTTAGAAAATGAATTAATTTCAGAGCATTTTAACAAAGGAGCTTATTTTGTTGAATCCTATCTTTTCATGATGCATTGTCCGGCTTTCTGAGCATGCTCAAACTTCACAATTTCACATCCAGACCACTCTTCCCTTTTTATAATAAAGAAACGATCTAACATACAATGCCCCAGGTGAGCCATGTATTAGCCCAACCCAACCAAAGGCAATAGATCTGCATTTGACCTCCAAGTATTAGATACCACCAGAGCCAGCCCTAAATATGCTGCTTAAGGTGTCAAACAACATGATGTCCTTCTCTCATTCCATGTTAAGCAGTTGATCATTTGGCAGTTGAAATGTATTTCAGCACTGGCATTTCAGCAAGACCTTCAGCTGTACCTGAGGAAGCAGATTAGTTAGGTCCTTGAGACAGGGTTCATGACAGCTCAGCTTCCCACACCCAGCTCCTGTCATTTGAGGTTGCCACTAAGTAAAGACAGCTCTGTGGGTACATATTTGAGTCCAGCCATCTGTGAGCCCCAATTTGTTTGTTTGTTTGTTTGTTTGTTTTCTATCCCACCTTTATTATTTTTATAAATAACTCAAGGCAGCGAACATACCTAACACTCCTTCCTCCTCTTATTTTCCCCATAGCAACAACCCTGTGAGGTGAGTTGGGCTGCGAGAGAGTGACTGGTCCAAGGTCACCCAGCAGGCTTTCGCGCCTAAGGCGGGACTAGAACTCTCAGTCTCCTAGTTTCTAGTCAGTTGCCTTAACCACTAGACCAAACTGTCATTTCTTTGTTGTTTGTTGTTGCCGTTTGCATGTGTTGGTTTTCTTCTCATCCCCTTTTTCCAGAATGGAAGATTGATTAACTGGTTAAGTGTACAACTTGCATGATGTACTGCACATGGAACTCCACTCTCCTTAGGCTAATAGGTACATCTGGAAGTTTGACAGCATATTGTGGTGTTCCTATAGTGGTAGTCTGTCCACACAGAATGCCCACCCTGGCAATTGTAGTCTGTCACAATCACCCATTTACCAGCAGCTAAGCTGTAATGATGCTTGTCACTCACCATTCTTTACCCACCCCAGATTGATGATGATGATGATGATTACATGCCATCAAGTCATTGTCGACTCCTAGTGACCACATAGATTTTCTCCATGATGATTGTCCCTAACCTGGTCCTTCAACTCTTACCTTTGCTTTTTTTCTGGACAGATGGATTCATTTCTAAACCAAGAACTGGACTGCAGCCAACCGCCATTTTTTTCTAAGAATACAGATGTGGCCTATGTGAATCCCAGAGGCATTCTTGGAAATAATCATAATGCTAGATGTTGGCTTTGAAGCGTTGTGGCTTCCCATTTTATTTGTTTAACATGAAAAAATCTGACACCTTTTTAAAAAGTCAGATATAGTAGAAATCCTTGGTAAGCATCAAGAGAGGTGCCAGGGGCATATCAGTACACACGGTTCCATGGTGGAGATCCCAGTGCTGCAACATATCTATGCAACAAGGAGTCTGCACACAGATTTGGTCCTACATTCTGCTTAAATACATGTATGTTTCCTGCATATACACAAACATATAGACACACATGCATGCATGCATACATTGGCATGCACATAGAAATGTTAACGTTATGCAGAGGCAAAGGTAAAACCATCACATCCCTCTGGAATCTGCCACTTGAAACTTGATTATTTCCAATTCTTTCAGAATAACCCTGGTTCTGTAGTTTAGCATCTGCCCTATCTTTCCTTCATGTTACCACTAAATTTCAAAAAGGAAAGAGTTTTGCACCCCTCCCACTCTTGGCTTTTTACTTGAAAATGTGATGTCTGTACTATCCAGCCTTTCTGTAGATACCCTTGGGCAGAAACTAAAAATTTAGCTGTGTATTGTCAATATTATGGAAGTGGGTTCAGTGCTCATTACGTTGAAAATTCTGGCAGAGATTACTGGATGTTCTTTTCCAAGGAAGCAGTTTGCAGAAGTACAGCACGCAGTGCATTTCGTTCATCCTGAGATGTCCATGGAAGTTAGCCCAAGGGCTTTTTCTTGGCAGTTCACTGTCCAACTAGGCTCCCTGTGACTTCTCAAAGAAGGCCAACATTTAATGTGTGCAAAACTCATTTAAAAAATGGGCACTTATGATATAAGAAGTGTAAGTTCCTTCCTGACCTAGCCAAACTTTTATGGACATCTTCAGAGCATTTGTATTCTCCTCCTTTCTGTATTGCAGAAAAACTGTTGGTGCTTTTAAAAGCCATATTCACCCCAAAAAAAAAAAACCCACCTGCAATTATAATTATTTGGATCTATTTCAGTTTGGATTCTGCATTGATTTGGAGTCAGAAACAGAGTTGGTTGTCCAGATGCTTGACATATACTTAGATAGAGGAAATATGGATCAAGGTAAGCAAACCCCATGCTCTGAAGCTCTTTCTCACTTTTTTTTTTTGCATCCTCCAGAGTCTCCTTAAGTTTCTCGCCTTTTTCAGGTGGGAAATGTGTGAAAACTGTAATGCAAATAACCACCCTACAAGCAGGAAAAAAAAGGGATTCCTGACTCCATCTGCTGCTCAAAATATCAAGTGTGACTTTAATCACCAAACTGTTGTCTACCCCTCCCGTGGGTTACTAGATATGAGTTCCATTAATTCTTGGTATTTGTCTGGACAGCCATGGTGGAATGGATCTTAGAGGTGGGGGCTGTAGGGTCTTCGGTCTTCTGTCAGCTTGAGAGAGTGATGTTGGGGGAATTCTACTTCAAGGCCTTAGTTCTGAGGGATCTTTAGGTTTCGTTTTGTCCTCTGCTTTTAAGACATGTGGAAGTTTGGGATTCTGTGTCCTCCTCATGGGCAAGACCCCTAACTCTTACCTCTCTTTTTCAAGCACACATGTATGGTTTTGTGTGCCACCCCACTGAATGACTCTAGAAGCCTTACAACAAAATGAGTACACAACATAAAAACATAAATATAACCCATCACAAACAAATACAATAGCATCCCTCGTTATTACCCCACTGATTCACTAATTCCACTAAGCATATCATCCCTCCTCATCAAAGGTTCCCTGGAAAAGCACTATTTTTCCTGCTTGACACCAATTCTAGGGACATTGTAGAACTCTTAAACCAGTGGGCAGAGATATTGGAAAGTACGACGATGAACAAGGTGAAACTTAATCTTGATACAGTGGCTGGGAAATCAATGATTTGGCTTGAGAAATACAACCAGTTTTGGATGGTGCTGCACTTCCCTTGATGGATCCAGTTTGTAGCTTGGGATTTCTGCTGAACGTGACCTATTTGTTGAGGCACTGATGGTATTTGTATTTAGGAGTGCCTTTATCTGCTTTGGCTAGTATGCTAGCTGTAACTCTGTCTAGAAAAAGTAGATTTTGTTGTGGTTATCTGTACTTTAATCACATCACAGGATCTTTTGAAGACAGTCCAGAAATTTCAGCCACAATGCGTTGGTTGTTGCTGGTGGATGAGGCAGGCTTTTATAACATACACTATTCATTTTGTACCATGTATGCTGGTCATTGTGTGTATCTTGCTTGCACCCATAAGAATTTGTACAGGCATTGGTATGGAGGTCCTTTCATAAGCCCATCTAGGAGATCAGTTTTGGGGTGGCCACATGAGGCAGCTCATTTTCAGTAGTGAATAGGCTCTGGGACTTCCTGCTGTCTATTTTTTTTGGCTGAGTAAGTACATATACTTCTGTATATTTTTGTTGTTTGCCTGAGCATGGTTCATGTGTGAGGACATGCATATATAAATAGGGAAAGCAAAATTATAAGTAGAAGGACATATTTTAAAAGTAATTCAATTTTAATCCATAGACAATTGTGGATTATAGATAACATGTGTGTGTGCGCACGCATGCTAGCCTCCTCATTTTTCAAAGTATGACATCTACAAGTGGGTTACATTCACACATGCCTTGGGAGAAAAAAATCTCCCTGATCTACATGAGGTGCTGTTAGTGAAGAAGACCTTCTCCCCGACACACACCTTAGCTTAGGACCAGGTTTTGACACATTATCTGCCAAAACCTGCCTCCTCTTTTAGGGAGAGTGATTGTGATTGCTTTTCCACTAGCAAGTGTTACCAGAGGAATCTCCCAATTGCTTTCCTTAAGCTTTCTCACCCTAAATCTGTGAGGGCAGTGCCAGTCGCTGGCCTCATTGCTGAAGCAGAATGGGGATGAGCAATTAAAGCAGCATGCCAGTATCTTTTATGCAGCTTCATGGACTGGAGAAAAGCACTTTAAAACAGCAATAAGCAAGAAAGAACTCTAAAATTCCCTCCCATTTCCTTTTGTTGACATTGATAGTGCAGCCTTATCCTCCAGGACCTGTGACTTGGGATGCATGTTCAGTTTTTAACTAAGTGTGGCTTTCAACTATAGCTATTTCTCAAACTGGAAGTGATCATTATTAGTCACATCCAGTTCAGTTTACTGAATTGCATCCTATGTGATGCATTCATTTTAATGTGAATTGTGTCATTCTGATTTTCTTTGGTCTGCATTGTTTTAATTTGAGGGTGTTGAAAACCACAGAGCCTAAAAACATTTGGAACAAGGACATTTAAAAAGGGCCTGCTCTCACATGAATTTCCCTGTTCCCTGCAGTCTTCATCAGAAGCCTGGTGTCAAATAGTGCCATCAGCAGAGGTGCAGCTGGTGATGTTGCTAGAGATGCCACCAAGGAAAGATGGTAACTGTGCTTCCAACACATCTGGAAAGTGCCAGGTTGACAAAGGTTGCTTTATTTCAGCAATAGCTAGCTAGCCTTTTGTGTGTCAATCCTTTCTCTTTTTCTTCTTTAATCTCCCTTTTTCAACTAATCCATCCTATAGTGGTCTTCTCAATCCACTCCCCTCCTCTTTTCACCCTCTTAATTCAAACTTACTTCCCAGTGTGCTTTTGTTCCCATTTCCCGTTCTTCTTTAGGCAATGCTTTTATTATATACTGCCTCCTTCAAAATGACTGACGCTGCAGATGTCTATTAGATGGCAACATGTCTGTCATGGTTAATTCTAAAGCATTTGGAAAGAAGTAAAATGCCCTGGGACATCCACCCAATTCATCCTATTAAGAAATGCTGTGATGCCATTTCATGTGCATGATCCCCAATTTACAAACTGGGACCCGAAAGGTTGAGTTGAACAACTCCCTATCAAGCCATCCATTTGTTGTTTTGGGATTGGGGGCTGGATGATTGTTAATGGCAAAATCAAGTGGTGACTTGAGGATGCCTCAGAACTATTACACATTTTTCATCAAATAACCATTGTGTCTCAGGAGATGTTGCAAACACTCCAGTGAAGAATTCTAGACACAAGTTTAATCTCAAACCCTGGTTTGATAGGAACTGTGTTATAGCCAAAGCCAATAATGATAGTTATTTGTGGGAGTTAGTACTTGATTTTTTAAAAATCACATAAATCTAGTTTAAAGAGGAAAAAACACAGAATAAATAATAGGCACATGTTAGTTGTCTGTTGACTTATATTCATCATGCTTGCCGCTTTCCAGAAGACTGACTCCAGACAATAGCAGTACTGTATCTTTTTTTTTAAAGGAACTTATTATGACCCAGTCAATTAATGGTCACTTAGCTTCCTAAATATAGGTGGTAATGGTACTCTAGTCAGCTGTACTGGAAACTTCTGGACTGGCTGATTCAGAAAAAGCTTCTGGCTGAGGAGCAAGCAGGATTAAGGCTAGGGGCTACCTATACTCAATCCATACTCAATCTCAATCACTTAGTCCTATAGTATTTGATGGGGAAATATATTAATATCCATGGGGATTTAAAGATGATGTTTGATTCATTTCCAAAGGACAGGCTTTGGGCAAAGTCCCTTCCATTAACTGATGATTAGAAAATTATATGACTTACTTCAGTACAAGTCAGATACCCTCCAGGTTGTTTCTCTACACTAATGCCTACTCAAAAGGGAATGAAACAAGGTTGCCCACTTGGTCCCTTCCTTTTTAATGTTTACAAAGCTGACAGTCACTGACTGGGCCTATACGACTACTAATGCAATCTTCCATTTTACAAAAAATAAAGACTATAATTATGTGCCCATGACTATTCGTATCTTCAGAAATAAAGTGATTGGCTTTCTGTTGTGTGACTTCCAGATTTACCTCTATAAAGATCTCAGATTCATTGAAGCAGTTCAGCTAAGAGATTTTGGGGCTCTTCTCTGACAGCCCAAGAATGTACAGCCCAATTCTTTCTTATGTTTGGAGTCAGGTTTTGCTTGTATAGGTTTCCATAGGCTTCTCTTAGATGTTGGGCTAAATTGATTTTTGCAGAGGGCTCTTTGGCCACTCTGATCCTCCTGGATGGTTAAATTCAGCTTGGAAAAAAGGCTTCACACTCAGCTTTAAACAACATGGCCTCAAGGTTCAATATCTGATTTCACTAGGTCCTGAGGGAGCCAATCTAGAATTGAAAGATAGTGAAACATCACATTTTCTATACTGATTGTCACAATTATCAAAATATTATTCCCCCCCCCCGCTTTGTTTGGTCTCAAACCTTAAATAAAATAATAATCTAATTATTATAGTTATATTATGGCACCATGTGTGGATGGTCATCACAACATATATCTCTAATATCAGCTCAAATAGGCTTTTCAGTCTAGTTAGTGACGTGTCCCCATTTTCCTCTTTGTCAGGAAATATTTCAAACAATATATTTGTCTCTATAAATCTCTCTTTGGTCTGACTTCTGTTTTATCTGCTGGAGAGGGGCCAAACCTCAATGAGAGAGGATGAACTTTTCAGACAGAAGGACTCAAGGATATAAAACAAAAGAAATTTATTTTAACATCCCATCATCTCAAACACCATGTTTTTTTATAGGAACTCATCAACCTATTCCACTACCAAGCAGTTGATAAAATGGTCTGAATGCCAAACTCAGAGCAATGAACCTGCGTTGAAATTTCTGCTCCAATGATGTAACAAGGAGTCTTGTACAATGTCTCACGGGGTCATCTCAGAGATGATGACAAGTATATTTCTTCAGTTAAGAAGTATACAATTAATGTGTCTCTTCCTGATCACCTATGATTTATAGCTGTTTCTACATTCTGATGTACTGGAACACACACACAAACCCAAAGTATTATTTGCCAACATCAACAAAAATAGTTACTCTTGAGTCTGTATCACTTTATGCTTTAATGTGGCACCATCAAGACTATGGGTTTCCTATTTCGATCCCAATGCTAAACTGGGAATAAACACAATTTTGCTGCTGAAAGGTGTAGCATAATGAAAGCAGTCACCCCAAGAGGATGATGACAATGATTTAATAAAGAGCAGTGCATGGTGCAGTATAAGGATGAACAGACCAATTTAAATTCACTCTGTATATCTGTCCACTTTCAGGGCAAATGTCTGTTTTGGCACTGTTTTTTCTAGGGATTTTGAAAGAAAACATCTGTAGGAAACAGTCACCAGTCTGTTTAGGGGCAAAGAAGAATTGGGTTCATCTTCCAATATTTAGCTGTAAAAATGCCCAGCATACTCATAGAGACATCTAATCTCATGGCCTCACTGTCATTCCACAAAGCACCAGGGAATGCCAGTGACATTTTTACAGTTAAATAAATGAAGAGGAAACTTGGGCATTTAAACAGGTAAATACAGTTTCTCCCTGTATTCCTAATGGTGGCAGATCATTTCTGTGGTGACCATTGTCAGTTCCGAAGGCCCTTGGAGCTTTGCTAAGCATATATGCTGTCCTCGTCACTTGCCACTCCTGATCTGGGTGCTGATCTGGAAGTCCTGGGCTGTGGGACTCTAGAATGTCAGCCTCAGGGACTAACCTAAGAGTACCAGTACTCTGCTCATCTATGAATGTCACTGGATGACCTTGGAACAAATGCTGGTCCTACCACATTAAAGCCTTAGGGGACTGCAAGAATCTCTGATGGAAAGCAACTTCAGCTCTGTATCATCCTTGCCTGAGATACTTTGCAAATTTTGGAAGAAACTAGGTGTGGTGAGGAGTTACCTTCCCCAAGCAAGAAACCAAATCCAGCAGATACATGTGAGCACACATGTTGCTCTAGAGTCAGGGGAGAAAGAGACTTTATGTCCCAAATTTTTTGAACAGCTAGGTTTTTTCTGGTATTGCCATCTTACCAAGATATCATAATTGGTATTGTAAGAGTGCCAAAGCCATGTCCGGCTTGAGATGTAGTTTTCTCAAGGGCATGTGATAGGACTCATTTTGTTGTTTATTCATTTAGTCGCTTCCGACTCTTCGTGACTTCATGGACCAGCCCACGCCAGAGCTTCCTGTCGGTCATCAACACCCCCAGCTCCCCCAGGGACGAGTCCGTCACCTCTAGAATATCATCCATCCATCTTGCCCTTGGTCGGCCCCTCTTCCTTTTGCCTTCCACTCTCCCTAGCATCAGCATCTTCTCCAGGGTGTCCTGTCTTCTCATTATGTGGCCAAAGTATTTCAGTTTTGCCTTTAATATCATTCCCTCAAGTGAGCAGTCTGGCTTGATTTCCTGGAGGATGGACTGGTTTCATCTTCTTGCAGTCCAGGCACTCTCAGAATTTTCCTCCAACACCACAGTTCAAAAGCATCGATCTTCCTTCTCTCAGCTTTCCTTATGGTCCAGCTCTCGCAGCCATATGTTACTACGGGGAACACCATTGCTTTAACTATGCAGGCCTTTGTTGTCAGTGTGATGTCTCTGCTCTTAACTATTTTATCGAGATTTGTCATTGCTCTTCTCCCAAGGATTAAGCGTCTTCTGATTTCCTGACTGCAGTCAGCATCTGCAGTAATCTTCGCACCTAGAAATACAAAGTCTTTCACTGCTTCTACATTTTCTCCCTCTATTTGCCAGTTATCAATCAGGCTGGTTGCCATAATCTTGGTTTTTTTGAGGTTTAGCTGCAAGCCAGCTTTTGCACTTTCTTCTTTCACCTTCATCATAAGGCTCCTCAGTTCCTCTTCACTTTCAGCCATCAAAGTGGTATCATCTGCATATCTGTAATGATTGCCTTAATCCAAATAAAACTCTCAGACTCAAAATCACAATTCAGGTTCTGGGTTTATTTAGAATAGTGTGCAAACAGGTAAAAAGCTGAGAATGAGAAAAGCGCGCCTAAACTCAAACTAAATAGCATTGTTTCAAACATCAGCCCACCCCCTCCTTCGCATGCAGTACAACCCCACATTCCCAGGTGCTCCTAACGAGCTCTGCTGATCAACGGGTAAAAAGACCTTGACATTTAAGAGATAGCCAAAACACATTCCTCCCTGGCACAGTCCAGCACGTCTCCCATACAAGGTCTCTCAGCAGCACCCTCCCAGCCAGCGACATGTATCAGCACTTTGGCAAGTGAACCATTACGATGTAGAAACACCGCAACGGTGAACATGACATACCGCCCCCCCCCCAAAAACCAATCTTCAAGCAGAGGGCTTTGAAGGATAAGCAACATGAAAAGCACGTATCAAATCAGGGGCCAGAACATCTCGTGCAGCAACCCATTCAGGATCGGGAAAATGCTTCCAGCGAACCAGGTACTGAAGAGATCCCTGAAGCCTGCAAGAGTCGAGCACCTCCTTGACCTCGAAGTGTTGCTGCCCATCAATCATGACCGGTGGAGGGGGAGGCGGGCGGGAATGCCAGCGAGATGACTCCTGAGCAGGCTTGAGCAAACTGCAGTGAAAAACAGGATGCAAGCACTTCAAATTATGAGGCAAATCCAAACAAACAGTGACAGGATTGAGCACCGCAGTAATAGGGAAGGGTCCAATAAACTTAGGAGCCAGCTTCTTAGAGGGCTGAGGAGACTTTATAAACTTCGTAGAAAGATAGACCAAATCCCCCACCTGAAAAGCGGGCTGCTGGCGGCGGTGCTTATCAGCATGCAGTTTATAGGCTGCTTGAGCCTCTCGAAGAGCGGTCTGAATAACGGGCCAGGAATCAGCCAGCTTAGAGCCCCAATCACAGGTGGCCACAGCCGGAGCAGGAGGTTGGGGAAATTCCGGAATGGGAACAAAATCCCTACCAGAAACAATGCGAAAAGGTGTTTGCCCAGTGCTTTGGTGAACGGCATTATTGTAAGCGACCTCAGCGAAAGGGAGCAAGTCAACCCAATCATCCTGATGGTAGTTTATGTAAGAGCGAAGAAATTTCTCTAGTGTGGCATTAAGGACCTCAGTAGATCCGTCCGTCTGGGGATGCCAAGAGGTCGACAACGCCTGCTCAGTGCCAATCAGCTTCAAAAAAGCCCGCCAAAACTTCGAGGTAAATTGTGTGCCCCTATCGGTCACCAAACGAGAGGGGCAGCCATGCGGGCGGTACATGTATACCAAGAAAAGCTTAGCCAGCTGCTGCGCCGAGGGAATGGAAGCGCAGGGAATAAAATGAGCTTGCTTAGAAAAATAGTCTTTGACCACCCAAATGACAGTCTTCTTTTGACTGGGGGGTAGGTCCACAATAAAATCCATGGAGATCACATCCCAAGGGTGAGAAGGGTCAGCCACAGACTGTAGGAGCCCCTGCGGTTTACCAGCAGAACGCTTGGACATAGCGCAGACAGGGCAGGAAGCCACATAGGCCTTGACATCCTTCCGGAGGGTGGACCACCAGAATTGTCTCCGGACCAAATGGAGGGACTTGAGAAAACCAAAGTGACCAGCCTGCTTACTGTCATGAGAATGGGCCAGTATAGCAGAACGTTGAGAGTCAGGCACATACAAACGTCCCCCCACCCAGGCGAGGTCATGCTCAAGGGACACCTTGTCAGGATTAGCAAGAAGCCAGGGGTCAGATCGCAGCGCAGAAACAAAAGCAGAGCGCAATCCACCCGACAATGGAGGCGGCTTGCGAACCGGAGGGCGGAGCAGTGGAATCGGAGATGAAGGAGACGATGGCTGGCCCCGAGTGCTGCTACGCGTAACAGCCACCAGACCCAATTGTGGCCCCAACAGGACAGTGCCAATTACATCAGAAACTGGGCCCTCGTCTTGCGGCAATCTGGAAAGGGCATCAGCCAAAAAATTCTTTTTCTACGGGATAAATTTAAGCTGGAAAATAAAACGGCTGAAAAATTGAGCCCATCGAATTTGCTTTGGGCTGAGGTGTCTGGGTGTACGAAGTGTTTTGAGGTTGCGGTGATCCGTCCAAACCTCAAAAGGGCAAGAAGCCCCTTCCAACAGGTGCCTCCAAGCCTCTAAGGCAGCTTTAACAGCAAAAGCCTCCTTCTCCCAAACTTGCCAGCGCCTCTCTGTTTCAGAAAACTTTCAGGAAAGATAGGCACAAGGCTTTAAAAGCCTGCCAGAATCCTTTTGTAACAAAATAGCTCCAATAGAAAAATCAGAGGCATCCACCTGAACGATGAACGGAAGGTCCGGGTCAGGGTGGGAGAGGATGGTCTCTTCAGTAAAAAGAGCCTTCAGCCGATCAAAAGCAGCCTGACATGCAGGAGTCCAATTGAGCACGGCCCCCGGGTTCTTAACCTTGCGGGTTTCCCCCACCCCCTTAGTGCACAACAAATCAGTTAGGGGCAGGGCAATTTCAGCGAACCCCCTGACAAAGGACCTGTAAAAATTGGCGAACCCCAGGAAACTTTGAAGTTGGCGCCGGGTTCGGGGTCACTCCCAATTAAGCACTGCCTGAAACTTAACAGGATCCATTTCAGTGCCCTTATCCGAAATCCTGTAACCAAGGTAATCCAAGCAAGACTTATGGAACTCACATTTAGAAAGCTTAGCATAAGCTTGGCATTCCTAAGCTTGGTGAGAGCCTGTTTAAGAAGTCGTTCGTGCTCTGCCAAAGACTTAGTATAAATGAGGACATCATCCACATACACCAAAACCCCTTTAAACAAGTGGTCATGCAAAACTTCATTGATCAGCTGCATGAAAACCTCCAGAGAACCTTATACTGGAAAGAACCCAATGGGCAATTAAAAGCCGTTTTCCATTCATCCCCCTCCCGAATGCGAATCTGGTAGTAGGCTTCGCGGAGGTCCAACTTTGAGAAAACTCTGCCAGTGGACAGATGTGCGAGCATGTCCTTGACGAGAGGCAGAGGGTACTTGTTGGAGAGTGAGGTGGAATTTAACCTGCGATAGTCCGTGCAAAGTCTGAGGCTGCCATCCTTCTTCTCCCAGAACAAGACGGGAGCCCCAAACGGCGAGTTTGCCGGCTCAATGAAGCCACGAGCTAGGTTTTTATCAATGAACTCCCGCAAGGCGGTAAGTTCTTTCTTAGTCATGGGGTAAATCTTCGGCTTCGGCAAGGGGACGTCAGGAAGAAGTTCAATGGAACAGTCCGTCTTGCGATGGGGGGGTAATTGGTCGGCTTCCTCCTCCCCAAAAACATCAGCAAAGTCTGAGTACATAGCCGGTAGACCCTCTAAGGGGGATGGGGGAGCTAGAGAATCAACAAGCTCTGCTCTCCCCGCCGTCATAGGCATGGAAAGTCCCAGAAGAGGAGCTTGATAGAAGCCATCCTCAAAGGTAATGGAGCAGGACCTCCAATTGATGTAGGAATTATGAGAGGTGAACCATGGAATCCCTAACACAACTAAAGGATTTCCCACTGGGGTGACGATGAAGTGAATGAGTTCGAAGTGCGACCCCATATGTAAAGTGACTTCCCCAGTAAACTGGGTGGCAGCCCCCCCCCCCACCATGGAGCCATCAAGCTGCTGAAAAAGCAGCGGCTTCGGAAGAGGGAAGCAGGGCAAATCCAATGCCTTGACTAAGTCAGGATGGATTAAACATCTGGAACAGCCCGAGTCTAGTAAAGCCCAGACCTCGACGGACTTGGATTGAAATCCTAATTCAATTTTGACAGCGAGGATAGGGCAATCAGCACTCACCATGTTGGAATTGCGCCCGGATTCCACCACCTGCCCCGCGGCGCCGGTTAACGCAGGTGGAAAGCGTTTTCCACCAGCTGTTCCAGAGCAGCCAAAGCGTCTCCCGGTGTGTAGACATCATCATCGTCCGCAGTCACCAGTGCCCCCGCCAACCAGCGAGGAGGGTTGAGTGGTTTCTTTGTTGTCTTTTGTGGCAATTTGGACGGACGATCCGTTGCCTTAGCCTTGGGGCAGTCTACGGTGCGGTGACCCGGTTTTCCACAGGTGATGCACTGTCCCCGGACAAAGCGGCATTGCCTCTCCGCATCCCATCTAGAGATTGATGGTAGAAACGGTGCCCTGGTAGTGGTGGCAGGCTTGTCCTCTTTGGTGGCCATCATAAAGGTGCGCTGGGCATGTTCAGCCTTACCAGCGAGGCAAATCCAGTCATATAATGAGCTTGGATCGTCTCGCCCAAGCGCCCAGCGCAAGACCTCGCGATTGAGGCCATCCTTAAATTTATCAATCAAGGTGGCCTCAGACCATTCAGGAACTTAACCCGCCAAGAGCATAATCAGCAACAGCCTTTTGGCCTTGCACCAGTTCTTTAAGAGCGTCCTTAGCTCTCTCTTTAGCCAAGGGATCCTCAAAATAGCGCTTTAGCGCAGCCAAGAAGGTATCGAAAGTTGCCAGGGCTGGTGCTCCAATCTCCGACAGCTGGACATACCAGTCCGCAGCCCTGCCCTTCAATTTCGTGGCCACTGCCAAGATCTTCTCTTCCTCCGAAGAAAAAAGGTGGCCATGCTGTCTCATGTAACTGGCGGCATTGGTGAGAAAGAAAGATAAGTTAGCGGGGTCACCATCAAAGTTTACCGGGAAGTCCCGGGGAGTTCCTCCAACATGTGGGACCCCCCCTGATGGATGACTTGGGGCCCCCACAACGGGAGTGGATCCCCGCGGACCTGATGGAAAGTCCCGTGGTTGGCTCCTTCTTTCTGCAGCCTGTGACGGGGAAGGCGGGAGGCTGGGTAGCCCCATTGCTCCAGGACTTCAGACTATTTTTACGAGGTCCCCAAAGGCAGCCGACATAGAGTGCAGCACGTGTTCCATAGACTCGATCTTGGATTCCAGGACCCTGATCCTGTCTGGTGTGGCAGAGTCCTCCAGCCCCAGTCCCTCAGGTAGCGGGCTCCCCGACATGTCTGGGCGCACCTCCCTCGGAGTGCCTGGCCAGCGCAGCTTCCACGTGGAGTGGGACGTGCTGGGCCAGGGGTCTGTCAGGGCATCCCACAAAAATTGTTCCTGCCCCATCACGTTGTCTGTTGGTGGTTTCTTTGATCCCGGGCTAGAGCTGGAGTCCCCCGACTGGGGTGTGGGGTGGGTTGGGACGGGGCTCGGGTCCCTGCTCGGGAACGTGACTCTGGAAGTTGTCCTGTCTCCTCCTCGAACCCCGTAGGATCCTTCCCCCCTTCTGCCATCGCTAGTTCCCCTTTCGCAAGAAAAATTTTCCAGTAAAGAGTAGTGAGGTTGGTTTGAACAAAGATTCTCAGCTTTATGTAATGATTGCCTTAATCAAAATAAAACTCTCAGACTCAAAATCACAATTCAGGTTCTGGGTTTATTTAGAATAGTGTGCAAACAGGTAAAAAGCTGAGAATGAGAAAAGCGCGCCTAAACTCAAATTAAATAGCATTGTTTCAAACATCAGCCCACCCCCTCCTTCGCATGCAGTACAACCCCACATTCCCAGGTGCTCCTAACGAGCTCTGCTGATCAACGGGTAAAAAGACCTTGACATTTAAGAGATAGCCGAAACACATTCCTCCCTGGCACAGTCCAGCACGTCTCCCATACAAGGTCTCTCAGCAGCACCCTCCCAGCCAGTGACACGTATCAGCACTTTGGCAAGTGAACCGTTACGATGTAGAAACACCGCAACGGTGAACATGACAATATCTGAGATTGTTAATGTTTCTTCCAGCGATTTTAACTCCAGCCTTGGATTCCTCAAGCCCAGCATGTCACATGATGTGTTCTGCGTACAAGTTGAATAGGTAGGGTGAGAGTATACAGCCCTGCTGTACTCCTTTCCCAATCTTAAACCAGTCCGTTGTTCCGTGGTCTGTCCTTACTGTTGCTACTTGGTCGTTATACAGATTCTTCAGGAGGCATACAAGATGACTTGGTATCCTCATACCACTAAGAACTTGCCACAATTTGTTATGGTCCACACAGTCAAAGGCTTTAGAATAGTCAATAAAACAGAAATAGATGTTTTTTCTGAAACTCCCTGGCTTTTTCCATTATCCAGCGGATATTGGCAGTTTGGTCTCTAGTTCCTCTGCCTTTTCTAAACCCAGCTTGTACATCTGGCAATTCTCGCTCCATGAACTGCTGAAGTCTACCTTGCAGGATCTTGAGCATTACCTTCCTGGCATGTGAAATGAGTGCCACTGTTCGATAGTTTGAACATTCTTTAGTGTTTCCCTTTTTTGGTATGGGGATATAAGTTGATTTTTTCCAATCTGATGGCCATTCTTGTGTTTTCCAAATTTGCTGGCATATAGCATGCATTACCTTGACAGCATCATCTTGCAAGATTTTGAGCAGTTCAGCTGGGATGCCGTCATCTCCTGCTGCCTTGTTATTAGCAATGCTTCTTAAGGCCCATTCAACCTCACTCTTCAGGATGTCTGGCTCTAGCTCCCTGACCACACCGTCAAAGCTGTCCCCGATATTGTTTTCCTTCCTATACAGGTCTTCTGTATATTCTTGCCACCTTTTCTTGATCTCTTCTTCTTCTGTTAGGTCCTTGCCATCTTTGTTTTTGATCATACCCATTTTTGCCTGGAATTTACCTCCGACGTTTCTAATTTTCTGGAAGAGGTCTCTTGTCCTTCCTATTCTATTGTCTTCTTCCACTTCCACGCATTGCTTGTTTAAAAATAATTCCTTATCTCTTCTGGCTAACCTCTGGAATTTTGCATTTAGTTGGGCATATCTCCCCCTATCACTGTTGCCTTTTGCTTTCCTTCTTTCTTGGGCTACTTCTAGTGTCTCAGCAGACAGCCATTTTGCCTTCTTGGTTTTCTCTTTCTTTGGGATGTGTTTTGTTGCCGCCTCCTGAACAATGTTGCAAACTTCTGTCCATAGTTCTTCCGGGACCCTATCTACTAAGTCCAGTCCCTTAAGTCAATTCTTCACCTCCACTGCATATTCCTTAGGAATATTAGTGAGCTCATATCTAGCTGATCTGTGGGTCTTCCCTAATCTCTTGAGTCTGGTCCTAAATTGTGCAAGAAGAAGTTCATGATCTGAACTACAGTCAGCTCCAGGTCTTGTTTTTACTGACTGTACAGATGTCTGCCACCTTTGGCTGCAAAGGATGTAGTCAATCTGATTTCGGTGTTGTCCATCTGGTGAAGTCCATGTATAAAGCCGTCTCTTAGGTTGTTGGAAGAGAGTGTTTGTTATGCAGAGTGAATTGTCTTGGCAAAATTCTATCAGCCTATGTCCTGCTTCGTTTTGTTCTCCCAGGCCATGCTTACCTGTAATTCCAGGTGTCATTTGACTGCCCACCTTAGCATTCCAGTCTCCCGTGATGAAAATAACATCACTTTTAGGTGTGTTGTCCAGTAGGTGCTGCAGATCCTCATAGAACTGCTCTACTTCAGCTTCTTCAGCATCTGTGGTTGGGGCGTATATTTGGATCACTGTGATGTTAGATGGCTTGCCCTGAATTCGAATTGAGATCATTCTGTCATTTTTTGGATTGTATCCAAGCACTGCTTTAGCCACTTTACTATTAATTATGAAGGCTACTCCATTTCGTCTGTGGTCCTCCTGTCCACAGTAGTAGATCTGGTGGTCATTTGATGTGAAGTGGCCCATTCCAGTCCATTTCAGTTCACTGACGCCCAACATGTCTATCTTTAATCTTGACATCTCCCGAATAACCACATCCAATTTGCCCTGGCTCATAGATCTTACATTCCAGGTTCCAATGGTGTGTTGATCCTTAGAACATCAGATTCGCCGTTCACCACCAGCGCCGTCGGCTGCTAGCCGTCCTTTCGGCTTTGAGCTAGCTGCGTCATCATGTCTGGGGCTAGTTGAACTCATCCTCTGTTCCTCCCCAGTAGCACTTTGACCATCGTCTGACCTGGGGGTCTCATCTTCCGATGGTATACCGACATATCTCTGGTTTTACTGATCCAATTTGTTTTCACGGCAAGAATACTGGGGTGGGTTGCCATTACCTTCCCCAGGGATCGCATTTAGTCTGACCTCTCTGTCATGACCTTCCCATTTTGGATGGCCCTTCACGGTCTTCCCCAATCAGTGTGCTCTGTAGTGTGCATTCTTCACCTTTCAGCAATGACCGTTCTGGCTTGGAATTCTGGGAGATGAAGTACACATATCTGCGGGAAGCCCCAGTGGAGGAAGGCTAGTTTAACATTTATAAAAAATGAGTTCAGCATGGTTTTCAGTATCTTCTGAGGTGGGCCAGGTTAGCATTTAGATGGGAGATTTCAAGGAATACTAAGGTAGACTGAAGAAAGGAGAGGAAAAGGAAATCCCAGAAGAAAAATCTACATGGGCATTTCTTGGCGTCCATGAAATCACCACAAATCACACTCTACTTCACCTTTTATCCTTTTTATTATTTTTTAAAGTGGTGCAGTTGCTTTTCATTTCTTTGGATAATGCATGCCACAGATGCACATATTTTTCTTTTATGCTCCTCCATTACATGGTTTCAAAAACCAGGGATTTAAGAAATTGATGTTACTAGGCCTTAATTTGCAAAATTAGTTCAAGTCTCTTTGCTCACCATAATTTAACACTGCAAAATATTTTTCTGACATATACATTTTGGTGGCAAGATTTATTCCTAGTGTTTTTTATTCTTTATAGCCAAGAGCATGACATAAAAAAATTATGATGCCTATGGTGTTAATAGCTAGGAGAATCTCAAGCAGTGCTCAGATTTGTCATCTCAGTACATGCATCATGTTGGGCAGTTTTCTTGTAAATACTGAGAAGAAAAATATCACAGGGACTTTGTTATGGATATCCTGTGATGGATCTGTTATGGATACCTATATGAGAAGGACTACTCACATCACATTAAGCATCCTGATAATACAATATAAGTAAATATCTCCTTCAGGTTGAGCTCTATGTCTATGTAGCTTTCTTGGCAGAAATATAGATGTGATTTGACATTGTCTAGCTTACAGTCTTGGGACTTCCTGATGGTCTCCCATCCATACTAATCAGATGTAACTCTACATAAATACATAAATACATAAAGAGCAGGATGGTGTTGTGGTTAAGGGTATTTAACTGGTACCAGAGAGACCAAGTTCAAGTTTATCCTCAGCCCCTGGGAGACTTTGGGCCAGTTGCTTTCTTTCAGCCCCACCCTCTCCTGATTTGGGGGAAAAACTAGAAGGAGAGCTTCTGAAGAAAGGGTGGGATCACTGCTCTGCAGGGAAGGGAGGTCAAAAAAGTCAAGATGCTGGTGACCATGACTGCATGAAGGAAGCCCTGCCCCTTTGGAAATCAAGACAGGAACAAAAGTGGGAGGACTTCCATCATACCTTCATGCTCACCATCTTGTCTTCTTCGGACCCCACCCCCCATGAAGATACCAGTGGGGGAGATAAAAATCTAGCAAATACATCACAGTATTGCAGTTTATAATTGCAGATAAACCCCCCCCCCCATCATTTTTTTAAAGAAATCAACTGATCTATTACTATGCTAGAACAATCCTGGACTGGAAGTTGTTTCTCTTCCTTTGCCTCCCCCTCCCCATTTTTGTCACGGCTTCTCACAAAACATCACAGGCATTTTCCCCACTCCCATCCCTAACTCACTTCTTCTCGTGTCTCTCTTCAAAACCTCAGCTCTATCTCTTTTGCCCAGCTGCATGTGAGTCACAGCATCTCCCACCTGACAAAAGAAGATACCTTTGATAGCCAGACACAGCTCTAAACCTGAAACACATGCTCAGCTCAGATACCAACAGAACTTTAATTTGCATTGATTCATTAGCAGTGCTTTCAATACCATTGCAAAGGGAAATGTAAAATAATTGGAGTATAAAATGCCCAGCAGAAAGGGGGGGAGAGCGAGAGAGAAAAAGAAAGAGAAAAAAATGGGATGAAGAAAGAAAAGGCAAAGCAAAACAGCTTGCAGAGAGCTAGGCTTTCAACTCTGGTCCAGTCCTGAATTGAACCCTGATGGGAAAAGGCCTATATTTGAAAATGAATTTTGTAGGCAGCTGCTCCTGTCATAAAATAAGCATGATGTGCTAGTGCACAGTTGGCATTGCTAAAGTTCTCCACCATTGCAAGCTGGAACAGAAGGCTGACTTGCCAGAGAGTGACTATCATAGCTGGAGTTTAGATGGGGAAAAGGTAAGAGGTGGTGGACTGTGCCAAATATGTGACAGATTTACTCTGTCTACTGTCAGCAAGACTTTAAATAGTCTATATGTGAAAGAAAGGTCCTGAGGAAGACTTCTATTTTGGCATATAAAAAAGGAATATTATAGCTTGGTATCACTTCTAAACCAGGCAGTTAGTGCTAACCAAGGAACTCCCACAAACCATGATATGCAAAAGCACATCCAACCACAATTTGGAGGCAATGCTGGGTTAGCAGGAACTATAGTTTGTTTGATATGGGAAAGAGAGGAAATGGGAGCTGTAATGCCTTGGCAGGGGCGTCCACAAGAGAAGTCAAAAAAGTCACGATGGCAGCCACAGTTGTGAGACTGAAGCTGCACCCCTTCCATGGTATGAAAGCACTCAGATAGTTTTCTTTATTTAAAACTAGTACCAATTGGGGTCATGTCAATATTTCAGAAACTAATATAATCAGCATGCATAGAAGGTGGATGTTGGAAAATTCTACCATGCCTTCTACAGCAATCAGTTGTAAAAATGATAATGCAGTGTACTGAAACAAGTCCTAAGAGGAAATGTATTTCCTTAAGGATCTATCCCTGGGGAAATTGACGATATAATGGACATACTGGTTATACATGTATACAATCCCACACTGAATTACAATTAAGTTTGCATTGATTCTGGAAACAAAATAATGAAAAATAAACACTTGAGAAATACATGGTGGTAAGTAGGGAATCCATCCATCTATGTCAGTGTTTCTCAACCATGGCAACTTTAAGACGTCTGGACTTCAACTCCCAGAATTCCTCAACTGGAATTCTGGGAGTTGAAGTCCAGACGTCTTAAAGTTGCCAAGGTTGAGAAACACTGATCTATGTGGTCGCTAAGAGTCAACACTGACTGGAAGGCACATGATCAAGTAGGGAATCTGAATATCTTTTTTTCTGTGGTTCAGTCTCTTTTGTCTGGTTTCCACTTTCTTATTGATGATGAGAGCTGTTTGTAAAGAAGGGGTTTCAAAGAGCTGGGCAGCTTTGTTCTTCAAACAGCTTTAGGAAGAGATTTTGATGCAAAGCATCAGTACATATCAGCATTGCAAAATTATCATTCATCCCTTTGTAGCTTTGTTAGGAAATAATATATCCAGAACTCCCAGCATGGTCCCTATTGTTGTTTCAATGTTTTAAGTTTGATTGCCTGCTAATAGGTATGCCACCAAACAGCACTTTCACTTGTTGTAGGTTAATTGAAGAGGTTCGAGATTATTTTTTAAAAATTCCATTTGCCATCTGTCTCCCTTGCGCCAGTCTGTTTTTATAGGTACTAGCAATTTTTCACTACTGACTTTGTAACATTACTTTTCTGATAATACATGATGTTAACAATCATCCGGCTGGTGCATTATTTAATGGGTGTTACACTTACCCAAAGGTCTTCTCAAACTTATAGATTTATACAGTCTGTAATGCTAATTAAGCTGATATTATTACTGAAACTATTTCTTGAGCATTCAAAATACAAGCCAATACCTGGTTATTTGGAAGGAAGTTTCCAATAAGTAAATAATCATGAGTAAAATTTCTTCTTACGGATTTTCCATAAAATACTTCCTTAAGGTGATTTGCTCCCCTCCATAATTTCAGTGAGACTCACATCGCTATAAAACCTGCTTTTAATGAAATTGTGAATTTTAACATATTTTCCTTTTAACACTTTATCAACGTTGGCACTTACATTATGTTCAAGAATCTCTCACTTTCCACCTACTACACACCCTGACTGCTGTGTGTGTATGTGTGTGTTTACTGGCCTCAGCAAAAGATCCATCTTTTCATAATTTAATACATCACTATATTTGTTTGGGAAAGACTGTATGTTTTCTCCTCTCCTTCAGGTGAAGGGTCAAGTGCCTACTCAAGATAATTCTTATTAAAGGAAAATCTTCCAGGCATGGGTGCTTGAGTCCCAACGTACATTTCAAAGCCTCCCCCAGTTGAATTTCTGTATATGTACTGCTGTTGCTGCCACAGCAGCAGAATAACAAAAACTTTTTGAGTTAAATCCCTCACCTCTCTGATGGACAATTTATATTCCTCAGGGCTAGCGGAGCTACTCAGATTACGTAGTGACAGCTGGGTAGATATATGGACTATGGCAATGGGCTGGCAGCCACTTCATTGTCAATTTCTCTTTGTTCTCTTTAGAAAGACACAGCACAATGGAGAGGGTTTGATCCACATGTCAGACATATGAGACACAAAAGGATGATCGGAGCTGACTGCACTGCACAATCAAAGTGTCACTAGGAATTGCTGTATTTCAGTTATATGTAACAGTGACTGGGTGGCCAGTGGTTGTATCAGCCATAATTAGATGTTAGCACTTAAAATCACAGTGAAGTCCCATTGGTACCTCAATCAATTGACAACGGAACAACCGTGACAAAACTACAGTATCACTTTCATTCTCTGAAAGTCCCATAATGAACCAAAATATTAACTCTTTGGTTGTTGTCATGGTCCAATGCTTAAGTCTGTTTTCCTTACAATTCAGTCCTATATTCTGCTTTAGATTATATTGTTAGCACTTTGGGAAATTCTTCCTTCCAAGTCATTCATTATATTTGGAACACCCTGGCTCACTAGGTTTCGGGTGCTACTTTTACACATAGAACATACCACAATCCTGTAACTGGTACATAACAAAATGTAGATATTCACCATGACCACACTGAGTAGGAGTTCTGGAAGTTAAACATGGCTGTATCGATTTCAAGCCAACACCAAAGTTTTGTTCTATAAGGCCCCGGTTTTATAACTACTGTTGCTCAGTCACGCTCCCACACACTTTATGTACCAGTTTAGAAATAATTTGATACTGAGTAAATTGGAAATTATTTCTTGCAATCTATTTTTTGGCAGTTAATGTTGGTTTTGGGTGATTTTAGCTCCCTATGGAGGACCATGTCAGTTACTTATTTTGAGGAGAGACACAAAACTCAGGCATGGTGGAACAAATTGAGGCAAAATTAGTATAAACATGTAGCATAGATTTTTGGATGAATATAACAATATGGGGGGTGGGGGGTGGGGGGTAGGTGCTTCCTCAGAACCCTCATTTGAAATGTTTATATTTCCTTAAAGGAAAGATTATAAAATTCAGCCTTCGTGTAATGAAACAGTACAAAATTGATACTGATGTAAAATGTTGGCATAGGGGGTTGTGGTTTGTAGTTCACAGAGCTCAGAGAGATCAAGAGCTGCATTATAAGGTTTTTGCCTCTCTTATGCTGCAGACTTTTCTGCAGTTGCCTCCATCCATTTGGACCTCATAAGGTTTCATGTTCCAGAGGATCCTTCTGCTTTTAAATCTTGTTTGCAGGTTATGAAAAAGGGGCATTAATTTTCAGAAGTATCATTCTGTGCATGTGAGGTTTCATTATTCAACCCAATTCTCTTATAGTTGAAGAAATGTCACAGAGTCAAACAAGAAAGGCAGACAAGTGAAGCCCCTATCAACTGTTGTTGTGTTACTATAAGGAGCTGTTACTGTGCTTTCTTGGAATAAGGGTCTCTAGTTCTTCCTATTTACACAATAAGCTTTTCTAGGATATGGATAAAGGGGAATGATTTCACTCAAATGTATAGGAGGAACTTTTTCTATGTCCAACGGTTCAGCTCTAGCAGAGGACAAACAGCTGTCTGTCCAGGAAATCCAGTTCAGAAACTAGCTTCTTTCTCTAAATACAACAGATAGTCCTTGTCCTGGAACAGAACTGGGAGTTGAGTAGTTTTTAGATTGTTTAGGCAAGTAAACGAATGCTCACATAAAGTACGTAGGAAAAGCGAAGATAAGATCAGGGTTTTTTTTCAAAAACATACTATATACACACACACACATTATACATATACATGCACGCAAAGAGATTATACACACACACACACACACACTATATGGAATAATTATTTTGTTCAGTCATTCAGTCATTTTTCACTTTTTAGGACCTGAAAGACATGATGTTTCTAGGATTGTCTGTCACCAACTGCTTTTTTGAGTTCTTGTAAGCTTCTATGTGTGTCGTCAATTATAATACCTAACCACTTTGTCTTCTGTCAACCTCTTTTTCAATTGCCTTTGATTTTTCCATTCTTCTCTAGTGACTCTCGCTTTCCACATTATCTATTCAAAATATTTAAGCTTTCGCTTTATTATTAGTGTTCCCAGTGAGCAGTCTGGTTTTACTTCATCTGATATTGAATGATTTGTTCTTCTTGCAGTCCAAGGTACGCTCAACAATTTTCTCTGGCATCATAATTCAAAGGCATACATTTTTCTTCATTCAGTCTTCCTGATTGATCAGCATTCAGACAGCTTATCTACACTTACTGTTTAAACTGCTCCTGTCCTGTGCTCATGCCAACTTGACTCTAAGCCAGTTTAAGAAAATCCTGTTCAGACTTTGGCAATACTTATAAGGTATTCAGTCCAGATTGTAGGCTACCACATCCTCCCACTGGACAATGATCCTGCTGTTATGCCCTCCTGGGAAAGTGATTACCAGTCATTTTCCTCCCTGTGGGTGGGTCTTCCTGGAGAATATAGACCTTAGACATATACAGTATACATGCATCCATATACATACAAATACTTATATTATACATGCACTAAGTTAAATTAAATACAAAGTAAAGCATTAAAATATGCATATCAAAACTTTTTTTAAAAAAATCTTTCTTCGTACTATATTTTTTCCTAATGGTTTTCTTACCCTTAGAAAATGTCTTTTAAATACTTATTACGATAGCAATGTCAGTAAAACATACTACACACACACACACACACACACTATAAGCCAGACATTGCTGGCTCAAAACACAGCAGAAATATTTTTAAAATTATTATTTTTCTTTACAAACTTCCTCCTTCTCTCTTTGCCTTTTTTTTTTTTAGTAAATGCAGTTGCACTGTTTTACCAATTTTCCAGTCACCTAAGACAGATGAGCCTTACTGGTGCCTCCAAATAGACACACTCCAGGGCCCTTACCTTAAATGTTGCCCTCCGGTGGGACCTCGGCAATGCACCTTTTCCACGGCTGCCCTGGCCCTTTGGAACAGCCTCCCCCTTGAGATTTGGAAGGACCCCACCCTTTTAGCCTTTTTTTAAAAAAGTATTTTATTAAGTTTGAAACAAAGATAAAAACTACAAAAAGCAACAAAAAAAACCTACAAAAAAGCAACAACAACAAAAAACCTACAAAAAGAAAGAAAAAAAACCCAAAAGTGTGAAACACAAGAAAAAAGAATTTTGAAAATTACATAAAGAGGTGACTTCCAGCTTTCAACAACAAGAATATACAGCAATTTCCATAATCAATCCCTTACTGTATATCAAATCAAGATCACATTATTTCTATAAATTATTCCATTACCACATTATAAAAATCACTAAGCACAATTGCCTCTTCCCTTATATTAAAGGAAAAAGAAATATATAAACCTCCAAATCAGCTTCCCCATCCAAAAACATTTTTTTAATTATTTCCTTCCTACCACTATTCTATATATTTCTGTCCACTATAATAGAAATCAAATTATAAAAACATTTAAATTCAGCAATCTTAACCTTATAGGATTAGCATATATGAAGAAGCAGGTTTTGATTTACAAGTCAGCTTGTTGGATATACTGTATATTCCTCATCAAGCCCTAAGATCAGCACTCTTGGAGTTGAGTTTGATCTATGCATGCTTCCTCCATCTTTCAAAGGACAATTCTACAAAAACTAAAAACCTGATCACCTGTTAAAGAAACAGAAGGGCAGGCAGGCAGGCACTATTGTTAGTGTTAACCACCTGCCCAGTTGGCAAACACTGAGAAGTCCATTTGTGCAAGATTAGGGAACAATTTCAGTCAGGTGCTTAAGCAAACAATGCTGGTATAATAATACATCTCTAGAAGTATAAGGCCTTATTAATAGGATGGTGGTAATTATTCCTGTTGATCCTTCTTTATTGTCCATGGATATGTATCCTCATCCAGTCCATATGGCATAAAGCTTCTCTGCTTTCTATGATGTAACATGTCTTCTGCATAATATATGGATTTCTTTTTGTACTTGGAAACTCAGTAAACTCAAGAGTACAAAGGCTATGACAAACATAGCAAGTTTCAGTTGGGAAAGGGTGGTGGTGGATGTATCTTCAACTCCTCCCCCATTTTTATGACTTCTGTTAGCAGGCACTTCACCTCATTAAGTTGGGAGGAGTCCCAGATGGATCGTGCACCACTGAATTCCAAATGGATGACCAATAAATTCTTGTCATGAGAAGTACAACCTGGCCAATTCTGAATTCTAGCTCTTTTTATGCAGTCCTGCTTCCAGAGTATAATACCTCACAAAGTCTTCCTGTGCTTGAGGAAAGTCTCTTCTTTCCGTCTGGCATTTTAGTTTTCCCTTGATGCTAAAAAGCCCTTTCTGTCTGTTTGGAGAGGGCCTTAGGAAAGGAAATGTACAATCATCCCCTCTTTCACTTTCTGCTTCACTTCCTCCTACCCCAACATGGCACCCTCCCTCCCAAGGTTCCAGGACTGCAATTCCCTGCATCCCCAGCCAGGATGTGTCTCAGGAGAGTGTCAGGTTGGGGAAGGGGTTCTTATACTTCACTGCAGAATGACCTCTCTTCCCCCTCTCCAGCCCTCTCCTTCCCTCTCACTTATCCTTCCTGGTTAACCATGACATTACTGTGTTGTTGTCAGTAAAACTTGTTGTCATAACATTACTTTGTTGTCAGTAAAACTTCTCCTTCGCTATCGGACCCTTTATTATATTTTTGGAGGGAGATTCATTAAAACACACACACACACATTTCAGCCTTTTTCTAAGGCTTTTATCCAATGTCTTCTTCCATCTTATCCTTATATATATATAATCTGCATCAGGTATTTTGGCATCTTCTATGGTTTGATTTAATACAAATAATGTTATTAAGGTTCAACTAATTGTAAGAGATTATATTTGTAAATGTATTCATATCTGTACTAGAGAAGGTTGGAAGTCACCTTCTGTTTCTATGTTCTCTCTGTTTTGCACTTTTATCATTTTTCTTTTTTCTTTGGTTCTGTACTCCAGCATTTCTATATTCTATATTTTGTATTTTAACTATACTCTGAAAAATAATATAGATAGATAGATAGATAGATAGATAGATAGATAGATAGATAGATAGATAGATAGATAGATGAAAAAAAGGGTGAAAGGTCCCCTGTGCAAGCACTGAGTCATGTCTGACCCTTTGGGGGGATGCCGCTTTCGAGACGTTTTCTTGGCAGACTATAGTGGGGTGGTTTGCCATTGCCTTCCCCAGTCATCCCCTTCCCCAGCAAGCTGGGTCCTCATTTTACCAACCTCGGAAGGATGGAAGGCCGAGTCGACCTGAGCCGGCTACCTGAGAATCCAGCTTCCTCTGGGATCGAACTCAGGTCATAGGAAAGTTTCAGTTGAAATAGTGCTGCCTACCACTCTGTGCCACACGAGGCTATATATATATATATATATATATATATATATATATATATATATACACACACACACACACACATACATACATACATATACATATACATATACATATACATACATACACAACTTTGTGTGTGCGTCTGTGTGTGTGGGTGTATGTGTGTGTATGTATGTGTATATATATATATATACACACACACACATACATACACACACACACACACACACACATACATACATACAGGCATCTTCTCATCTTGACTTGTTATCCCCACACTAAGCTCTTTAGTGAGCTTCTTACATTCACCTTTCGAAACACCAAAAACACCTTGTCATGTGAAAACCTGGCTGTGGCCATGATAATCCTCCTTGCTTGACATTCTGCCTCCCTTGTCCTTGAGCTGGTCACAATCTACCTCCATCTGCATGCAGCACAGGGCTTCTCTTCAAAGCCATGCATGACTCAGCCTTTTGTATTTCCAAGTCCTTGTTCTCTTCTTCTCTGTTTGTCATGCCAGCTTCATCTGCCCACTTGACAGATTTTGGCATAAGTGACGTCTCTGAGAATTTTCCATACATTTATTTGGGGGGAAAAAAACAAATCTGTTTCATATGCACAATAAAGGTTCATATCATCTGTTAAGTTTATAAAATTGATTTGAGCCTGATTTGAGTAGTTTGAGTCTCTCAGAGGAAGTATATCTCATACTGTCTCAGGAATAGATGCTACAATAAGTCTAAATTGTCTACATGCCACATACTGTATACTCACATATTTTTCAACTCCATCAAATGTCAAAGTTTTCTTTTTAAATGTGTTTAAAAATCTGTATTTGTTGAATGGGCATTGGATGCATCTTTTTGCAATGTATATAATTTTTTAAAGCAACATTATAGGAGCTACCTCCAGATAGGCTTAAAAGAAAACCATTTAAAAAGATGTTCTTTTTTATTCAACTTTTGAAAATATAAACAGGCTTTTACAAACTTCTCTTATTCAACCAGAGTGGATGGCAGCAGGTTCTACTCACTGCTGCCATTCAGGCTAGGAAAGTGTTTGCTTTATTGGGTTACAGTATTTTGCTATGAAAGAAATCAATGATGGAATTCTTTCTCATAATTAATGTTGTTTTGGTACTACCTGATTAGCATTACCAGTGGAATTCTTCCACTGATCATCCAAAATTCTTGTTCTGAGTTAGTCTCAGACTGATATATTGCAGTGTAACTCCCATCATTCTCAATGACCATTAACAGTCAGATGTCTGTGACATCATTCAGCCAGGGTATAAGAAGGTCATACTTTGTTGAGTCACACTTTGTTGAGTGGTCTGTTCCTGACATCAGGTATTCAGACAGATATTGCTTTTTAACATGATTAATAGAACTTAGAGTTAAAGACAAACATGTCACTACACAAAGATGCACTCAACCTTAGTCACCCCATCAGCAACTTGGGTTGAGGTGAGTTTTGAATACCTGACCCAACAATTACTTTTAGAGTAAACATTTCATTCAAGGGAAGCTTTGGAGTCCTTGGTGCTCTCTGAGCCTTGTTGTTTTCTTGCAGATGTTTCAGTGCCAGACTCGGCAACATCTTCAGTGCAAAGAGGGAGTGGGCCTTGCTCTCAGTTTATATACTGTGGCTTGCCCTGCTTGTGTTGGTAGGGATGTTGTTCTCTCCTTGGGAGTTCCTTGATTAGGCTGTTGTTTGCTGCTTGGTTGATTGACTGGGTTAATAGTTCCTTGGTTAAGGTATTGTGTACTGCTTGATTGTTCATCTGGTGTTAGTCCTGGTGTTAATCTTTGCATATCTGGGTGTTGATTGCTGGCGAGGAGGTGTCCTGGTCTTTTGGCTTTTCTATTGTCTCTTTTGAATGGTATGTAAATGTTGTTTACCTTTATGTGCCTGTTGATGGCTGACTTGTCTGAGTGCCAAGCTTCCAGCCTTATCAAGCAATTACCAAGGAGAAAACAACACCCCCACCAACACAAGCAGGGCCAGCCACTGAATATAAACAAAGAGCAAACCCCACTGTCTTTTCACACTGAAGATGTTGCCTAGTCTGGCGATGAAAGGTCTGCAAGAAAACTACAAGGCTCAGAGAGCACCAAGGACTCCACAGTTCAACCCTGAGCTACAAATATTCTCTTCGAAGGGAAGCTTTACACATCTAAGATAGGGCTTATTTCAGTGTCTCCCACAATTTTTCTTCAGAAAACCTCTCCCAGTCATTACTTTCATAGCCAGAAATCCATCTACTAGACTGCTGATGTAAAGGAAATCAAAATATTCCACTGAAAAGCAGCTGAAAAAGTATGGGTGGAAGTCATAGCCTTTTTCCAAACATACCACAAGACTTAATTCAACTGCTCATCCAGGATACACTAGCTGATTACATAAATACTTGGAGTGGACCATCAGAATGGCAGGAGATAGAAGTCTTAGCCTAGAATTTAAGTCTTAGAAAATAAATAAAAATGCTCTGTTATAATGGAAAGAACTGAAGCAATGCAGTTGTCCTCATTTAGTGACCATAATTGGGACCAGCAACTTGGTCATTAAATGAAGTGGTCACTAAGTGAAACATCACAATTTTACAATCTTACTTTGCTTTACAGACCTGTGAAGATTGTAAATGTGAGTACTGGTCGCAAAGTTACTTTTTCATCACTGTTGTAACTGCGAACAGTAGCTAAACAAGGCAGTTGCTAAATGAGGACTACCTGTATATGTAGGCCACACTCAACTAACTTTTATGAATCAACTGTAAAGAGTGCTGATAGAATTCTACCCAATACATACAAACTACATGAGTTTCAGTAGGCCAAAAAGGTTTTACCGGCATGCAGCACTCCTTAGCTTACATAACAATATATCTTTGGTATCTTTACAGTGCAGTAGACAATCAACTGTTGTATGTGAGGCTTCATTCTTGTCTGCTGTAAAGAGTTTAATCTAGCCAAGCCAGGTATGTGAGTCTTCTGCTTAGTCAAGCAGAGAGGTTGAACAAAGGGTTAAGTATCCAGAGATCAGCAATGTACTGCTGAACCTAGGTTGAAGCTTGGCACAATGTTTCAAGAAATATAAAGTCCAGTTGTCAACTTGAATATGTTTTCATCCTTTTGTAAAACACTACAGCTGTGACCCAATCAAATCATCCTACTGAAGTAGGTTTGCAAATCAGAGTGGAGTACTTAATCTAGGTGGAAGAGATGGGTATCACCTGGCAGGAGTTGAGCATAATTTCTCAGATCACATGAAATTCCTCAAGCAGTTTCTTAAGCCGATCGGCTTCATCTACCAGGAGCTTTCCCTGTGAAGTTTCTTCAGTTGCAAGTAGGGGATTTTTTTTTTTTACATTGAAAGTTCTTTCTCAAATTCCAAATATGGACTCAAGGCTGACTCATTCAGTATGAAGTCTTGGATTGAATCTTATTTTTAACTTCTGCATTACTAGAGCAAGTTTAAGTTTCTCTGAAATGAATGGCTGGATGCCAGATTAACCCTTATTGGTAAACATTTATTTCTTTCAAGAACAGGGGTGAATGTAGCAAGCTATGAATGTTTCATTCTATATGCCAGTTCCATAGCATGGTATCTCATCTGGAACAGCCTGCTTGATATTATAATAGGGAAGTATCATTAATGTATTTTCTATCCATGTGGTTTTCTGGATAAAAATACAGGAGTGGTTTACCACTGCAGTACGAATTGATGCCTTTGCCATTGTCACAAGTGATCTTCCACTTCCAGCATCTTCCTATATCTCTGCTGCTCAGTATAGGTGCCTGCTTGCTTTAGCTGGGCAGCTGGGATGACCTTCGTGTCTTGGTGACCCTGCTGGGAATATATACTCTTGGCATACATTCCTGACATTCTTTGCTCATCCCTCCAGGAATACACATGCCCATACACCCACATGCCACAGTGAGGCAGGGAAGGAAAGGAAGAGAACAGGATGACCAGCAGCAAAGTAGATGGACTCAATTACAGTAGCAATGGTTATACCTTTGGAAGACCTGAAAGACCAGGTTAGGGATAGATCATCACGGAGAAAATCTATGGTCACTAGGAATCAAAAGTAACATGAAGGCACATAATCAATCAATCAATGTTTGATATAATAATAAGTAACCATTGTCCCTTCAGCAAAGGATCGTTACCTTGTCGTGGTGCTGGAGCTTGAGCACCTCAATGATGCCATGAGCTAAACCATGAAGGGCCACCCAAGACGGGAAGGCCATGACAGAGAGGTCAGACTAAATGCGATCCCTGGGGAAGGTAATGGCAACCCACCCCAATATTCTTGCCGTGAAAAATAAATGGATCAGTAGAACCAGAGATATGTCGGTATACCATCGGAAGATGAGACCCCCAGGTCGGAAGATGGTCAAAATGCTACTGGGGAGGAACAGAGGATGAGTTCAACTAGCCCCAGACATGATGACGCAGCTAGCTCAAAGCCGAAAGGATGGCTAGCGGCTGACGGTGCTGGTGGTGAACGGCGAATCCGATGTTCTAAGGATCAACACACCATTGGAACCTGGAATGTAAGATCTATGAGCCAGGGCAAACTGGATGTGGTTGTTGGTGAGATGTCAAGATTAAAGATAGACATTTTGGGTGTCAGTGAACTGAAATGGACTGGAATGGGCCACTTCACATCAAATGACCACCAGATCTACTACTGTGGACAAGAGGACCACAGAAGAAATGGAGTAGCTTTCATAATTAATAGTAAAGTGGCTAAAGCAGTGCTTGGATACAATCCAAAAAATGACAGAATGATCTCAATTCGAATTCAGGGCAAGCCATCTAACATCACAGTGATCCAAATATACGCCCCAACCACAGATGCTGAAGAAGCTGAAGTAGAGCAGTTCTATGAGGATCTGCAGCACCTACTGGACAACACGCCTAAAAGAGATGTTATTTTCATCACGGGAGACTGGAATGCTAAGTTGGGCAGCCAAATGACACCTGGAATTACAGGTAAGCATGGCCTGGGAGAACAAAACGAAGCAGGACATAGGCTGATAGAATTTTGCCAAGACAATTCACTCTGCATAACAAACACTCTCTTCCAACAACCTAAGAGACGGCTTTATACATGGACTTCACCAGATGGACAACACTGAAATCAGATTGACTACATCCTTTGCAGCCAAAGGTGGCGGACATCTATACAGTCAGTAAAAACAAGACCTGGAGCGACTGTAGTTCAGATCACGAACTTCTTCTTGCACAATTTAGGACCAGACTCAAGAGATTAGGGAAGACCCACAGATCAGCTAGATATGAGCTCACTAATATTCCTAAGGAATATGCAGCGGAGGTGAAGAATTGATTTAAGGGACTGGACTTAGTAGATAGGGTCCCGGAAGAACTATGGACAGAAGTTCACAACATTGTTCAGGAGGCGGCAACAAAACACATCCCAAAGAAAGAGAAAACCAAGAAGGCAAAATGGCTGTCTGCTGAGACACTAGAAGTAGCCCAAGAAAGAAGGAAAGCAAAAGGCAACAGTGATAGGGGGAGATATGCCCAACTAAATGCAAAATTCCAGAGGTTAGCCAGAAGAGATAAGGAATTATTTTTAAACAAGCAATGCGTGGAAGTGGAAGAAGACAATAGAATAGGAAGGACAAGATACCTCTTCCAGAAAATTAGAGACGTCGGAGGTAAATTCCAGGCAAAAATGGGTATGATCAAAAACAAAGATAGCAAGGACCTAACAGAAGAAGAAGAGATCAAGAAAAGGTGGCAAGAATATACAGAAGACCTGTATAGGAAGGATAACAATATCGGGGATAGCTTTGACGGTGTGGTCAGTGAGCTAGAGCCAGACATCCTGAAGAGTGAGGTTGAGTGGACCTTAAGAAGCATTGCTAATAACAAGGCAGCAGGAGACGACGGCATCCCAGCTGAACTGTTCAAAATCTTGCAAGATGATGCTGTCAAGGTAATGCATTCTATATGCCAGCAAATTTGGAAAACACAAGAATGGCCATCAGACTGGAAAACATCAACTTATATCCCCATACCAAAAAAGGGAAACACTAAAGAATGTTCAAACTATCGAACAGTGGCACTCATTTCACATGCCAGTAAGGTAATGCTGGAGATCCTGCAAGGTAGACTTCAGCAGTTCATGGAGTGAGAATTGCCAGATGTACAAGCTGGGTTTAGAAAAGGCAGAGGAACTAGGGACCAAATTGCCAATATCCGC
The DNA here is from genome assembly GCF_035149785.1 of Candoia aspera. Lineage (NCBI taxonomy): Eukaryota > Metazoa > Chordata > Lepidosauria > Squamata > Candoiidae > Candoia > Candoia aspera. The sequence goes on from NC_086155.1 coordinate 143,201,007, forward strand.
TGGATAATGGAAAAAGCCAGGGAGTTTCAGAAAAACATCTATTTCTGTTTTATTGACTATTCTAAAGCTTTTGACTGTGTGGACCATAACAAATTGTGGCAAGTTCTTAGCGGTATGGGGATACCAAGTCATCTTGTATGACTCCTGAACAATCTGTATAATGACCAAGTAGCAACAGTAAGGACAGACCATGGAACAACTGACTGGTTTAAGATTGGGAAAGGAGTACGGCAGGGTTGTATACTCTCACCCTACCTATTCAACTTGTACGCAGAAAACATCATGCGACATGCTGGGCTTGAGAAATCCAAGGCTGGAGTTAAAATCGCTGGAAGAAACATTAACAATCTCAGATATGCAGATGATACCACTTTGATGGCTGAAAGCGAAGAGGAACTGAGGAGCCTTATGATGAAGGTGAAAGAAGAAAGTGCAAAAGCTGGCTTGCAGCTAAACCTCAAAAAAACCAAGATTATGGCAACCAGCCTGATTGATAACTGGCAAATAGAGGGAGAAAACGTAGAAGCAGTGAAAGACTTTGTATTTCTAGGTGCAAAGATTACTGCAGATGCTGACTGCAGTCAGGAAATCAGAAGACGCTTAATCCTTGGGAGAAGAGCAATGACAAATCTCGATAAAATAGTTAAGAGCAGAGACATCACACTGACAACAAAGGTCCGCATAGTTAAAGCAATGGTGTTCCCTGTAGTAACATATGGCTGCAAGAGCTGGACCATAAGGAAGGGTGAGCGAAGGAAGATAGATCCTTTTGAACTGTGGTGTTGGAGGAAAATTCTGAGAGTGCCTTGGACTGCAAGAAGATCCAACCAGTCCATCCTCCAGGAAATCAAGCCAGATTGCTCACTTGAGGGAATGATATTAAAGGCAAAACTGAAATACTTTGGCCACATACTGAGAAGACAGGACACCCTGGAGAAGATGCTGATGCTAGGGAGAGTGGAGGGCAAAAGGAAGAGGGGCCGACCAAGGGCAAGGTGGATGGATGATATTCTAGAGGTGACGGACTCATCCCTGGGGGAGCTGGGGGTGTTGACGACCGACAAGAAGCTCTCGAGTGGGCTGGTCCATGAAGTCACGAAGAGTCGGAAGCGACTAAACAAATAAACAACAACCATTGTCCTGCCCAGAAGAGGCCAAGCTCAGCCAAAATGTTCCAGTCCAGCCTGACATCTCACTGAAGCAAGTGATGGGAGTCAGGAACCTTCCCAGGAGGGGGTCCAACTTGATAATCAACTATAACAACCTTCCTAACTTCCTACAAACTCCAGCGATTAGAAACAGCTAAGCTATATCACTGGGCCTGTAAGGGGGCATTCTTTAATGTTATGCTAGGCCTGGCACATCAGAAAAGTAAGAGCTTATTTTCAAATGGCTTTTGCAAGTTTTTATTTTTAAATTGGAGTAGCACACTTTCTGCATTGGTTCAGCACAATTCGATAGACTAAATGCTAGACAGTTGGGAGGCTGTCTGATGATTTCCTTTCTTCATCACAGCTATCTCTGCCTTAAAAGAGGTGCAGGAGAAAAAAAATTGTAACAAGACTCTTGAAGTATTCCAGCTAAACTTGGAAGGGTTAATGTCCTCTAAAGAGTCTACAATCCCTGCTATTTAAGAAGGAGCTTCGGGAACTCTGATGCTTTTTTATTATAGCAGCCTATGGGGTTTTTTTAATCGAATTTTTAATTTCTAAGTGGCTTGAATCTGACCCGTTACTTCTCAAAACTCAAATTTGAACTGAACAGACTTACAAAACACACAGGCTTTTGGGGCTTGAGTCCTCTAATGAAACTGCTGGATTATCTCCTTAAACTTCAGGGCTGCTTTCTTTGGTACCATAATAACTTGGCTTCTGTTTGGGGGAAAGGTTTGCCTTCATAATTACACTAGCTTATGCAGCACAATTATTTTCCAAAGCACTATTAGTGACCAGAATGCCATTGGAAACTAGGGATGTGACAATGGGGTGTTTGGATGCTTCTTAATTGTGCATAAGTTGCTGCGTGGCAGGCCAGCTGTCTGGTCTCAAGGGAACTGCCTAGAGGCATGGGAGTTTGCACATCTGTCAGCTACATTGGCAATCCAAATACAAAATCACTGCTTGGAGACATTGTAGGTTTTTTCTGACACTCCCTCTGGGACTCTGGATCCATAAACCAATGAATGGATTACAATGACAGATAGATAAAGCACTTTCATGGATGACATGTAATCTTGTTCTATTATTATTCCTGTCGTGTATGTGTAAAGCGGTATCCATTTTTTTAATCCACATGTTAATACTGGAGAGAGGGAATGAGAGAGAGAGAGAGAGAGAGAGAGAAGGATAAAATCTACTGTAGATACTATCTTATGTGTTATAACAAAGAAGCTTTCCTGGGAATGTAAAAACAAAACATATTAGACTGATTCAACATTCTTCTTGAGTTAACCCTTGGCCAGGCTGGCTAAGAATTATGTATGTTTGAAGTCCCCAAAATCTGGAGGATTCCTTGGTGGGTTGGGGTATGTGTGTGTGTGTGTGTACTAGTTATAGTATATACTGTATATATATAGTTAGTAGTTGTACTGGCCTATTTCTATACTGAGCTGAGGTCAGAGTCTGATTCATTCAAAGGTGATGCAATAGTCTCTACCACTGAAGCTAGATGTGCCTTGGACTGAAAAATCTCCAAAATCTTAAAAACAACCCCTATCTGGGATTGGGATTATATAACGAACTAACCCTGCCTTATTTTTATTACACAATACAGTATCTAGATATCCTTCACCATTTTTGAGCTTTGTTGCTAGTCTTGACTACAGCTAGTCTGAAGTTCCTTTACACATAGCAAGACTTAATCATACCTGATAATGACTACATCAGATCAGAAGGAAATTGCTAATCCTTTAGATTTCAAGGGATCTACCTCAAGCATTGCTAAATTTGGATTCCACCTATTAATTAGGATTGCAAGATTAAATATTTAAAATATAGATGATTAGGCCTTATCTGTTCTAAAAAGGTCTGATGTCTTATATAAATCTAAGGCAAGGAACGAGAGCACTTGTATACTTGTTCATTTCTACATGATAATTAATAAATTATAATTAAGTGAAATATATTTTGGACACAAGATGAGAAAGCAAGAGAGAAGGCTTTGATGGCTGGAAAAATTGAAGATAATGGAAAAAGAGGCCTACAGAAAGCAACATAGCTAGATACTACAACTGATGGCACAAGCATACTTTTAACAAACTCAAAGAAGTTGATATTGACAGACATTCCTAGTGAACTATTAGGTAATGAAGTGAACAATTCAATAATAACAAAAACAACATATGTTCAGTATGTTGCCTGTCCATCTAAGTTGGAGGGATATGGGCAACAAACAGTATGTTAGCTTGCAAGATGTTAAAGATCCTAACTTGCATACAGTAGCATGAGCATACTTGGGGTAAAACTGTAGTTTGGTTGCGCTTGTGACATAGTAGCCAAAATGAGTCAAAACTGACCAGTACTGTCAGTATTGTTAGTCACTGTAAATCTAGAAGGAAATGTTGCATATGGCACAGTGGCACTAAAGCTGGTAACCTAATCTATATTTTCTCTATACTATTAAAAATTATTATGCAAAAGCCATAGTTGAGCAAAGCCATGATGTGTTATTTAGGTCAATATCTATGGGCCAATGTGGTGATGACCATGGCTTATGGAAGAGTGATTTAGGCTGTAAGAGAGGTAGTGGTATGCAGTATGAATTAATCATGAATGACAGAAAAGATAAATTGTGTGAAAGGGCTAAAATATGTCAGAAAGATTACAAATTGGTGTAATCTGGGCTGACAGGAATGTGTATGAACGTAAGAATCTATAGATTAGTAATAATTGCATGTAACACTCCAGTGAATGATGATAATGGAAGAACCGGAGATGAGTTTTGGGGAAAATTGTGCAATGTTATGAATATTTACAGTCCAGTGGAAAAATGTATTCTGTTAGGTGACATGAATGAATGGATAGGAACAAGTTAAGAGAGTACAGAAAAAATGATTGGGGCTCTTGAAGACTTAAGAGTGAATGAAACTGGTGAGTCTTCAATGAGTATCTACTTGGAAGAAGGTATTTGTTTTGAATACATGGTTTAAGCATGCATCTATTTGTACACACACATTATTGTTTATGATGAAAGACTGCGAAAATCAGTAAAGGATACATGGGTGATCAGATGTTCTGAATCTGTCTCACCAGAGGTGCTCAGCCTATAGTGAGACAGACCATAGGTTGATAATGTCAAGTGTGAATCTAGGGATAAATGAACATGGAACAAAAGAAAGTTTCCCAGGAAAAACTATTGGTAATCTCCCATTCCCATGAGGTATGTTCTGTGGAAAAGAAGAAAGCTGCCAGGAAAAATTCTTGTATTCATCCAGAAGAGAGTTCCCACAGAGGTCATTGGGAGAAGAGTAAAGGCAGAGAGAAAGAGGAATGGTATTGGGTCAACGTAAGAGCAGCTGCTATTCTATTGGGAGAACAGATCCAGATGCAGATGCTTGAAGGAAGAAGCTGCAAGAAGCAAAACAAGTTACTCTGAGGGAGAGAAAGGGGGAAAATATTGAAAGTAATAAGAGCTGAATTGTAAAACAATAAAAGAATCAAGAAAATGTTAACAAAGATACCTCATCAAGTAGCGAAATGAATAACAGTGTTCTGGTGGCAAAAGATACTGTTAGTACACAGAGAGTTTCAAGGCTAAAACCTGAAGTTTAATTCAATTAAACAGTTATACCTCCCCATCCCATCAGGTCCAGCAGAAAAGCCACGTTAAGGGTTGCATCTATTAAGAAGTGTCATCTGATGGGGCCCAGGAGGAGAGCCTTTTATGCCATGGTGCCTGCCCTCTGGAGCATCATCCTCCCTGAGGTTAGAGTGGCCCCAATCCTACTGGCCTTCCGAAGGCCCTGAAGAGATGGCTTTGTCATCGGGCCTGGGGATCCAGTGGAGGTATGGAGCCTGTGAGGTGGTTGCATTGTTTGTAATGTATGGATTGCAGTCTCCCACAGATCACATCTTATGGTTTGAGTTATTTTAAGTTGTTAATGGTTTTGTTTTGGTTGTTTATTTGTATTGTATTTGTATTTGTTTATTGTTTTTTGTTATTTTAACTGTGTAAGTGGCCCAAAGTCACATATGTGAGATGGGCAGCTACAAAAATCAAATAAATAAATAATGTTATTTCCCATATAGACTATTGCAGTGTGCTCTACATGGGGCTACCCTTGAAGAGAATCTGGAAGCTACAGCTCATCCAGAATGCAGCTGTGTGAGTTATCCTTGGTGCCCCTAGATCGGCACATATAACACCCCTACTGCATGAGCTGCATTCCAGGTCCAATCCAAGGTGTTGGTTATCACCTTTAAAGCCCTACATGGCATGGGGCCAGGTTACCTGAGGGATCGCCCCTTCCCTGTTACATCAACCCGTTCCACCTGATCATGCAGAGAGGGCATGTTGTGGACCCCGTCAGTAAGAGAATTCCATCTGGGGGGGTCCAGGAAGCAGGCCTTTTCTGCAGTAGCTCCCATCCTCTGGAACATCTTGCCCCTGGAGGTGAGGCTAGCCCCATCATTCCTGGCCTTCCTGTGGAGTTTGAAGACTTGGCTCTGCCGCCTTACTTGGGGCAGGGAGGGGAGTAGTTACTCCTGGGGATGGTTGGCGCCTTAGAGTGCTCCTCACTCACATGGACTGTGTTAGATCATCTGCCACCTGGATTTTATTTTTATTGTATATTTATATGTGATGACTGTATTTATATTTTATATAATTGTATTTATATTTTATGATTGCTGTTTTAATTGATTGCTTTTATTGTAAACTGCCCAGAGTCCCTCTTGTGGGGGAAGATTGGCGGTGGCAAAAATTTGAATAAATAAATAAATGAATACTAAGTTAAAGTAAGATAGAAAGAAACAGGAACTAACCTTTGAAATGTAATAAGATAAGGGACACAAATAAGTAATTTCAGTCTTTAGCAAGTGAATATCCAATATATGAAAGAGAGAGAGAGAGGGAGGGAGGTACACACAGAGAATAAGGTCTTCTTGTAATAAAGCCTATTGTCTCCCTGACTGACACCATCCCATATTTTTTTAAAAACAACAATAATCCTGTAACAATATAAAACTGTTAATAGAAAGATAGTGAGGAGTATGTGGTCAGTTGTGAGAAATGAAAATGAAGCATCTGTATATAAGTAAACTTCCACCCACTTGTATGAAGTGGTATATGGACATGGTAGAAACAAAGATCTTTTCTTTTCTCATACAGTACCTTTAATTTCTTTAGCTTACTGATATTTTTTACCCCTTTTCTATGCTTTGCACAATGCTGTTCATCCAGAAAGAGAACAGTGTGATGGGTTTGTGTAAAATTCATTGTTACTTAACCCCAATCATGGGCTGAACGAAAAACAAAAACAGTCTGTCATACGAGATAAAAGGTCAACAGAAGATAATTCTAGTTTTGATTTGTAGAATAAAAATAAATTCTTAAAAAGCATTATTAGGATTCTTTTAGGAATTGGAAAATCTTGTAGGTTGCTCAATATTTTCATACATTTTGTATGCAAACATTGGGGTCTATCAGAAATTAAGTTGGAGGACGCTCTTAGTACCATGGCAAAAATTACTAAATTGTTTGTTTTAAAAATAGCATCCAAGCACCTGGAACTTTGTAGTCTTATGGTTATGTGTTGCCATATTCTCAGTTATCTCAATGGATGCTGATAATATGTTCCACTTATACAGTCTGTTTTTAAAAAGTCCACTCTCATGATCTTACAAAGAAGCCTAACTTCCTGATAATGCCTGGAAGAACGTACTATTCATTTCAGTGGCATTGTCTTCTGCACAGTCTGCTTAGTCTGCTCTGTACTTTTAGATCAAGCTCAACTCTGACTTACCTGTTTTCTCCATGGCAGGACTTATAGTACAGAACCAATTGCCACTGGGGTTAAAACAAATTCATTGCTTACCACAGTGTAGCTTATGGTTCCACTGGAAGACTGGTGGAGAGGAGTTGGATAGTGGTGTGTACCTCTTTGCCTTGGATGCAGGACAGATAGAACTCCGTATGATTTTATGTTTTCATGTAATGTTTGGGTATGTAGTGCAGATTTAAGCAAGCACTTATTTTAGTCAGTAAAGGATTAAGCTCTGTTTATCCTTTGTTCTGCCTTGTCCTTGACAAGACACCTGTGAAGAGTAGGATGATTGTTCACATCTTCAATCCAATTAACCTTGAAAAACAGATACTCTTTAACTTTGAGATAGTTTCATCACCACCTGGTATAAACAAGAACTCCTTAATGTTGATGGTTTCGTTTTTGGCAGGACTCCTCAACCTTGAACCTTGATGGTCTCATTCCTGGCAGGAAGGCAAAGCATTGGGAGATAAGATAAGACTTGGTAAAATCCGTAAGATGAGACCATTAAAAAGAAGTGGAGCTTAATTATGGTTCAGAGCCTATATAAGGAGGTCAAAACCCCCCATGGGATGGAACTTTGATGCAATCTAAGTGGGAGGATACTGCATATTTTCTGGCTTTGAAGCGGTCTGCCTGCTGTCGTCTCATTGGGGTTTCCTAACAGGCAGAAAGGGCATAAGGTCTTTCTTTGTCTTATTGTATTCTTGTATTTTTAAAATATTCTCTGACTGCTGCCTCATCTTATATTATTGTTATTTTCCTGCTACCTTGGAATAAAGCCTTACGTATTCATACTGTGTGTTCATTGCTTCTGAATCCAAAGGTGGCTCTGATCCAACCCTGCTAGGATGGAGACAGAGCAATACAGGTGGGTGCTCAAAATGTATGTATCATCTGGGCTTATAAATGTAACTACCATAGTTTTGTGTTTTATAACTCATGCTTTTGATGTTATTTTATGCATGTTTTTATGCTGTCTTTTTAAGGGCCCAGAGCTGTTGAGGGTGGCTTATAAATGCTATAAATAAATAAATAAAAAGGTAATATGCTAATTATCTTGAAAATGATGGACAGTTGGTAAACGGCATGGTACTAAGTAATGATTTCCTACTGGCACAACTTCAGAATGCCAGCTTGCTGGTATGAGTATTTGTTTTATTATTTGCTGTTCTGTTTTTTTTAAAACAGGTATTGTATTGTTTTAAAATGCAGTTTGTTTTCTTTGACCAACAGACAGGACGGAAATATTTAGGCATCTAGAGATAAGATTCAGAAGCGGTGATATTTAACAGTGTCACACATCTCAGTAAGTTCTATTTGAAACTAAATATTAAGTATATAAGGACTGAACCCCATGGTTCAATCTGTACTCAGGTTTCTAAAAGTCCTCAAATCCATGTGAGGACCCACATGTTCTCTTCTGTGCTGCTGCAACATCCCAGGGACTGGTATACATACATCCTGGAGACCTCATATAATAGGCTGAGGGTTGACTCTGCTTGAAGGAGTACATATGTAGCTTGAGAGTCCTCCTAGATTAACCTTTATCACTGGAGATTCAAGAAGCTTTGGCTGCTGCGAGTACTTTTCTGCCCCCTAGGTTGACTTGCTGGCTGTAGTCATTCTGGAGCACAAATACTCTAGACACTGTAGCTGAATTCAGTGGTAACCTCTTGTCCAGATTATTGTAATAAGTTAGAGTTAGGGGCTGCCTCTGAAAAAAATGCAGAAGTTGATACTACCCCAGAATGAGGCATGCTTACAGCAGTTAGGACCATCACTTAGAGACAATAACTCATCCGTTTTAAAAGAATTGTACTAGCAGCCAACAGGATTCCAGTCCAAGTTTAAGGGGTGGGATTTAAATGGTTTGGGGGTATTAATATTTGAAGGGGACCCTGCATATATGAGTGTCTGTGTGGGTGCGCTTGATCAAGCATGAAGAACTTTCTCAGCCAAGAGACCTTGATTATGGAATGTCCCTCACCGAGAGACTAGGGTGGCCTTGACTTTAACTTTCCTTGGAAGACCTAAGCTTTGAGATCCTACTGACTGTAATCTTACTCACTAAATCTTATTACAATTTTGTAGATTTTGTTTCAGCATCTTCAGGATTTGGGGGGGGGGGTTGTTCTGATATGGTTGTGCTTTTAATGTTTTACTGTTCTTGGGTTGTTGTATTGCTTTTCCTGATTGTACACTCTCTGTTTATGATGATGAATCTGATTGTTTATTTCAATACTTAACACCTGTTTTATGACAAACAAACAAATAAGAGAAGCCACTGCCGCTAATAACTATTGTTAGTTTTGTGTAATCCCCCTCCTCTTTAAAATGATATGTACAATTGGGAATGATAAGCAATAACACTTTGCAATCATAATAGCTGGATTGTTATGGGGGATTGTGATTTCACATTATTCATTCAGTTTTTTAATATCAATACTATAAAAGTATCAATCAATATATTTCTAGGCAAGACAGCTGGGCCCTTGGTATGACTTCATATATAATTTAAATAAACAAAAGGACAGTTAGCAGTTTTTTAATGATCCTAGCAAGTTTAATAACATGAGGATCTTAGTAAAGTCAAGTCAATTTAGTATTATGTGCTTCTTGCCTTTCAAAGGGGTAGTCTTATATCCTCAAACATAGTATATGTAGTAGCTGAAATTTTCAGGTCAAATATCCTTCCTGCTCCTTCTACAAGGCAGCATCTGCCCATCAGTCTCAGTGCCACGGTTGACTGAGCACATCTGACGCTAGATCCTCAAGGCAGCTCTTTTGGTTCACAGCAGGATGCCAAGAGCTTGTTACCTTTGTTTGTTTCTATCAGGAACTCTCAAAAGTGAGTGAGCAAAGGCAACAGTAATAAAAAGCACTAAAGAGCATCTTTAGTCTTTTCCCTCAAAACCAAATAAAAGTTTGTCTCCACAGGTATAAAAGTGTCCACAGAACTGTTTGTGCAAGCCTCGTTAGAATACTCCCTTGTATTCCAGAAATTTAAAATAAACTCACTACTGCTAGGTGTTGGAAGAGCCAAGGAAAGTTGTCGTTATATAGAGCTGAGTGCTAGAAGGAACCAGAGCTCTGTTTGATCAAGCAGAATGTTCACCCCCTTTTGTATAAATAAGCTTCTTTAGACTGAGGTTCAAGGAGATGGGTGCTTTCTGTCTGCAGCTGACTGCTGGTGGAATGGAATGTGATTGGCTGAAAGAGCAGGGGTGGAGCAGATTGCCTTCAATCAGAAGGGGTGTGAACAGGGCAAAGACCAGAATGAAATCACAAAATCATAGAATCACAGATTTGAAAGGAACTTAGAGGCCAACTTGTCCCTCTCCTCAGTGCAGGGTCTGCTCACTAGAACATTTCTGACAGATTACTACCCAGCCTCTGTTTGAAGACTTCCAATGAAGGAGAGCTCACCACTTCATGTGGCAGTCCCACTGGTTGACAGCCTGTAAAATTAGGAAGTTCCTCTTAATGTCTCACCTGAACCTAGTTCCTTGTACTTTTAATCCATTGGTTCTGGTTCTGCCTTATGGTCTATCAAGAATAAGTCTACTCCCTCTTCTATGTGACAAATCTTCAGTTGTCTCTTTTGCAGGCTAAACATACCCAGATCCTTTAAGGAGGTTTCTAGACTCTCTTGGTAGCCCTCCTCTAAACTCACTGCAATTTGTCCCTATCCTTTTTGATGTGTGATACCCAGAATTGGACACAGTATTCCAAGTGGAATCTGGTCAGGGCAGAGTAGAGTGGGGCAATTACTTCCTGTAATCTGAACTCTATGTTCCTGTTAATGCAATCCACAATAGCATTTGGCTTTTTAGCAGCTGCATTGCACTGCTGGCACATGCTGAACTTGTGGGCAACAAGGACTCCCAGATCTCTTTCCTACATATTACTGCCAAGCCAGGATTCCCCCTATCCTATACTTGTGCCTTTCATTTTTTTGTAAACAGATGCAGAACATTACATTTCTCCCTGTTTAATTCCATCCTATTCATGTCAGTCACTGCTCAAGCCTATCTAAATCTTTTTTAATCTTGTCTCTCTCCTCTAAAATATTAACCATCCCTCCCAGCTTTGTATCATCTGCAAAGCTAATAAGTGAATGGTTTTAAGCTATGGAAGGATAAATTGCAATTGAACATTCAATCTATCAGTTACCTAAAAGTGCTGCAGGCTCTCCCACACCAATACTCTTAAAGGAGATGCTACAGCAGGAAAACCAGAGTTAAAAAGACTCCAGCAGATCTGCTGGTCTAGATTGGAAGACTAGCCTACAAGATCTGCTACATACACATACTGTATATTCTGCTATAGTATATGGCCTGGTTCAGTGAATATGGCCTGGGATATATAACCTATGCTTCTGCAAATCCTTGAATTCAGCCCCCAAAGACCTTAAAAAGTTGTTGCTGAATTATTTTGTATGTAATGAGAAGGTAGAAAATATTACATACATAATACCTCTAATTAATATAATGATAATTATGTTTAAAGTGAAAAACACACTTAGGTTTTGAAGTATGATCCATTGGATGCTACTCAAATGCTAATATAGCCCTCAATCTGAAAGGTTGCACACCTCTTCGTTAAGCCATAATAGGATTTGTTTGCTTGCCTTTTCAATCAGCAGGATACATGAACCCCTCTTTATGGCTTACAGTTATGAGCAAACCAGTTCTGCAACCCAGCTTGTTCAGTAGATCTTGGTTTAAAAATCTTGGTTTAGTATTATGTGATTATGCCAACATATGATGGTATAAGTTTGGCTTTGGACTTTGATGATGGACTTTTAGAAGCAAAAGCTAACGTCACCAGATCATGTAAAGGTCTGACCTAAGGAAGCTCATGCAGCAAATAATTTTAGTGTTGCTGAAATTGGGAGATGCAGAAAATAATAGTTGGCTGTTATTAAGCAATGATTGATAGGGAAGGGGCACCCACATCCTTTCTGGTGTAAGAGGTATCACTGACAGTACCAAATGTCTGTTACCAGCATGGTTTTTAGTTGGCCAGGAGACTTGGCAGACATGATGCTGATGTCAGTGAGCCATAAAGGACATGGTCAGCTATCAAATGAAAGGATAGCTCATATGGCACAGCTTAACTGGTTTAATGTGGGAGTTAGGTCCTCAAGAACATCAAGAAGTAATCCGTTGATCCAGTCAGCTAACATGAAGGAGTCAGACTTAGCCCCAAAGAAATTGAGTCTCACCTAGTATTGAATTAACTCCACTGAATGGCAACACCCAAAGCCAATCAATTGCCCCATTTTGCCTACCTACCTCTCAAAAAAAAAAGAGCTGGGGAGTAAGAACAGCTGAAAAAGTCCCAGTCCCAATTTTGGATTCCACTGCTGAACACACCTTCTCAATGTCCTCTGGCTACAGTGTGGCCAAACCACCCCCATCAGGCTATTTATAGATGCACCTCTTGAAAATATGTCCATCAGCAATGGAACTGATTGAGGAATAAACTCAGTGACATATATTGTGCCTAAGCTCTGAAAAAAATTACATAAATTCTCATATGCTCCCAAATGTAAACTAGAAATGATGCTCTAAACCAGAGCTTTTTAAACTTTTTCAGAACACAAAACCTGTTAATTACTATTTTAAAAAAAAAAAAAATCCCAGATCAAGAAGCATAGCTCTAGCTAGAGATAAATTGGCTGCATTCAAATGATTTTTTTTTTTTGCTCTTGTCCTTAGTCTCTCACAGAACCCCATCAAGGTCTTGTGGAATCCTAGGGTTCCATAGAACACAGTATGAAAAACTGTGCTGTATAAACCACACTATTTAAGAGAACTGCTTAGATGGCCTATAGACATGATAGGGGAGACTGTCCTGTTTTACTTGGCCTGCCAATCCTGACTGTGTGTCCAGGATGCCACCAGTGTTTCCTGAGTTCCTTGCATGTGTTCCTGTTGATTCCTTGTCTGATTTGCTTTATGCCCTCTGTGGGACTTGAACTGGGAATGGCTGTCTCCTTTGGAAAGAGTATGAATATATCTTTCTTCCAGTGGCCATTTCAGAGGGACTGTGATTAGAGGATGGTTTTGACAGAAGACTATTTCCATGGGTTCAGTCATCTGTCAAAACCTGCTGCTAAGGCAGTTGATCTAAGAAGTGGGTGGAGTTCCCTGGGAGCTGCATCCCTTAGGCAGCCTTCTCACATCCCATAGATCAGACTGAGGTTAGTAGCGAAATTGTGAGTCAGCAGACACTGCTTGTTAAAGCAGGAGAGCTTCAGAATTGTGGAGCCTGCCCCACTTCTTTTGTGTTGCCTCTCAGCCCTGGCAGCTGATCCCTGGGTTATCTGGATTGGGATATGTGGCAAGAGGATTGCTGTTTCTTTACTGCCAACACCTTTCAGCAAGTCCATAAAACAGCTGACAGGCGTTGGGGATGAGAGATTGTGCATCGTAGCAGGAGAAATCCTCCACCTTTGTCTGCCACTGATATGCTAGTTTTAAATAGGAGCAGTTGATAGGCACAGTGAAGGAGCTGTGCCCTGAAGCAGGAGACAGCCAGTTTTTGGTCCTGCTTTCCCTCACAGCCTGCACACTGCCACCACAGTCAGCTGCTTTCAGGCTGGTCCAGGGGTCTAAGCTGGGGACTTGGTGGATATGGGAGAGTGTCCACAGCATCAGTTTCTCACACTGGCCAAAGCTGAACAGCAATGGAAGATTCTGGCCAGGAACAGGAGGGGAGGGGAGCAGGCATGCCCAAACCAGCCTAAAGTAGCCAATAGCTGCTGGGCTGATTTCACCCCAGGTGTCCCCTGACTGTGACACCAATGAGCTGTTGGTGAATGCACCAGATTGCATTCAGAGCAGAACTGCTGCAGTTTCTTGCCTGCTTAAAGCAGAAAGCCCCAGTTTAACACCAGAACACTTAAGGATGATTTTAAGCTGCCTCAGGGGTGGGTTGAAGGCACTATCATGAGGACATGACAGAAGAAAGAGGTTGTGTCGTGGTTAGGTGCATTTAGGAGACAGGGCTGTAACTAGGGTCTGTGTCACCCGGGGCAAACATGGATTCCACGCTCATTTTGACGCCCCCCCCCAGCACTCATTTTGGCACCTCTCCCAGTGCGGTGCCCAGGGCACATGCCCCAGTTGCCCCCCACTAGTTGAGGCCCAGGTAGGGAATGGCCCTTTATTCCTCTTTACAGATTCTGAATGTGGAGAACATGGAGGACTTAGGCAAATGAGAAGAGTGAATGAGAAGAGATTCACTGTAAGCTGTAAACACTGCAGCCTCTAAGCAAGCATTTTTACTCTAAAATTGTCCATCTCTCCCCCACTGTATTTTTGCCACTGATATGAAACAAAACCATATTGTTCTATGGTTCATCTTTTCCTGAATGGGTACCTTCCAGAGGGGTTGGACTACAATCCCCATAATTTCAGCCAGCCAGCATGGCCTGGGACAGCAAGGGCTGATCAACCTTGATATTTGTAAACTTAAAATTACAGCATCTTAACATCAACAGAGCACACCAAGTGGCTATTATCTCTGCAATAAATGATCTTGATGCCACTTACACAGGAAAGGAAACTGTGTCACATTTAAAAACCATTGTGCTTCTCTGTGTTTGTTTTATTTGGTTTTTTAATTGAAAATTTTCAGCACAAGGGGAACAAACAAAACAACACACTTTTCCTCTGCTCCCGCTGAAAAGGAACTATAGCCATTAGCTTCACTTCAGTTCTCTCACCTGACCTGAAATGAACTTCCTCCCTCAGGCCTGTAAGAAAATTCAATTAAAAGGTCCATCTGTGAGGCAGCAGCTGAAGAGGAATTATTGTGGGGAGGTCCCGCATTTTTCATAAAGAAAAGAATTGCCTTCCCCCCATCCTCCCATCCTTATCCCTGATTAAGCTTGCCCCTTAGTTCAAAACCATGAACCCCTTCCAATTAAGCAAACCTGAAGCCCAGGCTTTTACCTGCTCCATTCAAATGCAGAAAACACGATGGATTCAGCACATCCCCCTAAATGACCATGAAGGGAAGGGGGGGAACAGAACAGAGGTTGGGAATCAATGCTGGCAGAGCCCAATTAAGTGGCCTGATGCGGTAGGATTAATAACTGCTAATATGCAAAAGACTCTGCTGGCAGTGAGGGTTGGGGGGTGGGGGGAGACAGCCAAAGTCTAACAATGGTTATATGGTTGTATCAAGGCTTCAAAAACAGCCCTGGCCAGAATGGAAGATGACAGGTAGGAGAATGCTGGTGGCAAGATTGCTGTTGTGTGCAAGCCTTAAGAAATCACACACTAGGAGACAGGCGGTGGTATCACGGTGGGAAATCTGGCATATAGAGCAGCTCAGAATCCAGCCTCTATTGAGCATATGGGGTGTAATGTAATTTTATGGGTAAAAGAACATTGAGATAAGATACATGATAGTGTATCTTCTTGGGCAATATTTAGAGCAGCCACATATCGGGAGAGAGGATGCGTGTATATGCATGTATTTACGGGGAAGAGTGGCTAAGCAATTGAAGCAGGGCGCCCTTCACCTTATAGATGCACTCTGCTCAGATCTCTGTCTGACTGAAATATGGTTTCCAAGAATTGCACAGCCTATGTAGATATGTGTGTGTACATTTCAAGCTCTCTCAATAAATGGCAACTTCTAGCTGGCCCTACCCAGGCTTGGAAGCTAAGCAGGGTTGAGCCTGATTAATTAAGGGTGAAGGTCAATGAGGGAGTAGGGGGAGAATAATCTCATCATGTTCTGGATGCTCCCCCAGACCCCGCAGAGCAATATCCATCTCCTTTCAGTTGGCCACCATCAGTGACAAATCTGGATCCAAACCAATAGACAAGAAGTGGCTATTTTAGACAGCTAGGGAATTTCAGGGCTTCAGCCAAATCAGAAAAACTCTTGGAACAAGGCAGTGGCAAATGACTTACATACTGCATGGACACCTCCACAAAGTCCCCAGAATACAAGGCTTATTTATTTATTTACTGTATATTTTGAAATCATTTAGAACCCACCTTTTAGCAGTAGATCTCAGTTCAATAATATTATATAAAAGACAGAAACAATAATTAAACAATAAACACACTCAGAAAGATTAGCACTGCCAAATCTATGGCACCACATAACCTGGAAGTTAATTAAAATCAAGCTACCATTACTAGGATCTAAAGGCCTGGGTGAGAGAGCTGATCCTGGAGGAGCATTCCCTAACTGGGGTACCATTGCCAGAGAAAGCATTTCTTGCATCTCCTTGTAAGTACTACTCCCAAAAGTGGGAGGCTGAGAAATGGCCAAAAAAAGGACACAAATATCTATAAAATTTGCACAGACTTATATACGTGCTTGCCGATTCAGAAACATTTACTGCAGTTTAAAGGCAAGCACTATCTATCTCACCAAATTGCAAAGACTTTTACAAGAAGGCCTTTGTGCCTGTCAGCCTGCTGTCCTGATGGGCAACTTCAAAGCTCACTCTCCCTCCTTCAGACTTCTTAGGAGAGCTGGGAGTGGAAATACCTTTTCCTAGTGGTGACACTTTCCCACCCCACCCCAATTATTACTGATCAGCTACCACTATAGGTAAATACTGACTTGCACATCTTAGTCTGTTTGAGAGAAGGATGAGCCAGCAAGTCCACACATCTTAAAGCTGCCAAGTTTGAAAAACACTGGGTGAAACCAACAATTCAATATTATCACCAATTAAAAACTCTTACAAAAATAGATTTGGATAATGTATAAGAAATAGGGAACGGAGAATTTCAGTATACTTTATTACAAAATAAAGTTTGTAATTCCAAGTTTGGTAATCAAAAAACCATGTTAATCCAACAAACATTTATCTTTCAGGTTTATTCAACTCTTCAACAGAAGTTTAGACAAAGGTTAGTTATCATCCTTCCTATGTTGGAGTTATAATAAATTCAAGGAAACATTAGTGGATATTTGTATGAAGAGCACTGAATATATCATGCTTGAATTGTATGTACCAATCTCAAAAGATTGGTTTAAAGACATATGTCAGCTCTGAACTGGAGTAATCCACTGCCAGAAAGGCAAGACTGGACATTATAATTCTATACAGCTGAGGTTGAATCTGTTGTTTGATAACTGGTTTGCAGTGATTTGTATAAATATATTACTATTTTTAAAATTATAGAAAAGTAGGGAAAAAATCAATATATTTTGGTTTTTGGATATTTTAGTGTGTTTTTCCTTTTGGTTGCATTATTTAGCTTTTTAAAAAATACATCGATTTTCTTCAACAGTATGGGTTTAGTTCTGTTTTGAATAGTTATCTTTTGTACTTTTAAAAAACCCAATAAAATATATTAAAATAAATGCTTAACAGAAAAAGGGATTAAGTTATAATCATGGTTAAGGCTTATGTTTTTAATAAGCGTTTCTTCTTTTCTGATCTTTGTAATAATAATAGGAGGAGGAAGAGAGGGAGAAAACGTTCAAGCTGAAGTTCACTTTCCTTTCTCCACTTGAACTATATGGCAAATCTACTGACATGTTTAATTAATTGCTGCTACTGCTGTTACTTTTTGAGTTATTAGTCTAGCTATCACTGAGCATAGCCTTAAATGTCCAGAAGTTAATATTTACTTTTCAGGACTTTCCTATTAGGAAGAAAGTACAGTGGCACATAGCAATCTAAGGTAGCAATATTTTTATGTCTAGTATAAATGATAAATGGACAGAGAAGAGACCAATAGGTTGATGTTTCATCTGACCATCTCTTTTTCATGAGTTACTCTAAGCATGTATGCATGACAAACATTCCGCTTGCCTTTTTGTTGATAAAATTGTACCTTTATCACACACTCATTGATATTCTGACTGTAAATATAGGGAGTCCATGGACAGTTTATTTATTGACATTTTCACAGTGGATGATCAATAATTCTCAAAATGTGTTGCTTACACCATTCATCTTTGTTGTCTGACAGGATGAACTGTGACACAATGTCACTGAATAAAAGGATACATTTTAGTAATACTAAAACAATGTTCTTTTTTTTAATAGAATCTCAAGTCTTTCTGCATGCCAAGAAAGCCTATGAATTTATACATTTTTAATTTTTAGAATCACAACAGGCTAGAAACGAACCAAAGTGGTGCAGTTAACAAAGATTTGGACTTCGGCCTTGATGGCTAAGATTCACATCCAGCTCAGCCAAGTTATTTAATGGGATCAAGAATTTGCATCAGGATTTGTCAACCTTTCTAATCTTAATTTTATTGTAAACCACCCAAAGTCCCTCTTTTGGGGGAGTTGGGTGGTAATTAAATTTGACTAATAAATAATAAATAAATAATCTACTCTTCAGGATTGTTGCCAGGACTGCCATTCTCAGTTACTTCAGTGAAAGGGAAGGCAAAATAGCAATAGTAAAAGTAATCATCATTATCATCATCAAGTACTCTGGCAATAGCACTTCCTGATTTGAGACTGAAATTTTGACCAGCTGCATCCAGAAATGCCAAGAATGGAATAAGTTACTTTCTCATGCAAAGCATATACTTTCCCATTCAATCATGTTCATGTGAAACACTGAACTGAAAACTAGCAATCTCACACAGAGCCCTTCACCTCCTTTCTTGTATTGAAACTGATCTGTTTCTCTTGCTCTGCCTCTGTCTTCACTTTTTAAAGCCCTTTACTGGGTTTGAAAGTATCACTGAACATCCATATGCATAAGGCATATATAGAAAGGAGAAGACATTGCCTCAGGCTCATCATTTAACTCTCCCAGTATTGGTGGATTTCAGCATCCATCAGCCAAGCCAACATGACCAGTGATCAGGAATGATGGAACTTATTGTCCAAGAATATCTGGAGAAGAGGCTGATCAAAACAAATTCACAAGCTTTTCAATGTTGGGACGTAGCCTGTGGAAGTAATGACAAGTTTTTCTGCAAATGCAGTATGTTTATCTTAGTGGGACTGCAGCAAATGTATGCTCCTGAAATTTGGTAGCAAAACTGCTAAGTTGCATGCTTTTTCACTTTCTTGAAGTAAAGGGCAAATGTGGCTGATTATGCCTTTAGAAGGATGAACACATCCATTGTTGTGTTGTAATGGTCCATTAAGACGTCCCTCATTCCCGGTGTCTGGAGGAACAAGTCTGTATTACCCCTTAATTCTTCACTGCCTTGCTGGCCACATGTCTTGCAGGTTTTAGAAGCCAAACAGCCACAACAATGCACACAAAATGCAACTCTGGACTGGGACAGAACCTAGGAATCTGCCTTCTGTAGTGTCAGATCATTGGCACACTCAGTCATGCTTATGCTGACCACCTACAGTTCTTCAGGAGCCTTTCCTAGCTGTATTTGGAAGTGAGAGGGAGTGAGCGTGGATGTATTTGCATTCTAAATCTTTGCTCTCTAATGAGCTATGGCAGCTCTCCATTCAAGATGTAATATTTTCTTGCCTGCGGCTTTACACAGAACCAGTTTTGAATACTTAGCATTATGTGGTAGTTAGTATTCTTTTTCCTGAGTACATAAAAGGTGATTACTTATCCAACAGGTCTAACAGAGGGACTAATCCATACTTTGCACTCCCTCACACCTCTCTTCCATTTTAAATGGTACTCGTTTTCCTTAGAGAAGAAGTCTGGGCTGATTCACGCCAAGACCAGACTGAACATAACTGTTATTGTTACTTCTGAAACAGAAACAGAAACTGTGGAAAATCCTATACCAAACCCTCTTCTTCCTCTTAATATTATCAGAGCTGGTGTTACTGTGGCAATTAGAAGGAAGCAACTCCATTTGCTTCCCCAGTCTGACTTTGTATATAGCCTAAGAAATAAATCTGTGATGGGGGAGGGACTCTCAGTGCTGTGGCAGATTCAGAAGAAAACAGCTTGAAAGCAGCTGGAGAGGTGTGTGTGTGCGTGTGTGTGTGTTTTAAGTGGGTAGACCAGCTGCAGAGAGAGAGAGAGGCACAATATTAATTATCTCATATTATGGAAGTGGGAAGGGGACAATATTATCATTTTTAATGGAACTGAGCAAGGGCAGACAGAGATTGCAGTTCACACTCAGAGTTCCGCAAGTATGCAAACTGGTTTCACATTGGGAGATTCCAAGGGACATCAAACTGTGACAGGCCGAGTGAGCAAGGTTTTCAAGTGTTTCATCACCACTTGTCATAGAAAGATTTGTCATCCCAAAAGGAAAACCTACAAAGCTTCTGTTTAAAGTGGATGACAATAATCAATCCCAGTTCTGTATGATGGGATTCTTGATCACATTTTGCCTAAGTCTCTCTCTCATTTCTATTTCTCAGAATCTTTTCAAGTTCTTAATAGATTATGCAGTAGCTTATGATTATCGGCTAAGATGAATGGACACATTTAGGATGGTCTTATGTTAATAAATACTCCAGAAACCATAACTCTTTTCTGACCTTCTTTTTGAAAGATAAAGGTATAGGGAAGGAAGGGTGCACGGGGAAACAAACCAATATAAATTGGAGTTATTAAAGTTACATGAAGAATCATCACTGCACCTTACGTGACCACTTAGAATGACCACAGATGAGGAAGTTTGGGGAGAAGACTTTGATTTCTTATTTTTTGGATAAAATTTAAAATGTTAATCTGATGTTTGATCTTAGAAGTTATAAACAGCATGAGGCCTAACTATCAGAATAAGCACCTACTCAGATATTGTGGTCATCAAAAGAGGGCCCTTAAAGATTATAATTTCAACATATCAGGATGAGAAATACAGGGAAAATTTAACAAATGGTCTGTACATAGCGTGCAGCACAGATTGTATTTATTTATTGTTTCACCCACCCACCCTCCAGCACAGTCTGTCTCTCAAGTTCTGAAGGGATAGATTTAACAGAACAAGACATTAGTAACTGGGGCTAAAGCAGTGTTTCCTAACATAAGAGTACAGTGCCCTATGCCAGGGTTTCTCGGGTGGGCCTTGACCACCCAGGAGGGTCACCAGCAACCTGGGAGGTCATGAATTTTAATCGTTTGGGTGGGTTAATACATTTGAAATGGCCAAATCTCTTAATGTCTGCCCCTATTGATAACTATTATTGGATATTGATGATCCATTGATACTGACTGGGTTGTTCTGAAAATATTTGTATCCCTCTGAGATCTTTGCCAGCATGCTGTGAAGCAGTATGTATTCATATTCTTTGGTATGTCTCTAGCACAGGATATGTTAATGAAGTTCAGTTAGTGAAGTTTATCCCTTTTTTAAAATAACGGTATATGTTTATCATTGTTATATTTTATATAAAGATTAAAGTGTAATTCTTAAGTGATTTATTTCTAGCTCAAACGCCTTAGAATAACAAAATTTAAGGACTTGCCCTTGTCCTAAGCCAACCACCTCCCCAAACCCAAATAATTAGTGAAGAGTTAACTGCCTACCAGGTACTGAAACTGCCTTCTCCATAAATGACGAGTTCCACTGCAGGAAAAAAAAATAGCTCTGCAGTCACTGCTGTATCACTGAGATGTGTGGATTGGACCAAGAGCTCATCAATGCTTGGGAGAATTTTAAACTCTTGAATTTCCACATTTCTGTTATATGTGTCCCTTTATATCACAAATACTATTAAATCTTGAGAAGTCACAGTGCTGTGTTTCACAAAAGACATAAATGTTAGCTATTTATTTATTTGTTTGTTTGTTTGTTTATTTAAAAGATTTGTATGGCTGCCCATCTAAAAACAATTCTGGATGGCTCACAAGAACAATACAGTAAAACCTAGAACTATAAAAATAATAAACCATAAAACCATAAAACCAAAACAAAACGTGGTGCCTTAGTCATCCCTTGGGATGCCCCGCAACCAACTCCAGACATCCTCACCCTATCCCAGCACCTGGGTAAAAAGCCAGGTCTTGATGGCCTTCCAAAAGCTAAAAGAGTGGGAGCCTGCTGAATCACCAGGGGAAGGGCATTCTATAAGGTAGGGGCAGCCATGGAAAAGGCACGCTTCCGAGGTCCCACTAGATGGCAAGATTTCAGGGAAGAGACCTGGATTGTGCCTAGCCCATCTGATCTGGTGGGACGAGCAGATACCTCATCAATTTCCTGCCCTCTGAAGAATATGAGAATCTGAATGCAATGTCACAATGTTTATGTTTTGATTGCTAGTGCAATAATATGTTTTTTTTAATTAAGAGCTCTGTTCTATATTAGAAAACCCCCGACAGTATAGAGTATTTGAAAAGAAGGGCCTTGAGTTCACAGCTATACAA
This sequence comes from Candoia aspera, assembly GCF_035149785.1. Taxonomy (NCBI): domain Eukaryota; kingdom Metazoa; phylum Chordata; class Lepidosauria; order Squamata; family Candoiidae; genus Candoia; species Candoia aspera. The sequence continues at coordinate 143,223,255 of NC_086155.1, forward strand.
CCAACCACCACCCAAACTCCAGAGCATTCTGTATCTTCTGGTGTCCCATGGCCACTGCCTGTACTGTATCTGTATCTGTATCCGTATCCGTATCCGTATCCATCTATCTCCTGTTGGCAGTGCCCATTTCTCGTTCCCTCCAATTTGCATTGGTTCCTATCTCTGATCATAGAAAGACAAGCAGCAACAGTGCCCATCAAGAGAAGGAAAAGCAAAGCTTCACTGTTGTGTCTTTCTTTAAGGAAACCACAACTGGGTGAGGAATTGCCATTGCCAGCCCTCCCCCTTGTTCCTACTGCTGAGATGATGCTACTACAGCCACTATAGCAACCAGCTGGGATCACAGACCCAATCTGGGATTGTACAAAGATGCCCTTTTCAGATGACTGACCTGCCAAAAGCCCTGAAGGCCTTGGCCAAACAGGGACTATTGGAAGGTATGAAATGCTTTCACTTTCCAAAATCAGTTTGTCAGGCATGCAGAAAAAGAGACTTCCTCTTTATAGATCCCAAGCTCTAGAATGCACTCCTTTAAGAGTTGCCTTCAAATGCTACTATTTGTGCCTCTAGGAAAAGAGTCAAGATTTGCTTTTTTCAGCCAGGGATTTCCAGCCTGAATTAGTTAACCATGATTTCAGCTGTTTTTATCAAATTCAAACTGTTTATTTCTTTCTGTTAGCCACTTGAGTGCCCCTTGGGCAGAAAAGCAGATACAAACAGTAATACTTTTGTTTATTTGTTGTTGCATGGAATATGAGTTATTTTGGACTAAAAATGAGTACAAAACTGTGGGTACAATTTAAAAAAAACTGAAAAATACATGTAAATTGCAATGTAGTCTCCTCTGAAACAGCTTTTTTTCCTTTGAGGGGAAACACAGAGGAGCCTCAAATGAGGTTATTTAGATCAGAAAAAATGCTGCAGGGTATAGGCAAACAAGCATCAAACCGTTCACATGACTAGTTGCCATGAATATACCTACCCATCAGGAGTGAGGAAGTTTAATTTTGTCAGTGTTTTGGGGACTATAGAGGCTTGTGTAATGATGTCACAATATAAGTGGAGTGGGGAGGTCCAAACTTTTTAACCTCTTTTTAGAAAATGGTTAAGGGGCAACATGGGTAGTAAGGCCAATGTGATGTAGTGGTTAAAGGGTTGGGCTAGGGAGTGGGGAAATCGAGGCTCTTATCCACAGAAGCTCACTGGGTGATTTGGGCTACTCATTATCTCTCAGACCAACTTACTCCTTTGGATAACTGTTGGCAGGGAGAATGTAGGATTGAGGAAGCAATATGTATACCACCTTGAGTTCATGAGTGAAAGGTAGGGTGTCAATCAAATAATAAATATTAGAGGGCAAGTCTTAGGTCCAAACTTCTACTTAGTTATGGACACCATATATTTACCTCTGAATAATTGCATATGATTTAATGCATCAAATGCAGATGTGGGAAGGAATATAATCTGTGGCTGAAAGTTTGCTTGCTTGATCTTATAACTACATTTTCTATTACTGATGTAACAAACAGTTTTAAAACCAAACAAACTGTAGATTATTTCCTTAGCAGGGGTGAAGAAGCTTTACAAAACTCTGGAAATATTCATTTCCCCTAATTTTGCCACCTTACATGCACTACGTTTAATTTTGGTCATATCTGAATGTTTTCATTATGCCCTAGACTTCAGGCAGGCTTAAGATGGCTAGAAATCCGGAGGAAAAAAAATGCTGCATTGCTATGGCTGGAGATTCTGAGTTTCTTAACTTATAAAACTTAAACATTGATTTAAGAAGCAGACTACAGTGCAGAATTTCTTAGCGCTCAGCATTAGGATGTAGGGAAATATCCTGCAGTTCAAAAGCTTGATGTTATTGCATGCAACCTAGAGAGAAGAAGTGACACTGGAACAGGCACCAGGCAGTTTACTGTTAAAACATGTTCATTCCTATGAATCAGAGAATTTAGTTTATATTCTGGCTTTATTATCCAGTGGCATCATTGCCAGCTATTCTCTATCATTTTCCTAACATAGAAAGCACTTACAGCATACTTACCAAACAATTCAAGGCCTTAACAAATGCCTTAGAAGCAACAGCTGCCTATCACCTTTGAAGTCAGATTCTTGACAGTTGTACCATTTAATTAAACACACGCGTGTGTTTGTACGCATTGGTGTACTCACTCATACACAGTGCCTGAAAACATAAACAATGTTTTCCCCTTTGCCAGTGCATTTGAGAACCATTTGAGACAGTGCTGGATTATAATGAGACTCTTGTGAAGACTGCCAACTCCAACAGACCCCTTGTAAGCATGTGTTCAGAATCCCACCTTGTTACCATTGGAACAGAAAAAAACATTAGCATGGGGAGAAGATTTACTGTAGGGAATAATCTGCCTCTGGCTACGTGGATTCTTCATGTTACGTTTCTGCTTGTTTGGGAATTATATAGGCTGGTTCCATTGGGTGAAGATGATGAGATGGATAACCCCAGATTATTGAGTTTTCAGAGTTTTGTTTAACTTTCCCCCACCCCTTAAGAGTTGTGTGGAATAGCAAGGAAGGATGTAATTTTAGCAGTGTAATCTTCTATTAATATAAATTTGTGACCAGTACAGAGCAATATAACTGATGAACATCCCAAAAGTGTTTATTTTTAACACTGGGAATATATCTTCACTTGAGGCTTGTACTGCTGGAACTGTTACCCAAGTGAGTGCTTTTTGCTTTTTTACAAATTCTTTTTGAGAGCACACAGAGAGAGAGAGGACACAACAGTAAAGAGAAGGGGGGTCAAAGATGTAGGCAGAAGTATAGGCAGAACAAAAAAGAAATGAAGATGTTTGTTTGTTTGTTTATTTAACCAATTTATATGGCTGCCCATCTCACAAATGCAATTCTGGGCAGCTAACAACTCACATAAAGAATAAAACAATACTAACAAAGAGTAAAAACCTGCAGTGGTCCCTGAGGGTAAACCAAAACAGAACAATCAACAAAAACCTCTCAATGGGCTATCCAACCTTCTGACTACCAGGCACACTTACTAGGTCCCATTAGATGACATTCATTAATTGAGACTGAATAGTAATGCAATGTAATAGAAGGCAATGTTGGAAAAACAAGGGCTAAAACTTATAATAAAACTTGTAGAACATCCCTATGCATGTTTGCAGTTCCACTGGATTTAATTTTGTGAATATGCACCAAATCTGCATACTGTAGCATATACCTTACACTTTATGGAGTGAATTTCAGGAATTCCTAACACTTTACAGACAATATCACACTAATTCTAACAGCAGACCTGAAAAGTAGGCCTATATTTTCTCCAGCAGAAAGATACAGTCAAAAGAATGGCAGTTTGTTAGGGCCACCAGATTTATTCATGGCAAGACATTGACTGAATACTTTATACTGATAGCCTACCTTTCCTCCAAGGAACTCAGATGATGTCTATGAACCTTTCCTGCTCCCCTTCCATTTTGGTCCTCATAGTAAGATATCCCATAAGTTAGATCAGACTGAGAGGTGGCTCTGGCCCAAAATCACTAAGCCAGTAAGGGCTCTTCTGTACAAACTGCTAAGCATGGGTGAGTAGCACTTCAATAGCCACCTTGAGAGTATGGACAATGTTGGCCTCAGCTCACCCCTTTCTTGGCATGGAGGCAGCCTGCATGCATGCTTTCCTCCTCTGTTTCAAAAATGGTAACTTCTGACTTGGGTCACCACAAGCCTTGCTGCTATATTGCTCTGCTGCACTTTAATTCAATATAAGCAATGTCTGCACTGTACTAGTCATGGTATGGAGCTACTGGCACACACACATAGACACCAGTCATGGCCCTTTATCCTCCATGGCCATTTTCAGGACATCTGTATCTGAGGGGAAAAACAGACCTAAGTAGCTTTAATGCCACTGTGTTTTGTGTGGTTGGTCTCATGCATTTTATGGGTTTTCATCAGTTCCTATCTACATATCTGACTATGTACCAACAGTTAGGGCAGGTGAGAGTGGCACAGAGAGGGACTTCCTTTTCCTTCCTCCAAGGGACCAGTGAAATGTCGGACTTCGTAGATGGTAAAGAAGATAACCTTGGTGGACTTGGATTGCCAGATCCATTCCCAGAATGACGAGGTGAATAGCATGACCCAAGCCCAAAACAATCTGAGGGGAGGAGGAAACGACTCAGACAGACACCTCCTTAGTTTTACAGGAGTATAAGATGGGGGGGGGGGAGTAAAGCACAATCAGACTTGCAGGATCGATATCAGCCCCAAGATGTAGTCCAAACCAAGAAACAGACTCCAGAGAAATCTAAAACTACTTTTATTAAGATGGACTATTATACACAATCTTGCAAGTCACACGTTTCACTTGGTTGCTCTGGGAATGGATCTGACTTACCTCCATCAAGGTCATCTTCTTTACTCTCTACAGACTTTTCTGTTTAAACAGGGCCATCAGTGGACCAATGAAAGATGAACTTTTTCTTCTTTGCTAAAACTAACAAGAGTTCTGCTAGTTTTCCCTTCTAACCCAAGTGACAGGAAGAATGGTAAATCAATTTGTGGTGTTGAGTTTCATTTTTAGTTCATTAATGGATGTGCCAGATGGGATAGTGTAAGGTATGAAAGGCGGAGGGTGTCAATTGGAGGGGGCTGGTACAAGAGGTCTATCACTGGAACTGCAGAAAGGACAGCAATTGGCACTAGCTTTTCCAGCACTGGGAAAGGGTAAAGAAGTAGAGAAATCCACTAAACATAGGCCCACTGGCCACCATCCAGACAAAACTGGACAACATCATTGCAAAGCTGAGGAACAGACTGAAATCTGGACAGCAGTTGGTTAAATGGGTTTCAGTTTAAGCCAGTTTCAACACAGGATACAAGCAGCTTAAAGCTGCTATGCATAGGAGCCCTAAGACAATTTTGTTCAGGCAATTCAGATTTAATTCAGAAAATGGTATGAACATATATTTGCTGGTATTGCCTAGTTTATAGCTCCTTCCTAATTAAAGCACATCAGTGCAACACCAGCTGTTCCTGTGAAAATATTCTGTAATTTGTTATCTGCAGTCCTCATCAAATCCTACATGTAGTGAGTGTAAGTTAAGAAACAGTTAATCAAACCATTATTGTCATATTTATTCATCTCAAGAACGTACGTCACCAACCTCCCCTAGCCATCTTTTCAAACTACCACCGTGCAAGTTGTATCAAGTTTGGGAGAGAGCCCCTCAGGAGAAATGGGGGAAACTCCAAAGAAATACTTTTTCATTTCTAGATGTTGGCTGGCAGGTTTTTAAGTTTTACAACCACAGCTGCTGAAGAGCAGTATTAAATCACTTTGAGACATTTTTTATTTATGTATGCTGAAAACAGCTGAAATGCAACAAACCTTGGCAAATTATTAAGTATTGTTTTGCCTGCTGACTTGCTATCTTATATGGGGCAGAAGAAGTGAATTGGGAAATATTTGCTTGACCTTGAAATCTTCCAGGAATATATGGATAAACCTGGCAACATAAGATCCTTCTTTATTTGCTTTTATCATGCAAAATTAATGTCTTTATGTTTTGAGAAGTTCTTGCTTTAAAAAAAAATTCAGAATGTCAGGGCCCTGACAGATAATGGATTTCTTTCATTATTATTGCTGCATGTAGCCATCTTTTATTTCAGTGCTGTAGACTATTTTTATTACGCAGATTGTTTTGCATCTGTGTGATCCAAAGCAAGAGAGTTATAGCCGGCCATACTGAGAACTGGCAAGAAAAGCATTTCTTAGATTCATTTATGACAAAGACTGAGACAGATTTAGCTGGCAAAATGGAATGTAAAACACTTTGTACCCACCTTGAAACCCTTTCTTAAGTTCCCCAGAAATCACACTGCAAAGAAAACATTCGAACATTTTGGCGAATACAAATAACAGGTGTATAAGGCTTTGGTTAGGCTTTACTACTAAACGACCCTCCCAAATGTTGAATCACAAGAAAAGGTAACCATCACGGAAGTCCCAAAGTTCAGGGATATCACCATCTCACTGCCCCACCCACTGCAATCCTTAGCTGCACCCCAAAAAGTGCATTCCCAGCTGCAAGCAAGTTGCCCAGTGTCCACCCTTTATCGCTACATGGGTTTTTTTTCCTGCCACTCAATCACGTCCAATTCTCAGCAACTGCCTGGACTAGTCCCTGCAGTTTTCTAGGCAAGATTTCAGAAGTGGTTTGCCTTGGCCTCCTTCCTACAGCGGACAGAGAGTGACTGGCCTAAGGCCACCCAGCTGGCTTTCATGCCTCAGGCGTGACTAGAACACTCACGGTCTCCCAGTTTCTAGCCTGGTGCCTTCACCACCACACCAGACTGGCTCTCCTACAGGTATCGTCCTCAATATAAAAATAAATTGGTGCCCCTCTACATCCTTTATGAACACATTTTCAGAATGTTGTTCCCAAAGTAGACAAAAAGACAGCATGCAGGGGTTGGAGCAAGAAGTATCAATGTGCTGAGAAACCATAAGATTTGAAGAGATACAAAAGATCTGCAGGGGAGGAAACCTAAGAAACAAATACAAATCAACATTTAAACTGTTCAGCGGTCATAAATAATGTCTGATGTTAGATGCAGACTTTTAAAACTAGAAATGGGGGAATGGTCTAGAGTATCCTGAAAGAAAGCATTAATTGGAGCAGTGCAACATTTGCTAGCACTTCATCTCCTGTCCCCCTTAGGAATCTGAGCTTGGAGCTGAGAAGCAAAAGGAGAGGATGTTCTGGAATATAACTCACAGCTATATTCTGGCATTCAGTTTCTATAATCCAAGTAAAAATAGCTGAATATTTAAGGAGAAAAGTCTGCAAGCTTTTCCATGGATATTTTCTCACAGAAATCCCAGGCAGGTTTTGTAATATCTTGTGAAAAAAATATCAAGAACCGATCTAGTCAGGAAACTAAGTGATGATGCGTTTATCGCACGCGCTCTCTCTCTCTCACCTGTAATGAACCCTGAGATTCTACTCAAGAAATCTGACTTCACTGATCTTATCTGGAATTTTGTGTGCATTTTGCTGCCTACTATTTTCCCTTCCCCTGAATTAACTTCATTTTGTATCTGAGCATTTGACAGTAATCTCTAAAAAGGGAATTTTGAACTAAATTTTTCTTCATGTGAGGGAGTCTTTTTAATCGCTGCCACGCAAAATCCAGCAACATTATACGTATGTATGTATGTATGTATGTATGTATCTACGTACGTTTGATTACATATTATGTGTTTACCCTGCTGAGAATTATATGCCACCCTTCTCCAAAGTGATTCCTTCCAGTGGGTTTGCCTATGTTTCCCATTACTCTTCACTAGCATAGCAAAAGTTACTGTATACAATTCAGTTGCTAAATGGAAATTGCCAAAGCTGGTAGGCCTAAAATTAGATGTGCCAGCTGTGTCTTGGTTTGCAGGCATACGCATGTATTCAATATCTTGGAAAGAATCTTGTGCTGAAATTACTAAAAAAAAAAAAAAAAACGTGTTATATGTGCAATGCAAATAGAATACATAGTTTTAAAAGCTATACTTCAGCTCAATTTTTAGTAATGAGTTCTGCCTTTCCCCAAATTCACTGCTGTTGTCATCACAATTATTAGCAATTCTTTCATTCATATGTAAGCTGGAGATCATGAGTCATAATATTTAAACAACACTGCCTTCTCTGAATACTGTGCTAGCCATCTTTCAACAACCTGCTGCCTTCCATGCTATGGTAGCTAAGGCTTTTAAAAGTTAAAGTCCAACGTACTTGGAGGGCATCAGGTTGGGAAAGACTGGTGTTGGATATCTTGTTCTTTGTATGACTGTGCCAGCTAACTAGAGAAAGAACTGCTGGATTCATCATGATTATGCAACTGCATTATACCTCCAAGCATCTGAAGTTTGATATTGCAGCTCCCCACCCATCAGAGAACAGGTGAGAGAAGAAAGCAATAGAATCCATCAGCCCTTAATGTCAACTTTGTTTTCAGGCTACCAATTACACTTGACTGTGCATGGCATGCCGCGGGTTACACTTAAGAAATATGTGGGGCCAGAACAAAACAATGAATGGAACCAAGAGAAACCAAATTTGATATACACTAAAAAATAATTAAAATTAATTTTAATATAGTTAGTAGGATTGCTCCTCCTGCATATAATAGTTTTTTTCCTTTCTGGCATATTAAACATTAAAATTTGGACAGAGTATTCAGAACAGTTGCAGAGGCCCTACTCAAGACATGAGGTCCTGGGGCCACTGAATACTCAGCGTGAACTGTTTAGAACAGTGTTTCTCAACCTTGGCAACTTTAAGATATGTGGACTTGAACTCCCAGAATTCCCTAGCCAGCATGCTGGCTGGGGAATTCTGGGAGTTCAAGTCCACATATCTTAAAGTTGCCAAGGTTGAGAAACACTGGTTTGGAGGGCCTTTCCGCACTATCAACTGATTGTGCTCCCCATCCATCCTTGAGTTAGCAGAAAACTATACTGGAAGGAAATTTGCTGTCCCCATTGCTGATCCCTGGTCTGCCTTCAAACACCATCCTTCACCTAATTTCCCTCCAAGGTAATTGTGGCAAAGCCTAACAAACTTTGCACAACTTGAGGCTGCTCTGGGGGAAAAATACTACTTTAATATCATTACATATTAAAGGATGGCTTAATCTGATTACATGCATCAGCTGGAGCTGAGATGAAGACAATGTCATAGGGACACAGCAGAAAAAAGATGTTGCCAGGCCATGCTTGTGTCTTTGTTGCGTGCAAATGGGAACAGAGTCATACACTCTTTCTGTATGCTTGGCTCCATGCCATCTGTCCTGATTTACTTGTACTATCAGTTGATGGGCAAACTCCTTGCTCAATCTGGGTCAACAGTAATGAGTAATTTAATCATTTTTTAATGTGTGTCTTTTTTCCATTTTAAACTTGCTCATATACTGATGTATCTGTACATTCACAATGCCACCCACATGTGTCTTATCACATGTCCCCTTACGAACAGTAGTTCCCCTCCTCTCACCACCCATGGAGAGTTGTTTGGAAGCTGTTACTCTCCTCCCTAAACAAATTAACTGAGGGACAAGGGAAAACTTTTGGATTTGGAAGAGGGACAATCACATTAAAGTCTTGCAAGAAGCAATAAAAAGAATTCAAGACAGAAGATACTTACCAAACCAAAGACCACTTAAGCAGGTGGTCTGATCTTGTAGTTCACAACAACTAATGAGACTGTCAGGAAAAGAACTTAAAACTAAAGATTTTTTGCACAACCTATAAAGCAACTGAATTTATAATTCATGTAGTTTCAAGATAATCAACAAGAATCTCAGCAAATTAACTTTTGTATATACATCTAAAGTGCACCTTATTTTTTATTCACATTATTTGACATCAGTCAATGAATATTATCACTTTTTGGTGCAATTGCCTACAAAGTTGGCTTTAGTTTGGTAGGCACTTTGCATACATAGAACTTTGGTTGTATATCCCTAGCAGGAGAAGAAGTTGTGACAGAGATGACACTCAATTTGTAATGCAGTAGGATTTTTTTTACATTAAAGCATTATCACTACTTGGTAGTCCACACAGTTTATTGCTAGAGGGTTCATATTTTTATTGTTAATCATGGATTGATTATTTCCAGCTTCAGCTGTTTCAGCTAGACTATTTTCAGCCCAGGCTTTGAACTATTCAGTTTGTTAAGGAATATCATTGGAACTATAGCAATAGAAAGTGATGCCTAAAGAAGAAATGTCCAGATAATGTGTTAAATGATAGATATGCTGTCTAAAAATGATGGAATTTAAACATTTTATATTTTTTAAAATCAAAATGCATACTGTGATTTTGATACAATGGATGCTCTTTTTTGCTGCTAGTTTTAAAAGTATGTATGAATCTATTGCTTACTCTTTTATTGATAATTTATTTTGGACTATATGAAAACCCCAGGTACTGATAAGCTGGTAGTTGACTGGCAGGGAGCAATCGTTTCTTGGAATTTGCAAGATGGGGCATACAGAAATTGTCAACAAAAAGAAGGGATGAATTTCTGAGAAATCCAACAAAAAAGGTACCGATTTCCATTTTAGTTTCAATTGTTGTAGCCTTTAAATTTGTTACTTGAATGAAGGTGTCTCTAAAGGGGATGTGAGGCTACCTCAACAGTGCATAATTAGCTTCATGAGATCCCAGAACCTGGATCACAAAGCATTCCAGAATCTGGGAAAGACTGCACACCCAAAGTACAAAAGGGAATATAGTTAAAACAAGTTCTGAGTTAGGTTACTGGTCTGGCCTATTGGGCCTAAACATAGAGTATATCAGGTAGTACTATTTCAGATAAAATTTAACTTGACCAAAATGTTTTTATTTTTGGTTCTTTTGGGGAGAACTGTTTTAGGCCAGCAGTATCCAACACATGCAATTTTCTCCAAGATTTCTTCTTTTTTCATCTGGAAGAATATTTCATTATATGAGTCTTATCACTTACTATCTGGAGCAGTATAATCCAGAAATGTATATTCTACCTCTGTGAGAAAGAAATCTTTGGGGTTTGAATTTTTTTAAAAAAAGCTTTAGGGTAAAGCTAGCAATCTCCTTTGGCTCACTAGTAAGATTAGAGAATACTGGGGGAGTTTGGTTTGAAGGTTTTGCCTCTTCTAGATGAGATAGGGCATTAGCAAATTATCCTGGGGGTGGAAATGCTTTGGTTGAAATTACTCTTGGAGGCCTCCTTTTATAGTATGGTTTAATTCTGCCTCTAAACGATGACTGCGGGATATTTCCTATCTTTCAAAATCTGTGAGGAAGAATTTATTTATTGAGAGGAAAAAAACATGAAATTCAAAGTCTGATCTGTGGCTCTCTTGTCCTTACCAAAATCCATAGCTCAGAGGTAGAGCACCTGCTTTCCATGTTAACTCTTTCCCAAATTTAATTTGAGTTATCTCCAGTTAAAAGGTTTGTCCCAGATGACAAGACTTGTCTGAGATCCTGGAAAGATCTCAGTGTTCCTCAGTGTAAGCAATAGTGGGCTTAATAGGCAAAGAGGCTAACCTAAGTAAACACACACACACACACACACACACACACACACCTTTCTGGGTTCCAGTATCCTCTATTATATTATTCAAGGACACAAAATGTCTTTTTATCAATAACAACTTCCTCATAGAAGGATCCTTCTGGGAATTGTACACCAATGGTGGTTGTGGGTAGACCCAAAAGTGGATGGGACATCTCTACACCCACCCAGACTTCCTTTCTGACCGTTTTTCCTGACATCTTCATCTCTCTGCATGCAGTAGGCTACCAGAGAAGGAGAAGATTGCTCTTGGCAGAACGGTTTCTTATAAAGGCTTTTTGAAATTAAGCTGAAGGTCACAGATTTGTTAGCTTTCATGAGGGCAGATGCTGAGTCCTGACTGGGGTTTTCCTCCCTCATTTTGTAATTTTCTTCCCTTTAAGCATTTTGGGTTTTTTTGCTAAAGATGCTCACTCACTTTATAGGAAAGGAAAAATATGGAAACCACAGATGATCCCTCCATGGAGCAAACTGCCATTCTATTGAGTCTTGGTAATGGATCCCACATGGCATGAAATCAGTGACTGGCCCCTCTGTTGGCTTTTATGGCTGGCCAACCATGATAAAGAGATGGCAGTCTGTGTTCTAGGTATACAAAATGGCATCAAGTACTGTTTAGGAGATGTATGATGGTTTCACAAGAGAAGACATTTTCAGGAAAATATGACAGTGCACTTTTTCCACTTCATCTTCTGGGCACTTCCATATTGTACTCAAAGCCAGAACTAGTTGGCCACTAGGAAGCAACCTAGTATCTTTGCTTCCTTTATTTGTTTGCTCACTTCCATCTTCACTTTTCTCTCTAGGCAAAACCTGTGTTTTCACTATGTTAACTTGTTATAGTGTTTGCTGGCTTAACCAGGTATCTTGGAAGGAAATCATTTCTAATAAAGTCAGTATGCCAGGGTTCATCATTTTATAAGTGTGGGTCAGGACTCAGTTCACCATGTTAAACTCTCCTTGCTGCATGTGATTTTTCAAGCTTTGTCAAGAACAAAAAGTTCCACTGATGTGCAAAGCATCACTGCTTGGTTTCCATGGAGACATTGCTCGTTAGGCTATGGAAATGGTGAAAAGGCCAGAAGAAGACTGACAATACAAGGCTTTAGTGACTGATCTGAGGAGCCAGGCTGAATTAATGAGATTTTTCACAGAGAGTTATTAGTAAAGCATTTAGGTATAGCACTTAGGCCTACTTTCATTTTCTTAGGAACAGTCTTGGAAAGCAGGCATGGAAAGATTTACTTGCTGTTTTTAAGACCTGTAATATGATTTTAACCTATACCATTTAAAGGGCATAAGGAAAAGCTGATTTGTTTTGCTTTTTTAAAAAAAAAGTTATGGGGTTGGGGTGGTTTTTGGTTTTTTTTGCTTTTCTGTTTTTTTATTAGTGACAGTTGCTCTTTATCTGTACTGAGATGGAAAATTCAATAGTACTTATTATATTGAGCAGTTAATTCCCACATGCTGAGAACACATTACTGCTCAAAGTAGGTTATCTCAACTTCCATTTAGAACCAAATGAGAGATGCCGTGTCAGTGGCATTACATTTCCTAGGGCTGTATTAATTTATGATTGGATGCTAATATAAACTGTTAATTCTGAAGTGAAACAGGGGATTCCATGAGGCACTGCTTTTTTCTTGTCTTGTACTCTCCTTTTCATATTAATGGTAGGCACATTTAATATGTCAATTTAGTAAAAGCAACACTTTTTAAAAAAAATTGATGTCCCAGGTGAAATATCGAAAATGCATGTGCATGTCTAATTTTGATGTAAATAAATATTGAGAGAATTGTTGTTGTTTTAAAAAAAAATCCCACAAAAAACTTAGACACCATACAAGCTACATAGAAGCTTATGATTAACAAACAGGCTAATTCAGGTGCAATTTTGGAAGCATCACTGCATATCTTCTACCCTGCAATGGATTATAATATAGGATATTATTTACAGCTGAAACTCAATGTGGGGATGGAAAAACTCCGAAGCTGCTCATCATCTGGATCTTGTTTCTGAACTATATAGAATTGAAAGGTAAACATGAAGAAACTTTCTGAATATGGGATGGCATTCATCTATGGAATACTAAAATACCTGCTTGGGTTTTTATATCATTTTATGCCATAGGTCCATCTCGTCCAGCCTTCTCCAACTTGATCTTCTGGATGTGATCTTCTACTGTTCACATAGTCCTCCACCAGCATGCCCACCGATGGGAATGATGGGAGCTGTAGCACAACACATCCCATGGTCACCAGGTGGCCTGCTTCAGCTGCATCTCAGATCTTTCCCAGTCTGAATGGCTTTCATTTGAGATCTGAGTTTTAGACCTAATACTTGCCAATCAAACACTTCACCTCTGAATTATGCTTCCCTCCCTGGAGTTCCCAAAACATTTGGGACAAAAGAGTAATTCTTAATTTATTTTACTTTGCTTTAGATTCTAGAGCTTCTTCTCATCCTAACCTCACATAGCAACCCTAGGATATAAGTTAAGAAAGGGGATAGTATCTGGCTCAAAATATCTCCTAGTCAGCGTTTTCCACCCAGATTCTCACTTATATTTTGATATTTTGCACTCATCATTTTTAATTTATATGTTATTTACTGTGTGCTATGTAAGACTAATATTTAAACATACATTTACTGTAAGAGCAGTTTTTAAAAAAGAAAGATATTAAGCAAAGTTCATGTAAAACAACTTGAAGTTAGACTGCTTGTGGTGGGGTAGTGGCAGTGATGTTGGGGAGATAATGCCTTCCTTAAGATGCAGTGTTATTTAATTGTTTTCAGAAACTGACAGTATTTAGTTTATGTTTACATCTGTGCATCAGAAGAAACTTTGCTGGCCAATGAGTTAGAATACTGAGATATTTGCTTTCAACAAAGCTTTGTATCTGCTGAAATAAGCAGCCTCCAAACAGTGGTATCTTCAGCAAAGGATCGTTACCTTGTCATGGTGCTGGAGCATGAGCACCTCAATGATGCCATGAGCTAAACCATGAAGGGCCACCCAAGACGGGAAGGACATGACAGAGAGGTCAGACTAAATGCGATCCCTGAGGAAGGTAATGGCAACCCACCCCGTGAAAAATAAATGGATCAGTACAGCCAGAGATATGTCGGTATACCATCGGAAGATGAGACCCCCAGGTCAGAAGATGGTCAAAATGCTACTGGGGAGGAACAGAGGATGAGTTCAACTAGCCCCAGACATGATGACGCAGCTAGCTCAAAGCCGAAAGGATGGCTAGTGGCCGACAGTACTGGTGGTGAATGGCGAATCCGATGTTCTAAGGATCAACACACCACTGGAACCTGGAATGTAAGATCTATGAGCCAGGGCAAATTGGATGTGGTTATTGGGGAGATGTCAAGATTAAAAATAGACATTTTGGGTGTCAGCGAACTGAAATGGACTGGAATGGGCCACTTCACATCAAATGACCACCAGATCTACTACTGTGGACAGGAGGACCACAGAGGAAATGGAGTAGCCTTCATAATTAATAGTAAAGTGGCTAAAGCAGTGCTTGGATACAATCTAAAAAACGACAGAATGATCTCAATTCGAATTCAGGGCAAGCCATCTAACATCACAGTGATCCAAATATACGCCCCAACCACAGATGCTGAAGAAGCTGAAGTTCTATGAGGATCTGCAGCACCTACTGGACAACACGCCTAAAAGAGACGTTATTTTCATCACGGGAGACTGGAATGCTAAGGTGGGCAGTCAAATGACACCTGGAATTACAGGTAAGCATGGCCTGGGAGAACAAAACGAAGCAGGACATAGGCTGATAGAATTTTGCCAAGACAACTCACTCTGCATAACAAACACTCTCTTCCAACAACCTAAGAGACAGCTTTATACATGGAGTTCACCAGATGGACAACACCAAAATCAGATTGACTACATCCTTTGCAGCCAAAGGTGGCAGACATCTATACAGTCGATAAAAACAAGACCTGGAGTTGGCTGTAGTTCAGATCATGAACTTCTTATTGCACAATTTAGGATCAGACTCAAGAGATTAGGGAAGACCCACAGATCAGCTAGATATGAGCTCACTAATATTCCTAAGGAATATGCAGTGGAGGTGAAGAATCGATTTAAGGGACTGGACTTAGTAGATAGGGTCCCAGAAGAACTATGGACAGAAGTTCGCAACATTGTTCAGGAGGCGGCAACAAAACACATCCCAAAGAAAGAGAAAACCAAGAAGGCAAAATGGCTGTCTGCTGAGACACTAGAAGTAGCCCAAGAAAGAAGGAAAGCAAAAGGCAACAGTGATGAGGGGAGATTTGCCCAATTCAATGCAAAATTCCAGAGGTTAGCCAGAAGAGATAAGGAATTATTTTTAAACAAGCAATGCGTGGAAGTGGAAGAAGACAATAGAATAGGAAGGACAAGAGACCTCTTCCAGAAAATTAGAGACGTCGGAGGTAAATTCCAGGCAAAAATGGGTATGAGCAAAAACAAAGATGGCAAGGACCTAACAGAAGAAGAAGAGATCAAGAAAAGGTGGCAAGAATATACAGAAGACCTGTATAGGAAGGATAACAATATCGGGGATAGCTTTGACGGTGTGGTCAGTGAGCTAGAGCCAGACATCCTGAAGAGTGAGGTTGAATGGGCCTTAAGAAGCATTGCTAATAACAAGGCAGCAGGAGACGACGGCATCCCAGCTGAACTGTTCAAAATCTTGTAAGATGACGCTGTCAAGGTAATACATGCTATATGCCAGCAAATTTGGAAAACATAAGAATGGCCATCAGACTGGAAAACATCAACTTATATCCCCATACCAAAAAAGGGAAACACTAAAGAATGTTCAAACTATCGAACAGTGGCACTCATTTCACATGCCAGTAAGGTAATGCTCAACATCCTGCAAGGTAGACTTCAGCAATTCATGGAGCGAGAATTGCCAGATGTACAAGCTGGCTTTAGAAAAGGCAGAGGAACTAGGGACCAAATTGCCAATATCCACTGGATAATGGAAAAAGCCAGGGAGTTTCAGAAAAACATCTATTTCTGTTTTATTGACTATTCTAAAGCCTTTGACTGTGTGGACCATAACAAATTGTGCCAAGTTCTTAGTGGTATGGGGATACCAAGTCATCTTGTATGCCGCCTGAAGAATCTCTATAACGTATTACGTATAACTGGCAAATAGAAGGAGAAAATGTAGAAGCAGTGAAAGACTTTGTATTTCTAGGTGCGAAGATTACTGCAGATGCTGACTGCAGTCAGGAAATCAGAAGATGCTTAATCCTTGGGAGAAGAGCAATGAGAAATCTTGATATAACAGTTAAGAGCAGAGACATCACACTGACAACAAAGGTCTGCATAGTTAAAGCAACGGTGTTCCCCGTAGTAACATATGGCTGCGAGAGCTGGACCATAAGGAAGGCTGAGAGAAGGAAGATCGATGCTTTGGAACTGTGGTGTTGGAGGAAAATTCTGAGAGTGCCTTGGACTGCAAGAAGATCAAACCAGTCCATCCTCCAGGAAATCAAGCCAGACTGCTCACTTGAGGGAATGATATTAAAGGCAAAACTGAAATACTTTGGCCACATACTGAGAAGACAGGACACCCTGGAGAAGATGCTGATGCTAGGGAGAGTGGAAGGCAAAAGGAAGAGGGGCCGACCAAGGGCAAGGTGGATGGATGATATTCTAGAGGTGACGGACTCGTCCCTGGGGGAGCTGGGGGTGTTGACGACCGACAGGAAGCTCTGGCGTGGGCTGGTCCATGAAGTCACGAAGAGTCGGAAGCAACTAAACAAATAAACAACAAACAGTGGTATAGTATGATGGGGAACTGCTCTTACTTACCAAAAAAACAAGCAAAACAAAACCAACTCTCTCTCATTCATATGTTTCTGGGAGATGTAAAACCATAACATTGCTTCTCAGTAATCCACAAGAAAGGTACATGCGGGTACATTCCTCAGATTCCTGTACAGTAGACTAATCCACTTAATCCCACTGTTAGCTTCTCTGGCAAGAATTTCAACATCATTTTTGATTTGGTGGTTGTAAAATCTCTTATTAGTGTTGTGTGTCAGAGAAAAACAGCATGAGAGCAGGAGTGTGAGAGCTATTGTGTTTGTTTTCCATCAGCAACAGAACAATTGTATTAAAAGGGCCAATGGGGAGGATAGGTTTTCTGCTCTTGAATACATTTTAAATGCTGGTTATGTTTTAATACTCTTTTATCAACTTTCATTGAATCCTCTTGCTTTGCCCATTTTCTATTCCCAGATGTAATGAGACTGGGTTTTTTTCAAAAAAAGAAAAAGAAAATCTACCCTAATAATCTAAACTGTCAGTTTTCATTTTCTTCTTAAAGAAGAAAAAGAAAGCTGATCAAAATATTTGGAGGCAATTTTTTCCATTTGCATTCTGAAATGATAAATATGAGAGAGAAATTATATGGATTATTAGACTATTGTCTTATAAATTAAAAGGATATGCAACATACTCAAGCAATATTCCAGTGTAAATTATATTAAGTTGTGTAAATGAGTCCATAGGTACATAAATTAATGAAAAAATATGGACCCCAAAGACATTTAGTTGGTAAAGTGTCTGAAACATTTGCGTTCTAGCAGGAAAAGGTTGAAATTGATCTAGGGAGAGTTTGCAAATAGCAGGGTGTGGGTGTGTGGAGGAGGGGTTGAATGGAAAGATGCATGTACCCCTTTCCACATTTGTTGTTTATTTATTCAGTCGTTTCCGACTCTTCGTGACTTCATGGACCAGCCCACGCCAGAGCTTCCTGTCGGTCGTCAACACCCCCAGCTCCCCCAGGGAGGAGTCCGTCACCTCTAGAATATCATCCATCCACCTTGCCCTTGGTTGGCCCCTCTTCCTTTTGCCTTCCACTCTCCCTAGCATCATCATCTTCTCCAGGGTGTCCTGTCTTCTCATTATGTGGCCAAAGTATTTCAGTTTTGCCTTTAATATCATTCCCTCAAGTGAGCAGTTTGGCTTTATTTCCCATATCACAGAGTAAATCATCACTGGTCTAGTAGTTATGGTGCTGGCCCAGGAATGGGGAAACCTTAGTCTTAGTCATGGAACCCAGCCGGGCGACTTTAAGCCAGTCACCCTCTCTCTCTCACAGCCCTAGGAGGAAGGCAAGAAGGCAAGGGCAAATTCTTCAGAAAATGTTGCCAAGAAAACTCCATAGACTTGTCCATGTAGTTGCCAGGAGTCAAGACTGAGTTGAAGGCACCACCTTTCAACAAAGCATGCCTTCTCAGTCATGGTACCTGCCCTCTGGAACAAGACCCCCCCTAAACTCCATGTGACTCCCACGCTGTTGCCATTCTCTAAGGCCTTGAAAATATGGTTGTTTTCCCAGGCCTTGGGTTAGAGTGAATGATGTTCCCTGTTGGGATGAGGTTTTAGTGATATTTTTGTATTGAATGGTTGGATCCTCATTTTGTTTTGTTTTGCATTTTTATTGCTTATTATATTATGAACCATCCAGAGTCTTTTTAGAGTTTTTAGAGTTTATTCCAATTTAGAGTCCATGCCTAAATTGGAATACATAAATAAGAAAATTCAGATGTGATCTGCACATCAAACTCACCTGGAGTTAAACTCCATCCTAGCCATTTCTAATTCCGTTAGAGCCAGTGCACTGGTGGTGTCTTCAACCTACAAGTCAGAATGGCAGAGAAGTTTAGCTTATTGGCACAAGCAGCATATTAGTCTCCACTGCCCAATCACTCCCCTTAGCTGTTTCCAGGTAGCTAAACTAACATACCCTAATCAGGAAGCAAAACCTTAGCACCTTGTCAAGTTGCAACTTCTGGTATACGGTTCTCCTAATGAATTGAAAACTAAAGGCCATTGGCTGTCTTTTCCAAACCCATCCTCCATGCCCATCTCCAGTCCTGGAGCTGGTACCATGGTACCGTTGTTTTTTTCACCTACTCCTCAAGCAAGGCCACTTATGTAAGCAGTCACACGTGGAAGACGCCAAGCAAACTATAAATCAATCAATCAATCTGAGTCTGAGTTATGCTGATATAGTGAACAGTCCATTAAAAAAAAGATTTGACTTGACTTATTTAAGTCTATAATAGGAGTACATTTCCACAGGAAGGACAAATACAGTCTTTTCTGCAGACTAAACATATTCCTCATTTTGACAGGTGAAGGGACTGTTTGTAGCAACTATAGGCTGGTCCTATGACAATCATGAAGTTACCTCCCACACTTCTTTGGGGAAGGTTTTTTTGGGGGGGGTGTAAATAAATGTATTAAACTTGATGCCTCAAAGAAATATTTAATTATACAAGCAGAAGAAGACTTGAAAAGACTTTAAGAAAAAAGGTACAGCCGTCCCTTAAGTGATTAAAAAAAATAATGGTATGGCGGCAGAAAGAATTAAGATAATCATTGAATAGGTGAATGTGTGTTGATAAGGAGGTGTGTTAAACCAGATACCGCCTAACCTTTGGGTTCAACAAGCAGAGAAAATAACAGACTAGGTGACTTGAAAGTAATATATTTTCTGTTCCAAACAAAATTAAGAGTTGTATTTGAAGCCAGTCAGGAGACTTTGAAAAAACTCTAAAGCAAACAGGCTGTCAGAACTGAAGCAGTATGTTGTTTTGACTAAAGCTACTCAGAAGAAATCAACATCTAAATTAAGCTCAGTTTATTCCAAGATGGCTGGATTGCCTATCACAACCCAACCGAGCAAACAAGAAATGTACATCATTTGGTGGCTTTCTAAATGAATGAACATTAAAACAGACAAGCATGCATAATACTTGCTGGTTCTGACATAGTTTTCCTATGGCATCCACTAAAGCACCTAATAAATTTACGCTGTGCCGAGAGTCCTGAACAGGTAGAACTCAACTTTTGTTTCTCCAAAAGCCTCTCCCGTATAATCCTTTCTATACAACGGCACAACTGGTGAAAACTAGAGTGGTCCTTTATCATTTTACCAAGGGCCCTTAGGACGGTGGCTTTAGGCCGTAGGTGATTTTGGATACACTGATAGACCCAGGACATCAAAGAGAATATTTTCCTTGACTGGGCATAGCAATAGTTAGTCTCCCCAAAGAGGCTGATCTCAGGTTTACATTCTATGGCCTTTCTCTACACACATCTTATCACAACATGAACATTCCCAGGTGACATTTTTATTCTTTCATGTCCCCATGACATTGACCTCATCTCAACAGAAGCCCGTGAGTGATGCAGCCTTAAGTCATTGTTAGCACGTTTCCCCTTACACTAGCAACGACCCAAAAGAAATTTCAGATTGCATTTCCCTGACCTTGCTAGCTGGGAAGTAGTCTGGAGCCAATAGGGGGTGGGGTAAGCTCAGTGCCAACTGGCCACTTCAAGCTGGTCCAGGGACACCCCTTCCCCTCCTCCCTGAATAGGTCCATTTTCATTGCTCCATTCCTTATTTTTTTCTCTCTTTGTGATATCTTCTGACAGTGTGTGGCAGAACAGGAAAACACAAGTCTCTCAGAACCAGTCACCTTGCCAAGCTACCCGATAATAGTCCCCAACTGCCACCTCCTCATCATGCAGGGCTCACCTGTTATGGCTGAACCATTAAGCCTGGTGGGGAATTCCAAGAGTTGAAGTCCACACATCTTAAAGTTGCTGAGGTTGCATAACACTGGTTTATGATATAGGATGGCTTGCCTAACACAAACTGGGAGAGAAAACAAGAAATGTACATACCTTGTTGGATTTCTAAATGCATCCAAAGTACAATACATAAGTATGAACTATAAAATAATTGCTGGTCAAAACAGACTTAGAACAAACAGAATTTAGGGAATTTTTTTAATGTGCTCTGTACTTGGCAAGGTGAAAGGAAAGAGGAGAACAGGAAGACCAGCAGCAAGGTGGATGGATTCAGTTACACTGACAATGAGTGCATGGAGAAAATCTATCTATGTGGTTGCTAGGAGTCAAAAATGACTTGATGACATATAATCAATCAATCAATCAATTGAATGTGCTAAAGGAGCATGAAAGGAAAATGTGATGGAATGACACAATTTATTCTATGAACTTGTTCACACTTACACCTAACCAAAGCACCAACATGCCCTGGCAGCCAGTTTCTTCTTTTACGCCTCATCCCCAGCCAAAGAGTGAGACATGCTGAAGTCATTTTCAGTTGTCCCAATATTAAGGCAGAGTTTTCCCCCTTATTCCAACGCTGTCCAGCAGCAACCACAAGGTGTGTACTATTTACTCCATAAAGCTAGATGGGGTTGTTTTAACCACTGCTTTACTTCAATGCTGCTGCTGCAACAAACAAACAAACAAACAAACAAACAAAAACCTTACACAGATATGCATTTCTTGCCACCAAATTGGTGCTATAGCAGTAGACTACTCTATTGGTATTGTGAGTGCTTTCTCTATTATCCTTGCCAGTTTTTGCAAAAGGCTGCAACAGTATAAAAGTGAAATGAGGAGGTCAAGAGCTGTCCCCAGGAAACTGCAAATGCCTCAGTTAATTTAATGATTCCTATCTGGAACTATAAAGCACTGTATTAAACTTGTGTTATGACAGAATGGGGTACGGGAACAGAGGCATACAAAGCAGTCTAGGGATACCTGAAAGAATTCTGGTGTCAGACTTATCCAATTCCTGCTGCATTGCCATGACTAATGGATGTTTTTCCCACCAGCTGTTGTTATGCTAGAAAGGGAAGCCAGGAGACTCAGCTTTATTGTCCTGCCTAATATAAGTTTCAGATAATCAGGATAACACCATTTAGAAATCACTTAATGCCAGTATAGGTTCAAGAATGGATGGATACCACTTTAACTCAGCAGTGGAGAAAGGCCCTATAGCAGGTTGTTGAACCATAGGGTAGAAGACTGGAAGTCTCAAACCTCTCCTTCAAGAGGCCTCTGGACCCTCACAGCCTGGCCCCACCTCCTGCTTCAAGTAGTGGCTTGATAGTTCCTATTGCTACCACCTAACTTCCAGGGGAGGCTTCACCTGGCCTCTACTCCCTAATCCTAGTAAGCGTGAAAGAGGGGATTTGCACAATCTGTGCTGCACAATTCTTTCTGGAGATAAAAAAATTGAAGTATGAAAGTTGAATGCTGAATGCTGAAATAATTTCTGTAATGCTATTTCCTGGCTGCATAGTATACAGTAGAAGCATGGACATAGACATTTTAGTGCTTCCTCCCTTCCTTGGGAGATAAACCAATAAATCAAACTTTACTTAAATAAAGAAGAAAAGATAAAATGTAAGGCCTATTTTTAACTTTAAACATTAAAATGCAAACAGTGTTGAGAAGATAAATTACAGAGCTGTTTATGTTATTGGAAACAGTAGTTGTTGGGTAAATAAGATAATGGTCTGAGAAGACCACAGGATGATGATGGTCTGCTACAAATAATTTAAAAAGAGCTCTTCACATAATGTTTGGTAATAGTGAGTTCCAAGCTAATATTACGGATTACAATAATATTCTGTACAGCTGTTATAACTTCATGAACACAGCCTGAAGGATGTATACAAGCTGAGTTTTAAACACCCAATTTGATAATTTATACAGAGAAACAAAAGACATATTTATCACAACACAGAAAACAGAAGCTAAAATCCTGATGCAAGTTCCTGGCTAGGCAGTTTATTTTTTGTTAGAGAAATAGCATCCTCGTGAAGCAAAGATCCTCCACCTTCTTATCTGTTGGTAGGAGGGTAAACCCCACTCTTTCCAGCTTCAATCCAGTAAAATTTACCTATTTTTTTTTAAAAAAACAACCACCTTTTTCTGTCTACAGCAGAAGGAAGGACTAGTAGGATATGA
Organism: Candoia aspera; assembly: GCF_035149785.1. Classification (NCBI taxonomy): domain Eukaryota; kingdom Metazoa; phylum Chordata; class Lepidosauria; order Squamata; family Candoiidae; genus Candoia; species Candoia aspera. Next base: position 143,246,227 of record NC_086155.1, read on the forward strand.
CTTTCTGTGTATGTGACAAAGAGCATGTCTTCTTCCTGGGAATGTGTATTGACAGTGTGGCAGGAGGTGCTGGCATACAAGGCAAGCCCTGTGTTAAGCATTTTTAGAACTCAGTATTATCAAAATAATGTTATGTCTGGGATTGAGTTACTTCCACTAAGACTGCAAAGCTATGATCCTATTCTTACAGGAACTTCTAAGACTGTAAAGCTGCAAATTGACTGGAATGTAAATCCCATTTAACTCATGTCTGTCTGTCTGTCTGTCTGTCTGTCTGTCTATCTGAGTAAAAGGATTTATTTATGAATCAGATTTATATCCCACTGCAATCAAAAATAGACTCTTGGTGGCTCACAATTAAGAACAATAACATAATCATAAATCATTTAAAAATGCAATAATACAGACCCCAAAACAGTACCTGGCATCAACCCCCAAATGCTCCCTAGAAAAAGTGTTTTCAGCTGTTTCCCGAAGGTGGATAATGTTGAAGCCATTTGAACTTCCCGTGAGAGGGCATTCCAGCCTGTCAGACGTATTATAGAAAAGCACTGTTTCCTGACCTTCCAGAAGAAATCCTACAGTACTTTCCCTTCAGAGAAAATATAGTCCAAATTCATCTCTTTATAGAAATTCCAGCTAATTTCTGTATCAACACTGTGACTCAGCAGGTGACACTGCTTCTTGATGCAGAGCTATACCTGGTTAATACTTGAATGAGAGACTGCAGGCTAGATGGTGGAGGGGGGGAGGGAGGGTAAAAAAATCCCTATTGCTTCCAGTGGGCATGTACTTACTTTAGATACCTCTAGATCACCTTTTGGACAACAGGCCTCTTGTAGCTCAAAACCATTCATTTTTTTAATCTAACCAGAAAAAAAATCCATCTCAGTCTCTTCTTGTTTTTCATAGCAGTGGCTTGTTCTACAGAAGCACAGTGCTTATAGTCACCAGTAAAACTTTATTAACCTAAAATCAGTAATTAGAAGCTTTCCTTTCATGTTGGATTCAGACAGAGATGGTTCTAAATTCAAAGTCCAGGATCCATCATATCTTTTTAAAAGGCACAAAAGTACTTTTATAGATAAGCAACAAGGAAACAATTAGCTAACGCACAGCCCTTTATGCTATCATTTATCTTCTTCTTTTCTTTCTAGCACTCTGTTCAATTCGTTCTCCATTTCCAAGGCAAATAGTAGAACCAGCAGTACATGTTCCAACATAAATCAGAATCATCCATCACTTTTGTTCTTAAAGCACTCAACATGTATTTGACAAGATGAGAATGAAAGAAGTTGGTTTGTTTCTTTTTCTGAAATTGGTATGCAACTGACAGATCTTTATAAGACATACTGGCCAAGTGAATCAGGCTGTCAGAAGATGGGACAAAATGAAATGCTGATTCTCTGTGGTTCATCCATCAGTTATAAAATGGTACCTGAGACTAAAAAGCACCGATGGAATTTAGCTTTTGTTCATCCTAGTCCTATCTGCCAGTTTGTAAAATTGAATGAATTTCTACTATTGTTGATGGAATAGTATCTTCCTTTAGATTCTAGGAGTGTAAACAGGAACAAGATCTGGCTCCATAGAACTCCCATTAAAATCAGTCACTTTGCCAGGTGTGTATTCGCTGTGCATCAATCCTAATTCCACTCCATTTTTTAAAAGTTATGCTGATTTTATAAACTGAGAATAGTTCATCCCTACCTAGCCCATAGATCCTACCCATAGAGTTCTGTCTATGATAAACAGTTGGTGGCATCAATTACTTTAGATCTGCAAAGTAGTCTCATCATCTGTATACACAAAGATGGCCACATGGGGACTGAGGAGCAGAAAATGCAGCTCACTGTGGGAAGACTATAAATTCTGCAATAAGGGGGCCTTCCTCCTGGGCTTGGCCATCTATCATGTAAATATTTTAGAGTCTGAGTTCATCTGCTGGCTGCTAGAGAGATTTTCTGGCTGCGCTCCCAAACTGACGCAATCCTCTTTTGTGACTAGGACATTTATTACATACACTGCATTAGGCACTTGGTGCGTGTATCAGTAATCAGACTCTGGAAAGGTATTTCTTGAGGCTCTTCTACTTAGCCTAACCTATGACATCATCTGAGGAAAGCCACTAACAGTATCTGTGTGTGTGCACAAATGCGCCCACGTGTGTGCCTTCACTCCCCACCCCCCCAGGTTTTTCATTCTTTTCCTTCCCCTCTTCTACCTTTCCACTTCTACCAGCAGTTTGTCAAGGGATTTTGCCTTTATCTCATCTTACACATGCTTTGCAAATAAGCACAGGGTGATTAATGTGCTGCTAACTTCTGGGTTTTTTTTCCCCTCCATATTTTATTTTACTTGAAACAAGCAAACAAAAAGACCCACTAGGCTAAATAAACCAAGCCTCCAAAACCAGCATTTTCCAGAGGTGGAAGGAAAACCCATCCATCGTCGAGCACAGTGTTTTCAAACGTTGCCTCAGCAGAGATAGCACAGGGCAGGGATGAAGGGGTAAAGGGAACCATTCCAAGATAAACAGAATATTTGGCCTCCTTTTCCTCTCCTACTTCTTAACCTGACCACGCCACCCTCATGGGATTAACAAAATCTCCCTGATTCTCCCAGTCCATTGCAGAAGTGGGCTCCTCTTTGGAAGACCCAAGTCAGCAAAACCCTTGCTAGTTTAATTGCATTCAATTGCTACCACAGTGCCTGTGACAGGAACGGGTAAAAAAGTTTGCTGCTGGCCGGGGTTGATAGTAATAGTAAATCAGCAGATAAATGCACAGCATGGCATGTGGGGGCAGGCAACCCAACTGAACTTTCCAGTTATGTTGACTGCTTTCCTTCTGTACAGATTAAGGAGTGGCTCTGTAATTTGTCATATGTTGAGGCGGGAGAGAAAAGAGAAATGAGGAGGAGGAGACAATGTTTAGAAAGGCAGGACTGGAATGTTAATGAATGGGGCCTGATTGATAAGTCAGCAATAAAAGGGAACTTTGGGATCTTTGTGATGCAGTTTCAGGAACATTTGCCACCAATGTTTATCAGCTTAGGTCCTCCTTCTGCAGAAATCCTTGAATCTGATATAGCTCTTGATGTACTTCAACTATACCTTCAGACTGGTTATCCAAATGAAAGTAGTCTTTAGGTCTCGGTGCTTTTTTAAGGTTTCTAGCAGAAAGGGAGGTGTGCAGGATTTGGATCCAAAGCAGGAAAAGTGTTTTGGATCCTGCATCAGCTAAAATGATCTACTTTCACAGCTCCAAAGGCCTGCATCAGGTGAGGAGTCATGTGAATATGCCTAAATGCACCCTCTCACGCACACCTTGCCTTCCCTCCCCTCCCCTCCCCTCCCCTCCCAGCATTCTGCAGAAGGTGATGAGGGGCCTTGCATACAAGGACAAGGCTGAACATTGCTGCTTTCCTGCCACTCTGCTGATTGGTGGGTTGCTCTGCAATGGGAGCCCCACAGCATTCCATGTCAGCTTGTCAATCAGGGATGGGTGGGCTTTTTCGGGTAGAGAAGGTGGCAATGCTGACCACTGCTGGAGGTTTCACCTATTCACAGAGTTGCAAGAAGCCTTTCAAGCCACTGAATCCAACCCCTACTCAGAAATCCAGATGAAAGCATCTCCATGAGAAGGCTGTCCAAGTTCTGTTTAAACATAGCCAGCAAAGGAATGCTCACTACTGTCCTTGGTGATCGGCCAGCTGCTCTTATGGGAAAGTTTTTCTGAACACCAAGCTGGAATTTGCCTTCCTGGAACTTCCTGTAATCTGGGCTGCTGGAGAACAGGCCCTGGCCTTCTTCTGCCTGACACCTCTCAGGAACTTGCTGGGGGACAAATCTGGAAAGTCTTATGTTCTTTATCATGGGTCTTTACAGCAGGGACACATGCCAGAAGCACTGTGCTAGAATTGTGAGACAAGAGGGCAGGGAGAGATGCAGGATGTTTCCTTCCCCTTTTGGTAGGGAAAAAAAAAAGTAACTGGTTTTTCCAACCTCACCAGCTCCACTTTCATTGGGTTTTGTTTCACACAACAGTTTCAGAGATTTTCCTCCAGCCCAGTTCAGTACTGGAAACAGGCCAGGCTGGAAAAGCAAAGAATAGAAAGCAGCTCATCAGAGAGATGAGGGAGGTTACATTGAATTCTCTTCTCCCACATACTCTTTTAAAAGTAGCTTAATGGGATAGTGACTCTTCGTTAAATATACACATATCTAATTCAGCCCAGGGTGCTTGAGGATAGGAATGGCTTTCTTCTTGTCCAGCACACAGAGATAGGGGACAGATTTGTAGTATTTCCAGTGTAGCATAATGTAGTGTAGTGGTTAAGGTAATGTTTCTCAACCGTAGAGACTTCAAGGTATCTGGACTTCAACTCCCAGAGTTCCCCAGGCAGCCATGCTGGCTGGGGAATTCTGGGAGTTGAAGTCCAGACATCTTAAAGTCCCTAAGGTTGAGAAACGCTGGGTTAAGGTGTTGGACCCTGTTGCTAGTCCACCCATAGCTGTAGAAGTTCACAGGTGACTTAGGGCCAAACATGCTCTCTCAGCTCAACCTACCTCACAGGGTTGTTGTGGGGAAAAATAGGAGACTGGAGCACTGTTCACACCACCTTGGCTCCTTTACCAAAGGCAGGTTATAAATCTGAGGAATAAATACTTCCAAACAAGTCTTTAATTGTGTGATCATCCTGCCTTTCACATAAAATTATACTATGGGTTCAGACATCAGAACGTTCTACTTGTTGTCCCTCCAACCCCTCTTATATTTCCCCACTATTTCTTTCACATTTTTCTTTCCATAGGTAATCTATTGAAGAAAAGGCTGAATTCTTGCACGGTGTATTTAAACAAATGGCATGAAGTATCCCCACTCTTTAGCTGTTGCTGCTGCTGAAAATGAAGGAGCCCTGGGCAGAGTGGGTATGCATGTTTGTGTTCTCTTATAAAGAAATAATATGTGAACCAGACATTACCAAATAGTCATAGTAAAAAGTACTTTCTCCTGTGGGGATGCATTGCGAGGTTTCCTTCCCCTCCACCTTTAAGATCCTATTAAAACCAATTTGAAAGCCAGTTGAATCAAGCCAACAGATACAACATCAAGCCAACAGATACAATGTGGCAGAAATGTTCCCTTCTTTTCCCTTTCTTTTGCAATTCTGAGTGACCATTGAGGGCAAGCTGGGAGTGAGTGGAAGGTCATTTAATGTTTGAGAAGTGCTTTTATATTCATAACCCCTAAGGTCTGGGATTGGGGGGCAGGTTCCTGCCAATTAGCAAAATATATATATTTTTCCCTCAGAAAGAATAACTAACCAGAAAAAAAAACTCTTCACTTCACATAAACTGAGTATTACAATAGATGTGTTCAATTATATGCCCTCTCACTTTCAATAGATATGGTAGGAAATATTCCACATGGCTGATGAAGTATATAAGATCTGGAAAAATATTCAGCATTCATTTGACTGAGACAGTTTCCCCTGCAATTATTGTGATGTTGGAAAGAAATACACCGTAATACAAATTAGTGAATTCCTTATAAGATCTCATCAAACACCAATTTCATAGTTAATTGACACAATCTAGCCAGGTTAACCACTTTTAAACTCCACTGCTTTCAACAGCAGCTATTTAAGCCAATGCCTAGTGCTTTCTCTGAAATCAAGGGGACTTAAATATGCTTACATTTGATAGTAATGCCTGTTTACAGTAATTTTCAGTATGGAAGAAAAAAATTGCAAGGAATTCTGGGTTTTATCACCCACTATGGCTTAGGAGTCTCTTGAGAACCAATGTAATAGCAAGGCTGAGTCCAAGGAACAATGTGTGCAAAGTACATAAGCGCAAGCAAAGCAGCACTTCTCAAAGCTTTAAAGCAGCCGCATCTTTTGAAGGTCTCAGTGCAGCTGTTTCAAAGGCTTTCCCAGGTTGTCTGTACATGTTAGTGGATGCCTTGGCAATGCTTCCACTGGGGCCACAGCTGTAACTGTAAAGCAGCTGTGCATGCATCCACATGTGGAAAGAGCCAGAGAACCTTCCGAGGCAGCCAGGCGGAGCCTTCTGGAAGACTTAATGAAGAGCTTCTTTCAAACATTTTCTGCAGCCTATTTAACAATCATTCAAAGTATTCTATTATTATTTTATGGAGCAACTATCCTACCAACTGATGCATAGTCTGACTTTAAAGCCCTCTTTTTTTAGCTCATAGTTGTAATGATTGCCTATTCCAATAAAAGGAGTCTCATCAGTAGTTACTAGAGAAAACTAATTTATTGAATGAATAGTATGCAAAGTACGAAGAAAGCTGAGAATGAGCAAAAGCGCACCAAATACAAACTAAAAACCCTCGCTTCAAAACCAGCCCCGCCCTTCCTCCCTCCTAGCAACCACCCCCTCCCAGGTGTTAGCGACCGCTACCCACATCGGCCCGAGAAAGTAACCTTGAACAGAGTCAGTAACCCAAACATACATTCCACAGTTGCAGTAAGAAGATTACAGCCTGGCACGGCTGGAAATTTCCAACCCGCAAACACGGGTTAGAAAAGTGACATGCGAAACGTTACGATGTATACTGAACATTGAAACGATGAACATGACAATAGTCTGCTATTATCTCCCCTAGATACTGGGTTTCTTCATGTGAGTTTAGTGGTTAGAAACAGAACAGAAGCTTCTCCCCAGCCTGAACATTCATTCCAGAGCTTTCCTTTTTCCTTTTCCTCTGCAGATCACTGGCTCTCATTGTAAGGAGGCACTTTTCCAAAAGATCAACTAATCAACTAATTAGTGGGGACCCAAACAGGGGAAAAACAGCTTCTTGTTTCCCACAGGCCAGCTGGACTGCCTGATCAGCCATCCAGCAGGAAAAGTGGGGAGAGCTCTCCACAGCTCTAGAAGTTGCAAGCGTTGCCACCATGGACTGCATATGGCTGGTGGGCTCCAAATTGCCCACCCATAATCTGGAGGTTGAGGCTGTAGTCATACGGATGTATTTGGGGAGACAGAAGAACTTGTAGAGCCAGCTTGGTGTGGTGGTTAAAGTAATCAGGCTAGAAACCGAGAGACCATGAGTTCTAGTCCCACCTTAGGCACAAAGCCAGCTGGGTGACCTTGGGCCAGTCACTCTCTCTCAGCCCTAGGAAGGAGGCAATGGCAAACCACTTCTGAAAAACCTTCCAAGAAAAACTGCAGGGACTTGTCCAGGGAGTCACCAGGAGTCAAAAACTGATTCAAAGGCAAAAAAAAAAAAGGACATGTAAAGGTGGAATCAGTTCTTTTCCTACAAAGTGATCAGCCCTGGTTAAGAACTTTCAGTGAAGAAATCATGTTATACACTTTCATATGCATTTTGCCCCATTCAGATCAGGACTGTAGAGGTTTTTTACTACACTGATACTCTGTAGAATCATCAGTTTTTATACTGATTATTCTACATATTAAAAATGTGAGTACTGACATAGAAATAAGATCAGTTTGGGGGACTTTGCCTATTTGGTTCCTTGTTGTTGTTTATTCGTTTAGTTGCTTCCGACTCTTCGTGACTTCATGGACCAGCCCACGCCAGAGCTTCCTGTCGGTCGTCAACACCCCCAGCTCCCCCAGGGATGAGTCCGTCACCTCTAGAATATCATCCATCCACCTTGCCCTTGGTCGGCCCCTCTTCCTTTTGCCCTCCACTCTCCCTAGCATCAGCATCTTCTCCAGGGTGTCCTGTCTTCTCAGTATGTGGCCAAGGTATTTCAGTTTTGCCTTTAATATCATTCCCTCAAGTGAGCAGTCTGGCTTGATTTCCTGGAGGATAGACTGGTTTGATCTTCTTGCAGTCCAAGGCACTCTCAGAATTTTCCTCCAACACCACAGTTCAAAAGGATCTATCTTCCTTCGCTCACCCTTCCTTATGGTCCAGCTCTCGCAGCCATATGTTACTACGGGGAACACCATTGCTTTAACTATGCAGACCTTTGTTGTCAGTGTGATGTCTCTGCTCTTAACTATTTTATCAAGATTTCTCATTGCTCTTCTCCCAAGGATTAAGCGTCTTCTGATTTCCTGACTGCAGTCAGCATCTGCAGTAATCTTCGCACCTAGAAATACAAAGTCTTTCACTGCTTCTACATTTTCTCCCTCTATTTGCCAGTTATCAATCAAGCTGGTTGCCATAATCTTGGTTTTTTTGAGGTTTAGTTGTAAGCCAGCTTTTGCACTTTCTTCTTTCACCATCATAGGGCTCCTCAGTTCCTCTTCACTTTCAGCCATCAAAGTGGTATCATCTGATATCTGAGATTGTTAATGTTTCCTCCAGCGATTTTAACTCCAGCCTTGGATTCCTCAAGCCCAGCATGTTGCATGATGTGTTCTGCATACAAGTTGAATAGGTAGGGTGAGAGTATACAGCCCTGCCGTACTCCTTTCCTACATTATATATTTATAATAATGTGTCTGCTTAGTCTGTGGCCTAGGCACTAACCTTTAATGGACACTTTCAAGGCCACTGCTCCTCTCCTTAAAATTTTTTCTCTTTAAAACAGGCTTGAAGTAGAAAATTATTCAAACAGACGACGACTCCTTTAACAGAAGTCAATAATTTTCCATTAATGTGTTCATATCTGAATTTAAGATATATACCCAGTTTACACCTTATGCTCTTCACCATAATACTAAATCATCTTTAATAACCTACAGATTTAATATACATGAACTATGCTAGAAAACTGCAATAAATGTTTTTACTTTTCTTATCATTACTTGATTTACTATGTTGTAAAATGCTATCATATCGCAGGCAGACTGAAGGCACTCTATATAAATCAGTCTAAACCAATGTAAATGCTTGAATGCAAAAACACCAACTTGGTTTAACCTGTAAATAAGTTATACTTAAATCCATTAGTTTGTCTGAATCTTTATGTGTAGATCAGTATGAATAACAGCATAATCCTGCGCTCTGAATGCATTTATACACATATTGCTTCCAATGAGGCAAAGTTACTTCACTCAACAAATCCTCTATTTGAGTGCTGAGCATTTCACTGGAATATTTAATACCACACAGAAGCTAGACGTATAATGCAAGCAAAATATGTGATGTTCTAAAAACTTTCTAAAAATGCCATCATTAATTGAATAGATGACTTTGGATGCTCAGTTCAGTTTAGATTCATAGCTCCTCCAGTATCCTTTCAGGTATGCTAGAGAACACATTTTGGGCAAAATGCTGTTGGTGAGCTTCCCTTTCATCAATGTCTCTCTGTCAATTTTCTTGCTTCTCCCCTCAGCCTGGACTTTGTCACTTCCTACAGCAAAATTAGGGCCCTTCTCTTGACACCCTCCCAGAAAAAAAAACAAGTATCTGTCACATATTCTTCAGTTGAGAATATTTATGTTACTAGGTAACTCAGTTACCATGTACAATTACAAAAACCACAACAGCTAAAAATAATTTGACTGCACATTTTCCTTGATAGTATCGCTCATCAAGCGTACACCTAAAGAAAAACAGCAGTCAAGATATTTGTAAAGCGACCTGTGTCTTTGGTCTTGAGGTACATGGGGACTAACCAGTCCCAGCCTAAAGCTTATACTTTCATGGGAGATTAGCTGAACAGTTTCCGGACTGTGCAGGCATGTGGTTCTTTGAAGGTACAAACCACCTAAATGTCACCTGAAGGAAACAGACAAAACCACAATTCAGGCAAAGCTTGAGTGAAAGCATTCCAGTCAGTCCCAATGATATTTTAATTATACATCAATGGCAAACTGGTTGTGACTCCAAAGTAGACAGACTGCTGTTGTGTGCTGGGCCACTTTTGTTTCTTTGATGAGGGAAAGATCCTTTTAAAAATTTACATGTACAGTATTCAACACAGAGAATACAACAGAGATAGAGTAAGCCTGGTTGTTGTTGTTTTTGTTGTTTTGCCACAACATCTCAATGAAGTGTCACCTGCTAGGGGGAAAAGAAACACCAATCACTCTCCCTAAAGTAAATTCTATCAAGTCACCTAACAGATGGCAAGTGCTACAGAGGGATGTGGAGTATAGTGGAAGGGAGTCCTCTTGATGTTCCTCCCAACCCATCCTCTGCTCCCGTTACCTATCACTTGGATTGTTTCTGAACATGGGCAAATGAATGCAAAGCTTATGTGAAAAAATATCCTGTCTGATAATTAAGAGGTATAAAAGAGGGCATGGGAAGAAATAGAAGGGAATGATCACTAATGAGTAAGCTCCATCTTCAACTGGTGCTGCAAGGAAATGGCAGTGCTGTCAGAGACTGTCCAAGGAATTCTGACCTAGTGCCCAGAAATAGCTGGTGGAAAGCCATGGAGAACATGCCATCTGAATGGCCTATGTAAAACCATACTTACTACCATGGCTCCTAATGACACCAATGCCAAAATGGAGTAGATAAATCCAGTCAAGGGAGAAATAACTGAAGATGGTAAACACTGTTATAAAACTGGAACAGAATGACTATAAGCAGACCCAAGTATGGGCAGGGGATGAGAAGAAGTCAATGTCATAAAAACATGGCAGAAAAAAACAGGTATAAGGACATGTTTGTGCCTTTCTTGGGTTAAGTGAGGAAGTGATAAATCCACTTCCTCCATGAAGATCTCAGATAGCAACTAGTGGGAAATTCTGCCTGAAATCCTGGAAAACTACAACTACCTAAATTACTGGGCTAGTTGGTTCTAATCACATGTCTGCCAGTAAGGTCTATTATGCTGGTAGGCACAAGAAATAGGGCATTTTTAGCTCTTATAGAAAGTCCTACCACCAGAGAGTACACATATAAATCCTTTCCCTAAATGTTTTTAAATAAGCTGTAAAGATTTTGACTCTTCTATTTCAAATGAATGGATGTCCAGTTTTATTCTACTATTGCCATTGCTGTAATTATGGTAAATATTCCAAGGCTTTTTGAAGAGTTACATTAGATTTTATATTGTCTTGTTTTAATCAAAGAGTTTTTGACTTTGCAGAGGCATTTCCTCAAAAGTCAATATAAAACATAGTACATTAAAAATAATAAAGGAATAGTCTGACAGGGTAGAAGAGAATCTCTTAAGCTACCCATATTCTACAATTAATTTTCCTTTAAACCAAGAGCTCATGGGATACAATGAATAGAGTGCTGGATTTTGACTCTGTAGATGAGGTTTCACATTCCAGATCAGATATGAGTCACATGGGGTGATCCAGGTTATACTGAATATAGAGTATCTAAGCCTCTTGAGTTCAACAGAGGGGGAGGGAATATAAACGTGATAATATCAGCCCACTACTCCACATTAAAGAGACAGAATATTCACTCCTCGAAACCAGAAGAAAAGGGCAAGAGTCTCAAATAAATAACAGCTAAATAGTATGTTATGCCAAAGTATGAGTTTGCAATCAGCTGTACCTTCCTGGTTCACGGCCTTCCTCTCTCTCTTTCGTCCTTAACTTTCTGTTTTCTTTTCTTCTGCTCATAATAGTTTGCATAATGACTCAACTAATAAGCTATGTTTAGCAGAACTCTTCAATGCATGGTGTCAAATTCAGATCAAACCATAGATTTAGATTGCTCTGGAAATTCATTTAAATATTATAGCAGACTCTGGATCATGAAAACCCAGAAAAGTGGAAAAGAAAAACTGAAGAAGGGAGGAGTGATGTTTAATTTTTTGCAGAAGATAGGAAATAATCATAGGTGTGCTCTTCAAACTGAAATTATATAAAGCGAATTGCTTTTATTTTACATCATGTGCTATAATTTTTTGTCTCATAATTAGCAATGATAGTAGGAAGGAATAAGCACATTTTGTCTGAAAACAGGTTGACAGCAGCAGTGATGACATTCCATAAATAATGAGAAACTCCCAAGATATTATCACTTGCTTGCTTGATTTTTTTTAAAGTACATGTTAATTGGTGCCAATCATCATGTATTTCAGGGATACTTCCTGTACTTTAACTTCTTTGTCAGAAAACTGCCTATCTCTTATTGGCAGAAATGGATACAATTAAAACTATTACCCTGATTAATTAATCTTTTTTGCTCTCTGGATCCAAAAATCTAGTTCCAGCATTCCAAACAATTTAGTTCAGTAGCTATGTCCTTCAAGAAAGGGACTGAGTGTTTTAGAAGGCCTCTTTTGTATGGCAGACCATGAACAGTTACACATCTTACTGAACAAAAAGTAGAGTACAGTACAGGCCAGCCACCTTGTTAGGGAGCAGGAACAGACATCACCTCAAATCAACCCTGCCCACCACAATTGCAAACTTCTTCCTCCAGAAGGAGTACTTTTCTCCTAGTACAACAAGTGCTGTTGTCTCATTTGCCTGCTGCAGCTGATTTTCCTCTGAGCCAGTGTTTCTCAGCCTTGGCCATTTTAAGATGTGTGGACTTCAACTCCCAGAATTCCCCAGCCAGCATTTGCATTTTTCCTGCCTTTCCTGAAGATCACCTACTGCTGATTTTGTTACAACAGGTCTTGCCTTACATACAAAATGTCTCTAGTTCAAAACCCTGTAGAAACTTTTTTTTCCCAATTACTGTTTTTCTCTCTACTTTTCTGCTGGGTTGTATTTGTTTGTTTTTAATAAGTCCACCAGTCAAATGATTCATCATTTTTCCAGACATTTGAAGTGGGGATAAGAGAAGGAAATCGGATGTCTTTTTTGCATATTATGGCTGAATACTGTAGATCACATTTTTAAAAATAAGTGAAACCAGATGGCTTTGATGGTTGAGTACCACAATCCCCCATAATATGAAGTATCTATAGTATATATAGCTTCTGAACACTTTCTTATATATCTTTAAAGTCTAGACATTATATACTGTAAAACGTATAGGTACCTAAGAAACTTAAGAACCATTCACACAATTCTGTACTGGGGGGATATCTTTAAATGCTATAACAAATAAGTCTTTATTTGTATTTTCTTTAAGTTTGTTACTATTACATAAAGCATCCCAAACTCATGGTAAGATCTACTTAAAATGAAATGATCAGAACTTAAACAGAGTTTGAAAGCGGTGTGGCTTAAGGTAAAACTGAAAAAAGCTGCACTGAAAATTTTCAAATATGTCTTACATTCAACAATGGACTAGTCATATATTGCATCATAATTTCTGTGGTCTTACCTCTGTCAAGGATAATCTCCCATTTATATAATGCCTCTTCATAACATATATTTATAAATTCATCATATATGTGTGCATATATATATACACACACGCACACACATATATACATATACATATTAATTCTAGACCAGACTAAAACCAGGTCTGGATATCTCAAGGAACACTTGCTAAGGTCCAGTCACTAGCTACTGTAATAAGACCAGAAGCATTTCCCTGCTTGAATAATACTACCTGACAGTCTGATGTCATAGGAGATGAAGCAAGGAGAAGAGGGAGTTGAGTTATTAGTTTGATTAGAATCTAGGCCTTTCCAGACATGCAATTTATATTGAAATACCATCTGCTTCTCATTTGTGGATAGCATCCAAACTGCTTACACAGCAAAATCAGGTTTTTTTGTTTGTTTGTTTGGGTTGGGTTTTCCCTCAGCTCAAACAATACCATTTTGCTGCAGCAGAAAGACCATTGACAGATACAGAATGGTAGTGTGCAATATCTTTTGGGTCACTAAACAATGGACCTGACAGGAAAGGGTTAAATCCTGTTCTGCTAAGCAGAGAGGGTCAAAAGAATCCCCTTCCTCTTCCTTGGGAAGAAATCCCCTGAAGTCATAGGAAATTACTACAACTGTATATCTTACATTCTTTATTTCTTCTAACCAAAAAACTAAACCAAAGGAAACATAGAAGAAGTGTCATAAGCACTGATGGTGAGCAGGAGGGGGCCCCTATCCAGGGGGGAAAACACATGCGTAGTACTGAGGAGTTAAGCAGCCATTCAAAGAGACACAGATCAGACCCGCCTTGACTTTTGGGGTTTATCTGTCTGGGTTTTTCCCACACTTCTTCAGTTTGTTAGGATTTTCTGTCTAATGTAGCAGTAATAAAACACTAGAGTCCTATTCCTTGTCTCAGCATGGTTTCCTGACTGTTAGGACATCAATCCTAACAAACTCTTACTCCCATCAAAAGAGGGAGGAACAAAAAAAAAAAAGGAGAGACATTTGGGAAAATGTCTTCGGAAAACCAGGAAATTCAGCAAGCCATCCAACAACTGGCAGCAGCATTGCAACAACATCAACAAGTAGATCTCCAGTGTTGACATTACAAGCAGCTATGCTACAGCAGTTACAACAACCAGCTCCGGTTAACCCACAACCGGTGCCAGCAGCAGCAGCAGCAGCTCCGCCAGTAGTCTTGAGATCCCAGGGCAGTCTACCAGAGAAGTTTGGAGGAGAAGCAGGACAGTTGAGAACCTTTCTCACACAGTGCACAATGTTTTTCGACAGCAGACCGGCAGAGTTTCCCACAGACAGAACCAGAGTCACCTTCATCCTAAGTCTGCTAAAGGGACCAGCAGCCAAATGGGCTATTCCCATGGTGGAGAACGACGGCCCAATTCTCAACGACTACCAGAATTTTCTGGCAGGGTTCCGAGCACACTTTGATGACGCAATCAGAGAGGTCTCTGCCAGCCGGGAAATTCGGAAGCTCAAGCAAGGCAACAAGAGGGTGGGAATTTACATTGCTGATTTCAAGCTGTTAGCAGGAGATCTGGACTGGAATGAGAGTGCCTTGAAAGACCAATTCAAACGGGCTGGATGAAGAAATTAAAAATGAATTAGTGCACCAGGGAACACCAGCTACCCTAGAAGGTTTATATCAACTGTCTGTGGTCGTAGACGCCAGGCTAGAAGAGCTCAGACAGATGCAGCCAGGGAGAGGCAGGGGCCTCAGAGCACTTCCAGGATTTCCAGCTCTCTCTGCAGCATCTCTCTACTCAGGACCAGAGGAGCCGATGCAGATCGGGGTGAGCAGGAGGCTTACTTCCGAGGCTGAGAGACAGAGAAGGAGAGAGAGAGCCCTCTGTTTCTACTGTGGAGTCCAGGGGCACATGGTGAGAGCTTGCCCAGCGAGAAGCCAAGCCAATTCCGTAAGAGCCCCAGGGCAAGCAGCAGAACCAAGAGCCACCTCCACCTCAACTTCCAACCAGGGAAACTCCGTTGGTCTCCCTCCACAGAGTTCAGCAGGGAGACCATCAATCAATTAAGAAGGGCTCATTCTGAGGATTCCAAGCAATCCTTTTACTACTTACCAGTCATAATGCACATAAACCCAGAGCACCAGGTCAAGCTAGAGGCCCTCGTGGATTCCGGAGCTTCCACCAATTTTATTGATGTACAGACTGTACAAGACCTCAACATCCCAACCATAGAATTGCCATGTCCCATAGAAGTGGAGACCATTGACAGCCAGTTCCTCAAGGCAGGGCCGATTCGAAGTTTCACAGAACCTTTGCAACTAACAATGGGAGACCACACTGAGTGGATCCAACTTTATGTTACTGCATCACTTAATGTGCCTATAGTCCTGGGCACACCTTGGCTGAAGATCCACAACCCATTGTTGGACTGGACTATGGGAGCAATCTCCTTCCCAGCTAAGGAATGCCAGCACCACAAGATTCAAGCCGCTCTTCTCTCTCCAGCAACCAACGCAGTCATGGAAGCAGGGGGGGTCCAGTTGCCAGCCAAGTATGCAGATTTCGCAGACGTTTTCAGCAAACAAGAGGCCACAGCACTACCCCCCCATAGGGACTGTGATTGCACCATTGAGTTGATACCAGGAGCCAGGATTCCAGCAAGGAAATAATATCCCATGTCCCCCAAGGAACTAGCCACCTTAAAGGATTACTTGGATTCTAATCTCCAAAAGGGTTTCATCCGACCATCTACTTCCCCAGCGTCTGCTCCTACCTTCTTTGTACCAAAGAAGCCTGACCCGTTGGCATTGGCAAACCAGGAGGCACCCATGAGAGTGGTGCATGATTTCAGCTCCCTCAATAAAGTCATGGTCAAGGAAAATTACCCACTCCCCCCAATATCTGATCTGCTGGATCGCTTACAGAAAGCACGCATTTTTACTAGGTTGGACCTCAGGAATGCGTACAATCTGATCCACATGAAAGAGGGGCATGAATATCTGACTGCCTTCGATACCAGGTTTGGTAAATTTGAGTACCTTGTTTTGCCCTTTGGCTTGTCTAATGCAGGAGCCATATTTTCCTGATTTATGAATCAAACTTTTTCTGATTTACTAGATAAGTATCTGGTCATTTATCTAGATGACATATTAATATCTCTGAGGATGCTACAACTCATGTAACCCATGTACGTAATGTCTTACAAAGACTGAGAGAGAACAAGCTGCTCGCCAAGCTAGAGAAGTGTGCCTTCGATTTAACTGAATTACATTTCCTGGGCTATAGAATATCAACAGAAGGCATATCCATGGATCCTTCTAAGGTCCAGGCAATTCTCTCTTGGCAACCTCCCCGAAATGTTAAAGATATACAAAGATTTCTAGGATTCTCCAATTTTTACAGGAGATTCATAAATAAATTTAGTGACAGGGCTGAACCCCTCACACAGTTTTTGAAGAAAGGATCAAAATTCATTTGGGGGGAGAGAGAGCAAGCAGCCTTCCAAGAATTTAAGCAACTCTTTGCATCCCAGCCACTTTTAAAGCACCCTGATCCCACGAAGCAATTCATAATGCATTCAGATGCTTCAGATTTTGCTATCGCTGGTGTTTTATTGCAATATAATGACAAAGAAAGGTAGACACTGCTTCCTTGTGCATTTTTCTCCCGCACGCTCTCACCAGCTGAGAAAAACTATGATGTTTTTAACAAGGAGTTGCTGGCAATTAGAGCAGCATTTCAAGAATGGAGGCACTGGCTAGAAGGTGCAACCTTTCCTGTGAAAGTTTGCACCAATCACAAGAATTTACAGCTTCTACAAAACACCAGATCCCTCACCCCACGCCAAATCAGATGGAGCCAGTTTTTCTCCCGTTTCAATTTTGTTATTTCTTATGTTCCTGGGGCGCAGAACTGTTTGGCAGATGCCCTGTCTCAATCCATTCAGGCAACCCCCGCCACTCACCAGGAGGTACAAGTTACTATATTACAACCTCACAACTTTGAGCAGTCTATGAGGGGGAACCAGACAGAGATTTTAGCAGCAGGCAGAAAGCAGAGGACCTATTTACAAGAGTCAGAGCTCAGCAGCAACAGGACCCGTGTGCCAGGGCCAGGATGGATGACCTCCAGAGGGATCCGCAAGACACTGCCTCCCCATTTAATGTGCAGGCAGGAATCCTCTGGCATAATGGGCGATTATACATTCTCCCATCATTGAGGGAAGACGTACTGAGACTTTGCCATGACCATCACGCGGCAGGCCACGGAGGTGTTTTCAAAACTCTCCATAGAGCTGAGAGACTACTGGTGGCCTAAGATGACTGCAGTCATAAAGGGTTACGTTGCTTCTTGTCATACCTGTAGATGAGCCAAGCCTCTCCCAGGGAAGCCCACAGGACTCTTGCAACCCCTACCCACCCCCAGTAGGCCTTGGGATACAATTTCCATGGATTTCATCACTGATTTACCCCCAGTCCAGGGGCTGACTTCCATACTAGTGGTGGTGGACCTTTTTACTAAAATGGCGCATTTTATTCCTTGCAAGGGCCTCCTATCTCCACCAGCCACAGCGCAGTTGTTTATGGACCATGTTTTTAGGTATAGAGGCATGATAAATCACTTGGTGAGTGACAGAGGCCCTCAGTTCACTTCCAGGTTCTGGAGGGCCCTTTTCCAGTCATTAGGGGTCCAGATCCACCTATCATCATCGAATCATCCTGCTAGTAATGGGCAAGCTGAGAAAATTAACCAGTGGTTACAGCAGTATCTCAGGTGTTACATCACTTATCAGCAAGACAATTGGCCAGCTGTGCTCCCTATGGCAGAATTTACTTATAACAACTCTGTGCAATCCTCTACCAAGATGTCTCCTTTCCAAGCACTCTATGGGGTTAACCCTCAGGTGTTGCCCACCTCCTCCCAGCAGGGAACTGTTCCAGCCGTGGCTGATTTTCTTAAAGAGCAACAAGCCGCACAGGAGTTGTTAAAGGAGCAGCTGAACAGGGCAAAGAGTGCTTACAAGAGAGCTGCAGATGCTCACAGACAAGAGGGGCCAGCGATTGTGGTAGGAGACAAAGTGGTGTGGCTCTCTACCAAGTTTTTGACCTCTACCAGGCCTTCCAAGAAGTTGGACTCTAAGACTATGGGCCCTTTCACTGTGGTACAGCAGATAAATCCAGTGGCTTATCATTTACCAGCATCCATGAAAGTCCATCCAGTGTTTCACAGACCTTGCTAGCCAAAGACCCTCCCCCAAGTGCCTTACGATCGCAAATGCCCCCCCTCCAGTAATTGTGGATGGGGAGGAGGAATACGAAGTTGAGGAAATTCTGGACTCTAGGAGGAGGGGAAGGGGCATCCAATATTTAATACACTGGAAAGGGTACCCTGAGGAAGAGCGCACGTGGGAAAATGCCAGAGATGTGCATGCACCAGTGCTGGTTCAACGATTCCATCAGCTTTTCCCTCACAAGCCCAAGCCTTGCACTCTACCAGAGATTCCTCACTTGACTGAGCAAGCAGAGGAATCCCAAGCAGAGGAGTTCATAAGTTGGCAACCTCTACCCCCGCCAGAGGCTCTGAGGCCAGAACGAGAGGAGGAAGGGGAGCCGCAGCCCTCCACCTCTGGCTTGCATTTCCCAAGGGGGAGGGGGGAAGAATCTTCTAATTATCTAGCTATTTTCCAGCAGCAGCCACCTGGGCCAGAAGCATTATCAAACCTGGACAGCAGCACTGATTTGTCCTTGGAGGAGTTTTCCTTTGAAGAATTTCCATCGTTGCCCAATTCCCATGGGAGCTTGGAGGGGGAGATGGACTCTCATGAGACTCTGGAGGGAGGAAGGAACTCTAGAGAGGAGGGGGCTGAAATGGAATGTAAATCTGGAGGGGAGGGTGATGTCATGAGTACTGATGGCGAGCCGGAGGGGGCCTCTATCCAGGGGGGAAAATGCATGCGTAGTACTGAGGAGTTAAGCAGCCATTCAAAGAGACACAGATCAGACCCGCCTTGACTTTTGGGGTTTATCTGTCTGGGTTTTTCCCACGCTTCTTCAGTTTGTTAGGATTTTCTGTCTAATGTAGCAGTAATAAAACACTAGAGACCTATTCCTTGTCTCAGCGTGGTTTCCTGTTAGGACAAGAAGGGTATATCCACCAACATAGAACATGACAAATTCACAAACAGACTGTCTCATAACTACTCCCTAAGTTCAGACTATATACTACTTCAGGTGGGACAGTAAGGTCCCTCATCCAGTGATTAGAAGGATATTTCACAATATTCTTTAATTTGTCGGGGCAATGGAACCAACAGAAAAGGGACACAATAAAGTAGTATCCCCTGAGGTAGACACTGTCAATCTATAGTATGCTCTGCAGAATTGTATAAGGACCATTTCTGCAAATTGAATTTTTCTTGTAGTGTCTAGGGAATGTGGAAGGGCTACTCCAAGTAACTGCCCTATTGATGTCTGTCAGTGGCACCTATATTCCCAGAGCTACCAATGCTACTGCTTCCTTCATTGAGTAGGCCACAATTCCTCTCACTGTTTGCAGAGTGGACTAATATGAAGCATTCTCTCACCCAACCACTAATAGTAGATTGGGACATCCACTTTGCTTGTAGAAGAACAGGCTGACTGGTAGAATTCTGGTGTGTCTACAGTAAATCTGAAGTGCCTTGAATATGTAAAATAGGCTCATTTGGCCATGAGGATAACAGCACATCACTTGCTTCTGTTGGTCCCTCCTGTAACTGAGGAAAGAAGTGCTGAACATGTCTACTCTTTGGGTCTACAAATAAGATATCTGTTGGAGGGGTGGTAGTTCCTACCTTGCTGTTGTCTGCTTGAATATCTCAGGGTATACATTCTATTCTCTCTGAAACTTACTGCAACATTTGCTGACCCCTTTATATATTTTACTAACATATGTAATTTCCACACTTTAGATCTCCTTGACAAGTTGCATTAATGAAATGTTCAGACCCTGGCCAAGGGAATATCTCTGACCCCTAACTGGTCAATAGGAAAAAATGTACCACAGCATGACCACGTCACCTGGACTGCCTGGCTGTTGAGGTGGCCCTCCTATCAATCAGGCTGGTATTTATGGTAATCTGCATCCTGGTTAGTTCTTTGAGTGGAATTCCTTGAAATATGTGAACTGGGAGCAATGAAAGGATTGAGAGGGACTGTGAGGAAACTGAGAAAGTAATGAAAGCAAGCTAGACATAAACACCAACAGATGGAAGAGGAATTCATTAGTAGCTTATCACATAAATGACAACTTGGTCCAGGCTGCAGAGAGCCTGAGAAGAAGAAATTCAAAGATTTTCCATCTTAATGAGCTCTCTAATAAAAAGAGGGCTAGAGGTTCCATTCACAGCTTTCAGGATTCTGTATCCTTGTATGCTGTACCCCTACTTCTTGCATTAAAACACCTTATTCAAGCCTGTGTGATTCTTGCTTCCTTGATCATGCCCTGTGGTATGGGGCTTACCACCAGGGGCCATTTCTGAGGCTTTTTCAGCTAGTTGCTCTGTTCCTCAGCCAAAAATCATAAGAACCATTTTGTGTTTGCTAATGTCTCTGGATTAGATTGCTGGGGAAGTGCTGCCATTAGTCCTGCCAACCACCTTTGGGGTTCTTCCACTAACAGCAAGGCCTCAGTGACACACCAGATAAAAGACTCTGTTGTAAGGGGGTTGCAGCGTAGAATTTCTGAAGACTCCTCTTCTCTCTCTTCTTCTCCCTCTCTGTCTTGCTCTCTTTAGGTTTCCAGTTCCAAAGGCTGAAGCCAAATGGAAACCATTACTCATCTCAAGAAGGTAGAGCCAAAGCCTGAAGGTTTCCTCCCAGGGAACAGGAAGGAAATTCTTCTGGTCCTGGCATCTCAGAAGGAGTTAACCCTTTCTGTTGGCTCCATGACTCAAGTGACTGAAAACATTACAATTTGGAGGGCTACCTGGAATTAGCTGGGATAAAAAATACTGGGGAAGTCTGAACCTCCAGCTTTAAAAGGGTTGCTATAACACATCATTTTGTGTTTCCTCCATGTGTTCCTTTATCTCCCTCTGATGCACCTTCCTACTGCATTAGTCAGTTTTATGTTGCAGGTCGGCACTCTAAAAATGCACTACAGATAATGTAGTTACTAAAAGGACTTCAAGAACACAAAAAGAAGAGGCTGCAACAATGAAGGGCCAAAATGCTACATTATGTTTGAACTATGCTGGAGCAGTGGCAAAGAAGGCTTGAGCATTAAGCACTGAGAGGGGGTCTCCTAGCTCTCTGATTGTAATGTGCTGCAAACCAGCTTCACCTTCTACAGTACTCTAACATCTATTGTTGGTTCTGTCTACCTTTGGGAGGAGAAATGGTTGGCCCAGAATTTGACTGTGGAGACCAGGGAACTAGTTTTTTTTTTCTCCCAGAAAGCATTTTGTTACAATATTTTAAAATACAGATTAAAAAAGAGAGTGATGTAGGGAGACCATATAAACCCCAGTTTGAGCTCCTGGAAGAAAGGCAGGATATAAGTGAACCAAATCAATAAAATTATAAAATCTTTATTCTAGAATTTCCAGCCTGACGGCTATCACAATGTTGCCTGTAGCTCTTGGACTTCCTAGCCAGTATGGTCAATGGAGAATTCAGAAGTTGTGATGGGCTATGTTTGTAGTGCACTATCTTACAGAAGTACACTATTCCAACAAGATATTTCAAAGACAATTTACTATTTTAGGTGTATATTTGTGCAGGAACAAATAGTTCAGTATATGTATATTGGAATAAAACAATAACATATGTAATAGGCTGTTGGTCTCCATTCTTAGTTCTATAGCAGGAAGAGACTCTAGAAGTTTATTGTTTGACTTGGGGCCAGTGATTTATGATACAATGAAGCCATTATAGAAGAAAGGAAGAGGTGGCTGAAGCCAACTAATCTTGTGCACTACATTTATAGGGCCAGTAATTATCCAAATTTTTTGAGAAGCACAATAATATCTGCTGAAAGGGAACATCTGGGAGGGGAGCAAGATGTCCCAATTAAATGATTGATGAGCTGCTCATGTGTTAGATTACTTGCTGTGTTAACGGGATTGCAATTTTACAAATGCCACTCAAGTTAACAAATGTGCTTTGAGAGGAATGTCAGGGGAAGGAACTAAGGAGGGGATCATGGAAAAAGAATTCTAGTCCCATATGTGATTCAACTAAGGAGAGCAGGAATGAGTTTGGGCACAAATGAAGTGTAGCTACGCTGCAATTAAATGTGCTATGCAAGACGGGATTGGGAGGACCTGAATGCATGGAATGTTTCAATAAGCATGTGATGTTACTCACTTGTTTTAACAGGAATAGTTAATTAAAGAGACATTTTTTGTTTTCTAGGAAAACAGCAATGGCTTTCAGTTACACTCTCAACTAAGTTTACTGTAGAATCCCATGCAGCTTTTCTGTTGAAAATTGCTGTTTCATATCTTTTTTTATCTGTTTGTTTCTTTTTTCTTTTTTTGCAAAAGTAAGTTATTCTGAGTGCAATGAGCAACTTTGGAACAAATAGCAGCAAGGGAGGAGATGACTTTCATAAGAACATTCCTGCCAGATGCTTATCCACATAAGCATCCCAATGTGCAATCCCAATTCTGCATCAGGACCCCATGGCTGCTTTGTTCACAAAAAAATAAAATTTGACAAATTAAACAGCCCTGTTTAAACAAGTGATTCATGTCATATGCAGTAGTTTGGGCCTTTAATTTTAAGAAAGAAAGAAATTAGCAAGAGCTATAATCTACTTTTTTATAGTTGAAGTTCTCAGCTGACCTTATCTACTCCAGTTGCAGAGAAATAACACTGGGCATCAGAATGGTGATGGTTGGTGATACAGTCATGAAGTCCAAGGAAGTCATTGATCTAACAGAAAAGTGAGAAAAAATGTTTGCCTTTGTTCTGCATTTTGAGATTAATCCTCATTTAATCAATCGTCTATATAATGATGAAAACAGTGAAGGTAAGTAACAAAAAAGCCATGCCTCTAAATTCCAGAGAATTCTTCCTATATTGACCTCTCTACTAAACTGTACTGGAGACTGGCCACAGAATTGTACATTCATTCATTCATTTCAATTGTATGCCATGGGTTCCTACAGGACTCACTCATGGTGGCTATAGCTCAACTGTAGCACCGATGAAGCTTTGGGGGCCTCACTGCCAGTCTCTGCACAGTGCAAAGAAGATTGAGAGAAGCTTGTCCATCATTACAGCTTTTGAAATTATAAACACATCCTTTGTCCAGTAAGCTCACCATTATTTGTGCTGACATGATGGACTTCCTAGGATTTGAGGAAAAAGTCTTTCCCAGACTGCTCCCTGAGCTAATTAAATCACAGGTACTAATGACTGAACCTAGTATTCTCTGAAGACAATGCATGCAGTCTGCCAACAGGCCATGAGCCTTCTCCTTATGGAGAAGCCCTGAGTAATATGTCTGTAGGTTAAAAAGCACAGAAATGTGTTTTAGACTTGAAGAAGATGCTTTGCCTTATTAAATTTACTATTTTCTAAGTGCCATAACTCACTATTTGCTGTAATTTTTCTGTCACTGAATGTCTATCACAAGGAAGTTTCCTTCACCGGGCCTGAAAGATAGCCATTCAAGACTCCCTACTCCCCACAACTTATTCAGCTCCCTTCCTCCCTCCCCTTCCTCCTCCTCCTCCTCCTCTTCTCATGCCTCCCGCTCTTTGCATAATTCATAGCTTGTTTGCGTTTCCAGGCATGCCATTTTCAGACTTCAGAAAGAATTGTTGTAAGCAACAGCTTTCAAATTCTAACACCAACCTACTGGGAGCAACTACATTTGGGACAAGTGCTGGCCTGCCTTTTAATGTTTCTTTGCACTGCAGGCTGGACAGTTTGATACCAATTGTGGAACTGAAGTCAAATAAGCACCTTCTTTTCAGGTGCCAAAATCTCACAGCTCTTTAATAAAGGAAAAGGACATACAGACAGATATAGCTATAGATTATGGAGATAGAGATAGAGACAGAGACAGATATAGACACACACACACACACACACACACACACACTGGTGGCATATTTACTTTTTTTTTTTTAAGGCTACCTTTTATCTGTTCTCGTTACTATGTTTTTGTTGCACTGAATTTAGAGCCAAAGGAAGGAAATAGGAGGTCTCCCAGCATTAGTGGAACTGGATAACTGGACAAAATTTTCCTTTCCAAAGAGGGGAAGTGTTTAAAAATGTTATGCAATTTTAGTCTTAAATGGGGAAAACTTAACTGAATAGCTTTCTTACATTTATGAGATAAACATAATCCAGGCAGGATTAATGAAATCTGGATAACTTTTGGAAGAACAATGGGAGGAATCTGGATGTACAATGACTGCTTTTTTAAGATTTCTGAGGATATTATGACTTTCATACAGACCTGACATGGAGTCAAAAAGTTCCAAAAAGCCTCAGCACTCCATTGCGTTCCCATGACAACATGAGACCTAAAGGCTCCATATTCTCAACATCCTTGTAATCTCTGCCTATATATGGGATAGCCCAGGGAGGAAAATTGTTACTTGTTATTGAACTTAGTCTTTAATTTAAGTAAGATAGTGCTAGGAAACCCCAGTGAGGTTACCATGTGAAGTGCTATGTTCAAACAGGCTTGATAACTATCTGTTCAGAATCCTTTAACAGATCCTACTCCAACCAGGGAGTTGGACTAGATGAATTCTGAAGTCTCTTTTAACTCTATAATTCGGTGATTGCCCAGGCAAGGTGTGGAGCAAGTTGCGACAGAGCTCCACCTTTGCATGAGTAAACCTGATCACTTGCACACAGAACTACCCAATGTGAAATGGGAGAAAAATTAATTTTTTCAGCACTCTTCATCATTCATAAGAGGTCATGCAAGTTCACTTATGATTTTACGGGATCACAGGACCACAAAGTTTGAGAACGCTGGCATAGAAGATAAAGGAGGAAGAACATGACCAGTTTTACAATCTCCAAGCAGGATGACTTTTCCCCAGCCATCCTCTCCACAATGAACTCTGTTCTGAAATGCAAGATTTGATGCAAGCAGGGGATCCATAATTAAGCTGAGTTGTAACTGATTTTACATGGAATTTTCAGTGTATGATTGTTGCCTTCCCTTGTTTTCTTCTATTCCCCCTATTGGATTGAATGCTTACTGGGCTAGAATTTTGGCTTTATTGGTTTTAAAAAAGAAAGACTTGTTAAAATAGTTCCCATGTACAAGATTATCCCATGCCCCAGCTACCTTGCATGTTTGCAAGATGTTCACCAGGTTTGTTAAGTTCCAAATTTCTGGCTTTGGTCTGGAAGCTCCAGAGCTCCTTTCTATTTTTTCTAGGTTTTGGCTAAAGGGAGAATTGGAAGAGCAAGAGCTCCCCAGCTAGACAGACAAGGGTGTGTCAGAAGGTTCAGCTTGACTGGTGACTGCCTTTCATAAGTATGTGTTACAAGGGAATTTTAGTAGGATCTGAAGGCTGAATGTGTCCTAACAACCAGGAAACACACTGAGACAATGAACTGGTCTCTAATATTTATTGCTAGTACTTAACAAGAATCCTAACAAACTGAAGAAGCGTGGGAAAAACCCAGACATATAACCCCCAAGGGTTAAGGCGGTCCCGATCTGTGTCTCTTTGAATGGCTGAACAGTTCCTCAGTGCTACGCATGCGCTTGACAGTCTGGATGGGAGCCCCCTGCTCGCCATCCTTACTCATGACAGAATGAAAGTCACACTTCCAGTGACTAATTCCTGGATAGTTTGGATCCAAAAGAAAACTACCAGGGTATTTCAAATCCGCCCTTCACTGCAACCACTCTTAGTTAAATTAGAAATAATTTAAACTACCTCAAATGTCAAGGTCTAATTTTGGAAGTATTTTTTGTGTTGTTGTTATTGTTGTTGATTTATGGTCACTCAATGCCCAAATCAAAGTTTTCTTCAGCTGCTGCTCTTCTGTTGCCAATCCCATGTCGAACTGCCTACTGCAGATATTCAAAATGGCTGCTGGTAAAGGCCTTGGAATATCAAAGTTGCCTTCTATCAAATCAAACTATTTATCTCTGCAGCTCAGTATTACCTGTTACGACTGATACTGGACTTCCAGAATTTTGGACAGAAGCTTTTCCTGGTTTTTACTGAAGATGCTAGAGACTGAATCTGTGTTTTCTTAGCGTAAAATATGTTCAACTGTTGGGGAATCTTCATCAGTTTTGAGCAGGGAGTAAACAAGAGCATCCTGGTTTTTTTTTTTATGGAGTTCAGTATTCAATCAGTGTTCAATCATAGTTTGATATACAACTTTTAAAGCTCCCAACTCATCCCTATCCTGAAAGGGGTATTTTTAAATTCAGGACATAATGGTGTCTCTTTGGGGGTAGGAGTGTCTTGTCAAAATCAATTCAGCTGGCAGTTCTAATCCTTGAATATCTGAAATGTGGAGGAAAATAAGAAAGCGTCCCACCATGTTCCACCCCTTCCCTAAGGTCATTCTTCACTAAATGTGCCAAACAAAGGACCAGCTGCATTTTTTGACCACAGCTTGGTTATACATGCAAAGCTGGGGGAGATGGGGGGAGGGAAGAGTAGAGGATCATCCTTTATTAAAGCCTGAATAGTGGAGACTTTATGGCCCACTGAACTTGTATTGTATAATAAATAAGAGCAGAAAGAGAAACTCCTTACTTACCTAGTTCCATGTACTTAAGAGGAAAGATCCAAGTCATGACCAGGAAAAGAAATAGAAAAGAAATTGTAACTCTATCATACTGGGTTTTTTGACTATCTGGAAAGAGATCATGTGAGCTTAACATGCTTTCTAGGATAAGAAAAAAGCTGGTTATAAACAGAAGTTATTTACTCATAAAAGGCAGAACTTCTCCCAAGACTGGGCCAAGACTAGAATTATCCTATCAGGAAAAAGAAGAATAAACTTCAGCCTTGAAAAGAAATGCAAGAGGAATATTTGTATTCATTCATTCATTCATTCATTTTCATTCATTCATTCATTCATTCATTCATTCATTCATTCATTCATTCATTCGTATCTCAGATGCTACAGAACCCTGCAAGGTTTCAGTTTTCTCAACACAAAAATAATAGCTACCTTCTTGTAGTGTGGAAAGCAGTATGTACATCGACCCATCAGTTTCCTCAGTTTGGCTTGCACTAAAAGAGTAAAGACAGCACCACCCAAAGGCCTGTTTCCTGAGGTAGAATGGGCTTGGCAGTGGGGACAGCACAGTTTATGCTGGCATACTACTGATTCAAGTACTGCCTACTGCCAGCTATGCCCTACAGCAGGAGCAGAAAATCTGGATCTTTGTCTTGTGCTGCCTCCATAACAGGGGCAAGCCCCTAGAAGAGTTGTTTAAAAATTAAATCACATGAAATCTCAATAAATGGCCAAATCTTGTGAAATCTCAGGTGATTTAATTTTTTTAAAAAGTATGTCCTTGACCATTTTTTAAAAAACATTTTGGATCATACAGCAGGTAGAAGCTATGGCCAAGAGGATACACATGCATAGGTATGTAATGGTATGTGGGACTAACCTTGGGAGACAGGAGGAAGAGCTGCAGCCTAGACACTGGTCTGATAAATGAAATCTGAGTCCGAAGGGGGGTGGAAAGCATCTCAGAAGGGACACACCCTAATTTTTGGGAGAGTAAAGTAAAGGAAGGAAGAGGTGCTTTCAGACTTGCAAGATTCTGTTACTGTAACCTTACAATAAAGGTAGTGTAAGTACTCATAAATGGTGCTTCTTGTCTGGACCACCTCGAAAGGCTGGCAGGTTCATCTAGTGCACCAGTTGCATCCTTTTTTGATCTGGGAAGCCCTTCAGACAGTCACTCATGCCATGGTTGCCTCATGATTGGACTACTGTAACACACTCTACATGGGGCTGCCCTTGAACATCGTCTGGAAACTACAGCTAGTCCAGAACATGGTGGCATAGGCAGTGATGGGGCACCATGCTATGCACATGTTGGCTTCCAGGTGCAATTCAAAGTGCTAGTGATCATCTTTAAAGCCCTTCAGGTCATAAGGCCTGGCTATCTCCAGTTGTCTCTGCCTGTCTGGTTTAGTCCAGCAGGGTGGGAGTGCTCTGAGTCCCATTAATTAAAGAATGTTATCTTACAGGACCCAGGAAGCGCACCTACTCTGTTGCAATTCCTGCACTCTGGAATGATCTCCCTATCCCCCAGAGATTCGGGTAACTCTCATCTTCATTTTGTTCAGGAAAGTATTGAAGACATGGTTGTTCTCCCAGGCCTTGGGGACAGGGTGACTGTCAAGCCCTTTTGTTTGGTTGGTTTCACTTTTTTTTTTTTAATTAGGTTTTTTTTTTTTTGCTCTTCTGGTCTGTGCATTCTTTTTATATGTTGTTTTTTCAGTTGTAAGCAGCCCAGAGTTGTTTGAGAGTTGGGTGGCCTATAAATGAAAAAAATTATATAAATAAATACTTTTGTTTAAATGTGGGGATCTACTTATGTCATCTAAGTGCCAATGCTGTGTTGCCAATCATAATGTAGAACATTCAAGTACTTAGGTAGCAGGAAAAAAAATAGCTTTGTTCTGTACAAGACATTGCAATTCCCTAACAGAACAATGAGATCAACAGATGCAGAATAATTGTTCACAAATAGCTTCTAAAATATGACCACAAACATAGGCAAGAATTCAGAAGCAGCAGGCTTTTAAGC
Source organism: Candoia aspera (assembly GCF_035149785.1). NCBI lineage: Eukaryota > Metazoa > Chordata > Lepidosauria > Squamata > Candoiidae > Candoia > Candoia aspera. The sequence continues at coordinate 143,275,128 of NC_086155.1, forward strand.
AAGTATTTCTACTTGGAGGGAATCCATCTGACCAGATAAGCACTGCGTGCATGGTTCCTCCCTCCAATCCATTAGACAGGATTACGTGTATGAAGCCTTCTTAAAAAACAAAAATCTCATCCACTGACTGGTTGGCAGGAAAAGCAAAAGAAGGAGATCTCTACTTATATCCTCCAGTTGTCCTTCCCTGCTTAACAGCTTTTTGCATTTTTTTTTTTAAAAAGGGGACAGGGTGTGTGTGGATTAGTTAATGGAGCTGCTACTCCTCTGTGCATGCTCCTCTGGATCAGAGGATGTACAGGATGTGTTTCAGATCCAGGCTGCAGTTCAGAACTGAAGTAGTAGTGTTTTACTTTACAATGTCAGTGATTTGAAAGCAAATGCAAGGTTTGGGGTTTTTTTTTAATGATATTTGGAGAAGATCTACAGTACCTAGCGAGCACAACAGGCCCAAATGACAGAACTTAAAAGCCTCTAAAAAAAGATCCGGCAGCAGGTTGTCAGCAATTCAAAGAGCAACATATAAAAATTGATAGGTTTAAGTTGGGCAATACATGCTTTCTCTATTATGTAAAACACATGCTACTTATCAAGCATTTGCATGTCAACTCATACATTTTTGTCACACATGGGTTATCTTGGAGCCCTGAAGGCCCTTACCCCATTTGCAAATATTTGATGTAGATGGAGGCAAAGCTATCATGCAAACATAAACATATTCAGAATGGTGAGAATTGTCAAAAATACAAATGGGCTTTTATGTTGTTCATTCACTTCCTGTTTCATGCATTCATCTATCTGCCTGAATGTCTCTCAGCTTATCTGTCTGTTTCTAAACGCCCACAGTATTACATGTTAGTGATATTTGGATGCACCACATTTGCTTTCTCTGTATCATTGTGCCTGCAGGGAACATAGTGAAGAATTTTCTCCTTTCTGAACTGTAATGGCCATCAGCCTCCCACTTCTCATCAGCTTTATTTGTGCATGGCCGTGTTCAGAAAATTGGGATGCCCATAACGATCCAGGATGAATTATAACAAAAGAGGTAAGGGGCCATTCACAGATACTGGCATGGTAATAGCACTTCCTACCAAAAATTCATTTGACAACTTCTGTTGGATATCTGATTACTTTACACTGCTAATTTAAACAGACTGATCATAAAGGCCTGCAGCACCATGATACAGTGTAAGAGATGAGAATTCAGAACATTGGTCATAATTCTTAGGGATTTGGGGGACCAATTCTAGGCAAACTCTATTTGTGTACTGGCCACAATGTGAAAGCTAGGATACATCAGGCCTCCTTCACATGTAGCCACAGCTGGTTAGGAGCTGCTGTCCATGTTTTATTTCATTTGGCAGCAATGAATCCATTGTGTGATGGGGACCAATCACATGAGCCTTTCCCATTCAGTCAGCATCCTCCAGGTTAGCTTGCTGATGATCAAATGGAAAAAACTGTGCAATTGGTTTATCTTACATGATTGCATCGTGCACACATAGGAAATGCATCACCAAAATATAAAAGATCTCTGTGGTCTGTTTCAACTGTTCAGAATATTAATCTCTCCACCCACTCCACCCCACCAACTGATCTATGTGTCATGATCTAATAGAACATGACTTATAGCTATGCCCTCATAAACTAGGCCGACCATGTGATGGTGGATTCCCACTGTAATGATTGCCTATTCTAAAACATCATCAGACTCATAAGTAGGAATTCAAAGATATCTGATTTATTAAAGAACAGCATGCAGGATCACAAAGAAAGCTGAGAATGTTGAAAGCGCGGCAAACTCAAACTAAAAACCCTCGGTGCAAATGAGATCCCTCCCCCCGTAGAATCTTCCCAAGCTCACAATCCCAGGTGCTCCTAACGGTTTCTGATGGTCTGCGGGAAAAGTCCTTGAGCAGAGAAAATAACCCAAACACATTCCATTGTACTGATTTCACATACAGAGCTTGGTACAAGGTTTCACAGCAGCTCCCTCCCAAACAGAAACACGCGTCAGCGCCATGGCATGTGAAACGTTACGATGTATAAACTACATTGAATCAGTGAACATGACACCCACGTACAGTGTTCTTCACCGTCTTAGTTCTGCTGACAATGCAACTATGCTTCACACAGAAAATGCTTACCATTTAATGCCCAGTCTTTAAAAAATTAACTTCAAAGATTTCAGTGTAAAACAAGTAGGAATTGATTTTTAAAAGCCTCATTTGAATTGGACAGTGATGTTATCATCTTACGTGTTGGGGGTTCACAAGTTGAGCCAAGCCATGGTTTGTTATTGTTTTGTGTATTGTGTCAATACAAGGGGTGGGGCTTCAATCATGTGGTTGCAGCCACCAACTTGACATTCCCCCCTCCCCAATGCCTCTGCCCCTGAATGCCCACAAACTGCAGAAGACCACATGGTAACATTGGGATGTTTTCATCATTTGGAGTACTTTTGGATGGTTTTAAGAGTAGAAATGGGAGTATTTTATCTCCTCAAGCCCTCGCATTCCCATTCCCATTTTCCCATTTTAAAATAAAAATTCATGTTGCCCAAATGGATCGTGTCCATAAAAATTTACAAGGCTTAAAGCACCCTCCTGCTCCCGAACCCCACTAATTGGAGAGCTCCCAAAGGCTACAAAACAGATGCTGACAGGCTGTGTGCAGTCTCCAGGCTGCACTTTTTGCACCTTTAGCGTACAAATACTTACTGTTCTTTTCTCTGATATATGCATTTCTGCCTACCTATTTTAAGTTGCAGAGTACAGAACAATTTTCTGAAAGAAGTTTGGCTGTTATATTGACATATCATAAGGTTATGCAAAGCTCTGAAGGCAAATTTTTCTTCTATGAAGTATCATGCAAAATAGCCCTTCGAAACTGGTTTGTGAACCCATGCACCCATCTTGCCCCTAAAAGTGGTCTTTCTGTCACCCCAAAGCCCTCACCCAGCAGTTCTGATTGCTAGGGAGACAGAGAAGCTTCTTCTGACTCTTCTAGTCAGTTCCTAGGACTGCCAGATGTGGCCTCGAGAGGACATGAAGCCCTGCCTTGAGAAGAGTCATGTTCAACAAGAATCATAGGGCACAAAGCACCTGATGAAGAAAATCAAAGCCTCATATGACTGATGAGTTGGGGGGGGGGGATTGGATACTGAGTTCATTTCTCCCCCATCCCTAGAAAATATGCCTTGGAGGGGATCATATCTTAGAAGCAGAATTTCAAATTTGGGGGACGAGGAAGGGGCTCTGCTCGATATCCTAAATTGCTGGAGATTGCTGCACTTGAAGGACTGGCAGGGAGCTTTGTAACAAATTAATGAGAGAAGAAACGGAGGAAAGCCACAGCATGATCAAGAAAGAGCAGAAGAACTGCTGTGGGGATGCAATTGTCTAGTTAGCCTAATCATATTTCAAAAATGTCCCATTCCCTCTATTTTTGATTTAGAAAGTCCATGCAACAATCACACTTAGCAATGTAATGGATCTGTGAATCCTAGAAAACAAGTGACCATCAAAGTGGCTCTCACTTCTACCAGATGTTTGCTACTGAAATATTGTTGCAAGCTGTTGCATACGTTTAGGACAGGATGACACAAGAGTCTCCCTACTTCTCATCCCCTGTAACATTCCATGAGAGACAAGTTTCACTAAAGAATTATAGATTTAATGATGCTCCCCCGGCCAACCCTCCTTTCTCCTACCAGATGTGTTTCCCTTTCATTTTCCTTCCCTTTTATGCAGAGATTGTGACAGTTTCCATAACACAGTAAATCAGAGTACTCTTCTGATTTTTTCCACTAGTGGGGTGGTGCCTCTGAATCTTGCAGTGACAAGAAGCAAGGAAGCCACTGGAGTCCTCTCCATATATTTTCTTAGTCTCAGTGTAAAAACATTTCCTAAGCAAGCAGACTTCCGCCAGTATGGATGTTCTTTTCACCAACTGCTGCTGCAGAAGCCCTGGAGACAGTTGAACTGATCCAGGTTGAACTAAAGTTTCCATAAATCTACCAGGCCGGAATCCTCTGGTGTCATCTCATGTGGCTGCTTGGAGCTTATTTCTAAGCTTTTGATCTGAGCTGGTGCTGAGTCCAAATAAATAAGTTAGAAAAGCTTCAACCTTGACCCTATCATTACTTGTATGGAATAAACCTTCCTATTTAAATAGAAAATTAAATTGGTGAGTTCAGGACTCACAGTACCCAGCTACATTAGCACTAGAGAATGAAGTAAATGGAGGTCACAGGCATCTGTTCCTAACCACAATGATGCCAGAATGACAACACTTGTATTTTCAGATCACAATCCAAGCTCCATCCTTTTGTATTTGCATTGCAGTGCTGCCTAGAAGTACAACATATAACCCGTAAGAGGCAAAATGTATGTTGCATTGTCATGACAAACACCTCATCACTGGCTTCCCAACCCCAGATTGGAGCAGACTGTTTCCGCCCACACAAGTGGAGTCTCAGAAGTTCCTGCTGTGGAGACACCCTTTCTATTGGCTTACCTCCACTTTAGCTTTAGTTCAGTACCCAAGCCAAGAACTGTGGATGTTGCTTTCTAAAGGTACTGTAAGTATGATTTCTCATTTCAGCTCCACAGTCATTTTTCCATCCTTATTTCTTCACTGAAAAACAAAAAAATCTTGTTCACCTAGAGTTCACTTCAACCATTCAGCAGGGACCATGCATTCTCTTTATTTCACGAGAGATCATACATTCGCTCTCTCCACCCACCCCATATATGGACTACTTCACATTAGGCACACTTATATACTGCTAGTCTGGATTGCTCATACAAAGGTTAATTCTCCAGCTTTTACTGCAGAATACTCCATAACTTCCTTCCAAAGGTGGTTTCCCTGGCCTTTAATGCATGTTTATGAGTCACTATGAATTCTTTTAACAAAGTTAAAATCCAATAGATGCCTCCTGCCCAACACAACTGCTTCCATCGATTCCCCTTCAGGACCACCCCCCTCAACCCCAATATATATTCTAGAAGTTTGGAACAGTTTTTGAGAACATGTAGATTTCAGAAGAGAGGAAGGAAAGGGAAAATTATGTTATGCAAGAGAAAGTACACTTGTGAAAGGTTGGATGTAGCCCCATAGATGAGACTACCTTTTCTCATACCCTAAAACTGCAAAATCAGATGGGGCAGTTCTTGGAGATCTAACTGGCTGGTGCATAATGTATGTGTGTGCAAGAAAAGGCATGCATATACAGTATGTTACACTCTTCTCATGTGGAACTTCTACTTTTGATTAACCATAGCTTGCTGTGCTATTTGAAATACGACAAATCTTAAATATGATTAATTCTAACAAGCCAGCTTTCAACAATAAGTTAAGAGAATTCTGGGTTTGGAAAGCAACAGGCTATGTTGGGGTTAATCTATTACAAAGTAAATAGACTATAGTAAATAAAAGAGTCTCTTCATAGCAGCCTATTCTTCTGGCTGATGGAACAATTGAGGTTTCATATTAAATAGAGAGAATCTTCAAAGAGTGAAAGTGAGAACAGGAACATGACACCACATCTTCTTAGCACAGAAAATTGAGAATAATCAGTGGAAAAAGAAGGGCTTTGCATCTGTTTATCACTGCCTGAGTACAAACTGAGTACAAATCTAACCACAGCAACCCATGCTTTGATAACCTCTCAGCTGGACTGTTTTAATGCACTGTATAGGGCTGCCCTTGAAGATAACTTTGAAGTTAAAGGCAGAATTTTAGTTGGCACAGTTAGATGGGACCATAATATACATAGGCACCCAGTAGCAGTCACAATAACCTCAAAATGACATTGTATATGTTATATCATGTAAAATGACATCAATATGGAATTTACATCATTTGCACATTGATGGTATGATACATGTAATATCACGTGTCCATCTTGCGAAGCCCACTGAATGTCTTTTTAATTTTGAGCCTAAGTCAAGGTAGCAGTTCATATATTTAACACCCTAAACCATTTAGGAGACAAATAGCTGAAAAAGAGGGATGCGGTGGCACTGTGGGTTAAACCACTGAGCTGCTGAGCTTGCCAATTGGAAGGTCAGCGGTTCGAATCCACGTGACGGGGTGAGCTCCCGTTGCTAGTCCCAGCTCCTGCCAACCTAGCAGTTCGAAAACATGCCAATGTGAGTAGATTAATAGGTACCGCTTCGTCAGGCAGGTAACGGTGTTCCGTGTAGTCATGCCGGCCACATGACCACGGAAGTGTCTACGGACAAACACTGGCTCTTCGGCTTTGAAACAGAGATGAGCACCGCCCCCTAGAGTCGGACATGACTGGACTTAATGTCAAGGGACACCTTTACCTTTACCTTAGCTGAAAAAGAGTTATTCTGTTCCAGCCTGCCTTTGTCAAACATTTTTAGAGGAAGCTGTCCTCCAGGCTTTTTTTCCCTTTTGCCAGGAGAAATTCAATATGGTAGAAATAGGCCACAGAAGGTTTTGTCTATGTTGACATCTTATTTTTAGAACACTTTTCCACTGATGTTTGATAGCACACCACTTGCCATTATTTCAATGTCAGATTAATTAAAGCTTACTTATTTGAGCAGGTATTTTAGGCATTATGCTGGTTTTCTTTTTACTCTTGTTTGCATCCTTTATATTTATTGTGACAGTATGTTATTGTATTGTTTTCTGACAGGTTTGGTTTTATGCTTCTTGAAGGCTGTCTTCATAGTTTAGGATGAAGGCAGATTAAATAAGCTTGAAGTAAGTAAGTGAATCAGATCTTTTAGAGCAGGGATGGGCAATCTCCCTGTGGACTACTGTACATGGGCTCCAACATAAATTTTTATACCTTTTTTGGAGAAATAAGGAGCAAAACTCTGGAACCCCCATCCTACCCTACTTCCAACAAATTTAACAGACCAGATGAAAATGTCAGTCCTCCTGTCTTGCATCTGCTCTCATGTCATCTGCCACTCATCCTCAGGGCCATGCCTGCCCACATTTAAAAAAAAAAGGGTGGGAAATTGGTGGCCCTCCCGATGTAGCTGAAGTATAACTCTCAGCATTACTCATCAGTAGCCTTGAAACTTTGGAAAGTTATAGATCAACAATATCTGGAGAGCCAGTTTCACTCATTTTTGTTCAAAAAGGCTATTTCTAACTTAGTATTTGCAGATTATAAAAGCAGCTATGACAATCCTCATGACTAGCATCCCCACATGGAAACTTAATGTGAAAATTAATTAACTATGGAAATTTATTGATGTGGAAGATCTGATACAAATCTAGAAGCCAGTTCATAGCTATATCTAGGGACTTTGGCTATCCAGGCTCTATATCAGGGTTTCTCAACCAGGGTTCCACGAGAGGTCACTAGGGGTTCCCTGGGAGATCACAATTTATTTAAAAATTATTTCAAATTCAGGCAACTTTACATTAAAGAGGTAAGTTTCATTCTTTATATTTAGTTAAGAACACTGTTAATGCATATATATATACAGGCCTACGTATGAAACAAATATAGTGATTTTGTAACTTCTGGCCTATATTTGAGCCTGAATGTGCTCATGTAATACACACAGACACACAGACACACTCCCAAATCGTGCAGGGTGGTGGTGGTGGTGGTGTTCTTTTGTTTTTGTTTTGGTGTGATTTTTGTTTTCTAATTTTAATTTTCTATTTTTAAGGTAATTTTTTAACAATTGCAATTTTTATCATTGCATGTTTAGATTAAAAAAAAACAATTTTAAAGAGATGAATTATCCCCAAAACTAAATTCCTGTAGAGAAATAATGAAGAAAAATCTTGTTAAATCGCATATATAAAAATGATAAATACCACACTCAAGCTTTACTTTGTATGTGATAGAGTGAATCAGTGTGCATAACAGCAGGTATTTTATGAGAAAATGATTCCTTTAACACATAGAATGAGTTCTGATGTTGCCCACATCCTGGAGAGTTTTTGCAGCCCTGCTTGTGACTTCAGCAGTCCTCTTTGCAATAAGCCAGAAAAGCATAGTTCTCATGCAAGAATTGTCAGTAAAATCCATAATGAATTCACAGTGAGGCTGCCAAATATGCCCCATTATACGCCAAGAGGTGTCCACAGACATTTGCCAGAGTGTGCAATCCTGTCAGCTTTCTCATCTTAATCCATGGCTCTTTTTTTTCTGACTCCATAGGTATTTATGTGTGGCTGGGGCTTCTGCTCTAACATCCCAGTCAATTTCTTTTAAGTGGGCTCTCCACTTACTCAATTTTGGTGTGGTTCCATTATGCATTCATGGTCAATTTTCAGACTGACCTTTCTTGGGCTGGAATATTCAATGACAGGAACTCCTAGAGTTACTTTCCTAAGTGATTCCATTGGCTTGAAAGAGAAGGAGAAAAGGAAGAAAAGAAAACAGGGAGAGGGGTTGTGGAGGGAAATACATTCATTTCTTCATTTGCTGTTAGGCTTCACCCTGTCATGCCATGTGACTTGATTTTTCCTGTAAAGGCATGACAGGAGTATTAAATTTCAGTCTGGTTGGTTCTGGGATACAGAACACTTTTGGGCAACCATCATTCCTGAGCCCATATTTTTGGATTCCTGAGTAGAAATGAAGCAGGGCTTGAATGGTCAGTTTTCACCACCTTAAGAGGACCTTCTCTCCTGCCAGGCTGCATCTCTCCCTGAGAACTGACAGCCAATTAGAACATGCCTTTCCTGGCCTATAGGCCAGTAGACATCTCTCAGCCAATCAGGGCTCAGCTACTAAGCATCCTGTCCGCTCAGATTCACATTGAAAGCAGAGAGTAAATAGGAATTGTATTATATATTTTGTTCCCGTTCCTCAGAGACCCAATTTGGTGCAGTGGTTAAAACTTCAGACTAGAAACAGGGAGACTATGAGTTCTAGTCCTGCCTTAGGCACAAAGCCAGCTGGGTGGCCTTGGGCCAGTCATTTTCTCTCAGCCCTAGGAAGCAGGCAATGGCAAACCACTTCTGAAAAACCTTGCCAAGAAAACTGCAGGGACTTGTCCAGGCAGTCCCCGAGACTTGGACACGATTGAATGGATAAATCTCTCCCTTTCCTCAGGCCTGCTATCCTCCCATGATGCCAGAAGATGAGGAATTGGAGGTGGATATGTTAAATAAATAAATAAATAACTTTATTGAGGTCATTAGCCAGCACAAGGGACTTGGTATTCAAATATCTAAAATATCCAAAACTAAATTGACACTATCAGGACAATGGAAAAGTACACAGAGACAAAGAATTTTGGCTAAAAGACAATATTAAATCAAAGTACAATAAGGGGCTTGCTCAGGCTACATGTATGCAACAAGGAGAAATGAGATTAAGTTAGCAATCCAGGTAATATAAACTTTATACAAATACTGTATATATACAGTACATATACATATACATCTATGTAAATTAAACAATAAAATTATCCAAAAGGGATTTAAAAATTATAAACTTCTCTTACAGACCCCTGTCAAACCTGAGTAGAATATAGTATAAAAGCTGACATGGCATGTACACACCAAAGCATAAAAAGAGTTAAAAAGTAGCCGATGGTTAATGCTGAGCCTGAGCCATTTCTGGCTATTCATACTCAGCCAGGTTCAATTGCTCTTAATTATTCTTTGCCTGATTTTGCATGCCACCATGCAAAACCTGGCAAACTTGTGTGTTATTTCAGGGTTGATGTTGGAAAGTAAAAATTGCTTATGCTGTTGATTGTTGTATCCTGTTTTGCCAGTCAGGAGTGGGGTAATTAGGGCATTTCGAGGTTCTTATAAACCTGGCAAAACAGAAGAACATATTCAATAGCTTCTACCTGCCCTGAGTTGCAAGGACATATAATGAATATGGTGTCTTTTTGAGCAGATATGTTAGGTGTTCCCTCTAATGGCTGCACCGAATACCCTTTGTAAGCTTGTAGGGCAAAACACAGTCACTTTTGCAGCATTACTCACTGCTGAAGATGGAAGTTCCCAATAAATAAATAAATAAACAAATACACATCTCCCTCTTGCACCTACAGCAAGAGATTCAACCCAATGGAAAAGACATAGGGAAGAGGGTTTAGGCATGGGGAGGAGGAGGGTTCCAAAAAGTCAGGATGGCAGCTGTGACAATGTGATTGAAGCCCTGCCCCTTTTTTGTGTGGTGTTAAAGAAAGCCCTGCTCTTTTCCTGACCATTCCTGGCAGACACCCATGCATGGCAAAGGAATGGATATTGTCAATAGGCTCAATACAGTCTGTGACTGATGTCCATACCTTCAAAGCCTTCTACGTAACATTGTTTCTTAGCCTGACATCTCTATCTAGCAAACTGAAAGAACAGTGGCCAATTTGAAATGGCCATTGTAAAAAAAATGAAAATATGATTTGTAAAATGATTGTGAGATTCACTAGGACATAGTGTCAAGTCCCCACTCATCTGTGGAGCTCACAGTGTGGTTTGGGATCAGCCTGTATCTTTCAGCCCAACCAGAGAATCAAATGAGAAGTGGCGCCTTGCCATATGTGTTGGCTTGAGCTCCCCGAGGAAAGTAGGACAGAATAAATAAAATCTAAATAAATAAAGTATTTGACCAATCCCACATAAGATATTTAACATGGAATTGCCTTGTTTCATTTTTTTTTTTTTTACAAGATCACCATACAATCTCACAATCAGCTTGTTGCTCTCCGGTGTTTTCCCTCTGCTTCTTCTTTTTTACGGGTCTAGATAATCAGGCTTTGAAAAACAGAATGTGCACAGCATTGTTGTAGTTCTTGTTGTAGCTCACTACTGAGCCCTTCTTTCAGTTTTCTGGTATAGCTTGGATGCAAGCAACGATGTTTCACAGCTGGATGTAGTTACAACTGTTTCTGGACATTTTGTTTCTGTGTGGTTGCGATATATTAGACTTGAATCAGCTCTGTGGTTGGACAACTCCTCCAACCACAGAGCTGATGGGTGACTTTGGGTCCGTCACTCTTGTCAGCCTACCTCTCAGGATTTTGGTTATGGGGATGAAAAGGAAAGCTATCCCATGGATCCTGAACTCTCAAAGATAAAGCAGAAATGAATCAATGAATCAATGAGAGTATTTGATGCCTTGCATGAAAGCATGTGCTGGGATGAGTGAACTAATAAACAGAAGTGGGGAAATCAAGATATCAATGTTATCATTTTGAGGCAAATAAGGCAGCTAATCCATGAGTAAGCTCAGGGAAAACAGCAACTGAAAAGTTAGTTTTCTCCACCCTGTGCAGCCAGCGTTTATTCTGTTCAGCATAACTTTCCCTACTTTTCATTTGAGTTCACCTTGGGCAGGTATTCCTGAATAAATTGCCTCTTACCTGCCACTTTACTGTTGTAATTCCCCACCTAGACCCCCCAGAAAGTACAATATTAGCCCCACAGAGCTTTGTTTTCCTTTTTTGAAAAACCAACACAGTGTAAGGAATATGATTTGCACTCAATTGAAAATGCAAATGGTCAATAAAATTTGAAAACAGGAAATGGCAAGGGGAGGAGAGAGAAAGGACATACAGGTAGTCCTCATTCAGCAACCACAATTGGGACCAGCAACTTGGTCATTAAATGAAGTAGTCACCAAATGAAACCATGACTGTGCTTACTTCAGCTTTCCTTTGCTTTACACACCTGTGAAGGTCATAAATGTGAGGATTGGTCATAAAGTTACTTTTTCATCACATTGTAACCACAAATGGTTGCTAAATGAGGCAGTCACTAAACAAGGACTACCTGTATAATTTAAAATGCTGTGTGGAGGAGAAAAAAAGTGACCAATGGTTTAAAACACCTTTTTAATTACAACCAAGATAAGTGGTGGGAAAATGGAGTGACACCAATCAGGAAACGGATAACAAAAGGTGGCTTGCTGATGTCAGCCAAAAGAAGGGAAAAAAGTGTGAAGCACTTTTGATCTGTTACGTTCATTGTATGGTGAGACTATAGCACAGTAAAATCATGCTGTACAGTATTCACGTGTAAATGCTTGGTTGCTCTTCTAGATAAGGCAGGATGTAAAATTACAAGCATTCCATCTGGACCAACTTTTCGGTTAAAAGTGTAGAAATGACAAATACTTGGCACAGATCAACATGGTAAAGAAGAATGTGCACTACAGTATGCATACAAACCAGAGACAAGGAACTGAAGCTCAGCTTTTTGAGCATAAGATTTTTTTGCAGAGCTTGGCTCCATGTTTATGAAAGCTAGAAACTTGATTTCAAAATCAGGGACTGCTGTCCTAAAAAGATTCTTTGCCAGATTTTTGATGGAATGAATACTTTGGATCATGCCTTTACATTCTCAATGACTACCTCACATTTAGTTTCCAGGCAGGCACCGCAATACAACAAGCTGCAAGACTGGAGAGATGAAACATTGGATACTGGAAAAGTGTAGGAAATGTTGGCAACATCTTTATTTTTAAACATGGCTTGCACTGTTTCTGCTAATTACGTTGGCCATATTCATGGCATAGACTGTTCATTTTCTGGCTGTGCTGGAAAGCCTACCTAGAGAGGTGTTATTCTCCCCAGCACGGTGTCAGATGTCACCTGGTAGGATATTAAAACTGAGGCGAGATTGTGTCAAAAAATATTTTCTTTTATTGCACAGTAATTCATAAAGCACTGCCGTTGTGTTAAAGAGAAGTCCCTTTGCTGAAGAAATGTTACCTCAGGCTGCCAAAGGGGAGAGATTTTTCCATAGTTCAGTGTGAATGCAAGCCTTCAGAGCCACGCGACAGGCTCTCCTGGAACAAACGTCTGTTTTAATGAGAGTGGAGAACCAGATTCAGACTTTTCACACTAGAAAAGGGAAGCTTTGATACTCAGGCTCTCGTCTTAATTTCCTTTAACATAAGCACTAATTGGATTGAAAGAAGCCAAGGGTAGAGCACAATAGATACAATCCTTTTTAAAAACATTATTTTAGTGAAACAAAACCAAAATTTGAGCATGTGGAAGGAGCACAGGGTCCTTGCTTTTACGAGGTAATTATGACCTAGTGTTTACTGTCTCCCTGATGAGGCCATCAGTTGCTTTAAAGCAGCTCTGGATGAATATCAAAACCAGAATTTACAACCAGGCCTTTCTGACATGAAAAATAAAGCCGAACTTCTATATATTCATTCTGTTCTGCCCCCCTTGCCAGTGTATTTCTTCTGAATTATTGCATCCTTGGTTTTCTCCAAAATTCTGCCTGCAAATTACTGCCTCTTGAAAAACTTCTCTGTTCGATCTGAAATGATTTGTGTTGGGGGTGGGGAGGCAGGAGCAATTATGAGACTTCATGCAAAAAAAAGAGTGTTTTCCGGTACATCCAGTACTTGGCATTTACAAGGATAAATTCTCTTTGCTACCATTTTGAAAGGTCTGTTGGTGTCAAAGTCGGTTGTCCCATAAAAATTGGCACTTGGCTTTCATTTAGTTTCAGCTTCCTCAGGAATGAAGTATAACGTTTCGGAAAGTTTTGACATGCACTGCAGTAAGGAATGGGATGCAGCTTAATAGTAATTGAAGTAATTGAAGTTAAAAACAGCAACTGTAGTTTCTGAAACTGTCAAACACAGCTCCCTTGAAGCTATTTAGAGGAATTCCCAAGCTGCACTCTCGGAACATGCTGGACTACAGCAATCATGATCTATCTGGCATAGCCATTGGCTGTGGAAGATAAGAAGGGAGCACCCTTGGGGGGCAGGGTTTTGGGGAAGGCCCAGAGACTCTTTCTGGATGTATAGAATCTATTATATTTGTTGTTTGAATCTTGAGATCCTTCAATCAGTGTGATGCAAAAAAAATAATAAAAATCTCAGAATGAAAGAATTCTGATCCCAAGAATATATTCTGACTAGCAGAACTGAAAACAGCTCACATTTTTTCAGTACAAAAATCCACTCTTGATTACCCATGGTTTCTTTATTTTAGTGGAATATTTTAATACAATGGGGAAAGGTCATGAGGTTGCTGCTGTTGGGCAGAAATTCTTGCCTATAGTAGTTGCTCAGGCAGCTACTGGTACATCCAGATAAATTTTTCCTTTATTCCTATTTGAGTGAATATTTGATATTAGCATTTTTAAAAGATAAATTCTGGGAACCAATTTCTTTCAACTCTAATTCATGAAATCTTTTTTGGAAGGAGGAAGTATCACATAGGGCTTTGATCTGTAGTTCCTGCAGCTCCACTCAGACTGATAGATTATGGCTTTCATTTGCTTTTTTCAGTGGATGTGCCTAATGAAAATCCATGCTAGATGACTAATGAGAATCCATTCTAGGTATAGCCACAATTATGTTGCATTAGAGTTATGCCTGGGTTGGTGCACATTTGACAGAATGCAATCAAAGCAATATAATAAAAAGCTCAGTGGAGTCCATCTCTATTTTGCACAAAAGGCAAGTTTCCCAAACTAATGTACCAAAGCAAGCAATGGAGGCATAAAAAGGAACATGGCTGTTTCAATCATGTTGGCAGGCCACTGGTAATCCAGAATAAAAAACACAACTATTCTGAAAATATGTATTGCAGCCCTTCCTATCCTGATGTTCTCCAAATACTCTGGAACTTCAATTTCAAAAATTTTCAGCCAGCCTCACCAGTATATGGAAAGCCGTTCGTGTATTCAGTTGTCCTGGTGAAGCTTTACATTGAGCTACAGTGCAGACAAATACCACCTTCATTACTTCATTACTCCAGCAAACCTGACAGCATTTCAAGAACAGCCTGACTGTGGACAGATTCATTTGAAATGAAGTGTCTGTTTCCCCAACACTTGACTCCAAATGAAACAGCCAGCATATGGGATGGAGACAAATCTAGCAACATTATTTACAGAGACCTTTGTTATGGACATGTTGACTATATGATATCATCTTCAGTGATGGGTGTTCAGACACCCATAACAACTATTATTTACGGTTCAATGCTTGGGGCACTTTCCATACCACATCACACCATTTTCAGTTCCCAATCCTTCAGAATACAGTCTGAAGTTAACCTGGTAGTGCACTCATTGCTGCAGACTTAAAAACTCTCAGCCCAAGCAGTAAACACTGTAAGCCGATCAATGGTCATCTCCAGTTGAATAAAAGGGGAGTGCAAATAAAGTCAACCAATCAGAATTCCTCAAAATGAGTTACTCACTCCTCATTTCACACTCCAGAAATTACACTGCTAGCACCTCTTCCTTGCTTCTCTTACACATTTTCAGTATATGTGTTAATCTGTCTGGCTGTTTTCCAACACACACAAACACACACACACCCGAATAGCTGCTTAGAAAGAAGGCTTCCTGGCTGCAAAGGCACCTTTCCTCTATTGCATTTAAAAGGCCCCTGCATGCTATGTATGCTATATATCCAGGTGCTGTTCCCAATAGCTGTAATCATGTTTGTAAGTTGCTCCAATGACTGGACAGAATGAGGGGGAAATACATTCATGGACAGGACACTGAAGTTCTTGGTAAGGGTGGCGGGAGAGGGAGAGGGAGAGGGAGAGGGAGAGGGAGAGGGAGAGGGAGAGGGAGAGGGAGAGGGAGAAGAGAAGAGAAGAGAAGAGAAGAGAAGAGAAGAGAAGAGAAGAGAAGAGAAGAGAAGAGAAGAGAAGACTTTATTGGCCAAGTATAATTAGACATACAAGAAATTTGACTTCAGTGGAAGAGTTCTCAATATATTTACATAACATGAAAAATAAACAATAGTAAAGTAATAATGTTATTTACTAAAACTATACAATCAAGAAAGAAAGAAAAATTGAAGGTAATAATACTCCAGCTATTAACTAACACACACTCATATTTAAAAGGAGAATTAAAGGACAATATACTGCATCTGTTGTCTAACATATGTTCACATTTAACAGAGCATTACCGGTCACATCTTAGCAGTCATGTCTGACCATACATTGTCAATCATTATATCATGCTACATTAATTAGGAGTTCAACAGAGCAATGGCACGAGGAAAAAAACTGTTTCAATGTCTAGATGTTTTGACTCTGTAGCACCGTCCTGATGGTAGAAGTTGAAACAGTTTATGTCCAGGATGCGAAGGGTCTGCAGATATCTTCTCCGCCCTCCTATTGGCCCTTGCAGTATACAGGTCTTCTGTAGAAGGCAGGCAGATTGCAATAATTCTTTCTGCAGACTTAACTGTCCATTGAAGTCTATATTTGTCCTGCTTGGTTGCGGAACCAAACCAGACAGTTATAGAAGAACTGTCCATAATTCCTCTGTAAAACTATGCCAAAAGCTCCTGAGATAGATTAAACTTCCTAAGTTGAGAGATGGTTGCCTTGAATCCAAGAACCAGACAATGGAGTGAAGCAAGTAATCCTTCACTGGAAAAATGGTCCACCACAAGCCCTGCAGAACTACAACATTGCAAAGGAAAACAGAAAAAAAGACTGGAAAGATCTGGAGCTGCTTCAGAAGTGCTGTAAAACCTTGGTGGAGTTGTTCCTTCAAAGAAACCACAGACTGTCAGGCTAATTTTAATTGCAATAACATAAACTAGTAGAAATGTGAATTCCCTTTCTCTTTGACTCTCATTATCTAAATAACTTAAATTGTATTAACAGCACACTGTAACTATACTTAATCAGGAACCATCATTTTGCACAAAAGATTTAGCACAAGTTAAAAAATTAAATTGACATTATTCATTTAATGTAAGGATATTGTTTATTTATTTAGTCTTCTTCAAGATAGTATCCTGATGCTTAGTATAATTTATTCTTATCAGCATAGCTGTCTATGACAGAGGAAGTTGCTATTCTCTGGCAGCCTTTCACAGATGCCACAAGAAACCTCTCAAGGAAGAAAATATTCCCCACAAGGACAATCTCCTTATTAAGAGATCAAACATAAGTTGCATTTTAAAGAAAACAGGCGAGCCATTTGAATTCTCTAGACCTAATCAGAGAGCCAAGAATTGGATTCTGGATGCAAAGGACTGTTACTCTCATTCTTGCAACTGAATCTCTCCCCTCTTTATCACAGGTCCTGTAACTTAGCCTGAGTCTCCATTTGCACTAAACCACAGCCCAGCTATTCCTTGACAAGAGCAATTTCCCCCTTTTCCACATGGTACTGTATTCATCTCAGGCTTATCTTGTCCGTAGTTATACCCACATTAAACTAGTATTTTCTCATTTATATGCCCTTATTCCTCAAGGTGTGCAAAATCTGTCATGCTTTGGAACCCATTACACTGAAGGCAAAGCTAGGTGACCAATGGTGGGTATAAACAGAAGCCCCTATTGACTGTTCTAGGCTGATGCAGGCAAACTTCCTCCCATCGGGTGCCGGTCAGCCTTGTTTACTGCCATTTTGTTATTGGGCAGATCCATACTTTCTCCTTGGCCTATCACCAGTATGACCACTCACCATTCCCTGAGTGCAGGAATAGATGACAACATCCTCTTCCTCCCTCCCAGTTCACTGCATATGCACCGATATTGATGTTTTCCACACAGGAGCCAGCCAGCCAGGCTGGCCTTTTCTGCATGGATGGGAATGGCAAAAAGCAAAGGAATGACCAATCAGATTTTGTGGTAGTCCTAGTACAGAGCAAGGACCAGCTGTAGGGAGCCACGAAGATGACCTTGGAGACTTACCAGATTCTGTTAGCATAGCCTATCTTAATAAAATATAGTCCTAGTCTTCCTCTGGGGTCAGTTTCCTGATCTGACCTACCTCGTAGGGCTGACACCAGCTCAGGCACATTGCCAACCTACTGCAATCCAGATTGGAATTTCTGAAGCTGGGAGCAGCATGACAGATAAGCATGTTAGAGTGCAATGCAGAAATGCCCTTGTCTCTTTAAAGAACTGCACCAATCTAGCTGCTTTTGTGTTGGTGGCCCATCAGATTTGTAAAAGAGTGATATACCAGTCCAGTTGGTAGTGCTAGCTCTACTGAGTTTGTGCAAGGCTGAAATAGCATCACAGCCACAGTGTAAAAGTGAAATGACATCACCAACTTCCCTTTTAATCTCCAGAACATAATACAGAAGAATCTGCAGGTGTCCAATTGGTGACTGTACAGAAAAAAGAAGAGTGGGAGAGGGATCCTAAATACATTCCTGCCCCCTAATTCACTCATCTCAGTTCTATTCATGATGCATTTCTTCCACTTTATTTTACTTCACATTTCACTTTATTAGATTTGAGTTCTGACAGAATGGGGTTTAGCAGGAAGAACAGCTAAAGCAGTCTACAAAAAACTGACAGAGTCCTGATGTCTCACCTACTCTATTTTTACTGCAATACTGTGATTGACAGATGTTCTTCTTACTGGCTAGTGACACGCTCAGGGAGGACAGCAAAGCCAGTGGATTCAATCAATTCTTTGTCTGTCACGTGCTGTACATGTGTAATCAGGACACCATCATTTGGCCAGGACCATTCGTGGCTCCCCAAATACCATTTTATAGCTACAGGAACCCTCTCTAACCATGTCTCCAAATTTCAGCAATATCATTACTGAAAGTTGATGGCATAGCTTCCCATCATTTTGGGAAGGAAAAGAAAATGGATGTGTAAGTCCTAAAATAAACTTAGGTTTAAAAAAGAAAGAAAAATACAAATTTCCCCAATATCCAAAACAATATGGAAAATCCTACTTGTGATATAGTCCCATTTATTTTGGGTCAACCCTATAACTACTACAGTTCGTTAGCCAACCTACTGCATAATATCATCCCAATGTTCTTCAGGAGAAAGATTAAGGTAATTCAGTTGGAAGCTTCCAATATATCCTGTGAGATTAATATTTAGCAAAGCATACTGTGTGAGAGTAGAACTAAGCCCATGAAGAATATCTAGAGCAGCCTTTCTCAACCTTTTGATCCTGGAGGAATCCTTGAAATATTTTTTCAGGCCTCAGGGAACTCCTGCACATTCAGGCTCAAATATAGGCCAGAAGTTACAAAATTATTATATTTGTTTCATATGTAGGCCCATATATATGCATTATCAGTGGTCTTAAACTAAAAATAAAGAATGAAACTTACTTCTTTAATGTGAAGTTGCCCAAATTTGAAATAATTTTTTTAAATAAATTGTGATCCCCCAGGGAACCCCTGGTGACTTCTCGTGGAACCCTAGATTTCCACAGAACCCTGGTTGAGAAACCCTGATCTAGAGACATATGCTTAGGTTCAAAAAGACAATATGGTTTATTGAAGAAGTTACATGATACAAGACACCGCCTGTATCTCTCTATTTTCAGTCCTCATGATAGAAGAAGAAAGAGTAAAGTATTCTTTTTGTAGGAATCGGGCTAAAGGGGAAGAACCAAGAGCCTTCCAATCAGGGAAAAACAGAGGAACAAGAGGGCATCCCGTGCTTGCTATGTCTACTCTAATGCCTCTGATGGTCAGCTGGTAAAAATAGGCAAAGAAGCAAATAGTTGATACTTCTGAAGCAGCTTCTGAAGCAAATTAATGCCATGTTTTAAAGCAGTGCCCCATTCTACTTCTTTATTACATATTTTCTTCATGTGTTCTGTGTAGAAAATTATGGTTCATCATATGTCCTTCTCTACAGAATATACTCCTCTATCTGAATAGCTATCAGAGTCCTCACTTTAATGGCATCTGTTATTAGAAGGTCTGTCCAATCTGCTTCACATAAAAAATATTTTTTATTCATTTGCTTTCCTTTTCAAAGGAATAATACGTTTCAGAGGTCTGAGTTTTCAGTGTCCATGGAAGATAGGTTACAGAAGGCTGATGATGTTTATGTGATAGAAGTACCATACACTTAGCGTAGGATGAAGGTTAACAATATTAGCATGCCAATGATTCTTGTCCCCCATCAGATTTCTGGAGAAATTCATAGTCCAAAGGATGGAGTCTTGGTCACCAACATGGTCTCTGCACCCAGAACATGTTTCTCACTGCTCCTAAGACACCCAATTCTACCAGTGAGAGAGGAGGGGAAAAAAGCCCCTAACACGTTACCAAGTAAAGTACTAGCCTCGAGTATAATATTTATGTCTAAAGATGTCTCTAAGCTCCATAGAGACTGCAGAAGTTTTCATAGAAAACAAAAATAGTGGGAGGCTGCAGTCCAGAGCTTTTGTTGAAAGTATGCCTGTGTGGCCAGAAACAAACAAACAAACAAACAAACAAACTCAGGTGAGAGGCAGCATCCTGGAAGGCTACAGAGGATGGTGGGGAATAAATTCACCAGTTTACCTTCTGGAAAATGAATGCTTTTTGTAATTAATCAAACCATGGCAGCCATTTTATAAAAGTGCCCATAACATCTTGGGCCATTTGAGTTCCCACTGAAATGTAACACCAGAATGGTATCAGTTATCAACTGTCTGTTATCAGGTCTTCAGAGATGTCACCTCAGGGCACCCATGCTGATAGCTCCACTCACAGTAAGCTTAGTGTCAAAAATTGCAGGGCTGAAAGCAATATCCAGAATCAATCCTGACCCATAAACAGAAGAACAGAAAGCTTGAGGCAGCCGACTGAGAAGGAAAACAAGCCACCTGGTCAGAAGCCTTTCCCATTTGGGTGAAAATGGGATTTTCTATCGTACATTTCTATTTACATTTTAGAAATCATTTCTAAATTTGCATAAATGTGGTTTGTGCACATTAATGCCAATCTATATTCTCTTCTGCAGTGAGAAAATTCATTCTCTTGCTGTGATTGGCAGTTTATCTGCAAAACCACATAAGCAAGTGCGTAAGATTTGGGAGAGGGGCTGTTATAAGGCCAATGGAGAAGTTGGAAATGGAGAACCTCAGAGAAGAAATGGAGCTTCAGAACCACAGAACTGCCACAAGTCCATGCCATGTGGGCTTTAACCAGGGAGCTAAAGATCAGTTGGTTTTAGATTTCTGGTGCTAACTTAATCAGGCTGTCAAAGTGTAAATATCAAACATGTCAAAGAGGACATGATTCATATATCATAGTAATTAATCAACAGTGAGATTTAAATAAACAGCCAATCCCTACTGCCTTACCAAACTTCCAAAACCTGGTTTGATTTCAGTGAGAAGAAGAAAACAAATATATAGTTGGCTTTTCACAGTATGATTGTATCAGGTTACAAAGTTAGCAATGCCATTTAAATGATCCAGATTAGAAACACAGTAACAACATTTTGAAAAATTATGAGGAAAGGTATTACATTCTATTCCTGGTAAAATTTGGTATTTTAAATTACCATCAGAGACTGTGGTAAAGAAGAAAGACCAGGCCCAGTCATTGGGCAGAATAGAAAAAAACACCTGAACTGCAAAAACTGTTTCTCATATTTTCCAATGTTTCCCCCTATTGAGAGAAAAAAGGTATATATGTTACATAAGCTATCTTGGAGCCCCTAAAAGTGATTAATATCTCAGTCATGGTGGCAGATTGTCCCATCACCAATACTGAGATTCAGATGTCAATTCAGTCATGTTATGGTGATAAAGGGGTAACATCTCCTCCTTCATCTAAAGCAACGTATTATTTTCTGCTGGTCCTTGAAGGGATATATTTCCAAAAGCCATAAGGCCCATAACCATTAATGTTGTGGAGGTGAGGCCTAAGGGGATGAAGCTTTATTGTGAAACAACTGAAATATAAATAGGGGAACTGACTTTTTTAAGGGGCATTAACTCATATAACTTGTGCTGATATAAAGAAAAGCATGGACATATACTTATTTAATACAACAGACAGACAGACATTACCACCTGCATGTTTTTCTTCATTATCATCACGTGTATAAAAACTACTGACTTTAAAATAAGAGCTGAACATTCAGAGAGGTATCTAGTATATTCCCAAGGGACCATGACATGGCAGCTACACTTTTAGAGACCTCACACAGCATAAAGCAACATCACCTTCACAACAGTATTGTGGAATGTTCCCTTCCACAACATTATCAGTAAAAAAAAAAGTAAGTACAAGGTTATGCAGCTATATTACCTAAGAATAGAATGACCTGCTTCAGCAAAGGATTGTTACCTTGCCATGGAGCTGGAGCTTGAGCACCTCAATGATGCCATGAGCTAAACCGTGAAGGGCCACCCAAGGCGGGAAGGTCATGACAGAGAGGTCAGACTAAATGCGATCCCTGGAGAGGGTGATGGCAACCCACTGCAGTATTCTTGCCATGAAAACTAAATGGATCAGTACAACCAGAGATATGTTGGTATACCATCGGAAGATGAGACTCCCAGGTCGGAAGATGGTCAAAATGCTACTGGGGAGGAATAGAGGATGAGTTCAACTAGCCCCAGACGTGATGACGCAGCTAGCTCAAAGCCGAAAGGACGGCTAGCAGCCGACGGCGCTGGTGGTGAACGGTGAATCCAATGTTCTAAGGATCAACACACCATTGGAACCTGGAATGTAAGATCTATGAGCCAGGGCAAATTGGATGTGGTTATTGGTGAGATGTCAAGATTAAAGATAGACATTTTGAGCATCAGCAAACTGAAATGGACTGGAATGGGCCACTTCACATCAAATGACCACCAGATCTACTACTGTGGACAAGAGGACCACAGAGGAAATGGAGTAGCCTTCATAATTAATAGTAAAGTGGCTAAATCAGTGCTTGTATAAAATCCAAAAAAACGATAGAATGATCTCAATTCGAATTCAGGGCAAGCCATCTAACATCACAGTGACCCAAATATATGCCCCAACCACAGATGCTGAAGAAGCTGAAGTAGAGCAGTTCTATGAGGATCTGCAGCACCTACTGGACAACACGCCTAAAAGAGACGTTATTTTCATCACGGGAGACTGGAATGCTAAGGTGGGCAGCCAAGTGACACCTGGAATTACAGGTAAGCATGGCCTGGGAGAACAAAACGAAGCAGAACATAGGCTGATAGAATTTTGCCAAGACAACTCACTCTGCATAACAAACACTCTTCCAACAACCTAAGAGACAGCTTTATACATGGACTTCACCAGATGGACAACACCGAAATCAGATTGACTACATCCTTTGCAGCCAAAGGTGGCGGACATCTATACAGTCAGTAAAAACAAGACCTGGAGCTGACTGTAGTTCAGATCACGAACTTCTTATTGCACAATTTAGGATCAGACTCAAGAGATTAGGGAAGACCCACAGATCAGCTAGATATGAGCTCACTAATATTCCTAAGGAATATACAGTGGAGGTGAAGAATAGATTTAAGGGACTGGACTTAGTAGATAGGGTCCCGGAAGAACTCTGGACAGAAGTTCGCAACATTGTTCAGGAGGCGGCAACAAAATACATCCCAAAGAAAGAGAAAACCAAGAAGGCAAAGTGGCGTCTGCTGAGACACTAGAATTAGCCCAAGAAAGAAGGAAAGCAAAAGGTAACAACAATAGGAGGAGATATGCCCAATTAAATGCAAAATTCCAGAGGTTAGCCAGAAGAGATAAGGAATTATTTTTAAACAAGCAATGCGCGGAAGTGGAAGAAGACAATAGAATAGGAAGGACAAGAGACCTCTTCCAGAAAATTAGAAACGTCGGAGGTAAATTCCAGGCAAAAATGGGTATGATCAAAAACAAAGATGGCAAGGACCTAACAGAAGAAGAAGAGATCGAGAAAAGGTGGCAAGAATATACAGAAGACCTGTATAGGAAGGATAACTTTTATCTCATATATCTGGCCTCCAACGGGAGTAGATGGGCGGGATAAATTAGATAAACAAACAAACAAATAAATAAAATAACGATATTGGGGATAGCTTTGATGGTGTGGTCACTGAGCTAGAGCCAGACATCCTGAAGAGTGAGGTTGAATGGGCCTTAAGAAGCATTGCTAATAACAAGGCAGTAGGAGACGACGGCATCCCAGCTGAACTGTTCAAAATCTTGCAAGATGATGTTGTCAAGGTGATGCATGCTATATGCCAGCAAATTTGGAAAACACAAGAATGGCCATCAGATTGGAAAAAATCAACTTATATCCCCATACCAAAAAAGGGAAACACTAAAGAATGTTCAAACTATCGAACAGTGGCACTCATTTCACATGCCAGTAAGGTAATGCTGGAGATCCTGCAAGGTAGACTTCAGCAATTCATGGAGCGAGAATTCCCAGATGCACAAGCTGGGTTTAGAAAAGGCAGAGGAACTCGGGACCAAATTGCCAATATCCGCTGGATAATGGAAAAAGCCAGGGAGTTTCAGAAAAACATCTATTTCTGTTTTATTGACTATTCTAAAGCCTTTGACTGTGTGGACCATAACAAATTGTGGCAAGTTCTTAGTGGTATGGGGATACCAAGTCATCTTGTATGCCTCCTGAACAATCTGTATAATGACCAAGTAGCAACAGTAAGAACAGACCACGGAACAACGGACTGGTTTAAGATTGGGAAAGGAGTACGGCAGGGCTGTATACTCTCACCCTACCTATTCAACTTGTACGCAGAACACATCATGCGACATGCTGGGCTTGAGGAATCCAAGGCTGGGGTTAAAATCGCTGGAAGAAACATTAACAATCTCAGATATGCAGATGATACCACTTTGATGGCTGAAAGCGAAGAGGAACTGAGGAGCCTTGTGATGAAGGTGAAAGAAGAAAGCGCAAAAGCTGGCTTGCAGCTAAACCTCAAAAAAACCAAGATTATGGCAACCAGCTTGATTGATAACTGGCAAATAGAGGGAGAAAATGTAGAAGCAGTGAAAGACTTTGTATTTCTAGATGCGAAGATTACTGCAGATGCTGACTGTAGTCCAGAAATCAGAAGACGCTTAATCCTTGGGAGAAGAGCAATGACAAATCTCGATAAAATAGTTAAGAGCAGAGACATCACACTGACGACAAAGGTCCGCATAGTTAAAGCAATGGTATTCCCCGTGGTAACATATGGCTGCGAGAGCTGGACCATAAAGAAGGCTGAGAGAAGGAAGATCGATGCTTTTGAACTGTGGTGTTGGAGGAAAATTCTGAGAGTGCCTTGGACTGCAAGAAGATCAAACCAGTCCATACTCCAAGAAATCAAGCCAGACTGCTCACTTGAGGGAATGATATTAAATGCAAAACTGAAATACTTTGGCCACATAATGAGAAGACAGGACACCCTGGAGAAGATGCTGACGCTAGGGAGAGTGGAGGGCAAAAGGAAGAGGGGCCGACCAAGGGCAAGGTGGATGGACGATATTCTAGAGGTGACGGATTCGTCCCTGGGGGAGCTGGGGGTGTTGACGACCGACAGGAAGCTCTGGCGTGGGCTGGTCCATGAAGTCACGAAGAGTTGGAAGCGACAGAATGACCTGATCGTATGGAATCAGATATATGAGATAAAATATGCAATATTCTGCCTAATTGTTTAATCAAATGAGCCAACTTGTACCTGCCACTGTTCCTAGCCAAAGACAGATGTCTCCATTTATACAATTCCAGTATTTGAATGTCATGGAGCATTGGTAAATACTTATTCATTTATGGTATACTGAGACCAGAAACACAGGAGGCCCTCAACTGCATTTCACTGATGTTCTAAGAAAGATATTGAGGATGGAGGAGTATAAATGTAATTTATAATCTACCATTTTGGTTCAAGGGAGACCTGGCAATTGTTTTTAAGTATTTTTAATATATGAAAATCTACAGTATCATGTGTGGAATGACTAAATAATAATAGGCCATTTTCATATAGAAACCTTGTTACCACCTATCATTTGAGTGGAAAAATCAATAGCTAGAATGCACTTCAAATTATAAATAACACTTTTTCATTTTCTATCTTACCTTATAAAGATTTGCACACAAATAGCACATGTGAGAATATAAAGATACTTAATCCTGTGTGTGAAAATGTCCATTCAACACACACAGCACAAGAACAGGACATAGCTCAATTGTCATGTTTTCTGACTTGGCAGTAGCTGTGAGAGAATGAGTCTGTTCAGTATAAATTTTTCTCCATGGGAATCATTTATGAGCTTATTCCCATGAGCAAAAATGGTAACATCAGAAGCCAAGCAAAGAATTTGTCTTGACAGTCTTAATGTAGCTCAGGGAACTTTATATGCTTGATGAGATTTGGAACTGCGAAAGATGAAATGACTGAAATTATCATTACTGAGGCTACTTGGTGAAAAGGGATCTCAGCATGAGCAAATGAACAGATAAGGGAAAAGAGTCAAGGAGGAAATGTTGGGACAGACAAGAGGATGGGGTTTATCACCATCATCAGGGAAACAAACAAGTAGAAAGAGCTAGAGTGGCACTTTGAGACTCTAATAGAGAATAACCAGTAGGCAAGCTCCCAAATTGCATGCGACACTGGAAGAGCAGATCATTTAGTCAATCAAAATGTTTTCCTTTTATAAAACACTGTTATCTCCTATTTTTATCAAATGCTTGATAAATTCTTTTGTCTTGCATTCACATGCCTACACATTTTTCTCTCTGCAAAAATAACTGTATATATAATCACAGGAAAAATGTATGATATGAACAGATATAGCCTTGAATGTTGTTATTCCAAAGATAATGAGATACAGAAGTTTACAAAACTGTCCCATTTGGATGTAATCAACACATAGGATCAATGTGTGGAAAAGGGGCAAAAGGAGACAGGACAAAGAATAGATTATCAGAGAGAGGTGCCACCAGTGCTGTTTTATATCCTCTTTTTTTATATATTTATTTTATGCATGGAGAAAGTTTGGGTAGCTCATCTGTAATTGCAGCAACCTTCTCTTTATTCTAAGAAAGAAGTTCCTTGGACATACTTTCAGCCACATTGGGCTGCAAATCCATAAGCTGCTCCCATGTGGTTGCAAGAACACCAGAACGACATCATAGGATTGTCTGCCCAAAGCTGCAGATCTCTAACAGAATTCCTCCAAGAGATAAAATTAGATCAAAGTTCTGTTTCATTTCAAGAATCATTCTGGAGTGAAAAATGAGATAAGTCTGAGGCAAATCACAAATCAGTTGCCAAGTCAGTCAGTTCAAAATTTCAAAGAAACACAAATAGCACAAACCATGATTATAAGGTAGCATGAATTTGGAAAGCTGATGGCTGAAACCAGCAAAAGGAAATGAGAAGGATAGAAAAATAGGTAAGGTAAGGTAAGGTAAGGTAAAAGAAGATAAAAGGATTGGGTTGCTCCTTCATTCTGTCCTATTCGTTTTGTTTTGTTTTGTTTTGTCTTCTCTTTAGAAATGCGCTTTCACTGCCTTCTGGTTAGAGTAAGAAGTTTTCTGCTTAGCAGCCCAATTCTCAGCCAGATTTCCTAAGGAGCCTCTTCCAGTTCTGGATCTGATTCATCTGAGAATGATTGTTTCATCACATGTACAGGCTGGGTATATTTCCTGTGCCTTTTGACAGCTTTCTAGCAACAGAAGCTGCTGATCAGCCATGCTATATTGCTGCAGCTGCAGATGGCCAGAGAATGACAGTCTTATCTTCCAGCCCAACAGGGACACAAGGCACCAAGAGGACCCCTTCTGGTTTTTTGATGCATCTTATTTTAGTTGTTTGTGTCAGCAACTTATTTCACATGAATAAAATGACCCACTTCTTTGTGTGCATTCCTGCCTTGATTGCCTTCTATGAAACTATCTGTTGATCTCCAGATTACTGGCTGTCACATTTCACTTTGTTGCTAAATCCCAAACTCCAGAGGCCTTTGTTGTCAAGACTTTGGTTTGCTTCCAATTATGTACAATTAAAATGTTTACATGGGCAATTGCATTTGTCATTAAAAAACAACTTGCATTTGTCACCAGAATGCAACAACAAAATATTCATCATCATCATCATCATCATCATCATCATCCCCATCACTGCATTAATAATGGATGCAAAAAGGAGGGTACAGACAGCATCTGTTATAGCAGTTCACAACCCACACTTTTTCATTGCCCAATTTCATTGACTTTATGTTTTTATGATAAAGTACTTTACCAAGCATTCTTAAAGCAAATGGGTCTCCTTAGGTTACTGAGGCAACAAATGTGTTGAGAAGTGCTTTGGCCCTAAATTGTGGGTTGCATGAGAGCGGAGCAAATATGTTGGTGTGGTCAGTGAGCTAGAGCCAGACATCCTGAAGAGTGAGGTTGAGTGGGCCTTAAGAAGCATTGCTAATAACAAGGCAGCAGGAGACGACGGCATCCCAGCTGAACTGTTCAAAACCTTGCAAGATGATGCTGTCAAGGTAATGCATGCTATATGCCAGCAAATTTGGAAAACACAAGAATGGCCATCAGACTGGAAAAAATCAACTTATATCCCCATACCAAAAAAGGGAAACACTAAAGAATGTTCAAACTATCGAACAGTGGCACTCATTTCACATGCCAGTAAGGTAATGCTCAAGATCCTGCAAGGTAGACTTCAGCAGTTCATGGAGCGAGAATTGCCAGATGTACAAGCTGGGTTTAGAAAAGGCAGAGGAACTAGAGACCAAATTGCCAATATCCGCTGGATAATGGAAAAAGCCAGGGAGTTTCAGAAAAACATCTATTTCTGTTTTATTGACTATTCTAAAGCCTTTGACTGTGTGGACCATAACAAATTGTGGCAAGTTCTTAGTGGCATGGGGATACCAAGTCATCTTGTCTGCCTCCTGAAGAATCTGTATAACGACCAAGTAGCAACAGTAAGAACAGATCACGGAACAACAGACTGGTTTACGATTGGGAAAGGAGTACGGCAGGGCTGTATCCTCTCACCCTACCTATTCAACTTGTATGCAGAACACATCATGCGACAAGCTGGCCTTGAGGAATCCAAGGCTGGAGTTAAAATCTCTGGAAGAAACATTAACAATCTCAGATATGCAGATGATACCACTTTGATGGCTGAAAGCGAAGAGGAACTGAGGAGCCTTATGATGAAGGTGAAAGAAGAAAGTGCAAAAGCTGGTTTGCAGCTAAACCTCAAAAAAACCAAGATTATGGCAACCAGCTTGATTGATAACTGGCAAATAGAGGGAGAAAATGTAGAAGCAGTGAAAGACTTTGTATTCCTAGGTGCGAAGATTACTGCAGATGCTGACTGCAGTCAGGAAATCAGAAGACGCTTAATCCTTGGAAGAAGAGCAATGACAAATCTCGATAAAATAGTTAAGAGCAGAGACATCACACTGACAACAAAGGCCCGCATAGTTAAAGCAATGGTGTTCCCCGTAGTAACATATGGCTGCGAGAGCTGGACCATAAGAAAGGCTGAGCGAAGGAAGATCGATGCTTTTGAACTGTGGTGTTGGAGGAAAATTCTGAGAGTGCCTTGGACTGCACGAAGATCAAACCAGTCCATCCTCCAGGAAATAAAGCCAGACTGCTCACTTGAGGGAATGATATTAAAGGCCAAACTGAAATACTTTGGCCACATAATGAGAAGACAGGACACCTTGGAGAAGATGCTGATGCTCGGGAGAGTGGAGGGCAAAAGGAAGAGGGGCCGACCAAGGGCAAGGTGGATGGATGATATTCTAGAGGTGACGGACTCGTCCCTGAGGGAGCTGGGGGTGTTGACGACCGACAGGAAGCTCTGGCGTGGGCTGGTCCATGAAGTCACGAAGAGTCGGAAGCGACTAAACGAATAAACAACAACAACAACAACAAACTTTACAAGAAATGAACTATGAGACCAGGTGAATCCTGGGCCAATTGCTTGTGCTAAAGCAGTGTGCAGAGATTCTAGGTCAGGTAGCAAATTGGTGGCAAGATAAGACAAAGAAAAGTCAGTATCTGAACAGAAGAACAGTGACAGCATTTTAGAGAAGACTAGAAAATACTCTGTGACTTTGAAGCTGTTCTCCAAATGGGTGGGAACGACAATAGATACAACCTGAGCAGTGAAAAGAAATCCCAGGGAGCCTCTAGTTGCTTCAAATTGGGATATTTCTTTTTCAGCCAAAACTCTGGGTTGATGTTATGGATTACCAGAGGACTGATACATCTATGGTACATTATATTGATACATTATGGCCCAGAATGCAGAGGTGTGAGAAGTAATGGACATCCCTGCTTCACGAATTGTACTGGTTGCCAGTTTGCTTCTGGATGTGATTCAAGATGCTGGTTGTTACCTATAAAACCTGGCATGACATAGGGCCTGGTTACATGAGAAAATGCCTCTGCCTGGCCAATTCAATCCTGCAGGGTTGGTGCAATCTGGGTTCCTCTTCACCCAGGCCTTCAGCAAGGGAGAGGGAAATCCCTCACTTCATCGCACTTGCCATCTTTTTTTCTTTATTTGTTAATGTTTTATTGTAATTTCTTTGTTTGATTGTTGTGAGCCTCCCCAAGTCATTGAGAGTCGGGCAGCATACAAGTTTAATACGTTGCTGTTGTTGTTGTTGTTGTTGTTGTTGTTATAAACCAAGAGGTTTAGAATTGGGAATACCCAAATTCAAATTCTCTTCAAGCCTGGAAACTTATTGGGTGACTTTGGACCAGTGACACTATCTCTGAGTCCAACCCACCTTACAGGGCTATTACTGTGTAAAAATTAAAAGAGGAAATATTACCTCCAAAGAAAAAGGAAGAAAATGCCAGTTATGACGGCACTGAACAAGTGGTACTTATGACCAGTCCTTGAAGTTCCAGCCATCTCAGGACCTCCACTGTCACATGATTGCAATTTGGGCACTTGGCAACCAGCTTGCATTTATGATGGTTGCAGCATCCCATAGTCACATGATCACCATTTGTGACCTTCCTTGCAAGCTTCCCACAAGAAAGTCAATGGTGAAGCTGGCAGGGAAGGTCGCAAGTTGCTCCCGTAAGTTGTTCCCACTGCTTTTTCTCCCGAGGAGCCCTACTACAGGGATCTCGTACTCCATAGCACCCCACCCACCCACCAGCACTCCATAGTGTGCGCCCTCCATCTGCCCTTGGCCCCTGCCAACCTGCCCATGCTCCATAGTGCCCATCCACGGCCCCCACCCACCTGCCAGTGGTCCCCGCACTCCTTGCCTGGGACGCCTGCCTCTTCCCACTTAACAACTTGCATGGTCCTAGGGTTACAATGGCAATTGGGAACAAAATTTCCATTGCTAATTGATGCGATCACATGACATTGTGCTTTACGACTGCATCGCTTAGTGACAGAAATTCTGGTCCCAATTGCCATCGTAACCCCAGGACTCCCTGTATTTTGATGTTTTCCAAGGAACAGTTCACAGCTTAGCAGGGGGAATAAAGAAGAAAACTGAAGGGAGCTGTGCAACTTATACCATATCATTACCTACATTAAGTCAGTGAAAGCTTCTCTGTATTTTGCAGTACATGTGCTTCCTTGCAGGCACATGGCATCAGGCCTAGGGTAACATGCCAGCTGATTGCCCTAGTCTAAATCACACAATGTCATCAGAGTCTTTCTCCCAATCACAGGACAAACAATATCACAGGTAAAATTAGCCAAGGCACTAATTATATTTCATGGGTGTGTAGAGGGCTGTACTGTAGAATGATAAATGGCAAATGTAGGATGTCTTTTGTCATATGATGTAATCTCTGCTGTTGCTGAGCTGGAGAAGAAAAGGGAGAACTGTGTCTTGTTTGCCTAACATGCCCTCACTGCAAATTAGAAATCTTCCCCAATTAAGACATTTTTAATTTCCTTTGTTAGCAAATTTTAAACAATGTTAATTAAGAGGGTAGTTGTTTATCTAGCAAACAATTAACCTGATCTCAACTGGAATGTTCAGTTAAACCTAAGAGCACCCGTTCCCCAAGCTTCTTGTGTTTTCCTCCTCATTTTGCCCCCAGGCTCCTCTTGAGCTCAGGCGGGGCATCTGGGGATGGGAACGGAGCACCATATAGAGCAAGTTGCTCATCAGAGGCAAGGCTAGAAATTCATCCCCATCTTGACTGCAGCGAACAGTGCAAAACTACTGCAGCTTCAGAAAGCAGGTTTATTCTAAAGATGCAAGTACAAAAGCCACCAGAGGCTTTTGCTAGGTTGGGCTTCAAACCAGTTCATTCACTGGTGAGCAGGGCTTTAAGCACAGGAAAAGGGATTGTGTATTAAAAACTGTTCAGTGGGATTGCCAGATTCTTTAGCTGTCCTTATGCTCAGAACCACTTAAGGGCAGAGCAGAGATCAGCTTCAGTTCTTTAGGGCAGTCACGTCAGCCCTTCAAGGTGGTTCAAACAAGAAACCTAAACTATGAGTACTAACACTACCTTTATTGCAAGGTTACATTACTAAATCTTGCAAGTCTGACAGCACCTCTCCCTGCTTTCCTTTTGCTTTCCAGAGAACGAGTAGGGTCCCTTCTGAGGCCCTGTCAGACCCAGCCCCAGAACAACGATGAGTCAGTGCATTCAAAACTCCAGTTATTTGCTCTCACCGTACAGACAGAATCTTGCCAGACTAAAGCTACTCTAACTGACCTAAGGGGAAATAACCTGGGAGACTCTAGGGTGGGGCTATCCTGAACCTCTTTGTTCTCCCTGCATTGCTCTCTGGACTGTGAATCCTCTTATCTCCTTGGAATGTGGTCCCTCCTACCTGAGAACCAGCGGCAGCGCCGAAATCTACCACAGGCCCTTTCTCCACCCCCATTCCTTCTGTGGGCTGAGATATCTCTTGTCTGATCGTTGTCCAGGCTGCAGTTCTTCCTCCTGTCTCCCAGAGTTATTCTCACAGCCCATGACAGTCATGTGTCTCACTTTCCATAGAACAATCCTCCATCTGAAGGAATTTCTAATCAAATCTCAGGTGCATAAGCATCAGAAGTCCAGAAGCTGCTTGTCCCAAACAGCTGGGACAGTCACACAAGTCACTTAGTCTCAACTTCTCCCCCATGTGGACCTGAATTCAGAGGCATTGGGGAGGTCAAAAGAGTCAAGATGGCAATTGTGACTGTGAGATCAAAGCCCAGTGCCATTTTTACATGAGTTGGTGTGCAATGCACATAAAAAAGATACGGGGTTTGATCACACAGTCACGGCTCTCACTTTGAGTTTTTTTTTAATCATCCCCCTCCCCCTATGGATACTCTGGCTATACTGTATAAGATATAATTTTAAAAATAAAATATACAAAAATCTTTGTACAGATCCTCATCCCATTTTGTTTACTGTTTAATAATATAATCCCTCTGTTTGCTTATACATAAGAAGCCATTATTTTGAGATCAGCTGGCAGCCAACTGTTTATCCATCTCTTTTTTAATGGGATTACTTTGTACTTTACAGGTTCCCCTTTCTTCCAATCAGTAGGTAATACTACATAATTTGGCTTTGATTTGCTTTTTTTATCTAGTATACCACCAAAATGAATCTCTAGCTTTGCATATATAAAGACTGTCATGTTTCTTTTTAGTTCTCCTCTCTGCTTACCCAGTAATCTGAAACAGTCAGCCAAGGTGAGAGACAGATCTGGGTTATATCTGTCCCTCCTGTTGTCAGAAAGGAACCAAAGGTTGCTTTTTGTCCTAGAATCTCAGGGGCAATGTGACACCTGCAGCATTTCTCAGCAACTTATTTGTTCAGGGATGGCTATGTCCAGATAATATTTTGAGGAAACCCAGTATCATGGGAAGATGCAATTGGAAGGGGAATTACTTGCCTCCAAATTTTGCTGATGGAAGCAGTTCTGTATGCAGGACTGTGATTGACACATCTGGCTTTTGCCATTAGGTGGAGCGAGACAACCACCTCAAGTGGCAGATGCTAGAGGAGGCACAGTTGTGACATTCTCCCCACACCATTTCTCTGGATTTCCCTAGCATGCTGTTTCCAGGTACAGCAGAAAGAAGAGAATGCTAGTGCACCAGGAATACTGAAGTAATACTGCAACTGCTAGTCCAACCAGATTTTATATGTGGAATGCTGAGGTCAAGGGGTCTTTTTCTCAGATAGCAAAATACCTTGGATTGGCCCTGTCCTTGGATTCTACCCTCACTTAGCTGTCTTCTTCATCATCATCATCATTGTTGTCATATTTAAATTTATTGGCTGCCCATCTCCACTGGGTCATGCAACTGGATCTAAAATATTGACTTCATGGCCACAAAATCTGGTGCTATCTTTGGACTTCCCAGTGTTTTCCTTTGATTCCACTGAGCCTGATGAAGCTCACACTTTGACTGATCCTGATAAGGGCATTGCCCAATGTGGCTTTTCCTTTTTCTTCCTTATAGACTAATGAAACAATCTTTGCTTTTTATGTATTTTTGCAATCCCTAGGAGGGATTCAAAAACAACAAGCACAAAACTGTATTGTTATAGGTTTGGGCAGTTCACTCAGCTGCAGACATTCTGTAGCATGGATCTGAATTTTTTACTGTGAACCGCCCAGGGTTCCTCCTTGTGGGGAAGATGGGTGGCGATAAAAATATGATAGATAAATAAATAAAATTATTGTGTCCAGATCCCGGCAATGGTGGCCTCACACTTCCTCTAGCAAGAGGTTCCACAGGGCCATCATGAATTGATACTTTATCAATTTTTATTTTATTTTTACATAACATTATGAAAATCATTAAAACTAATTGTAAATAATTTCATCCAGAGAAAACCGGTTGACAGAAACCAAGCTAGAAAGCTGAATCCTTCATCCATTTTCCCCCTTTCGGGTCAATTCTCCCAGGTGAGAATTGAAACAAAAAAAAGAAAATGGCATTTTTTGTTCCCATTCAAAGGAATTCTTTTTTCTTTTAGGAGAAGGAATTGAGGCTTTAAAAACAAAATCATATTGGTGTTGGTGCCATGGTAATAGTTCAGTACGCTTGTTTCTCCTTTCCCATGGAGGGCACTGGACAGATATCATCTAGAATGACATTTCACTATAAGAAGTTGAAGAACATAGGTACACACAAGATATTTTATTGAGTGATTATTGTTATTCCCTGTCACAGTTCCACAGGAGTGTCAGTGGTTTAGAGAAGTATGATAACAATTACAATGTCCATGATCCAGAATAAAAAATAAAACACTTAAAACATATACTGTAGAATAAACCAAAATCCTAGTCATGTTTCAAATGCCTACTGGAAGAACTCTGTTTCCTGCTGCTTCTGAAAACAGTTAACCCATTCTCAAGTAGGTTCCATTCCATTCCAGAGGGCCAGCACTGCTACGGAGAAGCAGGACCTCCAAGCCTCCACCCCCCACATCCCCTGAAAGTGGGGAACTGCCAGCTGCTTCTCCTGCAAGATTGAATTGGTCAGGCCGATTCTAGTGAGCAAATGTGGTGATGAAGGTACTTTGGTGCTGACCAATAACGGGCTTTATAGATCAACACCAGCACTTTAAATTGTACCTGCATTCTTATGGAAGACTTGTGCAGGCCTGCAGCACAGGTGTAATGTGCTCCCACTGGCAAATGCCAAATAATTCATGGTCATTGCTCTGCGGACCACCTGAAGCTTCTGAGTGGTCTTTAAAGGAAGCCCTGTGTAGAGCACATTGCATTGTCCAAGGGGGAGGGTGGGGGGAGAGACAAGGAAATTAGTCACTGTAGCAAGGTCCTCTGTAGTAGGACCACAAATGGCACATCAGTTGAAGCTTGGGCAAACCCCCCCTAGGAAAAGCTTATACCTGCTGTTCCAGCAGAATCCATGAGTCCTAGAGGACCTCCAGGTTGGTGACTTGCTTCTTCAGGGATAGTGCTACCCATCCAGAGATACCACCAGAGCCACCCGATGGACAAACAATAACTCCATCTTTCTATAGTTTGGTTTTAGCCTATTCTCCCCCATCTAGACCCTCCAGCCTCCAGGCACCAGGACAAGACCTCAACAGCATCACCAACACAGCTTAGCAGTGAAAAACTAGGTATCATCAGCATACTGATTGTATCAAAGCAGAAATTGTCATATGATGTCTTCTAGTGGCTTTGTCTATATATTAAATAAAGGGGGAAAACAGGGCTGACCCCTACAGCATCCCACAATGGAGCAGCCATCAAGTCAACCTCTCTTCTCCAACTACTGACTGGAACCATCCTCACAGACACCCACCTGGCCATCTGAGGCTCCAGAACACCAGGTCTCACACAGCAGGAGTCCCCAGGGCCCTTTACTTGACTGCCAACTTTCATGTGTGTCCCATGTTCCACTCTCTGCCAACAGCCACATTTCATGCACTTCTATTGCTGACTAGGTGAATGGTCTGAAATCTTCATTCTTGACCTCTCCACATTCTGCCAGTCCAACTGGGTCTCCCAAGTTCAATCATTGCAGTCATCTTCATCACGCTGGTTTCCTCTCAAGTCTAGTCCTTAACCCCATCAAAATCTGTTTATCCAAACTCAGATCTGCTTCTACCACTCTCCCCTGTGGTTGCTACTGCAGCCCCTGAAAACAAAAGATACCCAAATTCCCCCACTCCATTATTCCTGCTGTTGCTGCTGCCACTCTAGTTCCAGCCCATAATCCTCAGCTGCAGTGGTCACTCATTCCACAGCTCTGCTGTCTGCAATGACATCCACTTCCACACAGCTAGTCCACCAATGCTCTGATGATGCTTCCAATGATGGCAGCAATGGTGGCCACCATATCTAATTGCTCCCCTGCTGCCACTGCTTTCTACTCCAGCCCCAGCCAGCTTCCTTCCAATAATAGCAGTCACCCACATTAACATCCCAAATGCAGTAGTGTCACTACTAAATTCCAATCCAAGGCTGCTCTTTCCTTCCATTTTCCAGGTCTCTTGACCATTTACAGCTCAGCCATTTTTCTCTGAAGGCTCTATGAGTCTTTGTGGTGGCCTTTCAGACCTCCAAGGCCTTCCAGACCGAGTCATTTCCTGCACATATACCAAAACTCAATTCAAAACATATTCTTCCAGCTAACCATTCCTTACCCTCAAGTCTACACTGCACTGACCATCCTTTCTGACACCATCTTGAAAAAAAAATGTCACCCATAGACACAGCAAGCTTGTGTATTTTATATAAGAAATGTACACAAAGTGAACACACCCAGTTTCTGCTCATGCCATTTACTGTATCTGACTTATCTTGCATGTTCAAAAAATAAACTGAGGATTAGAAAAAAAATAACCACTTTTAGAACATGAAAACATGGTAATATTTGTAAACTTAGACAGAATGAACTGAAAAAGGACGTCCAATCCTTAATCCCTCATGTTTAATTTGTCTTTTCAGGAGAACACATTTTTCAATGCAGGGACTTTCACACGCTGATATTTTATGAGGACATACTTTCCCTTAGGAATAAGAGAACATTTAGGAAAGCTCAGTGGTAGAATAAGATGCTTTGCAAAATGTCCCAGATTCAGTTCATGTCATTTCTAGCAAAAAGCAATGGGTTGTTAGTACATGGTGGGAAAGATTTTTCTTTGCCTTAGGAGTATCACCAGTCAACTTTAAATGATAAACAGAAAGAACATGAAGTGGATTCTTATATTCCTCCATTTTTGTTGTAACATAAGTCTTAACATACCTATCTGGGTGAATTATTAAGTTTAAAAAAATCATGCTAAATATTGGTGAGTTCCTACCAAATTTTGGCAGGAAATTATGATATTAGAGGTGCCAGGGCGACAAAATGGGGTAGAGTCACTGCATAGACTGTGTAGGTCATTCACTACCAATTATAGCTCTGAATGCTGAGGGGTGTCTAACCCTGCTATCCACCTCTCTGGAACATGATTGCCAGCAAAGATTGTCAGAGGGATATTGAAAGCTAAAATTGCAAGAGAACTTGACTATATCTTGTTTCTCCAGATTAGTGTTTCTCAACCTTGGCAACTTTAAGGCACGTGGATGTCACCTCCCAGAACTCCCCAGCCAGCATGCTCTAGATTCCACAGAAGAGGGATGTTTGAGGGATTGGAGGCAACAACACTACTTCTTGACCTTCTGGAAGGTTACAGGAGTTTCAGGCCACCTGATGAAGTAATAAAGTCACTGGAATGGACAGGGCTGATTGGGGGATGTGAAGTTTTGGGGGTTTTAGGGATGGGAATGGGAGCAGCTTCTGGGAAGCATATGAATCCTATCCTCATCTTTATGCCCCTTCCCAAACAGGCCAAATTTCAACTGAGGGCAATTTCAAAACATGGGGCATTAATGATGTGGATGGGTGTGCTTTGGTACCCAGAGACTTTCTGCCTGCCATCCCTATCCTCAAAACAGGTCAAAATCTGCCCCCAAACTAGCAAATTCAGTCTGTTGGGGAGAGGGCTGACAAAAATGAAACAACTGTGTGCCAAAATTCAGCAGTGAGATCCTATGGTGCCAGGGGAGGAATACAAATAAGATGCAGGGAAGCTATGCATGGCCCCGAGATTTCAGGTTTCCTATTTCTGCTCTACAACACATGAAATAATAATTAAAAAGAGAGAATCTAATTATGGGCAGAATTTATCTCCTTTATCATTGTATCAATACAGTGCATGGTTGCAAAAGAGAGAAAAGATGATTCGTTTACAGAAATTAATATACCAGCCCCTCAAACAACTCCACACAGAAGCAACTGCATATTAAACAATAGGACTTCATTACAATAATCACATGCCACCCTAAACATAGCTGCCCAGTAACTATAAAATGCTTTTCAATTAAATTTATTTTCATTATTAAATACCTCCTTTAATGATACAGTATTTGAAGCATCTTAGGAACATAAGGTGATGGTTGTCTAGAGGTAGCTTTTGAGCAGACCTTATGAAACCACCTGAAAAAGTAAGTACCTTTGGCTTCCAGTGTGAGTCATGGCTGACTGAAGATGTCTCCATGAACAAGCAGAGATGCCAACTGCTGTGAAGAATGAAAGACCGGTGAGTAGACTGGTCTTTCAAATCTCTCCAGAGAAGGAGAGAATGGGAGATTGCTATGGGTGCTCTGAATGGCAGCTCCTCATGAGGAGACCGTAAAACAGTGGTTTCCCAGGGATTTGAGTGCCAGGAGGCAAGGGAGACAACATCTTTCCTTTCAACAGTAGCAGAGCCTTTAATAACAACACTAAGCCAGATGAACTCCACCTTCTAATCACATTCAGAAATGTTCAATTTAACCACTTTACGAATATTAGAGACCTTCAAATGGCTAGCTTAATTTGACACCTGGTGAGTTTTACCACCTTCTCTGGATTTCAGAAATGTTAAACAGAGACTTAAGAATTTAAAATAAAATTCAATTGGCAAAAAGATAAAAAAGGATTTTGATTTAAGAAAGTTTTAAATAGATTGGGAGACCAAAGAGATTTGAAATATTGGTTATTTTTGCTGTAAGATTTGAAAAACAAGTATATAATTAAATAATATACTTGTGGGAAATGAATGAAACAGAACTAAATCCATATTAGGAACTGAGGCTTGATGAACATTGCAAATGGACACCAGAGGGAACTAAAGGACCAGACAGAATAGAGTTAAAATGACTAAGCCAGCTATAACATTTTCTTATCTTAAAGAGTTTTTTGAAAATTGGACTGAGATATTAATAACTAATGTCTCAGAAAGGATACAGATTTCCATGGATAAACTTTTAGAAGATGATGAGAAAAACTTTAAAAACTTTTACCTGACATAGACATAGAGTTTGAAGGCATGGAAGACAACAAAATTGAGATTACCAAAATAGGAATACAAAAGACAAATCAACAAAAGAATCTGGATGTGGAACAGTTGCAACCAGAAATTCTGGATGATGCCTCTTTATGGGAAGAAAAGGATCTGGACATGGAACAAGAAATCCTGGATAATGCCTTTATGGTATTTACAAAGTAGGCTGGTGAAAACTTTGAAGACTCCTCTTGAATGCCAAAGATTGATGAAAGATCAAATCCTGCAGTGTTACTGGAATGATTTCAAGGTCAAGATTGTGAAGAGCAAAAAGAAGGAATGTAAAGTTGGATTATTTGATCAAATATCAAATATCATTTGTTTGATATTTCTGGTAACTCCTAATGGACTTTTTGCTGAACCAGGAATAAGAAGATGGCAATTTCTGGATTGCGTATACATAAAAGTTAGGCTATAGGGAGAAGATTATTTTTATTTATAACTTTAAAAGAGGGTGAAAAGTTACTACATTAGCTTATGCTCAGTGTGATGAAGGTTGGAAGCCACTTTTTATTACTGTCTTTTTCTTTTTTTCTTCTAGTTTAGTTTGTATTAGTTTTTACTATGTTTATTAAAAACTTCAATAAAATCATTTTTTAAAAAAGTAAGTACCTTCCATCTCAAACTGGTAACAATCAGTGACCCAAATCAGCTCTAGTTGTGTCCATTTGTTAATGAAAACTTTTGTATTGTAGTTCATGAAAACTGAGCTGAATAAGAGATATTACAAATATAGCAAGTACCCAAATGAATTATCTGTCCTGTTGCTCAGTTATTATAGGTAAGAAACTGAAAAATAATTATTAGGATAAAAACTCTATTATCCATAGGCAAAATATTTCCCCCTTATTGTCAGATTAGCTCAACTGCAGTGATATGATCAGATTAAAGGCTTCAGTTATTTACACGTCTTCTGATTAATCCCCCTATTTCCTGATTACTACTGACAACACGGGAGTGTACAATAACTCTAACCTGCTTAGCTCTCATGAATATAAATGTATCTGTCCATCGATCACATTTGCATTTACAAACTGTCCTTTGAACAAGGACTTAGGAATTGGGATGCAAATCAATAAAAAAATAAAATGGGTTAGTTTTGATTTAGTTAAAAAATGGCCTGGAGTTATTTCAGAATGTGTGCCTTAACAGTAGATCACACACCCATAATCTTGACCTGCAAAAACATGGATCAAGCTGAACTGCAGTGATAAATAATGCAAACTTCATTTATTCTTGGTGAAAAAGAAAGCCAATGTGGAGCACCAAGGAGGGTTACTATTGTGCAGATTCTTAAAAAGTTATCTGAACAGCATCCACCAATATGATATACCAGGAAGGAGGCACGGTTTGAATGTAGAAAATCCAAGATTCAGTTCCCATCATCATTTCAGGCTAGAAATGCTTCAGATTGTAAACATCTCTGGTTAAATCCTGGACAGCTGCTGCCAGCCATGTTGACAATGTAAGGCTAGAGCAACAAACTGATTCAGCATAAAGCAACTTTCTGTGTCACTGAAACTGATGCAATTTTTTTCTAAATTGATTTGAAAACAGAATGGTACTTATAGGGCTGCAGACCATTTGCCCTGAAATAAGACAACTCTCACGCTTTTTGTGGTCTGACTGCTGGAAACACAGAGCAATGAAAGTACAAGATTGGGTATATATGCTTGTGTGCCAAGCGACCAGCATAAAGAGCAAGCCAGAGTCAGATGAGCATTGTGTTCGCACTTGCACACTGAGTTATCAGCACAAAAATCAGAGGAGCACTACTGTATGTGTGGGAGGGGAGACATGAAGTATGGTCAGGTATTCTGAGATCAATGGAGAACAGAGGAATCTGGCGAAGCGTAGGTCACCCCTGTATCCTCTGCACCCTGATCTACCAGCTGTCATGTTCACTGTTTCAATGTGCACTGTACATCGTAACATTTCACATGCCATGGTGCTGACGCGCATTTCTGTTGGGAGGGAGCTGCTGTGAAACCTTGTGCCAAGCTCTATATCTATGTTCATTTCAATGGAATGTGTTTGGCTTATGTGCTCTGCTCAAGGACTTTTTCCGTGGACCATCAAAAGCCGTGAGGAGCACCTGGGATTGTGAGCCTGGGAAGATTCTACGGGGGGGAGGGATTTCGTTTGTACCAAGGGTTTTTTAGTTTGCATTTGGCGTGCTTTTTCCATTCTCAGCTTTCTTTGTGATCCTGCATACTATTCTTTAATAAATCAGATATCTTTATGATCCTGTTTATGAGTCTGATGGTGTTTTAGAATAGGCAATCCTTACACCAGCCTTTCCTCTGAGGCCGTTTCTGCAGCTTCGGATGTAACAGTGCTTCTGAGTGAGAACGATTTTATAGACAAGTAGGTGGCTATACATTTGCACTGGGAGCAATTGAGCAATCACATAATCACACCTGTTGCAGAAACAAAGTTGAATTCAACACTTTCTGAAAATGTCCAGCTGGAATTAATCTAGGAGAGAGCAATGAATCACCATCAAGACAGTGGTCTCCAGACATGGACCCAAAGGTATATAAGGTGCTGCTAGAGTGCTGTGTTGAATGTAGTGCTGGGCTCAGATTGGAGAAACTTCCCTCAGTCCTTAAGCTTGCCAGGATATATTGTGCCAATCACTCATAGCTGTAACTATTTCACAGGGCTGTTGTGGGGACAGGTGATTCAGGTACATCAGACTGAAATCCTTGGAGGACAGTTGAGGTATAAATATAATTAATAGGAAGAGGTCTTATTTGAGGTCAAACTATTAATCTGACTAACTCAGTAATGTCTATTCTATTAAAAATTAGATATTTTAATAAAGATATAAATTAATTGGGAAGCTAGCATGCTGCAAAGTAAAGCTTCAACCTTTGGAATATACTGTATTTTTAAGAATGCCTTTGGGACTTACATAGCTTCCATAGGCAATCTAACAAAATAAAAAATAGTGACTGGCTGTGCCCAGTATATTGTGTCAAAGTGTGGCGGGGCTGGCAGGGAGTGCCTAGAAGAGCTAGATGACATGGTGGTCATTTTGTGAGATTTCTCAGGACATGTTCTCTAAATTTCAGAGGTGTCCTCTGCTCAACACTTACTTGGCAACTGCATTTGAGGGACTTAGTCAGAATTTTTTTTTGCATCATCTATTACCCAGGATTGTTTTCTGCAGGTAGCAGGGATTGAAACCAGCATCATCAGCATGTAAAACCAACATGCACGATACCACTATGTTTATAATCCCTCCCTAGATGAAGAGTATATCATTTTTATAATCATTTGCTTATTATGGTCCATAATTCCAGAACTACTGTAACATACTTACAGTATATTATACCACAGATTTTTCAAGTTCATTGCCATTCTCAGAGAAGAAAAAATCATCCTGCATTCTAGCATAATCTTGGTGGCTCCCACAGGGACACACTAGGATACAAGCAGCAATTGCTTAAGCCTAGCTTGACACACTGACCTTAACCACAACTGCTGTGCCAACAAACAGAACTAAAAAGGTGCAAATTAAAATCAGTTATTGCAACCTGAAGTGTTAGATGTAATTGTGAAATTCCTTTTTATCAGCAAGACTTTCTGTGCTTTACTAACAGCAAACTCTTTGATAGCCAAAGACTTTTATAACATAAAAAGTAAAATTCTCTCTCTCTGTCTTTTTGTGCAGAGAAAAGAAACAGCGATGAAGAGAGGAGGAATCAGCCATTTAATAATTTAAACAGCA
Organism: Candoia aspera; assembly: GCF_035149785.1. Taxonomy (NCBI): domain Eukaryota; kingdom Metazoa; phylum Chordata; class Lepidosauria; order Squamata; family Candoiidae; genus Candoia; species Candoia aspera. Next base: position 143,318,358 of record NC_086155.1, read on the forward strand.
TGGGAGAAGAGAAAAGACTGACAAAAAGTGTTACTGTTCAAATTAGGAACTTTGAGGAGTATATGTAAACAAAGTAATGACAATGTTGAAACAACTTCTGCCTTGGCTTGATGCCAGTCCAACCATGTCATCTGCAAATACAGCAAACTCCGCTTGAGATATCACTAGCAGCAGATTTCAGTCTATAAATATTAAAGCCCTCTACGTATGGAAGAATTCAAGGCAAGATTCTCCTTCCCCATAGCATAGATAGTAGATGCCTGAACTATCCCTTACTACCAATGATGGTACAGCATTCTCTGCTGCACCTGCAGGAAGTTGGGGACATCATCATGTGACTTAGGGAAACAGATGGGCTGAGACATACATCTGCTGCCAAGTTGGCCACCCAGGATGACTGCCTCCCTCACTTAACATTTCGTTTATTTGTTTATTTATTAAAATTTTTAAACCACCCAATAGCCAAAGCTCTCTGGGCTGTTTATAATAGAACTGTAAATGTAGTTGTGGGACCATTCCTATCAAGCACAGGATATTACCAAGAACCCTGAAATAAGACCTTCTCCCCAGAACGAACAGCCAGATTGTTTAAGCCTGGGAAAATAATCAAACACGCCATTCTACCTGTAGTCTAAAACACTTTAGCCTAGCAGAAATTCTGCCCCATGTGACTGCTCTGATAATTGGTTTATCGGCTCTAGAAGTATAACATACCAGTTGCTTTCAACATACATCTTATTATCATATTATTTCTGTCATGAAGAAAGCAAGCAATGGTGACTCAAAGATATAATAAAATCAATCTGGAAAGCAAAGGTGCATAAATCATTTACATAAGCGGAGTAGGAAAATAAATCCCAAATTCAAGAAAACAAAATACTCAAGAGAAATATGAGGTGGCACTGTGTATGTCTCTGTGTGTATATACATACAGAGTACATATAAAATACAAATTGGTTACAAAACTGAAAAAATAATTAAATATGAAATATTCTGCATGCTGAACTGAAAATGTTAGCTTCTCAATTTGAGAAGAGGATGTAATGGTGTAGTGAACAGCAACAGCAGAAACAATGTTAGAATAGGAAATGATGAAATGGATAGGGGGAGGTGAGGAGAAAAGACAAGGAAGCTTTTAATGCCCAAATTAACCTGTAACCACAAGCCAATCCTGCCAGCGCTAAGATACATCAAGCAAATTCTGTTAGCTGCACAACTCAGTTTATCATTTAAATATTGTTTTCCAGTCTCTACTGAGGAGGTCTTGAACGTTCTGCTTCAGTTTTAATATAAAGAAGAAAAACGTGCAGGTTTCATAAAATTTACAGATGTTATAAAATAGCCATGGTTTCATTTTGTAGTATAAATGGATTGATTTTAAGAAATGAACAGAACTGTAATTTGGAAACAAGACTGACCTATCTTGTTTCCAAAATGTACAAGCATTTTGGTGCCTTAGCACAACTGTTGATACAGCCTATTCTTCTTCTACTGTTAAAACATGGACAAGGGTGAGTGAGGATACCTTGGCAGAAAATACATTCCCCTCTGAAATGTAAATGTGAAAGATCATGTATGAGGATCACTGTAGGGCCCAAAATGTAATTGTACCTTTGTGCCTGGCTGGGAACTGATCCCAACTTTCTGCAAGTCCTTCTGATGCAGCCTACTTTGGCTGCCATCTCGTCCAAAGGAATGCTCTGTAGTCAATTACACAGCTTGAGAAGGAATATTACACTATGCAGACTGCTCTATGTATATAGCCAATTCCTATCCAATGTCTCTGATTACTTGAAGGTATCGCTCCATTCAGAACAGTAAGAAGGCAACTGGTAAGTGTGTAGAGCAGTGTTTCTCAGCCTTGGCAACATTAAGATGTGTGGCCTTCAACTCCCAGAATTCCCCAGCCAGCATGGCTGGCTGGGGAATTCTGGGAGTTGGAGGCCACACATCTTAAAGTCCAAGGTTGAGAAACACTGGTGTAGAATGTGTATTTGCTTTAAAGGAATTGTGGTTTTGTACAATAAATGAACTGAGGGTTGGGAGTTGTAGGACTCTTCTACATTCAAGGGACGAGTTGATCTGAGACTGCATACCCCAAAGACCAGTTTTGGAAAGCCAAGCTAATTAATTTCTTAACTTAATCAGCTCCACTGCTGCTCCAGAGCAAATGTGACAATAGTTTCACAGCATTTGCTTTGGAGATGTGGGGCGCAGTGGCTTCCTATTGGTAGCAACTTCAGCTAAGGTATTTCCTCACTAGTAATAATATCGCTCAGTCATTTCAGATGATGGACAGATAAATTGATATAACAGCAGAACAAGGGTATATTAACTCTAGAATATACTATAGTTTAATTCACCAGTGAGGAAACAGCCTGAGGTTATGTTTCAGGCTTCCAACTTGGCTCATCTTTTATGATATACTTTTTCACTTAAAATACATATTAAGATGTACATATGTAGTTTAAGCTTAAATACATTTAGAAAGACGTATCTCGTGACCAAACACATGCAAAAATGCATACGGAAATACACGCTCATTCTGAGTTTTTTTCTTCCAAATATCAAAACAGGAGTATGACTTCTCGATGAAGTTTTACTGTATAAGTAAAACTGAGATGCTCAGGAAATAGAATTGTTTGGTCCACTTTAACAAGAGGCACAAACCTATACAGGTAGTCCTCGTTTAGCAACTGCCTCAGACAGCAACCGTTTGACAGTGATGAAAAAGTAACTTTATGAACATACCTTGCATTTATGACCTTCGCAGGTCTGTAAAGCAAAGGAAAGCTGAAGTAAGATCATAAATATAGCTGCAGTTTCACTTAGCAACCGCTTCGCTTAACAATCAACTTGCTGGTCCCAATTGTTATCACTAAACAAGGACTACCTATATATTGCCACATACGCATGTGTTGTATGTCCATATACACATACTCATACATACAGATCAGGAAGCTCTAACTGGAGGACACTATTCATATTTATTACACATAGAAAAGGGCTGTGCAGTGTTTCAGATTCAAAGGCCAGAAGGCACTTTGGAGCATGCAGGGGATACTTACATGACACCCATATGCAGCTCCTTAAAGCAGCTGTGTCTTTGCTAGGGAACACATGGGGGCCCTCCACCCTTGGTTTAAGAATCTGAGGCTAGGTACTACGCATGCTGAATTACCCTTCATCCTTCAAATCTGAAGGACACATAACATGCAACTGTCATCCTTCCTACAGATAAACTGACTTCTCCTGCAAAGACTACCAAGTGATTAGAGCCATATTTCAATCTTGCAACAGATCTGGTTGCATTAACTACAGAGCTATTGCAACTACTCTGTAGTATTTATAGTCCAGGTTACAGAAGGTTGAAAGAAAAAAGGATATAATTTCAAGAGATTGGGGAGGCTGGAGAATTCCCAGTATGTATCTATGTGAGCTAATACAATTACTGTAGTGTGTTTCTAAAATGTCTCAGGTCATCTTCCCCAAAGGTAAAATAACAGCAAAAGGACTGAATCTTACTAACAAGACCAGCTGAAACACAACTAATAGTGAGGGAGAAATGTTGTGCTTATATTTGCATACTGCAGAACATTTAACTGCTCATTATTCTTGTCTCCCCTTGTTATATATGCACACAGGTGCACTCATAACACACACACACTCTTATCCAATTTGCACATATTCACAGGATTGGCTTTCATCTTGGTTGCAGTAAATCATGGCCTTTGGAAGTAAGATTAAAACAATTACCAGCAAGTGGAAAGTTTCCTAATGAGGACTAATTGTTATTTAACTGAAAACTTATATATAACTGTTTTCCCCAAACTATCCTGCAAAACATTAATTACAACCTGTCATTTAAATAGGTATGACATGTGGGTAGTAACAAAAGGATTAAAATACAAGTTGCATTAACAAAGTTTTTTTTAAAAAAGTTCTCCCATCTCTGACAATTCTCAGTTTGAAAACATAGCTTTGCTAGTTACTTCATAAAGGAGTTTCACAAATTTTCACATATTTGGCATTTGGGAGTTTGATTATTGTCTGATGAGTGGCAATATTTATTTAATTTCTGCTTCTTTCTATTTTTGGATTTTGCTGTAATCATTTTGTAAAGCATTATTGAGCTGAATGGTAACTAAGTGAGAGAGTGAGTAAGTAAAACCAGAAGCCATAATACAAATGAATTTTTTAAATTTTCTCTCAACAAGATTATGCCTCCAAAGTTAGCTCTTTCAAGGAAGTGAGCATTTTGCATCTCTCTGATGTAGTAAAAGTCAGTGGAGCATACAAAACTTACTCTGATAATAAAGTCCATGAAATTATAGTGTTTGGCTGTTCATGGTTCTTTCCCCATTGCATCTATCTATCTATCTATCTATCTATCTATCTATCTATCTATCTATCTATCAAATTTAGTCACCGCTCATCTCACTCAGAGATTTTGGGTGGTTTATGGTGACTTAATCCCATATTTCAGAATAAACTCTGGTTTTAATATAACATGGATGTAATGTTGCAAATTTTAATATACTGTACTTAATAAAAAATACATATTTAACATCTCACCAGCAAAGTTCAAAATTTGGCTGACTTTTGGTATGTGGTCCTTTATGACATCCCAGGAAATTCAATTGCATTTTTAATATTCCTCTTGCATACAGGGCATGACAAGACTATTATAGGAATGCATCTACATGTGTCACCTATAAAAACATGTCTGATCACTCTTTAAAACATTTTTTATTTATAAAAGTAGAATTGCACTTTACTAATTTAATTTCAAAATGCTGATTCCAAAATGCTGATTTTCTTGGGTTTTATACATCAGTGCCTTTAAAATCTATTCAATCTGGGTAAAGCTAGCTGATCCAAATATTTTTAGGAAAGGGACTGAACACTCTATCAGGTCTCCAGGCGAGCATCAGAAAAACTCTCTGTGAGGCTGTTTCTGCAAGGCATCACAAATCCATGTCAAAATCCTGGTATTTTTCAGAAAAATGCAAATACCTAAACATTGCTCATGCCTTGATAAATATTAACTGGTTGGATCTTGAAAAAAAATCTCTGTAGTGTTCATCAAATAAAAATAAATTGTGGATGTATTTGAAAACTGGATAATGCGGTCAGCGGATTAAAATATATGAGTTCTGCAAAAAAAATAAAACCAGAGAGAGGAAGCGTGAGCCAGTGTTTATAACTGGCCAAAAGAAACAAGAGACAATTATGGATTAACTCAGCCCCTTAAGATTCATAAAGTCGTAAAGGAGAGTTTGTAAGGAAACTCCAGCTCTAATTGTGATTTGTTTAGCTTGGCCGGTTTTAACAGCCTGTGCTATTTGGGTTTGGTGTCTTTGGAGTTCTCACACTTGCAGAAGAGCTGAGTAGACTCTCTCTTTTTCCCTTTTGCTTAGGTTTTTTTGGTACATAAACTGCTTCCCGAATCAGTTGATGCATCTCATTCTGTCTAGCAAAAATAATGGCACAGACCTGCAAAGCTACTTGAATGGGCCGCACCAGATTTCTCAGGTGACACAGATGACATTACATTACTACAGAACTGTGCCATTTCCTACCTGATCTCTTGAAAATAGTGGCTTAGGCACTTCAGCAGCTTTCAGAGATTTGCAGGTTGAGATGTAGTGTCTGGATTATAAACTTCCAAAACACATTTGCAAATTTCTGTTGTAGCTAGATGTGCCTTTTATCTTGTCATCACACAATATTATTGTTGGAGGTATCAGCAAATCAGCATGCCTCATTAGCATGTGGATGAGTTCCTTTTAAGATGCAAATTCTCCATGTGCTTCTGGACGAAGCTGTTTGTTGCCCCTCCCACATTCCTCACTTCCTCTTCCTTCTTCACCATCTGGGAAGGAAGAAACCATGTGGCTGTGCGTTCCTTCCATCTTGGGCCACATGCTTGGGTCTAGAGCCATCAGCTTGCCACTTTTTGCATGCAGCTCTTAGCAGCAATGAGGGCTAAGAGTACAATTAAGTTTAGGGACAAGAATAATCTTTTCCTGAATAATGTAACTGGACCAAATAAATCAGTAAGATATTCCTTTTACTTACTTTTGAACGTACTTTGTCTAAGTGTGTAATTCTTTATGCTTGGATGGGCTAAGTGTGTAAGATCAATAACCTATATTTCTCTAATGTGCTAATTAATGCTCATTAATGCTATTTTAGATAATATTCTTTTTCTGTGCACATATTTCGCTGTGTTAACCTCTGCTCCATTCAGTGGTCCTAGCTGTCCACTAATGGCTTCAATCATATACCCATATCCAGAAGTATGTTTTAATCCATAAATACGTGGGATTTTCTCTTTCATTCATCTACTCATTTACACTCAAGCTGTACATGCAGAGATTTGGTATCCTGGATCAATATCTTGGCTTGCCTAATATCAATGAAGCAGTGATAAAGACAGAATAGCCACCAAACCTTTTCCTCCCCTCTGAGTCATTGAAAGCAACTCTTTTGCTTCTAAGGAGAACTTTCAGTCACTCTTCAATTCTGCCACTTCTGCTAAAATTAAATGTCCTATCTACATAAATGGTGTGTTCTCATTTGGCAGATTAACTGCCCACTTAAACCCAGAGGCAAAGTATGTGGGAACAGGATAATGGAAAAACAACACACTATTGGAAGAGGGTTTCAAAACAAGTAAAAATATGACTCACTTGTCATTGGTAAAGAAAAAAAGATATTGGTCTTGAGTTATACTTAAGTGAGACTTCATCAGCCTGTAATTTCAAATATGATGGAAATTCTGAATATTGCTGTCCAAAATACCTGGAAGATACCCAGTTGGAGGAGACTGATATACTTATTTTACAGGAATTGCTAATAAATTAAGAGGTGATGGAGCATATGACCGTTTTAACTACTGTATTTGTTTTCTAGAAGAGGCAACTGTTGCTTGGATCCTTGAGTTTTCAGCCCAGTCCCAAATAGTCTGCAAAACAAACACTCTATCCCAAATTTTGTGTTATATGTGAATCAATTTCAAATCCATTTTTGAATTAATTCCTATTCCTCTGTATTTTTATAACATTGTGTTTAATAAGAAATTCAGGATAACCTGAAAGCTTGCATATCCTTTTTTGTTAATGTGTTTGGTTAATAAAGCATTCACTTAGTAGGATTTTGGGTGGATTTAAAATCCAATGTCTCTTACTGTTTCTTTTATTCTTGCAATGGCTGGAACCATCCCCCATACCATCAATTTTTTAAGTAATAGAGGGCGGAGTTGCCTCCTTCTGTTCCACAACCACTATCCTATATTGCAATCAAATTTCTCTGCAGTTTTTGAGCAGGAAGATGCTTTCATTGGCCAGTAAAATTAGACCCCTCACATATAATGAACATTGCAATGTTATTTATTTTTATTTTATTTTTCAAATTTCTATCACCGCCCATCTCTCCCGAAAAGGGGACTCTGGGCGGTTATATATAATTAACTGGTAAACCCCCCCAGGAAAGTTAATGGTATTTATTTCTCAATAGACATATATAGGACTGTACTATATGGTATACCTCCATGAATATTAAGATCTACCTAGGGCTTACCCTTGTGTTTTGTTCCGGATTGTCTATTAGGTAGAGACACAAAAGAGGACCTTCTCATCTGTGGTGCCCTGGTTATGGAATGCCCTCTAGTGCCATGCAGAAAAAAAAAATCCTGTATTCTTATACCAGTTCTCAATCTGATGAAAGAGAACTTGTGTTTGAAATTTCTTTCAAAGCACAGAAAAATTTCAGTTAAATTCTCATGGATGGAGTATGGTTATGGTATGGCCATGTGATGTTTGTGAATGTTCTATATTTCATTCTACAATAAGGCTTTTAGTGATCTGCAGTCTCTCTGGCTTCCCACTTTACGATTCAACCCCAAGGAAAGACATCAGGAGGGAATCCTGCCACTGGGATTTTTCACATTTAGGAGTGTGGTCAGCCAGGAAATGTTCCCAGACTGATGGAAAAGTTTGTGAAAGAAAACTACCTCCAACAATAAATTAAGCTCAGAAACACTGTAAGAAAAATGTGAAATACATTCTCAGGCACCAAAGAAATAAGTTATATAGGCATTCTGTACAAGCCACAATGACACCTGATTAGGTCATGTCATTATAGAGCAAATGACACAAGGACCATCATTTCTGCAATGGCATCATGACTCATATGATGTCACTTACCCCCTTGTCCCCTCACCCTGGCCATGAATACCCAGGATAAGGGAGAAAAACAGAATCATCTTTCAGGGGAGAGCAAAACTGCTGGAAGGCAGATTTTAGTATACCATTAAAAGCCTGTCCCTGGAAGACAGCCTGGCATAGTTAGCTCTATTTTGGTGCCAAAATAAATTTGGGATACTCATTCAGGTCTTTGGGTTTTATTAACTAAGTTCTGGCTTGCTACTGATTTACACTGTTCCTGTTGATAATAGCTATGCTATAAATTATTCTAAAACTAAGATACTGATCTTCTCCAGCTCCAGGAAATTATATAAATGGATAATGTATGCAAAACATATTGAGCAGATATAAATATAAATATTTAGGCACCCATTTTCAGTGTAATTCTAATTGGAGCTTATACTGTACAGGTCATCGCCCCTGCCATTTGCCAGGAACACTTAGTATTTTCCTGAAATTTCAGTATTCTAAAGGGAATCAGCTTGTTCTTGTGACACCAAGTTTTTCATTCAAAGATCTTAGCCCAGCTTCTTTATAGAGCCCCCATATGGATGCAGGTTCTTGCATACAAGTTGGAAACAATTTGATCTGTTTTCTTTAAAAAGCCATCATGGGAATTCCTAGATGTGTATCATACACTATTCTATATTGAGAAACTGTTTTCTAACAGTATGTGAAGCCTGGGCACTGGATGGATTATAATGAGTTCTAATATACAGAAACTCTCCTATCTTTCTCCAACGCTGAATGCCAGAATCTACTATCTCAGGCTCAGGGGAACTGCTTTCCCCTCAATTTGGTATATATATTTTCACTGGACAACAAAGGCAAATATACCTGTTTTCATTTACCTGTTCCAAGTTTAGTGTTGAGTTTAGAAAGGCCAATGTCAATGTACTTCCATCATCCATCCTAGAAAAGAGATTTTCAGAGCACCAGTTATATATAGCTAAAATGTTTGCAAAGATTTTTTTTACACTGCTATTAAGATGAGACCACCACACAGCTAATTTTATTTAAGAACAATGCTGTGGTTGTGGGTTTATTGTATTTGTTGATAGCCAAAGGCTATTCATTGATAATAGAACAAAATGGGATGGCTTTAAGTGATCCTGAAGAGAAAATGCATTCTCTTCATATTCCTCATCAATTTTGTCATTAAAAGTGTTGTCTGCAGCATCTTCTAGGCAGAGTTCAAACATGTAGCAGGCAATTTTCAGGAGTGAATTCTGTATTGGTCACAGACTGTAATACAGTATCCAGATCAATTCAGTAGTAGATTAGTATTGGTATTTTTGTTATTTCCATATTTATTCTCCCTTTTTGCCATCAGGCACAGAAGGCATCTAACAACAATAAAAATCAGAAACATTTAAAACATCCCAAAGTTAAAAACATTATAAATTAGCTCCAATGGAAAAGTTTTCCTTAAAAAGGAAGATGTTTGATGCTTTTCTAAAAGTAGAAGGAGTAGGGCCCAAGCAAGTGCATTTTCATAGTTTGGGAGAGCATGGGTGAAGGCTTTGTTCTGTATGCTGATCAAATGGACCTCACAAAGTGAAGGCATTTTTAAGGAGGTCTCTCCTGCTAAATTAAGCATCCAGCTGGTTCATATTGAGATAAATGGCTGTTCAGATAGTTAATCCCTAAGTCATTCAGGCCTTTAAAGTTCAAAACCAGCCCCTTAAATTCTGCCCAGAAAACTGGCTATAATATGTTCCTGTATGTAATCAATTGTCCAATGATTAATTGAAGCTTCTAGACACTCCTGAAAGGTAGCCCCACATGGAGCACATTGCACTAATCAAATTGGAATGTAACTAAGGTACAGATAACTGTTGCCAGGTCTGATCAGCTGAGGAGTGGTCTCTGTTGGCAGAGTGCTAGAAAGCCTTTGGCCCAGGAGAGATCAGAAAAGTCACACACCAGGCATTTCTATAAAAATAATTTTATTTACAGAAAACAAACATATTTAAAGGCCGTTTGCTGAGAGGAGATATTTCTCTCAGCTGCATATTCTCTGCAAACCTACACAGAAGGGAAACTGAAACTAAAACAAGTTCAGGCAAGTCCCTCCCTTAGGCAATGAAACCATTAACATGTGAAAAGGGGACAATTAAATTCAACCTCTTCACCTGGCCAGAATGATTAGTTACCATAGTAACCTTAATCTGTAGTAGAAAACATTAATATTCCCCTTTTTATACTACAGAATAAGACACAAACCAATTTTCTTTGACAACTCTGTATGTCTTTCCATTCACATTATTTTAACATTATCTCCCCTTTGGTTTAACAGAAAGCTACCATCCTTCTTCCCGTGTATTTCCAAACCTAGGTTATTTGTTACAGTTCCAAGGCTTTTTAATGTGAAATGGCTTTTCATGCAGGCTTCAAAATCAAGCCTTTGTTTTTCTGTTGGTGTGAACAGCAGCAAATCATCAACATAAATGCACAGATACATACAGCCTTGTTTGTCTTTCTTCATATATACACATGGATCTGCTTTTCCTTTTTCAAAAACCAAAATTCTGCACTTTTTCATCTAATTTTTGGTTCCAGGATCTAGCAGCTTGTTTTAACCCATAGACTTCTTCAGTTCACAGACTAGATTCTCCCCTTTTTCATAGCCAGGGGGTTGCTGCATGTATAATTTGTGGTCTAAATCACCATAGAGAAATGCAGTTTGAATGTCATAGTGGTGAACTGACATTCCTTTGAGTGCAGCAATTTTTAACAGTAATCTAATTGATTCACCTTTAATAACTGGTGCAAAAGTCTTGTCAAAGTCTAAATCTTTCCTTTGAGTGAGCCCTTTTGCAACTAACCTTGCTTTATATTTTTGGATTTTGCCATCAGCATCCCTTTTCAGTTTGAAAACCCACCTACAACCTAGACAGCGTTCATTGGGAGGTAGATTTACCAGTTCCCATGTTTTATTTTCTTTCAAGGATGCTAACTCCTGTTGCATGGCAGAATGCCAATTTTGTGCAATCTCAGGTGGTAAAGCATTCACTTGTTCTAAAGACTCAGGTTCTGTGAATATGTGAAAAGCCTTTACTGTTTCAGCCTGAAAACGTGATGGAGGAACGTGTTTATTACTTCTCTGAGATCTGCGAGGTAATACAGGGCTTAAATTTTGACTCCTATCACTTTCCTGAGAAGCATCTGTCTCATCAGACAGATCTTCAGTTTGCTTTTCTGGTTTAATGTCCTCATCAGGCAAAAGATCACCATCAGCAAGTCCTTGCTGTTCTCTTGTGGTGGTCAGATCAACTGGAGAGCTAGAATTTAATCTCCCCCAGTTCTGTTCAGCAAAAGAAGCGCTTTTGCTAATTATTAATTTCTCTCCCATTATGAACCTGTAGCTCCTTTGGCTTTGTTCATAGCCAACAAAGATGGCTTTCTTTGTTGTGGGGCCTCCTTTCCTTCTCTGTTGTTTTGGAATATGAACCCAAGCAGTGCTACCAAACACTCTAAGATGGTTTACCTTTGGTTTGATACCATAAAACAAATGGAATGGAGTGTCCTGAATCACAGAGTTATACAATCTGTTTTGTACATAACAAGCAGTAGATATTGCCTCTCCCCAATACTTAAAAGATAAATGTGAATCTTTAAGCATGATTCCATCGCATTTTGCAAGGTTCTGCCCTTTCTTTCAGCAATACCATTTTGCTGAGGGGTGTAAGGGTTAGAAAGAATTTGTTCTATCCCCTTTTCCACTAGGAACCTTTTGAATTTGTGAGAAAGGTACTCTCCTCCTCTATCACATTGGAGTGCAGATACAGGCCTCGGGAATTTTCCATTTGCCCATGTCACAAAACCTTTAAATTTCTCAAATGCCTCATCTTTATGTTTTAAGATGTAGATAAATGTGTATCTTGAGAAATCATCAATGATGGTCATTGCATACCTTGCTTGTCCAAGACTTGGAGCAAAAGGACCAATAATGTCAGAGTGTACAATTTCCAAAGATCTAGTTGTAACTCTGTCACTGTGCTTACTCACAGGAGCTTTTAGTGTTTTGCATTCTTTGCAAACTACACAGTCTAAGTATTTATCACAGGGTTTTATCTTTAGGTCAGCACACATGTCATGTTCGCCGTTTCAATGTCTTTGATGCATCGTAACGTTTCGCATGTCATTAATTGGATGCGTGTTTCATCTTTCTGGGGAGGATGGGAACGGTTATCTTTTGGCTTTGCTTTGGAATGTATTTGTATTATCTACTGCGCTCAAGGTTACTTTCCCAGGCTAGCAACTCTGACGTTTGCTAGCACCTGTGCCGGGCGGGGCTGTTACGAGGGAGGCGGGATACGTTTGCACCAAGGGTTTAAGTTTGTATTTGGCGCGCTTTTGCTCATTCTCAGCTTTCTCTGTATTTGTCTTTAGTACTCTAATAAATCAGATTTCATTTAGCAGCCTCTTGTGAGTCTGAGTATTTGGGGCTAGGGCAATCATTACATAAAGCTGAGAATCTAAGTTCCTAACTCCGCTGGCCCCTGTCCAGGAAAGACAAGCGTCTAACCCTGTGAGGGAGAGAGCCCGCGATGACTGAACCCGACATCATGATAATGGAGGAAGGGGAACCGGACTCGACCGTGAGGCAGTCCGGCCGACCGTCCCAAGGTGGGGAGCTGTCAGCCATCCGAGAGGAGGCGAGCTCCGAGTCGGAGAGTGAAGCCGGGGGGCTGAAAACGGCCCCAGAGACCACCGTAAATTCTCCGGGCGAGCTGCTCACCTGGGATGAGACCCAAGGAGATGCCACGGCAGCGGGGGGTCCCTCCTGGAGGCAGAGATACCCATTATCCCCCAACGTGGTGCAGGTGCAGCCAACGGAGGGCTCACCCACTCCGGATCGGATCCGAGTGTTGGAGTCCAAAATGGATTCGTTGGAGGCTATATTGAAACAGCTGAGCTTGGATGTGACCTCGTTGCGAGAGGTCCGGGAAGAATCAAGCCAGAGGCATTCAACCCCCTCTTCCCAGGGGCTGTCCCCGGAACGGCGACGGGTGGTGCGGAGGCGCGAAGGGGACCAGCCGGTCCAGATGGAAATCGCAGCATCGCCAGGGCTATCGCCCCGGGGCCCCGTGCCGCCCCGAGCCAGGGAAATACACGCCGCGGCAGCACCGGTGGTGGGGCGCAGCGCGGCGGGAGGCGGCATGCGAGACTTCCCTGTCAAGTTTGATGGGGACCCGACCAAACTCTCGTTCTTCCTGACGAACGCGAAAGCCTATATGGAAGAATGGGGGGCGTTTTTCCAATCGGAAAAGGCAAGGATCATCACCATTGCCACCAAACTGAAGGGGAGGGCGGCAGACTGGTATGTCCAGATGTGCCAGTCGGAGGCGCCTGAACTGGAAAGTCTCGAGGAGTTCCTCGGGGCGTTGAAGCAACACTTCGAGGACCCCTTAGCAAAGGAGAGAGCAAAGCGAGCCCTGAAGGAACTCAAGCAGGGGTTCAGATCAGTGGCCGATTATGCTTTGGAGTTTAAAGCGCTAGCTGGGAAGGTGGATGACTGGTCCCAAGCAACCATTATCGAGCTCTTCAAGGATGGCTTGAATACAGAAGTGCTACGCTGGTCCCTGGGGAGGGACGACCCATACACGCTGTATGAGTGGATCCTGCTGGCGGGGAGGGCTGAACATGCCCAGGAGATCTTTGCCCAGCGGAAGACCGCCAAGTCGGGGCGGGAGGTGAAGCCCAGCCGCCCATCAACCACCGGGGGGAAACCGGGACAACGACCCTGGGACGAGGAGCGGGAGAAGCGGTACGCGAAAGGCTTGTGTCTGAGATGTGGTAAGGAGGGGCATCGAGTGGCAGCATGCCCGAAGGCGAAGGTAGAGGAACGGCCCGGAAAACCGCCAGCAAAGTCCCCTGCATTGCCAAGGAAACAGAAAGCTGCGGTGGCTGAAACCGAGGGAGACGATGTGATGTTCTACGAAATTGAGGGGGAGACCGAAATCCCGCAGCCGGCGGGAAACGCCAGCCACCTGCTCTAAAGGGCGCCGCTGGGCAGGTGGTAGAGGACGGGCGCGAGCCTCCATCGGTGAGTGGCACTTACCGCATACTCATGGTGAAATTGAAATTGGGCTCCCAATCCAAGACTGTGGAAGTATGGGCCATGATTGATTCGGGGTGTTCCCGGTGTCTTATGCACCCCGACGTGGTGGCAGCTTTGGAGCTCCCCACGTTCCCTTTACAGCGACCCGTCGCTTTTACTCAATTGGATGGGTCCGTGGCAGGGGGCAAACCGGTCACCCATTTTACAGGGCGTGTAGCCTTGCAACTGGGCAGTCACCAGGAAGGGTTGTCTTTTGTCGTGGCTCCTGTTGGGGGACCATTGGTGGTGTTGGGGGTACCCTGGTTGGTGCAGCAAAACCCCCAAATAAACTGGGTCTACCGAACTATCACGTTTAGGGATGGGTTTTATCAAGCGGCAGAGGGGAAGGGTGCCCCAGAGGAGATGGTGGGGGTTGCGGCAGCTGCGACTCCGCCTTACCCGGCCTCTCCTCTGGAAGGCTTGCCGGCCGAATACTGGATGTTTGCTGATGTATTCGGTGAAAAGGAAGCTGATCAGTTGCCCCCCCATCGAAAGACGGACTGTGCCATAGAACTGTTGCCCAACACCCAATTGCCTAAACCAAAAATTTATTCCATGACGCAGAAGGAACTGACTCTGTTGAGGGAATTTGTGGACAAAAATCTGGCGCGCGGATTTATTGAGCCGGCGAATTCACCCGTGGGGGCGCCGGTTCTTTTTCGCCCAAAAAAGGACGGGACATTGAGACTTTGTACGGATTTCCGCGGATTAAATGCCGTCTCAATTTCCAACAAATATCCCTTGCCATTGATAAAGGACATGTTGTCACACCTGGCCAAGGGAAAGATCTTCTCTAAGCTTGATTTAAGAGAAGCCTACTATCGTGTACGAATCAAGGAGGGGGATGAGTGGAAAACTGCATTCAATTGCCCATTGGGAGCTTTCCAGTATAAGGTGTTGCCGTTTGGGTTGGCTGGGGCCCCTGGGGTATTTATGCAATTAATCAATGAAGTTTTGCATGAACATCTGTTCAAAGGTGTACTAGTGTATTTGGATGATGTGTTGATTTATACTGAAACCATGAAAGAGCATGTAGCTCTGGTAAAGCAAGTATTGTGTAAACTCAGATCTGCTGAATTGTATGCCAAGCTGTCGAAATGTGCCTTTCATCAGACCCAAATTGACTACTTGGGGTATAGGATTTCAGCTAAAGGCATAGAAATGGACCCTGCCAAGGTGCAGGCTATCATGGACTGGGAGAGTCCCCGCACCCGCAGGCAACTTCAAAGTTTCCTGGGGTTCAGCAACTACTACAGATTGTTCATAAGGGGGTTCGCTGAGATTGCCTTGCCCCTAACTGAGCTGCTGCGAACCAAAGGGGTGGGAGATACTAGGAGAGTCAAGAATCCCGGAGCGCTGTTGAGGTGGACGCCTGCTTGTCAGACGGCGTTTGAGCAGCTGAAAGCAGCTTTCATCAAGGAGCCCATTTTACAGCATCCTGATCCCTCAAAGCCGTTTGTTGTACAGGCAGATGCCTCCGATTATTCTATTGGGGCATTGTTGATGCAAAAGGACGAGGCAGGATGCCTCAAGCCCTGTGCCTACTTATCCCGCAAATTTTCCGAGACTGAGAGGCGTTGGCATGTTTGGGAGAAGGAGGCATTTGCCGTAAAAGCTGCATTGGAAGCTTGGCGGCATCTGTTGGAAGGGGCAAATCATCCCTTTGAAGTATGGACTGACCATAAAAACTTGGAGGCTCTTAGTACCCCTCGAAAACTGAGCCCCAAACAGGTTCGTTGGGCTCAATTTTTCAATCGATTCAATTTTCAGTTCAAATTTATTCCAGGGAAAAAGAACTTCTTGGCTGATGCCTTGTCAAGGCAACCTCAGGACTCTGGGGCAGCGCCAGATGTGGTAAGCACCCTATGGACGGCGCCCCAATTGGGCATGCAGGCTGTGACGCGAAGCCAAACGCGCACGCAGCAGCCGCCCACCACAAGCGCTGTTCAGCCAAGCGCTTTGTCAATTCCCTCCCAGTTGCAACAAAAGTTTCTCAAAGAACTAAAAACAGATACTTGGTTGCTTGCGAATAAAGACAATGTTACTTTTGACAGAGGCTTCGCTTGGAAATCCGACCGCCTCTACGTTCCTGAAAGCCTCAGAAAAGATGTGTTACTACGTTCACACGATGACAAACTCGCAGGTCATTTCAGGTTTGTAAAAACCTTGCACCTCGTTCGGAGGCAATTCTGGTGGCCCACATTACGTAAAGATGTTAAAGACTACATTGCCTCCTGCACTGTTTGTGCAATGTCCAAGCGCAAGGCGGGCAAGCCCCAAGGACTGCTGCAACCAGTGGCAGCCCCTTCTTCCCCTTGGGAGGAAATCTCCATGGACTTTATTGTCGAGCTACCGCCCAGCCAACGCAAAACGGTCATTTGGGTGGTCAAAGACTATTTCTCCAAACAGGCTCACTTTATCCCTTGCGTGTCCATTCCGTCGGCACGTCAATTGGCTCGTCTATTCCTTGTACACGTGTACAGGTTACACGGATGTCCCTCCCGCTTGATTTCGGACAGAGGTACACAATTTACCTCGCAATTTTGGCGGGCGTTTCTCAAGCTGTTAGGCACGAAGCAAGCCCTGTCCACGGCTTGGCATCCTCAGACGGACGGGGCCACTGAGGCGGTTAACTCTACTTTAGAGCAGTACCTTCGAGCTTTTGTGAATTATCAGCAGGACAATTGGGTAGACCTCCTACCGTTTGCTGAAGTGGCTTACAACAATGCAGTGCATCAAAGCACTGGCCAAACCCCATTTCGGGTAGCTCAGGGTAAAGACTTTGTACCTATCTCTGATCTACCGCAACCTCCAACAGCTGCAGTCACTCCAGACGATTGGACAACACAACTGGCTGACTCCTGGCCAATGATTCAAAAGGCATTGGCTGATGCTCAAGCGGATTACAAATTGTATGCTGATCGCAAGCGGGCCCCCCAACCGGCATTCCAAGTTGGGGACTCGGTGTACCTTTCTACCAAGTTTATCAAGTCATCACAACCTTCAAAGAAACTTGCGCCTAAGTTTGTGGGTCCTTTCCCGATTATCGCTCAGATTAACCCTGTGACTTTTAAACTTGACTTGCCTCATAACCTTAAACGCTTACACCCTGTTTTTCATTGCAGCTTACTCAAACCGACTATTCCTTCTGACCGCTGGCATCGTCAACCTCCACCTCCCCCCCCCCATCATGATTGATGGTCAGCAACACTTCGAAGTTAAAGAAATTCTGGACTCTAGACGCCTTCGCAATACTTTGCAATATTTAGTTCGTTGGAAACATTTCCCTCATCCAGAGTGGGTCGCTGCACCAGATGTAGCTTCCCCTGTTTTGGTGGCCCGCTTCCACTCTGCTTATCCCACAAAACCGGGTCCCTAAGTCTATTTTTAGGGAGGCGGTATGTCATGTTCGCCGTTTCAATGTCTTTGATGCATCGTAACGTTTCGCATGTCATTAATTGGATGCGTGTTTCATCTTTCTGGGGAGGATGGGAACGGTTATCTTTTGGCTTTGCTTTGGAATGTATTTGTATTATCTACTGCGCTCAAGGTTACTTTCCCAGGCTAGCAACTCTGACGTTTGCTAGCACCTGTGCCGGGCGGGGCTGTTACGAGGGAGGCGGGATACGTTTGCACCAAGGGTTTAAGTTTGTATTTGGCGCGCTTTTGCTCATTCTCAGCTTTCTCTGTATTTGTCTTTAGTACTCTAATAAATCAGATTTCATTTAGCAGCCTCTTGTGAGTCTGAGTATTTGGGGCTAGGGCAATCATTACAACACAGCTGTGGCATTTGTGCTATATACTTGAAATTAGCATGACCAAATCTCCTGTGCATCAGGTGTACACATTGGTCATGATATGGCGTGTTGCCAACTGCAGCCTTGCAGCTTGGCTTCCTTGCATTTTGCACAATGTACAAGGAGTCTTTTAATATACCAGTAGCACACAATTTTCCATTTTTACATATCTCACAACCATTTTTCTTAAATGTTATGTCATACCCTGTTGTAGCCAATTGTGCCACAGATAAAAGGTTTGATTGTAAATTTGGCACATACAACACACCTTTTACAGTTTCTCCCAAGCAGGATAAATACAAGTCACCTTGTCCCATAATTTTGGTCACAGACCCATCAGCCAAAGATACACTTTGTCTTTCAGTTTTAGACAGTGACACAAAAGAGCTTTTACAATTACATAAATGACAAATGGCCCCAGAATCTAACACCCATACATCAGAATTACCCTTCTCAGCAACCTGTGCAATTCTGTGCTGCCCTTGTGTTCTTCTTCTCTGTCTTTCTACTCTTGGGTCTCAAGGCACAGTCTTTCTGCAAATGTCCAGCTGAACCACAGGTGAAACATCGCTGGCTGGCTAGTGCTGTGGCCTCAGCTTCCTTTCCCTTCTTTCCCCTTGTTTTCTGGTACTGCAGCTTTCCAGAAGAGATGGGGGGGGATCTTTCCTCTCTCTTCTCCCATTCAGTGAGTAAGCGCTGTGTAACATATGATGGGGTGAGGTCTGCTTCAGGCATAGCCTCCAGGGTACACATCAGTGTGTCCCATGTTTCATTCAGTGAGGACAGGAGGATATAGGATTTTGTGAGAGGTGTAAATTCCATTCCTCTTTCCTGGAACTCAACAAACAGCTGCTGAATATAATGCAGGTGCTCAGGAAGCCTATCTCCTTCTGCAAGGTAGGCTTTGTACAGCTTTTTTGTCAGGGTAACTTTACTCCCTGCTGTTGCCTTTACATACAAGTCTCTCAAAGCGTCCCAAAGTTGCTTTGCAGACTGCATACCTCGCACGTGGACTAGCTGATTGTCCTCAACTCCCAGGATAATGGTGGCTCTAGCCCGCTCATCCTGTCTCAGCCATTCAGCACTGGGATTTTGGGGGGTTTGCTCACCAATTGGCAGCCAAAAATTCTCTCTGCGAAGATACATCTCCATCTTCAGGGCCCAGTTCAAATAGCTGGTCTCTGACAGGTGCTCCAGAGGCATCGCTGAGGGCTGGGAGGTAGCCATGGCTTCTTCCTTCTTTTGCAAGTCACCTCAGTTGGCTTCTTTGTCCTGTAGACAGGCAGTTGCTGGAAAATCTCCAGGCCACTCCAAAGAAAATCTTCACAGGTCTTTGCTACCTGCTTTTAAATTGTGCATGAGGTGTAGAGCTGATCTCTCTATTCTCTCTGGGTTTTACTGGGCTTATTGGGATTACTGGGCTGCTTACTGGGCCCATAACCTGTTGGCAGAGTGCTAGAAAGCCTTTGGCCCAGGAGAGATCAGAAAAGTCACACACCAGGCATTTCTATAAAAATAATTTTATTTACAGAAAACAAACATATTTAAAGGCTGTTTGCTGAGAGGAGATATTTCTCTCAGCTTCATATTCTCTGCAAGCCTACACAGAAGGGAAACTGAAACTAAAACAAGTTCAGGCAAGTTCCTCCCTTAGGCAATGCAACCATTAACATGTGAAAAGGGGACAATTAAATTCAACCTCTTCACCCGGCCAAAATGATTAGTTACCAGAGTAATCTTAATCTGTAGTAGAAAACATATTAACAGTCTCAGCTAGTACACTAGATGTAATTGTGCAAACCACAATCTCCTGGGAATCCAGAAGCAGCAGGGGTCAAGGAACATTCCCAGACTCTTCTCAGTTGAATGGCAACTCCATACAGAACTGGCTGAACCCCATTTCAGTTTCCTAATAATATATAGCACTTACAACTTGCCAGCAATTAATTTCAACTTTTTAATCTCTCAGACAGCCCACTATTGAACTTAAGCAATGATCAAGGGAATGTGCTTACTTAGAGTTTGATGACAAAGAGCAATACAGCTGGATGTTTTTTGCATATTGATGGTATCTTATTTTAAAGCTCTGGACTATTTCTCCCAGTACTTTGATCTAAATACTGAAGAGCATGGACGACAGGATGGACTACTACAAACCAGTAATCTGAGCATGAGTAATTCCCAGAATTTAGAGTAGTTTCCATAATCACATGACCCAAGAGGAAAGTCTGGATCCATTGTAAAATAGTACTTTCAAAGTTCAATTTCACCAGGCAGCCCAAGACAGTTTGGTCAGTGGCACTGAAACCCATCAAGAGGTTCAAGAGAACTAATAAGGCTGAAATCTCCACATTCATCTTCCACTAGATCATTGATTGAGACAGCCAAAGTTGTCTCATTCCCATATCCTGTCTGAGTGGCCAGACTGAATCCAGTATGTTCCAAATTGGGACCCAGATCCATTTTTCCATCCAAAATAAAAGTAAATAAATCAGATTTTAAGTACACCTGTATAGATGAGTGTGATTTAGTCTTGATACTTTCCTCTAAAGGAGCTTTCTTCTCTGATTTGTAAATACTACATTGCCAATGAAATATTTACTTATAAGATTTATAATGCTTGATTTGCTTTCAATCAAATAACCAAAATCCCAAATGAAAACATACTAGTAATGCAATAAAATATACTGTATACATAACAGACAAAATATACATAACAATATATTTCAAAGTTGTTCTTTGTTAAAAATGAAGATTTAGAGCCAGAATTAGGATGCAGATTTCAACATACATAAAGTTGTTCTATTAAAATCAACTGGGTCAGTATTGAGAATGATTAGTTTATTACCATTAATTTGAATGGATCGACTCCATGTATAGTTGGAATACAACCAGATATCTTCTGAAGAATGTAATACCTCCCCTGAAATATCTTTGCTCCTGATGATTCCCCTCATGTCATATTTAAAGGATATTAAAACATGAAATAACAGTGAAAGTGGATGGGCAGAGATTCAGTATTAAGTAGATGGGGAAGAAAATTCCACTGAGTTCCATTAAACCTATTCACTAGTAACTGGGCACTGCACACTTGACTGGGAAAAAACCTCTCGACCATTCATCATTTTATGTAGAGTTTCAGGGAGAAAAGGCTGTATATAAATCAATCTTTCTACTGAGCAGAAGTCTAAGTCTGAAGTATAAAATAATGGATTCTTTATAATTGCCATGTTGCAGTTCTCAGAAGATCGTACACCTGGATGCCCTGAAAATCATATCAGTTCACTAAAAAACCAGAGCATTCCTTCAGTTAATTGAAGTCAGAACAGCAAGTTTATGGTTTCAGGAACATAACATTTTCTGCTCAGTAACATAATTCAGCACAAGTTTGTACAGAAGACTACAATAGTGCCTCATATTTTGCCTATTCCCTATCATTCTTAATCAATGTAATCAAATAAATCCTCTCTTTGAAGGGTTGACTGAAAAACAAAGTTTCATAAAGAGGAAGACCAGAAGAGTTGAAGTTCCAAACAACAATGTATTCTTGGACAGCAGACTAAGCAGAAATCCAAGTTAACCAATCATGGTAATTTCCCCCAAATTTCCTTTCCTTTCCTTTTTTATGACTGTTCCTCAGAACTATGTCCTCTTCTGTTCCTTTTTGGTGATGCATTCCTTCTTTCTCACAGATGCTTAAGTGGCCACCCCTACCTTGTCAATACATTTCAAGATGTTTGTGAAGAGGGTGGGAAAGGGTTTCTCTTTTCTATTTGGTTCCAGGCCAGATACATGTTAAAGAAATGTTATTGGTTCAAGATCTATGTGTGATGAAGAATATATGAATTACTGGCTGATTCATATCTAATCCAGTATATGAGCAATGGGCATCATATGCTAGAAGTAAATTATCCTTTCTCTAGTCATGGGGATTTCATGTGTCTTATAATGGAGTCAAACAGGGTAAGGGACTGAATTATAGGAAATTATAAAATTAAAACTGCAACGGTTATAATTCTTTCCTTATAGGGTGATCATAGGAGTTATGGATTACAATACATGGCTTGACTGTAATTTAGGGTTCAGCCATTTATGAAGCTAGTAATAAGAACTTTGTGAAATTGTTTTATAGTATATTTTATATTGGAATTTTATTATATATTTATTGTTTTATATTGTAAACCACCCAGAGTCCCTCCAGTTGGAGGAGATGGGTGGTAACAAATGTGATAGATAGACAGACAGACAGACAGACAGACAGACAGACAGACAGAATCTCCCAGAAGGTAGTTTAGAGCAGGGTTTCTCAACCAGGGTTCCACGAGAGGCCACTAGGGGTTCCCCGGGAGATAATTATTTATTTAAAAAATTATTTCAGATTCGGGCAACCTCACATTAAAGAGGTAAGTTCCATTCTTTAGTTTTAGCTTAAGAACACAATTAAAGCATATATACAGGCCTACACATGAAACGAGTATAATAATTTTGTAACTTCTGGCCTATATTTGAGCCTGAATCTGCAGGGGTTCCCCAAGGCCTGGAAAATATTCCAAAGATTCCTCCAGGGTCAAAAGGTTGAGAAAGGCTGCTTTAGAGTAAATACTCTACTCTTGGGCTCTTATTCAAGCTTATTTAAGGTGCCATTCTTGAGCCAGTAGGAAACTATAATAACATAACATTTGCTGCCCCTACTGGCAATCCCTATCCTGCACAGGCATGCCGCCCAATGGTGATTCCTTGTTTAATGTGAGCAAGGCATCTTAAGAGAAGAGATTGGTGGATTCCTCCAGATTTGCCTCCCTCCCTTACATCAAATGTCACTGGCTAGTGGGAAAATATCCACTTCTCCCTTTCACACAGGATGTGATGCAGCCATTGCTGGGGAGAAGGCAAGTTGTGATGGATAGCTATACCAGCAGGTTTAGCCATCTGTCAAAGCTTGCTCCAGGCTGTGCACAAATGTTTTGCACAGGTGGGTCCAAAAGGAACATGACTAATGGTTGACAGGTTCTGGGGGGAGCTGCATGGTGGAATGGGAGGGAGATGCACAGCTCCTCTCCCACACCTGTCCATTGGCTACTTTAAACATTTTCTCTTCAAACTCTATGAAATTATGATAGCTGTATGTTTGACATAGGGAAAAAAAACAAGATAACATCTAAATTCTTCTTGTAAAGGTTGCTTAGATTCTTTGACGTACATCATGTCAATGTTATCTTTCTTTAATCAATATAAATATTACTTCATCCAACAACTGCTAGTTATAATATAGACTTTTTATAATGCTAATCATAGGCCTAATTTTATTCTGCTTCCAAATTACATAACATACATTTTGGGGCATAGTATAAATCCAGCCATTAGCAATCATGTAAATACTCCCACTGTCCATTACTAATATTGACTAAAGAAGTTTTTAATTGACTTTTTGAAATTTATAGCAGCCCATGAGCTGAAATTCAGAGTGGCTTTTCAGATACTATAGTTTTTGAGTGTTTCAGTGCCAATTATTACAGGAAAATACAATGTTGCTTTTTAGAATTTTAAGGAGAGACAGAGAGAAAGTTGGCATGTCAAACTGAATCACTTTACTGCCATGCTTTTGAATGCCCTCTGTGGCTCCCACATGATACTGGGAAAAGATGCAGCAGCTTTAAACAGTTACAGATAGATGTTACATTCATGCTCCCACATATACCAAAGCACTTTTTAAAATTAAATCTGAAATACTGCACATCCTATAAATGCAGGCCATACTTTATATTAACAGTATTTTATAATTCATAAGACTGCTGTGGATTGGCCTGTGAATGCATTGCACAAAACTTGAGACCTAATGCTGATATGGATCTACAGCTATATACAGTTTATTTTCTATGCTCTCTTCTTATGTGCATGGACATAAGGAGGAAAGGTTACTCAGTGAACATAATGTGGAGCTTCTTAGTACCACCATATTCCTTAGAAACATGCTTTACCATTTTTTTCTTTTTTAAATGCTTGAATAGAACTAGAGGCTCTTGTAAGTACATTGAATAGATGATAGATAGATAGATAGATAGATAGATAGATAGATAGATAGATAGATAGATAGATAGATAGATAGATTTAACCCATTCAATTGTGTCCAATTCTTGCAGACTGCTTGGACAAGTCCCTGCAGTTTTCTTGGCAAAGTTTTTCAGAAGTGGTTTGCCATTGCCTCCTTCTTAGGGCTGAGAGAGAGGGACTGGCCCAAGATCACCCAGCTGGCTTTGTGCCTGAGGTGGGACTAGAAGTCACAGTCTCCCAGTTTCTAGCCTGATGCCTTAACCACTACACCAAACTGGCTCTTACATTGAATATATTACCACAATATATATGTGGTAAATTAGCGAGGCCACAACTGGGGAGGGGGGGGCAAGCAGGGCATGTTCCCCAGGTGCCATGCTGGGGGGGCACCAAAATGAGCGCTGGGGGGCACCAAAATGGGCGTGGAATCCATGTTTGTCCCAGGTGACACAGACCCTAGTTGCAGCCCTGTAAGTTAGTATGTGTGTACAGTTGGGATTTGAACTACATTCCTAAATTTGTTAATAGGGAGTGAATTCTATTGGACATTCCATCTTCTGAATAAATATGATTAGAAATATGCATTTTCAGAGAAAATGGTACTCGGGGAAAACATGCCTAAAAGCAATAAGGAAAATTCTGAAATTACAGTCAGACAAAGCCACCGCATTAAAAAGGACAATAAAATCAAAAGCAGCTACTAATGCATCTATGCATCTCTTAGACTGAAGTGATTGTCTCATTTCTTATTTAGAATCAGCCAATATTTCAACTGGAAAATGTAACAGGCATGAATGCCCTGCCTCCAAAACAATCATATCTAGATAACTGAGCTATAAAACATTTCAGAAAAAACATGAAGCAGAAGCAAAAAATATTTATTTCATTAAAATAAAAACTCTTTTCATCATAACGTGACTTTAAAACGAAGAAATTCAGGAGCTACAACAGAACAATCTAAGAGCTCTTAGTTCCACAGCATGAGGTTCCCCACAGTATTATACTAAAAATTATTAGGTTAGAAATGCTGAAGGCATCCAGCAGTTGTATTTGTAATTTAAATTACATAGAAATCCTTTTAGAAATAGATTAATATGTAACTTCACTCAAAGCCCCCAACACATTATCACTGCATGAGGTATGATCTTTTACACAGAGAATGTGTATTGTGGGTTTGTATTTTGGCATCATGGCCAAAAAGTTGTAATTAAACATATTTTCTTCTGTTTAAAAAAGTTCTATTGGCTCTTTATCACTATTTCATTTTTATCTTTTAAAATGATATGAATTTAAATTGAATTTTGGACACCAGAAAGTTAAAATTGTTAGGAATAAAACCCTGTTTTCAAGGGCACAATATACACATTTTTAAAATAAATAGTATAACAATCAAGTTACAGAGCACTGTGTACACATTGATTTAAAAGGGTAAGGAAAACCCAGTTTCCGTATCTTTGAGATTGTGGGGAAACAACTGCTTCTAAGAATTTAAGGTGTCTACTGCCCAGGAGGCTGAAAAATGGCCATTCTTTTGCGAGCGAACACTTATCTATATGTATGCCAACCAGAAAAAGGGTATTCATCAGTGCCTCATATGCTATCAGGAACAACTGTTTTCTGCTTCTGTTGCTTGTCTCTTTTTGTTTTTGAAGGTATGTGTTTTCCTGGCTCCGGCACATTCCTACTTTAATTTAAAAGGAGGATGAACGGCTTCTGTTTCTCCATTAGCTGTGGTGGGACAGACTGACTTCTAAGGCATTATCCACTCACCATTTAAGCTGCTCCTGTCCTGTGCACATGCCAGCTTGACTCTAACCTGCCTTAAGAAAATCCTGCCCAGACCAAAACATTTTGGCAACAACTTGAAGGATTCAGTCTGGATTGCAGGCTACCACATCCTCCCATTAGACAATTCCCCTCCCAACTTTCTATTTCTGGAAAACAGCCGCCAATCATTTTCCTTCCTGTGGATGTGTCTTCCTGGACGTATATACTTCTATATGTGTATTATTGATTGATTGATTATTTATTTATTTATTTGAATAATAAATATTATCATCAACCCAAATCAATCCACTGCAGGATGAAGACCTCTTAATTGAAGGCTATGGACCATATGCTACCATGCTGGTCAAGTGCAGGCAAGTAGATATGTTTTTTTTGACTTCCCAGTCTAGGCCCAAAGTCACCCAGCTGGCATGCCTGCAGGAAGACTAGAACCTGGGTCTCCCTGCTTCTAGTCCAGCACCTTAATCACTACACCACATTGGCTCTCAATTTATTAATGTTAATACATTAATGTAATACATTGTATCTTGGATTACACACTGGAAGCCAATACAATTATTGTTGTTGTTCTTCATCTTAGTGTTTGTCCTCCTTAGCTGCAGGGTCTGGTTTTCTTTGGTGGGGGAGGGGTTGGTGGTTCATACGGCAAAGCTATCAATGCATGATGCAATGAGGAGTTTCTTCTTCAGCCAGCTTGTTGCAGACTCTGACTCTGATTAGGTCAGAGAAGGAGTGACTGCCCAAGGACTCAGCACCGAGTCCTCAAATAGCCAAGAAGTTATTTGAGCTATAGGAAAATGGTGGAACTGCACTATTAAAAAAATAATAAAACAAATTGAAAAGGAGGAATTTTTGAAAGAAAACATAAAGCAAACCAAAACAAATTCCTGCTGGGTTTCATACCAGCAACTTCTGAGTTGCAAGGCAAACGTGTTACAGATTATATACTATTGTAACAGGCAGGAATAAACAGGGTGTCCAAAAGGTATTACAGCTGAAGGGGTGGTCTTTCTGTTGCACAGTAGCCAATTAAGCTGCACCAAGTAAAAAGTGCACTGTAGCCCAAAAGGATGGGACCACTTGAGCCAGCATAGGGAGGAGAAGTATATTTTGAAGTGGAGCAGAGAATTGAGTGTGGTGGTTGCTTTCAGAGTGAGTGGAGGATCTATGGAGGGTGACATCATCTGTTGCTGCCCTCCAGATCTGCTTGTCAACCAGTTCTGATAATGGGCTAAGAGGTTAAGTCAAGATCTGCTTCTAGTTTCCAGATATTTTCCTAAGCTGCCATTTATCTTGGAAAAAACAACAATGAAGCTGCTTTATAAGGAGATGGGTTAAGGGTCAATTTAACTTGGAAAGATATATTCACTGTGGCAGTTACTCCACAAAAAGGCCGTTTCCAAAAAATTCTTTGACTAGACATACCAGGATTCAGCTAAGAATTGTTATCAAGTATTGGCAAGTGATGGCCCTGCTCAGTAAGATTGTGTATGCTTCAAAAATGAAGTGAAAACAGCACTTCTCTGCTGATAACTAAAGCAGACATAACATTTTTTAGGCTTCTACATTTGCAGAACCCATTGCTCAAGAAGTCAAATCATTTCCAGAAAATCACTGAAGCATCCCCATCATTTTTCAGGTTTGCAATAGAAGCTTGAAAAAAGAAGTGGCTGCTTTAATGAATAACAAAAAAGTTCTCACATACTTCTCCTGATTGTATCTGATGCATACACACCCCTACTGAAAATTTGTCAAGTAGATTCTTGAACCTTCACAAGTATGCCTTGAAATGTCTTTAGACTGCATTCCTTTGTAACCTAGTTGCTAAGAATTACTTGATGAATTAATCTTTAGAGGCCCTTCCTTTTCTGGTAGTGACAGCTTGCTTAAAGTCTTTTCACTTTTGACTCAAGGTGTATGTCATTTTTATTTTACCAGACTTTTTCAATATACTAAATTTTAGATCTTCTTTGTACTTTTAGTGATACTGTGTATCTATAGTGACATAGTATATATTGTTCTATAATTGTTTTATTAGTTGCTTTTATATTTTATTTTTTATTTGTTTAATGCCCAGGAAACACTATTACTTGATGGCAGAAATAAATAAATACATACATGCATGCATGCATGCATACAATGAGATGTTACACCTTCAGTACATTGATAAAATTCCAGCCCTTCATTATCTGTTTTGGCCAAGAGTTTGGTCACAAAATGTTACTGCACTGTACACACCATGTTCTACACATGCTGATCCTCAAAAATCCCCTATATTTAAGCTGCTTTGGCATTTAATGTGACTTTTTTTCAAATATACCTTCTACCACTACCACTTCCTTGGGGGGGGAACTGATGTGATTTGGGTCAATATAACCTTAACTGAATTCTTTTACTTTAAAAAAAAAGTTGGCTGTTTTTTAAATATATTAGTGCTTACTCTAATTGAAATTCCTTCATAGTCCTCTTCAGAACTGTCAGTTGATGGGTGAAGTCTGGAAGTTGTCATGGCAACTGTCTTGCTTGCTAAGAAGACAGCTGTCTTATGAGAACCTAACTGGACATATTTGGCACCTAAGAGCTTGTTGATCCTTTTAAGAAAATGCACATTCCTCACTTTAAAAAAAAGCAGCAGCAGCTTCTAATATAATCAACCACATCAGAACATGAGAAGGCAAAGGAAATGCAGACTTATGAACCTCTTCACTCTGGAGAGGGGAGGAAAGGAAATGCATAAAGAATATGTTAATGCCCGCTGATCTGATTTCACTGTTGACCTTTTTATGTGAATAGCTTCAGAATGGCATTAACATCAATCACTTCAACTGTGACAGAGTATGAGTTGCATGACAGACCTGTCAGCAAAGGAGTAAACTTGTGACTGGGCTACCCTAATTAAGACAATGCAGCAGATTGGGATGTATAAAAGTACATTCATTGCATATGGAAAACATTAGGGAAAAGAGACCTAATCCTAAATCCTTTGTAAGGTTTTAATTATTTTCCCCCTTAGTGGGAGGAGTATTTAATTAAGTACCTTGCCTATAGGCTAGGCTAGACTTAAGATCTCAGCCTATATCATCCAATTTAAGTTTTAAAATACTGGGTTCTCTCTGACATACTGTCTTACTGTCTTTCATTAGTCTTTCACCTGTGATTGTCTTTCATGTGAGATCTAGGATTTGTTGACACTCTGAAGTTGTACATTGGCATAGAAGCAGAACAAAATTCTTAACCAGGACATACAGTATTTATAAACTGCATTCAGCAATCCTCCTCCTCTTCTTCTTGGACCATGTTATTTTCAGGTTACAAGTCTTTTGGAGTCTGGCAAATAACATCTTCCACACTTGTGGAGGTCAGCCATTAGAGTCAATTTGTTTTTAGTGTCTTACAAATAATGCAGATCAAGCATACTTACTAAGATAATATATTTAAAACAGTCTTTCCCAACTTATAATTCATATCCAATTGGTTCCAATTCTCATCATCCCTGGCCAACAGGTGGGGATGTTAGGCTTTACAATCCAACTTGCATGGGGTAGCAATTTGGAAAAAAGATATAACATACCTAATATTGAAAGATCACTCTACCTGAAATGATAACCTTTTTATCCTTTTTACATCAGACTTAATTTTTGAAGGATAAAAAAACAAAAATGTTAATTTTCTGCAGATATTGTCATTTTTCTTGCTCACTTACACGAAGTGTAGTAAATGAGAATGTATCCCTGTTTAGCTATTAATTCTTCTCAATAGTTGCTAATTTTGAATTGATTAACTCTTCAGAAGTGGATTTAGGGAAGAGCTATCTCAAGATAGTCAGAAAAGGGTTAAGAATTAATGTTTTCATGTCTGTAGGAAAGCAGGTCTAGAATGGGCTCTAGAAGAGATGGAATTGGACAAGTTAAATTGCTCAGGTATTAGAAATCCAAACAATTCAAGCCATTTTTGTGTCACTGTCACATAGCAGATTTATTGGACAAAGCACATGGGGCTTTCTGCTGTAATTTACAGTTAAACATGAAGGGAGATAAACAAACAATATTTGTAATGTGTGAACATAATACAAATGGGTTAGAAATGTACAGTCACTAACTACACAAAGAAACAGAGAACTTTCATAAATTCTGTATGAAGTACCAACCTCTCTGCCTTTACTACTATGACGTATCTCTCCCTACTACTACTAAATAGCTTATCTATCAAATTTTATGTGACCCACAACACTGCCTCATAGAAACTTACACAACTTACAATAGCCACTTGCGCATTGCTGAAATCAAGGAAATATATTACTGAGAAACAATATAAAAGAGGCCACCAAGTTTCTTAAAAATGTGCATATCTCATTTATAGGAACAGATTTAAAAATAAGGAAAGAAGGAAGACTGCTTAGTCTGTTATACAGATACTAACTGCTGATGGACCAAGACCCTGATGCTCCCCCTTCTTATTACATAGTATATTTGCATTCCATATAAAGGATGTGCATAAGGTTTTTAACCTTTTTTTTAAAAAACTTTGGCATAGCATGTGATCTCCTGTCTCAGATCAGAGCCGCTATGTATATTTTGGTAGGGATTAAATTTTTCCTCTCCAATCTGCTTCATTTTTTAATCTCCCACCCACCGTGTGTGTACACAAATTAGAAGTTAAAAAAAATGCTTTTTTCTTTCCCTCCCTCCCTCCCTTATTGTGTCAGAAGACTTCCAAACATAGTACTGTGAGAGGAGGAAGATTAAGCCTCTCCAAGCTACGTATGATAGTACCAGTCTGAATTAGGAGTCCATGCGTTTACCATATATTATATGACACTTACATTTGACCCATCTTTCCTGTCGACTTGATGTAGATAGCTCTTCAAACTGGAATGCCTTTGGTAAATTAGGGAAGATGGACTACCTGCTATAATTCATAAAAATAACACAAAAAGAACAAGGGTTTTTTTACCCATAAGTACAGAAAATGCAGGGATGGGGGGGAAGTTTCTGCTACCTATAAAAGATTGTGGGAGCTGCATTTCATTTTATTACTTGTGACTCCAGGTAGTCTTAGACTAGAATTGGATGCTACAATCTTCGTATTCCTCTAATTAATAAGCTCTAGTCTGCCACATTTTCTTTGGGAAACTAATTTAGATATGTCAAGTCTGCAATTATTTTAAGAATGATGTGCATTAATACTTGCTCATCCTTCCTCTTCCTTGCTGAGAAAATAATACTGTCCACTTTAAACACTGTTTGAAGTCTGCTTTAGATTTCATTTGAAAAGTTGAAATGAAGTAGCTAAAAGCTACCTCTCTTTCTCTCTCCTGATTATTAATCTTTCCTGGATTATTAAGTTTAATGAATATTGAGCATTGGCTTGTTTTCATGCATACCTACCACCACTGTCTATTATAAAATGCGGTCTGTTTAGGAATTCTAAATGTGATAGTGTATGGTAAGCATTATCCAATGTGAACTTCCAATAGTTGTGAACTATTCCAGTTCAGGTAAATTCTATAACAAGCTTTACCAATATGACACCTTCCAGATTATTTGGACTTCTATTGTCATAATCTCCACAAACTATACACCATCCAATACATCCTGAGTGTATCAAGTTAAGGAAGTCTAATCTACAACTTTCACCCTACATTGTTAGGCACATGACAGATTATTCTTGTAATAAGCAAGTCTCAGGCAGGAGGTACTACCCCATCAAAGAGGCTGATACCACAGCATGGACCCAACCACAGGTCACCTCCCTGGCAGCTTTTATGACCCAAGAGGAGCCTGGATCCAGTAAACAGGTGCCCGAGTTAACAGTACAGAAGACCTTGTCCATTTCCTCAGGCGTCACCAGCTCAAACTCACCCAGTGCACACCAGCACACCATGCCCCAGGCACCTCAGCCTGCCCTGCCAAGTCAGAGTCTAAGTTGGAGTTGATCTGAGCAACTTTATTCAACAGATAGCCTAAATAATCTCCACAGTGACCCAGCACATGTTTCAAGGGGACTTCCTTACCCAATAGGGACTGGGTCACCCTGAACAGGTTGCTGAACCGCTGTCAGAGAATGCATTAAGGGCAGAGAAATACTGACATTTCCCCTACCCTATTGCCATATTAATCCCTAATAAGGGCTTTTATTCATGTCCTCCCAATGGCACTCCAGGCATCTCTTCTGGTGCTTCATTTCCCAAAAGACCTCGGTGAACCAAGGTGTACCCCGTCATCAATACACAGGGAGAGGGGGTGATATGGTCCAATGTCCTGGCCACCCACCCATTCCAGGCAACAACTAGGACCTCAGCCAAACCACCCCACCAGATCCGTGAGGAAAACCTCAACCTCTGCCTGGAACCCCACCAATTGTCTGGGGTGAGCTGACTGACCAGGCCCTGTTCCCTGCAGGGAGGGGTGATGCCAGTGAGCTGAAGGCAACCAGGGCATGATCTGTCCACGGCAACTGATTGATATTAATGTCTTCCACTGCCAGATCACTTCTTGACTTCCCCAAGAGAAACACCAGATCTAGGGTGTGGCCTCCAGCATGTGTCAGGCTGGGACAGGTAATTGGAACTGCTAATTCTGATTCTGATGTATGAATAATTATTTTTCATTCACGAAGTTCCCAGGGAGTATTAAATGATGGCTCTGATGTTATTTACTGAAGTACAATTTAGACATCAGAAGTAATGTTTGGATTTTAAGTGGGAATAGTGTTTCCCCTTTGACAGTTCTTCCATGCAATGCATTACTGAAACTTTTCCTTTGGGATTACTCATCTTTCAACAGCATTATAGTATTAGATAGCAATATTATATTACTTAATATTATATTAATGTAATACTATATTTTAGTATTATATAAGAGCAAGTTTGTTGTAGTGGTTAAGGCACCAGGCTAGAAAACAGTTCTAGCCCCACCTTAGGCACAAAGCCAGCTAAGTGATTTTGGACCCGTCACTCTTTCTCAGCCCTAGGAAGAAGACAATGGCAAACTACTTCAGAAAAATGTTGCCAAGAAAACTGCAGAGATTAGCCTAGGCAGTTGCCAGGAATTAACGATGACTTGAAGGCACCAAAAAATTTATATAATATTATAAAATTACATAATATAATATTATTATATAATGTTATATAAATGGAATAAAGTGCCATGAAATTTTTGAGAACTGAAATTATCATATTGTAAAATACTGTACATGCCATAAGTTTTGAAGTAGGAGGTCTGAGAAGAAATAAATATTGAACTTTTATACTTCCTTCAGTTAACTTTAATGCGTGGTTCTCAAAAAAAGATTGGAAAGTTATTTTGGTAAACATATTCTATAAAAGAGGTTCATGTACACTTGCGACATCGTGGCACCTTTCTCAGTGCTGTTAACCCTCAACCAAGTCAGGCCTGAACCAAGTCTGAATCAAAGCAGTTCCTTTGAATTCACATTTGTCTCTGAAGAAAAATAATTAGGTGTTTAAACTGAACATGATGGCATTGTACTATATTTTTTAATATAGAGAGTGAGGCACAATTCAGTGAAGGGAAAGGTTTTTGTTTCTCAATTTGTTATCCTGTTTCCATTTAATTCTTGTCCATTGAAATGTCTTCTTGGATATATGCCCTCTAATTTTGAGGTGGGTGGTTCCTGCTCAACACAATGTGCTCAACAAGACACAAAAACTAGAGCAAATAGTTAGGTCTTTACTTGAAACCACTAAAAAGAAACCAAGATTTGTACCAGCCTGGCGTCCAAGGAGAAAGTGTGGTATAATTAAGCCACTATTTCAAATCTCACTATCCAATGACTATCTTCTTTGCTGCTTACAAAAAAGTGATAAATACATTAAAAACAATGTATCCTAAATATTATATGTAGCCACATTATTTACCTATTTGATAGATCCAGGCTGTACTATTAATTCAGTGTTGTTTCTTTGCTTCTGTTTTGTAAACTTGTGAACAAAACAATAGAAAACAAGTGGGTAGCCAAATTTTCAGTCAGTCCCATTCATCAGCAATATTTTGTATTTAAGCCAATTTCCTCCCAGTCTAAACTGAATTTAATCCAGCTACTGCAGTTTATCTGGGTTGTGGATCAAGTTGCTAAATTAATAATCAACTCCCATTTTAACTCATTGGTTAAATGTTGCAAAGTGATTTCATCGGTGCCAGCTTTCACAACCATTTATAATTATCTGCTGTGAATTTCTGTTTACCTTATTTGAAGTCTACATTAGGTACAGATATAATAATTCTCCTGAATCCTTCATTTCCAGTTCAAATTTCCTTCTCCTGGATGTAATAGTAATAATAATACAATTGAGGAAAAATAGTATATATACCCTAAATGAGTAAATGGAATGTAATTCAATTCATGTTCCCACAATAGCCCATCGGTTTATTTACCACACACACACACGCACACCAGCACACACAGAGTGTTGTTGTCCTGACAGTGTTTGACACTGTGAATTCATTTCTATATTCCATTGGGAACTAACCATTGTTTTTATTATGTTGTCAAGCTATTTTTTTCTCTTTTTGTTGTAATCTGACTTTACAGGGCAAGTGGGGTCCCCAAGCAGCTTCATCATATTTTACTTGTTCTTACAATTCAGCAATCCAATTAACAGCACCATGCTAATTTAAAGATGCACAAGAAGAGAGTGATTGGATGAGGCATAAATTACGTCCATCAGCAGAAATCCTCTTTTGTTATGTGCCGTAGGGAACTGCTGACAGGTCTGTTAGGAGAGCTGCCCTGCTGGCCACATTATGCTGACAGGAGAGCCCAAAAGAGGGGTGGAAAAGGGGAGGGGCAAAAGAGCAACCAAATTCTGCAACATCTATCTCCATGCACACACCCTTAATCCCAGCAGATAGGCTGATGATAGAAAAAAAAGTAAAGATGCACTTGAGTTGAGCTTGATTTGTACTGAGTGCACCACTCTGTTTTCTTTGAAGTGTTATAGAAGTGGTTGCTGCTATCTTATTACAGGATTTTTTTTTTACTTCCAGTCAAACCAAAAGCCCTAGAATTGTCAAATCATCCCCCATTCCAGCAGTAGCCATGACAGACCCTGCTTAGCTTCCAAGATCATCCAAGCTTGGCTAGGTATTGCCACTTGCTGAGATAAGCCAGACTGAAGGCTGCCCTAGCTAATTTCCAATCTAGTTGGAATTATTTAAAACAATCCTATATTCTCTTGGAATGAGTGAGGTTGTCATGAGTACTGATGGTGAGCAGGAGGGGGCCTCTATCCAGGGGGGAAAACGCATGCGTAGTACTGAGGAGTTAAGCAGCCATTCAAAGAGACACAGATCAGACCCGCCTTAACCTTTGGGGTTTATCTGTCTGGGTTTTCTCACGCTTCTTCAGTTTGTTAGGATTTTCTGTCTAATGTAGCAGTAATAAAAGTACTAGAGACCTATTCCTTGTCTCAGCATGGTTCCTGGCTGTTAGGACAGAGGTAATGATATAGCACAGCTTTAACTAGTCTAATGTTAGCTGAACTAGCCCATGCCATTTGGGCCACTTAGGACTGGGCTGCCCATTGCTGCTAGGAATGCTAATTTCAGATTGCCCAATTCAGTTCAAAGGTCAAATCTGACACTTAAAAATGTGAATTCTGCCCTGCTGTGAGGTTTGAGTCTGATCTGGACACTGAAAATGAAACTTATCTTGAGCCAGAAGGGGAAAATAAAACTTATGGGGAAAGAGCTGGGGAAATAGAAACTAGTAATGACTCAGCAGAGCAGGAGAATTTGGAGACGCTGATTGGGCAGAATCTGGAGGGAGGTTTGAATCCTCCAATTAGTGCATGAGAGAGGAGAGCAGAGAAGAGCGTGAAGCAAAAGGCAGCCCGGTTGGCTACAGAGGAGAAACGGCGTGAAAAGGATTGCATAAAAATGCACCAGGACTAGGAGCAAACTGCCGGAGACAACTGTTCTACTGCGTTTACAGCTTCGCCAGGAGAATCCTTGCCAGGAAACAGAGGTTTGCCTGTAGCCAACATGGAATCAGTGCCAGCTCCATCTACTGATGCAGACCTACCTCCTTCACACCTGGATCCAGCCGAGCCCAGCCTTGCATCCAGTTCAGAGTCTCGGCCTGCCACTCCAGTTGAGCCCAGCCTTGCTTCCGGTACCAAGCCTCATCTTGCCGTTCCAGCCAAGCCCGGTCTTGCCACTAGTTCCAAGCCTCGTTTTGTCATCCCAGCCAAGCCCAGCCTTGCTACCAGTTCCAAGCCTTGTCTTGTAGATCCAGCCAAGTCTAGCCTTGTCTCCAGTTCTAAGCCTTGTCTTGCCAATCCAGCCAAGTTCAGCCTTGTCTCCAGATCCAAGCCTTGTCTTGTCACTCCAGCAGAGTCTTGCCTAGCCTCCATGGTCAAGCCTAGCCTTGCCTCCATGTTGTGTCTTGCAATCAAACCTCAAGCTACTTCTTGCCACACACTCTAGCCACTCCTAGTCTTGCTGATTCATTGAGACAGTTAGCCAAGTTCTGTCTTGCTGTGTTGCTACGGTCTCCTGCTACTCTTGATCTGGCAGCCTTGCCTTGTGTTCCTCCATTGCCTGGGTGGAACTGATTGAACTATATTGCCTATTAATATGGATAAGGACTCTTTTCTGTTGTAAATAGTTGGTTGTTAATAAAGATCTCCTTTTATAATTCTGCCTGGCTGTCTCATAGTCTGAACAGGATACCCGCATTGGTCTGGTTTGATTTGTTTCTGGTTCTGAAGCATAATGGAAGAAAAACAGAATTTCATTCTTGCTGAAAGGATATCAGTTGTCTCCAATGCATGACCATGAAGGACCTATCTAAGTCTTTAGGATGGTTGGTTGCCTTAGGAGACAAGGGTGACATTCCTTTCTCATCTTGATGCTCTTATGGAGCCCCTTGAGATGACAGCAATCCCACTATCCCCCAGGCCAGATCATATCCCTTACTCTGAGTTTGGGACTATCCATAGCAAGCATCTCATATGGTATTGTTGTTCTTTGTTTCTGAATTCTAGCAACCATTTATTCAGCATTCCCATAACTCCCAGTAACACTTGCACTCACAATTTGACAGAGACCTGTCCTTGCTCTGCCTTTCCTCAGCCTCTTTTATCATCTCCTATACTACCCAATCAGTATATGGGAATCCCTACCCTCAAAATTTCACCACCCTTCTGATATCTTTGGTTAGGGCAACCAAGGGGTGGAATGATCACAATGGTCACTCTGAGCTGTGGACAGACCTGTAAAATCCAGCTTCCAACTCTGGTTAGTAGAGCAGGTCACATCATGTTAGCATAGAATGTACAGTCTTGTTTGTCCACCAGAAAGATCCAACAGTTGTATTAAAATCACAGACACGTTTCTCACAATTATAAAGCACTGGAAGGTCCTTTTTGCCTCAAAAATCAATGGCTCCATAACTTTTCAAATGACTTTTTGGTCTTTATACTATAGTTCAATTCAGTTCACACTGAGTGGGTGGACTTGCTTTAGAAGTAAGTTCTATCTACCAGACATGAATTTTGGAGGTACACCTTACAAACACTGTGTGCTTATATGTGTGTGTCTACGTGAAGTGAGAATCATCCCAGAGGGTCTTCCCATTAAGAATACTTTCATATCATAGGATCAGATATTACTACCTAATAGCACATATATTTTTGCAACATCCAGATTTCTGTTTTCAGTAATATTGTGCTTCTGTCAACAGCAAATAAATAAAATTTTCCACAGGATGAAATGTGCTTCTTCAGCCAATGATCACATCATCAGCTGCAGAACAGTTTGCAGCATGGAATAATATATTAAAGTGACCTTCATGGGTGTCTGGTTAGTGTCATGATCCCAGTGATGACAGTTCTTAACTACGGAATTTTGGAAAAAGAAACCCTGTTTTGTTTTTCTTTTTTTTATAATATTCCTTCATATAGACTAAGCACACTCCCTTAACCACTTTCACAGAAACACAGTAACTCTCTCCATGCATTCTCAGTCTCCCAATAATGAAGATTCCTCCTCATCCATCCTTCTGCCAGAGTTAAAGGCACAACTTCTGAAATGAGGAGCCTCCTTGAAAGATTTAAATCACTAAGTATGCAAGTAATAAATTACTGTATATTAGGGACAAGCCTCCCTGAGCAGAGCAATCTCCACATTGAAGGAGATGATCTTTCCATGCACAGAGCGCTCCAAGTAAGAGGAATAGAGAAGATGGCTTGTCAGTGCCATGTCTCTGGTCACTGCCCTGGTATCCTTCACACATTTCTATAAAAGAAGAGAAAATACATTTAATCATGGATTAAATCACTAGACCGGTCCTGTCTACGCTGACTAGACACACCTCTCTGCGTCTTCAGAATACGGCTTTCCCAGTCCTAACTGAAGCAAGCAGCAAGAGATTGAGACCATCTGCACAGGGCAGGTGCCCTATCACTGAATTACACTCCTTCCCTTATGCAGTGACTCCTTTAAAAATATGCTGTCAGTTTTCAACTATATCCCCCCATCTTGATGTAACAACTTCACCCTCCCCTTCTAGCAGGAAGGGGAGGTACACACTGCTAGTTCGCATTAAGGTTTTATTAGTTTAAAGTATCTTAAAGAGCTAAAAGCTAATTCCAGTTCCTATCATCACTTGGAAAGTTTTTAAATCAGTGGGACCTGTCATGTTGTAGCATGAAGGAAGGTGAAAGGCACTGATAAAAAATGGCAAGGGCAGGGTATCACTAATGGACTATCAACCGATCATTCCTGTTTTAAATGATTGCATTATGCTGCCACCAAACCAACTCTATGGCACTGAACAACACCAGAGGTCAACATATAATATCTTATTCTGCTGAGTGCAAGTCTACTACTTTTGCAACATTTATCAATAGTACGTTATTAAGTATTTTAAAGGACTAGAGTTCTGAGCCTAAGAAATAAAAAACAGTACTCTTTCAAAGGAAGCAATGCAATTCTATGAAAGTAAAAAAGAAGTCCTCCCAACCTGGTGTCCTTGATCATGCTAGCTAGAGATTAGGAAAGCTAACATCTGGAGAACTCCAGCCTGAGACACTCTTTAGAGAGTACTAGTCCTATGTTGCACAGAAGGTCAACTAAAACAGGGAGAGACAACCGGTTCTGCCTGCTCTGTGTTGCTGGCTCTGTCTCCATTGGTTACATTACCAGTTTTCCACTGCTTCTGCCCATAAAGGGTTTTGTGTGGCTGTTCTTTTAATGCTTTTATTACTAGAGATGTAGAGCCTTTTGCCTATTCCTTTCCAGCTTTGGCATCATTATGTGCTATGGTGAATGTTATTAGGCACAGGCCAACCACAACTGCATGTTCTTCATAGCAGTCCATTGGCTAATTCAGCATGCTACTGGCCATGAGGTCAGAACCATGCTGTTTGGTCATATGCTGCCAGTACTGCCATTCCCTAGCAGTACCAATCAATGATACAGCTCACTCTTTATGGATCACCCCTTCCTTCACCCTGCTTTTTCTGACAAGGCTGCTACTTAGGCTATTTCTGGACAAAGGTTTAGCATTCTTTTAGAAAAATTTTAGATTAGTTCAGAAATAGCCCAACTGACTGATCACAGGCATGGAACACCTCCACACCAGCAACCTATTTATCAGGCAACTTGATGAGCAACTAAACATGCCATTCCAAGCACCCACCTACACTTGTCCAGTCTCACCTCATTCCACATTAGAGAGAATGATTGGTGGTTGTTTTCCTGCTGACAAGCAATACTTAGTGGGTGGGAAAATGAAGCCAGTGGTACCCACCGATCAGTTACCTTAACTAATCCTGCATTAAATCAGTAAGAATATCATCAGATGCCAGCCTCCCTCCTGTGGCAGAATAGGATTTGGCATTAAGGGTAGCACAATTTATGCCAGCATACTTTTCTGCCAGCTCAGGGACTGCAGCCTTCTGACGTTGCTGTTTCTTTGACACTCTTTCCTCACTTTGGTGCCATTTTGTTCTCGACATATAGAACTGGAAAGCAGACAGTAGACAGGGATGAAAGGCCACAGGCCCAGTTGTGAGTGACACACAGATAGGCCCTCATGATCTTACAATGAGTCTTGCACCATCAATAACTTGTGCAGCGGGTCAAGCACTAATAACTCACAACTTGAACTAAGAACTGAAGCATTCATTTAAAAATGGGGGAAAACGACAATATTCCAAATGTACCAGAAGTGTGCGTAAGTTTCCTTTGTCACAGCCAGCCACTCCTCACCATCAAACATGCTTTTAATTTGTTTAGCCTTTTGTGTACTTGATCCCCCATATGGGCATTGAGGCTCTGCCCCAACACATCTAGTCACATTATCTATAATATTGATGTAACTACTCACATTTCATCAGGGAAATGTGGGTGAAAAAGATGTTCCCTGGACTAAGGTTGCTTTGAAATGTTCAAGTCAGAATAAACGGCACTTGAGGCATTTGCGTATGATTAACGACCAGCTGAGAGGAGCTGATGCACTGAGGTAACCCCCATGAAGTCATTAATTCTCTTGCAGGTCCCCAAGGAGCAGCCTGGTCCTGTCATTTTCATCTAACTGATTGTCTGGTGGGAAAGAAATTCTGAAAGTGATTTTTCTCGCTCTTTGTTTTCTGTTCAATGTGCTTTACTTACCATGATTTACTGTGTCATGTTAAGAGAAATTAATCCGGAGTCTCGGCCAGATGGGAAGTCAGTTGGCTATTTAAACCTGTGCTCTCTGGATACGCTGGATAACAACTCCTATTGCCCCCTGTCAGCATAATTCCAGAGCACTGGCCATGCTGGCTGAGGATGGCAGGAGCTATAGTCAAAGGCACTTGGAGGGCACCTTAGGGAGGGTGGATATAAACCCTCAGTTTAACCTGGTTACTGCCACTGGTTGCCAGTAGATTTCTGAGTCCAAGTGAAAGTGCTGGTTTTGATCTATGAAGCTCCACACAGCTTGGCTCCATGGTACCTTACGGACCATCTCTTCCAGGTGGAATCTGCCTATCTCATGTATGCATGCATGGAAGAGATGCTTAGGTCTCATCCTATAAGATCATGCTGTCATTTATTGGAATAGGCAATCATTACACATGCTTCCAAAAGCAATTCTTCTCTATTGTGGCCCCCTTGCTGTGGACACCTTACTCTTGAGGTTCACCAGGTTCCTTATTTGTTTTCTGCAGTACTGTGACAACAGTTTTATTTTAGTGGCTGTTTGGTGATGATTTGGGTGGGTCTTGTTATGATTATATGATGTTTGGATTGCTATATGATTTGTATATTTTTATACACCTCATGGAGCATATAAAATCATGTAAGAAAGAAAGTAAATCGGTAAATAAATATCCTTTGATGCGGCAAAATCCTAAAAATAAAAGATAGTTTGAAGCTTTCCCTTCACCAGAAAGCCCCAGCTCCCTTACCCTCTATCTCCTTCTCAGAGGGGTCGGTTGAAATGACTTGGAAGGCCAAGTCCTTTAAGTCAGAAAGAAATCATTATGACTGTTTCACAGATGGAAGAACTGAAAAATACTGATTTGTTTGGAGGAGTTTCCTCAATAATTCAGACCTATGGTTAATACTCTGCCCACAGGATTTTAACGTACCTTATACATAAAGTAAGAACTGTGCAGGCCCCAAAACAATGTTTCTCTGGGACAGCCTCCTCCTTGTAGAACAGCCTCCTCCTGGCACAATCTTGATATCATTTCCTAAAACTATGAAGACCAAGCTTTCAGCAGAGCTTTTAAAAGTTAGTGTGGCTTGATTGTTGGCTCTGAACTGGTGGCTTTTTGAAACTGTTTATTGTTGATTTATTTTAATCACTTCATTGTTATGAACAGAATCTTCCATTTTAAAAAAAATGTAAAAGCAGACAAGGCAGGCAAGGGAATTCAGATCAAAGCTACAGCCCTGTTATGCTACTTTTTTAGTGAAAATAATCCTCATTAAGTGGCTTTTCCATGCAGGAGAAATATACATCGGGGAGGGATGATTTTCAAAGGAAAGGGATTTCAAAAACCTTATGCCACAGTTCCCAAGCAATAGACATGTGCATGCATATACTTCTGTCTTTGGGGACAGCTGGCATTTACTTTTGTTTCTGAGATCCTGTTCATAGATCTCTCTCATTACATCTAGTTACATACTAGTACTAAGTACTAATTTCTGCTTATTATGACTTTTTATAACAAATGATGTCCTGAAAAATTAATTTCCTTTAATTAAAAAATAATAAAATTTAAATTAATTTTAAAAGTTAATTTAATTTTAATTTTGCTAATCCTGTGATGATGGCAAAGTACTGTAATTTCAGATAGTATTATCAAATTGTCTACCACAGCATACCATTTAAATAAACAAACACGCATGCAAACTTCTGTCCAGGTGATCTGCTTGTTCGTATCTAAAAGAATAGCTTTTCTTGGCTGAACTACAATAGCAATATCAAATCCACACATAACCAGTTTAGTAATCCTAAAATGACTCCACAGATTTCAGCAAGACTTCATTGTGATGATCCTGTGAGAGAACAGTTTATTGATAGCACTGAAAAAACAATTTTGGCTTCCATTCCCAAGCAAAACGGAATTCTTCTAATGTTATTGGCTCAGTTAATCCACAATCAAGATTATGTAGGCAAAAATGGCTGGACACAGAACTGAA
Source organism: Candoia aspera (assembly GCF_035149785.1). Classification (NCBI taxonomy): domain Eukaryota; kingdom Metazoa; phylum Chordata; class Lepidosauria; order Squamata; family Candoiidae; genus Candoia; species Candoia aspera. The sequence goes on from NC_086155.1 coordinate 143,360,971, forward strand.
TATTTCTGACATTTGCTTCACTCAATAGATATTTCCCTATTAATCCCTTATAGTGTTCTCTACCCAACTGGGAAAGGACCCTTGAGTTAGCAGAAAACTATAATGGCATGAAATTGCTGTCCTCATTGCTAATTACTATGCTCCTTCTCTTGCCTCTGTTTCAAGTCACTGTGGTTACTTGACTTTCCTCCAAGATAATAAGTGACAAAGCCTAAGAGATTTTACACACCTTAAAGCTACCTTTCGATAATGTCCGAATAAGAAGGAAACCTCTAGTTTAACACCCTAGAGATAAGGATAACTTAAGACTGTCTCACTCATGGAACAAGGACAAAATTAAAGTAATGTCCTGGGGACACAACAACAACAAAGGTAGGTTGCCTCTCCATGAGTTTCTACAAGAGAGGGGGATAGTGGGAACAAATGATGAAATGTGTGTGATGTCTTTAGATAAATGCCACAAACTACCTACCTGAGTGAGATGTCAGGATGCACAAGTACATAATGGCAGTGTCTGTGTGATGATATCAACATGAACATATCATCATTTTGGTATCACCAGTTTATTGCTGTTAGCTGGGCATGTTTGTGGAAATAAGTAAGAAAAAGATCCTTTAACCTTTGACCTGGAAGCTTTAATCAATGTTATTTCCCAGACATGCTGGTTGGGAATTCTGAAGCACCAGGCTTAAGGAGACTTCTGTAAACCCAGTACAAATATAATCTTTTTTTAAAAAATGTCATTACCTTGTGTTTCCCAAAATATGAGTTTCAGAATACCAAGTTGGTGATGGTATATTTCATTATAGGTCAATGCCACGCCTTTCCACATTTCTGCCAAAGCCGCTTCACAAAAAAGAAAAAACACAATCAAAATAATAGCATGATTTTTAAAAAATACAATGTTATTCTGTAACAGCAGATAACATTAATCCATAAAATCCAATAACAGAGTATATTTATCAGCCAGTAAACAGTAATTCACAGGGCAAGAACTTCCTGAAATGAAGAAGTATTTTGGTGTTAGTGGGAGAATATGTTCTACCAGACTATTTTGTTTTATTTTATAAATTTTATTATTAAATTTGCATGCTGCCCAGCTCCCAAAGACTCTTAATACTACAGTATTGGTATTAATGCCTATCTTTGATTTCAGTGACAGCCTTGTTTGACATCCCTTTAATTGGACCAATTGTCTGGAATTCTATTACTAAATATGGTGCAGATAAAAGCTACATTTCTTGTGGAATGTAAATTATAAAAGATACTGCAAGACTTTAAGTTGAGAACTGTCTTTTTGAGGGCCTGCTTAACATGGAAAGTTACATAGCTGTTCTTTTTTTACCTAAATATAAAGTGCCTTTTTTAAAAAAAAGTATTTTCATTTTCTTGTTAATGGAGGCAAGGTTTCAGAAAGGGCCACAGAACCCTTTTAATCCAAGGGTAGGCAACCCACTGCCTAATGCTTTGGACCACAATCCTCATCAACCCTTGACAGCCTAGCCAAACCATAGATTATAAGAGTCCTAATGCAAAGCCTGGGGTGGACATCAAGTTGCCTGGCCTGGGATTGTATTCAATAGTATTATTCTACAAATAGGCAGAGCACACATCATTAGATTTTTTATTTATTTATTTTATTTATCAACTTTGTCACCGCCCATCTCCTCCTACCAGAGGGACTCTGGGTGGTTTACAGCAAAATAATCAACAAAATTATAAAAATACAGTATATAAAAATACAGTATCTAAAAGTACAATTACAAGTCAGCAATAATTATAAATAAAAATAGAATCCAAATGGCAAATGATCTAAGTCAGTCCTTGTATGTGACAAGCACTCTAGGGCACTAACCATCCCCAAACATGACTCCCATCCCCGCCCCAAGCCAGGTGGCAGAGCCAGGTCTTCAAATTCCTCTGGAAGGCCAGGAGTGATGGGTCTAGCCTCTCCTCCAGGGGCAAGATATTCCAGAAGGCAGGAGCTACTGCAGAGAAGGCCCGCCTCCTGGACCCCACCAGACGGAATTCTCTTACCGACAGGGTCTGCAACATGACCTCTCTGCACAATTGGGTGGGACGGGCTGATGTAATGGGGAAGAGGCAGTCCCTCAGGTAATCTGGCCCCATGCCATGTAGGGCTTTAAAGGTGATGACCAACACATTGGATTGGACCAGGAAGCAGACTGGTACCCAATGCAGCTCTTCATTCACTTGATCTGCAGGATCCCTCTCAACTACCACATGCCACACCTTGTCTCTACAGGACGATGCATTAACCCTGAAGATAGGCATTTTGAGGACTTGGGGGTTTTCAGGAAAAGGAGGAGGGGGAAGCTTTCATGACCTACTTTCTTTCCTTCCTTCTGCTGATATTGCACTGAATATATTGCCCATCTTTCTTTGAACAGCTGCCAAAAAATCTTCCATTTTTAAACCTTGCTTAATGATTGGATTGTGTTTGAGTCATCCATGTCTGCCGAGAGTAATGAGACGTCTAAAACTTGATGTATATTGTGACCAGGTGTTCCAATGGTACAGAAACCCTACCCACCCACAACCCTGCCCGATGCTGAATTTCATTTTCCATCAATCCTATTCAGTATGGCCAATGGCAAGTGATTATGGTAGGTGTACTTCAGAATATCTAAAGGACACCAGATTGCCTATTTCCAGTATACATCAATGGAAGATCAACTGTGGTCTTCCAGATGTTGGATTCAAACTCTAATCAAGCCTGGTCCACATGGGCATTGATCAGAGATTAGGAGAGGTTATTCCAGCACCTTCCTCAGGCTTCTCCTTTTCTAAAAATGTATTTTAAGAAAGAAGTAAATTTTCATCATTTCATTTCAGAGAGCCAGTTTGGTGTAGTGGTTAAGGCCCCAGGCTAAAATCGGGAGACCATGAGTTCCAGTCTCGCCTTAGGCACAAAGCCAGCTGGGTGACCTTGGGCCAGTCACTTTCCCTCAGCTGTAGGAAGGAGGCCATGGCAAACCACTTCTGGGGGGGGGGGGGTAACTTGCCAAGAAAACTGCAGGGACTTGTCCAGGCAGTCTCTGAGAATCGGACACAACTGAATGGATTAAAAAAAAATAATCTAGTCAAAGCTCATTAACTTAATATGAAATACTGCAATTGCAGTCAGGAAGTTATTTGCAGATATTTTTATAATTGCCATGGCTTTTTTTTAAAAAAGTGGCCATCATAAAACATTTATGTCTGTCTTTTCCATTTGACTTTGCATTGAACACTGTGAAGGCCATATATATCAGTCTGCCTGTCTATCCTCAACAAGCTACAATAATACAAAGTGAGAAAATGCATATTATTACAGATGTAGCAATTTCAAACTTGGAATTACCCTAATTATCTCCATCTTGTAGCTCAAAGCTTTTTTTCAAGATGTCAAAAATAAATATAAAATTTTGAGGGCAGAATCTTGGAGCTTGCTGATAGAAGCTTAGTAACTAAGACATGCTGAATCTGATTGCAAGAGTATTAAGCAGAATTGCACTTCACTAACATTCTTTCAGAGTTTTGAAAAGCAATTAAAGAATTATGAAAGAGAAGTTGCAATATTATTATTGCATTATTATACCAGAATAATGTATTGCACAAGGATCCCACCACCACCATCTCTATCTCTGTCTGATAGCTGGTCGTTAGTCTAAAATGGTGCTACCCAACTTCTTCTGATTCTCAGCATTATTCATTACCTTAATAGTGTTGTAGCTGTTGAAAACAACAGCCATATGTCTAGTTCTGCCATCTGTAATGATACAGTTTTACATTATTCCACCTCAACAGTAACCAGTGATAAGTAAGTCATAAGTAACATTTTTACGTTTTTTAGACATTCCAGATATTCCAAGTTGGGTGGCATATAAATTTATTATCATCGTTTCTTAAATGTGATGGAGGGGGAGCAGATGCTCATTTATAACAACTTCAGCCTAATGTCTAGTTTGGCTCTTGAACTGTTTCTAGAATTGCAGGTTTTAATCATTATGAAATCACAAAGCCAACACTGGGCAGCTTGGCTATTCTATATATGAAGTTGTAACCATTTAATGCTGTTTGAATACTGCTGTAACTAAAAAAACTTTTGCATGCATAAAAGCTCACTGAATGCATTGGAACTATATTGAAGGAGTTCCTGGATTGGTATTATTTCCTATCATCCCATGATTGGAAAATTAGGGGTCAATGAATATATATGACATCCACTAACTATAGATCTTCCTATGATTAAGCTTTAAGGTGTTCATGAATTGGTCAAAATTAAAGTAAGAATTTCTAATTGAAATGCTTGTATTTATGTCTGTCTTTCTCTTACACTGCCAGCTCTATCATTAGTCAATGAGAAAACCACCTCAGGCAGCAGATGTTGTATGGGCAGGATGATCAAAATCTTAGCAAGTCTTTCTATGCTCCCTCTGCTCTTCCCCTCCAAGGGCCACACAAACTTCGGGCCCAGCCCTTGAGCGCATTATCCTGTGAAACATCTCCCCTTACTGCTGTCTTTGAACAAGTCTCTATTGTCAAAACAATAAATTTCTGTGGTAGAATGGACAGTTTAAAGTATTTAACGGAAAGGAAATTATTCCAAGTACCTTCACAGCCAATCAAAAGAAATACAAGGTATCTTTGATTCAACTAGGAACTGGAAAAGGTAGATAATAACTTTTGTAGGTCTAAAAACATAGTATTTAGTCCACAGAGAGGGGAGCTATCAGGACCATTTGAATATCATACTGAGATATACAGTACAATGCTTTAATCTCAAATACAGACTTTGCCTGCTGGATTCTCCCATGCATAGGCACTGCTTATAAAGTATAGGCATCTTTATCAACAATTTCTTTGGCATGTTATGTTACTGGAAACTCCAAGAAGAATGGCAAGGAAGAAGTAGAACCAAGTATTTTTTTCTTCTTCTATACCTTGTTCCTCTTTGAGTTCCTGGTTCCCAAGATAATAAACAAGCCATGGAGGGAGCTGTATATACTTCATTGGCCACAGCTACTCACTGGAGAAACCTATGGACACAATCATGCTTGTTTAAGCATGGCTTAGCATGGTATACAAATACCATGATTGACTTGCTGAAGATCAACTTGTAAACTCCATGGCTTAGTGAATGTTAATCTTTCCATTCCAAATCCAACATTTGAAGAAGCATACCACGCTGATTCTCATGTGCTGTACCCTTGGACTGCAAGCAGTAGATCAAATAGTGCTCAGAATGCAATATGTCACTACCGTAATGAATTTCTAACTACTACAAATAAATGAAGCCTGCAAGTCTATATTATGCATTTATTACAATGCCATTTCATATAAACGTATTACTGCACAGCCCACATGGAATTCCTATGATTCTCCAACCAACTTGATTCTTTCCCCAAAGACTAATGGTATAATAATATGCCAATATCCCTTTTAAATCTGCTTTGCTTTAATGCAAAGCCAATTCCTAAACTTTTAAAGTATTTGAAATTGCTACTTTGCCCACAAAACACTTACCCTTTTCTGCTAAATAATTCCAGACCTTTCTATTTTTGCCTCATGGTCCTAAACCAATCAAGAGACTCAGCATTACAATTCCCCAAAATAAATGGTTATCACTGATTCTACATAAACTATTTTTTTTTTCCATTCAAAGATGTTCCAAAATTATAAAATGCTTACATCATAAAGTAAAATGTGCAGAAAGTTTTTTTAAAGTTTTTTTTATGATTTGTAAATTATTTTTTTTCAGCCTTGTTTTTCACACGTTCTCCTAAGTCTTTCTGACACACTGTGACTTGGGGTTCCCCAAATAAGGTTACAAAAAAGAAAAATGATATATTTCTTCCCTCTTTGAACTCTTTTTATTAATCTCAGCTAGACATTCTCATACTCTTTGGTTAAAAAGAAGGAAGGAAATTCTAACCTGTTGAAAGCAGCTAAAGAAACAAGAAACATGTGGGTATATTATCAAGCAGACTGAGAAGCCAAATAACAGAACTGTGCAGTGGCATAAAAGATTACATAGACACACATCAAGCTTGAGAAATTAAATTGAGTACATATGTACATCCTAACAATCAACTACGTACTGAACGATTCAGTTCATGATGCTAATGAATTCCTGAATTAAATGAGATCCGGCAGATTCCCATATAATGTTAAACACAAACACGATTTGTTTTGTTTGTGTTTAGCATGTTTAACAGATATTGTGGTTTGTACACCAGACTGTATGATTTAGTGTGTTGTGTGGACTGATTTTAATCAAGTTTCATTTAAGAAAACATGGTCAGCCAAATCATGGTTTAGTGAAATCTGGGAATTCAGCCATTCTATCTTTTCTTCTTTAACTGATTTTTGTGTGGAAAGATAACCTTTTTTTTAAAGGGGCAGGTGGACCAAATAATAAAACCCTGGAACCACCTAAATGGAATGGGGAAAATGCACAGCATGAAGAAAAAAAGTGATAGGGAAAGATCAAAATGCTCAGTATGCATGAATCTAGTTGAAGTTGTTTCTGGGAGGAGGAGGATTTGATACTTAGTTCTAAATATTATTTTTCATTCCTGACTGAGATTACAGGTCAATTAATTCATCAACGTCTTATCAAATAGGTCACTTTTTACACTGATAACTAATTACTTAAGGATTGTTGTATTTTCTTTTTATTTCTCCCCTCACTCCCCACCTCGTTCTTTTTTCGGCTGTCAACTACTATAAGCATATGTTAAAGTAAAATGATGCATTTCTTGGTGCAACTTGCCCTTAGGGGCAGATCGTTAACATGCTGCAGAGGAAGCAGAGTACACCATTTCTGTTAATTAAAGCACTGAATGATTTGCAACAACTAATTTATGCAGTGACTTAACTTTTTCTTTAGCATGCTGTCCATGATTATGAATGTATGGGATGTATTTATTTACTGATAACCCTTCCCTGGGTTAGTGAATGCTTTTTATATGAATACAAAAGCATTGGAAAATCAGACCTGTTCCTTTTATATTAGACTGACTACAAAACGTTTTTCTTTCCAGAATAAACAATAGTGCAATATTGCAAGAGTAAGCAGTTTAGTGCCCTCTAAATATTTTGGACTTAACTTCCAAAAGTTAAGCACATTAGCATAGCTAGTGGCAAGATATTGAGGAAGATATAATCCAAAACATTGAGAGAGTAACAGCTTTCTTACTCCTGCTACACTCAATTCAGAAATACAATTTACCTAGAAAACTTAATCTTGGATAAGTGGAAACAAGATTGATGACTGAATTAGTCATTACAAAACCACCACCTAATTTTTGTAGGGTGTGGGGAGGAAAGCTGTACATGTGGGGTTCATAGAAGTGTTTCTTTTGTCATGGTCAACTGGTCAGGATTAGGCTGTGGTAACTTATTCCCCTCTTCTGGGCCAGAAACCTTAGAATGGCCCACTCCCAGAGGCTGATGGATCCTGCTAGATTTCATCCAGCTTTGAGGAATGTTCTCTCAAATCTTGCTGGACATCCTATCATTGACCTAGGTAAGACATGGAATATTAAAAGCTCACAGGCATTTAGTATAGTGATTCCTAAGCAACCTTTGTGGTTGTAGTGCCCCATGGAATATAGAGCAGTTGCAAGCAATGAAGGACAAGTGGCTTGAGCAGATGTGGGGCAGGTCCAGAAGCAGGCTGGATCAAGAATAAAGCATTACCTAAGATCTATGTTGCAGCAATCAGAAAATGACAGCTTGGGTGCCAGTCAAATGTCCCTTACGAGAGAGTTCCAGAATTGGGGCACTTCCATTGAGAAAGCCCTATTCCCAGCCACCCCAATGAGCAAAACACACTTGTAGGACCACGAACAGGACCTCTCCAGCTGATTCGGATGCAGGAGTTGGCTGGTATGGAAGACTAGGTAAGTATCTTTTAAGTATCTTTGTGCTAAGATTAGGGCTTTATAGACTAATTTCAACACCTTAAGTTGGGTCCAGAAATTCACAGGCAACCAGTTCAGCATTTTCAGGGACAGTCTTACAAGTCCTATTTAGACACCCTATTTTGCAGTTAGGTAACTGCATTCTGCAGGAATTATAACCTATGAACCATCTTCAGGAGTTGCTTCATATAGAGTGCTCTGTAGTAATCCAATCAAAAGGTTATTTAGGTATGGAAAACTGAGACTACGCAATCTTGATCCAGGTAAAGTCATAGCTGGCACATCAGCCAACACTGGTCAAAGGCCTTCTTTGTCACCCCATGCCTTTATTGACAGACAAGCTATATGCCTGTTTCTTTGAAGGCAATTTTATCACCTCCAGGCTTTCTTTCTACTGCCCAGTACAAACAGTCACTCAGCAAGTATATCCAGCAATAAACAGAAGTTTTTATCTATACTGTATTACTAGCTGAACTGAGACAGACTAGACTGCTGAATAGAGTACAGTCTTGAAATTGAAACATTTGCTTTGAAATCACAGCCTTGACCTAGAATAAAGGTAGGCAATGGGCACCAATATCCATGGCATTCAGCAGTGTCCCTCTGCTGCCTGTTAAGAAACGTAAACAGGAAACTGGTTATGCTACACAGGCAAATGCTAGATGCCTCTATCATGATCTTTCTTAACAAGAACACCCCTAGCCTACACATACACCCCTTTGATATTTTTAGAAAATAAAAATGGTGAGTAGCTGCACCCTAGTACTTTGCCTGAAAGTTTGCCCACCTACCTCAACCCCAGAAAGATAAAACTATCCTAGGTAATAATAACAGCAATAATAGTAAGAGCAATGATAATAATGTATTACATGCCCTCACTACTTTGTAATACAATCAGAAAAACACAGTAATTACAAACTTACTTCACAGCTGAACAGAAACCAATAAACACATATATTAACTAAGAAAACCAAAGACAACAATCATACATATTTAAAACATCAACAGATGATATTACCAATTGACTATGCATCCATAATTAGCACAAAACAGCTATTGATCTAGGAACTGCCAAGTTTAATGAGAGTAGAGTGGGATAAACAGGGCCTACACTAACTCATTAGTCAAATAAAAAGGTCTACAAACCCCTTTTAAAGGCTATTGAACTTTCTCAGAAACTAATGGAAGGAGGCTGGAGGAGAGAGAGGGGACTGGAGAGGAATCTCACATTCTCTTTAGGATCTACAGGTCATGATACTTTTATAAAGGATTTGCTAATTCCTTCTCCTTTCATTTTGGAGTACAAATTTGTATGTTAATAACATTTACCATAAAGATTCTGGAGATGTTTCTAAAAATAGATACAGAGGGCTGCATTTAAGTACATTCTAAGCTGATTAGAAGGAATCCATAAAATAGTTCTCCCTATAGTTTTATGGGTATTTATATGCATATTTCATGCAATGGAAACCACACAGAAATAACAAGTAATGGAACTGCAAAATGGTTCAAGCTGAAAACACCTGCTTTCTTATGTTTAGTACTCAAAAGAAAACAGTTTTGATTCAAGCACGAAATGTGATTTGATTATGAATCCAAACACTGGCTAGAATGTTGTTCCTCAGCCAGCACAAATTGTTTCAATGAAATTATCTGGGTGGAATGTTTTGTTCTAAGCTCAAAAAACCACCACATTTTCTGTTTCATGCACATCCCTAATGTACATTATATGAGGGTTGGATGAAAAGGAATGTTTCCAGTGTTAAAAGTCACCAACAGATGGCAGTACTGACATGCTAAAAACTCTGACAAGTTCTTTAGTATGTTTTTTCACTTCAGTTGCTGTAAGAAAAAGTTGTGTTGCTATTTTTTGTAAAATCGAAGTCTACAGTGAGTACTCTTCAGTCTGCTTTAAGCAATAAGCAGGTATTTCAAAGAGTCCCTTACTGCCAAATGCAGGTTGTTTGTAGCATAGTAATGACTGTGTTGACCTGTTACTGTGAGTCACCAGCTCAAAAATGTAAAGATGGTGAACCAGGAAGAGCTGATTTGTGTGATCAAGAATGAGATGGACGACCTGTGACAGCAACTAACAAGTTTCACTTGAGAAAAGTTGATGACATGGTTAAGGACAATCAGCATATTGCTCAAAGGGAAATTGCTATCAAGTTTGGCATTTCACAGCAATATGTGGTGGGCATAAATGATGTTCTTCAATATTGGAAAGTTTGTGCAAGATGGGTTCCTTGCATGCTGATGCCAGAGATGAAAGCTGCAAGAGTTAAAGTTTGTCAAATATTGTCACACTACCAGAATGAAGGTAGTGTGCCAGCTGATGAAACATGGGCTCATCAGAAATGAAGTGTCAGTGGACAAAGCTTCACCTGCAAAAAAATAAAATAAAATAAAAACTCAACCCCCAAGCTTCAGCAGGAAAACTCATGGTTACACTTTTTTTGTGACACAGATAGTGTTATTCACATAGATTTCTTTGAACTTGGACCACTATCAGCTCAGAACTCTACACTGTAATACTCAAAGCTTTCACACAATAATTAAGCAGAGTTCAGAAGCACAAAAAAATCTTGCTGTAACATGACGCTAGGCGTCCCACCTCACAGACCAAGAGGCAATTGTGAAGTTAGATCTCACTGTCTTACCTCATCCACCCACCATCCATACTTGGATAGCACCATGCAACTTCCACCTTTTCCCAAAATTGAAGTAATACATTTGTGAGCATCTGTTTGACTCAAATGAAGAGATGGGAAGGACTATCTGGACCTGGTTGAAGGTGTGGGGTTCTTTTGTGATGACTTTAAGAAGCTTGTCCATTGTTAGGAGAAATGTGCAGTGAATGGTTGTGATTATGTGATGAAGTAAATACAGGTAGCAAAAGAGCTCACTTCAAGGATTATTTTGCTGTTTCAGTGATTAAAATATCCTTATTTAAAGTTATAGAGCATTGCTTTTCATTCAACCTTCCTATTTTTCCAAAGTTTATGAGTAAAATTTATTTCCCTATTGGTTTATGTGATGATGATGAAGAATGTGAAATTGGTATTTATTGATGGGAGTCTGAATTCCGCATGTGTAGATACCAAACTGAAAGGCAGCCCACAAACAGCTTCCAGGCTTAAAATAGGCAGCTCTTCAGACCCAAGATGAAGATACCTAAGATGTAGGTAGGTGTCCTTTTGCCTGTTTCAAACCAGCAAAATGGTATATGACCAATTTGTGCATCAAGTCACTATTCCCCTTATTAAGGATTAGGTCTGAGGAGTAATAAATTTTGATTGATCTTAGGTAACTCAATCAGCATACTGAATTGCCAGTTACTACTGTGTGGTTTGAAAGATATCCCCCCTTTGGGGGGAGATGGGCAGTGGCTAAATTTAATAAATAAATAAATAAATAACTCAGTCAAGCATGTCCAATTAAGACATGCAAAATACTAAAATCTGGTATCAGGGGAAGACCTGAATGAATAAGTATACTTTTTACAGCACCAATGAGAGGCCCTCCATTATGACTAGATTCAAATACTGCCTTATCATTCTTCCTTTAACTACAGTTTGATAACTAGGCCACTATCATTAGGGTTAACAGATCACACAAAGCTGCAAACCATAATTTAGTCCACCTGGGTTCACACAGCAAACTAAGTCAAACTCAAACAAACCAGCATAGCACTATGTATGAATCTAGCCCAATATTTTTCAAACTTGGCAACTTTAAGAGGTGGGGACTTTAACCCCCAAAATTCCCCAGCCAGCATGTACAGGAATTCTGGGAGTTGAAATCCACACATCTTAAAGTTGCCAAGTTTGAAAAACACTGACCTAGTCTATTTCTCACAGGACAAAAGAAGTGGAATGTGATTCTCCTTTCATGACTGGAGAACCTAAGCAGCTTCGTGTAGGAGAAAATAGTCCTTCAGTTAGTTTCACATTCTTTGGGGCTTTAAAATTAAAAATAATCCAGAACTGGTGAAACAGGGAGCCAATAAAATACTAACAAGTACTAGAAAAAAATTGGTAGTTATTAATACCAAATTTTCACCAAAACAAGTGTGGCAAAATCTGCTTATCCCAGGAACACACAGAGCTGGCCTACCCAAGTAAAGATGAGCAAAAGGCTATGTAGTTACACACTTCATCTGGAACAAAGATAAAGCTCAAAAAACATCAAAAGGCTACATACATGTGCCATTAAGAAGAGTCCATTCTGCTTGCTGCAGCCCACCTCTAAGATGCTGCACCAGGAAACACACTCTGCAGGTCAGCCTTCCCATTCCTGCATCCTCTGTAGTTCCTCCAAGGCCCAAATCAGAGGGCTATGAGGCTGGGACATGTAATCCAATACTTTTGGAAAGCACCAGGCTAGGGGGAATCAATCTAGGACCAGATTAGAGAAGTGGTCCACAGCTGAGCCTGATGATAAAAGCAAATGGCGATAGTTATTCACACAGCCAACCCCAGAGGTTGCAAGAGAGCTCCCTTAAGCTTTTAAGAAAGTTAGAAATATTTTTAGCTCTGAAAACAACCAGAACTAGCTTGTTTGGGATTGTGTTCCAGGTAGATGGAGGAGGCACCACATCTGGATGCACATTTCGGTTCCAAATAAAAAAATCTCCCAAGCTAGCGTTTAAGGATGGATTGCACTGTGCAGCTGGTTCGTGTCCGTCTCTAAACGTTTTATGAGTCAACCAATTTTAACGTAATAAAGAAAAAAAAGAAGCTGATCCATGGGGGGGGAGCAAGAAGGACCTCCAGCGCCACCTTCTGTCCACCTGGAGTACAGCAGGTTCCCCGTGGCGTGCTTCGAAAAGCTTCGGCTGAATCAAGCCCGACGAAGGAGACCAACAGTGTCTAACTTTCTAAAGTTCAGGTCGGCCAGAGGCTCTCAAGGACTCGCCGGGAAAGTCCCGGGGAAACAGCAGCCTCCCATTGCGCCGATCGCAAAAGCCGCCCGACCGTCACGTGGGTTAGCAACAGGCAGCAGCCAGTGAGAAAAGAGGCCGTCAGGTGGTTCGCTCAGTCAAGGGCTCCGCCGAGTATGGTTGCAAGAACTTCCTCGCGGGCGGAGGGCGTTGGTATGCATGTGCCGCTCCAGAATTGCTGAGGGGGAGCGGGGGACGGGACACCGCCTCTGCGCGTGCAACTCTCTGCCGAATGGGTATTCAGAAGACGAATGGCAGGACACGCACGTGCGGCTTTCGGTGCAAAACCATTCAGAATGATGCGGCTTGTGGCGATTTCACGAAGGAGGCAACTGCAAGAGAGTTTTAAAAATGGCAACGAGCATCAAGAGAGGCGAAAATGACCTCAGATTTAAAAATGTGGCGCTTGTAAGAGGACCAACTCTTACAACTCTCTTGGTGACAACCTTCTGTTGAAAGTGGCCAACGTCTGGTCCGCCTCTTATTCTTCATTGGAAGGGCCTGTGTCTCTAATGAAAAGGAAAGTGCAGAATGAAACTGGTTAAATTAAAGGGAGCCTGAGTGTTTTTTCAAGATCAGTTTTGAGCCACTGTACTGCGTTATTCCCACTTGGTTAATGCTGTATCAGATGGAAAACGTGGATGTTTGTGAGAAGAGGGAATGTGGCAATCACTCATAAGCTGCCAAAGTGTGTACACATGTACAAACATATGAGCCTTGTTTATAGTTTGGCAGAACAAAACTAGATGGGAAGGAAGCAGATGAGTGTCTTTAATCCCATATCTTCAGTAATAACATAGGAAGTGAGAGACAGATTTAATTTAAGGAACAAATGACTGTCTATGTTCAACAACTCTTTTCTCAGGCTGAGGGCAATTTCACACTGCAGGCTGAGCTGCTTCCCTCCCATGCTGCTCCCAGCTGTTTCTTAAACCAACCTAAGAAATTCCAGCCTGGATTGCAGTGGGTAGCAATGGGACTGGGCTGGGCTGCCAAGTCCAGATTGTTTGTTCCCTTGCTGCTTGCTTTTCTCATCCATGCTACAAAGCGAAGCCTTGCTGGCTGGCCTCTGCCTCCTTTTCCTTTTAGAGATTGTTCCATCCTCACTGGCCCCCATGCCTTTCCTTAGCTTTCCAGATCTTTACACACATGGATACCTTCGTCCCTCACCTCACATTGCAGGTAGTCTTCACTTAACACCAGTAATTGGGACCAGAATTTCCATCCCTAAGCAACACAGTCATAAAGTGCAATGTCACATGACCATGCTGCTTAGTGACGGTTCCAGCATTTCTGGTTGCCATTGTCAAGCGAATTGCCACAGGTCGTTAAGCAAATTTGTGACGACCTGCTGCCTTCCCCATTGACTGCTTGTAGGAAGCCAGCAAAGGTCGCAACTGGTGATCACATGGCCACAGGATGCTCCAACATAATAATTACAAGGATCGGTCATAACTACTGCTTGTTCAGCACAGTCATAAGTTCAAATGGTCATTGAACAAGTGGTCATTAAACAAGAACCACCTGTATCTCCTTTGACACTGATGCAGACCCTTTCTTTTTTCTCTTTCTCCCTTATGGCAGAGTTTTTCAAACTGTGTCTCATGGAACTCTAGGGTTTTACAAGGCCTTGATGGGTTCCGTGAAAGCAAATTAAAAAAAAGTTCACTGAAATCCAGCCAGTTTTCTATCACTATAGAGTTTTGCCTCTTGATCAGGGGTCCATGGAAACTTTGTAGCATGGAAGAACTGAGCTTCATAGAAAACAGCAACATTCCTATGTTGCGACATGTTTGTTTGTTTGTAGGGCGATACTAGCTTTGCAGTATTTGTGGGCAGGAGGTGGGAAAGCAAGGGGAATATGCTTCACCCAGCCTGGGCAGAAGGGTGCCCACTGGGAGATGTACAGGTTGAATGGTGCATGAGCTTCTAGGGTTGAGGATAGTTCATTGAGTTAATAGGCCATCAATCACAAGATTATTAAAAGAACATCAGCTGCCAATCAACAGAGAACATAGCAGCTCAGCAACAACCAGTCATTGAAGGAGACTTGGGGCTGCTACTTGAATAAAACAAAACTCTCCAGACGGTTCACTTTGAAGGCAACTCTGGTCAAAAATAGCACTTTTGAATCAAAGTTGGGAAACACAGGTGCAATTGACTGTGAGTGGGAAGAAGATGATATCGGTTCGTGCATGCAGGTTGTGGTGAGTGATGGGCCAAAGAGAAAGGTTACATCTGCCCTGAATTCTAATACAAAATTCTCTTTAAACCCCACTTTCAACCTGACTGTGTTTATAGTGTCCTCATCTTCCCCAGATCCATTGTCATCTTTAGACTGACTCTGAGTACAATTAAATGACAAATACAATTAATTGGCAAGTATTAGAGTCAAGAGCCTGGGGTGCATTTTTTAGTTTGATTATGGAGGAGCATGTAAGGTCTTTCCCCATAAGCAACTTAATCCTGCTCTCTACTCATCTTTTACAGGCATGAAATTTGCTGTCCCCATTGCTGATTTGTATCCTATCTCTACTGCTTCTGTTCAATTTCAATTCAGGTAATGGGTGATAAAGCCTAACATATCTTATATACCTTGGACCATGTTGGAATAAAGAGGAATTTTGTTTGTTTGTTTATCTAATTTTTATAGTCACCTATCTCACAAAGCAAGCAACTCTGGGTGGTGTACAACAAAGCTAAAACAATTTATATATATATATATACACACACACACACACACACACACACAATTTATTTATATATATTATGTATGTATGTATAAATACTAGCATACTCATACACCTGAGAACAGTTTAAACCTGTCTTATAGGCTAGGGACAAGAGTAACTTCAGTGGGGGCATGCCATAAAAACAAATGGTGCTTGGGCATGTTTGCTATGGTTAGGTACAAGGGGGAACACACCCATAAATTCCCATGTATGCTCTGAAACTAGCATAAATGTTTATGCAAAACTTTGTATAGAGGTCTAATCATTTATTGTTTCTATGTCAACTTCCTTTACAGCTCTGTGAGTGTCTGTGTCTGTTACACATAACTGGTCCACATGGAAAGAAAATCTGACTTGCAAATATTTATTATTTCCTAAATTTTTTAAAAATCAGTACATAATTTTTCTCAACAATAGTTACAATAATTGTACTCATACAAACAAACTGTTTTCCATTGTAGGGATGGGAAGGAGAAAACTCCTCCTAACTAATTCTGAATTTATTTTATTTATTTTATGAAATGTAGAAGCTGCTCAACTCCAAACAGCTCTAGGTAGCTTACACTTTAAAAGAGAGAAAGCAATAAAATAGAGGAAATAGAGAAAACAAAATGTATGTCTAGGGCAGTGTTTCTCAACCTTGGCAACTTTAAGATGTGATTACTTCCCCAGTCCACACAACGTGAAGTTGCCAAGGTTGAGAAACAATGGTCTAGGAGAAAAAACATACATAATATACTAAACAAGCAACCAAAAGAGACTCAAAACCATCCTACCCCAACCCCTGGGAGAACAATCAGGTTTTCAAGGTCTTTTGGAATATCATCAGGTCAGAGCCATATGGACTTCTGGAAGATGCTGTCACAGAGGGCAGGTGCTACAACAGAAACACACTTCTAGGTCCTGATAGATGGCACTGTTTAATGGAAGGCACCTGTCATGATCACTGTTGCGATGCTTGTGACATCACAACGGCTCATCACATAACAATACAGGGAAATGGGTACCAGGCGGATTAAGGGAAAAGGCAACTAGCTAACAAAAGAGAGCAACAGGTGCTGGCAACAAAGTATCGACTAGCCGGAGGCATGGAAGAGATACAATGTTGCAAAGAAGGTAATTGTCAAGACCAGACCACGAGGCGCGCCCGAGCTGTCAAAAAGATTACGAACCTGATCGCCCGGCAATGAACCATCACCGGCCGGGAAAACAGTCAAGGAAACACCCGAGGCACAGGAGGGGCTCCACGACCCCTCACCTACCGGCAACGGAACCAACAGGGCTCGGGGCACACCCGGAGTAAGAAGGGGTGGAGCGCTGACCGGCGTGGGCTATTTAAATCCCGTTCTGGCGTGCTCCACTCACTCTCAGCTTTTCTAAGGGCATGCATTCTATACTCAAATAAAACCAGAACCTAAGCCTACACTAGTGTCTGTGGTTTTACTGGGTAGCAGGCAGAGCCTGACAGCACCTGCAGTTTACCAGCTCTGCTTGATCTTCCTGGATGGGCAGAAACTATTGGAGATAGGCAGTCCCTGAAATAACCAGGCCCTGTGCCCTGAGTTCTGTGAAACAATTCTTCAAACATGTTTTGTCTTGTAAATGTGATTAAGTGTGATTAAGGGATCACTCAATCCCTTTTGGGGAAGGTGGGTTCGGTGACCTACCTACAGGGCCGTGCAGAGGAATTTGCCGAGTGTCTGCAAGACAAAATCGCCTGGATCTGCTCCAAGTTAGACTCTAGGTGCGAGGCTTTGTCTGGAGAGATACCAGGGGAACGTGCTTACCCAGTTATCTGGGAGCAGTTTGATCCTGTTGGACCTGAGGAAATGGACAGGATCCTATGGACAGTAAATGCCACCACGTGTCATCTAGACCCATGCCCCTCCTGGCTGGTAAAAGCAGCCCGGGAGGTGACATGTGGTTGGGTTCATGTGATGGTTAATACATCCTTGGGAGAGGGGGTGTTCCCGGCTACCTTTAAAGAGGCACTGGTGCACCCCCTCCTCAAGAAGCCATCACTGGACCCTACTGTTCTGGACAATTTTCATCTAGTCTCCCACCTTCCCTTTGTGGGAAAGGTGGTTGAGAAAGTGGTGGCTTTGCAGCTCCAGAGGGTCCTGGAGGAAGCAGATTATTTGGACCCCTTTCAGTCGGGTTTCAGGCCCGGTTATGGGACAGAAATGGCATTGGTCGCACTTATGGATGATATCTGGTGGGAGCGGGATGGTGGCAGTGCATCCATCCTTGCTCTCCTTGATCTCTCAGCAGCATTCAATACCATCGACTATGGTATCCTTTTGGGGCGGCTCAGGGAGTTGGGGGTGGGCGGCGTGGTTCTGCAGTGGTTCACCTCCTTCCGGGGCCAGTCCCAGTCGGTGGTGATAGGGAGCGAGAGGTCCAACCCTTGGCCCCTTCTTTGTGAGGTGCCGCAGGGTTCAGTACTCTCTCCACTCCTTTTCAACATCTACATGAGATCATCTGTCACCATGGGGTGAGGTATCATCAATATTCTGATGATACTCAATTGTACATCTCTATCCCGGGTGAGGTAAGTGATGCTGTGACTGCCCTCTCGCGGTGTCTGCGGGCTGTAGGGGTCTGGATGGGGAACAACAGGCTTCAACTGAACCCTGGTAAGACAGAGTGGCTGTGGGTTAATTGTTCTTCTGTATCTGGGACATTATCATCTTTGGTTCTGGTCGCACTGCCCCAGACAGACCTGGTGTGTAATCTGGGGGTCCTCCTGGACTCACAGCTCCTGCTCAAAGAGCAGGTGGCAGCCGTGGCCAGGAGAGCCTTTGCACAACTATGTGCTGTGCACCAGTTACGCCCCTTTCTGGATCAGGAGGCCCTTCGAACAGTCACTCACACCCTTGTTATCTCTCATATAGACTATTGCAATGCACTGTACATGGGGCTACCCTTGAAAAGTATCCAGAAGCTTCAGCTGGTCCAGAAATTAGCCGCGCAAGCTGTTTTTGGTGCCCCCAGAAGGGCACATGTAACACCGTTGCTGTGCAAGCTGCATTGAGTACCAGTTTGCTTTCGGGTCCAATTCAAGGTGTTGGTTATCACCTTTAAAGCCCTACATGGCATGGGGCCAGGTTACCTGAGGGACCACCTCTTCCCCATTACATCAGCCCGTCCCACCCGATTGTGCAGAGAGGGCATGCTGCGGACCCCGCCTCTAAGACAACTTCATTTGGTGGGGTCCAGGAAGTGGGCCTTCTCTGCAGTGGCACTTGCCCTATGGAACTTGCTGCCCCCGGAGGTGAGTTTGGCCCCATCACTCCTGGCTTTTCGGAGGAGTCTGAAGACCTGGTTCTGCCGCCTTGCTTGGGGCGGAGAGGGGAATAGATCTACATGGGGATGGCTGCTATAGACCACTCCTCCCACACTTGGACTGCTTTAGATTCTTGTGCCACTTGGACTTTTTATTTTTTACTTTTATTTATATTATTTATTATTGTAATTTTATATTGTGGATTTTATAATTGTTGTTTTAATTGATTACTGTAAACCGCCCAAAGTCCCCCAAAGGGAGGAGATGGGCGGGGACGAATTGAATAAATAAATAAATATATATGTATATTTAGAAGCATGTAGAAGTATGTGATGCCAATCCTGAGAAGCGAAATCAAGAACCAATCTTAGATTTACGTTTTTACTTTCTGAATGCTTTTATTTATTTACTGCAAATTTCCTCTTTTCTCCAGTAAGAAAAGTTGCATTTGTAGGAAATCTTTCTCAAAGCTGAGATTGGACAGCAATTTTAATGCTCTTTTTCAAGAGAAGGTGACTTGACTATTGCATTTCAATGAAGATGCGAGGTGCCTTCTGCAGTAATCTTATCATTTATTGTGATTTATATTCTACTCCTTTATCAGTCCAGTATCTGACTTGTCTTTTATACAAGAGTCATACATTGTCTTAATGACTGCAAGGTTTTTACTAAAATAACTCCTGGAGCAAATTTCTTTCCTGCTCCACTTGCTATGAATTACTGTTCCACTTAAAATGTACTCTTTCTCTTGGTACATTGCATTTAGATTTATTGTCTAACATTTGTGATATATTTTGTTCTTATCAGCCCAGGTTTTTTAAGTTAAGACTGACATCATTCTGAAACCACTCAGATTGTTTCTCATTTTCTTGTATTCTAGTACCTCTAGCTAGCTTTGATAGCCTATATCTGACATTCTCTTGTTAGCTATTCATATATCAAGTACATTTATAGGGCAGGAATTCACCTAAAGGAAAAGTTTTCAAAAAAACCCAAAACAAAACCTGGCTGTAAACATCCATGCTTATTTAATTGCGTAATGGACATTAATTTCCAATTAATGAACTCCCTGGAAATAATTACGCAATCCAATCCTATGCCCATTTATATAAATAATTACTATAGAGCTAGTAAGTTTACTAATAGTTTTTATTAGAACTGCAACTTTAATGTTTTAAACTTTAATGTCTTAATGTTTTAAATGTTAAATTAAATGTCTTTAATGTTTTAAAACTTTAATGTCTTAAAACTATTTTAAGCACTTTTTGCCGAGTCTGAAAGATTGTGAGCTGTATTCAAATGTATCCTTCACTTGATAGAATGCGCCATAGTCATTGAAGGACCATATTTACCTTTCAGTATTTTATGTGAAAGGCAAGATATTTCATTCTACTTGTATAACAGCATAAGAGGGTCATAGATCCTATTTATCAAGGATCAACTCAACTTCTCCAATACTTCTTGTGCAAATATTAGTAGAGGAGAACAAGTAGGTATTTATATTCCACTCATAGTCATTTTTGGTATTTAGCAGATTTGTGAGCCTTTATAATAATAACCTCTTATTCAGAGAAATACTGCCCTTTATACATATATACCTGCCTTTTCAAAGTCCTTTTCATTCTATTAAGTCTGATTTATTTATTCCCTTACTAACAGGATTAATGTCCCTTTTTTTCAGCAAGAGTCCTCAAGGTGGCTTCTAAAACAGATCTGTATAAAAGCATAATAAATAAACATTCCAATAGAAACTATAAAAAATTAAACAGCAGCTGAGCATCTCTATAAAAAGAAATAGAAAAATCAATACAAAGAGCTTCTCAAAACCGATGAGAATAAAATTGATTTTGCTTGCATATGAAAGGTAACAATAAAGTGCCAGATAAATATGGCTAACCTGAATGCCACCACAGAAAAGGCCTTCTCTTTGGTAAACATCCCTAGAATATAAAATGTTGTAGTATACAGAAAAGGGACAAGGAAAAACAAACTGGGTGAAGACAGTCTTTTGGCCTAGCCTTTATGGTCAGCAGTAGTATAAATGGGGCTGAGAAAGAAGCCAGTGAAAATTCTGTAACACTGTACTTGGATATGTGCAATGTATATGGAGAAATAGGGGTACCGTCTATTATTTCCCCATTTGCTCCTCCTAGCTTACTGGGCCTTATCATTAAGGGAGATGATCATGCATATGTTCCCCCCTGCCAGGAGGAGATGGTATCCATACAAAATGTATACTGGAGAAGCCCTCTGTTGGCCTGGGAGATCCATGCAATTATAGATCAATCTCCAACATTCACTTTAGGGAATGTGACCTAGAACATCTAGATGATACGGATTACCTGAATTCATTTTGGACTGGGATATATTACTGAGAATGTTTTGGTCAATCTGGCATATACATGTGCCTTTTGGTGGCTTTCAGTACCCTCAGCCATGGTATCCTCTTCAACTTTCTGCCAGAATTGGGCCTTGGAGCTATTGCTTGCATTGGTACTAGTCCTTCCTGTTAGGCTTTTTCTGAAAGATAGTGCTGGAACACTTGTTTAACACCTAGGCTACCACTGACAGAGTTCCATTGTGGACCTTCCCCTGTCAACATCTGCACCACTGGGGGAAGTGAGTTATGAAGCCATTTAGTGGCCAGCTAGGACCACATAATGGAGCAGAGTTTAACACAGCGGAGGAAGCTGCACACCGAAAAAGAGTATTATCTTAAATAGCATCAGGGAGCATGTCAGAGAAACACAGGTTTTTGATCTTACACATTCAGCCCTCCCAAGCATAAAGAATCACACACTTAGACAGAGTAGGTTTAAAGTAAAGTAAAAAAAAAGGTTTACTGACTTTATTCTTTAGTGCAGTTACATTCATCTTTGGTGGAAAATGATGTTCCTTGTTTCTTCTGTTCGTTACCTATGCTTAGTGATCTCTTAGCCTTACAGCTGCACATTTTTTCCATTTTGATTCTTTCTTCAGTTTAGTCTGCCTGAATATCATCGTTAGGCAGTAAAGAGGAGGCAGTACTTTCCATTAATGTTTGGGATATACTTTGTTTCTAGGAAACCATGTTAATTTACATAAACTGTGTTCTTGATGTTGCACTCCTTTCCAATAACACCCATATTATATATTTTAATAGACTTTGGAGTCTATTTTAGCTTTTATAACTATTTAACTCTGAATAGATTTACAACTAATAATAAAACCCAGAGATAAGGGGACATCTGAAATAAAAGTGACTTCTGTAAAATCTTTTATTGAGTGGTAGCAAAAGGACAACATTCTAGATCTATAACAATGCCTTGTGCATTTATCATTTTAATACAGGTACATGAAGTAAGGCAGTACTATCTGGATTCAGATTTGGGGAACTAATCCCACCAGATACACTACTAAACGTATTACAGCTAGTATAGTGAGTATCATCTGGTCATACAGTGTCTGCTGTTGTGTGTATTTTACATGGCAAGACATGCAACATACTCAAGTGGATTATGCTTTAATTCAACAACAAACGTTATTCCTCCAATTGTTTTGCACTTCAGCCTTATCAGTCTCAGCTAGCATGGCCAATAGCAGAGGAAAGTAATACTGACATTCAGAACATTTGGAAGGCAGTAGTTGCCTGTCCCTGCTGTAGTTAGACTTCAAATAATGGAAAGGAAGAAAAAGTGACTCATCTTTTTATGACAATTTCCTGCTTTTCCTGAATTTCTTCGGCTGTATTTCACTGAATCAGTTTATTCATCACGTAATGTTTAGTTTGGGCCTATTCAACAAACCATAGATAAGCAAACTGTGACTCAGTTTGATGTGTGAACCAGATTGCTGTTTTCTTCATTTTATTAACCATGTATTATAACTAAGAACAAGATTACTGCTTTTTAAGACCTAGTACACTTGCTTGAATGAGTACAGTCTTATTTAAATATTTGTTACTATGAGTACTACTAACATAGTACTAGATATGGTTCTATTCCCTCCTGTTTTAGGGAACCATAAATGTTTTGTGTGGCATCAGTCACTATCACACTAATACTCCTAACTATATTCTCTAACCTATTTGCATGTCTAGCAATCAATACACACAGTGTAAGGAAGGGGGCAGAGGCTGTCGTGTTTGTTTAGCTTGGAAGCAAGAGGAGGAGGAATTTGGAAGAGAAATTGGAGCTGACACTAGCTTAAATATACAGACAGTACCCATCTTTAGAGTTTATTTCCATGCACTTCCCACCATCTGGTGGTTTATGTCAGTAGTAATATGGAACAGTCTTAACATGGATGTTGCTGGAGGAGAGTCAGAGGTAAATTCTGTTTCCATTAAGATGGTGTAAAGGCTGCCTTTATCTTCAGGCAAATGGTGGCTGTCCCAAGCAGATCCTGACAGAGCAGCAATGAGATGTTGGAAGACAAAGCTACTGTATTGATCCTACATAGTCTGCTGTGGACCACCTAAGCTGCCTTGCTGACTGTCCTCAGATATTGTAATGGTATGTGGGAATGATCTTGGGAGACAAGGCGAAGAGATGTAGCCAAGGCAATGATCAGATAAAAGGCAACTTAGCCTGCAGCAGGAATGTGAGTGGGGCAAGCAGCTCAGGAGGGACCCTCCCTAGCATCTTGGGCTATAAATGGGACGGGGAAAGAAATGTACGTTTGAATTTTCAAGACTCCGTTAATGTAACCTTACAATAAAGTAGAATTAGCTCATCTGGTCATGCTTCCTGTCTGGTCTACCTTGCAAGGTTAACAGATATGGTGAAGGATGTTGTTCCATCACCACTGTTGAAATAACTAATTGATTACTCAGTGTAGAAGGAGGAAGGATACATTCCATCCCTCCACGCAGGCAAGAAAATGCCTTGAGTTGGTCTTTGTTGTGTTTGGATGAAACCACAGATAATACATATCATACCAGTGGTATGCTTTCATCATACAATGGCTGAAGACGTTATCTCATGTGCCATATGATCTTTGCCCACCTAATTTCTTAAGAAGAAAATCAACAACACATGATACGAAATTAAATGCTATCGCCACATATATTCCATAAAAAACTATGTAATTGAATTATGACCAATATAATGAAGTCCCAAAAGATAACATGTTTCTGCCCATCCTATAAGATCAGACAGAGGTTGTCATGTCGTCGGTGCCATCAATACAGCAATGTCATCTTATGAGACCTAGAAGGATGTACTTTGTGGCTGCCCTTTGGAACAGCATCCTCCCCCCGCCCCAGGTCCATATAGCTCCAACCCTGCTGGCTTTTAGGAGGGCATTAAGGATCTGGCTGTTCTCAAAGGCACTGAATTAGGGATGAAATGTAATCTGCCACATCAGTTGTGATATAGTACAGGCTGTTTTGCCTCCTTTTGTGTAGTTGCTTTGTGTTGTTATTCTTTTTCACTTATATTTACCTGTTTTTAATCCTCTGTAAGCCACCTAGAGCCCTTGGTGTCCTTAGAAATTGATTAAACAAATGAATTGCCACAGAAATCTACCTAGTATTTAACTTAGAACTGTAGTCATTCACAAACTTCAGCATATTGGTGGTGGAAATTGTCATATCTATGAACAGATCCTAAAGCATGTACTAATGCCACATCTCCAGGGTCAAATTTCTGATAATTCAACTCATCTACTTGAGGGGATATTGTGTGTGCAAATGTATAATATCCAAAGGCACATCTGCTGTCATTCTGTTATAATTCTCTTAACTCCATTTCTTCCATTAAGGAACTAATTTTACTCCCAAGTGGATCATTAGCTTTTTACCATTTTTGATTAATTTAATTTGTACAATGAAGAGCTACCTATGAACTGAATATGAACTTTAGATATTCTTTGGAAATCTTGTCAAAGCTAATTGCATTTAAAAGAATTAAAATTCATTCCCAGGGAAATATTTCAAAAGCTATAAGAAGATAGGGACAGGGACAGAGATAGAGATATATACTCTGCACTTGTCATTTATGAAATCTAAGCAGAAGATGTCTCTAGAGTGTCTGAAGAGCTCACAAATTTCTGATATTAAGGGATGCCAACCCTAATCAACATCCAGGTGGGGGGAAAAATGTGAAGTTCTTTTTTGTAACCACATTTTGTGGCAAAAACTTGAAAATTGTTTCCAGTGATTTCATCTGGTATCATTATGGAACTTCTGAAATATTTATCGTAGAATAATACAGCAGCTGGCACTCCAGTTCTTGAATAATACCCTAAAATGCATTTAATTCTTCTAAGATGGGACTAGTGAAAAAAGTTAAGAAATGGCTGCACAATTCTGACCATTTCTGTTGGATATGGCACAATTTCTTTGCACCTATCAGCTGTTTTAACCATTAAAGCAAATGGTGAGAGGTAGATAATGAAAAAGATCTTCATATACTGCACCTGCATCTGTTTCTCATTAGATATATTGTTCATTTAATGAGTCTTTTAGAAAACATGTTTTAAGAAACAAAGGGACTTCCCCTGCCCCCCCTTCAAGGTGTACTTTAGGTAGAAGTGAAAATTTTCTATCTTCATGTATTTCGTAATAAATCTATATTCTAATATAAATATACATTTATGTATGTCTGTGTGTGTATACACACACACACACACACATTCATACATTCATACGTACACAGTATATATATGTTGGTTTTCATTGAGAGCTGGACTATGCCCATACCCTGTATCCAAGACAACTATATTAGAGAAATTTCTAATTTCTTTCTATATTTAAAGAAAAATGGGATGCTCAACTACTTAATTATTCAGTATTTTTTCAGCAAAATGCTTATGTTCTGGAACACATCCTCTAAGAAGGAGTCCCACTGAATTCAAATCTCCAACAATTCCTCCATGATCAACAAGAACAGAACGATGGCATACATGATGTATGGTAGAATTTTTTAATCCTATGTCAAAGGCAGCCTCTCATCTCTCCCTTGATGAAGAGGCTGAGTGAGGCTGGCAGCTTGGTGTGACACTGGCAGTCAATCCTGTCTCAGTACATTCTGCGCTTGGTCTCAGCCAGATTCTGGAAGAGAAAGCAAGAGATGGAGGGAGGGAGGGAGGGAGGGATGGGGTTACAACATGGAACTAGCAAATGGAAGCGAGGGCAGATCAGGAGGCAGACAAATTGAGCCACATAGGAAGATTCAAGCAGACATTCAACAGAGGAGAGAGTGGCCAAGGGAGCTGGGCAAGAAAGACACTTTCTTTGACAAAGAAGCCTATTACAGATTTTCTCCAAGGAGACTTGGTTAAATCCTTATACGGAATCACTTTTGGTAAACTCTTATTTGGGCTAGCTCAGCCTGAAAAGTTTACTAATAGCAAAGTTTGCTGATAGCCAACAATTTGCAAACAATAGAGAGGCCTAGTTAGAGACTGATCTCTGGCACTTCTGAATAAGTGTACAACTTTACAGAGATGATAATGTGCCCTAACATAGAATTATAGCTGTTGTTTATGTCCAACATAGATTTAATGCAAGAAACAAACTTACACAAGAAGAGAGGCTGTTCTCTGTGCTAGAGTGAGCAGGATGACAGGACTTTTTAGGTTCCTTTACCCATGGAGGAGTGTCACTCAGCATATGAACCATCAGGTAAATATTTGTAAATGTTTTCAAGGCAGTGCAACACAAAGTAAGAATTGGAGAATGTGCTGATCCTTGTCTCTGGGGTTTGTCAGAACTCTGCACCAGCTCTGGTTTCTCTTAAGGTCATGTAAATCTTTTTCCTTATACACCATTTGTTTCTAACCTGGGGTCCAAAGAGCCTATTAGACAATTAGGTGCTAAAATAAAATGGAAAAAGATGGTTTTAATGGCCAAAGTAGCTGATGATACTCAGATAAACATCTCTAGGTTAACCAAGTGATATCATCAAGGTTCTTTCTCGGTGTCTGGAGGCTGTGGGGGCCTGGATAGGGAGAAACAAGTTCAGGTTGAACCCCAGCAAGACTGAGTAGCTGTGGGCTTTACAGTCCCCAGACAGAACTGATGCATAACTTGGGGGTCCTTGACTCATGGTTCCTGCTTAAAGATCAGGTGGTAGGAAGGCCTTTGCATAAATATATCTGTACACCAACTGCATCAGTCCTGGACTGGGAGGTACTGCTTACAATCACTCATGCCTTAGTTTGGACTCCAGTTTGGACTATTGCAGTACATTCTAGATAAGGCTGCCATTGAAGATCACTCCGAAGTTACAGCTGATCCAGAATGCAGCCATGCAGGTAGTTATGGGCATATCTTGATTCACCCATGTAATACCACTACTACACACATTTCACTAGCTCCAGTGTGTTTCTTGGGGCAGTTCAAAATGCATGCTACTACCTATAAATCCCTTCATGACCCATGGCCCGCTTACCTTCTCCAGTTATTTCTGCCCACCCCACAAGATCTGACAGTGAAAGTCCCTTCACTGAAACAATGCTATCTGACGGAACCTAGGGCATGTGCCTTCTCTGTCACTGCACCTGCCCTCTGGAACAGCAAATTTCCCCAGATTTGGATGGCCCTGATGTTGATGGCCTTTTGTAAGGCATTAAAAGCTTAGCTTTTCCCCAGGCACTGGGCCAGGAAGCTAAGTGAGTCTGTGTTTAGGGAGTTACTGATGTGGATGTGTGTGCTGCCAGAACTGGTAAGTTTCAGTTTTGTTGATAGTTTTATTGATTTTAACTTGTTCACTGCCCAGAGTTGTATTGTTGAGTGGATGGCCATACAAATCAAAAAAATATTTCAGAGTAAGTTTGTTACTGTTTGCACACCTGTTCTACAAAGAGCAATTATTAAATTAATATGTTTTCTCATTTTCCAGATGCATTCCAAATACTGCCATTTTTTAAAGTTCAATATTAGTACAAAAATTATGGTAGAAAAACAACAAAACGGTGTAGAAAGGTCTTATCTTCCAATATTTTGAGCATTTTTTCATATCTTTTCACAGCCTTTTTCCCCAATGGGCTTCTTTTTGACTCGTAAAAACATTTACTTCAAAATACTTCTTCATTGTCTGATCGCAGACAACTAGGAATCCCATAGATGGGGCAGCATCTGAATTCAGAGTCTTCACATTCTGGTCTAACTAGTCAAGAGTATGCTACTAGATTAAGCCATCAAATTGTTTTATTTACTTTAAAAAGATGTGAAAAATTACTCATAGAAGGAATGTATTTTAGGGATGTGTGCCAGAACTTCCTAAAACGTTTCATTTTGGCTCAGCATGAATTCTGATTCTCCCAATACAGCCAAATATGGAAACACAAAAAGAAATGTTATATCTTGATACTCTCTCAGTATGTGGCAACAGCTAGTAATCAACATAGGCTACAACACACTAATCATCTCAATCTGCCATCAGTTCTCTCATGCTAACTTGGACGGAATTATGGGTTGTAGTTCAATACATCTGGAGGGAACTATGTTGGAAAAGGTAATCTAGACTGTGATGCTTTGATGCAGACTGATCATCCCCAGCAATCTGAAATAACTGTAATTAATAAAAATAAAGTATATATCATATACTGCTATTAAATCATTCAGTGGCAGGGCTTTGATCTTTGAAAAAATATTGTTCCCTCAAGCTCATACCTAGTCTGAGAGAAATTGTCTGATCTTCTAGAATAAGAGATCCCTGGGCACCAATGCCATTATGATTTCCATTCCCTATACCACTATACCATTATAGTTCCGATGTCCTATGTAGTGATTTAAACACACCAATTAGATATCAGTTTATATAGTCTGATTCTGATCTTAATGACCTCCTGTATATTGTTTCCTAAGTCAATATGATATTAAATCAGGTAATTTCCTTAGTCTCTTTATCCTGGCTGGCCATCTCTATATATGGATCTATGAAGATATTTTATCTGGCAGCCTTAAACATATTTTCATTGAAATCCTATTTTATACACCATGAGCGTGCATGCGCGCGCGCACACACACACACACGCATGCACACACACCCTAGTGAATTATTACTATAATGAGATAAAGATCTCCAACCAAGGAATGATTCTTATTATAAAGTCCCCATGTTCCTCCAGAAGATGTCCCCTGGGTGTATATTAAAACCAAAATGGTCCCACACAATCATTTCAATCTACAAAACTCAATTCATTTCTGACTCCCTTCAGGCATTTGTCTTACAATTGACCTAATAAGGACGAGTTGTGACTGTCTCCAAAGGCTACATGAGAACATAATACAACCTTTCCCCAACATTTTCAGAGAGACTAAATTATTGCCACTTTCATGTATTCCATTCTGAGAGAAGGTCTTTCAGATCAGTAAAACTGAGTTAATTTGGGCAAACCCAAGAAGGAGCCTGGTAAAAAATAAATTGCATATTCCATATTTTACTTAAGGGATATCAAGATATTAAAAATATTAAATATATCCTGTATATTTTTCAAAATGGATATATCTTCATTATAATATCCAATTCTTTAATTCCCTCCAGCATATTTGAATGAACTCCTTTATTACTTATTTATTTGACAGTATTTATAACCTGTACCAATTCGTATGGACTCTGACTCTGGTCAGCTAACAAAGTAAAAATAATTTTATAAAATGACAAAAATAGAAACAATGTGTCAAAATTCCTATCATGGTCACTCTCAATCAGCTAGGGCCCAAGGCATCTTGGAATACTTGTATGCCAGTTGTGTCCTTTCCTGGACTGGAATGCCTTTCTCATAGTCATCCGCATGTTAAACATCTCACAGATGGTTTACTACAATGCTGTCTGCATGCAGTTGCCCTTAAAGGCCACTTGGAAGCTACAGCTGGTCCAGAATGCAGCAGCATGAGTAGTTATGGACATGTCTCAGTATACCCATGTAACACCTTTGCTACACAAGCTACACTGGTTATTAGTGAGCTTCTGGGTGCAATTCAAGGTGCTGGTGGTTTTTCATAAAGCTCTGCATGGCACAGGACCTAGATATTAGTGGAATGGCCTCTCTCAATTGTCTCTGCCCATCCCATAGATCTGATGGGATGGGCAAATTTGGATCCCGTCTATTAAGCCATATTATCTTGCAAGACTCAGAGCAGTGCCTTCTCTGTCACTGTGCCTGCCCTTTGCAGCATCCCCCTAATATCTTTTTGACCTAATCCTGCTATCATTCAGGAAAGCCTTAAAAACTGACTTGAAAACCCCACTTTATAAGCCACCCAGAGTTGATGCCAAGTAGATAGCATTAGAAATTGAAATTACAAAGAAAAAAGAAAAATAAAATATTAATTTTGCTTGTTTGCGGAATGGAAAAGGTGTTCCCCTACACTGAAATCTACCACTGAGAAGGCCTGTGGTCTAGTCAGTACCCCATATATCTTGCAAGGAGGAACAGTTCTCAAGAGACCTTTTCTGTATGATTACACCAGACAGCCAGAATCAATTCTGGGAAGGCCGGATATAGCCCAGAACTGTACCATAAAGGGCTTTAAAGGTAATGACCAGCTCTTTGAATTTGAAGTTTCCCAGAGATCAAGCTATTGTTAAAAGTACAAAAGCCTTTTTTTTCTGGTACAACCCTCCAGTTCATGCCCATTTGAACTTCATATTTGCTGCTGAATCCTGGAGTTTATTGAATTATTTGAGGGGATTAATATTACACTCCTTCTCAATTCATTAAAAAAAATTCTAGCAATGAGTATTATGTGGTGACTTTCTGAACCTCTACTTTTCCCCATAATCAATACAGCATCATTTGGATCCTGTTTTATCCCTTGTTGATCATTTTTAGATTCTGGTAATTACTTCCACATGATCCTTGGAAACAGAAAAAGAAATTCAATTGCTATTTCCACTGATAGATTGGTTAATTATCCAAAATATTTTTCAGAGCTCCTAAGGATTGATGGAGGGAATTGTTTTAGCACCAAGACAGTTCATGTGATTGTTTTTTAAAATTCTACAAATTTTCCCACTTGGTGTTAACTTTAAAAGACTAATCTTAAGATGCAACTTTTTAACATTTTCAGTGCTTACCACTGTAAAGATAATAGCTAAATAATTGTATCCAGATGCTGATTCATTGTGTCTCTCCATGTAACATGAAGAATATACCAAATTATATACTTTATTAGACAAATATATTGTTTTTGTCTAATAAAACACACTGTGTAACCATTTGAAAACTTCACACAGTTAATTAAGCACAATTGTCACCAGCAGGAATGAAAAACAGACTATATTCTATATACTAACAGCAAATTAATTCTCCAGGTGCTGATCTCTTTGTAGCCAAAATAGTATTAATGTTACACAAGAGAAAAATATTAGCAGGCTTGCCAAGGTGTGATATAACAACAAAAACCTCTAGTATCAGAGGGTTGGGAAGATATTTATAATAGCATGCTCAAAATGCCTGTTGTGGTAAGGCTGGAGTGGAGTGGAGGGGAATAGAATACTGAAACGATGCAGCCTATACTACAGGACCATTTGTACTATGAAAAATATTAGATTTCTAAATGCCAATCCTTATGTAGCCCAAAGCATCATACAGTATATCCAATTTAATTGCATACCCTTAATTGAGGAAACCCCAAACTATGTTCAAACAGTAAATGGGAGAGTCCTGTGGCAGGCCCATAAGGACAGTGCATCCTCAGTAGCCAAAGATCATTGGCTGATAGCTGTGGGAGAATGGGGTATCTGGTGAGAGAAGAAAGATAAGGGCAGATTGTGGAGAGATATTGGAACATTCGATTTTGGCTTCAGTTGTTGATCCTAAACTCCTATAAAATCCAGTGTTCATAAGCCATTAACTGTATATGTACCCTATTCATTCCAGTGGGACTTAGACAGCTTACCTTAATTTATCTGTTACAGGCAGACCCTTCAGATATGTGGATTTTAATGGCTGGAATTCTCAGCCATGGTGGCTAGGGAATTCTGAGTTGAAGACCACACATCTGGAGGATACAGTACACAGTTTGGGAAGGTCTGCCTATGACTCTCCTCAATAATACTACCGGCAAAATAAGGGCACACAAACTAAGGTGGGCTGTCTAAATCTAGGTTGGAAAAGGCAAAGAGGCCTCTTATTTCAGTAGTTGTTTAAAGGAGGGAATTTTAGAAGGTATAAGGATTGCTGCACTTAATAACATTCCTTTTTGTTTTCAGCTATTAAAACATTCAGTATGACTCAGCCATGATATTTGGCAGCTACAGGTCAACACAATCCAAACTACAATTGTAGCACAGCTGGAAAAAAGACAAGCCTTTCACTTTAGATAACTCAAATACATCTTCAAGGAATTAAGCATTAAGAGACTTTTCAGAAAATTTTCATTTGTGGAAATATAATATTTAAGGATGAGAGATTTAAACAACTGCAAAATTCTTGCTTTTTTTTTTCCTCTTTTGAGACACTCACTTATTATACTATTGTCCTGGCTATTCCTCAGGAATATATGGTTTTCTCCTGGAAACAATTTACACTCCTCAAAGAACCACGTGAGCTGTACTGTATTGTAAGGGAATGAATGCTTTGTGGTTCCCTCATAAGCTTAGCAACTGAGCAAGTATTTGAAGCAAAATCCCAATCCTTGTTTGATACACTACTACATACAGTATTTGGTCAACAGCCAAGTAATTTAGATATTCTCCAGAGACAACATGAGACCTGGTAGTTCAAGGCTGCCATATTAATACACGATGGACAGCTGGGACGTCTTAATTGTCAGCCCTGCGAGGTAGGCCTGGTCAAGGCTTTTCTCACTCCTCAACAATGACAAGGTCTGCTTTATTGATGTATGCTACAGTAACCAAATCTTGAAAGCCTGTGTTTTCCCTTCCCTCTTCTTATACCCCAGGGAATTAAGGTGGAACCAATCTAAGCTTTTGTAAAATGTTTTCTTTGTTTCTCAGGCTTAAAACATATTTTTGTAACTGTGGCCCCATACTTTCTCCAAGGTCATCTTTATAGCTATCTATGCCAACTCCTACATTTTGATTCACAAACATAAAATTGCTCTTTTATGTTGTCTCTTGTTACACAGCCTTTCCAATTATACAAAATAGCAAACATTGTAGAGAAAACAAACTAATTAGCATCCAATACACATCCAGTCTATTCAAATCCCTGCCTTTCAATTGATTTACTCCTCTCCTCATTAATCTACCATCCCGATCTTCCCATCTTTCTACTTATTTATTGCTCAATTAATTCAGGATCTTTTCAAACTTCGTATCCTGAATTCTCCCCACAGGTATGCAAAAAGACTGAAAATTGTCTATTTCCTCTTGAATCACAGCAAAAATTAAAGAGAGGACTAAGATGTACTTTGGGCACATACCTATGGACTAACCCCAGAAGAACCACTGTCCAGCTTACTTATAAAACAGATTTAAACTCTACTATTTGCCACATGCTGGCTTGAATTCATTAAAAATGGAATTTGCATAATGATCTTCAGTATTTTCATTGCTACTTGTAGATTACTGCAGAAGTGACTGCTAATCAAGGTAAGATAGAGTAATAAACTACAAACTGATTGTCTAATATTTGCTACTGTGTTATTCAGAACTCAGAATTTGTATGTAAAAAAATGGAATTGTATACATATTGTAGTTAAAGAAGAAAGTGCATAAAATATGTGTAGACATGTAGCCTCTTTCAGTCATAATAATATGCTCTAGGATTGTTTTCCTTGCATACTGATGAGAAAAATCAATTTTAATCCCCCCAAAAGCAGTGTTATTTCAAGAAGGTCACTAGACCAGCAGCATTCAGGAAATACTATTATTATATCGTGTTTTGTTCTATTAAAACACTTGCCTGTTTTTAGCACTGTGTTCTTAAGGATAAGAGAGAACAGCACTTAAACAGAGATTTTATCAAATTAATTTATAACAATGAACCATGGATAAATACAACTCATACAGCCTATACTCAGGCAATTATTAACAATAGTTTCAGCAGGAAGAATTGACAAATAAGCACTCAGTCTTCGGCATTCTTCCACAGGAATAAGCTCCAATGAATACAATGAGATTTTTGAATTATGATACATAGAATTGCAATATTGTTTTTTATTCAGAAATCTCCTATTTATGTATCTGAAAATATAACCACTCTTTTTACCTTCTGCTGTTTGTTTTGCCTCTTTCACTTTTGTCAGGCAACTAACCAGTGGTGAAGGCTCTCCTAGATGATGAATGGTGCCTCATCAAATCATCACCCTGGGAAAGCTTTACTGCAGTATGGCAATGTTTACAACATAACTCTTTGCATTTCCACTCAAAGATACTTCCCTCCACTTCCAACGGAGGATATTGTCAAGTAAGTGAGTATAAGACTGAAACAGCCTTCCTCAAACAAATGCACTATACAGAGAGGTTAGGCTGCAGCATTGCTCAGCAACCTTGGCCCTACTAAGATTTGAAGTCAAGGTACTAGGTTGGAGTTCAATTAAGCAACAGCCTAATGTTTGACTATGCTTAAAATTGGAAGGGAGGGAGGATTATTTAAGAAGACTCTTTCCTCTTTTCATACACAGGTGATAATGCATGTTTGAAGCATGAAACTCCTTAATTGTCATTTTTATACTGAAGCTGCTGCCATGGAGAAGGGGCTTGAGTTGGCAATAGAAATTTGATGTTCAAGAAGTGGGAATTATTCTTTTTTTTCCCTGCTATAATTACTTATGAAATGAGCCTCCATTCCAGAACTGCTGTTTTTTTCCAAGGAGAATATCTGTAATTAGCACCTATGAAACCTTATCTCTTGGGACTTAAGAATTCTGAATGCCTTAAACCCAATCACCCCATCATGTGGCTGCAGTTTAAACTTCTAAATTGAAACATATTAATTCTATTCATGTAATTATTACAAAACAGTAGTTTAGCCCTAGAATTAAGTCTGCTATGTCAATCAAGCAATGCCGAAAATTTATTTCTTTATCCATATCTTGCTTTCCCCCCCAAATAGCTCAGTGTGCTACCCATATCTTGGAAGTCTCCCCTAATTTTGTCTATGTAGCCACCTTGTGTGGTGAAACAGACTGGCTCCAAGTAGGCAAATGCTGTATACTCTTCTCTTATTTATTCATCCATCCTATATGCAGAATATATACTGAGGGAAGCTGGATTGGAAGAAAATGAGTGTGGTTTTAAAATTAAAGAAACATCAATAATCTGTGCTATGCCAATGACAGTTGAAATTGCAGAGGATCTGCAAGCTCTATTAATGAAAGTAAAGGAGCACAATGAAAAAAGTGGGATTAAAATTAATGGTTTTAAAACTAATGATTACAGATACAGCAAGAGGCCTTAGAACTGACAATGAAGATACTGAAATGGTGGATAGCTTCTGTCTTCTATGATCAACTATGAACATTTAAGGAACCAGTAGTCAAGAAACAGTCCGCAGACCAGCACTTGGTAGAGTATCAATGAAGGCCTCAGAAATGATATTCAGATACTTACAAAGATCAGAATTGTGCAGGAAATGGTTTTCCCTGTGATGTCCTATGGAAGTTAAAGCTGTACTTTGAAGAAGCAGGATAGAGTTTTGATGCTTTTGAACTCAACCCAGAGTTCTCACTTGAGGATCAAATGACCAGGCTCAAATTGTCCTACTTTGGACTCATTATACAAATATCTAGTTCTCTTGAGAAGTTTATAATGCTGGGAAAAGTAGAAGGAAAGAAAGAAGATGACCAACAGCAAGGTGGATGGATTCAATTGCAGCAGCAATGAGTACACCACTGGAAGATCTGAAGAACCAGGTTGAATAGAGATCCCCCTGGAGAAAAATCTATCCATGTGGTCACTAAGAGTCAACACCAACCTAATGGCACATAATTAGTCAATCAAGCAACCATTGTGTGAGGTAGATGGGACTAAGTCCATTTTTCCCTTATAGAATCTTCTAGCATTACCCTGCAATGGTTGAGGCAATATAAAACCTGTCCCCATAACTGTTATTTGGTGCAAAAATGTTTGAGTAAGTCTAGAGGAGTCACCCTGAGAGAGAATAGTTGGCTTATGACTACCTGGGAGCTTCATTATTATGTGATACAGTTTTCATAACATATGAATTTATCTTCCAACATATTAATTCACTTTTTGGGGGGTGCCTTCGAGTCAGTGTCGACTCCTGGAGACTGCCTGGACATGTCCTTGTAGTTTTCTTAGCAAGATTTTGGAAGTAGTTTGCCATTGCCTCCTTCCTTGGTCTGAGAGAGAGTGACTGGCCCAAGGTCACCCAGCTGGCTTTGTGCCTAAGGCAGGACTAGAACTCAGAGTCTCCTGGTTTCTAGCCTGGGGTCTTAACCACTATACCAAACTGGCTCTTGTTTAACTTATATATACAATTCATAATTTCTTCAACTGAGAGGTAGTTACTGTACATACACTAATCTAGCATGAACTGAACCCAATATAACAACTAAAGTTAATTTATTTTTGGGAAACAAAAATATTAAACACAGTATTGCCTGATTCGTTGAGAGACTCTGTTCCAGCTTAGCATCATTACAGGAGAAACATCTTCATTCTTAAAATTCACTCTGAATACCATATATGAGCATTTCCAAGTATTCTCCCAACCCCCCACTCTCCTAATACTTCCCATTTTCTGATTAACACTCATAAAATTCCAGATATTGCTTAAAGGCAAAGTTATAGAAATAGCAAGTAAGATTCATGCCCATTTGAACTTCCTTAACTGAGAAGAGACGAAAAGGTTAACACAGAGAGAAACCCACACAACTCTTAACAATTTACCAATGTTGAATGTGAAAGAAACAAACTACTACAAATCTTGAAACATTAAATAATCTGTAATTTCACTGTTCTAATTTGTCATATCATTGCTAAATCTATCGCTTCACTAAAGCTTTTGTTTACAGATAATCTATTGTCTATCCCAGATCATTATGCTAAAGAAGCTCTTCTTCATTCTCCCTAGGAAGGGGAAGCAAAAGGCATATTTCTTATGTCCGATACCTTATTGATGATTTCCCAAAACCTAAAGTGAGAATTCAGTTTTGATTTCTCTAGGGAAAGTATTAAAATGGCCCTCAATCATCTGGCAAGTTACAGGAAAACATCATAATCCACAACTCTTTTTCTTTCTCTCCCTCTCTTTTGTTTTCCTTCAGAGGAATTTATGCACTACTGAGCAACTCTCACTTTCTCCTCTCTTTTCTTTACCCAAAAGAAATTGAAGCCAGCTTCCAATGCCCACCAGTCATCAAACAAAGGCACGTAACTTGTTTTCATTTGTTTTCTGATGGAGGCACTAAGTAACTTCTCTCTATATCTTTTTCTTTGTAAGTCTGCCTCACCAAAACCCTTCCCCTCCCTTCTTGCAAGCTTGCTTTATCCACTGCCTTCCTACTTTTCCTTCGGCCAATCTAAGGCATTAACCATCATAGCCCAAGATCTCTAGCCAACGTCTAAACTGCTAAGTAGTTGAGATCTATGTTAATCTTTAGGCTGTTAATTGTTGAAGCTCTCTTTGTTATCCAGTAGACTATTAACTTTAAGCCTCTTGCTGTATTTGGTTGATAAGAATCCTCATTCTAGCTCACTCCTCCATGTTTCTCACCAGAATTGGTTGTATCTGAATTCTCCATAAAGCATTAATTGTTCAGATTTCTGGGTTAGCCTATAGTCCTTTAACTGCTTGAGATCACTGTGTTAGCCTCAAAGCTGCTAATTGTAACTATTGAATTATAAGCCAAGTAATTATCTGAATGGCTTATATGCCATTGCCACTAGCCTCAGTTGGTAATTACTTATTAATTATGATTTCATGGCTTGACTTCCTGATTGCCTCAGCCTGTTTAATAACCTACAGCGTTGGAACCCAACAGAACTGGTGCTGTGGGTCTCAGTGCATTGCAATAGGTAAAAGACAAATCAAGTGATTTTCTTCCTATTAGTTTTATTTAAAATTGTGGCAAAATAGGTAAGCAGTATGATTATTTCAGAGACACCTACTATTGGTTAGTCACACAGTTCTGATAATAAATCCTGCAAGTTGTAACTACTATTGTAGTCATGGGAATATTGTAATCTTAAATGTTTTACCAGTATTGAAAAAAATGATTGTACAGTATACAAGAAGATTTTTATTCACAATGAAATATTTCCCTTGGCTAACTAGGATATTTAAACTTTTTTTTCCCAGTGTTTTATTCTTTTTTTTCCATTTTCTCTCTCACTGCTGACTCTGCAATATCAGACTTGTAATTCCTAACAATAGAATCTCTTTTTGCAAAAAAAAAAAAAATTGTCTTCCATAATAATATTTTGTTACATCAGGAATGCAGGTGTAGAAAAAAAAGACAAAAATGCTAAAGAAATCTCTTTAAGGTTACAATCCTATAGGCTCTATTGAATGCTGTAATACTTACTTTTGAGTAGACAAATATAGGATTGCCACCTGAAAGAGGTTTCTTTTGCATTCATGTCTCTTTTTTTAATGAATATAAACTCTGTTGCAGATATTTAATCCCGTTTTCATAAGAGAAGGTTCTTATGAGAAATCATTTCTGTGAACACCACAATTTCAGTAGGTAACAGGTTGACTTGGCAGCCCCAAATAAACACTTTGCCATAGCATACACATGCGTCAAACACTTCAATAACGTTTCCTCCTGTCCTCCAGCTCATGAAAGAAGCATTACAATTTGAAACTATATATTGCAGTTCCTATGATGTTTGGTTATGGAAACTGTTGGTTCAATCAGTTATATACTGTATTTGCTAAGTTAAAGGGCTGAATAACATTACAGCATATTTTTGTAAATTAAAAACACCACACAAGGTCACATACTTAGCAGCACTATGAAAATTATGTATATTCATCTTGTAGGAAATGAAATACAGGTAGTCCTTGCTTAACTACAGTAATTGGGACCAGCAACTCCATCACTAAGTGACATGGTTGTAAAGTGCAATGGCACATGAACATGCCGACTTACAATGGTAGTTGCGGCAATTCCAGTTGCCGTTGTTAAGTGAATCCCGCAGGGTCATTAGGTGCAATGTGACATGATCTCCATTTGCAACCTCCTGCTGGCTTCCCCATTGACTTTGCTTGTCAGAAGCCAGCAGTGAAGGTCACAAGTGGCAATCACATGACCATAGGACGCTGTGACCATCATAATTGCAAGCTGGTCGCCAAGCACCCAAATTGCAATCACATTACCATGGCTATGCTCCAACAGCCGCAACTACAAGGACTGGTCATAAGTCTCCTTGTTCAGCACCATCACAACTTTGAACAGTTGCTGAACGAGTGGTTGTTAAACAAGGACTACCTTTCTGAATTTTTTCCTACCTCTACCAAGTAGGTGATACAATATAGAGGGCCTTACCAGCCATGATTTCAAATCCATACAGGAAGTTAATTGAGGTCCCAGTTGATAAGATTTCAGTCACTGAGCAGTTTCTGAGTCTCAGCTTCTTCCTGCTGTGATAGTTCCTGTTTGCCTTACCTTCACAGTTGGAGGAAGCCAGAACCTGGCTCAGTTGAAAGCTACCAATAATACCACTGACTGATTGGTGGGGAGGAAGTTCATTTGGATTTCTGTTCAGATCTGAAACTATATCTGATAATCCTGATGACTCACAAAATACTCACCAGGCATGAAATATGGAAAGTTGCAGTCCCAACCTAAAGGGTACCAGATTGAGTCAGGCAATCATACAGTCATATCCTCCATCTACAGTATTATGATAATATCCATTTGATGAGATAGCAGTATTGATGAGCTTCTTGTAGCACCACCAAATTAGCAGGGAAGCGCCCTGGTAGCACCACCAAATTAGTTGATAAGATTGTCTTTACCAATGCTGTTCAATGCTGGGTAGCAGAAACCATTCTTTCAACAGGTACTGTAGAGGTGGAGTCTGCCTATGTGTTCCTTTCCTGATCTATGATGATAAGAAGATCTCTCATTTAAGCATGTCTAAAAAAAAAGAAAATATTTGAAGCAAACTGTCTAAGGCTCTTAAGAAAAACATAAATTTAAATAAATCTAGAACCCAGTCATAATTCATTAGCATTTATAATTAGGATCCTTAATCTCTTATGTAAAATTGTATTCTTATGTAGTCTCTTATGTAAAATTTGCCATTCAGAAGCAAAGATGCAAAAAATTTAGCCCAGTTTAAATATCTCAAGCAGTTACTAATTTGGAAGCCTCCCATTTCCTGATTTCACTGAAAAAAACATATTACAAAGGCAAAGAGGGAAGGAAGGTGCAGGAAGTCTTTTGACTAGTAGGGTCAGGCATCCATGTCTAAAAGCTTGCTAAGCTAGTGATCATCACTACATCTTGTATTAACATAGTCCACAAGATAATAATTTGAGTTCTGAA
The DNA here is from genome assembly GCF_035149785.1 of Candoia aspera. Taxonomy (NCBI): domain Eukaryota; kingdom Metazoa; phylum Chordata; class Lepidosauria; order Squamata; family Candoiidae; genus Candoia; species Candoia aspera. The sequence goes on from NC_086155.1 coordinate 143,401,223, forward strand.
GAGACTTGTCGACTCTGGCCTGATTATACTACCAATTATTCTTAAGGAGTAATCTGAAGACAAATATATATAAAAATTCCCTTCTCACCCCTATGGGTGGTATGTGTCTTGGGTACTCTACCAGAAGCCTGGGAGTTTGAGTGTTCTGCGCAGTAACTTAGCTGTTCTTAGCACTGCACTCTTCTGGACAGAGAGCTCTGACGTTGCTCCTGGGATCTGTTGGAGCCACTCTCCCAGCTTGGGAGTCATAGCCCTGAGTTCTCCTGCCACCACTGAGACCACTTTGGCCTTTACTTTCCACATCTTCTCCAGTTCCTCCTTCAGGCCCTGGTACTTCTCCAGCTTCCCATACTCCTTCTTCCTAATGTTGAGGTCACTTGGTACCGCTACATCTATCACCACTGCTGTCTTCTGGTTTTCCTGTTCTTCCATCATATTGTTTATGGTTTTATAAGCCTGTATACAGTCCCCTCTAGTTGTCTGAAAGGTGACTCAAAATATGCTGATCCTGCATTAGATGTCCCTGTCATCATTTCTGAAACAATATTGATATTTTATTGGATGCAAATGTTGCTATAGACCAGGGTTTCTCAACCTCATTCCCCAGCGTTGCTGGCTGGGGAATTCTAGGAGTTGCAATCCACGCGTCTTAAAGCAGCCCAGATTGAGAAACCCTACTATAGACTATGTTATTAAATGTAAGAAAAAGTCTGCAGGCAGTGCAGATAATAAGTGGATAAAATAAAGGCTTTAAGAGTTCTTTTTGGAGATTTCAGCAGTTGGAAATCAACCTAATGTAAGTTAATTTTGTGTAGGTAAGTCTTTATTAACATAGAAGAAATCTATCAATGGTCATTTCTCAGCTTTTTTCGATTTAAAAATCCCATAAAATTTCTATATCAAATAAAATTTAGTGTTTTTAGACCTGGAGAAATAAAGAGGTCAACCAGGTCAATTATTTTTAGACAAGTGAGCAGAAAAATATTATTTTTTCTGTTTTTCCTGTGTTTTCAGTTAAACAATTTCCTTCAACATTTATCAAGCCAAATCTTATGCTGAATGGCACAAATTAAAACCAAAGATGGATGATATCAAAATACAAACATGTAACTGCTTCTTACAAGATCAGTGAGAGACAGAATTTAGCTAAGATAAATTATCCCCTCAGTAGATAATGTCTGATTTATGTCAATGAACATGATAATAAGGCAAGGGCAGAAATTACATATGAGAGCTAGTTTGGTGTACGGTTAAGGCACCAGGCTAGAAACTGGGAGACTGTGAGTTCTAGACCCACCTTATGCACAAAGCCAGCTGGGTGACCTTGGGCTAGTCACTTTCTCTCAGCCCTAGGAAGAAAGAAATGGCAACCCACTTCTGAAATCTTGGCAAAAAAGACTGCAGAGACTAGTCCAAGCAGTTGCCAGAAGTCAACACTGATTCAAAGGCTAGCAAACAAGCAAGAAACTATGTATATGTATTGTATTTGATATTTCTTTACATTAACTTTAATATGGGTTTATTTCAGACGTGCAGAAAATTCAAACCCATCCCTGATAACACATAATAAATTAGCAATAAGGTGGTTACTATATTTCCTACTTCATTGGGAGCAGTTGTCTATTTGATGTGGTCCCAGTGTACAGTCCTTCATCAATAGGGTGCATAGGACTGCAGTGGCCTCTCAAAACCATTGGGTACAGTCTCAGAATCCCTCTAATAGTTGCCACCAAATTGTCATTTTTAATGTGTCAGAATAAGAAAAGTATTAAATACATTGGGATTAATTTTAATTGTTCTTAACTGATTTAATTAGCTTTAAATATAAACCATCTTTAATCAAATTTAGCATTCTGGCCTTTTCTGTCTCCCTGAGTGTGGTCCCTGGCATGTCATTCAGAGGCCAAACTCTCAGTCTGCAAAAGGTCCAGAGTGCCTAATTTAAAGGGCTTTGTAGTCCACCTCTGGTGAAAGATCAAGAACAACAAGAGAGTACAGGAAGTTGCCCATCAGCACTGAGCATATGGACATCACACTGTGCAGGCACTTGGGTCTCCTGGTTATCATGCCCCATATTTTGACAAAATATCTTACATTAATTATTTCCAAATTAGCACCTATACATATACATTAGCACATATACTTTTTTTGCATGCATGCATCCCTCTTTTTCTTTTTTGGTGATGCATCTCTTCATGTATCTAAGCAACTCTAACAAGCAGCAGGCTGTAACTGGAATTCTGAAAATCTGAAGTTTCAGCTTTCTCCTTTTTCTTCTAAGCGATATTCCATAGTAAGGCAGCACCAGCACTCAGGAACTAGGATTTGCTCCATGACAACAACTTCCAAGGGACTGGAATTTAATAATATGAGGGATCCATAAAAGCTTTCCAGGTTTTTTCTTTTAGTCCATCACCAGAACAGCTTTGTTACTGGCAGCTTTCACTAGGCAGAATCTGTTCCCATAACTCAGTGTATTTCATAACCCAATGTACATTCTTTCTTCTCGCAAGTATTCCCAAAGGTAAGTCTGTCCTGTGAAATTTTAGTGTTGTTGACAGTGCATTGGGAACCTCAGCTGCACTTCACTGTTTATGCAGGTAGTCTGCTTCTTTGGAGGTATTTTTCACCTTGTCTGTGGTTAGCTTGACCATTTCAGTTCCATATAAAACAGACCATTATCTGCAATGATCTCTCTCCCATTGCCCTGCATAGAGGCTTAGCATCTTGGTCAGTGAACTTCCTGCAGCCTTTACTTGTGTATGTCTTGCTTACAACCCATATTTCTTCACCAAACAACATAATCAGGCTTTGCAATCATGCTAGAAACCACCTTCAGAAATTAATCCTCCGACTCACAGAGCAATGGGAATGAAGGAAGATAACAAAGAGGAGATGGTGAAGCTTGCCAATATATCTGCATTTCTTCCTCATGCAGGAAGGAAGAGAACATTGAAAAAGGGCAGTAGATAGAATCTTATGGTAGAAACAAGTAGAAAACACTTACACAAGTAAAGATGATGAGTAACAAATAAAAGCTCCCAATGCAGCACAGCAATACAAGTTCTGTTGTGTATTTTTTGAGTTTCGTATCTTGCCGTTCCTCAGGACAGCCTGTAAGGCAAAAAAGCAATCTTCAGATTAAAGGACTTTGAAGGTTCCAACTGCAAGAAAAAAGAAAAGAAATTGGCAAACAAGTCTACCATACCTATTACTCTGAGTGTAACTGTACTTTGGTTGTATTTTCTGACTGGTGCTGTTAAGATACATTTATATGTTCCACTACTGAAGTGTGTAGCATGTTTAATCTTCAGAAAATGCCAGGTGCCATTAGGAATCTCTAAGGAGTCATTAAGTCCTCTTGAATAATCATGTTCTTTATTATATTCCACATCCTTTAATCCTTTATTGTTTTCATCCATCTATAAAATAATGACAAATTAATGTATAGAGTTGTGGTTGCAACCATAAGAAAGTATTTATACGCCAGTCCTAAAACCATCACAACAGTCTTCCCAGCCTGCTGCCCTTCATAGGTGTTTGGACGGCAACGCACAGAATTCCAGCAAACATCTGGAAGGCTCCAGACTAGAAACACTTAATTACATATTTGATTATACCGCATTTTTAAGATTTGCCTTTAAAATCTCATCTGTCTTGAACTTCAGCAACATTAGTCACATGTGTTAATTCTCAATATTAAACACTGCTAGTTTGTTGTTCCTTCAACAAACCATTTTTTCACATCCTCAGAAAGAGTTCTAAGCTGACCTTGTTTTTCCTCACTGCCACCAGCCTGAACATCTGAAGTACAAGGGGTAGATTCCATTGCCTTTGCTGTCTTCCTCCTTCTGAATATTATTAGCCAGTGGGAAAAACTCCTACCAATCATAATCCCACAGCAGGAATGGGGTGGGTCTGACTGCAAGGTTCTGTGTGCAACTCTATGCTCTTTCCTGTGCCTCTCTTCCTATACCCTATTCTGTCATAACCCAAGCAGAATGAAGTTTAAAAAACAAACCAACAAAAAACAGATGGAAGTCACAATGGAAGCTGAGACTACATCCACATGTCCCCCTTACTTTGGCTTCGTTAATTAAGGATGGATCTATATAACACAGTCTTCCTCTCATCTAAATTTCAGTCTATCAGTCAATCAATTTGCAGCCCGTAGCCAAGGCTGGCTAACTTCAGGTTTTCTTGAGCTGGTATGGAGGAGTTTCCCATCTTCTATATGAATAGCCTTTGTCACTTAGCCAGTGATCATGGTGATGCTGTGCCAGGGCTGGGTTCTGCTGAGCTCCTATTGATACAAGAACATCTTTGTCTTGCCAGTCGTTGCCAACTTCTCTCCATGGCTGTTTTGGTTTGTGCTGCTGGAATGTCATGATACCAGGACAGAAGCAGCACAGCAAGATCAGTAGAGGAAGCTATCACAGGAAAGTTGTTTTAGAAAGGCAGATTTCTTTAAAGAGATCCTGGTGTGTCACTTCCTGTAGCTCTTGTTGCTTTAGTGATTGCAAGTAGACCAGGACCTCTGTACTGCAGAGTTTCTCAACCTTGGCATCTTTAAGATGTCTGGACTTCAATTCCCATTCTGGCTGAGGAATTCTGGGAGTTGACATCTGCTGTACTACAACCTGCCAATCAGATTCCTGTAGAATTCTTCATGGTGTGAAAGGTAAGTCACTGTACAGAGGTCCTGGTCTCCCATTTAAAGAGGTTCTGGTTTACCTGCTATTGTTTGAGAAAGACTCTTTATACAGCATCCAACAGATTGTTGCAGCAGTATTTATAATACAAGTGTGAGCTGGGGGTTAAAAGTAAAATAAAAAGTGTCTCAATTTCATAAGGAACAAGGATGAAGAATTTGACCTTTAAAACATTTTGCATATGCATCAAAAGGGAACAGGGAAGTGACAGCTTATCTATTGTAAAATTGGTGATGGGGCAAGGTAAGATGCCTAAAACAGAGGGGCAAGGTAAAGAAAAACCCCTGAATGTGCCTAAAACAAAAGGGGAAGTATGCCATCGGACCCTGAACTCGTGGGGTGGAGGATATGGGTGTTAGATAAAGTTATTTAGGTTAGAAATTTGTAGTTAATTATGTATAAACTGCTGGCTGGCGCCAGCAAGGATATACTTGAGTAGGATGAGACCCTGAAACAGGTAGGTGATAAGAGTTGCAGGAACATTCTGCTGACATGTAAAATCCAGCAATCAAGGATACTTGTGAAGTAAGATTGTGAGCTGAGCCCCCGGAGAGGGGGAGGATAGATAGGGTATAAAAGTTTTGTGTTAACTTCATTCAGGGTTCCTTTTGCACGGAGGGACCCGCCTTTGCAAACGCGTTACAAATAAACTCTTTTCTCTGCATCATCGAACCTTGTGGATTGGAATTCCTCTGGGAGGTTTTTTCCCGCTGACACAAGGGTTCTGTCAATGGCTAAATCTGCCACCCTAAACTGTCAAAACTTGCTTCCTCCCTCAGCCACGGCCCACACAAGGTGGAATTACTGGTGGACATTTTTCCGGCTAAGAGGGAACTTCACCAATTGCTGCACCTTAACTTTCCTTGTACTAAAACTTCAGGATGATATCACTCACTGGGGTGGATTAGAGACTAGCTACATAAACAGAGCCAGTTTGGAGTAGTGGTTAAGGCATCAGGCTAGAAACCAGGAGACTGTGAGTTCTAGTCCTGCCTTGGGCACAAACCCAGCTGGGTGCCAATCACACTCTCTTGTGCCAATCACACTCTCTCACCCCTAGGAAGCAGGCAATGACAAACCACTTCTGAAAAACCTTGCCAAGAAAACTGCAGGGACTTGTCCAGGCAGTGTCCAAGAATTGGACATGATTGAACAGGTTAAAAAAAAAAAAAACGTAACAGCAAATTATATTGGCATATTGTGCTATCAAAAACAGTTGGAAAAAAGTACACATAAAAAGCAAAATAATGTTGTCAGAACATGTTTTTTTTTTAACCATGGATAGATGCAGGTGTGGGGGGGAGGTTCAAAGTGTTGCAGAAGCCAACAGTAGCGTTGCTGTAGTTTCAGCCGCATCAGAGCTGAGCTGGAAATAAAAGACTCAGCTTCAACCCTGCTGACATTGTAGAATCAGAGAGAGCTGGAGCTGCTTTCAAGCCAGCACAGAATCCTTGTATGGAGCTGCTTATTGCTGTTAGTGCAGCTTTCAGTTGATGCTATTGTTGATTATTAGAATGAACACTAGGCAAGAATGGGAGGCACATGCCTGAAATGCTTTGTGCCTGTGGTGCTATTTGATCTAAGGCTGGCTCCCATCTGATAAATATTTAATACATATTTTAATCTCTTCCTTTCAGATAGACAGAAAGTCCTGGTGGCAGAGTGGGATGGCTCAGATGAAGTAGGGCCAAAAATACCCATGTTAGAACTAGATAAGTAAGACTTTAAGATAAGGAGCCTGCTATAACAATTGAGAGAGCCAGTTTGGTCTAGTGGTTAAGGTGCTGGGCTAGAAACCAGGAGACTGAGAGTTCTAGTCCCACCTTAGTCATGAAAGCTGGCTGGGTGAGCAAGTTAGTCTGTCTCAGCCCTCAGAAGGAGTCAATGGCAAACCACTTCTGAAATCTTGCCAAGAAAACTGCAGGGACTTGTCCAGGCAGTTGCCAAGGATTTGACATGACTGAACCGCAAAAAAATAAAATAAATAATTTGCCTGATTATCCACAAACTCCAGTGTATATTAACAGGGAAACAAGTTACAGAGGTAATATGTGCAAACTGGTACTACTGTACCTTCAAGTGAAAAAATGACAGCAAATAACATAAGGCAATTAGTGCCCTTTCCAGTGACAATTCTTCGAAAACATAACGCAATGCACTCCTTTTCCCTTTAGGACACCTTTCAGAGCTATCTAATAACATTTTGCCTGTGGGGACATCTAGTGGTCATATGTTGGTTTGGCAGGAAAATTCATTTTTGCTTAGATTTTACATGAAAAAAAAAATTTCTACTTTCTTTTTAATGTCCTGAAATTGTTAATTAGATACTGTATTATATCCACTCTTTCTGGATTGTAACTTTTTAGGTATTATTTTCTTACTTCCTCTGATACGTTTTTTAATACAGATTAAAAATTTACAGAGCATAAATATGGCTTTTTAAAAGGGAAAGTTATTTTTATTTTTTTGTATTTTTATTGTCATTTAGGATTTGGAGGGTTTTTATAAAATGGTTTAAATTCTTCTTAGATAAATTGCTGTGGGCTCCCTGGGGAGGAAGATAATCTAAACAGTTTGTATATAAAGTATAATAATAATTACAATCCAGAAACAGGAGAATTAGTTTTAACAAACTGCAAAATTTTACACCACATCCCACTGTAGCTAAAGTATTGATAGTCAACAATTCTGTCATGAAAAATTACAGCCATTAAATGTATATTTATTATCAGTCCTAATATTGTTCAATATCCAGTTCAATAAAATGCACAGAACCATCACTCATCTATCTCATCAATCAATTCTTCAGAAAGCAGCTAGACTGAACACAAATGAAGTATTACTCCTGCTAATCTGGAATGCTTCATTTCAATATGCATTCTGATGCATCCTAATCCTTTGTTTGTTTCAGTCACACAATATAAAATAAGAAACCATTTGGGCACGATATCTATGTCAATCCTACACCCTATGAAGAGCATGGAGCTGCCCTTACTGTACTCTCCCTACTGATTTGCTGCATGTAGTCTGTAACCACTTGCTTATGATGTCATTATGAGATGAATTCACTAGCCTCAACTTCAGACTATTGGCTGTGGTTTACAGAAGTGGGAAAATAGCTATTTTGAAGACTTGGGGGTGAGTTCCATTCTAGGAAATGAGATGATATACGTCACCTTCTCCAACCTGGCACCTTTCAGATGTATTAGATTAGGTTTTTAGAATATATACAGGATCTTCCAATATTATCAGTTCTGGGGAGCTTAACTGATTTATTCTGACTCCCCTTTGGTTATTTGAAATCGCAGGAAAGCTGGCATTTTAATTTGAACTGCAGATCTGCAAATGCTTTCCCATTAGCAAAAACTCTTGCCTCACTCAACTCCCAGCTATTACCTTCTCTCCTCCCCAACCCCAAAACTCCCGGCAAAGGTTCAGTGTCCTGTTCCTGGAAATTGTCTCTCCCTGTATATTGTATTTAGAACTTAACTCACCCTATTGATCCAACCACCATGGCAACATGGAACCATGATACAGCTGTTGGGAAAAGCACCCACATGCAAAATTGCTGCCATATTAGCATTTCACTACACAGCTCAAGGGGCCAATGCAGCTGGAAAGCTTTTGGAAGATTTTGGTGCTTTTGTTTACATTTTTCACAACTGAGCTTCTCTCATATAACTTTCCTTTCTATAGCAACCTCTCAGATTTCTTTGCAAACCATTGGATAAATGCACTCAAATACATGTGCCCAGATTTAAGCTGACTGGGTGCTGGTAGCTGACTGGGTGAGTTCATGTTGGTTTGTTTGATGGGATTTGTGTACTACCCAACATCAAACAGACTTTAGGCAGCTTACAGAATTTACTATAAACCACAATGCAAAATCAATATAGTAAATCCTAATCCAATTGTTGTGGAAGAAATAGGAGGTTGCAGCATTATGTATGTTGCCTTGAATTGTGCAAAATAAAGGTAGGATATACAATCAATCAATCAATCAATGTGATAAACTAAAATGTATGGGGAATGGCACTGCTGATTCTAATTAATCCCCACAGGCCTTCTGGAAGAGCCATGTTTTCACCTGTTTCTGGAAAGTCATGAGGCCATTCTTGCCTCGAGGGCAAGCTATTCCCAAACAGGGGGGCTGCTGCAAAGAATGACCATCAGGGGGCCTCTTCTCACCATATCTTCTGGAAAGTGGGGGCCCACACCAGGCATTCCTGGTGGCTTAGGTAGGACTACTAGGGAAAGGCAGTCCCTAAGATACCCAGGTCCTGAGCCATATAGGGCCAATGACTCTTTCTCAGCCTAACCTACCTCACAGGGTTGTGTTTGTGTGGGAAAAGGGCAGGGGGAGGGAGTACTGTGTATGCCGCCTTGAGCTCTGGAACAAAAGGCAGGATATATATAAACAGGGAGAGTGCAGTACTAGCAATTTATTGCATTTCCTTTTTGTGTGCGTTGGGCTTAGGTGAGTTTTTTTACTCCATGCACCAAATTCTGCTCTTCCATTGGTCCACTGGAAGGAAAAAGGATTAGCAGTGTTTCAATGTCACTACGAAGGATGATTGTGGGTCAGGTTCAAACCATTTATGAGGGACTGAGGGTGTATCCAGGGTCTGGAAGAAAACAAGAAGATGCCACTTTCCGCATCTACTGTGGGTCATATCCCAATTTAGTCTGAAAACATTATTTTAAGTGCAATGAACTAATTATCTCCTGAAGCAACTACAATGAAAATAAATATGACAACATACTGGGGCATTTCAGATGTCTTAGACCAACTTCCATAATTACCAAGCTAACATGAGTACCAGACTGGGGAAGGCTGATAGATGTAACACCAAAGACCAGCACACACTGAGCAGATGGATTTCTAGATACTGGTCTCCATCTATCATGATGTAACAGTTGAACATCCACTTTAGTTTGCTATAGTTGGGGAAATGGAAGTTTAAAAAACCACAGACCATTTGATGGCAGATTGAATATATGATGAATTTCATACAGTGGTACTGCAAAACAAGCAGAGCTCTTTTTCACATGTGAAAATTGCCAAGGTTTATGCTTGGGAGTATTTTCGTTTGCTGAAGGAGATTTCAACAACAACAACAACAAAAATCCAGATTCTTTGACTGTAAGAAGTATTTTCCTAACATGTTTTTAAGCATAACAGATGAACAATAAATGTAAACAATGAATATCTGGGGGGTACCTAAAAGACAATTGCATTTATTACACCATGAAAGTTCACAGATACAGTCTGGCTTCATCAGATGCTGTAACACAGTGTTGTTTTAGTTGTAACTGTTAATATGGTTACTGTTCTGAAAATTAGCCTGGATCGCTGTGATTGAGTTACACATTAAGGTAAATTGAAGTCTCTTGTTAAAAAATTTAACACAATATCCTGTTCTAAGCCTTTTCTAGGCATAATTGCATATACAATATACATTTATTATTTATGAAAGAAAAATTGTAGATTTTTCATTCATTTGGATTTTGTATCCTTTGCTATTTGATTAGATAAATTCAAACTATTTTTTACACTTAGCTTTCGGATCAGCCTTTAACACATGATTTTAATTCAGTGGGTTGTTGTTGTTTTAGATGGGAGAGGATCTTTTTAATGATGTCTCATACAATAAGCTGGAAAATCCTGTTTTTGTTACGGTCTGATCATTAATTCAACACAAAGAGCAGCACACCCTGCAGAGTCACATCATTCTCGTAATTCTTCAGCAGCAAAGTCAAAGGTTAATTGTTTGTATTTACTACATGGTTCAGAATTATCCTGTACTTGTGGCTTAACCTGAGAGCTGTTTGAACTTTACAGTGCAAAATGTCATACGATTTGTTGGAATTATTATTTAATAATCCCCTAGAGGGCTTAAATACACTGTTTATTGATTAGGACCTCAATAGGGTTTTTTTAAGTGATTAATTCTACAATTTGCCTGTTGCTCAATGCTGCCTGCTCTTGAAGTGATTTCACTGATTTAAAAAAAATGAAGAGGAGGAGGAGGAGGAACATAAAGCACTGAAACTTGAATGATTATAAATTATTCCAGCTGCTATGAACTAGTATAGAGAATAAAGAAGCAATACATTCCCTGTCTAGAATGTTAGGAACTCATGACATAAAGGTGCTTTCATCAGCAAAAGCATCATTCTCCAACCTAGAGCCCCCAGATGTGGGGAACTACAGCCAGCAAACTAGGAGTACTAGAAGTTGTCACTTCCCAATATGCATGCACACACACTTATCAGGGTACTTTTAGCCATTTTCAAATAAACACGTAGATAATAATTCAATATATGAACTGAAACAACTGCAGCAATCCATATGATTAAGGCAACCTATTTTTCACCCTCTCAGCATGGCATCTTATATCCATTTAGGCATGAAACAGAAAGTGGGCAGGTGTAGGAAATGAGGAAAAAAGCAAATCGCAGCAGATTTTTACCTTATACCAGGAGACTGCTCCAGTTTTGAGCTGTAGATCCTGGCAAACCTTACAAGGGAGAAAAGCATCTTCATTACATGTTGCCTCAACTTCTTCTGTGACATCAGCTACTGCATGAAGCCCACGCCAGACTGCAAAACAAAACATACCAAAAAAAAAAAAAGACAGTAAAAATGAACAACTGTAGAATGATCTTCCAAAAGAAAGGTATTTTTAAAATAAAGATCCTGAAGGCATAGAGAAAATGAAGAGGCAAGAAGTAATAAAACATAGAAAGAAAAACTCTTTACTTTGACTTAGGAAGACAAGCTGGTAGCAATGTATTGATGCCATGAATGCTCAGTAGAAGGGGAGATCCTTGTTCTTTTCAGAAGAAGACAAGTGGGCAGAAGTGAGAGAGATGCTGTCTAGCAGCCTGTAAAGATCACAAGAAGCAGAAGATTGGGGATTCCCCCTCCTCTCCCACCCCCAAGTTAAGGAAGTCTTAAAGGCCAAAGGCTGGAGGGGGAAAGTCCCACAGAGTACTCTTCATTCTCTTTTAACCATAGTCAGAGATACAGTATTGTAATAGTCTTATCAACAGCAATGAACAAAGAACATTTCCACATGAACCTTTTTATTCTCTGCTGCCATCATTGGAAAAATATTCCACATGTTTGTGTCCCAATGCCTTTTCTCCCTCTATCCTAGAAAGTCCAATTTAACTCAGTACAGTAACTCACCCCAGCCCCTCACTTGGAACATTTTGCAATATTTTATATGGCATTGTTCTAGAGAAGGTTTTTCTACCTCTCACATTTTTTATTTTTCCACAGTTCCATGCAATATTATTTTCAAGCCTGAAATATCATTAGGACAACAAAAAAATACAAGAATCTCTCACTCTATTATGGCAACTCCATTTTCCCCTGAATTTTCAGGGTTGTAGATTCAAAAGGAAAAAGGTACTTCATAGCATGGGAGCAGGGATGGTGAACGCTTACATAGCCGCTATCATCAACCGCCGAAAATAGCTGCATCTTTTTTTCCCAGAATCATGCAGCTGCCCTCCAAATATTTAAACTTATCAATAAAACACTGGGGGGGGGGGAAGTCTCCATCTAAAAGTAGGAAACAGAAACTATGCACAACAAACATCCACATCACTTGATATATATCCATTCATTTGTAAGCTTAAAGAGAAAAACAAACTTTTTGACATATTCAATATATCTGTCCAAAAAGACATTGGAAAGATGATGATACTCTATCAATTTTGTTGCTATAATTAAAAATGGAGACTAACAATGTAAACAGAATTAATTTCTTGAGTTCCGTCATTGGCAAAATTATAGGTACATTGGGTAGATGAACTGAGTAACAACTGTGGGAAAAATTCACATTATAAGTTTCCAGCCAGTGACATAATGTGGGGGAGTCATTAATTTTAGGTAATTGAGGTGACAAATTGTGAAAGAAGAAGCAGAGACTTCATGGTTTTAATACAGAGTATAGAGAGTGGGAAATTAGCATGTTTTTTAAAAGAGGAAGCGAAAACTGAGGATTTTTTTAGTTACCCAAACTTGTTTTCAAAATTAGACATAATGAACTAGCAACGTTTATGTAAACTATAAATAGGAGAGCAGATTTCATTGGAATATTTAATGGAACTTTTCATACATTTCATAAATCTATTGATATATTGAGACCGACTGCAGGAGAGGGAAGCAAAACTCTTCTGTTTCAGTAAACATTTGAAGTGAGGAACTTTTAAAATGTGCTGGTTAACACAAAAATTATTTTAACAAAATGTTATTTCTATTTCCTGAAACCAGCCCTAGGTGGCAACAATACATCATATGCAATTGCCCTAATATGATATAAGTGCCTTTGAAAAGCTGGAGTTGTAAAGAACATTTCACGTAAATATATTTGTGATTCAGGGCACCATGGCAGGCTACAATTCCAGAAGCTTCTATAAGATTTCAGTAGATTCACTTGTTCAGTAGTGAAAAGAGATTCAGGTTTCACATCCCTGTACTGTACCATTCCTGCACATTCATCATATAAATGGCCGTCTACACAAGAGATGTTTGAAAATGTATGGTTACAAGAGCTAAAATACATGGAATATTTGGATATCCAGTCTCTGCAGCCCTGCAACCCTGAATGGTTAGCAGGTGATCTTCAGCTCAGCTTTGGAAAATGTTACAGCCAAGTCCAGCAGTGACCCAGAATCAATACAGAGGCTGGAAGGCCAATGTGAATAAGCTGACAGAGTCCGAGCATCACCTCTGAAGCAGAAACTCAGGAGGTCCAAATGCTGGTGAAAGTTGAGCCTGAACTAAGACCTCCAAGGCCTGGTCCTGAAGCAAGGGCACAAGAAAGTCATTTTCAAGCATAGCATGTACTTGATAGAGTCAGTGTCACAACTCAGACAGCATGTTCAACCTGAGCTACTTGGAGAGATGAGAGGGTTAAGTCACAGGCTTTCTTCTAAAAGTCTGCATTTCTTGGGGGGGGGGGCACCTGAGAATATAATCATGCCCATAAGTTTCAAGGGCTACCTAGTCAAGTGGCCTGGGTTCTTGGTAGGTTATTTATTTATTTTACACTTTTTGTATATCACCCCAATCACCATAAGCAAACACAGAAAATATTACAGAAAGAACATAGTATCTTTATTAAGCTGATTGACTGACTGACTGACTGACTGATTTATTATGTGCCATCAAGTTGGTATAGACTCTTAGCACCCACAGAAATATATTCTTTCCATGACAATCTGTCCCTGACCTAGTCCTTCAGGTCTTCCAGCAGTGTACTCAGCTGTAACTGACTCCATCCACCTTGATGGTGGTTGTCCTCTTCTTCCCTTTCCTTCTGGCTTTGCCAGCATTAGAGCCTTCTCCAGAGAGCTGGGTCTTTGCATAATATGTCCAGAATAATTTAAGCTTGGTAATTTGTGCCTTGATTGAGAACTCTGGGTTGATTAGTTCAATAATCCATTTGTTTGTTTTCTTGCCTGTCCATGGTATTCTCAAGAGTCTTCTCCAACACCAAATTTCAAAAGCATCAATACTCTTCCTATCCTGCTTCTGCAAAGTCCAACTTTGCTTCCATGGAGTGCCACAGGGAATACTACTGCTTGCACTATTCTGATCTTTGTACTATAGATATAGACACATCACAGAATCTGAATATCTTTTCCAAGGCCTTCATGGCTGCACTACCAAATGCTAGTCTACACCATATTTCCTGACTGCTTGTTCATTTACTGTTGATGGTTGATCCTAAGAGACAGAAGCTATCTAACACTTGGATATAATCACTGTCAGTTCTAGGGCTAGTCATTGTACCTGTTGTCATTAGTATGCTCTTCGTTATATTTAATTTTAGTCACATTTTTTCACTGTTCTCCTTTTTTATTACTAGGGCTTGCAGATCCTTTGCATTTTTGGCTATCAGAGTAATGTCATCAGCATAGTGTAGGTTATTGATGTTTCTTCCTCCAAGTTTAAAACCACACTCAACTTCTTCCAGTCTAGCTTCCCTTAATACTGTACATATTCAGCATATAGATTGCATAAAAAAGGAGAGAGTATACAGCTTTGTCTCACTCTTTTGCCAACCTGAAGCCAGTCTGTTTCATTATTTTCTATCCGTATTGCAAAACCTATATGCCATATAGGTTTTGCATGAGGACAATGAGATGTTCTGGGATTCCTATTCTTCTAAATACATGCCACAGCTTGATGTGATCAACACAGTCAAAGGCCTTTCCTTAATCAGTGATGCACACACTGACTTCTTTTTGGTATTCTTCGTCTTTCTTAATTATCCAGCACGTGACAGCAATAATTAGATCTTAGATTGGCGCCAGCCCTCCCGGCGTTTAGGAAGCCCCTGAAGACAAGGCTCTGCCGCTGTGCCTGGGGTCTGGCAATGGTGGGGAGCTCTTACAATGGTGGTGTTGAGCTGATGTAGAATGAATTGTTGATTGTGATTTCCTGTTTTTTAAATTGATTATGGACATTTTTTATATGTTTGTATATTGGGCTTTAACATGTTGTTATTGGATTATTTTTACCTGTTGTGAGATGCCCAGAGTTGCTTAGATGAGATGGGTAGACATAAAAGTAGAAATAATAACAGTAGTAGTAGTAGTAGTAGTAGTAATAATAATAATAATAATAATAATGTCTTGTGTTCCGCAGCCTTTTTTAATGCTATATTGAATATTTGGCATCTTTTTTCCATGTAGGGCTTTAATTTGAATTGGATGATCCTAAGCATTATTTTGCTAGCATGTGAAATTAAGGATATTGTACAATAGTTTGCACACTCTGTTAGGTCTCCTTTTTTGGTATTGGAATAAAGATTGTTCTCCAGATTAGCTGGCATAGCTGATTAGATCATTTACAGATTCTTCTTCTGTTGCTTATCATAATTCTGTGGGATGCTTCTATGAATTCTACGTTCCTGTCACAAATAAAGAGGATCATGTCCTTGAAAAGTTTTGGAGGATATTTCTTTTTCTTTGAGAATTCTCTGAACAGAAATACACAGTATCTGTCCACAAATCTGGTGGAAATTTGAAAAACCATTTCTGCTCAGCTCCAGCAAAAAAAGACAGACAGCAGACAGAAAAGATTCCTTTGCTTGTGCATGCAAAAGATCTATCTACACATTTGAGTGAACATAAAATTTTGAATTAGGATGATACCTTAATTCTGATTTGACTTCCTTTTAATGCAATTAGGAAATAATCGTATTTTAAGCTATGCTTACTATTTCCTGTGAATTCTTTCTATATACCATGCTAAATGAACTAATCATGTATTTACCCAAAGGGCTCAATTTAACTCAAGTTAAGCACTTGTCTCATTGATTTCACTGGTAGAGAGTTAATAATATATTTAATTTTCCCACAGAAATCAATGAGACTTAAATATGTTAAACACTGCCTGCTTTATGTCAACTTGCCTAGACAGATCAATTTAAATACAATGGATTTTTTTAGCAATTGTTTCTGTCATAAATCTACTTGTTGCTTAACAAGTTTCATTGATTTTAAGTAAAATATTTGTATCTTCAAGATTTTAAAACAAGCTTGATAAATTTTAAAAGGTGTGGAAATGAGAATAGACTTGATAAAACGGAAGATGTAGTAGTAAATAGTAGTAAATGATCAATTATAACAGAATATATCATACTGAAGTGATTTTTTTGGTTGTTGTTGACCAAATATGAAAAGAATCTGATAGTTTTAAATTTATATGAATTTTTTATTTTAGTCTAAGCTAGTTGGAGGCAGATTGGAGAAAAGGGTCAAAAATTCAGACTTGACCTCCATTCAATGAATCTATAATGTCACTGCGATGCTTCTTGAAGCATTAGACCAATAAATAAACACACACACACAGAAACAGCCTGGTCATATACTGATTGCCTACCTCTCATTTAGACAATTTTCCTTTCTGTTGTTTTGTCTCTGCCAACATTCTTTTTCTAAGCCACCATGTTCCTTTCGTTTGGAGGGCATGTGGAAGATTCCTTCCTATAATGGCCACATGCTCCAAAGGAATACATTATCTGCAGTCCACGAGCAGCTTTTGGCAAAGACTCAATTACTCTATGGTGACTTGAAAAGCTCCTACTTAATAGTCTCCACCAGTAGCTGAGCACAGTGACAGCAACTAAAATTTATAATGCAGCCTGAGAGTTGTGTTTTAGCTGTTTGTCTCTTTCCCATCCTCATCTGTACAATACTAAGAGATTATTATCAACTTCATTTCAAGAATGAAGAAGCATGAAAGAAGGAAATCAAGCAGTCTAGCTTGTGATATATTGCTGCCAACATTAAATTAAATAACACAGTGAGGAGAAAAGTGGAGAAGACTTAGAAAACTTGTTTCTACTACACATACAAATGGGGCTGGGGATAGGGTAAGACAGTAAAATGAGGTAAAAAGAAGAATAAATGAACAGATTGTTTTAGTTTAGTTTATTATTTTAAGATGTACTGAGTTATTAAAAGACTCCAGTCTTCTGCAGAATTAGAATGAGGCTTGAATAATTTGATGCAAATTTCATACATCTATTCTACAGATAGATTGTCC
This sequence comes from Candoia aspera, assembly GCF_035149785.1. Lineage (NCBI taxonomy): Eukaryota > Metazoa > Chordata > Lepidosauria > Squamata > Candoiidae > Candoia > Candoia aspera. The sequence goes on from NC_086155.1 coordinate 143,418,509, forward strand.
TATGATGGCAATACTCTGCTACCATACCTCTAGATATATCTTTGAAAATGTACATGAGTCAATGATGACATCATGATAGCCACCCACATGTATCAGCTCCTGGACATAGTGTTAGAACTTCCAAGGCTTCTGATCATGGGTGACTTCAATCTCCATGCTCTGGGAGAGGAATCCCATGTAACTTGACTTCATAGCTCCAATACAAATGGTGGGCATATGCTAACCTGACCTATACTTTGGAGATGAGACATGATATGAACATCGGTGTCATGTTCATCGTTTCAATGTTCTGTATACATCGTAATGTTTCGCATGTCACTGTTCTAACCCGTGTTTGCAGGTTGTAAATTTCCAGCCGTGCTGGGCTGTAATCTTACTGCAACTGTGGAATGTATGTTTGGGTTAGTGACTCTGTTCAAGGTTACTTTCTCAGGCCGATGTGAGTAACGGTTGCTAACACCTGGGAGGTGGTGGTTGCTAGGAGGGAAGAAGGGCAGGGTTGGTTTTGAAGCAAGGGTTTTTAGTTTGTATTTGGTGCGCTTTTGCTCATTCTCAGCTTTCTTCGTATTTGCATACTATCCTTTCAATAAATCAGTTTTATTCACTAAACACTGGTGAGACTGACTTCGTTGGGATAAGGCAATCATTACATAAAGCTGAGAATCATCAAAGAAACTTATCCCGCTAGCCCCTAGCCAGATTACCTGTGTCGGGGAGCGCTAGTGATGTCTCTACTACGGGAAGCTGAGTGGATTGAGGAGGAACTGGACACCATGGTGCGGGTAGCCTGGAGTGCCCGCGCGGAGAGGGCGGCCCGCTGGGAACAGCTGGGGCTACTACCCGGTGAGCAGATGGTAACGTCAGAAATGACGGGCACGTCAGGGGCCAAATATAGAACAGGGGACGAGGACTCCACTGTAGGGGATGCCCAAAAGGTCCAGAAACCAGGACCTCCGTTGTCACCTACAGTGGTAGTGGTAACTGGTGCAGCCGAAGAATCGGTCACCCTCGCACGAATGAAGGCTCTGGAGGAGAAGTTGGAGTCTTTGGCGGTGATGCTAAGGGAAAGCCGTGGGAAGTCGGGGTCGGCTGAGGGGAGACGAAAGGATGCTAGGGATCAGAGCGTTCACCCGGAGTCACCACCCCCATCTCCGCGGAGAAGAGGTCGGACTCGGTTCCGACAGTCAGCGACAGGGAGGAGGACCCTAGACGTGACTGGAAAAACTGAACGGTTGGAGGCGGCGAGACCCCCCCCCTTTCCTGTGAAGTTTGACGGCGATCCTACGAAGCTGTCTTTCTTCATTACCAATGCTAATAGCTACATGGAGGATTGGGAGCAGAGTTTCCGTTCCGAGAGGGGGAAAATCAATGCCATTGCAAATAGGCTGAAGGGGAGGGCGGCGGATTGGTACGTCCAGCTGTGTCAAGCAGAGGCCCCAGAGCTAGAGGACTTTGAGGAGTTCCTGTGGGCGCTAAAGCAACATTTCGAGGACCCTCTAGCACAAGAAAGGGCAAAACGGGCTCTAAAGAACCTGGCACAAGGATCGCTGTCAGTGGCAGACTACGCGTTAAAGTTCAAAGCACTGGCCGGAAAAGTTGAGGATTGGTCCCAGTCCACCTTAGTAGAGATGTTTAAAGATGGACTGGAAACTGAGGTCCTGCGGTGGGCTCTGGGGCGGGATGACCCAAAGACGTTGTATGGGTGGATTCAACTGGCGGGCAGCGCCGAAAACGCCCTGGAAACCTTCGCACATCGTAAGGCGGTGAAGCAAGGCAAAACCGTCAAAAGCACCTGTGCTCCGATCTCTTCGGGACGACCCAGCCATCGTGCGTGGGAAGAGGAGAGGGAGCATCGCTTTGCAAAGGGGCAATGTCTGCGCTGTGGGAAGGAAGGGCACCGGGCGGCGGCGTGCCCAAAAAGACGAGCCGAGGATCGTCCAGCTAAACCGGCTGGGAAATCGCCGTCCCTACCAAGGAAGATGAAAGCCGCTCTGGCGGAGGAACCTGAGGGCATCCCTTTCTTTGGAGATGAGGGGGAACGGGAGACCGATGAGCCGGCGGGAAACGCCAGCCACCTGCTTTAAAGGGCGCCGTGGGGCAGGTGGAAGATGCAGAAGATGGGCGCGACCATGTTTCGGTGAGTGGGGATTTCCCTACCCTGACCGTTAGAGTGAAGTTGGGGTCCAGCATCCGAACCATTGAGCTGTCGGCCATGGTTGATTCGGGGTGCTCACGGTCCCTGATGCACCCTGATGTGGTTACTGCATTGGGGTTACCTACGTTCCCTTTAAAATGGCCGATGATCTTTACCCAGTTGGACGGGACCATGGCAGGGGGGAAACCAGTCACCCATTCTACCGGGATGGTCGCCTTGCAAATGGGCAGCCATTGGGAAAAATTACCGTTTATTGTGGCACCAGTAGGGGGACCTTTGGTCATCTTGGGGATGCCCTGGTTTGTACGGCAAAATCCCTCCATAAACTGGGTGCATCGAACGGTGACGTTCGCAGATGGATTTTATAAAGCCCCTGCGAAAGACCAGCTGGACAACAACGAGGTGGGACAGGCAGCAACCACTTCTCTGCAAGTCCTCCAGCCGCTGGAAGGGCTGCCAGAGCAATTCCAGGACTTTGCAGATGTGTTTGGTGAAAAAGAGGCGGATCGGCTACCGCCTCATCGCAAAACTGACTGTGCAATAGAATTTGTTCCAAATGTGAAATTGCCTAGTCCGAAAATTTATTCTATGACCCAGAAGGAGCTGGCAGCACTACGAGAGTTCATTGACAAAAATCTAGCTAGGGGTTTCATTGAACCCGCCAGCTCTCCAGTAGGCGCACCTGTGCTGTTTCGACCAAAGAAGGACGGCACTTTGAGACTTTGTACAGATTTCCATGGGCTCAATGCAGTATCAATATTAAATAAATATCCTTTGCCCCTGATAAAGGACATGCTAACACATCTGGCAAAGGGGAAAATATTCTCTAAGCTGGACTTGAGGGAGGCATATTTCCGTATTCGCATACGGGAGGGGGATGAATGGAAAACTGTGTTTAATTGTCCTTTGGGTGCTTTTCAATACAAAGTCTTGCCATTTGGGTTGGCAGGGGCACCAGGGGTTTTTATGCAACTTATCAATGAGGTCTTGCATGACCACCTATTCAAAGGGATGTTGGTGTATTTAGATGATGTTTTAATATATACTGAAACGATGGAGGAGCATATATATCTAGTCAGACAGGTGCTAAGCAAACTAAGAAAGGCAGAATTGTATGCTAAACTGTCAAAATGTGCATTTCATAAGTTGCAAATTGATTACCTGGGCTATAGGATTTCCGATAAAGGAATTGAAATGGATCCCGCTAAAATTGAAGCCATTTTGGCATGGGAACCACCATGCACCCGTAAGCAGCTGCAAAGTCTCCTTGGATTCGCGAATTTTTATCGGCCCTTCATCCAGGGGTTCACGGAAATTGCGCTGCCCCTCACTGAGTTGCTCAAAACTAAAGGTTTGGGGGACACACGGAGGGTGAAAAATCCAGGAGCACTGCTAAAGTGGACACCTGCATGCCAGAGGGCTTTTCACACCCTTAAACAGCTGTTTACGTCCAAACCCATCCTGCAGCATCCTGATTCTGACAAACCGTTTGTGGTGCAGGTGGACGCTTCTGATTTCTCAATTGGAGCTCTCTTAATGCAAAGGGACAATCTCGGACAGTTAAAACCATGTGCTTACCTCTCCCGAAAATTTTCAGAGACAGAAAGGAGATGGCATGTTTGGGAGAAAGAGGCTTTTGCTGTTAAAGCTGCTTTAGAAAGCTGGCGTCACTTATTGGAGGGGGCTACCCACCCGTTCGAAGTTTGGACTGATCATAAAAACCTGGAGGCACTGACTGCCTCTCATAAACTGAGCCCAAAACAAATTAGTTGGGCTCATTTTTTTAGTCGTTTTGACTTTAAACTGAAATTTATACCTGGAAAAACCAACTTCCTAGCTGATGCGCTTTCGCGCCAACCTCAGGATGCTAGTACGGTGCCAGATCTCGTGGCCACTCTCTGGACAGAGCCCCAAATGAGTCTAGCAGCTGTGACTCGCAGCCAAACCCGAGCACAACGCACAGACGCTTCAGTTTCACCTCGTCTGCCTGTTCCCTCAGACTTGCAACAACAGTTTCTTTCCGAACTAAAAACTGATACTTGGTTGCAAGCAAACCTCAACGAGGTTACTTTTAAGCAAGATTTTGCATGGAAGCATGATCATCTCTATGTACCTGAGACGTTGCGAAAAACCATTCTGTCACGATCCCATGATGACAGAACGGCTGGGCATTTGGGGTTTGGAAAGACCCTTCATCTGGTTAGACGCCAATTCTGGTGGCCAACGCTCTGGCGCAACATTAAAGAATATGTCAATTCCTGCCCAGTGTGTGCTGCGTCCAAACGGAAAGTGGGAAAGCCCCAGGGCTTGTTACAACCAGTGGCTAATCCTTCCCGCCCTTGGGAGGAAATCTCTATGGACTTCATTGTTGATTTACCTCCTAGCCAAAGAAAGACTGTCATTTGGGTGGTCAAAGATTTTTTCTCTAAACAAGCCCATTTCATCCCATGTACCTCCATCCCATCTGCACAACAGCTGGCCTGCCTTTTCATTGTGCACGTGTACAAAATTCATAGATGCCCCGCCCGCTTGGTGACGGACAGAGGAACACAATTCACGTCCAAATTTTGGTGGGAATTTATGAAATTACTGGGTACTAACCAAGCATTATCAACTGCGTCGCATCTGGAGACTGACGGAAATACGGAGGCAGTCAATTCTACCCTGGAACAATATCTCCGTGCTTTTGTCAATTATCAGCAAGATGATTGGGTCGACCTCCTCCCATTCGCAGAGGTTGCCTACAACAATGCTGTTCATCAAAGCACTGGCCAAGTGCCATTCCATACCGTTTTTGGCCGTGACTTTGTCCTGATCCCAGAACTGCCTCAGCCAGCCTCCCCCCTGTCTTCACCTGCTGATTGGGCTACATGTCTGGCAGCTGCCTGGCCAACAATACAGCAGGTGCTTGCTGATGCTAAAGCCACTTACAAACGACATGCAGATTCCAAACGATCCAACTCGCCACCTTTCCAAGTGGGTGATAAGGTGTATCTTTCCACCAAATTCATCAAGTCTACACAACCTTCAAAAAAGTTGGCACCTAAGTTTATTGGTCCTTTTCCTATTGTTGCTCAAATTAACCCTGTTACTTTTAAATTAGATTTGCCTGCAAATCTTAAATGCTTACACCCTGTCTTTCATTGCAGCCTCCTTAAGTCTTTCCACGAATCAGCCCGCTGGCATCCACAGCCTCCACCCCCTGCACCTATCATGATTGATGGTCAACAACACTTTGAAGTCCGAGAAATCCTCGATTCCCGACGGTGTCGTTCTGTCTTGCAATATCTGATTTGCTGGAAACATTTCCCTCATCCTGAGTGGGTTGCTGCCCACGATGTTCACTCTCCTATTCTAGTCACCCATTTCCACGCCGCTTATCCCTGAGCTTTAGTTTTTAACAGTTCAGTAAGGGGGAGGGCAATTTCTGCAAAATTTTGGGCAAATGCCCTGTAGAAATTGGCGAATCCAAGGAAACTTTGTAATTGCCTCCTGGTACGGGGAAGCTCCCATGCCAAAATAGCTTCAACTTTGGTAGGGTCCATCTCAATACCCTTTGCAGAAATTCTATATCCCAGATAATCGATTTGTGATTGATGGAAGGCACACTTGGACAGTTTAGCATACAACTCAGCTTTTCTCAATTTAGTAAGCACTTGACGCACCAAGTGAATATGTTCTGACATGGTTTCAGTATAAATCAATACATCATCCAAATACACCAGTACCCCTTTAAACAGGTGGTTGTGCAAGACCTCATTGATAAGTTGCATAAAAACCCCAGGTGCCCCCGATAGACCAAAGGGCAAGACATTGTATTGGAAAGCCCCAAGAGGACAGTTAAACGCTGTTTTCCACTCATCCCCTTCTCTTATGCGAATGCGAAAATAGGCTTCTCTTAAATCCAATTTTGAGAAGATTTTGCCTCTGGCCAGATGTGATAACATATCTTTGATAAGGGGCAAAGGATATTTATTTAATATTGAGACTGCATTGAGCCTGCAGAAATCGGTACACAGCCTCAAAGAGCCATCCTTTTTTGGTCTAAAGAGAACAGGTGCCCCCACCGGGGAGTTTGCAGGCTCAATGAAACCCCTAGCCAGGTTTTTGTCAATGAATTCCCTCAGCGTCGCTAGCTCTTTAGGAGACATGGGATAGATTTTTGGGTGAGGTAATTTTACATTGGGGAGAAATTCAATGGCACAGTCTGTTTTTCGGTGAGGTGGCAAGCGATCTGCTTCCTTTTCCCCAAACACATCAGCCAGATCCTGGTATTGGTTAGGCAGTCCTTCTAGAGGCTGAAGTGTTTGTACAGTAGTGTTAGCCACCCGTCCTCCCTCCATGTCCTCTAACAAGTCCTTTTCTGGTACTTTATAAAATCCATCAGCAAACGTTACAGTTCTATGCAGCCAGTTGATAAAAGGGTTTTGTTGAACGAACCAAGGCATTCCTAAAATAACCAAAGGCCCCCCCACTGGAGCTATGACAAAAGGCAATTTCTCCCAGTGGGTGCCCATCTGTAAAGCAACCAGTCCTGTGGAGTGGGTAACTGCTTTCCCCCCAGCCATAGTTCCATCCAATTGCGTGAAGATCATGGGCCGTGGCAAAGGGAACGTGGGCAGTTCTAGGGCAGCTACAACATCAGGATGCATCAGTGAACGGGAACAACCCGAGTCTAGCATGGCCCAGACTTCAACAGTTTTGGTTCTAGAACCCAATTTTACTTTGACAGTCAGTGTAGGAAAATTCCCACTCACCGAATCGTGGTCGCGCCCAGTTTCTTCCACCTGCCCAACGGCGCCCTTCAGGGCAGGTGGAAGCCTTTTCCCGCCGGCTGGTCGAACTGTAATTCCTCTTCCTCTTCCCCGAATGGAAGGTCTGGAGGGTTGTGTTCAGCGCAGGCAGCCTTCATCTTGCGCGGCAGGGATGGCGATTTTCCTGACACTTTCCCTGGCCGTTCCTCTGGTCGGCGTCCTGGGCACGAAGTGGCACGATGCCTGTCCTTTCTGCATCTCAAGCACTGACCTTTTGCAAATCGTCGTTCTCTTTCTTCCTCCCAACTTTTTGGTTTAGGGCGGCTCGAAAATCCAGTGGCACGAGCCCCCTTAGCGACTCGGGTTTGTCTCAGTTCCTTGCTATGGGCATACATTTGTAGAGCGTTTTCCGCGCTGCCCGCCAACTGAATCCACCCGTATAACGTTTTAGGATCGTCCCTACACAAAGCCCAATGGAGGGTTTCCGTCTCCAGCCCTTGCTTGAACATTTCCACTAAAGTCGACTGGGACCAATCCTCCACCTTTCCCACCAGGGCTTTAAATTCTAAAGCGTAGTCTGCGACAGAGAGGGTTCCTTGAAAAAGTTTTCTCAGGGCGCTTTTCGCTCTCTCTTGAGCCAATGGGTCTTCAAAGTGCTGTTTTAGTGACCACAGAAACTCATCAAAGTCCTCTAACTCCGTGGCCTCTGCTTGGCATAGCTGTACGTACCAATCAGCTGCCCTCCCCTTCAGCTTGTTGGCAATAAAATTAATTTTGCCCTGTTCCGAACGAAAACTTCGGCCCCAATCTTCCATATAATGTCTAGCATTCGTAATGAAAAAAGAGAGCATGGTAGGGTCCCCATCAAACTTCATCCCAAACGGTGGGAAGGTTCTTACCGGCTCCACCGGCTGTGGTGGCTCTGCAAACGTCAACGCACGTCGAGCCCCCAGCGGTGGCCGATCTCTGGTTGCCCTCGACTCCTTCCCTCCCAATTGTCGGGAAGCCCGAGTCTTACTTCTTCCCCTGAGTGACAGGGACCTCTCTCTTGGGTAAGCCAGCTGGGAGGGGTCTTCTTCCCAATCTTCCTGTAGTGACCCCGGGCCCCTGGGGATATCCTTTAAGAGGGTCACTATCATATCCATTTTGTCCTCTATTGCTTTCATGCGGGCAGGGGTGACAGGCTCTTCTAAGGGTCTATTGGTTACCACCACCCTCGGTGATAAGGGGATTTCATGTTCCCAGGATGACTGTGGAGATCCCCTCCCCGGTCCTGCTTCCACTTCGGGTTGGGGTTCACCCCTTGTGGCGCCCTGCACCGCCAACAATAGCTCATCCAATTGAACTCCCGCCTCTCTCGACGTGCTGCCCTTTGCGCTCTCGAAGTTGGAGCTACCAGAGTCTTCGTCGAGTCCAGCTCTTCTTCGCTCCCTTCACTCTCGCGAAGCTGAGGTTCGATCATCGCTAGCGCTCCTCTTTACCCAAACTTTGGATGGGGCTAGCGGAAGATGATATAAATGATTCTCAGCTTTATGTAATGGTTGCCTAATCCCAAATACTCAGTCTCACAAGCTCGAGCTTAAAGATAACTGATTTATTAAAGGAATAGTATGCAAATACAGAGAAAGCTGGGAATGAGCAAAAGCGCGCCAAATACAAACTTAAAAGCCTTGCCTTCAATCCAGTTCCGCCCCAAGCACCCGTCAGCAACCACCCCCTCCCAGGTGCTAGCAACCGTTACACGCGCCTGGGAAAGTAACCTTGAATATGGTTGCAAACCCAAACATACATTCCAGAGTTCCAAAACAAAGAAGAGAGCACGAATGGAAAATACCAGCAAAGAGCAAACTGAGTATACACGGAGAAACGGTTTGACATGTGAAACGTTACGATGTTAACAGAACATTGAAACGGGGAACATGACATTCTCCTTACTGATTGTGACTGCAGATTTCTTCCTAGTAACCCTATATAAAATGCTCCAGACCCTTTTAACAAAGGATAGATGGAACAAGGTACCTGCAAACTTGCCAGATGAATTTGCAAGTTTCTCAGAGGATAAAGCTGCTTGTATCCACTATGGTGAGCAAGGAATCCAGAATTCAAAGGTTGTAGAACCTGAGGAAATGGATATAGTTCTCAGCAGTATGAATTCTGTCACCTGCAGATTAGACCATGTCCCACCTAGTTTCTTCAGGCAGGGCATGAGTGGCTGGATCCAGGAGATATTCAGTGCCTTCTTGAGGGAGAAGATAATGCTACTATGCTCTCTCTTGAACAGGTCCTCTTTGCATCTGGCAGTCTTTAACAACTTCTCCCTATTCTCCAACCTTCCTTTTTCAAGAAGGTTGTTCAGAAGGTAATGAGATTCAGTCACAGGGAATCTCTGAGTTGGAGATGCCATAGAAAGCCTAGACTGGTGTGCTTGGAGGTTGTCAGGGACTAGATGTGGCAAACCAGCTCAGATTAAATCCCATCAAAATGGAACTATTATTGCTTATGAGACCTAAACCATCACTGGGGGGTTTAAAACCCTACCTGAAAATAGCCCATGCCTTGATCACAGTTTATTTGGATTACTGTGTTAGTATGTTGTACATGCATTTGCCTTTAGAAATGACTTGGAAGCTCCAGGTCCAGGTGATACAAAATGTAGTAGTTAAGCTGTTGACAAGTCAACCCCACCACTGTAGAATACTACCAGTCCCAAAGCATTAGGTATCAGAAGACTTCTGGCTCCAATTCAGAATGCAGGTGGTTACCTATAAAGCCCCACATGGCACAGCACCAGAATACATCAAGTACCACCTTGCCAGAATTAATTGGCACATTTGACTGAAACATCTAGAAAGGGACTACAGAGAGTCCCTTCTGTATTAGTTAAACATGGGATGTGGACCTGAGGGCAGGCATTCTCTGTAGTAGCCCCCACATTCTAGAACATGCTCCTTCTGGAGATATTTTTTATTTATTTATTTATTTCAAATTTCTGTCACTGCCCATCTCCCCCAAAAGGGGGGACCCTGGGCAGTTTACAATAAAATTAACAATTAAAACCATAAAACATATAAAATACAGTACAAACAGCCAAATAGAAATAGAAATAAAATAAGTATAAAATCCAAGTAGCGATAAAATCTGGTTCAGTGGGGAGGGCTCTACAGTGCCAGCCACCCCCCAGGAAGAACTATTGCCCTTCCCATCCCAGGCAAGGCAGCAGAGCCAGGTCTTCAAATTCTTCCGCAAGGCCAGGAGCGAAGGGGCCTGCCTCAACTGTGAGGGCAGAATGTTCCAGAGGATGGGCATCACTGCAGAGAAGGCCCACCTCCTGGATCCTGCCAAGTGGAATTCCCTTACCGACAGGGTCCGTAGCATGCCCTCTCTGAATGACCAATATGCTTAGCCCCTTCTACCCCTGCATTTCTCTAGGTAGTATAATCTGTTTTATTCCAATGTACCTTTAGCCTGAATTGACTGTGAGCATTTTTTCTTCAGTTGTATGTATTAGTATGATTTTCTTTTTTAACTTCGGTTGTTTTCTGTTTTATACCTGCCTTGTTGTTCACTGTCCCAAGCCTGAAGGAATTGTGGCATTTTACAAATATTGCAAAAATAATTAATTAATATGTTGCTATGCCACCTCTCCTTCCTTCTATCTCTGGATAAAAATATATTGTCTATTAGTTGCTCTCAATCACGCCATTTCATCTCTCTATTCCATTTTTCAAATTGTTTAAGGCAGAACTGGGCATTAGTGTTAAGCTTCTCCCTGACAAGGCTGGGCTGAATCCAGTTAATTGGCACATAAGAGTCCAGAAACATCTGGTAAGTAATTTATTTATTTATCATATTTTTATCACCACCCATCTCCCCCACAATTTACTATAGAAAAGCTAAGAATCTATTAAACAAGAACTCCAGGAACTGCACTAGTATATCAAAAGTGAGCCCTATTTATCATGAAATGTTCACAGTTCACAGTTCACAGCTCACAGTTCATAGTTCATAGTTCATAGTTCATAGTTAGTTCAAAGTTCATAATTTGGTGCCTCTTTCTCCTATCAAGCTACTGTATGCAGTGGGCTAGACAGCCTTCTCTGCTCAGTAGGACACCCAGTTTCTCTCCATCTCTTATGCTGATGAGAAATTGTGTTCCTCTAATTGGGTAAGAACTAGTTTTCACTATTAGATAAATATACACCTATAAACAGGCCATGGTTTATTTTTAATAGCTCAGAAAGGGTTCCTGATTCCCGATTGTTTAATAATAGCAACAAAAGTATTCTTATTCCCTAGCCTAAATTGTAGTGCCAACAGGGTTTGGAATCCACAAAGATAGCAGCATAGACTACCTTGAATACATCTCAAACTTAATTCTTGATAGTACTTTTATAGATCAGTTCAAGGATCACTTTCATTTTATTCTCAGTGATGGATCTTATGGCTCTGTTTTTTTAAAAAAAATACAGGTTTGAAGTCTGCTCACATCTACCCCTTCTAAGAAATTCCAATTTTAATCATTGTAATTATTATTGTTAAACATTACTGAAAGGGCATAAAAATTCTGTAGAAATATACTTCAACCAGTATAATAGTCCAATCTATTAATTTATTGTAAAGTGGGAGGTGTGGTTCTATTCAACTGTGTCCAATTCTCGGAGACTCCCCGGACAAATCCCTGAAGTTTTCTTGGCGAGGTTTTTCAGAAGTGGTTTGCTATTGCCTGCTTCCTAGGGCTGAGAGAAAATGACTGGCCCAAGGTCACCCATCTGGTTTTGTGCCTAAGACAGGACTAGAACTCATGGTCCCCTGGTTTCTAGTCTGATGCCTTTAACTATTACATCAAACTGGATCTCATTAAAGTAGGTATATAATAAATTACAATTTATATATGGCATTGAATGAATACTTTGATTCCATAAATAATAATAGATATATATCTGTGAGTGTAAAAAACAGAGGTTATGGGAACACTGTATAGATCTGATTAATTTATCTCCTTAGGTAAACAAAAATGCCTGCTCACCAAAAACAGTTCCTAGAAATTTTGTTGTTGGTATAAGAGAGCAATGACAAATCTCGATAAAATAGTTAAGAGCAGAGACATCACACTGACAACAAAGGTCCGCATAGTTAAAGCAATGGTGTTCCCCGTAGTAACATATGGCTGCAAGAGCTGGGCCATAGGAAAAGCTGAGAGAAGGAAGATAGATGCTTTTGAACTGTGGTGTTGGAGGAAAATTCTGAGAGTGCCTTGGACTGCAAGAAGATCAAACCAGTCCATACTCCAGGTAATAAAGCCAGACTGCTCACTTGAGGGAATGGTATTAAAAGGCAAAACTGAAGTACTTTGGCCACATAATGGGAAGACAGGACACCCTGGAGAAGATGCTGATGCTAGGGAGAGTGGAAGGCAAAAGGAAGAGGGACCAACCAAGGGCAATATGGATGGATGATATTCTAGAGGTGACGGACTCGTCCCTGGGGGAGCTGGGATGGCGACGACCGACAGGAAGCTCTGGCATGGGCTGGTCCATGAAGTCACGAAGAGTTATAAGTGACTGAACAAATAAACGACAACAAAAATAAGAGACCAACACCTAAGTTTAGGACAATTTAATTTTTACTAAGGATATCATTATTTATTACAAATACTCATACAGCAGACAAGGTCCTCCGTAAAAATATGGTAGATTACCTAAGAGGTCAGAGCAGCCTTGAAAGATTTTCCTGGTTGCTCAGCTTAGCATTTCTTGGGATTTATCCAGCTGCTTTATGTAGCACAAGTCTTTTGTAACTCTTAGCACATTCTTTAACTACAAACAAGACATTCTCCGCTTATCTCCATGACCGCCTGGAGTTTTCCCTATTAGTTATTTTTTCAGTTTTCCAGCTGACCCCATTTCTGCATTCCTTTGCTTGCAACTTCATGAACTCAGTCGTGCCCATCCTTCTGTAAATTTTGTCATTCCTTCTTCATTCATGCTCTAGGAGGCTTACACTACATTTAAGGTGTAATCAATAAGTGTAGAAGTTATGGTAATAATGATTAAGTTCTTTTAAACTAAACCAGATAGCAACCCAAACACTAATCACTATTGTACGGATGAATCACCACAAGGCCAGTTTGAAATCACAAGAGCTGTGGGCTAATTTTTCCTTAAACAAATAAAGAGAATATTTACTCTTCATTTAATAACAAATAAACGAAGAGAATGTTAAGCTGCAACTGGGTTGTTTGAACTAAATAGTCTAACTGCTGATGCTGATTGAATTTTTCAGTGATGATGAAGATGATGATATGGGATTATATTGTATAAGATCTTCAGCAGGCTTTGCTTTTAAATATGGCCTATAAATACTTCAGTAAAATAGATGAAATGCACACAATCTGGCTCCTCACATGAGAAGGAAGTTCAGATAATTATGTTTACTTATATAAAAACACGCAAAGCAGAACGGGAACAACTAAAGGGATACATCCTTTCATCTAATCTTGAATCAGAGAAAGGAGTAGCTGGTTTTCACTATGTCCCCTGGCAGCCTTCTAAAGGTTCCCCTCCCCCCCAATCTTTTCACAGAGGCTCCTTATTCCTGTAGAAGTCAAAATCAAAATGGATCATCCCTCCGTGTGTCTATCTCTTGGCTGGTTCCCTTAAAATAGTAGTGGGGAGGGGTGAGGAGGCTGTATTGAGGGGGGCAGCAGCCTTTACTCCCGCTATCTGCCTGACGGGGCTACCTCAGGTGGAAGGGCGGGAAGCAGAAGCCCTAATAGTCCTCAATGAAAGACTGAAAGCGCTCGCCCCCCCCCCCCGCACGCCCCGGCGTCGCTGGCGGCGGGAGCAGCCAGTTTCTATAGCGACGGGACTGATCCAGGCTGCTCTCCTCTCGGTAGTAACAAAACGAAGGAGCCCTGCTGCTCTGTCCAACATTCACCGTGGCTGCTGCGGCAGAACGAGGCGAGCCAGGAGGAACGCGCCGTCTCTGGCAGAAACCCCCGCCTGCACATAGCATCCAAGCCAGGTAGGGTACGAAGCGCGCCGGGCTGTGCCTTCGCCTGAGTCCCACCGGTTCCCATCTCCAGCCGCGTTGGTCCTGCTGTGGGTTTCCTGACTGCACCAGTCCAGGCTGGCTTGTGAAGGGCTGGGGCTGGGAGGTTGCAGGGAGATGTATGGCGCTCTCCGCCTGAGAAGGAGGCTCTCCTCCCGAGAACAACGGGGTCCAGCTGCCTCTGAGCTTCTCACCACGGGGCGCTGTGGGTTGCTGTGGAGGGGGAGGGAAGGACGGCGCGGCAGGCAGGTCTTCAGCTCCGTGGACCTGCGGAGCAATTCAGTGGAGCGAAGTGACGTGAAGTGCGGCGAAACAAGATAAATAAACTACAGTCTCAGAAGTGAGGAAAGTTTGGCTGCCTGGGTTCGGTCAAAAGTGCACAGGTCTGCAGGGCTTCGTGTGGATGATTTGATGTGAGTGATAGCTGGCAAGGCTCTCATTGCTTTTAACTGATGGAAGTGTATCGAAATCATACCGGTAGTTTTGGACTGTCCTCGTTTGAGACCAGATTCACTGAAATCTGTGGGACTGTAACTGAATGTATGCAACAGAGAATTGAAGCCCCTTCGATTTCTGTGGGTCCACTCAGGGCCGCAACTAGGGGGGGGGGGGCAACCGGGGCATGTGCCCCGGGCGCCGCGCTGGTGGGGCGCCAAAATGAGCGCGGGGGGGGGCGTCCACTTTAACCCTGACTAAGTCAGGGATCCATCCTACCCATTACAATGGGCCATTTCAGGATTGTTGGAAACGATGGATCAGCCAGGCTGGATGGAAATGTAGGAGCTGCTGTTGTTATGATATTGCCTCTCAGAAATGTGAAAAAGATGGAAATTTATTTTTTTTTTATTTTATTTATTTTCTATCCTGCCTTTATTATTTTTCCTCCTCCTATTTTCCCCACAACAACAACCCTGTGAGGGGAGTTGGGCTGAGAGAGAGAGGGACTGGCCCAAGGTCACCCAGCCAGCTTTTCCCTGTCTTCACCCCTGTTCTTGTAGCACTTCACTGCTTGCTTGATGAGGGTCATTTTCTTGCTTGGTGAAGTGAACAGGCTCTTTAATTAGCAATGAATATAGAGATAACTTTACAAGGAACTGATGCTTACATTTGTTCCATTTTCTTTCCCTGGATTACATGTAATAGGCACAGCATTTCTTGGTTCTCTTGAATGCATGTTGATGCATTTTAACATTTGTGCCATAAATGTTGGTGTTTTACTGTAAAGGAATGGTAAGGATCCTCTTTAGAACATCTGTCTGATGTTTTGATCATATGAGTAGTATAGTGTGTTTAACAATGAATTATAATTGGAAAACAGTTTAAACAATATGGGTATTATTGTTCTGATGAGTCCTCAAATTAACTTGAAAATGTTTATGTGAAATGTTGTATTTACATTTAGTTATTATTCTAACATGCGCACTTGTCTTAAATATCTTTTAATACTCTGACAAACTAAGATGGAAGAACTTTGCTACTTCAAAGTAAAATAGTTTGATTCAGTGACAGAGAATAACAAAGGAGTAATTTATAGGCTTGTACATGCTTGCAATACAAATTGAATCTTATTTAATAGAACTGTTAATGTTAACTTCTAGCATTGCTACTGTTTATTCCTATGAACAAGTAGTGTTTGGTGGAAACCAAGGAAAATAATATAATAATTAGTCCTTCTCTGGATCAGATTTTTTAAATTTATGAGGTAGTTCATTATGATAGTTCAGCTGCCCAGAGTCATGTTTGAGATGGGTGGTGGAAAAATGTGCCAAATAAATAAATAAATTTACAAAAGGGGAAGAATGTTCTGCCCCAAATAATTGTATGAAAATTTTCAAGCTTAACAGATATAAAAAAGAGAGAGAACACTGGATCAAAAGGATTACAAATAACAAAGATCAATATAAGACTCAAAGGTCTGGATACAATCATATGTTAACAATAAGCAGTTTAATCGCATGTGCTAAACTTTTTTTCTGACAGAATTTCTTTATATCTATCTGTTCTTTATCAACAGCTATAGGTAAATTTTTAGTATTCAATTATTTCTAGTATAAAGGTGCTGTTACAAGTAAATATTTCATCTGCCATGTTCCTGTTTATTACTACTCCTAAACCCAACTTTCTTTAGCAAGGTAGCATAGGCGTGAAAAAAAAAAGGATGGATGGATGGATAGGGCTGCTGTGTGCAGTAGAATTTCAGGGTAACTGTATTGGATTGCAGCCCAAGATACTATGGGTGCTTTCACACATGGCATTTGCATCACTCCCAGATCAGCTGAACTCTTGTGATTGCATGCCACAGTCTCTGTTAGATAGAAGAACTGATTAACTTCTAACTCTGCTTGATGCAAAAGGAATACGTGCCAACACAGTTTCACAGATAAAGTGCTGAAACTGGAGTGGGCAGTTTCCCATTGGTTGAACTCCCACCATCCCATGTTTCATGTCCTGGTTCCTGTCTTTCCTTTCCTCTGTGGCCAAGCAATCCAATGTCAACTATTCTTGCACCAGTTTTTTTTTAAATTGAGAAGTAGGATCATGACATCTTACTTTCATGTCAGTCTTTTTTTAAAAAAATTGCTGAGGAAAAAAAGAAAATATGAATGAGTGATGGTGCAGTAGTCGGTTGATTCTACTTTAAGAATTACCTTGTAAGTCAGCTGGGGAGAGCACTGGTTGGATCATCCAGAATTCTCTGAATTTCTAGTATGACAGTGATAATTGTGATATTAATCATTCAGAAAATGATTCTAAGAGTTTGCAAATAGTGGCTATGTGGAAGTGGCCTTTTGTTTCAATGACTGTTGAGTCCAAGTAGGTGTGCATGTCACTGTAGACTGTTTCCATTGTAAGGAATAATTATTGGTATTTCTATCAGAGATACAATCAATTTAATATTGCAATATCCTTCCATTAAATTTATGGTGAGCCAGTTTGGTGTAGTGGTTAAGTCATCAGGCTAGAAAGCAGGAAACCATGAGTTCTAGTCCCATCTTAGCCACAAAGCCAGCTGGATGATCTTGAGCCAGTCACTCTCTCTCAGCCCTAGGAAGGAGGCAATGGCAAACTACTTCTGAAAAACCTTGCCAAGAAAACTGCAGGGACTTGTCCAGGCAGTCTCTGAGAAACAGACACAATTGAACGGCTAAAAAAAAATTATAGTAAATGAATGCTGAAATACTGAGAAAAACAGAACAAAACAATCTTGACAGGACTGGGTTTGTGCAATGGCATATATACTATGTCAAACAATATTTTTCTTTCATTACTTCTCTTGGTTTATAGTTTGTTGAAAAAGCTACAGTATTTCCTTCTGTTTGCTCTATATTATTATGTAATACTGTGACACCTTTTTTATTTGTGAATCTCATAGAAACCTGTATTAGTAGCCTAGCACAAAAGCTTATGATTTACTAGGATTTTTTCCCCTTAGAGAAAAATTACAAATATATATCTGACAGCAAGAGGTGATATATTGGTGCAAAGAAGCCATGGATCTCACAGTGTGTATGGCACACATAAAAAAAGCATGGAACCTTAAACACATTTAATGTTAAAAACACTAAAGAAAATCCACACCTTTCTTAAAAACATTAATAATTAATAATCAAACTCATTTACTCAGACACGTATTGCTAAATTAAATTATGTTATACTCTGTATTTTATTTTAGTTTAATGCTACATATGTAAAAATATAATATGTAATAAAAGTGAACAATCTAAGTGTATACAGATATAGCAGTGCTTAATTGCTGTCTTGCTATATGGAACCATACTGTATTTTTACAAGCTCAAATGCTTACAATGTGCTTTTTCTTGGTGGGGGGCATAAAATGTACACCGTGTAATCTCTTTGAAGGCATAAGCAGAACAGCCAGCATTATTTAGTATCTTTTGAAAGACCATTCTATATCCTCTTGACCGAACTTTACAGACCATCAGGATGAAGTAAAGGAAGCACAGAAATCAGAAAGAAAAATGTGAGGCAGTTGGCAGAAATAAAATGTAATATTTTACATGCATACTCCTGAAGATTTGGATCCCTGCCAAAAACAACTTCAAGCTCATGTAGACACTTGCCAATGACCCCTAGAGTCTGTGATTTTACTGTTGCTATGGTACACTAATGGGACCTAGTTGTAGGCTTTGCAGGAAAATCTCCTGTGGCCATTACAGACATTCTGAAGTGTATCTACTCCTGCCTATTTATTAAGTTAATCATGCAGCGTTAACAAGCTATTGCCATACACCTGCATCTTAAGGTGCTTTCCTCAATTAGTCCAAGTGTTGCTATCTTAAAACACTCAGCTGTTTGGATTTCATCTCTAATCACTTGTTCCTTGCTGAACACCAGTGGCATGTCTTATTTTGATAAGAAGCCTGTATTTCAGAACATCACAGAGAAAGGTGGAGCTTCTGCACAAAAGTATGCCTTCTCATTCTTTAAATAATTACATCAAGGTGTGTTATAGGCTACACATACGATTGTGCAAGATGGACATAACAAGAAAAAGGGATAATTGGTGGATCATCCATAGGGTAGATGGGGGCTTCCCAATAACATAGATGCCCCCACCTACCACATGGTTCAGATATTCAGGGTGAGTGAGGGCTTCCTGGAAAAGCAGAAGAGGTGAAAATCCCCCCCCCCCTAAACTTAGCAGATCAATTTTGACAGATGGCTTAAGCCTTTGGGTTTAGTAATCTATCAAAACTCACCTTTTCTATCCTCATTCCAAACCTATGGCTAGGAAGAACAACTGCTTGATGTTATTTACCACCAGCAGAAAATTTACCAATGGTTTTTCTTAATTTGTTTCACATAAAAATTATAAGGACAGCCCCACTTGCTGGTCTTTTTCTAAGGCAGATTAGAACTTGCCTATGAGGATAGAACAAATTATGAAAGCAGACTTCTGTGCTGCCTTCAGATTGGAGCATAACATGCTAAAGCAGCTGTTTGGAAGAGCCCTAAGACTACGTATTTAATTGCTCTTCTACTAGTATTCTACCAAGAGTGATTAAGATCTTTCCATACATGGTATTTAACGGACATAACATTGGTGCCACACTGCTATATTTTAGAGCTTTTGCAGATCAAGGCAGCAAAAATCCAGATGATGGCAGAGAGATTTTAAAAAAACCTTCTTAACTTTTTGGTTCCATCTAGTAGTAACTTGGATTTCTAGAGCCCAGATATGGTAACTTTACTGTCTTCTCATAATGTCCTCCTACCTGAGCAGCCAGACCAATTTTCTTTTGGCTTGGCTATGGTGGAGCTCAAACTGCAATACTTGTATTCTGGAGCTACATGCCATCATTACAGTTTTACATGGGATTTATATCTAGAAGAATGGCATCTTGATGGGTAGGCATTATCCTCCTCAGACCATCACTTGTTTGCAAAATGGTCAGAGAAGACACACATAATATTTGGTGAAAACTTTGCCCCCTTTCTCTCTGTAGGCAACATGAGGGGATTTTTCTTACTGTAGGACAGCCTTTCTCAACCTTCTGACCCTGGAGGAACCCTTGAAATATTTTTCAGGCCTCGGGGAACCCCTGCACATTCAGGCTCAAATATACACCAAAAGTTAAAGTATTCTATTCGTTTCATGGGTAGGCCTGTATATATGCATTATCAGTGTTCTTAAACTGAAAATAAAGAATGAAACTTTCCTCTTTTATGTGAAGTTCTCCGAATTTGAAATAATTTTTTAAATAAATCATGATCTCCCAGGGAACCCTTAGTGACCTCTCACAGAACCCCAGGGTTCAATGGTTGGGAAACCCTGCTGTAGCAGCTTCCATAGCTTATGGGGTGAGACATTGACTGGATATTTGCATTTTCCTATTAGTTGGCTGGAGGAAGCACTGATTGGGTTATAGTGTTCCCTGCCTAATCTCAGTGATTCAAGGTTGACAGGAGTGAAGATAATCATACAGCCAGTTTCAAACTACTTTACAGGGACTGGGCAGTGAAAACGGTGCCATGTTGAAATGTCCAGAGAGTACAGTTTAGATCCTGTGAAAATGGATAAACATCTGTGGGAAAATCCATTTCAAGTTGCAGAGATCTCTTCAGAATGGAATGACTAAAGCACTACTGTATGTAAAATGTCCTAGTAGGCAATGCATGGGATTTGCAGCAGTATTTGCAAAAGGGATACATTTGTGTTAGGCGTACCATATTGGGGCTACAAAAATTTGAACAAATATTAAATAACAAAAAGATATGGAAACTCTAGCTCATTGCTGCCATCTAGTAGTTGTAATGATTTTTGCTACCCTTTAAATCATTGCAAAGCCCTGCCATAATCTGTGCTTTCCCTTTAGGCCTCTAATATTGAATAGATATTTGGGGTTATGCCCAGGTAATTAGTTGCTAGTTAAGAAAGCTGATATTTGTCAGAAAACTGTTTGGAAGCCCAGTCTTTTTTGTGAAAATTTACTGTAAAAAAAAGGCAACAGATTGGCAATTAGAAGTCCAAGCAGCGAATTATACTGAGTGCAAGTAAAAAGCCAGTTTGCTAAGATTCTGTGGAAAACATTTTACAGTAGTACAATCATCCCACAGATCCTGGCAGTCTGTAGGTTTTATGTTTACATGAACTATTCAGTGTTGTTATTTTATAGGCATAGGCTGATCTCTGAAGAGGTGATATATGTTAATAAACCTGCCTTTGAGAGCACTACCATCATTTTTCAACACCTATTTAATAATAGTATGAAAAACTTAAATGTAATTGGTGAAGCTTTTCCCATCATTGTAATCACATGCCAGGAAAACCTAATTTCAGTAAAATAATAATAATAATAATAATAATAATAATAATAATAATAATAATATCTTACACAGGACCTTTGCCAAACCAAAAATTTATAAGGCATTCTTGAGGACTTGTTAGATTGTAATATGTTTTTTCTCAGTGTAGTTTGATACTACTTGGTTCATAAGTATACACAAATAGT
The DNA here is from genome assembly GCF_035149785.1 of Candoia aspera. Classification (NCBI taxonomy): domain Eukaryota; kingdom Metazoa; phylum Chordata; class Lepidosauria; order Squamata; family Candoiidae; genus Candoia; species Candoia aspera. Next base: position 143,439,442 of record NC_086155.1, read on the forward strand.
ATTTAGACTATATATAGACAATTTGGGTTCTAAATTTAGGCTTGCTTTACAACACTGTCATGCATAAAAAGGCTATTGTGTCTGGATGACTGAGTCACTGCAGTATTGTTATTAAAAGGCTATTTAAAAAGGACTGCAGATTTCCTAGATATTTCATCTAGTGTTTGAAATTATGCTTTTCATGAATTTTTACAGAAAATAAACTATTATAGGACCTGATGTAGACTTTTACATACAGTATACGTCATTATAAAAAGTATTCAGGAAGAAGACATGGGGTAAAAGGAGGAAGAGTGTAGAATTTCACAGATAAATCATAGCAGTTTAATGCAAAATGTATGTATACAGGAGAAATGCAGTTTGAGACTAAAATTTGCACAGATATCTGTCAGTATATTTAATATCTCTCAGGTTTTTTTACTTCGATAATATTTCAGAGTAGACATACAGTTTCACACAATGAGATATACTGGTATAGAATAGTACGTATGCATATACATACTGCCAGAAGAAAACACACACGCACAAACATGATTATAAAATAATGATCTAAAGTAGAAAAACTGTTTAATAGTATTTTCACCACCTTCTTTTCCTCCCTAAGTTCTTTCTTGTTTATTTATTCTTAATTATTCTCTTTTCGGAGCATTCACTTTTATATTTTGGGGTAAAATACCATAAAACAATATACTGATTTGAAAAAAAAATATCCCTGTAAAAGCAAAATCTCTATGTTTTTTTCTCTAGTTCATGTTTACAGTAATCAGACCACAAATAAATTAAAATCCCATAAATGCAGAGTAGTTCTATTTGCTTGTGAGATAAGTGGGAGGGTATTACATACTGTTCAGACATAACATTCAAAGTAATTGACACTGTTCCTTCAATTGAAATGTTTAAAAGGAATTATAAAATGGATGTAGTACTCAAGCAGCCCTTACGTTCCCAATGTCCCTCATGATGACAAGCAGAGGGAAAAAATGTCATAAATAGATCCAAAGATGAATAATATATTACTTCCTTGCCTGCAGTGTTGAAACTAGTTTTCAAAGTGTTTTAAAAAAAAGTTTTAGTACTGATTTTTATTATATATAAAGCAACACATTCTTATTAACATACATGATTGTGGAGTCTATAAAATAATGCAACACTATTGACTTGTTAACATAGTCGGCAAGAGTCAAAGTTGACTGGAAGGAACACACACAGAAAATATTTGCTAGAGCTGTGCACCACCATTTAACCTTTTTTCTAAAATTTTATTTTTCTTTAAACATGTATGCCCTATTTCAAGTACTCTTTGTTTCCATTTGCCTCTGCCTCCACCACCACCACCGTTTTTGTTTTTTGTTTTTTTACTGTCTTGGATGACTCTTCTGTGTTTGATTGGTTTATATGGAGCAACTAGGGTTTATTTTATTTTATTTATTTATTATTCAAATTTTGCTACCGCCCATCTCCCCCAAAAGAGGGACTCTGGGCAATAGTTTATAAAACTATCAAGCAACAAAAGTTGTTATCAAGCCACTAGGTTGGTCTGATTAAAGACTCCTTTTTGTTTTGCAGAAATACTTGCATGTATTTCACTTTATAAATAAGTGCTTCAAGAGAAAAAAATGCCATATTTAGTTTCCTTGTTACTGTCATTGAAGAATGCTTCCTGCATCATTTAACTGTGTAAGTCTAAGGTTAGCTTCGTATACAAAGGTCACTTCAAAACAAATTGTTGTGGAATCATAGAACTGGAAAAGGCCATTTAAGCCATGAACTCCAACCTCCTGCCTGGTGCAAGAATCCAAATTAAAGCATTCCAGACAGATGCTTACCTCATTTCTGCTGAACACATACCATAAAGGGGAGTCCACCATCTGGTTCTGATGTTAAGCTGACAAAAGGAGGGAGTGGCAACCCAAGGCAAGTAACGATATGGTTAGGGAGTGCCTGGCCAGCATGAACAAGTTTAAATCTCCAGGACCAGACCGATTACAGGTACTCCTTGTTTAGCAACCTCAGTTGGGACTTGGTCATTCAGCAAAGTGGCCACTAAGTGAAAAATCATGCGGCCATGACTGTGCTTACAATTTTACTTCAGCTTTCCTTTGCTTTACAGCATCAGAAGGATATGACCCCAAACAGTCAGGTGAGCCCAAATGGCAGAGTAGGTTTCTGGAACTTGACTCACAAGGAAACTGGGTAGAAAGGCAAATTTTATAGACCTTTTTCCCCTACTTCCCCACCCTTGGGAATGTGCACTCTGGTGCTGGGATAATTAGCAAGAAGAGAATTAATGTTTGTATTTACATTCATTGGAGAGGAAGAGATTACAAGAGAGTAACAGGCATACACTTGGGAATATGCATTGAAAGGAATGTGCTAATGTGGGCTGTTTGCATAGTGCACTCAGGGAGCAGCTTAGGAGACCAAAGAAAGCCTTTAGTGTGAAACTGATTAGTGTCTTGTCAATTTCAGATAGGGAAGGCAGCCAAGGGTGCTAATCAACAATTAAGGTCACAGACCTGAGCTTGCAGCTAGCACTTTTTAGGGACCTGTTGCGCTGCAGAGAAAAGCAGCTCAGGAAGAGATAGCTTGTTTGAGCAATCTCTCTGTTCTGCAAGGGAGCAAAAAAAGGGAATAAAATGGGTCAGGCACAGGACAACACATACTAACCGACTGTAATGGCGAGCACATGACTAAGAGAGAGAGAGACACTGAGAAGGTCATAAATGCAGGCATTGGTCACAAAGTTATTTTTTCATCACTGTCGTAACTGAATGGTCACTGTCCAAGGCATTTGCTAAACAAGGACTACCTGTACATCCAAAGCTCTTGAAGGCGTTCGCAATTGTCATCACAGAGCTCCTTTCTTTGAGAAATCATGGAGGACAGGCATAGTGCTAGAGGAGGGAAAGAGGGCAAATATATTCCTTTCTTCAAAGAGGGGAAAAAAGAAGACCAATTGCAGGCAGAACTTTGCAACAGATTAAGTAGTTAGCTTGGGAGCAGTTAGAAAAAACTGTCTTGCTTCGCAAGAGGTAGCATGGATTTATCAAGAATAAATCATGCAAACCAACCTGATAGACTTGAACAGGAATGTAGTGGATCTACTGTACCTTGACTTTCAGCAAAGCATTTCACAAAGTTTGCCCCAAGATTCTAGTAGAGAAAACAACAAAAAATAGTTCATAAAATGGATACAGAACTGATTGAACAATTATACTCAACAAGGATACATCGGTGGCTCCATGTCACTCTGGAGGGAACAGTTGAGTGGCATCCTGCAGGACTCTATTCTAAGCCTTGTATTGTTCAACATTTATAAATGACTTGGATGAGGAGTTAGAAAGTATGATTATAAAAATTACAGATGACTTAGATACGGGGGAGGGGAGGGAGAATAGTTCCTTTTTGAGGACTGGTCAAGATTCGGAGGACCTTGATAAGCTAGAATATTGGGTAGAAACCAGCAAGATGAATTTTAAAAGGGACAAATGCAAAGTCCTATATTTGTGTAGGAAAAATCAATGGCATGAATATAGAATGGAGGAACATGCTTGGCAGCAATACACGTAAAAAGGAACTGAGTGTTTTGGTGAACATGAATCAATAGTGTACAGAAGCTGCACAAAAGGCAATGAAATTATATTGACAAGATCAAGAACGCTGTTCCTCTCTATTCTGTGTAGGTCAGGCTGCACCTAGAATATTGCATCTATCTGGGAAGGACATTGTCAGATTGGAGCATGTCCAGTAGAGAGTAATGAAGATGGCAGGAGGACTAGAAGAAAAAATGTATGAGGAACAATTGGAGGCATTAATTATGTTCAGCCTAGAGAAAAGTAGACTACAGGGAGACCGCTGTCTTCAAGTATATGAAAGATGGTCAGGTAGAAAGGACAGAATTGCACAGAACTGTCCCAGAAGACAGGATTAAAGGGAAGTAGATTTTGTCTGACATCAGGAAAAACTTACTGAGCCATTGAACAACAGAACAGATTGCCTCAGAAAGCAGTAGATTCTCCTTCCACCTATGGAGGATGTATTCCCACTCTGGGCGGATGGTTGGACTAGATGATCTCCAAGATCTCTTCCAATTCTTATATTCTATGCTAATTACATTTTTTTCCTAACATTCAGTCAGAATAATATATTATTGCATGTTCTACACTCTGGAATGGAAGGTAACAGATTTTTATCACTCATGAGGCTGCAGCTTTAAAAAGTATAGTATATATTAATTAAATCAGTGGGTACATTTTTGGTAGCAGGGTCTTTGCTGAACCTTTGTCAGAGACCTCAGTGGAGAAAACGATGATACAGAGTGAGTGGGAACATGGAATCTTTATAGGTGGGGCCCTGTTTTGGCAGGGAGGGTTGTATAGGAGTTTTGGTTAGTCTGGGTTTTTTTTAAAGATATCTTAAATCAATGTTGAAATTTGTAGTAAAATTAATGGGCTTCCTGCCTCAAAATGGCAGAGAACCCTTCCATTGATTCTTAGTAATTGGGGTCAAAGGAGCTTCCAGGAGCTGCCAAAAATGACTGGGGCTGCAGCCTTCTGTCCCAGATTGCCCATTCCTGAATTAAATAGTAAATTAGGTTTTCTCTGGAAATTAATCACTATTGCCATTTTTTAAAAAATGATTGGAATTTAATACACAGTGATCAGAACAGTTCTCAGCCTTTTCATTTAGTTTCTTTTGAGTTTTCCTAATATAGCTATGTTAAAATAATATTCCATATTCAGCTCTTTAAATTGTTATTTTAGAAGCTGCAAAAAGAACTCTAATACGCTGTAATCAACTGTTGGTTGGATGCCTTTCAGATTCCATAGAGCAATAGAAAAATTGTGGGTTTTACACAATAATTAATTAATGGATTTGGAGAAATAGCATTTCTTTAATGGATTTGCAGGAATAGCATTTTGTATTCAGATGGTCCATGTCCAATAGGCCCATTATTCTTTTAATGATGGGTCTTTAGGATATGACTATCACTACTGCCTACCAGCAGTAAATACCAAAAAATGTTCAGCTAAAAGCCAGGGAGAATAGATGTGTTTTTAAAACCCTTCTAAACAAGTCACATATAGTGTCGGGCTATAAGCTACTGCTCTATATTAAGAAATCTCCTAATATCATGCTAACTAATACAGTAGCTTACTAGGTATTGGACAGATTTATAGTGAAGTACACCAAACGTCCCTGGAATATATGCCTTCTGAGCCTTAGATACACAGTATTTCTTTAGCTCGCTCTCTGAAACCAGTTGCATCTTTCTTTTTTACTACACTGTAAATCTATTGCATATTACTGTAATGGTAGAATGTAAGTCCATTACAGATTTCAGGCTAAAATAATATTAAAAACTTACAGAGACAGGATATAATGGCATCTGTGGGGCAGAAGAGAGTCAGACCAGCAAAAGTAATGTTGTGATGAAAGCCCTGCTCCTTTATAAGTGTATCATGACATCACATGTACACTCCAAATAGGTAGAGCTTTGACACTGTACTGCACAGCTGCTTTCATTCATAATTCTGCAGAAAATGGCAGAACCTTGTGGACACCATTGGTGTACAGTATTAGCATAATAGAGCATTGCATAATCAAATCAACACATTTCTACTTTAAGACTTAAAGAAATATGAAGTCCTTGGTGCTCTCTGAGCTTGGTTGTTTGCTTGCAGATGTTTCATTACCGAACTAGGTAACATTGATGATTCCACAGTTCAACCCTGAGCTACAGTACATATATTCTTTTCTATCGGAGCTTGTAGAAATAACTTACTAGGGTTATCTGAACTGCACAACGGAACTGAAGTGTCCTTTAGTAATAGCTGAAATGGCTCCTCCATAGGTTTCCTTTTATACTTTTTCTACTCTTAATTATATACTTAACAATTTATATCTGGTGTTTAAGAGATATGGACAGATAGTCTAAGATAAAACTAACTTGTTTCTCAAATCATAAACTTCTACTCTTTTCAGTGGATTCACTGAAGTAGATTAATGTGGGTAGAATTAGAGAGGCACTCCTGAATTTTGAGAATTGCGTACATTGGTCTCTTCCATATTTTTTTTACAACTTAATAAATCTGCTAAGAAGCACACAGCGAATTAATAAGTTTTAAACCTTACATTTTAATGCCTTTCCTCTATGTTCACTACATGCCATTATCAGATTTTAAGCAAAGGAATATAGGATGCCTTCTGCACATGTTCATTCTTGTATTTTGCTAGAAGACTTTCCTGCACTTCATTTGGCCTGTATGATCACATACTATTTCCTTGGAAATAAAGTATATTTTATTCACTGATATTCCCAGATACTGTTTCTTCTATCACACATTCATGTACCTCTTGGAAGGGAATTCCTCCCAAGGAATACTAATTCCCCTTGGTAAGGAATTCCTCCTAATCTTTGTGGAAGTTGGTGATTTAATAAATATGATTGTGACTGTGTGTTTCTTTAAATCATCCAGCTCATTTAAAATTTTCAAAACTGACTGAGGCCATAAATGCACTTGACATTATATTGGTGTAATACCAACCCACATTAGGTCCCAAAAGAACTGAAGTGACAGCATTCTATAGGAGCCAAACTTTCCAAAACATCTTCAAAATCAGCCCCACATAGACCACATTATAGTAATATAATCTGGTGCAACTGAAATGTGCATAACCAAAGCCAGGTCTCCCTAGATAAGGTCACAACGAATTTATAATCCAATATTGATAGAAAGTACTTCCATCTATTGTTAGTGCCTATGTTTCCATGGATAGTAGTAAATTGAGAAGATCTCCAAGTAACAAATGTAAATCTTCAAGTAAAATGCAACCAGGCACTATACCAATTGAAATACTCAAGTCAGCTTTCAGAGTATTTCATTTCTTTCTACCTCAGGCTTATGCTGATGTAGGATCTTCTTGCCTAAACTGATGGTGCTTTGTTGTAAGGAAAGTTTGATTTGTGGTAGAGTCACTTGTATGCAAGTATTGTGATTTATTCTTTTTTCTCTAAGCCTTTTGCATACAAAAATAAAAATAAATTATGAGGGAGATGCAAATTGGCCATGTATTTTAAAACAATTCTTAATTCGTTATTTGAATTTTTTAGTACTTTTATTCCTATCTGTTAGTTATTAATGGTGTAGTTCAGGTAGTTTTAAGTTTTGATTATCTATAATAACAAAAAAACTTCACCATTTTAGCATTTTAGTAGCTTAGAAGCAAAATATATTAGAATCAAACATACTTTGTGTATGTGTGTGTGCCTTGGAGTCAGTGTTGATTCCTAGCAACTGCCTGGACTAGTCCCTGCAGTTTTCTTGGCAAGATTTTAGAAGTGGTTTGCCATTTCCTGCTTTCTAGGGCTGACAGAGAGTGACTGGCCCAAGGTCACCAGCTGGCTTTGTGCCTAAGGCAGGACTAGAACTCAGGGTCTCCCAGATTCTAGCCTTATGCATTAACCATGACACCAAACTGGCTCTCATCCAACATACAGTAGTTAGCAGTCTAATAATTAGGTAATTTAGCTTTTAAGTGTTTCAGACTCTCTTCAGTATTTTACCACCTTTATGTATATTCTATAGTAGCTTTTCTCTATCTTTATATGTGTAATTTGTGTAGCAACTTTTCTTTTCATCTTCAAATAAATTCTGTAACTCTTCACAAAATTATGCAATTTAATACAATTCTTTGAAAACATAGATGCTAACTTACTTACAAATAAATATTTATATATTTATTTATAAATAAATAAATATACATTTGCTGTTGCACTTTTAACATTTTTTAAAGTTAGATTTATATCCCACCTTTTCTTTAGGACTTCAAGGCAAGCTTACATGGGAATCTCCCTTTATGCTATTCCTACAGTAACAAGGAGAGAGTGTGTGACTGGTCTAAGTTACCTACAGCCTAGATCTCTCTGTTCCTTATCCAGCACTTAACACTGGCTCTAGTAATAATGCAGGCAACACTTGCACATTCCCGTTGTTTTTTCTGTCGATCGGAAGGTCGGCGGTTCGAAACCGCGCGGCGGGGTGAGCTCCCGTTGCTCGTCCCAGCTTCTGCACACCAAGCAGTTCGAAAACATGCAAATGTGAGTAGATTAATTGGTACCACTTCGGCGGGAAGGTAACGGCGTTCCGTGAGTCATGCTAGCCACATGACCCGGAAGTGTCTATGACAACGCCGGCTCCAAGGCTTTGAAACGGAGATGAGCACCGCCCCCTAGAGTCGGACACGACTGGACTTTACGTCAAGGGAAAGCTTTACCTTTACCTACCCTTATAAGCAGTCTGAAGGCACTCTCTGGTTGTCTTTTTTTTTCTGTTAACCTCTTCATGCTGAGAACAATAAAAAAGAAACTTTACCCTAACCCACCCCTCCCTGGTGTGCTGGGTCCTGGAGAAACAAAATTTCCCTCACTCTCATGCCAAGTAGAAAGGAAATAAATAAATTGCTTGCATCCCCTCTTCCCACTTTCGATTTTGTGACTATCAGTTCTACTTTCTGATTACAATACATGGTTTTAAAAAGGGCTCAAATAATAGTTTGGAGGGTATGATTCTGAAATAATATGTTGAGTTCAGTGTTTTTGCTTTTCAGGAGTGGAAACATAAAAAGAGGTTTGGTGAGATTGGAGACTTGAGAACTGTGAGACTTTGAAGGATTTAGCATTGGCTGCTTTCTTGGAAAGTGTTGAATGTTAAAGCATTTGTGTCCCTTTCTACTACTCCACAAACATCATCTACTGCTATTATAATTCACCATCTGACTTTGGACTGTTGAGCAGAACACAAAAAGCCTTAAATTATTTTTCATTGATCATAATTCCCTAACTCCTGCAGCTAGTCTTCTGAAATTTTACAGATTTCTTACTCAGGGAACATCTGTATTATATATGCTCAGAAATAATTTCCTCCACATTTACAGATCTACCTTTGCGTGAAATCCATTGCATGTATCCATTTGAATATTTATTTATTTTCTTAGATTGAGATCCTGCCTTCAGGAATTTAAAGCAGCATATATAGCATACCTCATCCACTTTTCCCCACAGCAATAATCTATGAAGTAGGTTGGGTTGAGAGAGAGCAACTGGCCCCAAACCACTCAATTAGCTTCCATGACTGAGGGTCTCTATGGTGCCGATCCAAAAACGTAACCACTACATCATGCTGGCTCAATTTGTATAACTTTCTTAGCTAAAGCTACCCCTATGTCCATAGCAATGGAGCACAGAAAGATAGAAGGATTAAATTACCTTTTCGGGAAATCTCCAAACAGGAAAAACAGTTCTTACACAAAAATCTCTGAAATTATTGAAATAAAAATTGACAGGCATTAAAGAAGGATCATTGGTGCTAGGATATTTCATTCAATTCTGACAAGAAATTTTAAATGTATTTTATTTAAAAATGCATTTATTTAAAATATTTTTAAAATCTACAGTTTAAAAATGTAGCATTTATTTCTTAATCATTTGGATATTCCAGTCCCTCCTAAGGAAGCACTATTACTGAAAATGCCATCCAATCCTGTTGTTGGCTATGTTTAGCAAGCTTTAAATTGTTCTTTTATATTTGTACATGGTCTAAAGTTGTGTCAGCAAGTGAAGCAGCCAATAAATTGAGTAAATAAATAAAATAGTTATAATTATTTGCTAATTTCTAATTCTTGTCATTACATAGATTAGGATCTGGAATCAAGGCTCAATTGATCAAGGTAAGGTTCCCCAAGAAACGTTTATTGCAAACCAAAATAGAATCTTATTCATGATATATCTGTTTGATATCACAGTACAGTTTTATATATTAGACCAGGGTTTCTCAACCACGGCCCCATGGAACCCTAGGGCTCCACAGGAGGTCACTAGGGGTTCCCTGGGAGATCACAATTTATTTAAAAAATTATCTCATTCAGGCAACTTCACATTAAAGAGACAAATTTCATTCTTTATTTTTAGTTTAAGAATACGGTTAATGCATATATACAGGCCTACCCATGAAACGAATTTTATAACTTGTGGCCTATATTTGAGCCTGAATGTGCAGGGGTTCCCCGAGTCCTGAAAAATATTTCAAGGGTTCTTCGAGGGTCAAAAGGTTGAGAAAGGCTGTATTAGACAATAATCTTGTACTGATTTACCAGATAAATCTGTTCAATTTCATTGGACATTTCTTGTCCTAACAGCCAGGAACCACTCTGAGACAAGGAACAGGTCTCTAGTACTTTATTACTGCTACATTAGACAGAAAATCCTAACAAACTGAAGAAGCGTGGGAAAAACCCAGACAGATAAACCCCAAAGGTTAAGGCGGGTCTGATCTGTGTCTCTTTGAATGGCTGCTTAACTCCTCAATACTACGCATGCGTTTTCCCCCCTGGATAGAGGCCCCCTCCTGCTCACCATCAGTACTCACGACATTTCTAAACTAAAATAAGTCTCAGAATAAGTTCAGCTCCTCGTGTAGTAAGTAAACAATATATTCACACAACTACAAGTTTAATTACATTATCTGGAAGTAAATTCTACCGATGCTAATGAAGGCAATGTGTTTGCAATTGCTGTTTTAATGTAATAAGTGAACCTATGCTTGTCTTGGTCACCTACCATTCATTTCTGTGTCACTAGGAAATAAAAAACTTCACAAGCCCAGTGAAGCTTGTGCATGTACTGTTGTATGAAACCCCTATACATTTTATGTTGTCTTCATATTTCTGTGAATAAACAGACTCTTTGTGCTGTGCAGGGCTTCAGTTCAACTGTTTGTATCCCAATGGCTTCAGAGGACCTTCTGGGGATTGAATCCAAAATGCTGTACCACCCTACTGTTTTGTTTTAAAATCTCTGATTTGAGACACTATCCTTAATTCACATAGATTATTTTGTTACACAGATAAGAGTCTTGTTATCTATACTGGATAATGGTTTGTTTTTGAGTAAGGGAGGATACCTAATTAATTCATAATAAATTGGTTGCAGGCCTAGTACAAGCTTTTCTAATTTTGTAAAGAAATAAGAGAACGAAGTCTATGGTGTGTGTTTTCTCTACCTCTTTCATCAATAAGTCCCTTTTCTCAATTTGTCCATCTTAACCATGATGCAACAGTTCATGTATATACTATCCTTAATACAGATAAAGGGAGGGAGAAATATTGTTAACAGAAATCATTTTAAAAAAACTTATGTAATTTTTCAGTAAGAACAGATCAATATAAAATTGTGCTGCATCAGACCAAAGGCCTACTTTTTTAGACTTTTTTTTATCCTGCCCTTATTTAATCCTGACTTTTTCCATAGGGTCAATCAGAAGGCCATGGAAATTCCACAAACTAGATAAGAGGGCAATGAGCCATGCAGTTCTGCTGGATTCTGTTTACAGGGAGAGTCAAAAGGGGATTTCGTTGAATCTCTTTCATAGCTCAGTGGCTTTTGATAGCACTGATTACAGCAGGGTTTCTCAACCAGGGTTCTGCAAGAGGTCACTAGGGGTTCCCTGGGAGATCACAATTTATTTTAAAAAATTATTTCAAATTTGGGCAACTTCACATTAAAGAGGTAAGTTTCATTCTGTGTTTTTAATTTAATAACACCATTGGTGCATATATACAGGCCTACACATTAAATGAATATAATAATTTTGTAACTTCTGGCCTATATTTGAGGCTGAATGTGCAGGGGTTCCCCAAGGCCTGAAATATATTTCAAGGGTTCCTCCAGGGTCAAAAGGTTGAGAAAGGCTGGATTACAGTATCTTTCTGGACCAATAATGTAGGTCTGGGAGTTGAGAGCAGAGCTGTATAGTAGTTCCACTCTAGTAGAAAGGTGGGTATACCTTTGGCTGACAATACCTCAGCCCAACAGCATTGGATTGTAGTGATCACAAGGCTCCATTCTGTTCCCAATGCTGTCTGTGAGTCAGGAATTATTTGTACCAGAAGCTGGGAGACCTTGTCCCAGAAAGGGACAAAACTTTATTTACTATATCTATATCCCATCTTTCCTTCAGGAGCTCAAGTTGATGTATAGAGTATCCCCTCCTCCATTTTTCCCCACAACAATAAACCAGTGAGGTTAGTTGGGCTGAGAAAGAGTGATTGGTTCAAGATCATCCAGTACGCTTCTGTGGCTGAGGGTGGACTCAAATTGGGTCTCCCTGGTGCCAGTTCAACACCTTAAGCACAACACTGCCTGGACATTAATGAAATTTAGCAATAGGGGAAATAATAAAGGGGAAACTGATGCTAGATTAAATGAACTCAAAATCAAAGTAGGGAGGAAAGGCCCTTATCTTCAGGCTGACAAGGAATTTTTAAAGAGCAATTCCAAGGCCATCAGCACCTTGCTTGGGTATGCTGGAAGAGATGCCCACTTTGGCAGTCTTTCCCCACTGAGTGTGCCATTGCCAACCTGTTTTTTTGAAATGAGGTTTCTTTATTGCTCATTCAATGCAGCATCTTAGTGCTCCTTGGTAGCACCCCCCACCCCGTGAACACTGAAGGCTTTTATTCTGTCCCTCTGTTTAACCACAGCTGCAGCATTCCATTCATTTGTTCATCAGCACTGCAGCAGTTTAAGAATTCAGTGTTTCCCCACCAGATAAATTCCTTCTGTATGCTCATAGTGCGATGAGTATGGTTCAGGGAGCAGATCACCTGCATCCATCCCTGATACAATTATCTACATGAAACTGTTGGGGCAATATTTGAAATGAAGTGTCATTAATATGTTGGTGACATATTTCTGTGTATTATCTGAGTCAGAAGAAGTCAGTAAGGTGAATCTGAATCCCAACTAAATTTAGTCACTGTGAATAGGTGGTTATCTGGGAATTAGAGGGATTAACTGCTGTAGCTGGGTTTGCACACTCCCTGAAGAAGCAAATTAATCTGGTCCTGGTCCTGTAGCCATCATTTTGAAGCAAAATGGCTTCTGTTACAAGGGGTGCATGCTTTCTACACCACTTGATACACTACCTACAGCTGTTCCTGGAGGGGGATAACTTGGCCAAGTGATCAATGCACTGATAATTTACTGTTGTGTCTTGTGTGGGGGACTTCCCTTAAGAAACTTGCAGTTTCTTTGGTTAAGGAATTGAAGTAATGCCGAATACCACAAATAGGCAGCTGAATGGGACAACCTATTTTGATCCTGTTATACCTGTTCTGAAGGCACCACTGTGGCTGCCAGTTAGTTACTGAGTTAAGTTCAAAATAAATGTAATGACGTATCACACACATTATTGCTTAGGGCATTTCCTTTCTGAGCAGGTTTACCAGTTGGATGCCAAAGTATGCTAAATGCAAAGCAATGCGAAGGTTCTAGAGGGATGTATGAAACCAGTGTTAGTTAGTTAGTTAGTTATATACATAGGCACAGCGCGCATGCATGCGCACACACACAGCATTTACCTTTCAACCCTTTTATGGTTGATTGGAGGAGTAATCATGCCTGGAGGGTATGAGGCTTTTATGCAAACTGCTGACCATTTGACCTGATGCTCCATCAGCAGAGAGAATCACAATGAAATAGAAGGAAGAAAGGGCCAGGGCAGGGATTGTTATCTCAACCTGATTACCCTGGGAGAGAGAATGCCATAAGCAATTTACAGGCTGCCACTGTTTTGCAAACTGCAGCAATTTAAGAGCAGTTTCTTTTCTTTTTTCAGACTTTGGTGAATGAGAGCAGCTGTCTTTGAAATAAAACCCAGATTTCTGGAATTATGCAAAAGTTAGCAAGACCATTCTCCCCATTAAAAATGTATGTATGTATCTATGTATTTCCAGTGAAATAGCTTTATTTGATAAAGTTGTATGGACATTTACATATTAAAAGTAAGCAGCAGATTTATTTTTTCATTAACCCAATGAAATCATTACATGGATAGATACGCAAATACATTATCTCATTTTAGGGAGTCATAACATCACAAAGTTATGAACTCTTTACTTGGATATCTGACAAAGCAACTTCTCCCTTAGATATCTGCCTGCAACCAACATCTTGTGGCCATGCTCTCTCTCTCTTTTTTAATCCATTCAATCGTGTCTGATTCTCAAGACTGCCTGGACAAGTCCCTGCAGTTTTCTTGGCAAGGTTTTTCAGAAGTGGTTTGCCATTGCCTCCTTCCAAGGGCTGAGCAAAATGACTGGCAAGCTGGCTTTGTGCCTAAGGCGGGACTAGAACTCACAGTCTCTAGCCTGGTGCCTTAACCACTGCACCAAACTGACTCCCTTATGCCCTCATTAGGGTTCCTCATTTGGCAAGGAATAGCTGTGTGGTGACTTAAGACAGGACATTTGCAATACAAATGTCTCAATTCAAGAATATCTTCTGATAGTTCCTAATCTGGTGAGCTTCTTTCCTTCCAGCCTGAAGAACAAATGCTACTGCTTTAAGAAGTTCCTTGTGAACTGAACTCTTAAAGAAGCAGTGCTTTTTTTTCAGGCTCATGTATAAAATCAGGTGACTGTAATGAACAGCAAAGACTACACTTGTACAAGGACCAAAACAATTTTCCTGTATCGTTTTTTAAACGTTCACAGCCCTACCAAACAGTCCCAGAAATAGATGTTCTTTGTGAGGAAGTTTTTGTGGTTACTTCATGATTCTGGAGTCGCTGCCTTTTCTGGAATCATCTGTATCTGCTCCCTAAATGAGGTGTTAGTGTGGATGCTTGTTGCTTTAGTTGACTTATCACCGCTGTCTAGCTCTGAGAAGGCCTTGGAAACAGCAAGCTTTCACTTGAGCTATTCAGTCTGCTGTGTCTAATAGCAACCATTTTTGATTGTGTCAAAAGAAAATCCTTTCAAAACATTTCTGTAGTAAAGATTAAGCATTGTAATACAAATCTTTCTGCAACCTGGAACATCACACCCCAACATTAATTTGATCATAGCTATAATCCAGCAATCCTTGTGATGCAGCATTTTATTGTTTCTTATTTTCATTGGCCTTTGTGATAATTTATAATCGTTCCTTCAGGCAGAAACTCCAAAAACCAAGCATATACTGTAATATTTTCATCTGATGCAATTTTTTAAAAAAATTGGTCATGTACTATTAAGATCTGCTTGACACAGTATTTGAGATAAGGGTAGATAATGGCTGCACAAACAAGTATCCGTTTCCAATTGGTTTCTCTTTTTTGTTTCTTTCAACAAAAGCATTATGGCTTTATCATATTTCCACACATGCTTGTAATCCTCAGCTGGTCTGCTACGAAGAGCTTAGTTGTCATTCCATATTCAAATCCTATTGTAAACATAAGTAAGATATATTTCTACCCTTTGTCTGAATTAGTGTAACAAAATCAGTGGAAGCATTGTCATCAGCTTCCAAAGAATGAAGACTGCAGCATGTGAGTTTGATGTTTGCTTTGATTTCCAATAAACAGCCATTTTAAAAATGTGATACCTGAGCTGATAAGCTGATACATCTGTAGAAAACAGCAAATGATCTGGTATTAATTGAACTCTAAATTAATTCAGATCTACATACAACACATGGAAAGTCACTGGGTAATATAAATTGGATTGTATAAACCTGACACATTTCTAAGAATATAAAATCTAAGAAGGGAGGGGAATGATCCAAAATTTGTTTCTCAGAAACAGGCTAAAACAAAGGGTTTTTTATTATTTATTCTGAAATATACTAGTTTTATATACAAAATTATTCTGTTTATATATTGCAATATTCCATTTATTAGTTTATCCAAGCTCTCAAAGTAGCTGAAATTTGCTTAATTTGCCAGACATAATCAGATCACAGAATTCCATATACAGAATTTCAGTTGTCTTACCATTATTGTTTTTAAAGTACAGAGTATTCTTAGTTCTGAGTATAAGTTTGGCTACCCAGAAACACAAAGGATATTCATTTGATTATCATGTCATGTCATGTCATGTCATATCGTATATCATATCATATCATATCATATAGCATAATATTGTTATTATATTATCATTGATATTCACTTGTCAGGATAGTGATGTATTTAAGATAACAGTGGTGACCTGTACGTCTTTAAAAAATTAGATGGCAATTCCAAAGATTTGTGTAAAGATGATACAAACACTGAAAATACCTGCTTAGAACCAAAGCTGCTGGCACTCATCCTCATGTAAAGCAGCCCTCTTCCCAGTTACTGTTAGTATATTCTCCTTCGTGTGGCGCAGAGTGGTAGGCCTCAGTATGTGACCCTCATGTGAGCCTCGTGTGGTGCAGAGTTGTGGGAGGCAGTATTGCAACTCAAAACTCTCCCTGCGACCCAAGTTCGAACCCAGCGGAAGCTGGATTCTCAGGTAGCCGGCTCAAGTCGACTCAGCCTTCCATCCTTCCAAGGTTGGTAAAATGAGTATCCAGCTTGCTGGGGAAGGTGATGACTGGGGAAGGCAATGGCAAACCACCCTGCTATAGTCTGCCAAGAAAATGTCACAAAAGCAGCGTCCCCCCAAAAGGTCAGACATGACTCGGTGCTTGCACAGGGGACCTTTCACCTTTTCATATTCTCCTTCAGTGATTCTTTACAAGATATTCAGTGCATCTTATAGTCAAATTATATGTGATCACTTTCAATTTTTGAGATCGGAGGATGTAGACAAAATACTTGACACTGTTTGAGATATCACATGTTCTCATGAGCACGTTTCATCTTAGTTTATTGAACAGGGCTGCAACTGGGGGGGGCAAGCAGAGCATGTGCCCCGGGCGCCGTGCTGGGGAGGCGCCAAAATGAGCACTGGGGGAGTGCCAAAATGGGGACGGAATCCATGTTTGCCCCGGGTGACACCGATCCTAGTTGCGGGCCTGTTATTGAAGCTAGGTAAAGAGGTTTGACTGGATGCATCCCTTGGATAATGCATGCATTCTTGCATTAAAAAGGCAGTGGTCCATCTACTTCTGAAGAACCCCATCCAGGACTGAAAGGATTACATCAACTACTTCAAAGTAGCCAAATTCCACTTTTGGAGGCTTCCATGCAACTGCAGATGTTCTTGAAGAGCACCAATTATACTGATGCATTTCAGTCTGGATTTAGAGCAGAATGGTTGAAAAAGGACTCTCTGCAAAAGAAAAACAGAAGGAATGTCTGTCTGTTGATCCTATTTGATCTCTTTGAAAGTTTTATTCCTTTTATTTCTTTCCTTAGCAGACAACCATTGACCTAGTTGTCACTGATATCACTGATAGCTCCTGAACTGCCTCCACAAGCTGGGAATTAAGGTCTTTGTGCTGCAGTGTTTCAACCCTTACTTTCAGGGAAGGTCACTTTGTTGAGTGATTGTGCACCTGTATCCTGACAGTTATGCTGTGACATGATATTGTTTTGCCTCCAATCCTATCTAACATCGATTCTGAAGGTGCTGGGGATGATCATCAGGAGTTTGGGGACTGTCATCAACATGCTGACAAAACTCTGCTTTCCATTTCTCCATAACATCTCAGTCAGGAGAAGCTGTGCATGTTCTGAACTAGTGGCTAGATGCAGTGATGGCTGAAGGCCAATAAACAGAGCTAAATCTTGACAAGACTGGGAGTTTGTACCTAAGTGAATCCTGGATATGAGAATGGAGTAGTTTGCCTATTCTAAATAGGTTTGCAGTCCCATAGAAAAAACAAATACATAGTCTTGGGGGTGTTTCCAGGTTATCATTTGTCAGCGGAGGCCCAGATAAACTCAGGAGTGCCTATTGCCAGTTAGTATATCACCTATGCCCTTTCACGGACAGAGATAACTGCAGCTAGGTTGAATGTAGCAGCCGAACTGCTGAATGTGACACATGCTAAACGTCTGTAGTGGCTGCCAGTTAAATACTGAGCCAGGTTCAAGGTTTTGCTTTTGATATATAAGACACTAAATAATTGTAACCTGGATATCTGATAGTCCATCTTCACCATTACAGGCCCGGTTGATTAGGTCATTAGAGAAGGTCCTACTACATGTCTCCCAAGATTGACAGAATATTATCTTGTGGTTACTCATACATGAGCGTTCTCTGTGATTGCATTTGCACTCTGGAATGATCTTCCCTTGAAATTTATCAAGTATCTACTACTATTCTGTGACCATGTTATGAAACAGGACCTTATATTTTCTACGGGGGCAGGATTGGAATACATTGAATTAGTGCTGTTCTGCCATTAGATGGCTCATTGCCTCTAGTACTTCTCAGAACTATTCAAATGCATATTGCTTTGTACTTACTATAAGTAATTGGTTAATATAAGTAGCAATTGTGCTACTCTCAGTGGAAACTAGAGACAATAGTTACAATCCATTAATAATATGAATAACTATATTAAAGATTAACTTAAAGTGAGGAATTGGAGCTTTTGTTAAATTAATTTAAATATTTTTTACATTTAAGAAAATCTGCTAGTAAGAAGATAATTGCTTATGTATATACTTATTTAACAAGGTTAATCAATTTATTAATTATTTGTAACAAGATTCAGAGTATTTAACATTGCTTAAGGTTGTTTTCCATATTGCCTACCTTATCAATCATGCATGAGAAAAGTCTTCAACTTTTTCTGGAAGGCCAGGAGAGAGTGGCTTGCCTCACCTCTGGGGGAAGAATGTTCCAAAGGGTAGGAGCCACTGCAGAGAAGTCCCACTTCCTGGACCCCACCAGACAGAATTCTCTTACAGGCAGGGTCTGTAACATGCCCTCTCTTCATGACCATGTGGGACGGGTCAATGTAATGGGGATGAGACTCCATGACTGTTACAAATCTCTGTAAATAAAGTAAATGTACAGTAAACATTAGCAAAAATCATAGTGATAAGCTGAAGAAACCTGTGTGATGTATTCTTCTGAATATGATAGCAATCCTCTGAGAATACAGTAAGATTTAATTGATAATAGAAAAGCAAATGTTGGCTTAAAAAAAGTTGAAAGTACTAAGCAATATCTGTGGAACTTTAGAAAGAGTTATATATTCCTAAAGGATAGAATATCATATTCCTCTAATAATGTAATCTTCAGTGGTCATTTCTGAAACAGTTTTCTGAAGTACATAGATATTTAAGATACTAGGATAATTTTTAAAAATGTAATGTGAAAAATGTCTAAATCTAGAATAATAGATTTAGTGTTTACATTTAAGAAGTCTTCATATTTTGGTGCAAATTGCAATCATTGTTGGGGTATAATTCAAGTTCCACTCTTTGGTACTTGCATTGCATCACTGCAATACACATTTTGTTACTTGCCCTCCCCATCCCCCATAGGCATACTGTATACTGTATGAGTATAATTTTAATAATACACAGCATAGCTCATAGATAAAATAGTTTTCTTTGCATTTGTTCTATGAGAGCAGTGATGACTTTCTACCCATCACGGTGTTCTCAAAAGATTTTCCAGATTCTCTTTTCTAATAGTACATTAAATGGTAAACCCAATTTCCAGTTGCCCTGTTCTCTGATGCTTTTATTCTTACAATCTTTACATTACTATCTCATTTTTCTTCTTTACAGATTAGTTATTTGTGTAAGTTAGAACTATGTTAAATTAACTGAGTTAATGTTACAATGCTAATGAAAGCTAGCGAGTTTCATTACTTACATTTAAGTGTCACTTTGGGAAAGTTCAAGAAGCCAACTACAGAGATAGCTGATCTGCTGACATCAGGGGAAGTAAATGTGTCAATATATGAGGATAAAGAGATTACAGAAGAGCTAAATAAATTGTGCTGTTTTGTTTTCAGTTTGTCAGTAAGATCTAGGACTTCGTTTCTTACCATCACTATTTGCCTCAATTTAACTTCTTAATTTGTTAATAAATGGAAGTAAGGAGTGACTGTGGACAAGTGCGTTGGTGACATCAAAGTATTTGGTGTAGTTAGCTTTAAAGGGGTATGTACTGACTGCTGGAACAGATATTTCATTTTAAGTAACTACTGTATAAAACAAAACAATATAGTTGGGGAATCATTGCTGATGGTGACAGTCATGAAGGCTTTGTGGGCTCATGGGACATGGACCAACTGCCAACACGCCTTCTTGTGAATTTTTTCCTGCCCTTTTATTAGCAAAGCAAGGTAAGTTCTTAGTTTTGATTTTATGCATATAAAGCATTTCAGACAGCTATTTCATTACAGCATGATTGATTACTTTTCCCTACTTTTCTGCCTCTCTCCCTTTCTGATAGGCAGCAGCAAAATGCTGGCAAAACTGTGAAACAACAGCTAGATTTGTGTGCCTCTGGCCATGCATTTTAAAGTTAACTATCTCTGTATGGACATGTGCACAGCCCACATGTTCACTAAATATGTGCAATGCCATTTCTATATTCCTACTTCCTACTTAGAGTTAAGTAAGGGGTTAATTATACTGGCTGACAGGTGGCATTCTGACTTTCTTCAATCTCCATAGAAGACATCTGCACTGGGAAGATGTGTCCCTCATTGCCTCTACTTTTTTCTTCAGTAGTTTTTGGATTTTAATCCAGGTCTCCTTCAAGAGTGTTTTCCCCAGTCTTTGGAACCAATAAGACTTCAACAACCAACACTACCTAAAATCCATTTGGGTTTGGCATTTCACTCCCCACCTTCTTCTTTCCAAAAGTTTGTCTTTAAATTTCCAGCTGTTTCCTCCCCCTTGCCAGCAGTTTTCCTATGGGAAAACTATTGTCTGAAAATATGGGTTATCTCTACTTCTCTTCGTTTCTATCCACTAAAAAATAAAAGCATGTATGTTTAGGTGACTATATGACAGGATGGCAGACACCCCTAGAGGCTGTGACACAGTGGCAGAATAGAAAAGGAACATTGGGATTACAGTGGATAGTTCTACAACTAATAGACAACTACTAAGGGAAAAATAAATTCTATTTTTGGAACCATTAGGAAATAAATTGAATATATAACTGCCAATATTATAATAGTTTAAGTAAATATGCATAAAGCAACAGGTTCACATTGGTTGGACACAGATTATCAACACCATTATCAGATAAACTGGTGTAACAGAGGATACACCAGGGGGCACTTTGCTGGAGCCCCTCAATCCTGCAGGTTTGTTCACTTTGATAAATGCATGTAAACATCATGTGAAAGTTCTACCTATGCCAAACATGGTATTCTCACATGCCTTTCAAAAGAACATATTTCTGCAAACAAGATCTCTGTGGTTTCCATTTCATGAGAACTGATGTCTCTCTATATATCTTGGAGAAAATAGTGGAAATGTCTGAAATAAATATTAAATATTCTAGTAGTAAAGTAAATTGATGGGCAGGTTGCTAAAACATGAAACATATGTGTCTATGGGATGGAATCAGGTCGTCTATAAATCTAATAAATAAATTCATGTTCTGTGGCACAGATATTTATGCTACAGAATAATCATATTGAATAAATATGATAGAATATTTTGTTAAACTCCAACTTTTGAGAGGGAGCTGTTGTTCCTTTGGATGTAACGAAGGAAAAGAAAATCACTACCCCGATTCTGCTGAGACATGAGCTGTATTTGATTTCTTTTCTGCTTGACATGGTTCCCTTCTAGCTGGTCATTATAAGAAGTTTATAATTTTAAGAAGTTGTATTTGTAGGCCACATGCAGGTTGAATAATAGTACATTCCTTTATATATTTTTCAGAATGAGATTTATTTATTTTCTGTGTACAGTAGCATTTCCCAGCTCTCCCTACCTCTCCCCCACTCCATGTGTTGAGACTGTAACTCTCAGAATTATTGATGTTGGATTATGAGATTGCAAAATAAAATATTTCAGTGACACTTATGACTAAGGATGTAAGTGAGTATTTCATATTAATTCATGCCTCTTTTTTCTTCATCTCTACAGAAACTTCATCTTATATTTAGAACACAAGGCACTGAAGGATAAAACAGATTAACATGGAAAGTGAATACTATTGCTGTTTCCTTTTCTCTGGATGGATATAAGTGATGTGATCATCAGATTATTTCAAATATTAATTTGTTAAAAAAAAAAAAGATAAGGGTTTGGCTGACGTCCTTCTCCAGAAGTCTAAAGCGTATTAAAAAGAAATGACAAGTCTATTGGCAGAAGATACTGTGGAGTCCCAGGGCTCAGATGAACTTGAATGCAAAATCTGTTACAATCGCTATAACCTGAGACAGAGAAAACCTAAAGTCCTGGAGTGTTGCCACAGAGTATGTGCCAAATGCCTTTGCAAGATCATAGACTTTGGGGAATCTCCTCAGGGAGTCATTGTTTGTCCATTCTGTAGGTTTGAGACATGCCTGCCTGATGATGAGGTGAGTAGTCTTCCAGATGATAATAACATCCTTGTCAATTTGGCTTATGGAGGAAAGGTAAAGAAGTGCCTACCAGACAATCCCACAGAACTCTTGCTGACTCCCAAAAGGTTGGCATCCCTGGTCAGTCCTTCCCACACTTCCTCCAACTGTCTGGTTATTACCATCATGGAAGTACAGAGAGAGAGCCCCCCAACACTGAACTCAACCCCAGTTGTGGAATTCTACAGGCCCTCAAGCTTTGATTCTGTTGCATCAGTACCCCACAACTGGACAGTGTGGAACTGTACATCCTTGCTCTTCCAAACTTCAATTCGAGTCCTAGTTTGGTTGCTAGGCTTACTGTATTTTAGTTCCTTGCCTTTAGGGATCTACTTACTGGTATCAAAGAAAGTCACTCTTGGGGTAGTATTTGTCAGCCTTGTTCCCTCGAGTCTTGTTATTCTCATGGTTTATGGCTTTTGCCAATGTATATGTCATGAGTTTTTGGAATGTATGGCTTCTTCTTAGTGGCAATTGCAATGAAATAAGCAATGAAACATATGAAATTGCCATAGATGTAGCACAGTTAACTTATATTTCTCTTTTATATTCTTGTTACTTTTATCCACTGAATAAGAATATTGACCAGTTTTGTGGTCTTTTTATTACTTTTAGGAGTAAATGAATTGTTTTCTTCTGCTTTATGCTGTTTATCAGTGAATAATAATTTTTAATACAAGCAATAGAAAGATGAGACCAGAATAACTTCTTAACTAGGTGCCTGATGCTACATTGCAGTAGTGAATTCATTTAAAATAGTTTATTCATTTAGGAATACAATTGGCCTTTCTGGAGCCATTTCAAATGAAATATCTATTACATTAAACTGTCTGTTATTTCTACTGGTGTTTGAGTAATGTTCTTTGGGATGTAATTAACTGGAGCCCTCTGCTGCATCAACTCCATTGAAAACAGAAGAACAGATCTACCAGAGCACTTGGACATTTCATTAGAATTCCATAGGTTTCCCTGTGGATGCATAGGTTTCCCAGGTTCAGGTTTTTACAATACACAAAAGAAAACTGGTGATATCCCTATACCAGATGTCTTCAGTAAGCTCAGAGAAGTCTGAAGAAAAAACTGTAAGAGAAAGATGGATGCTTGAGTATTTAAGGGAATCAGATAGGTAGAAGACTGCAAAAAGCAAAATCCACCATCTTAAGGCATACACCATAATAACAAAGGATGCGCTTTTGTCCTTTGCTTATGTTTATCCTCAACTATTTTCTGTTTGCAGGAAAACAGAATTGATTTCACAACTGGTTTCACAAATGGCAATTTAAATTGTCATTCTTTATTATACACATAGCTTATGTACTTTTATTTCTTTCCAGTTGTGACCATATGGATGGAAGCCTTTGGGCCTTTCCCCACTTGCGCTTAACCATGGCACATCTTTCTTCTAAGATGTCCACATAACATAAATCAGAGAATCTTTAACTTATTTGTAGCTGTACCAATGTTAAAATAGCAATATTTCCCCTTATTCCAGCACTGCCCAAGAGCAACCTCAAGCTTTATTAAATCTATTAGGCTTTTCCACCCCATTACCTTGGAAGGGCGTCAACTGCAGTGTCTGAAAAAGGCAGTACTGTAAAGCAAGTCTAGAAATCAGCAGTGGCAACAACACAGCGGATTTAATGTCGATACAGGTTTCTGCTGACTCTTAAGATGATGGGTAGCACTTCAACCAAGCAGTGAGGAAAGGCTCTTTTTCTTGTAATATATATTGTTGAGGAATTAGAAAGAGGAGAAGGGGGAAGGGAGGGCAAAGGAGGAGGAGGAGCACCTTTAGAGGATTTTCAGCCAGGGTTTCTCAGAAAACTTAGGGGGGATTTCCATCTTGACTACCTACAGAATACAGGGTTTACCCAGCACATATCAAACCAGTAATGCACTAAATATCATAACAAAAAACATGGTTTCAGTCTGCAAGTAGAAAAATGTTAAATTTTTAACATTTAATAAGGAGAATGTAATTGGACTGTAATAATATGAGTTAAGCTGTATAATGATATTTGCTGTTTCGTTCTGTTTTAAATGTTATTAATATTTAGATGTCTTTAAGGACTTTACAATACAAAGAGGGTGTTAGGGATCATATGCAGTATGTAGTAGAATGCGAAAAAGCAAACAACACAAATAAGATTTTGGATGCAGTAGTAACAGGAAAGAAGACCAATTCCATTTTTCTATCAAAAATCTTTACTGTAATACTGTAACACTGGTAATTTTGACATAGCATCATGTTAGTCTGAAAAAATGTAGGATATAGCTTGGTCTTACTGTCCTGTTGAAATCCTGTTGAAATCATAAAAATGCTTACTTTTATCTCGAATTACAATGTTTTACAAAGCAACACACCCAAAGCCTAAAGAAAGTTAATTTTGCCAATTGCTAACAGCATTAAAAACAATTTCTTAGAATGATAAGTACTACTTTAATATGTTTGTAGCAATGCATGTGTAGTCAGATGAAATGGACCAGCACCAGTAAACCACAAAGTATAACTAATCCATCACTCCCATATGAAAAAAAAACCCATTCAAGAAAAAATGTTTTATACTGTCTGTAACGTTTGTATAACTTGTTTGTGTGTATACATGTTACAAGGATTTATATATTTGTAGGGAATTCATATTCAGATTGTTCAAGTTGTACTATTTCATAATAAATTGATTCTTCATGAAAGATGAGGTTAAGGTAAACGTGTTCCATTTCTGTAAATGTGAATTGTGACTGCAGTGATACTGATGTTTTGCCATGCTAGGTTTTGGGCCTATTAATTAAGAATTTTTGTTGACACAGTATCATATTCCACATGTTTCAAAATGTGCCTTAAAACCAATTTTTATTATTTCCATTCATAATCATATGCACTATTAATGAAGTAATAATCATACTGTACATCATTTCAAGTGATCAAAGTACTTCAAAAACTTTACAACTCCTAGAGCGTAATATTACTGAGCTGTATCGCAAGTTCTTCTCTCATCCATACAATAATTCCTGAAATGTTATTTTTCTTTATCTACTACTAGCATTATTTTCTATATGATTTTAAAATATTATTTGGAACCCTAAACTCTGTATGATATTCATATTGAATATTTTGAACTCATACCAGTAAGCAAATGAGTTTAAAAATCAAAGTTGAATTTAGAGGCTTAACTGAGGAGGTACAGAAGCAGCTGGTGTTTCTTCTCTTACGCCTTGGGTTGTCAGAAATTACATGAGTGATAACATGAGTTATCCTGTCATTGTGATGACTGCCTCCCTCAAGGAACACACAATGTGTCATGAGTACTGATGGCGAGCAGGAGGGGGCCCCTATCCAGGGGGGAAAACACATGCGTAGTACTGAGGAGTTAAGCAGCCATTCAAAGAGACACAGATCAGACCCACCTTGACTTTTGGGGTTTATCTGTCTGGGTTTTCCCACGCTTCTTCAGTTTGTTAGGATTTTCTGTCTAATGTAGCAGTAATAAACACTAGAGACCTATTCCTTGTCTCAGCGTGGTTCCTGGCTGTTAGGACACAATGCACTCCAATGTACCTTCCTGATGTTTCCCTCAAAATCCTGCTTTCTCTCTTGACTGCTTTTGCACACTCTTTTTTGCAATTACAGCTTTCATGTGCTGGTGACGGACTGCAAGGTATGTTAGAGTTGTGATATCGCCAGTTACTAGTGGAACTCTGCTTGAAGAAGAAGAAACACATATCTTGTGTAACTAGGGAAAATGAAAACTGGACAGTTTTCTGATGCTTTTGTGAAACTGATTAAGATGCAGGAGCACTATTTTCTATGTAATTTTATTTTTAAAAACCAAGGAAGTAAAGCCCTACCTTGCTGTGAGTGAATGAATGCAGGGAGGGCCTTTTTAAAAGTAAAAGAAAGAAAAATAAAGGGAAAGGTGTTAGGCTGCCTCTATAAGATAGAGCAACTTCATCACAGAATTCACCCCTCCCTTTGTACGGGCTTCATTTAATTAGCTCTCCCTTCCAACTTTAACAAATGGGGAACATTAAAGCAGAGCATACAGTTGAGAAGCAGCTCTACTGGAAACAAACTAAATCACATTTTTATAAGATTGTGAATTGAATAGAGAACAAGTAATATGCTAAGAGAGAATGGGAGGGAAGAGATGCTCCTGATCTCTCCTAGCCCCAAAGGACTGGTAGTGGTGGGAAACAATTTATTTTTAAATTATGTACATCATATGCATGGGAATGGTGATGTGAACCTGTGCATCTTTACCGGGTGAAAGTTAAACTAAACTTTGGCTGAAAGCAACCATTACAGCAACTAGAGCATGCAACAATAGTGCTGTTATAAAAAAGAAATGTGTGTGTTGCTATTTAGCACCACTGAGTTCTTTAGTGTTGCGAAGTACGTACTCCTCGTTCATCTTCTAAACATGGTAGACACTGTGCTGTGCAGTTAGTCATGTCCTTTCTGATCAATTGTACTTTGAAAAACTGCCACCTTTATGGACCCCACTCCTTCAGGTTACCCAACTCTGGGTGACTATGTGCTCTTATCTGTGTTATTTTCTTGGCAACAACATGTTTTCTCTACTTCCCTTCTAGCCTACAACTCTGGAATTTCCTAGTGATTTTCATTAAAGTATTAACCAGGCCTAATAAAGGTAAAGGTTTCCCTTGACGTAAAGTCCAGTCGTGTCCGACTCTAGGGGGCGGTGCTCATCTCCGTTTCAAAGCCTTGGAGCCGGCGTTGTCCATAGGACACTTCCGGGTCATGTGGCCAGCATGACTCACGGAACGCCGTTACCTTCCCGCCGAAGCGGTACCAATTAATCTACTCACATTTGCATGTTTTCGAACTGCTTGGTGTGCAGAAGCTGGGACGAGCAACGGGAGCTCACCCCGCCACGCGGTTTCGAACCACCGACCTTCTGATCGACAGCTCAGCGGTTTAACCCGCAGCGCCACCGCGTCCCTAACCAGGCCTAGTCCTGCTTAAATGTTTTAAGATCAGCTTAATTTCAGCTAGCTGTTGCAAAGGCTAGCCAATCAAACTTCTTCACTGCTAGCAGAATGAGACAAGGAGAGAAGGCAGATAATTATAATATAGAGCAGATGTTCTACGTTCTATCTAAATGGCTTTTGAAAAACAATAAAAATTTAAATGGCTTCTCCCAAGATTAATTTCTTCAGAGAAGTGGTACATCTGATTTTAAAAATGTGAGTTTGGATCCATATCATGTTTACTGTATCACCAATTAAGATGAGTTTCACCTTCTGAATATTTAGATTGCTGAGGTGCCTGGAAGGCCTAATTTTTATATATCTCAAATGATGAATACATCCTGAAACTTCAAAACCTGCAAGCCAGAGGA
The DNA here is from genome assembly GCF_035149785.1 of Candoia aspera. Lineage (NCBI taxonomy): Eukaryota > Metazoa > Chordata > Lepidosauria > Squamata > Candoiidae > Candoia > Candoia aspera. The sequence goes on from NC_086155.1 coordinate 143,467,108, forward strand.
GACTGAAACCATGTAGAAAACTGGGTATTGTCTCAAAATAAGAACTCAAAGTCCTGGAAAATCAGTCACATTTCCTATGAAGTATAGTCGGTAAGAAGGCTGTTTCTATAACTGTTTTGAGATCCATTACAGTCACACGTGTTTTCAGCAAATAAAATATGGTTATAAAGTTATTTTGTTTCATTTATTCATTCTGTTATACTATAGGGATGTCAATGGTACAGGTAAGTAAAGGATAATGGAATGCCTATTATTCATGTAGATAGGCAGAATTACTTTGAGCTTGTCAATACAACATGGCTTTTATAGTCATAAAAAGCCATTTGTCTTACACTGCGTGACTTCATGAAAGCAAGGGTGGTATTTTGGATGCTTTACATTTTTCTTTTTTACTATTATATTATGTATTTTAATCTGAAATTTGATCTTAAAATCAACAATATATACTGCACATTTAAATAACTAATTCATTAAATGAAGTAGCTCCTGGTATGCATGATAGACATTCCTTTATATAGTATAAATTATATTGAACTGCATGGCTGTGAGAGAAATGGAAGTGGTTAAGTCCTTACAACCAACTAGAGGCCATTTCTTCAACTTTTCTCACTTTGTTTCTTCTGCTGTAGAATTATCTGATGTTGTTCTTCAAATAATATAATTCCTGATGTTGGGATTTCCCTGCTTCTATTGAGAAATTGATGATACATTATTTGTTGATATGCTATATGTGACAATTACCTTCCAAATTACTTTTTTAAATTAAAATGAAATCCATTTTATGCTGTGGATTTATATGGATATTGTTCAGTGTGAAATATATACTTTATTTATAAATGGATTTGGTCTGAAACTTTTATATCTGCTGTTATCATAATAGCTGCAATCACTGATTTATACAAATTTGCTGGGTACAAGCTACCTTGATGCCATGTATATTTCTGGAGGGAATAGCATGGGATTCACTCTGCAAAACAGTTCTTGGGCTATTCTGTTTGTATTATTGTTAACTCAGAGCAGTTAAATGGAGTTATGGCAGGTGCATTCACCCAGGATAATCTGTAGACCTTGCTGAACATTACCAGGAAGCATTTGCCCACCTTGTGGAATCAGGTTGTGATAGATGGATCTAGTCATTGGTCAAAACTCTCATCCTGCCTCAATCCCACACCATGATTGGGAGAGCTATTACTGGATATTTTTCCCATTGACTGGTGATGTTTGGTGGGAGAAGAAATAAAGCCAGGTGGATTTCCCTCCCAGTAGAGCTCCAGGGGAATACACCAATCATTTTTCTTAAATTGTTCTGCATTAAAGCTGTAAACACAGCATCACTCATCTGAGGCAGATTAGAGTTCAAACGTCAGGGTAATGTAATTTATGCCAGCATACACAAGGTCTGGAAATGCACAATAGTGCAGCCATGAGAAAGAGACCAAAACTTAAAGTAATTGGTCCAAGGAGAATCTGGGCAACTAACAACATGTAAAAACAATTAAAAATTATATTAACAAACAATAAAACTCACAGATTTTAAAAATGCAATTTTATAGAAAGGAAGCTAGTAAAGTTTAGGAAAATAGGGAAAAAAATAACAGATACCTCGAACACAAAAATATCCTAGGAAAACATAAGCGCTACACTCAAAATCCCAAGCAATATTTTTTTGCTCACATACTCCCCCAAGCAAACACGTGCATACATAAAACTCAAGCCAAGCACATACCTCCCCCAAACCAACCAATTCATTAATATTGGCATAAATCACTTTTTTAAAAAAAAGATAAATGCATTGTTCACTTTCCAGCATCATTCTTGGGGGTGGGGTGTAAAAAAAGTCAAGATAGTGGCCATAGCCATTTGATCAAAACCCCACCCATTTTTTATGTGTGTCATGACCTCCAGCTTACCTTCTGTCTTTTTTCAGGGTACATCTCAAAACCAAGTACTAGGAGACTGCACCCATTCACTAGTTTAGAATCCATGTGAGACTCATTTTTGAAAATACAGATGGTGTTACACTTTGCAGCATCCCAACTTCCCCAGTGTAGAAAAACCAGAAAGAATAGAGAACATGATGGTCACCAAGGGAGATGTCAGTGGACACTACATTGGGGAACCAAAGAGGGCATTTGAACAAGTTACAGTAGTCATAATGCAGTGCATAGTTATGAAATCTGCAGAGATTTAGCCAATTAAATAAATAGCTCTGTACTATATTCCAGCCATTACTTTACTTATTGGTCTTAGTTTCCTATATGCTCTTTCAAGTGGCTATACAGGAGTAATCAGGAATCCACTAAGAGTTCAAATGTTTTAGCAACTGTCCATCTGAACATCATTTTCCATAATAAAAAAGTCAAAGTCAGCAATTTCAGTTTTTAAACTTTTATGCTAATACTAATGATACAGTTCAGATGTCTGATGTTGTTTTTGAATTTTGGAGAAATTCAGATAGTAAGGGTCATCTGATTTTCTTAAATGGGACAATGAATATTTCAAAACTCTTCTAATACTGTATTGCATAAGCTTGTTGTAAATGTTAGCTACTGTTGACATCAGTTCCAACAAATATATTTAGCACAATGCACTAATGTGTTGGGTTGGTAAACTGCTTAATGAGTCTTAAGGGAGTTTTCTTTGATTTGTTTTAAATGGCAGTCATAACAAAGAGAACAATTAGCTTACAGAGATACGATTCTTAAAATGCTTCCTAAAGTCTGTTCATTGCCACTTTCACCAGGAACTTTGACAGTTTACATACTACCTACGATAAAACTAACCTGTGCCCTACATTTTCTTACATACAGGCAAATATACTTTTCCCTAGCACTGTATGCGATCTATATGAGACAAAAGCTACCATACCTTCACCTTTTTCCTCTAGGGAAATGAAGCATTTCTGTGAATCTAGATATAAATTATTAGTGCTAGAACTGGAAAGCATCTTTGAAGTCTTCTTGTCCTCCCATCTGCTCAGTGTCTCTATTATCAGTGGCCTTTTGTGCCTTTCAGTGTTGTTTATACAAGCATGCTTATCTTGCAGTGGCAACTGAAAGAAATGACTTTTGCAGGTGTGCTGAGTCCTCATAGATATAATGCTACATTCAGCTTTTGTACACCATTCAGTAGTTTTAAAATGGAGTCTCTTATCTAATCTAATTGAAAGTCTTCTAAGCTCTGTTTCAGCAACAAACCTGTGTGTATATATAAGAACAAGGTGTGGGAATCATTTTTTATTTCTTCTTTCCTCCTAAATCCAAATGTTCATTTGAACATGTAGTATCAGCTATAAAGCTGCTTCCCATTCCTGCTCAGAGAAGCTCTTAAAGCTAATGGACTCCTGATAGTTGGTCCCATCATTTTGGTGCTACTCTAATTCAAGTCCCAACAAGCAGTTTTCTTTATGATTCACATACCCTTGCATCCAGCGATTTAAGTAATAGTAGCAGAGAGGGCAGAGGAGAATGGGGACAGAGAAGGCTGACCGGGGATCAGAGGAGAGATGGCCTGACCGCATCAGTCTGAAACAGCCAAGAAGCCCATGAAAGCTCTTATGCAGTCAAAAGTAAACAATGTGATACAATATCAGGCCATTGCTAAAACAAGGAACAGATGGAAACTCCATCTTCCACCCAAAAGTGTATCACTTGTATCCCTTTATGTAGACTGGGAGAAAAAGGCACAAGAAATTTGGACCCTGATTGGTATAAGTACAGATCACATTTGATATGGGACAGCTGCTGAAATTATTTGGCTTTTTAGCTTTTTTACAATACATTTTACTGATAGAAATTCTTGGATTTTTAATGTCCATTACATTGGTTTCTGCACAGCCTGACAAGGCTGACAAAGTGTCTCTCTGACCCTACCTACTACTGATCACCTGAGTGTCCCTTCTAAATAACAGGTGGTAAAGCAGAACAGATTTTACATATGATGCTACTGTCATTGGATGCTGTTGGCTTAGGCAGGAAAACATTAACGCTAGTACAGCTAAGGATGATTTAAGCATGGCACAGGGCCAAGGTATTGGCTGGACTGCCTCTCCTTAAGAGTATCTGCCCATCCCAATTGGTTAGATAGGATAGGCATGCTCTGGGTCCCTTCCTTTAAATGTCAACTAGTACGACCCCGGAGGCACACCTTCTCCATAGCTGCCCCAGCCATCCCACTTGAGAGCCTTCCAGAATGCCATGAAGACCTGGCTGTTCCCCCAAGCATAAGATATTTTTAAAGTTGTTTTTATTGGTTACTGTCAGCCACCTAGGATCATTGTGTGAGGTAGGTGGCCACATAAGTTATCTAAATAAATAAGAACTGTCTGGTTCATTCATGAGGACAAGGTTAAAACAGTATCATGGGTACACTGCAGGAAGAGATATTGCTAGGGCATATTAGTACCATGGTTAGGGATAAGTGAGGAAAGATCCATGGGCGAACAGATAGCAGTACTCATGCCCCCATCACCACACAAATGGATGATGTGCTATACATGGGGTTGCCCTTAAAGACCACCCAGAAGTTTCAATTAGTTCAGAATGCAGTGATTCGTTTGATGGCTGGTGCTTGCTACCATGAACACATCTCCACATCTTGGAGCACATTTGTGCTCCAAGTCCTGCATTGGATTACTGTTAGCTTTCAACTGCAGTTCAAGCTGCTGATCATTACCTATGAAGCCCTACATGAGTTGGCACTGAGAGACCTACAGGGTTGCCTTCTCTGACCAGAATCAGCCTGTCCAATCCATATATCTCCAGAGAAACTGCTATCAATCTTCCATTTTTGTAAGGTACATGATATGGAGGCTCCTAAGGTGCTGCTTTACTGTGGCTGCATCTATTTTATGGAATATCCTCTCACTAGAAGTTAGGTTGGCTCCACATTTTTGGCCTTCTGGAAACTATTGAAAACAGTGTTATTCCAGAAGCCTAGTGATAGATGACTTCTTGGTTGCGTGATTTGTAACTATGGTTTTATTATGATGGTTATGTAATCAGTTTTTCATTTTACCATGGAATGAATGAAACACACACACACACAGCACTTTAGTCTTTTGGTCTGACCCAGCAGGGTCCTCCTTATGTTCTTATACATGCAACATTCCAGATCAGTTCCAGATAAGTAGTAACAGTGACAGTTAAGACCAAAGAATGACTTACGGACTGGAATAAAATATTATTTGCTTGACATTCAGTTTGCTTGATGCAAGAATAAAAATGGAATAGCTGTCATTAACCTCTCAACAAGATTTTCTGATGAGGTGGATGTATAATGACATGGTAGCACTATTTATCCTTTGAATGTAGAGAAAATATTCCATTTGCTAGTATGTGCAGTCAGGACCAGAAATATTGGAACAAGGATAACTGTTTTGGCATTTGGCCTCTGTATACCACCACATTGAAGTTGAAAGGAAACACACCCAGATGGGAGTGAAGTCAGGACTTTCAGCTGTAATTCAAGGGATTTCACAAAAGTGGGGCAATAACCATTCAGGAAGTACAGCCAGTGGCAAACACACACCTCCATCGGTGGCTCATAAGTAATGGAACAAATGGCTGACAAGCAGCTGCATGGCCAGGTGTGACCTGTTTCCTGGGTACCCCATGACCAATCAAGCAGATAAAAGGCCTGGAGGTGGTTCGGAGTGTTACATTTGCATTTGGTAGCTGTTCACTGGAACTCTCAACATGAGGTCCAAAGAGCTGTCCATGCGAGTGAAGGAGGCCATCATTAGGCTGAGAAAACAAAATAAACCCATCAGAGAGAGCAAAAACATTGGGAGTGGCCAATACAGCAGTTTGGAACATCCTGAAAAAGAAGGAATTAACTGGCAAGCTCAGCAACAGCAAAAGGCCTGGAGGACCACAGAAGACAACTAAAGTGGATGACCACAGAATTCAGCTCATGATGAAGAGGAACCCTTTCACAACATCTAGCCAGGTCAAGAACGCTCTTTTTGTGTTCTAAACATTATTTCAAAATATAATAAAATACAAAACATTACATACAATAAATACAACAAACAAAACAAAGACAACATTTAAGAAAAGAAAAAACAACCTCGATTATAAATACAACCATAAGATAAAAAATAAGATAAAGAAAATAAAAGATGGTTTCCGACTATCCCCATTATAGATATACTTTTATTTGAAATACGATAATCTCTTTCCACTAGTTTATCCAACATTACCATTATTTCTATTCAATAAATAAAGTTTTAAATGAAACCTAGAATCATAACTTCATTTTTTTCTCTTACGAGCAGGTAATCTAAAAAAGGTCGCCATATGTCCATAAATCTAGAAACAGTTTTATCTCTTATTAAGTCTGTTAATTTTGCCATTTGTGCTATATCCATTAATTTAATTGTCCATTCTTCTATTGTTGGTACTTGTGGTTCCTTCCACCGTTGGGCATAAAGTATTCTTGCTGCAGTAATCATGTGTAGAAACAAATTACCATGTTTTTTCTTGAGTTCCTCCTCCATTAAACCTAATAGAAACAATTCTGGGTTTTTTGTTATATTTACTTTAAGGATTTTCTGAATAACAATATATATCTGATCCCAAAATTTCCTTGCTTTTTCACATGTCCACCAGAGGTGGTAGAAGATTCCTTCTCCCTGTGAGCATTTCCAACATACATTTGTTACATTTTTAAACATTTTCGATTATTTATCGGGTGTTAACTACCAATGGTACATCATTTTATAGAAATTTTCCTTTAAACTATAACTCAACGTAAATTTTAAACCTTTTGTCCACATCCTTTCACATTGCTCCATCATAATATTGTACCCAAAATTTCCAGCCCATTTAACCATACATTCCTTAACTTGTTCATCTTCCAAATTCATTTGCAATGGCATTTTATACATTTTAGTAATAATATGTTCATCATTCATACAAAGTTGATTTTCAAACAGAGTTGCTTCATTTACAAATCTATAATTCTTATTGTCCAACTTAAAATGTTCAAATAATTGTGTATAGGTAAACCAATGACATGAGTGGCCTTCTATCTCTAGTTTTTCTCTTGTCTTAAACATGGGTTTATCTTCTTCAAAATTTAACAAATCTTTATATCTTAACCATTTTATTTCTCTCACATTTCTCATCTTGCAAATGCCTCTTGAGGTGATATCCCCAAAGGTATATTAGATGACAATCTAAGTTTATATTTGTCCCAGATCCTTAATATAGCCTTCCTAATATAAGGTCAAGGATGCTCTTGAGGAGATAGACATGTCATTGTCAACATCTACAGTCAAGAGACAGCTTTATGAATGTAAATACAGAGGCTTCACAACAAGGTGCAAACCACTGGTAACGCTCAAGAACAGAAAGCCCAGATTAGGCTTTGCCAGCAAACACCTAAAAAAGCCTGCCCAGTTCTGGAATAAGATTCTTTGGACTGATAAAACCAAGATTAACTTGCACCAGAATGATGGGAAGAGAAAAGTATGGAGAAAGAAAGGAACAGTTCATGATCCAAAGCATACCACATCATCTGTCAAACATGGTGGAGGCAGTGTTATGGCATGGGCATGTATGGCTGCCAATGGAACCGGGTCACTGGTGTTTCTTGATGACCTGACTGCTGATAAAAGCAGCAGGATGCATTCTGAAGTGTACAGGGCTATACTTTCTGCTCAGATTCAGCCACAGGCTGCCATGCCGATAGGATACCGCTTCATATTACAGATGGATAATGACCTAAAACATACAGCAAAAGCTACCCAAGAGTTTCTCAAGCCAAAGAAGTGGGATGTTCTTCAATGGCCAAGTCAGTCACCTGATCTCAACCCAACAGAGCATGCTTTTCACTTACTGAAGACAAGACTGAAGGCAGAAAGACCCACAAACAAGTAGCAGCTGAAGGCAGCTGCAGTAAAGGCCTGGCAAAGCATCTCAAGGGAGGAAACTCAGCATTTGGTCATGTCCATGGGTTTCACACTTCAGGCAGTCATTGACTGCAAAGGATTTTCATCCAAGTATTAAAGGCAATCCCTTTGTTTGTAATGATGTTGATTTGTTCCATTACTTATGAGCCACCAATGATCGATGTGTGTGTATGCCACCGGCTGTACTTCCTGTATGGTTAGCGCCCCACTTTTGTGAAACCCCTTGAATTACAGCTGAAAGTCCTGACTTCGCTCCCATCTGGGTGTGTTTCCTTTCAACTTCAGTGTGGTGGTGTACAGAGGCCAAATGCCAAAACAGTTATCCTTGTTCCAATATTTCTGGTCCTGACTGTATAATAGCTTTCTTCCTTCTAGGATTTTCCACTGCTGTAAATTCTGTTAACAGTTGTATAGTGATGTCCAACTGCTAGCAGACTAGATGCACTGGATTCTTCTTCTTCTAGGTATCCATCCAACTTTCCTGACCAGTTCTGGGAAGTACACAAGAGATGCAGAATGTAAGGGAACAAGAGAAAGTCCCACTCTGTAGCAGAAGTCTGCTCATGTGATGTTAAACGTAGCCCAATATAAGCTACAATTCTTAGAAATGTATGTTCCTTCCTACTTGCTTCCCTATTCAAAAGGGCAAACTCTGCTGACCAGCAAATAAACACAGAAAAGGAGGATATGAAAAAATGTTTTCAGACACCCAATCAATCACTTTCATTCCTCACTGAATATGGGGCCATCTCCACCTAGTGGTTAAATACTTCTGTTGTTTCACAAATAAACAATAAAATGGGTTCAGCAGCTAAGTGGAGTCTTTGATACTAATTTTAAAAGATTTATTTTGACGTATTTATTTACGACATTTGTATACTCCTATTAGGTTCCTCAAGAGGTTTCAAAGCACAAAATAAGTGCAATTTAACAGGTATAACCTGCTCTGCTCCTTCTGGCTTTTTTGTAGTGGGAAAAAGTCATAGCTTTTCCACTCCGCCGAAAAAAAAATCTCCCCAACTTCTCTTGCCAACTCATGGGTGGCAGGTAAGTCTTTCTAGAAAGAAGGATTAATTCCCCTCCCCACCCCCACACATATTCTTTGATATTCTTGCCTTTAAATCATGTTTTAGGAACAATCGGTTTGCCAAGTTTGGGAGCAAGGAATACAATGAAAGTATTGTTATGCCTTTCAGCAGGAGGATGAAGTCATTAAAGATAGCACACTCCACCAATGGCCAGCTTCTGGACTGACATTACCCCAGTTCTCCCTTCAGCCCAGTGACCTAAGCAAGGTCCTGGCACATTCCCGGTAAGACTGGCCATGGACGCTTCCTTGAACCAACTTCTACAGCTGGAGAAACTTTGTAAACAACTCTTTTAGTGGGGGCGGGGGGAGAAGTCCTTCTGTATCTCTCCTTTCTGGGGGCAGGGGAGTAGGGAGACAAAAAGTTGCTTTTTATCACACAGGTTCTGCAACTGGGCATAAAAGCACAGGGGTTCTGAAAGTGTGGATCTCAGCCCCCTGGAGGTCACAAGCAAATGTGAAGGAGATCACCCCCACCCCTGCTCTGTCTGGACACAAGTAGCCTTCACTGAGTACTAGTTCTGCAGGGGGATGGTACCTTGCAATGGCAGGGTGGCAGGATGCTTTGGCTGCAGATCTTTTTGGAGCACATCCAGAAAGTTGTTGGGGCAGCCCCTCACTGGTGGCTAGGGGATTAGCTGAGGAGCGCCATTTCCTCCTTTTGGTACCCATCAAATGGGAGGCTTCTTTTGTGATTTCTGTGCCTATTCACGGAGGAGGGGGAATCACAGAAATTTATTTATACATGCAGGGCCACGCAAATTGATTTATTGGGAGTTGGGGAAATGGCACTACAAAGCTTGAAAATCTCTGGTTGAGCAGATAGGCAGTTATTGCTCAGGGCATCATAGACAATAGTAACTTACAGGTGACTTTTGCCCCCTATTTCCAACCATGCAAGAAATGGGAAAACATCATTTTAATCATCACTCTACTGAAGCAGCTGAGTGCTAATTAGAGATTACAGCTTCTGAATTTTGAATTTAACAGAGCTGTCGCTTTCTCTCTCTCTGCAGAACTTCAGGTCTGCCTTCTAATTCTGTCTCTGCATGTCAGCCCAACAAGATAGACCAGACTAAGAAACCAATGCCATTCAGGTCTAAAACTACTTTGTATTAGAACAGCTATTATAACAGAATCTTGCAAGTCTGAATGTGCTTCCCTCCTCCCTCACTTTATCTTCATGTGAATTGGGGAAGGATGTGTCTGAGACGTTTTCTCAAATTAGTTTCTTGGACTGGACTAAGCCGCACTTGTCTGATCACTGCTTTGGTAAGGGACCCTCCCACTTTCCTTCAAGGCCACTCTTTATGCCCTCTGCAGTGCACTATGCCCATTGCTAGGACACTGACATTCACAGGGGAGATGTCATGAAGAAATTAACTGCATTTCCTTTCCAGAGCACTGATCTTGGCTAACAACGAAGTCTCAGCTGAAAGGCCTTTCCATATTTAAAAAAAAATGGGGGGAAAATGAATATTGACTGATAGCCAGTGTGGTGGAATAGTTAAGGTGTTGGACAATCTGCACACAGCCACAGAAACTTACTGGATGACTTATCCGCGGGTGGGGGAAACACTGGACTTTAATGTGTTTTAATGTTTTTCTAATGAAGTTTAAGTCTAATTTGGAGTCACTACTGTCCACTATCAGTGTTGTCCCCTTCTCTTCTTAGAAATACAAATGGAGAGAAAGCCAGTTGGTGCTTCTCCATGTAGGCTGGCACTTGGATTTCCTTTGGGAAGGCAATGGGTCATTGCTGTGGAGAATGCACAACCATCAGCTTCACTGCTGGGTCTACAAGTTATCCAGGGTCTTGTGGGCTGGCTGTGACAATGGCAGATGGGCAAAGAAGACTCCTGAAGGCAGCATCCAAAGGCACCTCCAAGCAGGTCAGGAAGGTAGCAACAGTGTCAGAAGGCAGAAAACAAATGGCTTGTGGAAGCTCATAGTAGAACTAAATCTGGAGGATCACAACAAATCAGCTTTCCACAACTTGGCATTCTCTAGATATGTTGGAACTACAGTTACCCAGATTCTAAAACTTCAGCAAGTCTGGTAGGCAATTCTGAAAGCTGCAGTTTTAAAACAACCGAAGGCTGCAAGGTTGGACAATGTCTCTGAAAAATCCCCCACTTTGTTTAGTTTTTGCATCTGGAATAGACTGGATTACGCCTCTTTCCCCCTACCCACTCCCCATATATGTCACAGGGACAATATATGTTCCTAATAAATCAGATACAGAATAATTATAGGCAGTTACCTACTTTTTCTTCCTGTTCTGAAAAGAACTGCTGGTTGGTGATTACATTACGTATGCAAAGATATACTGGTCCTGCAGTGCACAGCATTTCTTTAGCATTACTATCTCCCATCAAATGTTCACTTCTCTGTGTATACAAGGAGCCTTGACCTGTCCATTTTTTGTCTCCCAAGAGCAGCAAATTTCCCAAAGATATTTTGTTGTTTATTCGTTTAGTCGCTTCCGACTCTTCGTGACTTCATGGACCAGCCCACGCCAGAGCTTCCTGTCGGTCGTCAACACCCCCAGCTCCCCCAGGGACAAGTCTGTCACCTCTAGAATATCATCTATCCATCTTGCCCTGGGTCGGCCCCTCTTCCTTTTGCCTTCCACTCTCCCTAGCATCAGCATCTTCTCCAGGGTGTCCTGTCTTCTCATTATGTGGCCAAAGTATTTCAGTTTTGCCTTTAATATCATTCCCTCAAGTGAGCAGTCTGGCTTGATTTCCTGGAGGATGGACTGGTTTGATCTTCTTGCAGTCCAAGGCACTCTCAGAATTTTCCTCCAACACCACAGTTCAAAAGCATCTATTTTCCTTCTCTCAGCCTTCCTTATGGTCCAGCTCTCGCAGCCATATGTTACTACGGGGAACACCATTGCTTTAACTATGCAGACCTTTGTTGTCAGTGTGATGTCTCTGCTCTTAACTATTTTATCGAGATCTGTCATTGCTCTTCTCCCAAGGATTAAGCGTCTTCTGATTTCCTGCCTGCAGTCAGCATCTGCAGTAATCTTCGCACCTAGAAATACAAAGTCTTTCACTGCTTCTACATTTTCTCCCTCTATTTGCCAGTTATCAATCAAGCTGGTTGCCATAATCTTGGTTTTTTTGAGGTTTAGCTGCAAGCCAGCTTTTGCCCTTTATTCTTTCACCTTCATCATAAGGCTCCTCAGTTCCTCTTCGCTTTCAGCCATCAAAGTGGTATCATCTGCATATCTGAGATTGTTAATGTTTCTTCCAGCGATTTTAACACCAGCCTTGGATTCCTCAAGCCCAGCATGTCGCATGATGTGTTCTGCGTACAAGTTGAATAGGTAGGGTGAGAGTATACAGCCCTGCTGTACTCCTTTCCCAATCTTAAACCAGTCTGTTGTTCCGTGGTCTGTTCTTACTGTTGCTACTTGGTTGTTATACAGATTCTTCAGGAGGCATACAAGATGACTTGGTATCCCCATACCGCTAAGAACTTGCCACAAGTTGTTATGGTCCACACAGTCAAAGGCTTTAGAATAGTCAATAAAACAGAAATAGATGTTTTTCTGAAACTCCCTGGCTTTTTCCATTATCCAGCGGATATTGGCAATTTGGTCCCGAGTTCCTCTGCCTTTTCTAAACCCAGCTTGTGCATCTGGGAATTCTCGCTCCATGAATTGCTGAAGTCTACCTTGCAGGATCTTGAGCATTACCTTACTGGCATATGAAATGAGTGCCACTGTTCGATAGTTTGAACATTCTTTAGTGTTTCCCTTTTTCGGTATGGGGATATAAGTTGATTTTTTCCAATCTGATGGCCATTCCTGTGTTTTCCAAATTTGCTGGCATATAGCATGTATTACCTTGACAGCATCATCTTGCAAGATTTTGAACAGTTCAGATGGGATGCCATCGTCTCCTGCTGCCTTGTTATTAGCAATTCTTCTTAAGGCCCATTCTACCTCACTCTTCAGGATGTCTGGCTCTAGCTCACTGACCACACCGTCAAAGCTATCCCCGATATTGTTATCCTTCCTATACAGGTCTTCCGTATATTCTTGCCACCTTTTCTTGATCTCTTCTTCTTCTGTTAGGTCCTTGCCATCTTTGTTTTTGATCATACCCATTTTGGCCTGGATTTCACCTCCAATGTTTCTAATTTTCTGGAAGAGGTCTCTTGTCCTTCCTATTCTATTGTCTTCTTCCACTTCTGCGCATTGCTTGTTTAAAAATAATTCCTTATCTCTTCTGGCTAACCTCTGGAATTTTGCATTTAATTGGGCATATCTCCCCCTATCGCTGTTGCCTTTTGCTTTCCTTCTTTCTTGGGCAACTTCTAGTGTCTCAGCAGACAGCCATTTTGCCTTCTTGGTTTTCTCTTTCTTTGGGATGTGTTTTGTTGCCGCCTCCTGAACAATGTTGCAAACTTCTGTCCAGAGTTCTTCCGGGACCCTATCTACTAAGTCCAGTCCCTTAAATCTATTCTTCACCTCCACTGCATATTCCTTAGGAATATTAGTGAGCTCATATCTAGCTGATCTGTGGGTCTTCCCTAATCTCTTTAGTCTGATCCTAAATTGTGCAATAAGAAGTTCATGATCTGAACTACAGTCAGCTCCAGGTCTTGTTTTTACTGACTGTATAGATGTCCGCCACCTTTGGCTGCAAAGGATGTAGTCGATCTGATTTCGGTGTTGTCCATCTGGTGAAGTCCATGTATAAAGCCGTCTCTTAGGTTGTTGGAAGAGAGTGTTTGTTATGCAGAGTGAGTTGTCTTGGCAAAATTCTATCAGCCTATGTCCTGCTTCGTTTTGTTCTCCCAGGCCATGCTTACCTGTAATTCCAGGTGTCATCTGACTGCCCACCTTAGCATTCCAGTCTCCTGTGATGAAAATAACATCTCTTTTAGGCGTGTTGTCCAGTAGGTGCTGCAGATCCTCATAGAACTGCTCTACTTCAGCTTCTTCAGCATCTGTGGTTGGGGCGTATATTTGGGTCACTGTGATGTTAGATGGCTTGCCCTGAATTCGAATTGAGATCATTCTATCATTTTTTGGATTGTATCCAAGCACTGCTTTAGCCACTTTACTATTAATTATGAAGGCTACTCCATTTCTTCTGTGGTCCTCTTGTCCACAGTAGTAGATCTGGTGGTCATTTGATGTGAAGTGGCCCATCCAGTCCATTCCAGTCCAAAAAAGATATTTACATGCATGTAATCCTAGAAAATCAGAGCAGCTCTTAACATGCTGGCTAGGGTTGAATGGAGTTGCAGTTCAGCAATATACTGAAGACCCAGATTGACCCCGATAGGCCATTCCTGTACAGGAGTAACAGTGTCTATATTTAATTACTGCTTGCATGTTACCAAGGGTCCTTTCACACCATCGCCATTTCAACTCCTCAATCCCTCAAAGCAGTCTGAAGATAATACATAACCAACCAACCAACCAACCCGGTATGATCATAAAAGTCCAGAGTTGGTTCCAAATTGACACAGAAACTTTGTGACGAAAAATAGTAGATTGTTGCCTTAATAAAACACAATCAGAAAGTTAACTGAACATTACTTATAAGGAAGGCAATCAGAAATTTGACAGAAATTGGGGTGGTTAGGAGAAGAGAGAGACAGCAGCTGGACAGAGTTAAATAGAGGAAAGGGAAAGAAAAAAGATATAAGACGTATATATAAAAGAAAATAAAAGAAAAACTTTGGTAGCCTTTGTGACAATCATTCTGTAATTAAGCTCTCAGGAGGAGTTCTGTTGGTATTGTATGTTTCTAAACAGAAATAACTTAAGTCCTATGCTATTTGTTCATACACTGTTATTTTTTTTTAGAAAACCTTATTAAAGCAGTTTCAAAATATACATAAAAACTAAAAAGATTGAAATGAAGAAGAAGGGTGGGCAGCTTTAAGGTCTGTTTTGGCTTCAGAGCAGCTTGGGAAGAAGATGATGGCCCTGCCTCCCAACTGATTGCTTACCAGTCGATCGCGAAATGCTGTTTTGCGGTCTTCTGGCTGTGACTAGCCATCTGGAGGACACTTGGGGTGATTCCTGGGGTTCTCAATCCAGAGAACTCTTCTGGGCTCCAGGGAAGCCTGCCTGAGCCCAAGAAAAAAAGCCACTCTGACAGGGCAGTTCGCAGACAATGGAAAAAACCAGCTCAATCCACCATTGTCCCCACCAGAAGTCCATACATTGTTTTTATAAAATAAAATTCCGATTGTTCATGATCACCTGGCCCTCTGAAAATATGAGAGACAGGATATAACAATTTGCATCCCACTCATACACTTCCATGAAAAGAACTGACAAGAGTGGAGATCACTTCAGGAAAAGAACTCTGTATTTTGGGGTAGTAGCATCACCCTTTGGAGTATATTTATTTATCCCCCAAGTAAATTGGTATCATTTATGACCAAGGCTTATTTGGTTAGCCTCAGAACAGTTCAAATAAATATTCAGCCAAAGCCTGGATTTTTAAACATTGCTTTTATACATTTTCCACTCCGTGAGCTAAGATGTTGACCTGACAGCCATCAAAGAACAATTAGAAAGCCTGATGTGCAGACAAGCCACAATTGCAGGTATCTTTATGACCAGATTGCTGCACAGTTCTGTACTGAAGATAGGTGTAGATTGCTTCCATAGTCCAGCGCTGGGTATATATCTGCAGAAGTCTTAGTTAATCAGCATTTGTTTTAAATTGCTTATTCCGAAGTACCTGACATCTCAAGACTGGGAGGTTGTCAAGACATCAATGTTTAGAGTTCATGAACAAGCAACACGATTCCTGCCAGATGGACCAATTCTCTGTGGAATTTGTTTATCACATTCTTGCAAAGAAAGAACATCTCTTTATATAATTGTATTGTTTTCTGAGATTTAGACACATGCACAAACAAACAAAAGCATGATGCAATTTAGAAAATTGTGAAAGGTTAGGGTACATATTACTAAAGGAGTAGACAGCTTATTCCTTTACAAAAACAACTTTCAGGCCATGCATCTGCCTGTCATAATACTGTAAGCTACATTAAAACTGTTCAGTGTAAGGCAAGAGAAAAGGATCTGCTGACTGGGGAGAAAGATGTGAGACAAAACATGAGATTTATCAGACCTGGGCAATCAAAATCTGGATGGCCATATAAAGTAGCATAGTTTTTTGTATCTCTTTGCTGATACCTAGTGGTCATCTATATTTTTGCCAGCCAGATATGGGGATTTTTCAAGATCCTAATATAATGAGATTTTTTTATGATAGCATTTTTTCTGTACAATATTTTTTTATGATAGCATTTTTTTCTTTGAGATATTAAAGGCTTTACAGGTATATCCAAGAACCAAAAGATGTTTTACTGAACTGAAATTATTGAAGCCTACATTTTGTTGGTTTTTTTGTTTTGCAATAAACTCTCCAGAGGAAAAAAAATCTATTGGCTATAAACTGGTAGATCAGATTCATGTATGTAGAAATTCAAAAATGGCCAGAGGGGTGGCAATACTAATTAAGAAAGCTTCAAATATTATAGCTGAACCAAGAACTATTGAATACTGATTATTATTATATCATTTTGGTGGTTGTTAATATTGGAGATAGTCCGATGGCTTGAATATATTTTTCTGGTCCAATTAGAGACAAACCAGACATTTTACACATCTGTTTTGCAAATTAATTTAGGTAGACTACTGTAGGTAATTGTGGCTGGGGATTTTAATTTAGTCTTGAATCCATCAATGGATCAGGATAAAATCCGTAAAAAAAAAAAGTCATCCTCAGAGCTGGAGTGCTTTCCAGGCATGTATTCGGGAATTAATTTAATTGACATTTGAAGATATTTAAACTTACCTAACCAAGAACATACTTTTTTCTCAACTCCATATAGCACATGTTCTCATTTAAACTTTAAAAAAAAAGTCTTGATCCATAGTTAACTTGGTTGGGATGAATTACCATTTCTGATCATGTTCTGGGAATAACATCATTATCTTTTGATAAGAAAACCAAAGCTGCTGTGAGGTGTATTTTAATAAGTCCTTGCTAAATCATATACCTTTGTACTGATCAACAACAACAACAACAAAAGAATATTGATAGTTTTTTTTCAAACAAATAGATGATCAGCAAATGCAAGAGACATCTTAGGTTCACTGAAAGCTTTTATATGGGAGAAACTGTAGTCTAAGACTCTTGGAGGAAAAAAATAAAAACAAAAGATTGATTGATTGATTGATTGATTGATTGATTATGTTGATGTTGACTCTTAGCAACCATACAGATAGATTTTTTTCAAGAAGATCTTAAGAATTTAGGAGAAGAGGACAACCAGCAGCAAGGTGGATAGACTCAGTTACAGTAGTGATGAGTGCACTGTTGGAAGAGCTGAAGAATCAAGTTAGGGACAGATCACATGGAGAAAATCTGTCTGTGCTCCCTAAGAGTTGACAACTTGATAGCACATAATCACTCAACCAGTCTTACAAATTTAGAAAAGGATGTAAAGGAAGGTTAGAATGTTTATGCTGGAAATCGAATTGTGGAATCATATTTTTAGATCTATTAAACTGGAATTAGATCAATTTTATGCTTTCAATATGGAATATTCATCAAAGTGTATTAATCAGACATACTGAGAATGGGGGAAAACTGACAAATTGTTGACTTCTCATTTGAAATAAAACAAATCAATATGATACCTATAAAATGATATTTAATGGGAACAATTCATAAGTACATATGTAAATATTGAGCAGATGGGTAGCTTCTTCAGATGCTCATTCAAGGGATATTGCAGGAAATACTCAATACAATTGAAGCAATCAATACTAGGAAGACCCCTGAGTTGAACAGGTAAAAAAAAAATAAGTAGAGCCAGACACAACTGTGGAGCAGGGGCAGGACCAGGGGTATAGTTAATGTTATCCAAGACACGCTAGTGGCTTTCAAGGATGCACCTCTGAAGATAGTTGGTTGTAAGACCCTGTGTGTAAAGTTGGGTAGCAGGGTTCATAGAGGATTGTTTGTTTGTTTATTTAGAAGGTTGTTGCTAGTGTACCAAACCTGGAGCAAGCTCTGGTTGGTTTATGGGAGAATTAAACATTGTGGGGTGACACACAAAAATGTTATTTAGTGTTTGGGGGTGAAAAAGATCACTGTCTTATAGAACCACTGAGTGTCCCCTCTGTATATTATTCCCGTCTGCCCTCACTTTTTACAGTCCACCCTACATGTACAGTCACTCAACTAAGGTTGTAGTCATACTTCTATCTGAGGATAGGACCACTTTCAGATCATCATTTTTCTACATCCTAGTCCCTCAAAAGCAATTTGGAAATGGCTTGTGATAATCTTGACAGACAGTCCAGTGTAGTGGTTAAGTGTTGGACTAGGAGCAGGAAGGGCTTACTCTCTACCCTAGAAGCTCACTGGCTGGTTTAGGTTGGTCACTCTTTCTTAGTCCAACCTACTTCACAGGACTGTTGTGGGGAAAATGGGAAGGAACACTATTACATTACCTTGTCTTCCTGAATGAAATGCAGTATATAAATCTAACAGATAAATATTCATTTCTGGCATCTCTGTTGGGTTGAGGAGAAAAATCATTGCTTTATCCTAACCTGCTGAAGATCTTGCAGCAATAAAAATTCTCCCATTCTACCCCATAAAGAAGGAAAAGCAAGAAGGTGGACAGTGTCATTTTCATGTTACCTTGCCTGAAGTACCAAATATGAACTGTGAAGTTTTCAAGCCAGTGTTCCTCTGACCAGACCTGCTGAGATGGTAAAAGCTTAGGAGCTGGAAGAAGAGATGTCAAGAGTTCCTTCAAATGGGTATACATCTCAGTCTCAAGATCCATAGAGCTCCAGCACTTCCAGTTGAAAACTGGCTTCATAGATTTCCTCTTTCCTGCAGATAAGCCAGAAGTAAATCAACTCAGTTGCCAAACAATAGCATACTATCAGAGAAACAGAGCCAATATGGAAGTGTTCCAGAGCTAGAAGCATTTGATTAAACACAAAAACCTATGCCAGAAAAAAATGTTAGTGTTTAAACTGTTGGAAGAGCCTTTTGTTAAAGAGAAGTGAATTGTTTTTGCGCTCTTAAAAGGGTTTAAACCAAAGAATGGAAGTCTTTCCACTTCTCATAACATTTTTCCAAGCAGTTAAACAATTAGGGGATTTGATTGACCTCAGTCTTTCACTCCTACTATTGCAATTGTCACATGTCCCTTACTGTGTCCATTTATATGTCTAAAATGAGGCCACACTTGATGGGAGTAGAGAGAAAAAATGGCTAGAAATAAGACTGAAATATTTAAATCATAGCCCTGTCAACAGCTCAGTCTGAAAGCAAAGGTTTTGAAAATATTATTTAAATCTTTCCTTTATAAATGTGGACATCCTTTTCTCAAGCCAAGTGGAAATTACATCTCTCCGATTTTCTCCACATACCCCCCTGAAGTGTTTTTGGATTACAATTTAAAAAAGAAATCTCAGCAATTTACAGATAACACACATGGCTGGAAGCTTAACAACCATGTTCAGGGAAACTTTATCCTTTGGATCATGACACAGAGCTTTGCAGAGATGGATTGGTTCAGTCATTTAGCACTTACCTTGACTTCAAAAAGACTTGACATTATGACCAATTTAAAAGTTACACCAATGTAACCTAGTCTGACAGTCTCTAGAAATGCTGATATTTTGGAAGCTGCAATACCAGTACAGGTAGTCCTCTTTAGCGATTGCTTTGTTTAGCAACTGTCCACAGTTACAACAGTGATAAAAAGGTAACTTTGCAGGTCTGTAAAGCAAAGGAAAGCTGAAACGAGATCTTAAGCACAGTCATGGTTTCATTTAGTGCCCACTTTGCTTAATGACCCAATTGTGGTCCCAACTGTGGTCATTAAACGACTACCTGTACACAGGGAAGGCACCAGATCAGATAGGACTGGATTATACTATAAATAAGCTGTATATCTGATCGTTATACCCAGGATGAGAACATCAGGATATCTAGAAACTGAAGAAGTACAACTCACAGCACCTCTCATTGTTGACTAAGCTAGTTGAACTGCTAGAATTTTTTAATTTATTTAATTTATTTATTTTCTATCCCGCCTTTATTATTTTTATAAATAACTCAAGGCAGCGAAAATACCTAATACTCCTTCCTCTTCCCATTTTCCCCACAACAACAACCCTGTGAGGTGAGTTGGGTTGGGCTGAGAGAGAGTGACTGGCCCAAAGTCATCCAGCCAGCTTTCATGCCTAAGGTGGGACTAGAATTCACAGTCTCCTGGTTTCTAGCCTGTTGCCTTAACCACTAGACAAAACTGGCTCTCTAGCCAGCCAGCCACCCTTCCTTCCCTCCCTCCCTCCCTCCCTCCCGGAAGAGTACTATACCCAGCTCAAACAACAGCTTTGTTTGGCTTTGCCATGAAACTCCCCCACCTTTAATTATCTTCCAGGGCTCTTTTGCTTTTGGGGAGGGGCGGGGGAAGCCAAGTTTTCAAATCTGGCTCCCCTTCTACAAGCCAAGTTCCCAGTCTGATCCTCTGAGACCTGGATCAGACCAAAATACCAGAGTTTCGGGGGGGGCTATATAGTGAAAAAGAACAGCTGATGGAAGCCCCCACCCCCCGTATCTGTCAGTTGTTGTTCAGGGTGCTTCTGAACATAGGTTTAGCAACCTTGTGATCTGTTGAATGGTCTTAATGCTCTTCTGGGTCAAGCCATCTGCCAAAACGATGATCAGTCACAGCAGTGTTGTGATTGGCAGATGATTTTACTATAAGATTATCATATTGCAAAGTGGAAGAGGGGGCAGTTTTAACTGCACAGGAATTGAGTATACCATCCTACAGGTGGAAACCTGAACAGAAGCAATAGGGATTAGCAATGAAGGCAGCAAAATCAATCCCAGTTTAGTTTTCTTTCAGCTTGGAGACATGAGGAGAGCACTTTGAGCCATATAGAACTGACTATAGATAGCAGTGTTTTAAGAGAACTGGGTGCTATTTTAAACCCATTGTTGCTGAGGTGTATACAGTAGGGCTGTACTGTGCTTACAGATTCAAACAGATGCCACAAAGTACAAGGAAGTACAAATATAGTACCTGACTGTAAAGGGTAGCCTCTCAATTCCAGGAAAAGACATTGCTGCTTTAAAGAGCTTCAGACACACATACACTACAAAGCTACTTTCCTGAATCAAATCCACTGCACAGCCCAGTAACCACCACCACTACTACTACTACTTATTATTATTATTACTGGTAGTCCTCATTTAATGACCACTCATTCAGCAACCGTTCAAAGTTACAACAGTGCTGAATGAGGAGATGATCCTTGTAGTTGCAGCTGTCACAGCATCCCCACAGTCATGTGATCACGGTTCAGGCACTTGGCAGCTGGCTTGCAATTACGATGGTTGCAGCATCCCGTGGCCATGCGATGGCTATTTTGCAACCTTCTTTGCAGGCTTCTGACAAGCAAAGTCAGTGGGGAAGCTGGCAGGAGGTTTCCTGGCAATCATGTGACATTACGCTGAACAACCACATGGGATTTGCTTAATGATGCCACAACTGCCATCATAAGTCAGCACAGTCACGTGGCATCACGCTTTATGACAACATTGCTTAGGGATGGAATTGCTGGTTCCAATTAGTGCTGTTAAGTGAGGACTACCTGTACTATTTATTGTTATATCACAGCCCTTCTCAGCCTAGACCTTCAGTTATTTTGGACTACAGCTTCCAGAATTCCAACCCAACATTCTTAAACTGGCTGGGAATTCTTTGAATTGCAGTGCAATACATTTGTAGGGCATCAGACTGGGGAAGCATCATACTATAATTTCCAGATCTGATTGGTGTTTGAAATGTTGGACCCAATTGTTTGACCCAGCCAATTATGGGATATATCATGAGCACTGTTGGGTTCCTCATACTGTTTTTCAGCATCTGAAGAAAAAAAAACCTCTTATTCCCTGCAGCCCAAACATTGGAATTTGCATGCAGCACATTTCAATGACTGAAATAGCTTCCCTTAAATAGCTTTGTAGAACCAGAGTCCTTTTATTGCATGGCTTTTCTTCTCCTTGAAAAACACACTTGATGTAAAAGCAAGAAACTTCATTAACAAAAGGCAACCTGTGAACTTTCCTGCTTCAGCCACAAACCTGCTAATAATCATTATGGAAACTGGCTTTTTTGCTTTAGGGGATGTTTGTGTAATTTCAACAGGAGCCAAGTTCTAATGAAAGTGCTTGCCTAAAGAAACAGTCCCAGTTATTTTCTTGCTTTTGTCTCAGTCTAAAAAGTCACAGCCTTCCTGATTAGAAAATAGAAATACTTTCTCAGCAGCCTCTTTGGGCTTTGGAAACATGTTTACTAAGTGATTCTGGAGGTTGGCCAGTCAAATTGGAAGCAATTTAACACACTGACTGTGAGAGTGTTCTGGACAGGTCCCTGTTATTACTGGCAGTTGCAATTTGTGAGTAGGTACAACATGCTGGCCAGATGGGAAATCTTCAGTGGCCAGATCTCTCCTGTGCCTTGCACAAAAGTGGAAAGATTTCATTTCCTGAAGGCAATGGCACACATCTGCCAAACCAAAAGTGTGCCAGTTGCCTTTTTATAATCTTCCCACAGCACCACAGATTATTTAGCTTGGGTCAAATTGTTTCTGACTATTGATCAACCAGAATAATCAACCAAACATCTACTGGCAATCCCCTAATTGGGACTGGCAGCCAAATGTTGCTCCAAATTTTGTGTTACAAGTTTTTCAGATTCAGTCAAATTTCTAATTGTTCCCCCTTGTTTTTGTAGTTCTTTTAAAACTACACTACTTAATTGAAGAACTTAATTAATTGAACAGGCCATGTGATTCTGTCCGTTCTGAAGAGAATCTCAGAAGATTTCATTTTTGTCTTATTAATTTGATCATGCAATCTGTACAATTTGTTGCCTTTCCACTGAGCAAATTTCTTTCCCTTTCATCTTCATGAAAATAAATGTTTAACAGGAAAGCAAGAGGTGGCAAAGTGGAGGAATCTTCATTGGCCCAGGATCTTCATTCATATGGAGAAGTATTGGTACATAAGTAGGGATCCTTCTCATGCTTGCCTAACACAAGTGAATCAACAGCTGTATTAGCAATGAGAAACTGCGCCTGGCAGCTGTAACCTAATTTCCCCCTCAACAGATGAAAGTGTTGATCTGAGGACTCTTGATGACAATTTTGTATTGAATACACCCCTGTCCTTAATATCGACCTACTGTTCTCAGGCTCACCAAAAAAGTAGAATAACTCTTACCTTAGTTGCTGCATACTAAGTATGTAGGATAACAAAAAATTAATAGATTTCTATTAACAAGCCTCATGGCAGTTAAGTCAGTTTTATATTTTCTAGCTCAGTTGATCCAGCTGTGAGTCTTACTCAGTTACCAGAGATAGTTTGGCTTCAAACATTTTATGAAACAGTTCCTAAAAAGAAAAATTCTGTGATCACTAGCCAACTGGAGATAATCTGAAAATCCATACCATTTTGTTCTCTTTTTTAAATTCTACACCCCTCCCCAGTTCTTTTAGTTGTTTTCTGTCATAGCAACAAATAGATCATGTCAGAATACAAGGAATATATTATTAGAATAATCATGCAGAAAAGATAACATTGTTCCACAAATGTTAAAATGGAAAGAAACATTCTCTTATAGACTTTCAGACTCATGAATTTGTGCTTCATTAATCTAAAATGATGCATCTTCTAATATAAGAGTAAATCTTTATTTGCTTTGCCACATTCTTTCCCAGAAAGCCATGCCACACTTTGTCACCTTGAAAACTGGCTGAAATCATTCCAGAAAAAATTGCATTTATCAGTTAAAGTGCATTAAGTTAGATGGCTCGGCTGCTTTAATGAGTAAGTTCAGCCAGAGACCTGAGACAAGTTGGGAGAATAAAACTGTGTTTCAGTCTTTCCTCCAAGGAATCCAGAACAGTTTATGGAAACTTTACACATAGTATTCGTATTGTTCCTGGTTTAGTTATGTCCCCTGTATTCCCACACTATCACAGCCACAAGTTTATGGCTCTGTTTCTAGTGGATCACTGCTAGTGTTGTTGTTTATTCGTTTAGTCGCTTCCGACTCTTCGTGACTTCACTGCTAGTAGATCATTGCTTATTTTTTACTACAAAGATGTGGCAGAATATGTATAGAAAAACCTACCTATGTCAAGATGGTGGTGAGATGTTTTAAAAGAATATACCAATATACCAAAGAATATCCTGTCAGGGGAGGTGAAACAATGACTTTGAAGAGAGTATAGAAAGATGTAGCTGAAAGATAGGACCAAAAGCTTTTTCTAAGCATTATAGTAAGAAGTTGAGAACTTTTAGTGAGAGAGCCAGTTTGGTCTAGTGGTTAAGGTGCTGGGCTAGAAACCAGGAGTCTGTGAGTTCTAGTCCTGCCTTAGGCATGAAAGCCAGCTGGGTGACCTTGAGCCAGTCACTTTCTCTCAGCCCAACTTGGGGCAATGTAGACTAGCCTCCTCGTGGTGCACCCTGGGCAGCGTGACTTGTCACAGCTAAATAGTGTGCACATCTGGCTGCTGGACCTCACAAGGATTTCCCAGCAAGAAAAAGCAGCATGAACACCAAACTGCTATGACATACAATTAAAAAAAAAAGTGAGATATATGCTAGCTATAACAAGGTCTTTCAAGTTTTGGTAAAATATGCTGAGAATGTTCAGTGTGGTTGGAAGTTGCAGTGGGATTTTTAAGGAAATTTGGCAAGAATTTTCAAAGAGGCGGGGGCTGCACCAGATTTTTTGAAGAGCATATTCATAAGATACAAGAGGGCTGTTGCAGGAACTTTCGGTGAGACATAGCCAAATGTGGCAGAAAATTCTAGGAAAATGGGGATTAGACTAATATGGCTTAGAGTTAGAAACATCGTACAGAGGAATAAAGAAGGGTCACTAGTTTGTATGGCATGTTGTGAAGTCTGCCCACACCAGCAAAAGGATTATACTGTATTGTAAATGAAGTGGAAACAGATAACAGCTGCTTAGAAAGAAAAGAATGGTAAGTAGTTTGTATAGTATTGCGCTATTTAAAGTGAGTTGACTGCAATTTAGAGATTGACTCACAGTTTTGCTCTTTGTGTCCAAAACATTTTTTGACCTGAAATGGCCTTCAAAAGGAGCTTTGTTAGAAACTACTGCCATCTATGGGCAGAATTACTGCAAGTTTTTGCTCCTTACTTGAGTCACAACATATTCAGTCATTCTTCACTGCCTGTCTCACATGAGTGAGTGAAGGCCACTTGGAAAAACTATTTCTTAAATCATCACCTTTTTCAGGCTTCAGGAAACGAAAAAACAAAACAAAAAACCCTTTTAAATGGGAAAGTTTTTGGAATGGTCAAATGCTTATATAAAACAGATTAGGATTAAATCACCCAGGATGTGTTTTCTCTTTGCTTTAGAGAAACAAAAATTATATATCCAGAGCAAGAATACTAAATCTCTTTTGTTAATTGTCAATATATCTTCAGTCCCTGTGAAATAGTGCATTAAATAACCTCCCTGGTGTCACAAATAATATTTTTCTTTATTAACACACTTCTTTATGTTTATTTCATCCAACTGTGCCCACCATTACCAAGACATTTTAAAAAGGCATTCTGTATCATTTAATTCCTGTCTTCCTTCATTCCTATTCCCACAGTTCTGTCTCAAGTACATCATTTTACACTGCTATGGCATTTTTCTGTCATTCTTTGATGTATTTGAAGAATACTGTCATATGTTTGGTCTTCTCCTTGCAAGACTATTCCTATTTTTTAGTACAGTAGTATCATCTCTTTATAGTGTTTTGTTGTAATACCAACTGTTTGGTATTACAACAAAACACTATATAGAACTTGAAGGAAATTCTCCTTATAGACATAGTAAGTTACTGCTAGATTTTTTTTAGCCTCAACACTTCCATGATCAACTTGTGATTTTGTGTTAGGAAACACCATTTGGTTCCTCCTTTACTGTTACTATTTTATGTTCAGAGACATTGTACCATACCAAATCCTCATACTATATTCTATTTGTACTAGGCTGGCTATCTCTAATTAGTGATCTAAGTTGTGTAAATTCAGTGCCCCATTAAGGAAGCATTAATTTTCCCAATCCACTTCATGTATGAGGCTGTAATGATTTCTTTTCACACTGGAATTCATCTCCCATATATAGGCTTTGCTCCATTGAATGGAGCTGTAAAACCAGTGGTAAATTATCACTATCTAAACAACAGTTTCAAACCCGAAACCATCTAAGTATTGCAGCGAGGGTTGTGTCCCACCCTTCGTGACCCCATGGACCACAGCACACCAGGCCTTCCTGTCCTCCACTGTCTCCCGGAGTTTACTCAAATTCATGTTCATTGCATCGGTGATGCTATCTAACCATCTCATCCTCTGCTATCTCCTTCTCCTTTTGCCTTCAGTCTTTCCCAGCATCAGGGTCTTTTCCAGTGAGTCCTCTCTTCGCATTAGGTGGCCAAAGTATTTGAGCTTCAGCTTCAGTATCTGTCCTTCCAGTGAACAGTCAGGGTTGATTTCCTTTAGGATTGACTGATTTGACCTCCTTGCAGTCCAAGGGACTCTCAAGAGTCTTCTCCAGCAATGCAGGTTGAAGGCATCAATTCTTCAGTGCTCAGCCTTCCTTATGGTCCAACTCTCACAGCCATACATCACTACTGGGAAAACCATAGCTTTGATTATATGGACCTTTGTTGGCAAGGTGATGTCTCTGCTTTTTAATATGCTGTCTAGGTTTGCCATAGCTTTCCTCCCAAGGAGCAGGCTGCTTTTAATTTCATGGCTGCAGTCACCATCTGCAGTGATCTTGGAGCCCAAGAAAATAAAATCTGTCACTGCTTCCATTTCTTCCCCTTCTATTTGCCAGGAAGTGATGGGACCAAATGCCATGATCTTAGGTTTTTTTAATGTTGAGTTTCAAGCCAGCTTTTGCACTCTCCTCTTTCACCCTCATCAAGAGGCTCTTTAGTTCCTCTTCACTTTCTGCCATTAGGGTGATATCGTCTGCATATCTGAGGCTGTTGATATTTCTTCCGGCAATCTTAATTCCGGCTTGTGAATCATCCAGCCCGGCATTTCTCATGATGTACTCTGCATTTAAGTTAAATAAGCAGGGTGACAATATACAGCCTTGTCGTACTCCTTTCCCAATTTTGAACCAATCAGTAGTTCCATGTCTGGTTCTAACTGTTGCTTCTTGACCCGCATACAGGTTTCTCAGGAGACAGGTAAGGTGGTCTGGTACTCCCATCTCTTTAAGAATTTGCCACAGTTTGTTGTGATCCACACAGTCAAAGGCTTCAGCGTAGTCAATGAAGCAGAAATAGATGTTTTTCTGGAACTCTCTTGCTTTCTCCATGATCCAGTGAATGTTGGCAATTTGATCTCTAGTTCCTCTGCCTCTTCGAAACCCAGCTTGTACTTCTGGTAGTTCTTAGTTCACATACTGCTG
Organism: Candoia aspera; assembly: GCF_035149785.1. Classification (NCBI taxonomy): domain Eukaryota; kingdom Metazoa; phylum Chordata; class Lepidosauria; order Squamata; family Candoiidae; genus Candoia; species Candoia aspera. The sequence goes on from NC_086155.1 coordinate 143,494,668, forward strand.
AAGCCTAGCTTGTAGGATTTTGAGCATAACCTTGCTAGCATGTGAAATGAGCGCAATTGTACGGTAGTTTGACCATTCTTTGGCATTGCCCTTCTTTGGAATTGGGGTGTAAACTGACCTTTTCCAATGTTGTGACCACTGTTGAGTTTTCCAAATTGGTTGACATATTGAGTGCAGCACTTTAACAGCATCATCTTTTAGGATTTTAAATAGCTCAGCTGGAATACTGTCATCTCCACTAGCTTTGTTGTTAGTAATGCTTCCTAAGGCCCAGTTGACTTCACTCTCTAGGATATCTGGCTCAAGGTCAATGACCACATCATCGTAGTTATCAGGGACATTAAGATTTTTCTTGTATAGTTCTTCTGTGTATTCTTGCCACCTCTTCTTAATCTCTTTGATTAGTCAATATCAATTTTTCCACATATGTTTATTAGGCAGTGCCATCTATGGCTGGTTTATGACTTAGTACTAATGGGAGGAAGGTACACATTAACTAGCAGGAAGTTAAAGTGGTCAAAATTAATTAATACTGCCAAAGCAGAATGCTCCAAGGGGCTATAAAATCCTTTTTGCATTCCTGTACAAAGAGTTCAGACTCATCTTCTTTATTTCCCATACTCTAAATATTAGGATATAGACAACAAAGGCCATGAACTTTTACGAGCCAAAGTTCTTCCTATTTTCCACTGAGTGGTTTAATAGCATCATTACAGCATACTCTCATTTCCACACAAGTCTTTATCTGAGATCTTTATTTCAGGATTTTCATTTCCAGTCCTCACAAGATTTGTTTAAAGCCTTCCAGTTAAAATTTGCTATTTTTATCAGTCTTTGAGAAATGCAATCCAACTCATATTAGCAGTCATTATGTAGATAAATCAGATCATGGTTTCAGAAATCAGATCTCTTCTGTTGGCATTATCCGCATAACCAGAGACTCATCTGTACTACTCTTCTTTCTTTTTCCATTTTTTCCCTGTATGTCTTCTGTCTTTGAAAACAGCTTGAATGAGATAATCAGACTGTGCTCTCATGCTTTCATAAGGTACAATGTGCAAGGGAAGGTGGGAGAGGCAGGGAAAGCAGGGAGGGAAAGCAGTTTTTTTCAGGCAGAACATAAAGGACCAGGTTGGTTTCCACCTTGCCAGGCAGATTAAGCAATTTCCCAATGTCACATTGCTCCTTCCTCTCCATTTCAAGGGCAATGTCACAAATCAGGAGCTCTGTGCTCTTTTTATACTTATTACAGTCTTATTAGCAAGACAGGGAAAATGAACAGGTGGAGCTTTCCATATCCCTTGTCTCTGCTGCCTCTTTTAATACTTTTGCAAAATAAAAATAAAAAAACAAAAAGGAAGTAGTAGTACAGTAGTAGTGGTAATAATAATACAAAATTGAAACAAGTAATCAACACCAAATCAGAAACAAACAACCCTCCCCCAGCTGGGATTTTACTGAATACCTACATGGTCTTGAGCAATTCAAACATTTAAAATATCTGTATTAAATATTTCTATTAAAATACTGTATATCCTGATGGTTATAAATCAGGGAATTTTTTTATTATTACAGCTAATAACTGATGACTACACTTGATTGAACTTATCTTTCATTTCTGAGCTCTTTGTTATTTTAATTCTTAAACCAAAGCAGCATCCCATACTTTTAAATATTACTAATCCAACAAAATGTATTTTGAACTTCCACTGCTTCCTAATAACCTAGCAGCTAATTTAAAACTGAGTCAATTTCTTAAACTGCATCAACGTCTATGCATTACGAGATTTATACTATAAATCAACTGCAGATTTGCTATGAAATGTCATTGGATAATTTACCCAATTTCTTGACCAGAAACACTGTTTTTGAAACCTTGAAATAGACCTGCCTGTCATACATGTCAAAGACAAAGCTGACAATTTTACGTTGATATTATAGCATACTGCATACTTTTTAATGATAAACTGAAGAGCTGCTTAGAGAATCCAGATGGCAAGAAGAATGGTGCTTTTCTCTGCAAGTATCTTTGTTAGCAGTAGCCTCAGTTAAAGAGTTTGAAAATGTTATTTGAAGACTAAATATCAAAAGAACTAAATGATTCTGGCTAAAAACAAAATAGTCTGGAAACTCATACATATCAAAAGTTATTGCCGTGGCTTGATAGTATAAAACAGGCTTTAATTATTTCAATACACAAAGAGACAATGGGCTGATTTTCCAGCATTTGCAGCTGGGTATATCCTTTTATCTCTGTAGTATGACAGATCTATCTTGCACAGAGAAAATCGGACTAATATGTAATGAGATTCCTTTGTTCCCAACTATGATGAAAAAAGAACTTACAATAAAATCAGTAAATAATATAATTAAGATGGGTTAAATCTAATAAAGCACCAAACTTTATTATATTTAGGTTTCTGTGAAACAAAACGTCCAAGAACTGATACATGACAATTCATGAACAGATTTCCTGATATTTTTACCTTAAATCATGAACTATAAAAACATGAGCCATTCTAGATCAGACCAAGGGCCTTAGATGCCAATAAGCCACAATAGCACTTCCTGTTGCATCTCCTGAACTTCTGATGTTCAGCTTCACTATAATCCTAGAAATTAATATAATGAGGAACTCAGAACAAATATATGCCTATTTTCAGCATCTAATGTTGTAATATTCATAAAGGCAAAATATAATAAACCTTATCTCTGTCCTTAATGTTATTGTTTGTTTTAAGGGCTTGGAAGAGGGCAATTAGATTTTTCCAATACTGTAACCAAATTCTTTTGCAGGCAAGGCATAATAATTGTAAATGATATAATTGTGCAAATGTAATAAATAAATAAATACATTTTCTTTTGAGAACTCAGCATCAACCCAGTCTGATATATCTGTGGAAGCAAAATCTCAGTGTAAGTGACATGATGTGCAATGGTGACATGATGTGCATCGCCACTATTCTGTATGGGTCTTCAGTGTAGAAAAAAAACCAAAAAGGACAGCGGAGTAAGTTTTTCTCTTTAAAAGCACTATTACTTTTCTGCTATTTGTGAAGAGCTGGTGCAAGACCACCACTATGCAAAGCAGAGTCATGCAAGTGCTACAGCTATGCTGTCCTGCTTTACTGTGCTCTCCAGAGTGATTCCAGAGAAAGAACAACTTTTCCACAAAACTGAAATTGCACAAAAGTGAAATAACAAGCAAACAACCCCCCTCAACACCCAAACTTAGGATATGTCAACAATTGGGTGCCTTGCACTTTTGTGGGACTCTGTGTCTGTGTCACACAGCTCACCTCCCTTTGTGAACCTGGTCACTTCTCAGCACTAAATCCTTTTCAACCAAGAGAAAGGGTTGATATCCTCAAAGATGTCAATCTTAAGATGTCAAACCCTGCTGCATTCTTGCATCCCTGTTATAATTGATGGATGTTTTCCCATTGGCTGGTGACATTCAGACAGAGGAGGGCAGCAAAGCTAGAGGATTAAACCAATCACTTTGCCTATCACACAAAGCATCATTTGGCACCTGGCCAGAACAGAAGCAAGGAAAGGTAGAATAAAGAACAACTGGGCAGCAAATTCCATGCCAGAACAGTTTTCTGTCAACTTAGAAATGGAAAAAGTCTCAAGTAGCATCACACAGATTGAGATAGGAGAAAGGTCTCTTTAGCAGTCCTTGTGCACAGGAATAAGAGGCAATTCTTCACCCTTCTAGAGCTCAAAGAAGAGCAGGGTTCTGATGACAGTCTGAACTAATCAAATGACCAGGAAAATAGAGTTCAGCACCTAAGGGAGTCTTTGTATATCCAGCTATGGGCCCTTTAACATAAGATAATTAAAAAAAAGTTGTGGGGATGAGATGCAAGGGTGATGAAAGACCTTTCCCCCACCTTCATTTTGACTGTTTTCGAGGCTGAGAAGATATTTGAAGTCTCTTTCCCCACAAAGAGAGCTTGAGCCATAGGGACCTCTGCTGTCTGCTTAAAATTTACCTCAGGACAAAAGTGGGCAAGTGTAAGTGGATGAGGCTGTGTGTATGTTCTGCATTGGTTCCAAAGCTTAAATCATCCCCAAAACTTTAAAAGTAGAAAGCTACTATTCAAATTTGATGGCATACTGGACACAGGCCAAAGTAAGTGGGAGGTTTGGGCAGCAAAACCTAATAAACGCAAGGATGAATGCACACAGGCTAAAAGAAAGAAAACCCTTGTTTCTGATTGTTAATCTGTAATCTCCAGCTTGTCCCTTAAACTGTTTCAGGACACCTTTGCAGAGTAAGGAAGACCATCTGCCCTAGCCATTGTTAATCCATCAGGTTGCAACAAAAGGAGAGGTAGGAAGTAGAGTCATTCTGTCAGCTCCAGACAGCTTCTGATTACAATATTGTTATTCCCCAAACTTTTACAACTGATACTAGAATCTCGTTTCTTCTTTTCTACTCATCTTGACATCATCTTCCTTTTGTGTATAAAGCCTGTAGGCAAGGGCTATCTTGATTTAATTGATTTTATGTAAACTCTTCTGGAAGCTACTTTTACCTGAACAGCAGGGTAAAAATATTTTAATAAGTATTCTTACAACTCCACTTTTTGTGTTTCTAGCAAGTGCAGCAGTAGAATGGGAAGTTTAAAAACTAAATGCTGGAATCTTGTAAAGACTATGTTTTGTAACAAGAGTCTCTTATTCCTGTATTCTAGGAAAGTATAACCCCTGACCCCTAAAGTGCATGTAGCCCAATAATCACTTCTTTGTGTTTTCAGCCCTACCCCACCCTGACCATGATTGCTGAAAGGGAAACACTGAAGTACAGAAGAACTGAGTTTTGGTTTCAGATTAAGCCAACTTTTTATTGAAAAAAAAACTGACAGGGAAATTGAACAGTGACTTCAAACAGAGACAATAGAGAGAGGATCGGGTGTGGGATCTGCCAGGGGGACAGCAAATTTCAAGCTGATAAAGATTTTTTTGCTGGCTCAAAGATGGTGGAAAGCACTTCAACTCATCATGGAGAAAGCCCCTCAGTTTTGGAATGATTTTTCACCCCAGCCAATAAATAGTCAGGAAAAGTGTGAGGTGAAATCCAGCCCCTCTAGAGGACAACAGTTTGGGAAAGGCTGTTCTTGAGAATAGTTTTTAATAGTTAAAACAAATGTTCAGGATAGTTTTGTTTGGTCTCAAACAAATCCTCTATCATTCATTCAAACCATACCAAAGGTCTTTTGAATTAGTATTAGATATCTTCCTAATCCAAGTAACATCGCTTGGAGTAGCAAAACAATCTGTACTATTAGTTTTCCCTGACTTGTTTGTAATGAGTAAATGCTGAGTTTTGAATTCTCTTACATGAGCCATGCTGTCACAAAACAAGGTTGGAAAAACATACAGAGCATGACTTCTGGAATACTTTCTGAACCATTAACCAGCAGTAGCCATGGGAAGCATCCGTATTTTCTTCTGGGTCACATCTTGCATTGGTGTCTGTTTTTCTGATCTCTCATGTCTGTTTTTGTGTTTGTGAGCACTGGGAAGCATAGAACAGGCTGCTGACACTCCAGGCTGAGTCACCTAACCAGGAGAAAGGGGGCTTAAAATGGAACATTCAACAACTTTCTATGCTACGCCCAACTGCCTCACCCAGAGGAAACCCTGGGTTGTTTTGTTTTGATGGCAAGTTTTTCTCCACAGCTCCAACTCAGAACTAGCCCATTTTGCAACTCAGTCTTTCCTTTCCAGGATTCTCTCACATGCACGTTTGCGTGTTTGTGTGCAGTTCTCCCCAGGGTCTAATATGGGGCGCCTGTCTACGTGTGTTTGGGCTCTTCCCATATGCTATATCTGCATATGTTCGTTTGTTTGCATGTGTGCACTCCCCCCGCCTTCCCGGAAAAGGGGGAAAAAACTAGTGACATGTAGCCGGGCGGGTGCATCTTCTTAACGTCATTCGAAACCACCCGCCTCTTGTAGAGGCGCATGCGTCGTATGCACTGAAGCGGGACGCGTATATGCCGGAATTTAGCAAACTGCTAGATTGGGCACCCTCCCGGAGCAGTTGGTCGACCTCCGGAGCGAAGAAACAAAGCAACAACACTTTCGGGTCGCGAAAAGCAAAGCAGGGATGGTCAGAGGTTTGGCCGCTGCCGCCATTGTGGTGAACGGGCAAAAAAGCTTTTTCCTTGTTCAGGGAGAACCCGGCATCCTCCTTCGCGTAGGTGCTTCTCCTTTCGGAGTCGCGCGCTCTCCCTTCCCTGGCCGTTGCCTAGGAGATCGGAAGCGGGCGAGCGGCCTCGCGAGGAGGGCTGTTGGAGCGCGCGTGCGGCTGGCGGGACTCAATCCAGACGGACACCAGTGCTCGGCGGTGCGCGCCTCCTCGTCGCGTGTCTTGAGCGTCCCTTCGCCTGGGGCAGGAACCCGCTTCCTCAGTCTGAACGGGAGTCGCTGCCGAGCGGTGGAAGGACGAGGTGAGACGAGCGGGTTAGAGGGGTCGAACCTATACATTGTTTCCATTAAGAGCTTCTCTAAGACTTGGGCAACGGAAAAGGCAGCGGTTTCGCCAGGCTACAGTTCCAGTACTATTCTGCTCCGGAGTAGCTGACCCGATAGCCTTTCGATGTTTTGGATTTCACTTCCCACCCACTCCTATCAGTGATAAGAGTTGGTGGAAGTTGTACTGTAATGTGAACTATCTGGAAGGTGCCACTTTGGCTTGGTCCTAAGTGGTATAGTTTAGTGCATCATCGAGATAACAGATGATAAAGATCTGGATACAGTAGTGATATAGTGCCCCTTGGAGCTGCTGGAGCAGATTATTTATATATTATTTATTATTATTTATATAATTTAATATGTTATATAATTTAATATATACCAATCAAAGAGAATATCTGTAGCTCAGGGTTGAACTGCGGAGTCCGTGGTGCTCTCTGAACAGCTGAAGATGTTGCCTAGTCAGGCAATGAAATGTCCGCTAGAAAACAACCAGGCTCAGAGAGCACCATGGACTCCACAATTTAATATATTAATATTTACTATATAATTTTATAGACTCTGGATTTCTGTATAAGTAACCAACAGTGTGATTTGATAAAACCAAGAAGCACTAACTAAATAAGTATCTACTAGACAGCCCACACCTGACTAGTATCCAACTCTGCAGAACTGGTAGCCGGTTATAATAGGGGGAGTAATTTTAAGAGGTGAGTGATGTCAAAATCATAAGTGCAAAGCAGAAAGTGGTGATAGTCTGGCCCATCCAATTCTAGAAGCCCTACATTTTTTGTTCAGTTTAGCATATGGGAATCTATTGTAGAGAAAAGGGTAAACTGAAGCAAGTACATTAAAGACCCAAGGTCCAAAAAGAATTACAAGTAGAACAAGATAAAAAACACCACAAGTTGTTGGGAGGCTCTTCAGTCATCCATGATTGCCACCACAGGATTTTAAAAACAAAAATTAGACTAAAAAATGAAAAGCAATAAACATAATTTTAAAAAGCAAAGCAAAGGTTTAGTTCCTCTCCCACACACTCCATAATATGTGCCTTCCCCCCTCTCTCTCATATACACACATGCTCACAAAGTTTAAAATTATAAGGGAAGCAACCTTCTCTCTGCTAGTGAGATTTTGCTTACAATATCTTTTGGGGGTAGAAAGGAGTTAGGGGGAAAAAGTATCTAGGTGGCTCTGAGTGTTTGGAAAGGCTGTCCTGCACAGAATATCTACCTCTATCCTAGGTGAACCATGCAGACCAGATTTAGAAGTCTCCTAGAATGACACTATTAGTCTCTCTATTTTTCAGGATAATTATTTATGGATTTGATGAAATGGACTATAGCCCACAACAGTTTATGCTACAATCTGTTTAACTAAAAGATTTAGATCCTGTTTCCCATTAAAAGAAACTTTAAAGCAGTTTACCATTGAAAATTACAATTAAAAATAGGTTAAAATAATTAATAAAAATATGCATTGATTAGAAAGTAATATTGAAAAATAAAAAAAATAAAATGAACAATAACAACAAAACAACAAAAGAAAAAATAATAAAAAAGAGTAGTTAATGTTTCAAGTTCCATAAGAATCTGTAGTTTATCTTGGAAATCCCTGAGAATTTAGATGGAATCCCTTAGCTACAGACGGAAGGAGGGGGAAGACAGAAGGCAGGCATTTTCAACAACCAGACCAGGTCTTCCCTAACCAGAGTCAATACCAAGATCATCTTGGTGGACAGCAAAGGAGACCAGAGCTGTATAATCAGTATAAGCAACTTGCATTTGGAGGAAGAAAGCTACAGTGAGCTCTGTTGAAAGGTCACCTTTCCCCCATACTTAAGAATTTACCTGTGGAAAACAGTATCTAACCAAAGTTAAGTCCTTTCAGATCACTTTGTGTTTAATATAGGCATGTACTTTGCATTTATCCATGTGAAATCAGTTAAACCTTTTAAAAAGTTTAATGTGCTGAAGTTGGCTTTAAAAAGCTTTTAATTAAATGATTGACATATATGCGTAATCACAAACAGCTTTACACTTATTCTATACACTTATTCTTCATCACTGAACATTTGCAGTTAACTGCTTAAGGTAGAGGGAATGAGAATTATAAAAATTCCACGCCGTTTTTGGATAAAAATAGCTATAAATGATCATTGTTTTAACGGTGGTGGAAACTATAGTTACAGAGAATATATCCCAGCTATTTAAAGCTGAAATACACTACTCATTTTATTGTCAAAGGGAAAATACAGAAAAAGTAGACCTAGTGGTTTGGTCTAGTGGTTAAGGTACCAGGAGACTGAGAGTTCTAGTCCCGCCTTAGGCATGAAAGCCGGCTGGGGGACTTTGGGCCAATCCCTCTCTCTTAGCCCAACCCACCTCACAGGGTTGTTGTTGTGGGGAAAAGGGGAGGAGGAAGGAATATTAGGTATGTTTATTTTATTTATTTATTTATCCAATTTGTCCTTGCCCATCTCCTCCCATCGGGGGATTCTGGGCAGTTTACAATAATCAATTAAAACATCATAAAATATACAGTATAAAATTACAATAATAAACAATATAAATAAGAGTAAAGATAAAAACTCCAAATGGCGAAAGAATCTAAAACAGTCTAAGTGTGGGAGGAGTAGTCTATAGCAGCCATCCCCATGTAGATCTATTCTCCTGCCTTGTGTTATTTATAAAAATAATAAAGGTGGGATTAAAAAATCATTTAAAAATTGGTAATGTTACTCATGCCTACTTATGTTTGTTTTGTATTAAAGCCTTCCTTTTTTTTTTTTTTAACATCAGCTCTGCAATTTGAAAACAGCAAAAGTAGTTGTTCACCATTGGGAAGTAGAACACTTTATTTTGATACCCATGCCTTTGTGTGCCTCTTGGAAGAAAATGGTAATTATTTTGCTATATGGATTAATATGTTATTGAATTGACAATTTGAATAATAGTAACAGTTTTGATATTCTGTCTTTTCAGGAATAACCTCTTACATAAGTACAGTTTTTGTGTGCGTTTTTCTGGAGTAGACTAGCTTGCATTGGTACATAATTGTAGTGTATTTATATCACTGTAATAGTAAGCATGAGATTTTGGGTAGGGGGGTAGTCTTAATGATTTTACAAAGTTGCATCCTTACTAGAACTAGTTTTCATTTTCACTGGGTCCATTTCTATACTTTGAAAGTAATGTTGTTAAATGTTCTTACGCATAAATCATGCAGACAGGTGTTTCATTGCTGATCGGTTTTATTAAAGATGCCATCCTCTCAGTAGTTGCCTCTTCTAATAGTCTAAGACTTCTGTGGAGGTTTTTTTTTTTCCTCAAACATTCTTCATACATTCCGTATATAGAACAATTGGTTTTGGGTGCTCCATATCCAAACTGCAACATGCCATCTGGGAATGTTTGAAAACATTGCAGTAAGAACAGGTGCAAAGGCCCAAATTTTGGCAGTGGCTAAGGAAAGGCAGGGCAGAGAGGGAAAGATTGGGTGCCAGGGGTTACCTCATGCTGGGAGCAGTAAGACCATTGCCTTAAGGACCAAGTGAGCCAGGACATTGGTGGCAGCTGAGGGCAGGCAAAGGAAGGAAGGTGCTGGAAAAATGGAGTGGGCTGGCTGGTGAAAAAGAGTTCACAGGGAATTGCTAAGACCATTGCAATAACCAGCAGGTGCACAAGCCATACTGTAAAGGAGGGAGGAGAAGAGGGTGCAACACCCACTGGTTTTGCCCTGTTGTTGTTAGTTGCTGTCAAGTCATTTATGATTCATGGCGACCCTGGTTTTTATGATTATGAGATGCTTGTTCAGTTAATATATACATAGCAAATAATAATGTTTTATTTATTTTTTTTAGGATTCAGTACTGAGCAATCTGAGATCATTGTATCTGCTTTAATGAACATCATGAAAAGCAATATGGATATGATACACAAAGACATGGTCACAAAAATGCAACAGGTTGAAAACATACTTAATGTATAATTATATTTACCAGGGTGGACTCAGATCTAGTCATACTCTGATTAATCCCATCTAAATTTATGGAAAATTAGTTATAATCACTGATTTTGGTAGTGCTGCCAAGATGAAATGTGTTGCAAAGTAATTACATAAAAATGTGTTTTTTCATTGTGCTAAACAGTAGGATGCTCTGATCACTGTCTATTGATAAGCCATGCAAAAGCATTCATTATTTGCTGATATGGCCTCATTTTGGATGGATTCTTATATTTACCTTCAAAGTTTGTATTTCTTCATGAGTCCAAGGAGGGCATGGGGACATGCATATGGCATCTGTCTTACAACTCTTTAAATCAAATGTGCATTTTTGGGGGGATCACACTGCAGCTGCAGAAGGCACCTGCCAATCCCAGGAAAAGACAGGGCTATTTTAAGGAGTAGCAAAGAGGTCTTATGTGAGCACCCCAGCAGGCTCCAAAACATCTTTTTGCCTTTGAATCTCACACAACTGTAATAGACAAAGAGTTTTCATACTTCGTTTCCCTGATTTATAAGCAATGACATATTTTAACTCAATATATTCTATAGGCCAGTATTACTACTTTTAGCTGCTTCATCCTGTTATTCTTTCTTCCTTCTTTCCTTCCTATGTACTTGTATTAGTTCCTCCAGTTTTCCTTTTTCAGATGGGAAGGGAAAGAATGCCCCCATTTCTACCTTAAAAGGATATCTTAGGTATAAGATTACGCTGCCTCACTATTTGTACCTTCAAAGGTTCCATGTTGAGAAAAAGGTGAAGGGGGGCATAATGGATCTTATTTGTTATTTCTAATATACAGTAAAATGCTTGAATGTTATATCCTAGATTAAGATTTGCAATTTAGAGGTGCCTAGATTTTGGGGCTGTAACTTCCATAGGGCTTAACATTGAGAACACACACATTGTAGGAACCTAGGTGGTCTAATCATAGCCTAAATGGTTCTACATCATAAAATCTACCCTACTAATCTATGATCTCATCTAGCACTCCTTTGTTGCACCATGGAAGCTGAGCAGAATGGGTAGAGACTGTTTTCTTTAAGCCTAATGGGACTTCTCTGTGTGCAGGTGCCATGCCTATGTTTGTTTATTGAGCATATTTCTATATACCTTCTGACATTCACCTACGTGAAGCCTCCAGTCAGTTCTAAATAATAAAATAATATTTCATAAACATTATTGCTAGAATGAACATTGAGGATGATATCTCTCAACATTGGTTGTACTGATGGCCTGAAGAAACTCTTTTCTTTTCTTCCAAAGGAAATTGCTGTTCAGCAGATAATGTCTCATATTGGTGTTGTGAGAAAAGATATGATTATTTTGGAAAAGAGTGAATTTTCAGCACTCAGAGCAGAAAATGAGGTAAAATTACTTTAAAAATGTAATGGCTATTTTTTCAACATATGCGGAAGAAATTTTAATGGTGGCCCAAAAATACATTGAGTCAGTTTAATATTAGCCATCATCTAGAAGTTAAGGAAAGGCTTCTGTTTTCAACTTTAAGATAGAAACCTTGTAGTAAACAGAATTGCTGACACCAGGATGTTGAAAAGGTTTTTGATTTTGATTTTAATAGAACACATTGAGAGTAGTGGATAAAAAATGTGCTATGCTCATGCCTCTTTCATTGCTTTGTGAGTCACATCTAGCAGAAATACAGAACAATTAATACAGGTTCTGTGAGACTGGAAGTCTTGATTTGCACTTCCCTTTCTTACCTCCATGTTTGTATTTTGTGAGTGCTTTAATAAGATCATTGTGTCTGCTACATTCAGCTCAGTACTGTACAGGAATATAGATGCTTACTGAAAATCTCCATATACAGCTATATATAGAACTTAATGTAATTAAATGAGAATTCCAAGTTCCCCACTTCTTTACTACCTCCTTGTTATCAAACTGAGTTGATTTTAACATAAAATCTGTATTTGCTATATGCATCACTACTTTTTTGCCCTGTATTTTAAGTAAGTTTATTCTCTTTTTTATGCAAAGAAAATAAAACTTGAACTTCAGCAGCTAAAAAAGCAAGTAATGGTAAGATACATTATTCTCAAATTATATTCTCAACCTCAGAATATAAAATGAATATCTGCTTCCTGTAAGAAGTTACTTTATGATTTTGGCCCTGTATCTACTTACATAGGAGCAAATGCCATTGGGCTCTATTGGCCTTACTTCTGAATGAATACATAAGGATTATATTCTAAAATTGCAAGCACTTGGTGAGAACCAACACATCAGTTGCATTGTCAAAATCCAGTATGTCTGCTTAACCCATCAAGAAGGAATATGCATGAGTTTCTGTGATACAGGTCATTTAAACACTGTTGAGTACAAACATTCTGAAATGTGAACCATGTGAAGAAGGGTTTATCGCTTTGCCCTTACAAATCAGAACAATAATGAAATTATATGCTGACTTAAAGTAGGAAATATACATGACATACCTACCCCAAGTACTATTACTTATTACTAACAATCTGTACATGGAACCTTGGAAATACTGATGTAAAGGTTTGTTGTGCCTTGTGTCTCTTGGCCTGTGTCCTGGCAGCACTAAGAAATTGCTGGGAAAATCTACCAAACCCCCAATCTAAAAAGAGGGCTAGGACTTACGTTTATCGAAATGAGGGGACTACATAAAGTGGAACCACTTAATTTGCTTTTTGTCTGCAATAAAATAAGAAATAATGCCAACAGGATCTCAGTGACAAGAATTGCTGGGTACAGGTATTCCTCACTTAACCACTCGTTTAGTGATGGTTCAGACATGACAGTGCTGAAAAAACTGACAACCAGTTCTCACACTTATGACAGTTGCAGCATCCCCATGGTCACATGATCACGATTTGGGTGCTTGGCAACCAGTGGGCATTTATGACCGTCACAGCGTCCCATGATCATGTGATTGCCATTTTTTGACCTTCCTGGCTAGCTTCTGGCAAGCAGATCAATGGGGTACTGCATGATTTGCTTAATGACAATGTGGTTCACTTAATCCTGTGGTGATTTGCTTAACAGCGGCTGCAAAAAAAGGTCGTAAAATTGGGTCAGATTCACTTAATGACCGCTTTGCTTAGCAACCAAAATTCCAGTCTCAATTGTGGTTGTTAAGCTATGACTACCTGTATTCTAATAAAATGACTGTAGCTAAAATATCTAAAAAAATATAAAAAGATACTTTCATGTAAGTAGCTGATAGGGGACTGCTTGTATGTTCATTCTCAAAATACAGTACTGCATTTGAGTATGCCTAATATTCAAACTAATAATGTTTTTTCCTGTATTCTAAATTAGAAGTCTACCTCACACTGGGTTAGCTCAGAAATTACTCAACTAATTTAAGCTAAATTGGCTACTTTCCTCTTTTTTTAAATTTCCAACTGATTTGTTCTGTTCAGGCTGCTCCTTATGGTTGTCATATTTTGTAACCTTGCCTAAAGATAACATTGCTCTTCTAAAAAGGCTGTAGTTTTAGTTTAAAAAAGTATAAAACGACCTAACTTCTTGTCAGAATTGTTGCTGGCATTAGTTCTGCCCTGCTAAGCTGAATCGTACATTGCTATTGAAAGGGTAAATCATTGACAGGTGTTTCTGTGATAGAGTTCAATAGATGTTGTATCCTAGCAACAGAAAGAGTGTATTGCAGACCTCAGAATTCTGTCAGCTAACTTAAGGCGCCTTATATCAATCACATTAAGGTAGTTCCTTGACTGTCTGGATTCCAATATGTAGAGCAGTATTCATTTGACTAAAATATACATTTTCATGCTTTTATTTTGCTCCTTCTGCTTTGGGCCTTTAAAAAAAAACTGGAACAATTCAGTAGGAGGAGAAGTTTGGTAGAGTTGAAAAAGAAATGGCATACTTCTGGAATAATTCAGTGCTGCTAACTGTGGAAAACTTCATTAAATATAGTATTGCTTTTCTTGATTAAAGAATCTGAATACAGGCATTCAGTTTAGTTCTGTGCAATTTTTTTCTAGGATGAAACTTCCAAAGTGCGAACAGATAGCAAGCTAGATTTCAATCTAGAAAAGAGCAGAGTAAAAGAATTGGTATGTATGATTTCCTTTTATATAAAGATTATTCAGAAATACTGTCATATTGTATCGTTTATTTCTTTGACTCTGCTTCTCTTAATTATTATGTTACTAATTGATAGAATAGCATTGTGAGGATGACAGCTGAAGAACTAATGGATTAAAACATGGCTAATCAGTAGATAATCCAACTTTTACAAAAGATGGAATAAAGGCTCACTGGCTCCACAGTTTAGATTCTTCTGAGGCTTAATGAATTCAAGAACCATAGCTAAAAATAAACTCTGGAAGGCATTTATGGCTTTCCAAGACCTATGTAGATTTAAAAGTATTTCATTCTGAACCTTACCTGATGGTATTTAGGTGGCATTTCATTCACATAATGCTGGTAAAGAATGTAGGATAGAATGTAGAAGAGCCAGAAGCTATAATTACAGTGATATTTGAAAATCAACCAAACATTAATGACAAATGGAAGAGTGTTTTGTTTTTTTTTTAGAGGCAAATGATAATTAATCTTTTTTTTTTCCAGTATTCACTTAATGAGAGAAAACTATTGAAAATGAGAACAGAAATAGTGGAATTGGTAAGAATTACAAATACACTTATTAGTCGCAGTAAAAGTCCTTTTCATATCTGTTTTTCAAACTTACTTACCACTATTAACGGAATTGCTCTCTAAACCTCCAGAATAGTGTAGAAATAGATCCTTGACTATGAAAAATTACAGCTGGTTCTTATTCTTTCTTGAATTATTTGGAAACTAATGTAAGTGCAATATAAAAATGAAAATATCTTGGTTAAAGCTTTAGGAAATTAAAAATAATGAATTACACAAAAATGATGGATGATAATGTATGTGCAAAGATCAACTTTAAACTGGTATCCATTTTAGAATACAAATATCATCTAGAAGAAAAAAGAAGAAAACCCTTTTGATATTTTCCTGCTAATTTAGCCTATATATATATATATATATTCATTCATTCATTCATTCATTCATTCCAAAGCATAACTTCTCCAATTGGTATATATCTCCAAAGACAAATGAAGACTTGTTAGGTTCTTGAGACTTAGCTGAGGTTGGTGAAAATTTAGATCTGTTTGAAATGAACCTGATTTGTACATTACATACCTACCCCAACAGTGACACCAAGAAACTGTACAATTATTTTTTCAAATTTACAATATACATGAAAAAAGCATGTGGAATGTCGCTTGCTAAATGATGGTGGTTTCATTTCAATATTTTACCATTTTAACTCTTCTTTTGAGAAATACATGTAGCCTGGAGAATATCATTATTTGTAATTCAGTAGTTTTTTTTTCTCTCAAGCCAAGTTCTTGGGACATGTAGAGGGAGGCGAAACTACAAAAAGTGTATTTCAATGCTGCTTTTGCATTTGGCACTTTCTCTACTTGGTAATATGAGATGGCTTTTGGCATGTGCAAAGAGTGATTGTATGTGTAGGAAAATATGCCAAATTGGGCTAGTTTCCAGTGGTTCAGTACTGGCACACAGGAAAACACTTACTGATTTAGGTTTAATCTTTTAGAATTGCTTATAGATCTGATCATAATTATTTTTCATCATAACTATTTCTGTTCAGAGGTAAGTCAGTCCAAACATTACTTCAAGTAAAAAGTGCTTCATTCACAGATTAAAAAACCCCTAATGTTATGTATATTAAGAAATTAGCTTCTTCAAGTTTTGTATTAAATATGCAAAATGATTTAAATAGCATTACAGATGCACATGTTCAAGTAACTTTTATTAGGAGTGAATTTTTAATAGCCAGGCAGTGAGAAAAGACTGTAATAGTGTATGCAAGCAATTAGCACCATGTAGTAATAAATACATATGTCATATTATTAAGAACAAAAACAGATTTTTTTCCCTTCCTTTTTAAACTGTATATAAAATAAGGGAATCTGTGTTACATAAAAAAATTAGTGTTACTTTTTGGAAATGTAGGCCTAACACTTTAATAAAATGTTTAAAACTGTATTGATGTTAACAGAATTGTCTAAAAGTGTTTTTTCTCCTTTAAGCATGCACAGCAAGATCGAGCTTTAACACAAAGTTATAGGAAAATAGATACTGAAGTTGCAGGTCTGAAAACAATGCTTGAATCACACAAACTTGACAACATTAAATATTTAGCTGGTAAGTTATTCTTTGTCGTATATGCTTAATCAACTTCCTTATTTGTCTGCTCAGTTTATGCTTATGTTTAATATTTATGTCAAAAATGATAGCTTCTACTTGGTACCAAAAACTGACTGGTTTTATAACAGAGTTATGTTCTGTGGTTTAGAACATATAACCTCTCATTATTATCTGTATTAGTTTATTCTGGTGGCATAATCCCTTGTCTACATTGTAGTTTGATGCTGCAAATAATAACTTTTTTCCCCTATTAAATAGTATAGCTTTCACTTTTGATACTTCATTGCTAAAACAGATCATTCTCCATAAAAACAGGTCATATTATTAGCATAAGCTAATTATGCTATAATTAGCATAATTAAGATTATTTTAATATATGTAACTTAGTGTATAAAATCTGAATAGCGTAAACTGTTTTTTAATATTCTGCTAAATAACTTGAAAGAGTAATGTAAACAGCACTGTAGTAATACTTTTATTCTAGTCCTGCTTACTACTTTGCATTTCTTCCCTTTATTTGATTATTAGTCCCCTTTTTTAATTTTCTTCATTCTCTGGAATTGCAGATTATAGGCTATGATCCTACAACCTAGCAAAACATTAATTCCCATGTTGTCTAATAATACCCAGTTGCAAGCAGGATTCTAATAATAGTTTGAAACATTTTAATGTTGCGAGGATTGTATTTTTGAAAGGACTAAAACCTGACAATATGTACAGTATACTTTTTATCCCAAGAAATCCTTATGTTTACTTTTTCTCCCTTTTTTCTTCTAGGTTCCATATTTACATGCCTTACTGTAGCACTTGGATTTTACCGTTTATGGATATAACAAAACATTATTTTAAAGGGACTTGTATTAACTTGCCTTAGGAAAAAAGATACGTTACTTCCATTTGAAATAATGTAATTTTTCAAAGCCACTACCATTTTATTTATTTGTCGCACTGAAGAATGTAATCAAAGAATTACATGTGGGTGCCTGAAAACTAGAACGGGTATCAAAATATTGAAAGAAACCTTGCCTGTGTTATGGGCATCCATATTTTGCACAGAATAGGTCCATTCAAAACTGAATGTTTGTATGTCTCCAGGAGAAAGGCAGTTTTTAGAATACTTACTATATACATCAAATGCAAGTTTTAAGTTAGAACATTAGTGCTGTTATTAGAGCAAACATTAGTGCTAAGTGAGAGGGGATAAAATAATCCAATTACCTTTATCATGTTCCTTCAAAGCTAGAAATTCTTGAATTGTCATAACTTCCTTCTTTTGTATTGATTAACAGGATTCTAAAGATTTGTTGTTGCTGTATTTAATGGATGTTTCCATTGTCGTCTGTTGTTAATAAATCTCCATCCAACTAAAGATGTTTTATAAGCAGATGTCGTGAAAAGATTATGTTGATAACTAAATGTCAAAGGAACAGTAGAAGAAATCTTAGCTGTTTTCTTAATATAAAAATAATGGAAACAAAAGCTTTGCAAAAAGTTTTATTTTCAAAGCTTTGCTTCCATTATTTTTATATTGAGGAATCAGCTAGAGAAACAAGGCAATTTTTCTTAATAAAATAATAAAAGGCTACCAAACATGATCCTAAACCTAATTCAAAAAAAGATTAACCGGGTTTATTCTCAGCCAGTGATTACAAGGTTGCAGCCTAAATTTGAGATTTTTCAGTATTTCCAGTTTAACAGTATATGTAAATCAGTGACCAAATTTATCTGCAGTTGAGCACTATAAGAAGTTTTTTAAAGAGAAAACTTTCATAAGTAGGAAGTAGCATTGGTAGTTGCAGCTAGAAGATACCAAATACCACAAATACTTACCTGCAAATAAATTCTCATGAAATCAGAAGAATAGACATTATATAATTCTCAGACTCATACAAAATTATATGTACAGACTGCCCACAAATTTAAACCAAGCAGATACATCCATATGCACACAGATTTGTTTCTTCTATAAAAGTGTGGAGGAGAATGCTTGTTTTACATAAGCAATTGGTTTATTGTTAAATTTGGTAACCTGAGGAAGCTGATACCACTCTCATGATGAAGCAACAAATTGATAGTAACTTATTATTTTGGTAATAATAAGGAGTAGAAGAGATGCTTAAGAGATTTTCTGCTCAGGTGCCAAAACAATCTAGCAGCAAAATATTTTCAGTTGTTCATACTCCTACTTTAACTATTTCCCCTTCCTTTTTGTACTTTTAATTGTCAATGATAAGTAAAATAGCCATTGATTATGATCCATTTAATTAACTCCCTTAAGAAAGATTAACTTGAATAATTTCTTCCTAAAATAAAGTTGGCTTGAGTGGTTGCACTGTTTTTACCATTTTAATGAACATAAAATACTCAGAAGAAGAAACTTACTGATGAATAGGATTTGCTGAATAATGCAGAAGAGAAAATAATGTTCAACATACTGTACATTTGACCTTTTTTTATTATGCTACGTGTATAATTACTTTTTTGAAATAGCAGTTCCAAAGACTCCTGACTTGTAAAGTGCTACAACATGAATGGCAAATAATATTTTATAAAGAAATTCATTTACAAATAAATAGATATATTAGGTTACACTAAAATAAAATAATAAAAGAATCTGAAGTGGTTGTAGTTCCCAGGCTCAGGTTCCCAGTCTGGGGTTAATGTATTTGAGGAGCCCGTTTGTGTGTGTCTGTGTGTGCTTATTGTTATGGTTGCTTTTTGGTCCAGGCAGTTATGTTTTGTTACTATGTTTTTAACAGTAGTACATCAAGATTATTGTATTTCTAAAATCCAATGGAATTTGCTTCTAATTTTGTTTTTTTGCTAAACTGTACCTTATTATTAGTGGTTTTTCTTTCTAAATAAATGTGTCTACAGTTAGATAGACAGACAGACAGACATGAATGAGAGAGATATTTATATATCATTTCTAGGGTAGCCTTTTTGAAATTTCTTACTTGAATATTTTGGATTGGAGGTAAATGTAATCTTAATTAGTAAAGACCCAAAGAAATAAAAGAAAATTAAAGTTACTATCTGGTTTTCTATCATGGTGCAAAATTGATCAGGATATAAAGTGTCAGAATACTTCTATGTGGAATAAGTGCTTTAAATAATAATAAATGATTCATGATGTTATTTTGCCTCAAATTATGTACTATTTAGTTCTGCCATTACAGAATTATGCTAACTGCTGTTACCTCATCTTTTCTTTGGGCACAAAATATAATCTCAATTTGACCTTTATATGTAGCAATACATTTTAAAGTTGGTATTATTTATTTATTTGTATTATTTTTTTTTTATTCTGGGATCAATATACATGAAATTGGAAGCTAACTTTAAAAATAATTTAACTTACAGTTGGATAGGGGATGAGGTTGGGAGTATTCATCAGTTGTTCCAGTGACTCTTACCCTAACATAAATATTCATAAATTCATTTGCAACAGTTTTTTTAAAAAATGTAAACGTTGCTCGCTAATGCTGGGTAAAACATTGCAAAACTATATTTCACACTTTTATATTGAAAGTAGTAAAATTAAAACCTGACAAATAAAAGAACGGCGCTAATATCAAATCAAACCAAACTCGGATAACAGAAAAGCCAGTTGAAAGGGAAGGACCACATGACATCAGAAGATCCATGGCTGAGACTTAATCATAGAAAAGCCTTATTTCTGATTGGCTACTGTGAAATGTTCATATTATTTGTTTGATAAGACACAATAATAAATTAGCAAAGGCTCTTGACAACTGCCTAATTATTGTTTTGGGAATAGTTGAAAGTTTCTAAGCAATATGCCATGTGCAGTGTATTAAGTCAGCATTCTCTAACCTTGTACCGTCCAGATATATTTGGATTGCAGCTTCCAGAATTATCCAGCATTAGCCATGCTTACTTGGAAATCTTAACTCATCTAAAGGGCACCATATTAGGGAAGGAGTAACTGGAGTTTCCTACGCATACCATTCTGTAAAAGGATATAAGCCACCTCTCATCTGCTATATTCCTACAATCAGTTACAGCGTTATAGCCATGGCAAAGTGTCCTTAATTGTGTTCAGTTACTGCAGTTACCACTTACCTTCCAGTTGAAGACCCAAATGTGTGACACCCTACCGATTACTCTAGCAGAGTCAGCCAAAGGGTATTTCTAAATCAGCTACACCAAGACATCTTAAACAATCCGTGATCCCAACCATTACCAGACTCACTTCTGCAGAGTCCTACTTTCTAACACAGAACTCACTTGCAGATTTCAATTCCTCTCTTCTAGGAGATCTTCAAGTGGGTTCTGGATAGAAGAGACCAAGGTCAGTAGGAAGAATCCCTGAGCCTGCTGACAAAGGGAACCTTTTCCCCCCAATACTTAGTCTTCCTATTCTGCTGGCTATGCCAGGCTGTTGTGATAAAAATAGATCACTTTTTAAGGAACCAAAGCAACTGGAGATGTATGACAAAGTTTTTTTACTGGCATACAGAGAGAGTGATCACTGGGTTCCCAGCAAAAAGATAACCAAGAGCCCCAAGTATTCCAAGAAGAAAGAATTATATAGGTGAGGGGATTATACAGGTGTTTCACAAATATGTTATGAACAATTTATAACCCAGTAGATGAAGTAAACATTGGTGCCTCTGCATCATTATAGAAGATTTCTTGCTCACATTTGCATACCATCAATACAATAGTATAAATATTCCTCAAATTACTGTATCTTATCATGTCAATGGGATGACCTTTATACTTCTTCCAGGAAATGTCAAGTCTGGGGCCTGCTATCTACTATTGCTCAGGGCCATAGCTTAATTTGAAACACAACACCTAAGTCCTTGCAGGAAATAGCAAGAAGTACTACAAAGTTCAATCACGGCTCCCACTAAGATTCTAATAAACCTAAATTGAATATACACAGGTTAACAGTCTCAGCTTCAGCAAAGGATCGTTACCTTGCCGTGGTGCTGGAGCTTGAGCACCTCGATGATGCCATGAGCTAAACTCTGAAGGGCCACCCAAGACGGGAAGGTCATGACAGAGAGGTCAGACTAAATGCGATCCCTGGGGAAGGTAATGGCAACCCACCCCAGTATTCTTGCCGTGAAAGCTAAATGGATCAGTAGAACCAGAGATATGTCGGTATACCATCAGAAGATGAGACCCCCCAGGTCGGAAGATGGTCAAAATGCTACTGGGGAGGAACAGAGGATGAGTTCAACTAGCCCCAGACGTGATGACGCAGCTAGCTCAAAGCCGAAAGGATGGCTAGCGGCCGACGGTGCTGGTGGTGAACGGCAAATCCAATGTTCTAAGGATCAACACACCATTGGAACCTGGAATGTAAGATCTATGAGCCAGGGCAAATTGGATGTGGTTATTGATGAGATGTCAAGATTAAAGATAGACATTTTGGGTATCAGTGAACTGAAATGGACTAGAATGGGCCACTTCACATCAAATGACCACCAGATCTACTACTGTGGACAAGAGGGCCACAGAAGAAATGGAGTAGCCTTCATAATTAATAGTCAAGTGGCTAAAGCAGTGCTTGGATACAATCCAAAAAACGATAGAATGATCTCAATTCGAATTCAGGGCAAGCCATCTAACATCACAGTGATCCAAATATACGCCCCAACCACAGATGCTGAAGAAGCTGAAGTAGAGCAGTTCTATGAGGATCTGCAGCACCTACTGGACAACACGCCTAAAAGAGATGTTATTTTAATCACAGGAGACTGAAATGCTAAGGTGGGCAGTCAAATGACACCTGGAATTACAGGTAAGCATGGCCTGGGAGAACAAAACGAAGCAGGACATAGGCTGATAGAATTTTGCCAAGACAACTCACTCTGCATAACAAACACTCTCTTCCAACAACCTAAGAGACGGCTTTATACATGGACTTCATCAGATGGACAACACCGAAATCAGATCGACTACATCCTTTGCAGCCAAAGGTGGCGGACATCTATACAGTCGGTAAAAACAAGACCTGGAGCTGACTGTAGTTCAGATCATGAACTTCTTATTGCACGATTTAGGATCAGACTAAAGAGATTAGGGAAGACCCACAGATCAGCTAGATATGAGCTCACTAATATTCCTAAGGAATATGCAGGTGAGGTGAAGAATAGATTTAAGGGACTGGACTTAGTAGATAGGGTCCCGGAAGAACTCTGGACAGAAGTTTGCAACATTGTTCAGGAGGCGGCAACAAAACACACCCCAAAGAAAGAGAAAACCAAGAAGGCAAAATGGCTGTCTGCTGAGACACTAGAAGTTGCCCAAGAAAGAAGGAAAGCAAAAGGCAACAGCGATAGGGGGAGATATGCCCAATTAAATGCAAAATTCCAGAGGTTAGCCAGAAGAGATAAGGAATTATTTTTAAACAAGCAATGCGCAGAAGTGGAAGAAGACAATAGAATAGGAAGGACAAGAGACCTCTTCCAGAAAATTAGAAATATTGGAGGTAAATTCCAGGCCAAAATGGGTATGATCAAAAACAAAGATGGCAAGGACCTAACAGAAGAAGAAGAGATCAAGAAAAGGTGGCAAGAATATACGGAAGACCTGTATAGGAAGGATAACAATATCGGGGATAGCTTTGACGGTGTGGTCAGTGAGCTAGAGCCAGACATCCTGAAGAGTGAGGTTGAATGGGCCTTAAGAAGCATTGCTAATAACAAGGCAGCAGGAGACGATGGCATCCCAGCTGAACTGTTCAAAATCTTGCAAGATGATGCTGTCAAGGTAATACATGCTATATGCCAGCAAATTTGGAAAACACAGGAATGGCCATCAGATTGGAAAAAATCAACTTATATCCCCATACCGAAAAAGGGAAACACTAAAGAATGTTCAAACTATCGAACAGTGGCACTCATTTCACATGCCAGTAAGGTAATGCTCAAGATCCTGCAAGGTAGACTTCAGCAATTCATGGAGCGAGAATTCCCAGATGCACAAGCTGGGTTTAGAAAAGGCAGAGGAACTCGGGACCAAATTGCCAATATCCGCTGGATAATGGAAAAAGCCAGGGAGTTTCAGAAAAACATCTATTTCTGTTTTATTGACTATTCTAAAGCCTTTGACTGTGTGGACCATAACAACTTGTGGCAAGTTCTTAGTGGTATGGGGATACCAAGTCATCTTGTATGCCTCCTGAACAATCTGTATAACAACCAAGTAGCAACAGTAAGAACAGACCACGGAACAACAGACTGGTTTAAGATTGGGAAAGGAGTACAGCAGGGCTGTATACTCTCACCCTACCTATTCAACTTGTACGCAGAACACATCATGCAACATGCTGGGCTTGAGGAATCCAAGGCTGGGGTTAAAATCGCTGGAAGAAACATTAACAATCTCAGATATGCAGATGATACCACTTTGATGGCTGAAAGCGAAGAGGAACTGAGGAGCCTTATGATGAAGGTGAAAGAAGAAAGTGCAAAAGCTGGCTTGCAGCTAAACCTCAAAAAAACCAAGATTATGGCAACCAGCTTGATTGATAACTGGCAAATAGAGGGAGAAAATGTAGAAGCAGTGAAAGACTTTGTATTCCTAGGTGCAAAGATTACTGCAGATGCTGACTGCAGGCAGGAAATCAGAAGACGTTTAATCCTTGAAAGAAGAGCAATGACAGATCTCGATAAAATAGTTAAGAGCAGAGACATCACACTGACAACAAAGGTCCGCATAGTTAAAGCAATGGTATTCCCAGTAGTAACATATGGCTGCGAGAGCTGGACCATAAGGAAGGCTGAGCGAAGGAAGATCGATGCTTTTGAACTGTGGTGTTGGAGGAAAATTCTGAGAGTGCCTTGGACTGCAAGAAGATCAAACCAGTCCATCCTCCAGGAAATCAAGCCAGACTGCTCACTTGAGGGAATGATATTAAAGGCAAAACTGAAATACTTTGGCCACATAATGAGAAGACAGGACACCCTGGAGAAGATGCTGATGCTAGGGAGAGTGGAAGGCAAAAGGAAGAGGGGCCGACCCAGGGCAAGATGGATAGATGATATTCTAGAGGTGACGGACTCATCCCTAGGGGAGCTGGGGGTGTTGACGACCGACAGGAAGCTCTGGCGTGGGCTGGTCCATGAACTCATGAAGAGTCGGAAGCAACTGAACGAATAAACAACAACAGTCTCAGGCTTCATAAAAATATCTACTACTGTAACGGTTGCCTATTCCAATGAAAGGAGTCTCACCAGTAATTACTAGAGAAAACTGCTTTATTCAATGAATAGTATGCAAAGTACAAAGAAAGCTGAGAATGAGCAAAAGCGCGCCAAATACAAACTTAAAAAGCCTTGCTCCTGTTGCGAACCCTCCCCTCAGGCTAGCATAGCAACCACCCACCCCAGATGCTAGCAACCGTTAGAATCGGCCTGAGAAAGTAACCTTGAACAACAGAGATAACCCAAACATACATTCCAGAAGATCACAAGTCAGCACAAAGGAAATTTACCAGCGTGGCCAGGCAGGCACGCAACCGCAGACATGACATGTGAAACGTTACGAGGAACCATAAACATCGGAACAGGAACATGACATACCGGCCCCCCCCCACAAAGAAAAGAAACTTAATGGTTAAGGCGCGGGTTTATCAGGGTAAGCAGCGTGAAACTGAGCAACCAAGTGGGGAGAGCGCACATCCAGTGCAGCGACCCACTCCGGATGAGGGAAATGCTTCCAGCGAATCAGATACTGCAGAGTGGAATGGAAACGTCTAGAGTCTAATATTTCCTTGACTTTGAAATGTTGTTGACCATCAATCATTATGGGGGGAGGTGCAGCCGGTTCAGGATGCCAATGTGTAGACTCCACGAATGGTTTAAGCAAACTGCAATGAAAAACAGGGTGTAAGCGCTTGAGATTGTGAGGTAAGTCCAACTTAAAGGTAACAGGATTAATCTGAGCAACAATAGGAAATGGACCTATGAACTTGGGCGCCAGTTTTTTGGATGGTTGAGGGGATTTGATGTATTTGGTGGAAAGGTATACTCTATCCCCTATTTGAAAAATAGGTTGTGGTGCCCTTTTTACGTTGGCATGTCGTTGATAAGTGGCTTGAGCATCGGCTAAAGCTTGCTGTATTTTTGGCCAGGAATCTGCCAGTTGTGAGGCCCAATCGGTCGGGGTGGTGGGTGAGGTAGACGGTGGAGGCAATTCAGGAATAGGGACAAAGTCACGCCCGAATACAGTACGGAAGGGCACTGCCCCACTACTTTGATGCACAGCATTATTGTAAGCAACTTCAGCAAACGGCAGGAGGTCTACCCAGTTGTCTTGTTGATAATTAACAAAAGCACGTAAATATTGTTCCAACGTGGCATTGACAGCCTCAGTATTTCCATCTGTCTCAGGATGGGACGCCGTGGATAACGCCTGTTTAGTGCCCAATAGCTTCATAAATTCCCGCCAAAAGCGTGACATAAATTGTGTTCCTCTGTCAGTCACCAAGCGGGTGGGGCTACCGTGTAATCTGTACACGTGAACCAGAAAGAGGCGTGCCAGCTGTTGTGCAGATGGTAGAGACGCACAAGGGACGAAATGAGCTTGCTTAGAGAAAAAATCCTTAACAACCCAAATGACAGTCTTTCTCTGGCTAGGAGGTAGATCCACAATAAAGTCCATAGAGATTTCCTCCCAGGGGTGGGAGGGATTGGCCACTGGCTGCACAAAGCCCTGAGGTTTCCCCCCTTTTCGTTTTGCAGTAGCACAGACAGGGCAAGACTTGACATAGGCTTTTACATCTCGCCGCAGGGTTGGCCACCAGAACTGTCGGCGCACTAGATGAATAGTTTTTGTAAAGCCAAAATGCCCAGCTGTTTTATCGTCATGAGACCTGAATAGCACGGTTTTGCGCAAGGTTACAGGCACATAGAGGCGATCATCTTTCCATGCCACACCTTGCTTCAAAGTAACCTCGCTCTGATTGTTTTGCAACCAAGTATCCGATTTCAACTCTGTCAGAAACTTTTGTTGCAAATCTGCAGGAACGGATACAAGTATCGTGCTAGGACTGGGAGAAGTGTCAGGTTGCTGCGCTCGCGTCTGACTGCGAGTCACTGCTGCTAGTGCCATTTGGGAATCTGTCCAGAGGGTGCCCACCACATCTGGGGCTGTTCCCGAATCTTGGGGTTGCCGAGACAGTGCATCAGCTAAAAAGTTTTTCTTTCCCGGAATGAATCTGAGTTTGAAATCAAAGCAACTGAAGTACTGAGCCCATCGCACTTGCTTAGGGCTGAGCTTGCGAGAGGCAGTAAGGGACTCCCAAGTTTTTATGATCAGTCCACACTTCAAAAGGGTGTGCCGCCCCCTCCAATAGATGCCTCCAATTCTCCAAAGCGGCTTTAACCGCAAAAGCCTCCTTTTCCCAAACATGCCAGTGCCTCTCTGTCTCAGAGAATTTACGTGACAGATAAGCACAAGGCTTTAATTGTCCTTGCTCATCGGCTTGCAATAAGAGGGCACCAATAGAAAAGTCTGAGGCATCGACTTGCACCACAAATGGTCTGTCAGGATCAGGGTGTTGCAAGATTGGTTCAGAGGTAAACAGCCGCTTGAGTTGGTCAAACGCCTGTTGACAAGCAGGCGTCCATTTTAGGCGTGTCCCTGGATTCTTTGATTTGCGGGTGTCTCCTACACCCTTTGTTTTGAGTAATTCAGTCAGGGGTAAGGCAATCTCAGCAAAATTTTAAAAAAATGGACGATAGAAATTCGCAAATCCGAGAAAAGATTGTAGTTGTTTGTGTGTGCGTGGGGGTTCCCATACCAAAATAGCCTCAATTTTGGCAGGATCCATTTCAATGCCTTTATCTGAAATTCTATACCCCAAATAATTTGTGTTTTATGAAATGCACATTTGGATAGCTTGGCATATAATTCAGCATTTCTCAATTTGGTTAACACTTGCCTAACCAATTGCACATGTTCTTTCATTGTTTTTGAATATATTAACACATCATCTAAATAGACCAAAACACCATTGAACAAGTGGTCGTGCAAGGCCTCATTTATCAATTGCATAAAAACCCCAGGTGCCCCAGACAATCCAAACGGTAACACCTTATACTGAAAAGCCCCAAATGCACAATTAAAAGCTGTTTTCCATTCATCCCCCTCCCGAATGCGAATGCGATAATACGCCTCCCTTAAGTCCAATTTAGAGAAGATTTTCCCCCCCGCCAAGTGGGCTAACATTTCCTTGATGACCGGAAGAGGAGATTTGTTTAATAGGGACACTGCGTTTAACCCGCGGAAATCCGTGCATAGTCTTAAAGTTTCGTCTTTCTTTGATCTAAAGAGTACTGGAGCACCCACTGGTGAACTGGCTGGTTCTATGAAGCCCCGCTGTAAGTTTTTGTCTATGAACTCACGAAGAGTAGCCAATTCCTTTGGGGTCATTGCATATACCTTTGGTCTGGGCAACTTTGCATTGGGAAGAATTTCAATGGCACAGTCAGTTTTCCGATGAGGTGGCAGCCAATCCGCCTCCTTCTCCCCAAACACATCGGCAAAGTCCTGGTATTGGTCCAGTAGCCCTTCCAACGGTACAGCGAGGGTATGCCGCGTTGACACTGCTGCCCTCCCCACATTGCTATCCTCCTCATCATCATCCCCAGGAAGGGCTTTATAGAACCCATCTGCAAAAGTAACAGTTCGGTGTACCCAGTTTATACTAGGGTTCTGTTGAACAAACCAAGGCATGCCCAGAATGACCAAGGGACCACCCACCGGTGCCACCACAAAGGGCAACTTTTCCCAGTGGCTACCCAGTTGCAAAGCCACTAATGCTGTAGACTGGGTGACCGGTTTCCCCCCCGATATAGATCCATCCAATTGGGTGAAAATCATGGGACGTTTCAAAGGGAAGGTGGGTAACTCCAAAGCAGCTACTACATCAGGATGCATTAAGGAACGTGAGCATCCCGAATCAATCATAGCCCATAGTTCCACAGTTTTTGTACCCAGCTTAAGTCTCACGGTCAACGTTGGGAAATTTCCACTCACCGAGACATGATCGCGCCCATCTTCCACCTGCTCCTCAGCGCTTTTTAGAGCAGGTGGCTGGAGTTTTCCGCTGGTTGGGAGGTTTCTTTTTCGTCTTGTCCGCCATAAAACAAGTCAACATCCTCCACCAGCTCTGCTACTGTCGCTTTCATCTTCCTCGGTGCCACTGGTGATTTCCCTGCCGATCTGTCTCTCCGTTCCTCTGGTTTCCTGCGGGGACATGCAGCTGCCAGGTGCCCCTCCTTTCCACACCACAGGCACAATCCTTTGGCAAAATGGCTTTCCTTCTCTTCTTGCCACGACCGTCTCACTGGTTTGCTAGCACTAGCTGCTGGCCTTGTAGGTTTTGCCATTGCTTGTTGTTTGGGACCTCTTTTAGTTTGAGTATACTTAGCTTGGGCTTGCTCAACCTTCGCAGCCAATTGTATCCACTCATACAGCGTTGCTGGGTCGTCCCATACAACTGCCCATTGTAGTATATCTGGTCTTAGTCCATCTTTGAACATCTCTACAAGGGTGGTGGCAGACCAATCCTCTACTTTGCCAGACAGTGCTTGAAACTCCAGCGCATAATCTGACACTGATCTGGAGCCTTGAACCAACTCCCTTAGGGCTACCTTTGCTTTTTCCTCAGCTAGAGGATCACCAAAATGCATTTTCATTGCCCACATGAAATCCTCAAAGCAATCCAACTCCAAAGCGTCCATGTCAACCAGTCGCACGAACCAGTCTGCTGCTCTCTCCTCTAGTTGGGTCGCGACAGCATTAATCTTAGCCCGTTCAGAACGAAACACGCTTCCAAACTCTTCCATGTAGCTTTGGGCATTAGTCAAAAAAAATGACAGATTTGTAGGATCCCCATTAAACTTCACATTAAAGTCTCGATATCGGACCCTGGTTGGGCTATCGTGTCTCTTTTTGTGCTTAGCCTTTCGTTGCTGTGGCGGCTCTTCCTCCTGCACCTCTGGAGCTATTTCTTGAGCCTCTGCCAGTCGAACTTTCACACGCCTTCCCCCCTCCCGGCTCCGTCCTCTCTCCTTCCGCTCCGTACTTGGGGACGGTAAGGAGGCTTTCTTTGGAGGCCTGCTCGGCGGGGGCCCTCCCCCCCAATATTTCCGTTGCTTTCCCTGTTTGTCTATTGGGGGGGGTGTTGGGGACGCGGAGGTGTCAGGAGAGTCACTGCGTTCTTCACCTCCCATCTTTTCCTTTTTTTGAATGTCCCTGGTAAAGGTTAACTTTGCCAACAAATCCTCTATGGATTTCATCCTCGCCGCCAGCTGCTGGGATTTCTCCGTCTCTGTTGGTGTCACTGCCTTCGTCCTTTTTGTGATCTGCACGGTTGGAAACAGCAAGGAATACACCGGCTTGGCTGGGGCTGCTGGCGACCCATACAAGGGTCCCTCCGTTTTCTTGACCACCACTGACTTCACTGCCTTCTCCGTATCACAACTGGAATCTGTTGCCTCGGAGAGGTCATCCGACCCTGGCGTGAGAGTCCCCTCTCTCCGCGGTCCCATGGGCTCTCTTTCCCCACCTCTGGAGAGCTGACTTACCCCCGAGCTGGTGGTTGATTCTAGGGCAGTTTCAGTCATCGCTAACTAAACTCACAGGAAACTGGATGGATGCTAGCAGACTGATATTAAAGATTCTCAGCTTTATGTAACAGTTGCCTATTCCAATGAAAGGAGTCTCACCAGTAATTACTAGAGAAAACTGCTTTATTCAATGAATAGTATGCAAAGTACGAAGAAAGCTGAGAATGAGCAAAAGCGCGCCAAATACAAACTTAAAAAGCCTTGCTCCCGTTGCGAACCCTCCCCTCAGGCTAGCATAGCAACCACCCACCCCAGATGCTAGCAACCGTTAGAATCGGCCTGAGAAAGTAACCTTGAACAGCAGAGATAACCCAAACATACATTCCAGAAGATCACAAGTCAGCACAAAGGAAATTTACCAGCGTGGCCAGGCAGGCACGCAACCACAGACATGACATGTGAAACGTTACGAGGAACCATAAACATCGGAACGGGAACATGACAACTACATTTGTCTTACGGGCCATATGAAGTTTAAATTACACACTTCCAAAACATTATTAAAATATCTTTTTCCAGTTAACTTCTTAAATATCTGTGTTAACTTCTTAAAATTTCTGTTGGGTTATATTGTACTTCTTTTTCCTACAAGTTCTGTTGGATAGAAAAAAGAGACCAACTGACCCCCCAAAAACTCCCTAAAATGTATGGGAATGTTTCCAATGTTTGCTGGAAATGTAATAAACAAGAAGGGTCATTTTATCATATGTGGTGGACGTGCAAGGTTGCAAAGAAATTTTGGTCCCAAATACGTACGTTGACGCAGAGTATATTAAAGATACAGGCACCATTGAAGCCAGAATTATTTTTGTTGGGGATATTGGATTTACAAATAGAAAAGCACCTTGTCAGAATTATACAATATATGATCACTGCAGCAAGACTTCTTTATGCACAACTTTGGAAAACTCAGACTTTACCAATGATACAAGAATGGTTGTTAAAATTGATGGACATGGCAGAAAACAATAAATTGACTTGTTTGTTGAAAGAAAACTTAAGTTGTTATTATCTCAAAGAGTGGAAACCATTACTGGATTATTTACAAAATTCAGGAGGGGCAAAGCTTACATGGGGATTTGAAGATTAGATTGTAAATATAATAGGATATATTAGACAAAGAATTATTTCTATATATTGTATGAAAAACTAGTACTTAGGATAGTTTCTTATGTTCTTATGAGCAGAGATAGATTGGAAGTTATTTATCTTTCATACTTTTATCGTTCTATTACTTTACTACACTTTTTCTTTTCTTTTTCTTAATTTTGTATTTCTATTTCCTTTTCCATTTCTAACTTTTAATTATGTATTTAAAATTTCAATAAAAATTTAAAAAAAACAGAAAAAAAAAACAGACCAACTTACACCATGAACTTCATAGCTGAAATCTAAGTATCTTGTGGCATTCCTCCCTTGACAAGTTAAATCCCAAACAAATAATAGTTTGTTGAATAAGCCATAGTGGTCTGGTTCACACATAACCACAATGACTTGGCTTGCAAATTGCTGTAAGCCAAAAGCATTAAAATGTCATTACAAGTAGTACTACGTGCAAATGAAGCCTATGTATCTGAAGTTGATTAGTACTAATTTTTGCGGTACAAATTTAAGCATACTTGTGCTCTTCATGAGACTTACTCTGTGGTAAATGTACACAGGACTGCATTCTCATATAGTCTCATGCTAATAGGGCAGTTGCACTGCAGAGGCCAAATTACCAAATTATTTTATACCATATTCACATCATACCACATATTACTTAGAGGCTACAAGGAGAAGAATCTATTCTTGGGTAAGGAAAACCAGGGTTCAGGGAAGCTGCCACATTGAGGTCTGAATAAAAATAAAATCTTGTGCTCAAAATATCTTGTCTACAGCATTAGTGTTAATGAAGGTTTGCCTGAACACAGTGGGCAATTAGATAGCAGGTACTTGGCATGAGATGAAATACTGAATAGATACAATATATGGGAACAGGACATACTTAACACAATGAGAAATCTATCTTTTTTAAAATTTGTGGTTGTAAGCTCTTCTCCCCTCCCCCCCAAAAAAAATTCCCTGTTAAAGAGACCGGGGTTTGACTTTTTTAAAAAAGTGAGTTACAGAAAGAAGGAATAAATATGGCAAATAACATAAAAATATGGTTTTTATTAACTTAATTGGTGTTGCTTTTCTTTCCATGGCCTCATTAGTTTATTTTCCAGCCCTGAGATCTTTGGGATGACATGGAAGAATTAGGTCACTTGGCTCAAGAGCAGATTTATTGTTCAAGGCAAAACTGTTAGCTGAGTTTTAAATGCACATTTGTCATCTGATTGGCTGGACAAGGAAAGCAAAAACAGATTTCAAAGTCAGGTCTAAGAGAGGTAAACATTAGGCACTTATGGGCTTATTAACATAATTCAGTTTTACAGTCACAGCTTGATCTGCAGCAGTGTAACCAACCTTTATTATTTATTTATTACTCAGATTTAGCCACTGCCCATCTCCCCCAGAAGAGGGACTCTGGGTGGTTTACAATAAAATCCTACACAAAACATAAACATTAAAATCACATAAAACAATTATGATAAAACACCATAAATAAATAAAATCCAAGAGAGATGTAAAATCCAGGCTGGTGGGAGGGACTAGGGTGTGAGCCAACGCCAAGAATGGTTATTCACTTTCCCGCCCTAGGCAAGATGGCAGAACCAGGTCTTCAGGGCCTTCCGGAAGGTCAGGAGTGAAGGGGCCTGCCTCACCTCCGGGGGCAAGATATTCCAGAGAGCGGGGGCCACCACAGAGAAGGCCCGCTTCCTGGACCCTGCCAGATGAAATTCTCTTATGGACGGGGTCCGTAACATGCCCTCTCTGGATGATCAGGTGGGGCGGGCCGATGTAATGGGGATGAGACGGTCCCTCAGGTAACCTGGCCCCATGCCATGTAGGGCTTTAAAGGTAATAACCAACACCTTGAATTGGACCTAGAAGCAAACTGGCACCCAGTGCAGCTTGCGCAGCAACGGTGTTCTATGTGCCCACCTAGGGGCACCAAAAATAGCCTGCGCAGCTGCATTTTGGACCAGCTGAAGCTTCTGGATACTCTTCAAGGGTAGCCCCATGTAGAGTGCATTGCAGTAGTCTATATGGGAGATAACCAGGGCATGAGTGACTGTTCGGAGGGCTTCACGATCCAGGAACGGGCGTAACTGGCGCACAACCCGAAGTTGCGCAAAGGCCCTCCTGGCCATGACTGCCACCTGCTCTTTGAGCAGGAGTCGTGAGTCCAGGAGAACCCCCAGATTACGCACTGAGTCTGTCTGGTGCAGTGCCACCCCATCCAGAACTAAAGATGACAGTTTCCCGGAAGATGAAGCCCCATCAATCCACAGCCACACCGTCTTACTAGGGTTCAGTTGAAGCCTGTTGTTCCCCATCCAGACCCCCACAGCCCCCAGGCACTGAGAAAGGGCAGTCACTGCATCACTTACCTCACCCAGGATAGAGATGTATAATTGGGTATCATCAGCATACTGATGATACCTCAACCCATGGTGATGGATGATCTCACCCAGTGGTTTCATGTAGATGTTAAACAAGAGAGGAGAGAGAACCGAACCCTGCAGCACCCCACAATGGAGGGGTCGAGGGTCGGATCTCTCCTCTCCTATCACCACCGACTGGGACCGGCCCTGGAGGAAGGAGGTGAACCAGCACAGAACTACGCTGCCCACCCCCAACTCCCTGAGCTGTCCCAAAAGGATACCATGGTCGATGGTATCGAAAGCTGCTGAGACGTCAAGGAGAGCAAGGATGGATGCACTGCCTCCATCCCGCTCCCGCCAGAGATCATCCATAAGTGTGACCAATGCAGTTTCTGTCCCATATCCTGGCCTGAAACCTGACTGAAAGGGGTCCAGATAATCTGTTTCCTCCAGGACCCTCTGGAGTTGTAACGCCACCACCTTCTCAACCACCTTCCCTAAAAAGGGGAGGTGGGAGACTGGATGAAAATTGTCCAGCACAGTTGGGTCCAGCGATGGCTTCTTGAGGATGGGGCGCACCAGTGCCTCCTTAAAGGCGACCGGGAACACCCCCTCACTCAAGGATGTATTTACCATCGCTTGGACCCAACCACACGTCACCTCCCAAGCTGCCTTCACCAGCCAGGAGGGGCATGGATCTAAATAACAGGTGGTGGCATTCACAATCCAGAGGATCCTGTCCACTTCCTCGGGTCCAACCGGATCAAACTACTCCCAGATAACAAGGCTAAAATGTTCCCTCGGTATCTCCACAGACCCTGCTTCATGCATGGAGTCCAACTTAGACCAGATCCGAGTGATTTACATGCAAAGGAAAGCAAAAAGAAATAATCCATTGCTTTACATAAGTCATTGTACTACCTGTCAGTGAGAACATAATCTTACTTTCACTGTGTTGTGAAATCTAAAAATTATAAGATTATCTTCAGATGGCAGTGGCCCATCAGGTAGTCATATTGCCAGCTCCTTCCCTCCATCTTCTGTTTTGTTTTAAAACTCCATAGCAGCTAGAAAGTGCTATTCTGTTTCTGCTTAAGTGGGAATAGTCTGGTAGTGATGGTAAAGGAGATACAGAAAGATGAATTACCTGCATACTAATTAGAAGGATATTTACAGAAATATAAATCTTTAACAGCAGTGCTGGTTGCACATAAAAAAAGGGGAAGAAAAATACTCCAGTTGTATTAGGTACCTCCTGAGATCTGGACGGGATCCAGACTCAGATTCAAACTAGGCCTATTGAGCCTATTAGGACTTAGAGAAATTATGACTACTTTGCTCATTTATTTCAATAATAGACAACTGTGAAAAATGGGGCTGGAGGGGGAAGCCCAAGCAAAAATAAATAGAGGAAAGTATGTTATTGGTGCAAAAGTTTCAAAACATTTCATTTCAGAATATAGTGTCTACAGAATTAAGATTTCCCATTTGTAGTTATGACTATGAGCTCTATGTGCACATACCCTTTTATTGATGTCTCTCAAAATCATAAACAATTTCCTAAGAGAATAGCATTGCTGTCCATAAGATTTATAAGATGAAGAAAAAAATCCCCTCTTCATTAGAGGCTGTGAATAAAGAACTTTTTGCAATGTTCTTAAAAAGGACTCAGGTATATCTAAAAGAACTGATATTTTATTCTGCGTCAAAGGAATACTGTCCTTAATACTCTTGTCTAACAGAAAAAGTCTTTTCCATACAAGCAGTAGGGTGCCATTACCTGTACACACTTTAGAATACCACTGATCCTTTACAAAATGTACCTAGAGAAATAGTTTGAATCTTGCCTATAGATGCATCAGTGCAATTTTAATGGCTTTTGCTTTATACCTGTTGACAGCCCCTTGGCTCCATGTCATGCTGTTACCTGGCATATGCAGACACATAGGTAAAGATAATAAAATTACAGTTTCACTACAGAAGTAGGCCCATAAGAAAGCAGTTCTGAAATTGTTTCTTCCTTTGATCCCAAGCTGTGATTGCTGGCAGTCTAATATAACAGACTGCTTGAACAAACTAGGGCAATGAAAGACTAAGAACTGCTGATTATATGGAATGCTGAAAACAACTCTCCTCACAGTACTTGTTTTCCTAAATGTAGCCTTTCTGTGCATTTGTCATTCTGTTCCTCAGTGCAAAGACTTTTAAGGTTTATTTAAATAACACAAAACCAGTGCTTTGCTTTAAATAAATGTTTAATCAGGAACATCAACAGTTTCATTATTTAGCTGATGTTCTAATATCCTGACTTTGTCCCTCTGAGGTTCAAGATAGCATTCTTAGTTCTTTCTTTCATTCCTTTGTATTTGTACAAGTACTGTGCAACTTAATCTGAATGATAGTGAATAGCCCAAGGATGTTCAATGAGCAGAGGGTTAAATCTGGGCATTCCTGAAGATACAGTTGTAATCAAAATTATTCAACCCCCATTGCAAATCAGGTTGATTCTCAAAATGTACAGACTTTCAGCTGTTTGCAATGAACAAATCAAACAAAAGCAGTTGAAATAGCTCAACACAATGAATGCTTCAAGTGGGGTCCCCAAAGTCAACTGAAAATGCAACTTATGACAACTTCTCCAGTCTCAAAATTATTCAACCCCTTCATGGCAAGCATCTTCAGTACGTAGTAGAGCACCCTTTTGCTGTTATGACCTGCTGTAAATGAGATGCATAGCCAGACACCAGCTTCTGGCAGCGTTCCTGAGGAATCTTAGCCCATTCCTCACGAGCAATGGCCTCCAGTTCAGTAATATTCTTGGGTTTGCATGCTGCAACCGCCTTGTTCAAATCCCACCAGAGATTTTCTATGGGGTTCAAGTCAGGTGACTATGATCGCCACTGTAGAATCTTCCAGCACTTCTTCTGCATCCAAGCCTTAGTGGAATTTGAGGTATGTTTGGGATCGTTGTCCTGTTGGAAGGTCCAATGACGCCCAAGCTTCAGCTTCCTTACAGTCGGCATGACATTTTCTCCTAGGATTTCCTGATACTTCAATGAATCCATCTTGCCATCCACACGCTGGTTTCCAGTGCCAGAGGATGCAAAGCAGCCCCAGAGCATCACTGAGCCACCACCATGCTTAACTGTAGGCAGAGTGTTCTTTTCAGCGTATGCATCATTCTTCTTCCTCCAGACATACCACTGATCCATCAGGCCAAAAAGTTCCAGTTTTGTTTCATCGCTTCACAGAACAGAATCCTAAAACTTCTGTGGCTTATTTATATGATTTTGAGCATATTGGAGCCAACTTTTCTTGTGCTTTTGGGTCAGTAGTGGTGTACATCTTGGCATGGGAACCTTCTGTGTTTAGTACGCACCTTACTGTGCTCACTGAAACCTCAGTGCCTGTTGCCACCAAGTGTTGCTGCAGATCTTTTGCAGTCACTCAAGGGTTTCTCTCAACCTGCCTTCTCAGAAATCTGGTTGCAGCTATTGAGAGCTTTTTCTGCCCTGTCCAGGTAATGTAACCGCTGTTCCTTTAACTTTGAACTTGCGAACTATGTTTCCAATGGTGTCTCTAGGAACATTCAGTGCCTTCGCTATCTTTTTGTATCCTGTTCCTTGTTTGTGAAGGGTGATGATCCCTTCTCTTACCGTTTTGGACCATCGTTTTGACTTAGCCATACTGTATTTCTAGCATGCAGTCAAACGTGACACTCAACAAACCCCTAGCCAGTTCCAGTACTTCATGTGTTCCAGCTCAAGCACACCTGGTGCAACTAATGAAGCCCTTGATTAGTTGCATCAGGTGTGCCTGAGACAACACCTGTTTTGCATACTGTATGTGTGCTGTTGTGACGGATTCTATTCAGAGGGTTAAATAATTTCGAGACTGGAGAAGTCATTATAAGTTGTATTTTCAGTTGACTTTGGGGACACCACTTGAAGCATTCGTTGTGTTGAGCTATTTCAATTGCTTTTGTTTGATTTGTTCATTGCAAACAGCTGAAAGTCTGTACCTTTTGAGAATCAACCTGATTTGCAATGGGGGTTGAATAATTTCAATTACAACTGTAGATTATAGAAAGAAGACAGACATGTTTATAAGCCACTTTGTATCTTTTTTCTTTCTATTTTTTACTTTTTTCCTTTCTTGCACTTTTAGCTTTCTCTTTGATTTTTCTTTTTTCTTCCTTGCTTTATATTGGTTTGCATTACTGCTTATCTTCCTTTTTAAAACTTTTAATAAAATTATATATATTAAAAATGTTAATATTTCTCCACTCTACTATATTCACAGATTATAGCCATGTTTAAAATCACCAGAACCATATTAGGGAAGTATGTTTGTTGGGCCACAGTGAAGTTTTAAAGATGCCTGGAAGATAAAATTGCTCAGATTCACTTGGATTTTGACACCAACCGAGCAAACAACATCCTGCAAGTTTATCTGGGATGAATCTCATCCTGCTGGTCTTGAGGAAGTGGATAGGGTTAGTTCCACCTCCTGTGGCTTGGATACCTACCCTTCCTGGTTGGTGAAAGCTTCCAAGGCAATAGCAGAAGGTGGAATCAGGGTGATGGTTAATGCATCCTTGAGGGGGGATGGCTCTCCCAGGCTTGAAGCAATGTTTTCTTCAAGAAACCATCTCTCAGCCTAACAATATCAGATAATGACCATTATCAACCTTCCTTTTTCAGTTGTGGAGAGCCCTACAGGCAACAGATTATTTGGACCATATTGATCATGTTTATCAATGTCCTGTGGTGGGACTGGGATAGGGGTATTGTGACTCTCCTGGTCCTGTTAGAATTCTCAGTGCCTTTTGATGCCATTGGTCATGGTAGTCTTCTGAGGGTTTACTATGGTTCTTCTCCCTCTGGAGGGGGTGGCTTGTGTAGAAGTGGTTGTGGGTGCCATAGGGCTTGGCATTCTCACCCCTACTTTCAACATCTGTATGAAACCCCTGGGATAAGACATCTATTGGCATGGGGTCAGACATCATTGGTATGCAGATGATACCCAGTTATACAGTATATCTTGACCCAGGCTGAACAGAAGATGTGATAGAAGTCTATCCCAGTGCCTACTGACTGTTGGGATTTTGATTAGGAAGAACAGACTCAGGCTTAATCTGAGCAAGACAAAGAGGCTGTGGTTACAGAAATGTTCTGATTCCATGGATATTCGACCTATAGTTCTGGATGGGGATCACACTTCTTCCTGCAGAACTGGTTTGTAAGCTACAAGTCCTCTTGGATTCATGGCTCCTGTTCAAAAAGCAAATGGCAGCTGCAGCCAAGAAAGTTTCTGCCCAGTTACATTTTACACTGGTGTGCTAGTTACAACCATTCCTGGAAGAAGTGACTCTGTAACAATCACTCATGTCTTAGTCATCTCTGTTTGGGTTAGTACAGTTCAAAGGAGGTTTTGCCCTTGAAGATAACTTTAAAGTTCCAACTGGTCCTGAATGCATCTGTTCCAGTAGTGATGGAACATGAAAGCTCCCCCATGTAACACCTCTGCTTCACTGCACTGGTTATTAGTTTGCTTTCAGGTATGAAGGTGCCGGTTGTCACCTTTAAAGACCTACATGGCTCAGGCCCTGTGTATCTATGAGATCACATTTTTTCAATGACTTCTGCCTATCCAATAAAATCAGATAGAGGAGACTCTCTCCGGTCTCTTCTTTTGGGGAATGTCAAAAGCCACAGAGCCAAGCTTTTTCAGTTGCAGCCCCCTTCTTTGGAACTGGCATACTTCAGATTATCAGATAAGCTCCCACGCTGTTATGTTTTAGAAAAGCCATTATATCCTGGCTTTTCAAGACAGTCCTTTGGGTGGAACTGTTATGAACAATGAGCCCCCCTCCTGAGCTTTTAATCTGATGCCTGTTTGTTCCTTGTATGCCAAAGTTTTTGTAACTGCAACTGCAGCTGTAATTATAAATTGTTATGTTGTTCACTCTGATTTGAACCTTCTTTTTGTAACAGGGGAATATAAACTACTCAGAGTCTTGGACTGGGGTAGCACATAAACCTAATTAAGTAAGTAAATACATGTCCCCCTATTAGGCTGTTGTTAAAGACTAAGAGTTTTCCTGTGTATAGTAGTAAGTGGCAAATGCTATAATACTGGATTCACACATTGCCTAAATCATAACATGGTTTTATCTCAGCATGTTGTTTGAGCCATTTGGCTTATAAACCATAGTCTACAGTTTAGCACAAGATATGAACCCGCTCAACTTTGATTTATTTTGTATGGTGTGGTTAAATAATCCATAGTTTAGTATGATGTGTAAGCCAGTCTGTCCATTATAATCTGAAAAAGAGTTCTAAACTAAAGATAGTAGTTTTCTAGCTTTCCCATGTAATTTCTACTTGTCCAGAGCTAAGCTGTAAAAGCCAAGCTCTCAAACAGCCTGTCATCAAATCAAGGCATAGTGATGTAGCACAAATAATTACAAACCCCAACTTGTAATTGTGAGGTCCCGATCTATTGACAAGATAGTCAAGTCCCAATTTACTGAAAATATGAGTGGAATAGAAAAGAAAATAATGAAAATACCCAATGCTGTTGCCCTATGTGCTATAAAGCTGACATTGTATTTGTGCAGTGAAGGGATAATAGCAGCTATTACATATTGAACTACGTGACTCTACTAAAGCAGATTCTCTATTGTTATTTTCTCCAGTGTGGTGCTATCCAAAAAAGTTCAGCAGAAGGTGGTGGGAATTGGAGTTCTATATATCTGGGTGGCACCAAGATGAGGAATGCTAGAAAACTATTTAAATTGTAAACTTCAGACATATAAATATAGAATGAAAATGCTACTTTTAAGCTGTAGTATTTTATTCTCTTCCACTCTACTTATTTTTATATGACTTCCTCATCCTCTTGTATAGATTTTTGATAGGTAAAGCCAATTTCTACAATATTTATAACCTTTAAGGTCCTGAAGACAATTCCAGGCATGCTAAATTAAAATAAAAACCAAGCATTATACAAAATGTATTTTTATATCAAAATATATGAAATATTCTCAAAATGTCAAAAAATCATAAATATTTTTTAAAGGGCTATGTTGGGTGGAATTTGCTGAGACTGGGAAAGATACCCACAAAACAAGAAGATGAACTTTATTTTGAAAACTCAGTGTTATAATGCAAGATGTGGTGAACTTTGTTTCTGAAAAGCTAGGTCAGTTTTGTGCCATTCATTATAAACACATTTCAATGCACTTAGAAGTAATTCCAAGCTGTGAAGTTGGCCACTGCTTCAAGATTTTATTATGAGCTGTGAAGGTGGCTACAGGATCTGCAGTAGAGCCTTCAGCTTTCTCAGTAGTATGTGGCTTTGCAATTGTGCCTCTAAATTATTCCTTAAAACATATAAGAATTGTTGTTCCATCTGTGCTTGTGAAATATCCTAATTTGTATAGGTAATTGTCATTTGGTGGGAATTCCAAGCATTTTCAGGGTTACTTCAGAATACATATCAGGGCACTCTCAGCACATTAGTTCTTCCTGCCAAAATGAATACTAACTGACCCAGTCTGGTAGTGATAAAAGTGTTGGACTAGGACTGGAGAGGCTCAGGTTCAAGTCCATCTTTAGTGATAGAAACTCACTGGGTGACTTTGGGCTAGTCACACTCTCTTAGCCCAACTTACTACAGGGTTGTTGTGAAGGGAGATCTCCATATACAGGAGGTTGCCTTGAGCTCCTGGAGAAAGGGCAAAATACATTTTATAAAAATATAATGTTACATATATTTATATTTACAGGAAATGTGGGTGAGTTTTATGAGGGGATGTTTTGGAGGGAACCTGGTTTCTTTAAAAGAGCCCCTAGATATCACTTTTTACTGATGCAGAACTTCTTTGGTTATTGGAACCTCTTAATTTTAGAATGACAAGCTCACCCTGATAACCGGCAAATGATTTCAAGTCCTTGGCAAATGCTCACACCAGCACTTAGCATTTGCTAGCAGGAGCTGTGCAGGGATATTCAAAAGGTGGTTCTTCTGCTTCAGATTCTCCCTCGCCCACTTCAGAGGAAAAATCTATAAGAATTCCTCATCCACATAGTCCCACACAGTTTGTAACTCCTGGCAGCAGAGACAGATACTGATAAGGGGAAAAGGTGTTTATAATCTGCCTTTAATCCTTAAATAGGCGATGTACAACATGCAATCTTCAAAGGTTGCAAATTTGTAAATTTTAATGTTATAAAAATGTCAGAAATTTTAATGTTATAAAAATATCAGAAATTATATTTAATTAATTTGATTTAAAAGAAATTGCATTTTATCCTACTGTTTGCATGCCACTCAAGGCCAAACACAGTTCTAAGTTCGAAAAAGTATTTAAACTTAGATGTCTTATATGTTCCACCATTCTAGATTTCTCATACCTTTGATCTGAAAGTTTGAAAATCAGTGTAAAATAACACAAAAGTTGTACGACATCTCAATTTACCCATGCAACTGGCAAATCAACATTAGGAATATAGTTAATTCTGCTATTCTACACAAACACATCCATATCTGAAAGGGATTCCAGGCTCTAGTTATGGAGTTAGCTACAAAGGACCTTCCAGAAAGTTAGATGGCTGTGCAAGAGTTTACCAGTACAGAGCAAAATTCTGTGAAGTAATAATTCTAGCATAACATATAGCAACTATGACATAGTATATATGTACATATACTATGACTTAATAGTATATGTACATGGGTCAGGAGTTTTCCTTCACTAA
This sequence comes from Candoia aspera, assembly GCF_035149785.1. Lineage (NCBI taxonomy): Eukaryota > Metazoa > Chordata > Lepidosauria > Squamata > Candoiidae > Candoia > Candoia aspera. Next base: position 143,537,242 of record NC_086155.1, read on the forward strand.
CATGTAATGAAAACCAAGAATCTAAGTAAGTAGATTATGTTTTTTAACTGCAGAAAGCAGGCTCAATTTGCAGCACCTGGAAAACATGCTTCTCTATTACTCATAAGTAAGGGACTGCATTTGTTTTTAGAAATAACCCGTACATCTACTGCATTTATAAACAAAACCACCAAAAATGATTAGTGCTTTATACTGAACTCCATATAATGGACTAAATTTGTATTCCTCCCAAATTTTAAATAAAACATCACGATAATAGTCCTGAGAATCTTTTGCTAATGAGATTAAATCAGCTAATTTACTGTGTACTAAGCAATGGCTAGAAAAGCAACTGGTCTTGCAGGAAAAGGTAATTGTTTTAAAACAGGCTGAGACCTAAGACAGAGATAGTAGTCAAGAATACTGATTTGCTGATATACTGTCAGAAATTATTCACATGAAAGTCAGCCTTCCATGGTTCAGGTATATCTGCATATAATGTCCCTGAACCATAGACAATATGTTTGATTAGGAAAATAAAATACTGACTAGTTAACAAAGCCAGATGCAGGTATGACTCCATTTTCTTTTCTCTGTTTTATGAAGGTGCCTCATTCTTTTAAAAGAAGGTTTAAATACAATTGTTTGATGATATCACCATTTATTATATTAAGACTGTATTTCTTATATGTATTACATTTTTATTCTGCCAAATTCAAACTAACGATCTAAAGGACTTTCACATAGCATTCTATCCAGTCACTGATTAAATCCAGACTACCCAATATTATGTGCCTTTACATTTAGTTTATAACCTATTGTGTTAAAAATACTATAATTTTCTGACATTCCTGAGTTATTATCTAAGTACCAATTTTCATTAAATAAATCTATGTGATAGATGATTTGTTTGTATTTATTTTAAGGCTGCTTTAATGTACATGTACTTGTCCTCATAAAAATACTTTGCACAGTATATCCATGAAAATGGACATGTATTTATGTTATACTTAATTTTACTTAATGGTAAGAGAAATGTGACATGGAATCAATTATTGAGAGAGGAAATGGGCTTTTCTTCATTAAATGTGTTTAAGCAGAAGCTGGAAAGCCAACTCTTGGGGATGCTTATTTGGATTCCCTCACAGAACAGGAGGGTAGAGTCAGTGACCAAGTGCCAGCTCCAATTCTGTTGTTTCTGGGCTTCCCAAAGTCAGCTGCTTTGAGAGTACAACACTAGAAAGGCCAGCAGTCTCATCCAGCACATTTTTTTCCTTTTGTTTTTAATTCTATACATGTTCACTGTCATTCTATCCATTGGGGAGTCCTCCTACTGAACTCAGCATGTTAAGATAATAAATTAACTTCTATTCGGCAGTGACACTGATCAGCATATTTAATTTTACTCAAAATAGCACCTACTATTTATTCCAAGTTGTATTTCCACAAGGATCCAACAATGGGGATGGCTGTCCTTTAACTGTCAGGGTGAGGGAAAGGCAAGCCTCCAGTTCCTATTGCTGGACACAATGTCAACTGTAACTGAGTAACTGAAGTAGACATTAAATTAAGGCTATACCTATAGAGCTACCTGATCTGGCCTGCAAAAATTCGGATGGCCACTGAATGGCAGCAAGGAGACAGAGAAATCCCTTACTCGTCTGGGGGGTGTGCGTGTGCACGCGCGCGCGTAAAAATAAATAAATAAAAACGGGGCCAGTAATAGGAATTATATACTTGCTTCGTTTTACAAAATCTAAGATATACTGAGATAAGACAGACTCTACCCTGAATATATTTTCTTCCTGGTTACGTCGCAGCCTCCCACTCCCTGTCCTGTGGACAACTCTTAAATGGCAAGGAGCGGAAATAGTCCTGTTGTGCGACACCGCGGGGCGAGGTAGCCGGTCTGCCCTGCAGGTCGCCGCCTGGGCCATCTGCAGCTCCAGCCCCGCCAGCCCACTTCCTCGTTCCTTTCGCCCGCCCCCTCTCGCGAGTGAGGCAACCAGCACGACCCTCGCTGTCGTCCCCTCACGCACTCCATGTCACTGGCAGGCAAGCGCCTCCCCTCGGCTCCTGGCGTTGCCACGCCGCTCAGCTGATTGAAGAGGACGTTCTGCGGCGGCAGCGGCGGCGGTTGCCGCTGCTGAGTTAGGAGTAACACCCGCGGCGGCAGCGGCAGCGGCAGCAGCAGCAAGGAGGTTCGCGGCCAGAGCTCTCGACTCCCTCTCCCCTTCGCGTCACGCGCGCGCGCAGGCCCCCGAACTCAAGGCCGGGCAACTCGCCCGCCTCCCCGCACGCGCCTGCACACACGCGCGCGCGCGCGCGCGCGCACCCCCGCTCGTCATCACCTTCGTCGTTTCCAATCCCTTTCTCGTAGTCGCGCGAGCTTCCTCAGCCGAGCCGACTCCTCCGCCTCCCCCACCCCCCAGTGTGTGGCTCCCCAGCTCTCCGCATCTCGGACTGTCACTCCGGTGAGAGCTGCTCGCATAAACCCCCGTTCTAAGCCTTCGCTTCCTTCGAGAGGGACGAGGCCGGCATGTCCGGGCAGCAGCCACAGCAACTGCCGGCGACGGCTCCTCTACCACCGAGCAACCCGACTCCCTCGCCGGCCTCGGCCGCGCTTCTCCTTCACCCTCCGCCGCCGCCACCACCGCCGGCCACTTCGGCCCCTCCGCCTCCCCCTCCTCCGCCCGCTGTGGCGGCGACGGCGGCGGCAACAACAACAGTCTCCGCTGTCTCCTCAGCTGGGCCCATGTCTGCCGGGAGCGGCAGTAGCGCCCCGGCCCCTTTCCCTCACTGCGGCGATCCAGCCCTCAACGAGCAAGAGAAGGAACTCAAGCGGCGCCTTAAGAGGCTCTACCCGGCCGTGGACGAGCAGGAAACCCCACTCCCTCGGTCTTGGAGCCCGAAAGACAAATTCAGCTACATCGGCCTCTCACAGAACAATCTGCGCGTCCACTACAAAGGTGAGAGGAAAAAAGGGGCGACAGACAAGGCCGAGGCCAGCCCGCTTCTTTCCCCGGCCTTCCTTCGGCAGAGACGCCCAGGCAGCCAAGCAGGTTGTGACAGGATGGTCAACAGCTCCCGCAAGAGTCCGAAGGGTTGTCTATCTTTTCCACTATCTAGAGAGTGAAACCCCAACCCGAATATTTCCTGGTCGACCCTTGTTCCCAAAACACCACCCCAGTTCTGCCAGCAAAGCCCTCCCAGGACTACAGTAGAATTGACTGCCCTCCCAACCCACTTGCACCCACTTGCACCCACTGGTGTGAATGGACTATACCCCACTTCTTAAAGCATCATTTTTTGCTTCCACCTTAAGCAGACAATACTGACGCCACCACTCTCAACTGTCCACTTTCCAATAGATCGAATGGCATATTCTTTCTCTTTTCCTACAATCAACCCCGTTCTTGATGCCTTTTGTTTTTCTGGTCTCTTTTTTTTTTCTTTCTGCCCCCATCTACCTCCACTTTCCATAACTTCATTCCTTTGAACAGGATTATGAGCAATCTGGCCTGTTCTTTTAGAAACTAGGCCTGGGATTACCTGTTTTTAAACCAGATGCTCCATCTCTAAACCCCTGTCCTGACCAACATTTTTTTTCCTCATTGGGGAGGAAGCATCACTTTTAGAAGAAATCAATATGGGGGAGGAGAAGTGTTAAAAAATAGAACAACAGGAAACAAATCTCATTGGGTCCTCTGTGAAAAAGTTAGGAAGCCAAGTAGCTTCCCTCTCAGCTTCATTTTTTCACCCTCCAAATATAGGGACGCTTGGATGATCCTTTACTTTTGGGTTGGGGGTGATGAGAGGAGAATGGGTATATAAACTGTCATTTTCTAAAGCTGATCATTTCCCTTGTAGAATAACAACTTGGGGTCAGGGGAGGAGAAAGCAAGTCAGTCAGTGTGATGTGTCCAATTAAAAATAACCGGTTAGGGCAAGAAATGTGTTTGTTTAGCAAGAGAGTAAAGGTCAGCAGAAGTTAGAAGAATAAATGTAAAACTGTTAAGCATGTAAAAAATGAAGAAAAAATATTAGAAAACCATTGTTAGTTTTTGTGAATTCACCCTGCATGATGGTGGACATTAGCCTCAATATTGGCTAATGAAAATTTAATTCCTTCAGATTTGGTTTCTATTATGTGTTGAATTTATCTTCCTTCTTCTGATATTAATATCAGGAAGTAAAGAGGTAAAAACTGATGTACAAAAGAAGCTGTATTTTCTGTTGTGCTGAAATCATTTGGGACAGTTCATGTTTCCTTCTGCATTACACACACACACAAACACACACACACACATACATACATTCATCTAAAAATGGAATAGGAAAGCAAGATATAGTTAAATGAAGCAAGATGAAAGAGGAGGCAACTGGTTACTAATTGCACATTGTAGAAGACTTGTCTATTGTTCTAAAGTTACCTTTTGGATTTAAAAAACACAGGCTTTGTTAAAATTGTATACAGAAAGGACCTGACTAGTTGGTATTCACAGAATATAAAATTGTGTGTCTGTCTGTCTCTCTAAACAAACAAACAAACAAACAAACAGCACTTTGCCTAGAAAGTAGGCAAATGGAAACAAATCAGACTCTATTATGTAGTTTTCTGATTTGCTTCTTAGTACATAGCAAGTACCAAGTTCTCAGTATTTGGAAATGAGCATGCATCTTCCACAAAAGGTGGTACAGTGTACTGATAGTCTGACATTCCCTCTAAGAACTGGAAGAAGTTTCCTTGTTTTGATACTGAATTCCTACAGAGTGAAATAATATTTTTAAGTCCAAGCATAAAGATTTAGATAACTAGAAGTTTGGAGTTTTCCAAGCCAAGTTTTTCTTAGGATGACTATCTTTTGTGTGTTGTATGGTAGTGCTGTAGTCTATATAGGAAATATGTAACAATTTAATGGTTCAGAGATAAAGCTAAAGTACTAAATTATCGCTGAGCAATATGAGAATGATTTTCTTTCCTTAGCCTTGCATGCTTCTCCTTGTGGCTATGAGAAGGACTTTAGAAGCCATTGCTTCTATTTTTATTAACTGCAACTCTTCATGTCATCAAAAGCCAGATCAGCTTTGATTTATCTTAGTCATGGTTAGAAATAGGCTAACTTCAGCGTATTATAAAGCTATGCCCACTAACCATAATTATCAAACTGTAAAATTTGGGAGACATGCTAAACTGCACAGGCCCGCAACTAGGGTCTGTGTCACCCAGGACAAACATGGATTCCATGCCCATTTTGGTGCCCCCCCCCCCAGTGCAGCATCTGGGGCAATGCCCCGCTTGTCCCCCCCCCAGTTGCGGCCCTGAAACTGCAGATAAACTGAAATAGAAATGGATGCTTTTGAACTCCTTGCAGCCTTGCTGAAGGATGAGGTGGTAGCAAGGGGGAGCATAGAGACTAAACTTGTTCTTGTTAGGCTAACCATGGTTTATGTACTGCTATGTCTGAAATGCAGTAATTAACTTCCTATGGATTTTTGGTTGGCTTTGAGTTAATAAGCTTATTATGATTTACATTGTTAATCAGGAGATACATTATACTTTGAGAATAATTTGTAGCTATTCCATAATCCTCATGTATTTTATTTTGTATTGTACTTCTTTTTTGTGTGATAGTTTGTTAACAAGTAAATGTAGTTTGGCTTAATGTAAAAGTATAATAGTTGCTTCTTTTTTTTCTTTTACTGCAATGCACAAAAATAGTTCCACTTCAGAAAATTTGGATTGAGCTAACTTTACCTATTCAGAAAAAGAAATAAAACTACATAATTCATTATTCATAACAACTATGATTCATTAGCAATTATGGTAATTCAAACATATATTTAGTTAGCTGAAGATATGTAAAGAGAAGAATATTGAAGATTTGGCTGTATTGATACCGTTTGAAATTTATCTCAGAAAAAGTATACACGGAGAGAAACTATTTCAGTTCAAACAGTGTATAAGACCTAAAGAGACAATTGGAGAGTGCATCTTTTCTCAGTCTTAGGTAAAATTCTCAAATGTAAAGAACAATTCTTCATGCAGATAGTAGCTTTGCTGTATAAGCTACATAATCTAGTAGTGTCAAACAACATGTAATAAAAGACAGTAGAAAAAGTAGAAAATCTGTGCAGTGACTAAAAAACTAGAAAACGAAGGCACTTACTCAGGAAAGAAAGACATTGTGTATTTTACCTGAAGTTCTGAATAAGCTGAATAATACATTTAATAGTTTTGATACTAGCTATATAAATTTAGCATTTTTAAACTATAATGGATGTTCCATTAAACTTTAGATTCAAATGAAAGTTTGTAACTGATATATAGATGTGCCACAGCAAACTTTGTTATTGTGGAGAGGAAAAAATGGTATACTGTGGTTTTTTCCCTCAAACAGTTACTTGAATGAATTTCTTAGCAGTGATTCTTCAAGCATATTCTACAGCAATAGGATTATATTGGAACACACAAACTATTTTCTATAAGTGTCTGCACTAATTTTCAGATAGGTGAAATCCAAGTGCTGCTGATTAAAACCATCCCAGCTGAGCATTAACTTACATTGAACTAATAGTATAGCCTTGTTTCTTATTATCATTTTATAGTGTAATTACAAATTAAAAATATATGTTACTGCTTAACCCAAGCTGCATATGGATATGAATGGAATAGCATTGTTACTTTTTTTTCCTGCTCTTTCTCTTGCTCAAAAACTCTGAATTGAATGTTGCTCTTCAACCCTGTATTTTAATGGGCTGTTTGCTATCTTTTGTTTTCTTAGCAGCAATATGATTGTCTGCATAAGCATTTAACTCAGCATTAACTTTTACTTTGATTTAACTTTTTAAAACTGTTAATCTGCTCCAAGAAAAGGAGGAAGTACATTTGTAATTTATCCATAGGGCAAAGACTACCTGTGCCAACAGAAAATAATGTTGGTATAAAATTTGCAGTCCCTATTCTGGCAGTTGGTACTATACTTATTGTTTTAAAGCAGTACAAATTAAGAAAAGTGATTGGTGGATTCCACTAGATTCATTTCTCCTTCCACCAAATGTCACCTGCCAGCAGGAAACAGTTATCATTCACTTTCCCTGATGTGAAGGTAGTGGTTAGAATGGGATCGAGCAAGTTTAGGCAAGTGCTTGGATGGTTTAGCTATTTGTCAAGTTCTGCAACTAACAGATCTCAGGTGCAGTGGCATTGGACCCTCTCAACAGATTACTTCTGAATACAGATCTAGCACTCTTATGAAAGAAAGCTAAACCTGTGTCTAAAATTAGCCCTGACAAGTTGCACGCATGAAAGAGGAGCATAGGATGAAGCAGGAGGGAACAATCAATAACAAGAACTCCATCTTCACCTAGTGCTGCAAGGGAAGGTCAGTGCTGGCATGTGAGCATCCAGAAGTAGCTATGGAGCCAGAATGAATTGGGCAAAATGGTGTTGCATCCCCCACCATCAGCATCATAAAAGTACAGCCACCTGAACCTTTTGTTGGTAGAAGCAATGGAAAACCTGTAATGCATACAGTGGTACCAGAAGCAGCAATATACAGTTGGCGGAACTCAGCTCTTTTACCCAGCTTAAATCAACCTTCTAAGCAGTGTAAGACTAGCAATCTCTTTATAAGGAGACAAGCACTTCAAAAAGCACCAGTCAGGCAATACAAGAGGAGATACATGTAGAAATGTATGTACAGTCATTTCAAATGTAATCATCGGTTTCAAATCATATGCAGCTATCTAAATAATCTTATATCTGCAAAAATATTTAGCCATGATTAATCTTATTTACTGCTTTGAGAGATTATTTTTTCTTTTTTATTGAATACTAAGAGCAGATGTCTTTTTCTGGAGAATAAAACAAAAATAGTACTTAGTTACATAGTAGTAGTAAAATATTCTGAGTATGTTCTTTGCTTTAAAGAAACTAATACATAATGCAATGCTAAACTCATTGTAAATTGCTCCAGGTACAAGGGGATAGTTGTAAATCATTATTTTGATATGATTTGTTTTACAAATGGATCTTTCCTTGTTTTCTAGTGAAAATGATGATGAAGATGATGATGATTTATTAAATTTATATGGCAGCCAACTCCCAACTACTCTGGGCAATTCACAATTAAAAACATTAAAATCAAGAAAAAAAAATACAACAGGCAAGAATAAAAGATGGGAAAGATGGCAGGAATTAGACAGGAACAAAAGAGAACAAAAAACCTATACAATCCAAAGGGGGCTTCACTCACTCTCGCCAAAGGCCTGGGCAAAGGCTCTTCAAAACACCAGCATAGTGGGGGCATCTCAGAGGAACCTCATTCCAGAGGGCAGGCACTGCTGAACTGAAGGCATGCTTCTGGGGTCCCAATAGATGGTATTATTTGATGGAAGATACCATTAGGAAAATCAAATTTTTAGCCTCTCACATATACTTGATTTTGTAGCTGTTTTATTAATGAACACACGGTCTTCAATTTCTGAAATATATTTTAATGTATTTTTCAGGCCATGGGAAAACTCCAAAAGATGCTGCTTCTGTTCGCGCCACTCACCCCATACCTGCTGCTTGTGGAATATATTACTTTGAAGTAAAAATTGTCAGTAAAGGAAGAGATGGGTAAGATTTTCATGTGTATTGTTGCAAATGTAGCTTGATTTATACAGGCTGACATTTCAATGAAAAATTAGTGAAGTGCATGCAACTACTGTTTCTATTTTTCTCCATATAAAGATTTAATTCTGTTTATTCAATTGAAGAGTTATAGACCAACATTTTTCAGTTTTTTCAATCATCACTTTCTAAATAGTCCAGAGGAATCAAATGCTCAGCCTGACAAGCCTACTTGCATTGCGAACAAGTGCATTTTGGTAATTTAGTACAGTATCACTGTCAGATTAATAGTATGTGTGTATGTGGCCACTTCATAGATTAGAATAGAATGCTCTATTCTTCATTTCTACTTTCTGACAACGTTCTAGTGAATTCAAAGTTTATGGCTCATTTTAAATGACCTAATGCAGTCTAGAATTTCAGAATGATGATTTCTCTGAGTTAATTTCTTGGTATATAGCAGGGTGCACAGCTTCCACCTCCTGAGGGGCCATACCAGGTTTTGCACAACATGCTGGTAATTATGCTCCAAAAGTGAATGAAGCTGGGGCCGTTTTTTGAGGGATAGGGGTTTTAAGGAGTTAAATTAGTTGCCCTAAATGTCTGTAATTTCTTCTTTCTAGACAATTCCTAAGGCTGCAATCTATAATTCTCTATTTATGTATGAATATACAGTCGAGGTTTGCACAATATACTAAAGTTAAATGTGGTTGGCTCATGTGTAGCTAAGTATGTTGTGTAAACCCATGCAGTTCGATCAGTTCAGTAAACCACGGTTAAATAAATAATAAATTAGCTGTTGTGGAAATAAAGCTATCAACTCTATGTTAATGTGATTGTAATTATGAATAAAGACTGTAATGTGCTATATAAGTAATTAATAATATGATAACAATTTTGTAAATCATGTTAGAATGTTGGATGAGCTAAGTGCGTCCTCAGCCTGTGGCTAGCAAGCTAGACTTCATTTAATACTTCCTAGTTTTGAGGAATGTGATAATGTGAGAGTTTATATTAGTGATATTGATAAAGTAAATGTCAGGATATAAAAGATTTTTAACATTCTTAATGAAATTCTTTTAAGTATAACTCAAACCATGAATCTAAAGAAAAATGAATAATTAGATACAAATTTCATAATCACTTTGGAAGTTTTTGCTATGGAAAAAATGTAAAAAAACATTTACTAATTCCTGCTTGTTTCTGAAATGATGCACATTTATAGTAGGATATTTTACAATGCACTGTTCAGTACATTTTTGGGGTTTATTCACTGCATTTCATAATGTCTTATACTTTTAAACAGTATATTATATAACTGGTTTTATATTTTTTTTGCAGACAATTATTTAGTTAGAGAGGATCTCCTCATTTTTCATGTTTCAAGATTTGCTTTCTCTCTGGGCCAGTATTTCTATTGAATAACATTCCATACTTGAATATGATAGTTTTATTATTTCCAGTGCCTTATGTCCAATATTTAATTTGTGTCTTTGATCCAGCTGTGACAGGTTCTTTTAGGAAAATGCAGAAATAAACAGCTTGCCTTATAGGATAGAGAGAGTCACAGACCCTGGTGGATAACAACATTGGGAAACAGTGGACTTCTAACTGGATAACTTTGGGTCAGTCACTCTTTCTTAGCTGAGCCTACCTCACAGGTTTGTTATTGTGGGGAAAAATAGGGAGAAGTACAATATATACTGACTTGAGCTCCTATACAAAAGCTGGGCTATAAAATAAAACCAATAAATAATAAGCAGCCTCCTTATGAGGTACTTGCCTTCTGTTGTGGAAATTAAGAAAACAAAGCATTAAGTTGTTGAAATATTTACAAGCCTTTTTTGTTCTAATTTTGTTAGCTCTCTTGAACATTCTTTAGAACAGTTTCTTTACAGCTAGTCCTTGCTTAACAACACTAACTGGGATCGGAAACTCCATTGTTAAGTGACATTTTCCTAAGTCGAAAAACCACATGACTGCTCCGCTTAGCAGTAGCAGTTCTGGCAGTCCTGGTTGCCATCGTTAAGCAAGGACCTCATGTGACTGCATGTCTGCCTTCCCAAGTAGACCAGACAGGAAACACAACCAGATGAGTTAATTTTACTTAATTGTAAAGCTACATTAACAGAATCTTGCATGTCTGAAAGTACAAATCTCCCACTGTCTCCTTTACAGCTTGAGAAGTTAGGGAGGGTCTTTTCTGAGCCTCTTTCTCTGTCCATTATATAGCTGCGGGCTATGCCCTCTCTTATCTGACCATCCCTAGGCAGCATCTTTCCCCCCCATTTCTCAAGGTCTTTCTCACATACCATTACACCGTGACTTGCAACTTCCTCATTGGCTTTGTTTGTCATAAGCCAGCAAGGAAGGTTGCAAATCATGATCACGTGACTGCAGGGATGCTGTGATGGCTGTAAATACGAAGACCTGTCATAACTACCACTCGTTCAACGCTGTCATAAGTTCAAATGGTTGCTGAATGAGTGGTTGTTAAATGAGGACCACCTGTACTAACACTGTAACTTTTAATTTTATATTTACATACATGTGCACACACAAACATTTTCCACTGTTACTATTTCTGTTAAGCGTTTCAGTTACTTGAGTTTTGCACATTCAGAATTTGATTAATTTAGAAGTAAAAATGTACTGGGAAGTCATTTTCTAAGCGCTAAACTATGTATACACTAGGTGGTATGTACTGATGCTCTTTTTTTAATTGCAGAATGAGAGTGGGTAGGATTAAAGTACACAGGAAGTGTTATCTTTGTCAGCCATCATCTCTCAAAAATCTCCCTTTTTTTCATGATATGGTTGCATGCATTAGAACAGCTATTGGTGAAGTTTGTGCCAAAAAGAATCCTTCAGAAAATATACTTTAATATATTTATTGTTCTGTTGAATCTATTGTTTGCCTGCCCAAATGAATGTTTTTCTTCTGTGTATTCAAACCAGGTTTTGTTAACTATTTTTCTATAGATTGTTCATACATATAGGTGAGATAATAAAATTTCTTGTGGAGAATTTTTTGACCTTGGTTACAAAATGGCTATCAAATCACTTAAAAAGTACGAACTTTACTACAATTTTCTAGATATTTGTAACCCAGAAGATTATACAAGTGTATCTGCTTTTTTTCTGGAACCCCTATGAATAATGTTAGCGATGGAAAGATCTGGAAGTACAGTTGATGATCTTTAATATTATGAATAAACTAATTTGGAATGCAATTAAAACTACACCACATAAATCCTTAACTTTTTGAAAGTAACATTTTGTAGTAGGATGTTATTCCTGTTGAAATAAAAAAGTCTCTATGTATTAGTAACTGTGTATTCTGTAAATTGAAATTATTCATAAGGCAAAGAGTAGGTAGAGTTCCCACCCAGCTTGCTACTCTTCTTCAGTGCTTGCTATCTGAGTTTTAAGAGGGGAAAGGGATGAAGAATGAGTAAAAACAATAAGTTAATTCAAACAATATGGGATAAATACGTCAGGTTAGTCCAGATTTAGCACTTCTGTATTCCATTGATTTCAGGAGTGGAATGAAGTATGTTATATTCCTTGACAGAAAGTATTGGACATATTGTCAATCCCACTCTACACATATTCACATGTAATGCTAAGAGTCTTGCCCAGGATGACATAGGAATTCATTGTCAATAGCAGTTTAAATTTTCCCTTTCTCCTTGGCCACTATATCAGTCATCTCTGTGATGGCTAACCAGATGTAATTTTGGTACTGTTCTGATTTTAATAAACAAAAACATAATCATACAGTGTTGTGATCTTAAACCATGGCTGGTTTTAACTTACCTGAGTCATGGTTTTGTATATTGTCCAAATATTTGCTCTAAGCTAGTTTCTGTCCACTCTTGGCAGGCAAAACAGAGGAATATCTTCTGGACCAAAATGGGTTTGGGAACACTATTAATTAGCCTTCCCCAGCTGCTTACTATATTAAAGGAACAGCCTGTGCATTATAAGAAGAAAACTGTGGAACTCTGAAGAAGCTTCTGTGGAGGGGATTTAACTCTGCTGCTCTTCTTGCTACCTAGCTATGTGTCTAGTGTGTGTGTATGTGCATCTTCAAGTCAGTGTTGACTCCCAGCAACTGCCTGGACAAGTCACTGCAGTTTTCTCGGCAAGATTTCCGAAGTGGCTTGCCACTGCCTTCTTCCTAGGACTGAGAAAAGATGACTGGCCCAAGGTCACCCAGCTGGCTTTGTGCCTAAGGCGAGACTAGAACTCACAGTCTTCCAGCTTCTAGCCAGGTACCTTAACCGCTACACCAAACTGGCTCTAAGTTATGTCTAGAGAAGAAAGTCAACCATTGGTCATTCCCCAATTTGAATTTGAATAATAGAGTCATATTTTGCAGAAGTTAACCACAAATGAGCCATGGTCCCAGAGTGTAACTAAAGCTCTTTGCTTTAACCTCGGTCTGTTATCCAGGTTTGGAGATCATACTAAAGCCAGCCACAGTGTGGTTTAGCAAAATGAGCAAATGCACTTTACAATTCTTGCCTTTTGCTGTATTAAACCATCACTAGTGCCAGTAGTTTGTATTTGTTCACCATCTTGCAGGTTTTCCTCATTTCTCTGTTCTTTGAAACCAGAAAGTAGAAGTGAAATAGATAGCTGCTGTTTAAAATAAAATTTATAATTTATTTTAATTGTCTAAACAATATAGAATCAAAACTTGGGCTGGAGAAGACATGAAGATGTTGAAGTCTATTTCTGTACAAATACCAGTACTCCTTTGAGATTGCAGAAATTATTGACCAGTAAGCTAGGCTATATCCTTAAGTTGTCTGAACATGTCTTTGTGTGTCCATTGAAACAGGAGCTTCTGAAAACAAAAGGATTGTGTATTCAAGGTGATGTTTAAAACTGCTTATTTTCATGTATAAAATGCGTACTACAGATGGGATAGTGAATACTGAGCAGAATTTCCAAGCATGATACATATACTGAGCCCTTTTGCAGTGACATTTAAGACCCAGCAGCCACATGTGTAGCCAATAGGTGCATTACATCAAGAAGTGCATAGCTTGTGGATATAATTATGCTCCCCTCCTTAATATGTGATAAGGTATATCTGAACAGCCATAATGTGCTTGGATCTTCTGCAAATTCTGGATACAAGAAATTGGATTCAGAAAGTCCATTTCTTACAGTTTTTTCTGATCAGGATAGTACAGTTTCAGCTTAGTATTTGCCATAATTTTAACCATGTAAGACTTAATGTAATGAAACAAAAATAAGTGCATATATTAGGTAGTGGAAATATTTAACCATGTGCTTTTTGTTGCTTGCCTCATGCAGTTCTAGAGAACATTTTAGAACCTAAACCTGGCTATGTTTACTCAAACATAAGTCCTATTAACTTTCTCTGAAGTGTGTGTAATATTACAGCAAAAGAGTTGCAATCTTGTAACCAATTTTTAATAGAGCTCTATAGGATTCTTCTGTAAATCTGTCATTTTTTAATAATGAAAATAATTTTTTTCAACGAACATTGTATGATAATGCAAAGTTCAGGCTTTTTGTAAAGAAGGAGTTTTAATCTGTTTAGGTTTATTGTAATTATTCTGGAATAGATATTCAGGAAGGAAATCAGATACTTTTAACTCCACAACTCAACTATGTTCTATTCATTTTATTTTATTTATATTTTATTTTACTTTATTTGCAATGGAAATTTGACTTCTGTGTTATTAGGAAATTGAAGCAGAAGAAAAACTGAGTGAAAATATTCTTATATTTACACCTCATTTCTTCAAAGAATTTCAGGAGGTTCCCTCTACTACTACCATCCCTTTATTATTAAAGCCATTTCATTGTTCAGTCTGTAATACAAAAATGCATATAGGATCTAGACGCTTTGCCATTTTCATTTGGGGGGACATAAAAATCAGTGTTTTTTTAAATAAATAGTTTTTAAATAACTATTAAAAATAAAGATATACAAATATCTTAATGTATGTTATGGATTCAGTTATAATACCTTATGTTTTATAAAATTGTTATTAAAGCTTGCATCAAGTTTTAAAATCATTTTGAGTTATTGTAAGCACAATTTGGACTATGAAAAACTGTTCAATGGCAGTGTATTCAGTTAAAACAACTTTTGATGCATTAGCAATATCTACAACTTCTGAGTTAGTATTGCAATGAGTTTGGAATGATCCAAAATATGCTATAATTTTATAGACAATTGAAGAGTCATGTGAAGATGGATATTATTAATGATAACTTTGAAACAAAAAGTTGCAGTAATAGTATGAACAAATATGACTAAGAGTCTTAAAGAATGTTAAGTCTGTTCTAATCTTGAGATTAATTCAACAAAATATTGTTGTCATATTTATTGAACATCTCAGAGAATGTTTTTAAAAGGTTGGCTGTGAACTTCATTATGTTGGAAGTGGAAAATTATGTAAAGGCAGTTACATGTATGGCTTCCCCCACTGTTGTCCTGTTTTTGTTTGATATCCATAACTTTGTTAATAAGGTTTTGGGAAAAATAATGTGATTTGATTGTAAATTACATACCTAAACTTTGGATTCTGTCATTATATGAAAAAATATGGATCTGTTAAGCATGAAGCATAAACAAAAAAACCCCTCCTTTTTACACTGGAAAGACAGTGCCATGTTGGATTTACAATCTTGGAGTGATCATGTGTTCACTTTCTGCTTATGAACTGGTTTTCTGTTGACATAAATGGAAGACTTAACCAGCATTGCTACATGTGGTGAAGGTGTTAATGCTGTGTTTAAAAACCACTATTTTCTATATGTACAGTAACATGTTTGTTTGTTTTTCTTCTTCCTACCTTTTTAATTTGCTTTTGTTTTCTGTTTTTGTATTTATGTATATTAAAGAAACTAAATAAATAACATGCTATTAGAATCATTACTGGCAATGGTGCCTTCTCAGTTGGGAAATCAAAATCAGAAAGACGGCAGATAAAATGTCACAATGTAAGCCTCACCCTTTTTGAATGTGCATGCAGCATTGACACACATGCTAAAGTATATTTGTGTGAGCTTTCATTGCAACTCTCTGCTGTTTCACTGATTTTGTCTCACTCATGAACACAACCGATTACTGGTTTGCAACTATACTGCATAGAGTATGGGTGGTCCTAATGACCACTTGCTTGATGACCATTCAAACTTATGGCACTAAATGAATGATACTTACGACTGGTCCTCCAAGTTCCAGCTGTCACAGCATCCCCGCGATCATGTGACCACCATTTGCGACCTTCACTGCCGGGTTCTGACAAGCAAAGTTAATGGAGAAGCTGGCAGGAGGTTGCAAATGGTGACCACATGATGTTGCTCTTAACGAAAGTCCAGGATTCATTTAATGATGGTGACCAGAAGTGCCAAGAGTGCCATTGCTAAGCAGCACAGTCACGTGAAGTTGCACTTTATGACCACATTGCTTAGCAACAGAAATTCCAGTCCCAATTGCCGTCATTAACCAAGATTACCTGTAGTTTTGTAATGGATGTTATGATGGATTATTTCCCAGTTTAAATAGAATTATGTTGGACTGCAATCAGTTTAAAATATGAATTGGTGCTTCAGTGCAGAACTTTTGTGATCATCTGGAAAGTTTGCACCTTTTCTAATATCCTTATGTTTAGAATACATTGCAATTGGTCATATGAGCTGTATGAAAAGAGAAGCATGTGTTTTTAAATGATAGAAGTAAATGGAATTGATCAAGTACAACGTGTATTTTTATCTGCCTATGGCTACTGTATGTCATTTATTGATAAGTTATTTGAATGTCTCAGAATGACAATATGATAGTACCAGTGAATTTAAAAAATTACTCCATGTTGTCTAATAAAGATTAGTTTTATTGAAAGAAAGAGCTAGGGTTTGGGGAGACATGCAGTAAAAATTGTAGCCATTGCAATGTTGTAACAGTCCTTTCTTTGGACCGCTGTGACAGCTAAGTAAAGATGATGGGAAAGGAATTAAATTGTGCTACATCTGAGATTCCATCATTAAAATGTTCCTGTTGAAAAAATCAATAAGGGCCCCTGTAAAATAGTATTACTTACTCAGTCAGAATAATTGTCAGAACCCACAATCAAAGAGTTGTTAGATCTGTTGATTGTGTTCTCTGTCATTTGAACAAATCTCAAGTTCTGGATGGGGGGGGGAGTTGTTGAGAGTGAGAAGAAATCCAAAGTTTTACCAGCCAGCCAGGAGTGGAATGCTGGACTGTTAAGGGAAAAGTGGGGGGAGAGTGGAGGAGGTTTTGACGTGCCTATGTGTCTTTTATCAGGTAGCTGTGTGAGAACTTTTTCCAGTCATGGCTTTTTGTTTAACATCTGTACACATCATCAATAAAACTGAAATCTGCATTTCATCTGGATGCATGAGTCAGAATTTTATTGAGTCAACTGTGTCAGAACTTTACTGGATATTCTGAATTAATTGTATTCTGGAGTTACCCGTGGATTGTTCATTGTTTTGTTTTATCAATAAGCTCAAGTTATATGTGTATATAGAGGCCCATTCTAAGTGGCTTAGGGTAGAAAATAGTGTATATGGAGAATACACTATTTGAAACCCAGTTGCAGGAGAAGTGATGAAAATTAGATACTGGTTTATCAGTCAATAGATACTGGTTTTCTGCAGATGCAAAAAACAAATGCAATTTTAGGCTATATCAACAGAATAGTCAATAGTTTCTGAATCATAGGAATTAATAGTTTATCTTGCATTGGTGAAACCCATCTTGAGCACCACTGTCCTGTAAAAGAGGTTCAAACATTTACATGAAGTCAGTGAATAAACTCTGTCCACACATGGTCAGGTGTCATCAGTATGTTGATGACACTCAGTCTTATATCTTAATTCCAGGCCAAATAGGTGAGGAAGTATTGTCAAGGTGTCTGAGGCTGTTAGGGGCTGGATGGGGAGGAACAGGTTTAAACTTAATCCTAGCGAGATGAAGTGCTTTGTATTATTTTTTTATTCTGTTTTAATTGCTAACCACCCAGAGACATGTATATGAGATGGGCAGCCATATAAATTGTTTAGATAGATAGATGATAGAGATAGATAGATAGATAGATAGATAGATAGATAGATAGATAGATAGATAGATAGATAGATAGATAGAATCACAGAATCCTAGCAGTAGAGAACTGGATGACTGCTAAGTGCCGCTTTAGGGAGCCCATTATCTCTTTCCTGTAATGGATTCTGTGCTTTGCCTATAATATCCATAATGAATAGAACTACTGGAAGTTAGTGTTTTTTTCATTGTTCTTGTTAAAGATGCATCACTTGACTGAACAATTCAGCTTGTACTTACCTGTATTATATGGGTATAGCTAATTTTGGAGTGAAGATTTTAATTTAAGCTTTTTTAGTTCAAAGCAATACTTAGATGATTAACCGTATTTAAAACCACAGGATTTAATGAATGCTGGTTACTAGTTTTATGCATAAAACCACTCTTAATATCAGCTGCTGTTCTGATCCATGTTACATTTTTTAAATGCTCCTCTGTCTTCACTTCTTGTCTAAATATCTATATTCTACTGTCATGGCACCATTTAATCCCTGGCAAAAGAAACGTTAGGATTCTGATAGTTTACATTTTATTTTTATATAGATTCTTACAGATTAGACATCATTTTTAGCTATATGTTTTCTGAAATTCTTCAGAAACAAAGAAATAAATTAGTCAAGAATAAGCATGGAGCCCAGAATAGGAGATGTTGCTCTGCCGCTATCTTTCCCTTCCCAGCAATGAAATAGGTATTTCATTTGATTTGATTTCATGTTTTTATGTAATATGTTTTTGGCTCTTTATAATACTTCAGAAATAGATATGCATAACTAGCAGCTGGGACTTAGTTTGTGCTCAGGCCTAGTGTCCACTGTAAGTGCTAGTCTTCAACCATAGAATAGTATGAAATATATGAAAGGCCTGTGCTGCTAGCAACCAGGAATGGAGATGAGAGTAGTCAACGCTGTCCTTGTATACACAGTATATAGCTTCTTAGCATTCGCTCAAGCTATAATATATATTGAAGTATATTCATCTGAATATATTTAGTTGAAATTAAGTTCCCAAAATTGCTTTTAATTAAAAATACGGAAGAAGTAAACTAGACACAGATACTGTAAGGGAACAATTCCAAATGCAAGTATGAAGAAAAAGCAAAAACCAATATAAATATAAATACAAAACTGCAGAAATTACATTAATTGATGGATTTCACTTGAAACACTGGGTATAAATAAAAGCCCCTGAACCATGCAGACTACATTTCATTCACATAACACTTAATGGATTAGGACGGAAGAGACCCAGGATCAAGTCAGTCTCAGTCATGGAAGTTTACTGAGTGATTTGTGGCAGTCACTCTTTCACATCCCAGCTTACCTCACAGGGTTGTTGTTGGGAAAAATTAGACTAGGGAGTGCTATGTACGTCATCTTGAACTACTAGAGGAAAGGCAAGATATAAACAATAATAATAATTTCTTAAACTTGTATGTTACCTGATTCTCAGTGACTGGGCAGCTCACAGCAATCTAATAAAGAAATTACAATAAAATCAATAAAAGATAAAAGATAAAGATAAAAGTTAGCAAGTGTGATGAAGTGAAGGGAAGGCACACTTCCAGTGTCCTGAGAGATGACATTGTGTAACTGAAGGAGCCTGGAGTGCACCAACCCTGCAGGATCAGCTGGGCAGATGTTATGGGAGATAGGTGGTCCCTCAAGTAACTGGGCCCTGTGCCATGTAGGGCATTATAGGCAACAATCAGCACCTTGAATTACATCAGGAAGCAAGCCAGTAACCAGTGCAGCTTGTGAAGCAGAGGTGTTAAATGGGCATATTGATAATCTAATTATAATATTATGTTATGCTATGTTATATTTATAAGGAAACAAAAGTTTTAAACACCATTGTAGAATACATATTCTCCTCATTTTATCTCTGCAATGACAATCCTGTAAGCTAAGAATGAAGAATTGATGCCAAGTCACTCAACTCAGCGGTTAAATAGGAATTTGAACCTAGGTCCAGTCCAGATATCTAGCCTACTGCAATAATCTGGCTGCATTGCAGTTGATCTGGCCAATTAAATTTAGGTTGTGGGAAAAGAAAGCAGTTACTAGAAAATATGTCCCAGTTTAATTGCTTGATAAACTCATATTTTCTGTGATTATTGCTATTAGAGAAGCTCAGTAATATTTAGTTAGTTTTTTTTTCCATTTAAAATACTGAAAGATTTGTCACCAGGAAAATATTGAGTGTGTTTGACAGATGTGAAACACAACAGGGTACAGGGTGGGGTGGTTGTTCTCTGGGAGAGTAAAGAAGGTCCTGCTTATTATTGGTGTCAGTAAGTAAACACCATAGTCATTCCAACCATTCTAATAGTTGCTGTAATAACGAGATAACATAATCATTTGTAGCAAAAGACCTTTATAAGACCTAAATGCAGAGTTGAACATCCTTGTTAATGTAAATAAACAGAGAATAAGGCTTTGGATCTGTTCATTCTGTTTTGGAACACATTCCACTGAATGAAAATAATACATAAGCTTAGCCCAGGAATAATCAACCTCCAGATGTTTTAAAATATATTTCCAAAAAATCCTAGGTTGGTGTTCATGTTGGCTGGGGTTAATAGGAGTTGATGTTCAAAACATTTGGGAAGGATTGGATAACCTGGCCCTGTATTATGGTGGAACATACAGTATATCTAGCGCCTTCTACAAACAAAAAAGATACTAACTTAGCAAAATAGAGTTTCTCCATGAGGTAGATAGGGAATGTCTATACAGTTTTGTTTGCAGTCATAAATACTAATTTTAGAATTGAATCCATTTCGAGCATGAAGTAGGGCATGGTGGATAATCCTTGAGAGGATTCTAGCACTTACAGTTTCTTAAATTCTAGTCAAGCCTGCAGCATTAAATATAAATTGCATAATTTCTTTTATCAGTTACAATTTTTAATTTGATAATTTCTTATTCTCTCACATAAAAATATATTGAATTGTGTGATTGATTATGAGTGAGCTTCAAGTGGTTATAAGTGTAAGTTTTGTGATGCTAAGTATCAACAATCTCCAGTTTATTCTTGATCAGTTTACTTTGAAATAGTTCATATGTGTCTACACGTACACATACACACACCTATATAAATCTTTAAAGATTCAATTTAAATTTTGAATTTGAATTTCCCTATCAGGGTCCTGTTGTCTAGGTGTTGGCATGATATCTGCTTTCCTCTGCTATTACGCAGAGGGAAAGAAAAGCTATTGTTCATGTTAAATGCCTCTGCATACAAAGATGTTTTTCTTTTTTCTTCACTAATGTTTTTAGAGGTTGGGCACCTCCATTTAACAGAAACAACAAAACAGAGAGGTGGATGTTCCTTTGAAAAGTACACATTTTGCAGAATTGCATTAAAAGCCAAACAAACCTTTGGGGAAAAATCCACCTTTAACATGCTAATTCAAAATACACATTAAAGATGTTTAAATTATTCTTCTTTTCCAAAATCTTACTTGCTAGCTAGATATTAAACACAGAAGATTGCTTTACTTTGCATTATAATTCAATTTCTTATTTTGGTCATTTTCATGAGTTGTGGATTGCTTTTCCTTATTCTAGAAAAAGATTCTAGAAATCAGCATTACTTTTCCACAACCTATAGGTATCATATCCTAGAAGACATCTGACTTGTATTCCAACAAAATATTTCTTTCTTCCCTTTATTCTTACCCTAAGCTCATGTATTTTTTCCCTGGAACCATTTAGGGCATTTTTACTTGTCAATGTCTAGGTTACATCCACTATTGCATACATGTTATCTCTCAGGCAGATTCTTAGAATGACAAAATCCAAGGTTGGAGATACTTCCCTTGTGTGTTCCTTGTTGAAGTAGTTCTTAAATCTTGGTAAATGTTTTTTAATTTGTAGAGCAAAATATAATCCAAATGGTAAATGTACAGCAGGGTTTTTTTTTCTGATTGGAGGTCCACCAGAAGAAATGCTTAGTAGCTCCTCATTATCTGAATATTGGAAAACTGTTTTAATGAGTCTTTAATACTCTCAGGAAAACAAAAGAACAATAAAAATAGAACAAATAAAAACATTTTGAGTAAAATGCCGAGAGTTTTGGTATACCTTTGAAAATTTGGAGTAAAATATAGAAACCAAATTGCAAAGTTTTTTGTTTCATTACTGTTTTGAAATAAGTATTTATGAGGCAGAGAAAGATGACCTGTTTAATTTCAATTTTGCAGTTATATGGGAATTGGGCTCTCAGCTCAAGGAGTGAACATGAACAGACTACCAGGTACGACGAAGAATAATTACTTTTTCAAAAAAATACTTCATTGTTATTATACACTAATCAATCCATCTTCTCTTTCTTCTAGATGAGAGCTGTTCTTAATAAGAAAGTTTGTAATGTAATCTAGGATCTAGAAAGGAGGTAGTGCAATGGCATTTGCTGGTTGTTATTCAAGCTAGTGGAAATGTAAACATTGGAGACACAGCTAAACTAATTTGGACTTTTAGTGAGAATTAATTTATTAGTTAAGCGGATAATATATCGCAAGATTTTTAAATTCTCAAACCGTAGTCTAAAAATTAAGACTAGTTTGTCACTGCTAATCAGTCTCAAGTCCAGTCCAAACACAGTTATGTTTGTAACAGTAGTATAAATCTGTTAATAAATAGATAAAATTATCTTAAAATGCATTTTAAAATTTTTAATTTTATATACCATTACAACAGTAAATACTGAAAAGCCAGAATACAGTTAAAAGGCTTTTATAGTGCTACTGGAAGGAAAGCATTATTCTGGGATCATTGGAAGCCATCCTGGATTTAAATAATCTATTCTAGGATTGGTTATGATTTCCTCCCCAGTTGCAGCACTGTGTGTGCTAACTGTTCTTAAACAATAGAGAGGAAATGTGTTTTTGTTTCTGCTGCTGAAAATATTCCTGGTTTGAAAGACTTAACTACAACCATATACACATATTTGGGAATATGTCCCCTTGAACCAGGGGACTTGTTCCTGAATAAATTCTTATATTTATAAACTTATTTATATGCATTTATTTATATACCTAAATATTGTACTGGGAAAGAAAAGAGGAAGGGAAGGATTAATTTCATTACTTTGAACCAGGTTTTAAGTATAACCTCCATTCATTCACATATAGAATTCAGCAGATTACTGATGCAACTACAAAATGCTAGGAGTCCATATATAACTTTCTATACATCATCCCTTCTTCCTGCTTGTCTAACCTCACAGGTAACACACAGTTTCATGTTGTAATGCCAAAACCAGGTTCATTTTCAAAGTCATTTTATTGAAGATTTCTAAACTCTGTTAATTTGTTTGTATAAGGCTTATACAACTAAATAATACAGGAATATATGAGAAAATTTAAACCAAACAGTTTAGTGTCAGTCAAGTTGTAGCAGTAGAACAGACCAATAACAGTCCTGATAGAACTGACATTTGAGAGGATGGCTTGGGAAGAGGAGAACACTGTTGCCTAGCTACAAAGAGAACATCTCAGTACCTCTTCTGTTGCTTTCAAATCTTGCATTGAACAAGGATTTCACAGTCAATTCATACATGCTGAACCTTATAACCTATGGCTTGTACTGAATCAGGGAAAAAAGTACTTGATGAGTGGGTAGCTACTATAGCTAAGAGACCTTTTCACAAGTCCATCTTGTGCACCAATTAAGGCCTTTTCTGGATTGAGAGAACCTGCTCATAGTTATTCATGCTTTAGTCACCTCTTACTTGGACTGTTGCAATGTGCTCTTCATGATCACCCCAAAGCTTCAGCTGGTTCAACTGCAGCAATTTATATAGTGATGGGGCCTCTTAAGTTTTCCCATCTAACACCTCTAATGCAAGAACTTCATTGATTACCAGTTTTCTTCTGGGTGCAACTCAAGTGCTGGTTGTTACCTTAAAGCCCTAGGTGGCTTAGGACTTGGATATTTATGGGATCACTTTCTTCTAGTGGCTTCAACCCACCTACTAAGTTTAGAAAAGGAGAATGCTCTCTGGGTCCTTAGGGAATGTCGTATCCAGGCATCATGGGGATGAGCCTTTTTAGTTGCAGTCCCCCATCTCTGGAACAGCATTCCTCCTCTGATCAGTGTGGCTTCTCTACTTTCCCATTTGGAAAGCCATTAAGCCCTGGCTATTCCAGAGAACTTTGGAAATAGCTTTGTGGTGATGGGGGCTCTCCTGCTAGGGTTGGAGACTATAGGCTGTTCCTTGGAGTGCTGTTATTTTGTCTGGCTATTAATTTTACTATTGTTTTATTGCAATGTTTATTATATTCTGTAAATTAATTACAGCCTTGTTTAGATTAAAGCAGCATTTAAATTATAGCAAAGAAATAAACTTTCTCCCTATCTAATAGCTCATAATGCTGCAAACACATGTGGCTGCCTTATATATCCATGTTACTTACTGTTTCCTGAGCTCAGAAGCATAATCTGTCCCCATTCTCTATAAAACATTGTTTTAAAAATCTTATATTTTAAAGCTGAAACAGTCCATACCATTCGCTTGCATCTAGCCTTAAATAAGCTAGTAGGATTTGATATAGTATTTGAATCTATTCAAAGAAAGATTAAATTTGGATTCAGCTCTCAGTCTATTCCTGGGCATTTCATGATGTAGTAAACACTTATTTTTGTTTTGTTTCTAGGTTGGGATAAACATTCATATGGTTACCATGGAGATGATGGGCACTCATTTTGTTCCTCAGGAACTGGACAGCCCTATGGTCCAACATTTACAACTGGTGATGTCATTGGTTGCTGTGTAAACCTTATCAACAATACCTGCTTCTACACAAAGAATGGGCATAGCTTGGGTATGAAAAAAATGGTTATATTTTGTGAAAATATCAAATACTGTATGACAGCAAATTTGACCAATCTTTCCAAATTTTAAATTTATGTAATTTTGATCAGAGCTTAACTCTGACCAAAAACTAAAAACAAAAAAAATATTTAAGGGTTAAAGTATATTTGATTAAAACAGGTCTTAGTTTCTTGAACTAGGTCCTTGTCAGTACCTCTCTGAGGGCTAGAATGTTTTTGGGAAATGTAATTTCCACAGTTGCCTATTTTAAAAGAAGAAAACATTTTTCTGTTCTGTGGAAATGACATTTCGCAAACACTAAATGAATTCTGAATGTGTTTCTGATATTTATCAATGAAAGTTCAGAAATCTTTACGGTACTTTGATAATAGCTTTGCAGTGTAAATAGTTTACTTATTTTAAAGTAAATATAGCATTTTAATATGATTGCTAGATGGGAAAGTAAGACACTTAGGTTACCTGAAGAATTAATGTTTCAGTCAGTTAATTATTTTTCAGTACAGCCTAATTAAACAAACAAGGATGCAAAATTATACATTCCGCTTTTTTTTCCATGTTGTATAAATTAACACATACCAGATAGCTTTCCAGTTTTGGTCTTCCTGGGTTCATGTGTAATTTCTGTAACTGCTTTTAGTAAATACTGTAAATACTGTATAATGAATTGCATTACGGGTTTAATTTTCATCTTGAACAAAAGTGGAAAATCAATGGGCCCAATTTTATGAGGCAGTTTCTTAATGTAAAATACTGTATTTGATTTGAGAATACCAGATAAAATGCATAGTGTTTTAGCTAGAACAATTAGACCTGCCTATAAATTGTTGATATCTTAGATAATATGTTGTCATTATAACCCAGGGTTGTGAATTCCATAGAGAAAAGATGAGTTGGATTTTTATTAATTATATATACTGTGTGTGTGTGTGTGTGTGTGTGTGTATTCTGTTCAATCATGTCCAATTCTTGGAGACTGCCTGGACAAGTCCCTGCAGTTTTCTTGGCAAGGTTTTTCAGAAGTGGTTTGCCATTGGCTCCTTTCTAGGGCTGAGAGTGTGCAACTGGCCCAAGGTCACCCAGCTGGCTTTGTGCCTAAGATGGGACTAGAACTCATAGTCTCCCAGTTTCCAGCCTGATGCCTTCACTACAACACCAAACTGGCTCTCTACTGTCTAGAAATAATTACAGTAAAGCAATACAAAACACAGAAACAGTGACCAAATAAAACAGAAGTAATGAAACGGTCATGTAAACCTTTGACATTGTGAGTTAAAAAAGAAACAAAAGAAAAGCCCCCACTCCATAATTAGGACATTTTATCCTTAGCTATGGAAATCGTTGCAGATAAAAACTTGGCAACTCTATTATCGATGGTAGGATTTTGACCTCACAGTAGGAAACAAATTGCCTCTCCCTCATAACACATTTGATTTTTGGTGGGAAAAGGTAAAAATATACTTGTACATGTATTATTGTAGGAGGGACAACAAAAAAATAAACCAGTTAGGGTCTCAGTTTCCTTCTGAGCACAAGAGTAGCATCTGTTGCTGAACGGGATTCTGTTGTACCACCCTTCTAATACTGTTGAAGGTAAAGTGTTGAAATGAGCCAAAGTGAAGGAATTATAATATGCTAGACAAATAAGAATAAATAATTTGGAGGTATAAAGTTTGTCAGACTTGGAAACCTACCACTGGTGATGGGCTGTAGCACACAACTCTGGCTGCTGAGTGATGTCAGAAAGACTTTGAGGATTTCAGTCTTAATTCTCTAGACCTAGGATCAACAAGGAGAAGAGAAAGAAGCTGCAGGGGACACAGGTTGGCTAAGATTTTGCTTCCATGTTGATGAAAAGTTATCAAATAGTAGTATTAGGGCCAGTGAACCATTAGAAAACAAACATTTAAGCCATAAGAAAGTCGCTAAGGCACAGGCTGTGGGGATCATTCCAGTTTTACTATAGATTAAGTCATTTGAAATGACTCAATAGGACTTGGAAGAGTACATGTAAAATCCTAGGTTGAACAATATCTAAGAGCTTTAGATCATTGTAGGTGTGTATCTGAGTAGTGTACAATATTTGAGATATAGTTTTAGCTTTAAAAAAAGTTTGATGGCAACAGGTGCAGTATGCATCAATCCCTTTAGAATGGAAAATCTTGGAATTGCCTTGACGCTATTGTTAGCTTTGGCTGTTATGGATCTGATTTGTTCCCTCCAAATTTCTGGAGCTTGAAAAATTATGCCAAGGTATTTAAAGCCTGGAATTTGTTCAGTTTATTATTCCAATTTGCCATTGATATTTATGGCCCCTAGCCCTTCCTGAGATCATAATTTTGGTTTTGATTTGGTGATTGTAAGCCCTTCCTCTTTACAGTATTCTGCTAAAGTCTGCAAACTTCTGCTAAGGCTGTCCTGGGTAAATAAAAGATTTGTCCCATCTTCAGCATACAGGAATACTGCCAAATGCCCATTAAATTATTTAGGAAGCTGGAATTCCTTTTTGTTAAAGGAGCTATCACTGCGTTCACATAAATATTGAACAACTGGGGAGTTCTAATGCAATTCTCTTTCATGCCTTGGCAGATTGCAATGTCTGTATTAAGATAGCCAGGCCTATCTCACTGACTTGGGTGACTGTCTTTTCATACCACATCCTAATTGGAGAGAGTAGCTGCCAGTCGAACCATGTGATGGGCATTTTCTACTAGTCTGTCTTTTGGAATATAGTTGAAGATTTATTTTAAATCAATAAAGACCATGTAGGGTGATTTTGCCCACATGTATATTTTTCTATTAGAAATTGCTTACTATCCAGTTTACTATCAGGATGTACTTTAGAAATAACTGCCAAAGTGGAAAACAGGACTGCATCATTGGGGCCAATTCTAACATAAAGTCACCTGCCATTATTATGGCCACATTTGGATAATTGCAAGTGGGTTTAGGCAGATAGTTTTCTAGTTTGTCCCAGAGGGCATTTGTTGAGCATTTCAGCCTGTATGGAAGAAGATAAGCATTAAAAGTTAAAACTCTTGATCAGACAGATTAATTATGGATACTAAAGCCAAGTTCTTGAAAGATTCAAGCTGGATGCTTGCAGTTGCAAGGTCGTTTGAGATGAGCAGGCAAAGGCCCCCTTGAGCATGACATCCAGGAGAACTTCGCCTTTACTTACACTGCTATAACAATTGTAGCTCTCAGTTTGGATGCTTTGGAGACCTCTGAAATACATGTCAGCATTTGATATAAGACTGATAGTTGCTGTATAATTGCCCTTCCTTTTTTCTTAGCTTAGTTAATAAAGTATTTGCAAACAGTGCTCAAGTCCTTTTCTGCTTGTCACTCACATATACAGTGGTGCTTAAAAATTTGTGAACCCTTTTGAATTTTCAATATTTCTGCATAAATATGACCTAAAATGTGATCTGTTTTCCACACGTCCTAAAACTAGATAAAGAGAACTCAGTTAAACAAATGAGTCAAAAACACTACACCTGTTCATTGGGGTGGGGGTGGGGGTGGGGGCAGAATGATCCAAGGCTACATATTTGTGTGTGTTGCAAAAATATGTGAACCTTTGCTTTCAGTAACTAGTGTACCCCCCTTGGTCAGCAATGACTGCAATTATGCATTTCCTATAACTGTTGATCAGTCCTGCACATCGGCTTGGAGGAATTTTAGCCCATTCCTCCTCACAGAACAGCTTCAACTCAGGGATGTTGGTGGGCTTCCTCACACAAACTGCCTGCTTCAGGCCCGTCCATATTTCTATCAGATTAAGGTCAGCACTTGGACTTGGCCATTCCAAAACATTAACATTCTTCTGCTTTAACCATTCTTTGGTCAGGCAACTTGTGTGTTCTGGTTTGTTGTCTTGCTGCATGACCTACAGTTCACAGTTACCTGACATTTTCCTGTAGAATTTGCTGGTACAATGCAGAATTCATAGTTCCATCAATGGTGCAAGCTGTCCTGATCCAGAGGCAGCAAAGCAGGCCCAAACCATGATACTTTCACCACCATGTTTCATAGATGGGATAAGGTTCTTATGCTGGAATGCAGTGTTAGCCTTTAGCCAAACATAACACTTTTCACTCTAGCCCAAAAGTTCTGTTTTGGTCTCATCTGTCCACAGAACATTCTTCCAGTAGCCTTCTGGCTTATCCATGTGGTCTTTCGCAAATAGTAGACAGGCAGCAATGCTCTTTTTGGAGTGTAGTGGCTTTCTCCTTGCAACCCTGCCATGCACACCATTTTTGTTCAATATTCTCCTGTTGGTGATCTCATGAACACTGACATTCACCAATGAAAAAGAGACCTTTAGTTCCTTAGATGTTACTCTGGGGTTCTTTGAAACCTCCCAAGAATTGCCTCCATTTGTACACAATCTGACTGACAGTGGACTGGTGGAGTCTAAATTCTTTGTAAACAGTTTTGTAACCTTTTCCAGCCTGGTGAGCATCAACAACTGTTTTTCAGAAGTCCTCAGAAATGTCCTTTATTTGAGCCATGACACACTTCCACACCTCTCTGTTGTGAAGATCAGACTTTGATAGTGAATACCCAGAATTCTGTTCTTTAAATAAGGCAGGACCTCCCATACTCACACCTGATTATCATCCCATTGATTGAAACACCTGACTCTAATTTCCCTTCAAATGAACTGATAATCCTAGAGGTTCACATACTTTTGCTATACACAAATATGTAGCTTTGGATCATTTTTTTCAATAAATAAATGAACGAGCATAATGTTTTTGACTCATGTGTTTAACTGGGTTCTCTTTATCTAGTTCTAGGACTTGTGTGGAGAACAGACCACATTTTAGGTCATATTTATACAGAAATATTGAAAATTCAAAAGGGTTCACAAACTTTTAAGCACCATTGTATTAAAAAGGGAAAAGAGTTGCCTATGCATATTTGTCCTTCATATCTTACTCGATAAGGTGCAGTTTGTATAACACCAAAGTAACTTGTCATATGAAAAGTACATTTCTGCAGTAGCAGAAAGCTTTAGCTAGAATACCACACAACAGACAGTGGTTATTTTACTACTGAATTTGGCAACAAAGAAAAAAACAGAGGTAATATCTCATTGCCTAGTAGTAGCATTTTTAGTCGTAATACCTTGCAACTTTTAAATAATACTTGTTTAAACGTGGATGAAGTAAGCACTGGAGGAAGGATTGCTAGGTTATGTTTATTGGAATTACTCTGAAATTTTAATCTTTGAGTCATAGTAGAATAAGAATTTGAATATTTAACTAAGAATGGTAACGCATTGCAGTGAGGTATACAGTGATGGAAAGGTAGTATGATTCATAAGACTAAACTGGAAACAAGTAGCTTTTCTTGAAGCCGAAAATAAGACTTTTACTTGGTAAATTGGTGCTTGATAAATACTGTGACAATCCTGTGCTTTCTGGCCTGCTCTTCTGCCTTTTTTTTCTTCATTAAAATGTAATTATATAAATAATGTAATATGGCTGCTTTTGGATACCCTGGCTGTATAAACATAATTTCTAGCAAAAAGAAGTGCATAACTGTTAATATTTCCCTCATATAGAGATATATTTTGACTATAAGAGTATTAAGGCATGACTTGCATTGACTATGACAGCTCAGATTTTAATTAAATATTTCTTGATTACAGGTATTGCTTTTACAGATTTGCCGGTAAGATCAATGTATTAAAGTATAAAATATCTGTGCACAAAGAGCACTTTTTCCTTGCCTATATAGTATGCATTTTTCAGTTTATTTCTATTTTTTAAATCATAGAAGCAAAATGCATTTTAAAAATCTCAAAATTACTTAATAAGCATTTGTTTTCAATAATGTCAGAGGATTCTAAGGAATTATAATTACCATTTGGTGTTTTAGTATTTGTTAAGTATTTCTAACTTTTGATGCTTTAGGGAATGTATTTGGAGGATTTGCAAGCATAGAATTTTAAGTTCAGTCAAGCACATTCTTTGTATATAGAAGGTCTCTGATTAGGTTTCTGGCATCTTCAGACATAGAAAAAGAAGCACTAACAACAGGAAATCCTTGTGCTGAAGTCCCTAGACAGCAATTGCTAGTTTTTATGGACAGTAATGAGGTGAAAGTACTGTACTGCGGTAAATACCAACTTCTGGCCTTCCCCAATCTGAGCTCCCTCAAGTTGGATGGATTTCAACTTCCAGAATTCTCAGCAGTAATACTGCCATCCATTATGCAAAGTCCACACATCTAGAGGACATCCAGGTTGGGAAATGGTGCTATAACAGCTACATTACACTTTGAGAATGTATTTTTAAAATTCTTTTTTTTTTTCTGGTAGATTTTGAGAAACATTGTCTATCGCATTAACCAAAAAAAAGAATATATTGTTTTAGAATGCTAATTTTATCATCATGTTCATGACAAAAATTACTTTTTATTTTTATAATTTTTCATACTTGGAGAGATAGGCTTGCTTCTTCAAACTTCTTGAAACCTATGAAGCTGCCTCATTCAGTTCATAAAGACTATCAAGTCTATTGCTTATCCTGGTTGTCAAGAACTCTGCAAGTTTTACTAAGTGAAATTTTTGCTCCCAAGTATTTCTTAAATACGCTTGAAACTCAAGTTAAACATTAACTACTTAATTTGATTTTTCTGTTAGTGGAGCTTCCAGAAGTTATTTTTAACTTAATTAAGTTGTTTTAATGCTAATTTCAAATTATTTGCATTTTGTAAGATTAAATTATGTATTGTAATTATCTCTTGCAGCCAAATCTATACCCTACAGTTGGACTTCAAACACCCGGAGAAGTAGTGGATGCTAATTTTGGACAGCATCCATTTGTGTTTGATATTGAAGATTATATGCGTGAATGGAGAACCAAAACTCAGGGTCAGATTGACAGATTCCCTATAGGAGATCGGGAAGGAGAATGGCAGACGATGATCCAAAAGTATGATTTGAAGATTATAATGAGTGTCTGTTTAAATTCCTGTTCAATTTTGAGAAATTTTAAAACTGGCCTGTTTCAGTCCTACAAATCCTGTTCTGTATTCCTTGTACACTTGTGCAGTGAGATAAGACATGCAAATATGATATTTGTTCCCAAGAGGGTAATTTTATCTGATGTAGTTATCTCCATGTAAAACCATGCATTTAGCTTCTTATAATAAATGTTACTCATTTTTTGTATGTGGTAGGGCTGTGCAGCACTTTGGATTTGAAGGGAAAAGTGTACTATGGAATGTATAGATAGTATGCATTAGCATTTTCTTAAACCAAACGTTTTTCCAGGGCTGCGCTGCAACTGTGAGGACAGCTGTGTGAGCCTGGAAAAAGAGTAGCTTTAAGGAATTCTAGACAGATGGTACATCACGCACACACACACTCACACCTCTTTACAAAGCACTTTTCCCATCTTCATATCTGAAGCATTGCACAACTCTGGTATGTGATTACTGTAACTTAGTTTTGTGAGATAGTATGTGGAAACACTGCCTGGTGGCAGCTGCATTGATTTCTGGTCCAAACTTGTTCTACATAGTGCATCTAATTTAAAGTATCTGTTTTATGGGAACATCTTGAATCATTTTTGTGCTTGGAAATGTTAGAATTATTATATGTGCACTAATTTCAAGTTTAAAAGTGATTTATGAATGCAAGATGTAGTTGGCAAAAATTGTTTTAATTTAACATAAGTGCTTTTTTAAGCTTTGCATGCTTCATATTGATAGTTTCAACAGAGTATGCAACACACCCTAGGAAAGGATATTTAGCATATTCTTGATTTAGGACTAATCATTAATTCCTACTGTACATGCCTTAATTCATACTACATCATGCAAATTAAGCTGAGAGTCCTGTTTGGTAATCGTTTCACTATGGAATCTTCAAAATCATGATAGGATATTTCATGTTATTGTGAATTTTCATCACTGAAGTGGATTAAGAAGATAATGTTCTAGTTATTTGATTGGGAAGATGAGTAGAATTATTTTCTCTTAATTATTTTGTGAACAGTGTACTCCAGGTTTGATTCTGCTTGATTGAGGATGGAAAGGATAAATTGTGTGTATTTTTCAGTGAAAGCTAAATTAACACATGCCATTTACCTACTTGTTGCTGCTTTTCATTCAAAGCCATTTGTAACTAATAGTATGTTTTTGAATCAAGAGTCATGTGAACACCCTTGGATAAATTTGACGGTAGAGAAGTACAGATAGTATTTCCTCTTTAATATCCAGAACTATTTTGTCCCAAGACAAAGAATACCCTTTGCATGCACATTGTTAACATAGCACCACTCTGTTACTGCTTTTACCACATCTCTCACCATGCTGAGCGACTTCCTCATTGTGTGTAACTCCATTTTCTAGAGTGAATATTCTCTGTTACCTTTAGCACTCTAGAATGCTCTGTTTTAAACCATTAGACTTCAACTGGTAATGAACTGAATGTACATATGTATTTAAATATACATATGTGTACAATTTTAAATTGAGAAAAGTTAAACACATATAATTTGTAAATACGTATCGTTATATACTTATTTATATCATATTTTAGTTTTAACAGTGTATATTAGAATAAATGTAGCATTTTTTCTCAAAGTAAATTTACCTAACCTACTGATGAAGTTTGTATTGAAGTGAATTTTCAAGAAAAACAGATGCTTGTAAATAAATAGCTGCCTAATCGGTGGGATTAAATGGAGAAGCTGCCTCCATGCTATATTTTGTATTAACTTTCTTTTACAGGATGGTTTCATCTTATTTGGTACATCATGGATACTGTGCAACAGCAGAGGCATTTGCTAGATCTACTGACCAGACTGTACTAGAAGAATTAGCTTCCATTAAAAATAGACAAAGTAAGCCTGAACAGTGCTGTTTTGTTAAATCTAAAAGATTTTAAATATTCAGATATAAAAATGCTTCTTAACTGGCCTTTGAATTTCAGATATCTTATTTCATTGCTCACTGTTTTAAATATCTGAATAATCAGTAGAAGCATGATGGATTTGCTTTGCCACAGATAGATTATGCAGAGAAAATTTGATTAATTGTCACCTAATAAAAACAATGGTTATTTACTTAATTTCATTTTTTCTACGTTTATGGAATTTATATACTTCCTTTCAAAAACAAACTAAAAACAGCTGAATAAACAAACTGATAAATGCAACCAAAAATATATAGATATTTCTTAATACCTTTCCACTGAAGGAAGCCTTAATTGCTTTATAATTGATAACTTTTGGTTAAATGTCAATTTGCAGTTCAAAACCTCTGTCTATATACATTGTAATACATATTAATAGATATATAACTTATAATTGTGATAAATTAAATCTGTTTTTAATATTTTATATACTCCTTTTGACAACACTACATTAGAACTAAAGCAGAATGAAAATAAACAATTGTCTGAATCCTTTGGGTTTAATTATTAACTTTAGAGCCTAGAGATTTAATCAGTTATATCCGATTCATCAATTTAAGTGAAACAAAATTAGAAACAGATGTATGGGACCCAAGGAACATATCGATACTGTCAAAACAAAGAAAGAAATACGGACTCTTTTACCAAAACTGGGGAGATCCAGAAGTATTCAATTGTTGCTTAAACTGGTCCTGAAATAAACATTTTTAAACTTGTGCTTTTGTTTCTGCTGACAGGAATTCAGAAACTGGTTCTAGCAGGAAGAATGGGAGAAGCCATTGAAACAACACAGCAGTTGTATCCAAGTCTATTAGAAAGAAATCCTAATCTTTTATTTGCTTTGAAGTGAGTCTTCGAGTAAAGCAGATGCTTGTATATAAATAGCTGCCTAGTCTGAGGGAGTATATGTATGTCTGTTTTATGACTTTCAAGCTCCTACAGCAGCAAATTACCTTGTTGATGATCTAGGAATCTGCGTGGTTATGTTCATTGAATGAATGACAAAATAATGGCTCCAGGCTTTGCCTTACGTTTTTAATCTCAAGATTCAAAATTAGACACTTAAAAACAATATTAAAACAATTACAAAACAAGATTAAAAATTAAACACTTCTGATCCCATTGGTTGTAGAAGAGATCATTAGATGAAGATAAAATCTGCTTACATCAATACTGCAATTCATTTCTTAACTATAAAGTTGCGTCCCATCATTTCAGGGCTTTTTTGTTGTTGTCAAAATATTAAAAAAAAAAAAACCCACCCAGAAGTGAAAGAGTCAAGCCTAGAATTTCCTTGCAATTGTTAGCCAACCAAGAAGTAAAGCTGATTTAATTAAATGGAACATATTTTTGTGTAGGCATATTGCGTTATTGCTTATTCTCTAATGTACAGATTTCTATGGGGGAGGAAGAGGCCTTCTTCCTTTATTACTTCCTTTTTTTTTTAATACACCAACTTCAAAGACAAGGGTCATCATTCTGTCGTAATAAATAGATGTGTAACTGGCTATCATTTGTATAAAATAGCAGTAAGCACCCATTGTACAAATCTTTATTACTATTAGTATAAGCAAGGTTTTAAAAATTATTATTTAACCTTCATACAGTAACTTCTCTTCGTGTTTTCCAGGGTACGTCAGTTTATAGAAATGGTCAATGGTACAGACAGTGAAGTACGATGTCTAGGAGGTCACAGTCCAAAATCTCAAGATAGCTATCCTGTTAGTCCACGATCATTTAGTAGTCCTAGTATGAGCCCCAGCCATGGAATGAATATACATAGTCTATCAACAGGCAAAGGAAGTAGCACACACTGTTCTGGTGAGTTTGATGGGAGGAAGAAGACGACATGCCACTTCTTTATCTTCAGAGTTTAGACTCATTTGTCATTTAGCATATGGAATAGTTGGTATTGTGTGTGCTGGCCTGCAACGTTGAATGGGAGATTCTCCCTTGGCACTTTTTGTCATCTACTTTATGGGTTACCAGCTGTTTTGTAATACTCTGTCCCCACTGTGGGTTACAGCCCTGTGAGTAGTTTCCATAATGTAATCTAGTTTAAACTAGAGTTCCTGCTTTGTGTGGCACCATTTGTTTTCAACAATGTTGATTTAATAAAAAAAAAGTATTGATATTCTGAAAATTTGAAAAAAATAATAGAACTGGGGCAGGAGGAAAAGGATAAAGAAGTCACACTCAACAAACTGCTATAGCTGTTACCATTGCTTTCATTATGAGAATAAAGATCACTTGGAAGCTCTTGCCTCAACATGTCTGCCTAATAGTAAGGAGGGTGGTTTCCTCTGTATTTTTATACCGGGTTTGTTCACATAGACTGTTCATAGTACTATATTCTGGGAGATAACTATCCTTTGAGCAGGACCTGCTTGTTAGGTATTACGAGGCAAGAATTAGGATTTATTTTAAATTAGCTTACTCTCTATATTACTTGAGGCACACAAGCTACATGGAATTACCTATACTGTAATCATATAAGAACACGTTCTATTAATTCAAATCATAATGTGATTCTATCTCTTTTTTTAGGTTTTGAAAATAGTTGCAGTAATGGAGTGATATCAAACAAAATTCATCAGTCTTATTGTCACAGTAAACATCAGTCTACCAGTTTAAATGTACCAGAACTCAATAATATAAATGTAACAAGATCACAACAGATTAACAGTTACTCCAGGTACATAAATGTAATTCTGCCTAGTGCTACTGTTCTTCACTCAGCTGTTGTGTTCTGTTCTGTTCCACTCTTTCCTTCTTCTCCCTACCCCCACCCCAGTACTCCTATATCACTCTGGTGAGATAGAAATGGGCTGCCACTGAGGATTGGGTTAATAGTGGCTGGGTATCAATTCTCATGTAAGTTTGGGGACAACATAAGTAAGGTAACAAGTGTTAGCAGGTTAAGCATCATGGCCAGAACTCCACAAATCATCATGTATGGGTAGGCTATCTATCTGCCAACTTCCAAATTGCAAAGATTGTTGGAAGAAGGACATCAGCAAGAAAGCCCATGGCTTGACTTATCTCCCTAGAATTTAGAGCTGGGCCTATTTTGTATAGTTTGAGTATCATTTTTCAAAGATTTTTCTAGAATAAGAGTTATCCTAGAATAACACTATGCTGAGATGTAAGAGAGTCTGAACTTCTGTAACAACTCTCTTACCCTAGCATAGGGTAAGAAAGGAGGTCTCTTACCCTAGCATAGGCTTTGTTAGGGTGGTGAAATAGTCAAGAAATGGCAGAACTTCTGCAGGATGCTGGGAGCTATAATTCAGCAGTATTTGGAGGCAATGGATTCTCCATCCATGGGCTATATCATCTGCCCAAAACAGAGTTTAATTGTATTGTGGATATATAGTAAAATAATTGTTGTATCCTGCCACAGCTAGCATGTAGATCACAATGTGAATATTTATAAATGAGATCTAATTCTAAATCTACAAAATTATCCATTATTTTCTTCACAGCAATGATGTAGACATGGAAACAGATCACTACTCTAATGGAGTTGCAGAGACATCATCTAATGGTTTCTTAAATGGTAGTTCTAAACATGATCATGAAATGGAAGAATGTGACACAGAAATGGGTCTGCAGCAATATTTTTTATCTATTTACTTTTGCAAATATTGTTTTTTATTACCGTTATTTGAAATGATTTCCAAACGATAGAGACATTTAACTCGTTTCAGTTTATATAGTTAACATTATCATGAAAATATTTTATGCGATGTGTACCTCATAGATACATGGTATCCTCCAGATAATTTGTATTGCCCATGCTCACACTGAGAATTGGGCCAAAACACCTGGAGGGAACCAGACTTATCTTTCCTTGAGTAGCTAAATACTAAGTGTCTGTAAATATTTGAATTAGGATTATTTTTGTTGGATACCTTTCCTGTGTCAGTTCCATGGTTCAGCTAGGCTACAGAATAGTGAAGAGATCAGACTGTTAAAATGGGGGTAAGCTCCATTTGTGTTGTGCTTTGAGTAGGCAAGTGCTAGAAATGGGGACACAGATGAACCTGTGAATCTGAGGGTACTTGGCAAGCTTCTTCACACCATTTGATTCTTATGCATTGAATAGCATGTCTTAACATCAGCCACATACTTTTCTTGGCAAATGGCTGATGTAAAAAAAAAGATACAGAATGAACTATACTACACCCTCTACAAATGTTTTAGAAAACACACTATTACAGACCACAAAAGGTTTTTAGTAGTTTTGGTGACTGTCTCTAAATTCTTCATATGTTCTTACTATTTGAGATACAGAACAGCCTAATTTGTAGAAATAACAAAATAATTCTATAACTATCAATTGAATTTTCAGTGGTCATCAAATGGAGTTGGGATAGATTAAAAGGTTGTTAACAGATACAAACTTTTAGATACTCAAGAGGCTATATTGTAGAACAGTATTTGCAACCTGCAAAAGGTTCATGTGCACCTCTCACAGAGGCTTAAAGCAGTAGTTCTGTTTATTTAAAGGATTTCAAAATTGGCCTGATTGTCTTGATTTTAAAAAGGGATAGAATTAGAACTATAAGCCTTTGTTAGATTCAAGGAAGTTATTTTATTCTTTAACCTCTCCCACTCCCCCCAAACCACACAAATTTTCAGGCATGTATATTCCATAAAGGCAGAGAGTCTTCAGATTGCCACAATTTTTGGCCTTGGTTTCAGCTTTGTAGAACTCCTTTTCCAAGTAACACTTAGTATTCATATTTCTTGGTGCCTTCGGAAAAGCAGTAAAATGGTTGGGGGGGGACATTTATGCCCTTGAAGTTTCTAAATTGATGTGTCATATGCAGGTTCCTGTGATGGTGTGGCATAGTGGTTAAGATGTTGGACTTGGACCAGGGAGACCCAGGCAAATCCTCAGTTGACTTTCAAACTCTCTGAGTGACTTTAGGCTGGTCACGCAGGCCAACTCACATTGTGAGGATACAATTATGAGTAGTTCTCATATAATTATAACAGTCTGAGATAGCTGGCTGGTTGGCTGGCTAGCTAGAGAGAGATAATAGATGATAGATGGATGGATGATAAATGGATGATTGATAGATGATATAGACAAATACACAATAAGCAGTAATCATGTTAAAAAGTAGCAAATAAATTGAAGACTTAAATAAGAGATCCCATGCCTGAATTGCTTTCATCATTATCTAATTACTGTTCTTAAAGAGGTGGATTCTAGTCAGTTAAGACGTCAACTGTGTGGTGGTAGCCAAGCAGCCATTGAAAGAATGATACACTTTGGCAGAGAATTACAAGCTATGAGTGAACAACTAAGAAGAGAGTGTGGCAAAAACACAGCAAACAAGAAAATGCTCAAAGTAAGTAATGCATTATCACTTTTGTATAGAAATTGCTAATAATATGGTGTGTCTAGACTCTACTGCTACTCTATTTATATCATGTAAGGGGATGTAGGGGAAAATGTGAGCACTTGTGAGCTGCATGACTTGTTATCTGTGCAGCAGTGCTGGTAACTACAGATATTTCTGTGTAAAATAGAAGATAAAAAATAGCAAAACGTATCTAAAAAGCAACTGGATTTGTTACTTAAAATATATGGAGTCCTTGGTGCTCTCTGAGCTTGGTTGTTTCCTTGCAGACATTTCATTGCCCAACTAGGTAACATCAGTGTGATGAGTGTGGGGTTTGCTCCCTGTTTATATACAGTAGCTTGCCCTGCCAGTGTTGTTGGGGGAGGGGGGTTCGCCTTGGTAGTTCCTTGATTAGGGTATTGTTTTCTGCTTGATTGTTTGCCTGGTGTTAATCCCTGCTTATCTGGGTGTTGGCTGCTGGAAGGGGATGTATTCCGGTCTTTTTTGTTTCCTTCTTAGTTTTTTTATTGTCTCTCTTGAATCCTAGACCAAGCTAAATCCAAAAATGCTGGGGAATGCCTGGAAGCTTGACATTCAGACAAATCAGCCAATAGACACATAAAAATAAACAATATTTACACACCATTCAAAAGAGCACCAAAGACTCCACAGTCTACCCTGAGCTACATATATTCTATTGGTACTTAAAATATAGATAGCAGGAAATTGTCCTGGCTTTTCCTTTTGCATAAGTGACTGGAAGACTGAATTGTATGGAGGAGAATACAATGGAACAAGTCCTATTAGAATCTGTTGTAGGAAATAATTAAACAAAACACTTGCCAACTTTTTAGACAGTTCTCTTCCTTTTCTCTTAACTAGCGTGCTGTCAATCTTACGTTAGACATTACTGAGGTGTAATACTAGAAACTATTACTTTATTAATACACAGAAATGTAAAAATCTTTTTAATATATTAAAGGGTTAGTAAAAAGTAATACTTAAAACGTCCTTAGCTTATTTAAGTAGGCAGAACAAAGTACATTTATTAGTGACACAATTCATCGAATCATAGAATCAGAAGGGCTCATTTAAGTCATGAAGTCCAATCCCCTGCTTTATCTAGCCATTTAAATTAAAGCATCCAGAATAAATGGCTGTTCAGCCACTAATTTTTAAGATTCCTTTCTTAACAGGATGCATTCAGTTTACTTGCATATTCTGATCCGTGGAATAGTCCAGTAGGAAATCAGCTGGATCCCATTCAGAGAGAGCCCGTATGTTCAGTCCTCAACAGTGCAATACTAGGTAAGCCCGTTAATTTCCTTCTTTATACACATTTGTTAAGGTACATTAAGCACAGAGGAATTATGATTATCTGATTACTGAAGGAAATTCTGGAAACCTCCACATTTTCATTATTGACAGGTTGGAGCACTTACCTTTTCAGAGTCAAATTTTCCACCTATAAGCCATTAAATGTTAGTATTCCATAGGGTCTGCCATTTATACACTCACAATGCATCATATACAAACAAGCAATTCTATCCAGAAGGTTGTAGCAGCCAGGGTGGGAAAGTGGTGGGAAAATGGCCATTTCAGTCCCCCAAGTTCTCCCCACTGCACCCCACCCCTACTTTTTCACCCCTCTGGTCATGGGGAAATCTGTAATATGATGGCCTCTCAGCTACTGATCTTAGAAACTAAGAATTGCTGTATTACATTTAAAATAATTAGTATCTTTCATGAGCAATCTTGAAATTCAGGTAGTGTGACACAGGCAGAGCACCTCTGCCAAAAGTAGTTGAGAGGATACAAATGGGTATACTCTTTCACCAGGGTCAGAACTTTCTAACAAGAGTTTATAATATTCAGTAAATATTGGAGACATTAACATTTTATGATTTGATATGGTCTGCATAGTGAATTAAATTACTATTTAGTAGTTAAGTTGGCAGAACTTCAACATTCCATTCAGTAATTCTGAAAGTATAGGTTATTTGGGTTGGGTAGAAGTAAAAGAATAATTTTTGAGAAGTAAAACAAGTTAAAATAGTGCATTGTTGAATTTTTTCAGAGACACACAATCTACCAAAGCAACCTCCTCTTGCTCTTGCAATGGGACAGGCTTCACAGTGTCTAGGTCTGATGGCCCGATCGGGAATTGGATCCTGTGCATTTGCCACAGTGGAAGATTATCTACACTAGCTATGCATATGAAGATGTCCAAGGTGTATAATGTGGCATATATTCAACAAGAAAGTAGACCAACTCTGCCATTGGAGTTTGGATTTTTTTTTAAATTATGTACTAAGGACAGGTCTGTTGCTTTACATTGCTTCCTAGTTTACAGCATGATGCAAATGATTTTCTAAACTACTGTTAGGAGATATTTTCCATCTTTAACCAGAGTTAAATATCATCAGTAACATCAGATTGAAAAACCTTTGAATTGTTACAAACCAAAAAGTTCTGCCTTCATGGAGGGCAGGGCAAAATAGATAATGTTGTGGATGTGTTAGTATGTGGGTGATGTAAACTTCAAGCAGGATAATTTGCCAACTTTCACCCTCATTACATAGATCAATCAATGTAATTTGCAAACTGCATATGTACCTGACAGTTTGGCTGTATAGTATTGATGGGAAGAAATATTTTTAATGTGTACTGTAAAACTTGAAATACTCAGGAGCTGAGTGAATATGTTTGTTGCTACTTACAATCTCAACCTGTTTCCTAGTGGTTTTTGTTTTAACATGGTCTTTTCAGCTCTGTTTCCTGTTTAACTGCAAACAACTTATGTTGTAGACTCACCTGTTTAACTGTTGTATTATAACAGTATTACATGTCAACACAGTGTGGTTATGGCCTATTTATATAAAAACCAAATATTTAGTCAATTTCAGTCTTAATTTAATCTTTGTACATCCTGCATTTTAAAAAGTGCTTAAATGAGTACTCTATTGCAATAAAATGTAGTGATATCATAATTAATCAGCCATTAAATACTTACATATGGTAGGTTTGCTACCTTACTTTTCTGCTTGTGTTGTATTTTGGATTCAAGTAGGTAAAAATTTAAATATATAAATTTAAATATTTAAATACTCTGGTTTCTCTTCTGATCATATGAATCTTTTGCCTTTTAAGTATTACTGCTATGTCGAGTGACATATACTGGACCAAAATCATGTTGCTTCATCCAGCTAAGGCTGATGAAACAAAATCAGTTGATTAACTGCACTGAAGTATTGCAGTTAACTTTTGCTTTTTATATGCATATACAGCTGATATAGATACTTTAGTCTTTTGACCGTAGCAGAAATAAGAGGAAAAGAAAATTTAAAAAAAGACCATTATAAAAATACAAGTAAACACAAATAAAACTATCTATCTACAGCTGATATAAAAATAGCTGCTAGAAAAACAGAAATAGTTATGTGAGTGGTTAGCAGAAGAGTTACCTATACCAAGTGTCAACCTTTTCAGGCAGTGGATACCCAAAATATGATTGTCATAGATCCTGTCCTATCCTTATCCTATACTTCTGCATGTTATGCAGCAGGGGTGTGCATATGAGCTAAAACACTTGATTCACATTTGACATTAGAAGGTAGCACGATTGGATGTTATAAAATATCTGATCTTATACTACAATAGGAAAGAATCAAAATGATGCAGTTACTTCATTTTTTGGCCAAAGTGAAGGAAAATAGCAAGGATAGTACAGGTAGTCCTCACTTAATGACTATTCATTTAGTGACAATTCAGACTTACAATGGTGCTGGAAAAAACGACTTACAACTGGTGCTCACACTTACAACCATCATAGTGTCCCCACTGTCATATGATCATGATTTGGGCGCTTGGCAAACTCTTTGCGTTTAGGACCGTTGCAGCATCCTGTGGTCATGTGATCGCCATTTTTGACCTTCCCGGCTGGCTTCTGGCAAGCAAAATCAGTGGGAAACTGTGTGATTTGCTTAACAATGCCAGTGATTCACTTAATGACTGCCACAAAAAGGTAGTAAAATCAGGTCAGATATGCTTAATGACCGCTTCACTTAGCAACCAAAATTCCGGTCTCAATTGTGGTCATTAAGTGAGGATTACCTGTAGTTCTTTCAGGTAATATTAAGCCAGGAAAGCTTTACACTTTCACCAGAAAATATCCTGAAATAATCCACCTGTACCTCTTTTAAGGCAGTCACAAAG
This sequence comes from Candoia aspera, assembly GCF_035149785.1. Classification (NCBI taxonomy): domain Eukaryota; kingdom Metazoa; phylum Chordata; class Lepidosauria; order Squamata; family Candoiidae; genus Candoia; species Candoia aspera. The sequence goes on from NC_086155.1 coordinate 143,580,303, forward strand.
AAACGTTCTCTGAATTATCCGGTAAAGAACCTATAGTGATTGGGCAAAGTGTCCTACACCAACTTACTTTATAAGCAACTTTTGATGCTTTTATCTGGTAAGCTTTTTGGTCTCACCATACCACGCTCCTAACTATTTGCTTTTCTGACCTGACATGTTTGTTGACATGGCTCATGGGCAACATTAGTTCCTTCTGAAAATTACAGATTATGCCCCACTTGAGCAAGATTATTTTTACCTATATAATGCTCTGTTGTGTAGAGGAAGTATACTATTTGCAGTAATTTAACAGCAAAGCATACTATTGTCAGGTCTATTCATAGAATAAAAAGGATTCTTTCACAGTGTAAGTTTTGTGTGCCTCCAAACAAAATTGCCAAAACAAAATCTAGTGGACAGTACAACAGCAGCAGAGCAGCACTCTCCCAAGACTTTGAGAGGCAGGGTTTGTAAGGTGAAAATTTGGCCAGCTACTCTTACCACTCTTATCACTCAGCCTACCTCAGTTATAGCTATAGATGTAAAGCTACAATGTTTCAGCCTTTGCAAAGCCAGTCCACTGAATCTCCAGATTAGAAGAGGCGATGTGATCAAATCACCTTTGAATCCAATAATCACTACAGTTAATATATATTATCTTCCTAAGTGTGTGTTTTTGGACTTTGAAGAAGTAGGGTAGGAAGCGTATTGCTGTTTTTGAGCTTTGCTGTTGAAGATTCCTGAGAATACTGTGGATAGCCAATAAAACAAACAAATGGATCATCAAACAAATCAACTCAGAGTTCTCACTCAAGGCACAAATTACCAGGCTCCAATTATCCTACTTTGGACGTAAGACATAGCTCTCTGGAGGCTTTAACATTGGGAAAGGTGGAAGGAAAGAGAAGATGGATGGACTTAGATTCAGTGGCGATGAGCTTACTTGTAAACCGCCCAGAGTCCCTTTTGGGAGATGGGTGGTGATAAATTTGATTAATAAATAAATAAATTACTACTGTTGGAAGACCTGAAGGACCAAGTTAGGGACAGATTATCATGGAGAAAATCTATGTGGTTGCTAAGAGTCTACAGTCACTTGATGGCATATAATCAGGTGTGTGTCTTAATGCCAGATGTTATCCTGATTCCCTAGGATGAATTCTTTGAGGAACTGGAAAAAGAACAGAATTTGAGTAAAGAGCCAAGTGAATCCAATCCAGTGATGCCAGGGAATAATACTGAGATCTTAGTGGAACCACCTTCCATTACCTGACTAAACAGGAGTCAGATCGAGATACATAGACCTGGGCTTTAAGAACTGTGGCACTACTGCATCAAGAGATAAAGGGCACAGAAACAAAGGCTTGCCCAATTACTTGGAATAACACTTTAGGAATAGTAGTATGCTTAGGAGTACTGGGTGTTTGCTCCGAGTAGCTGAGTTTCTGCAGTTAGCTCTGATTACTGTAAAGTTCATTCAGATGGAGGACAGGAGCATCCAATATTTAAACTTCTTTACTGGAGAGGAGTCAAAACATAAAATAAGCTTCCTGACAACCTGACTTTAGCCCTGCTGCAGCTTTCTGTAAATCCTTTGGACCTGCTTTGCTGCTAGCACTGAACCTTGAAGAGACTCTGGAGTGGATTATGACTAGGCCTCTTACCCTAGTGAGTGAGTTAGGGATAGGCAGTTAACGAACTGGATATTCCTACTGACTCCATCTTGCTTGTGGTTTCTCTCAGGCACCTGGACAGCAGTTATGAGAACAGACAGACTACATGGTTGGAACATTTACTGTTTCAATGGGAATTATTTTCATGCAAACTAGATATTTTATTTAATATTTCCCACATTGCAATCCTATATACAAATTACTTCAAGATATAGTCCATCAGATTCACTGGAATGTACTTCCAAAAAACATGTCTAGGGTAGAGCTGTAAATCATTTTACAGATGAGGGAGAGGCAATGTTAAAAAAACATTTTAGCAAAAAAGTATCAAAAATACTTAAGAAACTCATCTCTCATTCAACCAAATTCTTAATTCAACTGAGTTCAAAAGACAACAGCTAAAACTACATTTCACCACTGCAAGGCCCTAAGTATTTTCCAGAAGGTTATACCTTTTAATTCTCCTTAAAGACTTAACATAGAAACACACAAATCATAAAAATGTTACTAATGTATAACACAATAGTGACAACAGCATTATATAATTAAAATGCAAAACATTTTGCAGTGATACTGTACATAAGCAATATTAAAATATTTCAAGGAATTATTTTTGAGGATACCCAATGTTTTGTAAATTGATTAGCTTTTTGTTTTTTCACTTTACCTAGAAAACAAGAAAACAGACAATTAGTTGAAAAACTCTTAAGTCGACAATACTAAAGCCAGAAATGTCAGATTTAAGCAGCAACCTGCTGCTGCTGGTTCCATAAAAGCCTAGAATTGCCCTGCTTGAGCAATCCTATACCTTCCACACCTCCCCTCCACTCACTGTCAACAGAACCTACATAAAAACAGCTAAAGTGATGAGCTACATGGCATACAGAGAATTCTTAAACAATTTGGTTGGGACTGCCATCATGGAGCCTGCTCACTTTATGGTAATAAGGCAGAAAGGAAAAGTAGTCTTCCTTCCATCTCTTGGGATTGTTTTCTCCTAACCTATTGATCAGAATTCTTTTGTGCCAGTTGTTATGTAACAGGGATAAACACCTTTCTGCAATACCATGGATCTGGTGGCCCAGAGAGACAAAGCACCTTGCCTCTCTTTTCCCCATCCAGTATCAAAGCTCTGATATAGAGACAGGCTAGGAATCAGACAACCACTAATATCAGAACTCTCTCTCCAATCTTACAGGGATAAATAAAAAAATGCCTATTGCTCCTGGGAAGCCTTTACAGGGATTACAAACAAGAACGTTTTTCATTCAAGTCTCGTACCATTCACAATCTCAAATGGCCTTATATATAAACCACAATTCTCAGATTCTCAGAATGATACACACATGTTTAGCTTTCCTGGCAAAAATACTGAAGCAGTTTGACTTCTGCTGCCTTCTGGGTTTTTTTTTAAACTTTCCACTATAGCCTATAGCCCTGGAATCTCCTGATGGTCTCACATCCATCTTTTACCAGATCTGACCCTGTTTGCTTTTTTAAAATGAACTAAGGTTGACTATATGTGCTGTTATATGTATTTGTTCAAAACCACAGGTGCTTTGGATGCTAAGACATTTTGAATAACCTCCGTAGTAAACAGCTCTTACCTTCTCAAATTACATGGATAGCTTTATCACCCAATTTCACACCCAAGCTCCATAATCGTATCTCATGGGTATAAATGTCTCTCATCTTACAGACATCTTTAGCTACTTCTGCTTTTGTTACATTTGACCATATTTGTGTTTTTTCATATGTGGGAGCACATAGGAAATCTATCATTTTGATGGAAGTCCTTCAAAATGACTAGAGCAGTTATTTTGTACCAGATTTCCACTTTTCGTATATGTTCCTCATTTAAAAGAAAAAGGGTCATCCAATGCCAAGCCTGAACTTAAAGTACTGAAGTCAGTTCAGGAACAACCACTAGAAAAGCTGTTTAATATTGTTGCTATAAGTTAAACAAACAAATGAATATCATCTTACCCCAAGATTTATTCACAAACTGGATCGCAGCTTTTTTAACTGCATTTTTCTTGTTTCCAACAGAAAAATACTGGTTTGCTGGAATAACAAGAGCAATTTAACTGAATTATATTTGCCACTGAATCCATGTATTTTATAAGTTCATTATGCAGTGCTCCTTTACCAGTTGTTCGATGGCAGCTTGCTCCATAAAGCTGTCTTTGTATAAAGTCTTTGGCCTCCTGCTGCTGACGATTGGTTAAGTCCTGGTCTTTTAACCGTACAGCCATATAATTTTGGGGGCATCTAATGATAAAGAAACAGTTAACATATTTACTGCCTTGATTTTCTACTTCATTCTACAGAAGGAAATCTATATTCCCAGTATTTTAGCCAATGTTTTCTTAATTTGACCAAATAAAGCAGTAACATATGCAAACAAGGTATCTCTTATCTATACTTAGGTATTTACATGCATATATTCCCTCACTCCCAAGACTCTGGGCATGACTGTTCAACTCCTAAGACTTTGGGCAGGTTTCATTTAGGTTCAGATTAAGCAGTTTAATTCTGGTACATTTGAGGCCACTGATTTCCATGATATTGGCACTTTCAAGTCTAAACCATGTGCTCATTATAACAATTAAGAATTATTCTAGATCACTGCAAAGCCTCACCATCCATAATACAGGCTTCTTCACCATGTACCACATCAATTCTACAACTATAGGAACAGCTTTTTGAAGCTAAAACAAAAAAGTATTACTACAAAGTACTGTAAGAGCAACTTCCATTTTAACTAATGGTGACCTCTCTTCTTAAAGTGATTTAATTTGGAGCCTTATCACAGCACAGCACATCTGAGTGATTTCTTGAACCTGCAGGGGAGAGTATATCTACAATTGCCTAAATGAGAATGCTGTTTTTATTTGAGAATAAATTTCATACTTTATAACCACATAAGGTTATGTAAGGTTATGTAACCACATAAGGGGAACAGTAAGAAAATCTCATTTCGCAAAGATGTGAACCAATGATCTTTTCTTGAAATTATAATAATAATTTAGTTCATCATGCTAAATAAGAAAAGCTAAGCCAGGCTTGCTAAATCTGGGGCCCTTGTAAATATGGAATTCAACCTCCAGAATAATCATCATGCTGGCCAAGAAATTTGGGCAGTTAGTCTCCGTATCCAGTGGGTACCCAGACTGGGAAGGCTAATCTAAGCCATACCTGGTTGCCAATATTTCTTCTTCACTGTCTTTTTCTGAATCTTCATGATTTTCAACTCCATTTTCAACATTGTGATCTATAAATCAATACATGTGCTTAATATTAAAGGCTATATGAAAGAGTAACATACATCTTTCAAATCATTTTAGATGGGATTCTAGAAACTATTGCTAATGAATGTATGAAAGAAGCTGATGACTCTTGTTATAGTTCTAGACCCAGCATAAATGTGAATTTTGAAAAAAAATAAATAACACCATGGCAGGCAAGCATTAGTTTGCTTGCATAATCCCCAAAGACTTTGATGTAAGTCCTCTATAAGCCTGAATTTTGATAGGAAGCCACTGGGAAATTTGACAAGCCACTTGGGATAAATCCCTATGATACCATTTTATTATTTATTAATATTATATTGTTTAGACAGTTGGGCTCAGCAGTAAGTACTATCACTTGTACTTTGTGCAGGTAGATTCGGTTATTACATTCGATTAGCTCATCTTAGGATGACTTACTGATGCACAACTTTGCTTAGTCCACCCAGAAGAAACAAAAAAATAATACCATTATTTGTTTTTAGTATTGTTAAGAGTTTTGTCCTCTGACTACTTCTGCGAGGTTAAAACCAGAGTCCTCCACTTGCTCATGGATGGAGACAACTCTCTACTAACCTAGACTGAAGGTTTATATGATGTTCTAAACTTCTACCATAAACTGTTATTAACAATCAACTTGGAATAGTTAGTAGTTATCAGAAAAGACAGGAATTACAAAAATGTCAAATTAAAAAAAATATATAGAAGTATTTACTGATCAATACTAGGCAACAGTGATAATTTTTTTTGCGGAGTCCTTGGTGCTCTCTGAGCCTTGTTTTCTTGCAGACGTTTCATTGCCAGACTAGGCAACATCTTCAGTGCAAAGAGGGAGTGGGCCTTGCTCTCAGTTTATATACCGTAGCTTGCCCTGCTTGTGTTGGTAGGGGTGTTGTTCTCTCCTTGGAAGTTCTTTGGGCTAATTTTTTTTATGTAGGATACCGTCTTATCTATTAAGGCTTTCACATCATTCTTCTAGGCCTCTCAGAAGCATCTGAATGGCCATTATCAGAGGCAGAGTATTTTATATATTCATCTATTTAATGTATTAAATATTAATTTATATTATTTTTTTCATATGGTCCCACTTACTTTCCCCATTTGACACTTAGCCTGCCATACAAAACTAAATGTGGATCTCAAGCCATACCTTGTTTATACTATATTCACAGTATGATAAAGAACACACAGTAAAGGTAACATATTGAGCAGACTTTTGTACTTACCTTGCTCAAGTGCATCAGATGTCTGATTGGTGCTAACGGAAGAAAAATTCCACAGCTTTTAGGAAGACATTTCATAATAAATCTATTAATAAATAGTTATTCACATATGCAGCAAAACTATGTCAATAGTGAGCTAATTAAAATATATGAATTTAATTATGTTGACAGATTGTAAATTCCCCAATTCTTCTCAGAAACTGACAGAGAAATTTTTGAACTGGAGGAAATAATTTAGCTCTCTTTTAGGTAGGCACAAAAATAGTCAAGTACTTGATTCATTAACAGTTGAAGACTTCACTCTGTTCCTCTCACACCACAAGTTGCTTTTGGTTTCACAAATGCCTTATGATATGATTTGGTAAACAGGCTGTTATTTAGGGAAAATCAAGCCTGAGAGATATGATGGAATTAATCACTTTCTCAGGACTTCAGACAAAGGTAAAATGTAGGTCAAAACTTGGAATAGTCACTTCTAGTCCAGAATATATTTGCTTACCTATTCTGTGTGGATGCCAACTCCTCCAACACATTTTCAGGAAGCAGCTTTCTTTTCTTAGAAGATACAATTTTTCCAGTTAATACTACTAATAGTCATTAACTTAGCCCTCCAATAATTTTGGGGGGGAATTTTATTAGTTATAAACTGTAGACCTAGTCAATTTAAGGCAGCAAATCTAAGTATGAAAATATAACTACATTACAACAATGTAATACTTAAATCAAGCACATATTGAAATGGGTAGGAAGTACAGTGCCCTCCAGATGTTTCCACCTACAACTCCCAAAATCCCCAATTACTTGTGATGCTGGCAGAAAATCTGGACTTACAGTTGTTCAAAACACCTGGAGACCAGATTGCAAATCATGCATTATAATATTAAACAACCAGAGGGCAAGAATCTCTGTATGGTAAGTTGCTTGTTAATCTTCCAGAATTACCTGCTTTGATTCTGTAATAAAAGTGCTAAGGGGTTTACTTTTGAAAGCTGCCACATGTCCTGAGAATAGAAATGGTTTTCATGCTGGGAAATAATATGGGCATCCTTAAGAATAGTTTATGTCTGTATCATTTATTGCATTCAGTGCATATTCCCTTGTGAATTTCACTGATTAAAACGGCCTTGCCCAGTCTGGTTCTCTTTGGATATGCTGAACAAAAATTCACATCATCCTCTATTAAGGAGGAAACATTAAGAAGGGATACTTCAAAGTGGTAGAAGGAACACTTATTGGAGGCACAAGGTAACACTTATGTCCCAGTGCTAACAGCTTTTCACTAAGACAAATCCTTGCTCAATAATTTCTGCATACTGTTATAAATTCTCACAAAATCAGGAGTTGGATATATAGACAAGCTTACAGAGAAATATTATATGGATTGCAATGGAGTTTATTCCCAGGGAAGGTATAAACATATCTATATCAACTTTTTTATGTTTAACAAAGCATGATAAAATGAGTAAATTTTGATACATATTCTGGAAAGAGAACATATAGCACATAAAACAATCTACAGAATTGTAAAAGTGAGATGCAAAATTACCTTTTGTTCCTTAAACAGTTCTTCTCTGTGTCGTCTCTTTTCTTTCAATCTTGCCTTTTCTCTAAGAAAGCAAAATAAGACATGGATAGGAAAACAAACAATATGCATTTGCTCCACAATCAAAGCCAAATGCTTTCACAAAGTGCTGCCTAGTTGCAGGTTGACATAATTAAGGGAGGTTTTTTTTAATTGGCTACTGTGATGTGTCAAAATCTGTATTTTTGCAATGAGCATAACCATCGCCCAAAGCCACAAATGGTAATAGAAGCAGCTTTACAAATCGCTTAAATAAATAATCAGGCCAAAGACGACGGTGAGTGGAATTACCGCAGGGAAATTCCTGCTGAAAGCTTGCCCAGAAGTTACCGGTTACAATATCGGACAAAGGTCACTCCCGAAAATGACCCGCCGCAGTTATTTTAAATGCAACGTCCCTCTACCTCGGCTTGCTTTTTGCTCCTCTGCCTTACTGTGCCGGAGCAGCGCTCTCAGGAGTGCATCCAGGGACAGGGCAGGGCGGTGAGGCATTAGCCAGGCCGCTCCAAGGCCGCGCTCGCACCCTGCCCCTGGCGCGCCGCGTTGGTTCTCGCCACGGACGACGGAGGTCCTGTGTTACCTGCGGACGCGCTCCCCCGCCAGCCGGCGCTCCTCCGCAGCGGCCTCCCGCGCCCTCTCGAAAGTCACCTCCTCAGGGGCCTCGTCGCTTTCTTCCTCTTCGGAAAAGGCAGCAGCGACCACAACCGCCGCTGCCCTTTTCTCCCCCGCCATACCACGACCCCTGCGTGCCGCCATCTTGCTAATCGAACTTCCGGTTAACCTTTGACCTCATTACCGGAAGCAACCCGGCGGAGCCTAAAAGGAGAGGCCCTAGGTGCTTGCCTTTCTAAAGTCAAGGAAGGCAGTTGGCGGAAAGAAATTTAAAATGACAGGAAGCCGAACTCCGCCTTCACATTAGAAACTTTAAAAAAAAAAAGTCTCCCCGTTGGTGATTTATGGAGTCAAAGTGTTGGAGTGGTGGGAACTGTAGTCCAAAACTCGGGCTACTGTAGTTGGACCGAAAAGTCGGACGACCGCTGGAGTTTGGCCGTCCAAATATAACAACCCTCTCCAAACACACTGGAGAATTGCCGGCTGCCTTTCCATTAGCCGACTGGAGCAGACAATCTATGTCCAAGCCTTTGGTCTGAGCCCTTCTCACTACCATACATTATGGAAGCAATTGATCTCTTCAGCATTCGTGTGGTGACCTTAATCCCCTAAAACACAACATACAAATCAATTTATTTTGGTCTGTGTTGCCACCTTGTATTTCCTGACACAGTGGTTGACAATCCCAGCTACTCTGAAGCCCCAAGTTTCAAACCCCTTTCCTTGTAGGAGACACTGACAAGCATTAAAGTGTACAAGTCCCATTACAGGTAGTCCTGCTTAACGATCTAATTGGGACCAGCATTTCTGTTGCTAAGTGAAGCAGTTATTAAGCAAAACATCACATGCCCATGCTGCTTAGCAACAGCAGTTCCAGCAGTGGCAGTCCCAGTTGTGGTTAAGCAAGGACCATGCAGTTATTAGGTGAGGACTTCACACTTCTGCCCTGCGTAAGCTGCCTCTGCTTCAACTCCCCCCCACACACACCTATCTCCCCATCTCTGCCCTTTTGGCCGCCCTGCACAGCATGGCTGAGATAAAGACGTTGCTGTATTCTGCCACCTCCACCTACCCGCTGTTGCCCCCTGCTGCCCCCAGCTAACCTTCATCGTCTTCTTCGCCTCCCCTCTGCTGGCCAGCCTCAAGTCCTACAGCACAGGGACCCTCTTGGCATTGGGCTTGCCTTCGCCTGCCACTGCTGCTTCACCACTGCCTCCCTGGAGGGCCTGCTCTGCTTCAGCAGTCTCAGCCCACTGCTTGACTACTCTTCAATGTTTTTATTAATGACTTGGATGAAAAGCAGAGAGAATCTTGACCAGATTTGCAGATGACACAATATTGGAATGAATAGCTAATGTTTTGTGGGCATAAATAAAATTAAGAATGAACTTAGAGAAATGGGCTGAAAATAACTGACATTTCATAGAGACAAGTGCAAAGTCCACTTAGGAAACAACTCAAATGTACAATTGTAAGACAGAATTACAGAATCTTGATACTGTAATTGTACTTGTGAAAAAACTGCCAACTGAAATGAAAAAGTGATACAATTTCTGGAGAAAAGGGACGTGCATCAGGGAAAGCATTATTTCCAAATTACAGAAAGTAAATGTTTTAATCTGCTTTGGAAAGACTCCATCTCAAGTACTGTGCCAGATCTGAGTACTGGGATTCAGAGAAATTGGAACAGGCTTAGAAAAGGGCAACAAGAATGGTTAGTGGCCTAGAAGCGAAGTCCAATGAAGAAAGGTGGAAGGAGCTAAGTTTATCCTTGAGAAAAATGACTGAGAATGGGATGTGGTATCAGCTTTCAAATACCTGAAAGGATGCCATATGGAAGATAGACCTGCTGTCTCATTCCAGAGTGCAAGACACAGAATAACGGACTGAAGTAACAGGAAAGCAGATTTTAACTTAATGGTGGGGGGGGGGGGAACCTTAACAGTAAATTTCACAACCCAGTGAGGGCTATTAATATTGTCAAGGCCATGAGTTTCTTTTATACTAAAGAAAGTTCACATTCACTGCCATAAAACCTTTTAAAGCCAGATCCATCTCCCAGAGGTCACATGGCTTTCATTATATGAGTTATTACTGTATATGAGCCCTTAAATACTATCCAATCTAGATACCTAAAAGCCCTATTTTAGGTACCTTGCTATGTTTCAAATGCAGGAAGCCACTTAAAAACTGGGATGATCCTACCGGTGCCAAGAATCTGCACATGCTGGCTCTACTTCTAAGTTTCACTTTCCCAGCAATTCTCTAACCATGACCCTTACTGACAATTTTTTCTCTTTCCCGAAAACTAGAATCCAGAATTATCTATGCCAGTGTTCCTTCTCATACCAAGCTCTGCTAGCCATGGGGCTATTAATGTTGGAATTATCAGGGTCAACTCAGCATTGTCTCACAAGCACAAGGGGGCCTTTCTAGTAAATGCATCTCTGTTGTGCTTCTGGGATGTCACATGGGTCACCTGATTTCCACTTCCTCCTCCTCCTTGGGTTTGGGGATTAACTATCTCCATTACCTCTTGGGCACACCTGCAAGCAGGAGGTGCTGCAGAACGCAGCTCTCGTCCTCTCACCTCGCTTGCACACAGACTTTCTATCTCCAGTAGAAATGTGTCTACAAAGAACCAGTGATGAATAAGTGCTTTCTACTATGAAGCTACTTGTATCCAGATCTACTGAATAAATGTAAGCTACCTTTTTTTCCCCTTCTTCTAACTACTATGTGAAGACTATTATTTTCTGAATGTAATTAAGCTTAATGTGCAAGTTTTGGTTCACGCTTCTACTTTGCAAGATTGTTGTTAGCTCTTGGAGTTCTTTTATTAACCTTTAAAAACTCCATCAAATAAGCGCTAGAACCACAATTTGGCAGCAAGTCTTCAGTAAGTCTATCCAGGTGGACCAGTGCAATCTAGGTAATGAATAATGAATGGCAGGACATAAACAGAAAAGCTTTCACACCAGATTACATATTTGATATTACCTGTTCCAACACTCTGTGGTGCTCTTTGACCCACTTTAATGTCTTGTCCTCCATGACACTCATATAACAATACCTCTTTTGCAGAGTGAACTTGCCCTTGTCATTTGGAGGAACTTGAAACTCTACTGTTCCTTTGCTGTTCTTTCTACAGCAGTTTGCACCCTACCCTCATAATGACATTGGCTAACAGAAGTTCCACTTGTTCTGAGCATGATTTTATTTGCTTTATATTATCAGACCCAAACCTAAACATCTCCAAGAGGCACATTTTTTACAGCTGTCATTGCTTTACATAGGAAAATACAGTCTTTTAGGATTTACAACTCTGAAAATTTATTTATGCTTTTTATGACTTTTTGTCACACATGACTGGTCATTGACCACAATAAAGTTGTAATAACCCAAAGAACTAGTGGATGCGATCAGAGGCTAGATAGCAATTTGACAGGAGTGCTTTAACTTGGATTCTTGCACTGAGCAGCCAGTTGGACTCAATGGTTTAAATGAACCCCTCCAGCTTTAGGATTTGAAAAATATTATTTTCTTTCCAGTTCACACAGCCAAACTGATTGCTAAAAAGGAGAGGGGAACAAACTTGACTAATGGCATCTCAATAAAAAGGCATGACATTACAGGCATTCAGAATGGCTACTGTGGAAGAAGCCAGCAGAGCACCCCAAGTGGAGGAATGGGCAGGGAGCCCCCTTGCTGCTTGTTTTCCCACATTCCAGAGCAGCTTTTCATGAGGAACTAGGGCCACAAAACAGGCATATTGAAAATTACCTCTCTGTTCTTTCCTGCAGCACAAGCAGAACTCTGATAAGCACTGCTTTCCATTTAATCTAACCTATACCTGAATATTAAAGTATAAAATGGAGCCTATGAAGTCATCTGGGATCAAAAGAATGCTGATGTCATGAGTAAGGATGGCGAGCAGGGGGCTCCCATCCAGGCTGTAAAGCGCATGCGTAGTACTGAGGAATTAGGTAGCCATTCAAAGAGACACATATCGGGCCCGCCTTAACCTTTGGGGTTTATATGTCTGGGTTTTTCCCACACTTCTTCAGTTTGTTAGGATTTTCTGTCTAATGTAGCAGTAATAAACACTAGAGACCTATTCCTTGTCTCAGCGTGGTTCCTGGCTGTTAGGACAGCTACTTTTGCTTCAAAGTGTTTCTATACCAAACTCATTCCCCTTCAATGTATTTATCGGTGTTACTGTAACAAGCAGCAGAAGTAAATAAAATCAGTCTACTATCTACTACCTGCTAACATGAGTGGTAATACAGCCTCACTTTTTGATAAAGAAAACAGTAGTAATCAATTTAAAAAGGCATTGATTTAATTTATTTTAGTGCCTTAGAACAGCAAAGAATTAAAGCTGTAATTAAGCAAGTTCAAACATATATTCATTCAACTCTGGAAGTGAAAAGGAAGTAGGCAACTATATGCAAATGGATGCTATTAATCTACTATTTCTTATACTGCTCTCAATCTTGAATCTATTAGCGAGCACATCATCTGATAACGAGTACTTTTGTTTTACTGATTTCCTGCAAAGTACTGGAGTGTAGCCTATATTAAAAGCTAGCTTATTCTTACATTTTTCAGTTTTACCCTTGTTTTCAGAAAATAATTTTGTGAAATGTGCAATAATGGTAACATCCTCTTTTGCTTGACACTTACCCAAGATACAATTTGAAACTTGAGAGTAGAAATATCTTTTTCACCATGTTTGAACAGTTTGTATATTTATACATTCAATTCACATAATTTTTTTCAATAGTGATATAACCACTTTTCATGTCTCTGTCCATCATCATTCTTCTCCACTGCTCATTCCTGTTGCTCATCTTCATTGAGAATCATGATTTATCTTGTTCACTGTCATCTTCAGATTCCATTGTTCAGTTTCAAGCAAGGTTTTTTCTAAAAGAGAACAGGTTCCTCTTACGTTTGCACCCTTACCGAAATTAGCAATTATAGTTTTTCTCTGTACTTCTCATAAACATTCAAGAGATTATCCCAGTTTCTTAACAAGCAAGGGCTGGGGGCAGTGTAGTACCACAAGGACCTGGGAAATGGAATCTGAAAAAGAAGATTTGGGATTTAAATTGTTTTTCAGTAAGTTATACCTACATATTTTATTCATTTAAACATTTTATGGAATTGCTCATCTCACAGCAGTGCCGATTGTAAATGCATTTTGGCTGCTATGTCAAAACTTCAATCAAAAATAGGGCAAACTTAGGAGAGAGGTGTATAACCCTCGTGCCAGTACAGGAAGTCTTTAAAAAAGGACTGCTAATGCCTTTTCTTATTCCTTCACTTTTGATCTTCATTTGTTTTTCCACTGACTTCTACAGTGTTGCTAAGAAGACATAACAAACTACAGATTTGGTTGTAAACTAAAAGATGGCCTTGTCTTTCTAGCGAGCATCTATAAATTCTACCGATTCTATTTACATTATTGGAAAAACAGGATCTCAGTATAACAACAAAAAGGTGTTACCTGAATTTATCTGTTGCTGGAGTGCTTTGCATGTTGAATTCTGCAACGGGCACTCCTCTGGCAGATACCTGAGGAGCAAACATAGCAGCAGGATATACTACAGAAGAAGTCCCAATCTGTGAAAGAGAAACAAAACATGGCTGTATCAAAGTCAGCAGCATGATGACTGAACTTTAAAAGCTTTCACCCAATTTACCCACTAACCTCTCCTGAGGCAAATATTTGCTTTCTCAATCTCTTAACTAGAAAGCTTGACCCCATCCTATGAGCTCATTCCCACTGTTTTCAGTATTAATGCAGCATTGGGATTAAACAGATGGTAACATTAGCCTTCAACCATAGATCTACAAGCTGTCTTCATATTCTCTTTAAAAATTATGATTATTAGTGCTGGCACAGACATATACTAATACCACAATTAATATCAAGAGGGCATGGGAGGAGGCATTCACTGGGACAGAGGGAAAGCAGGAGTATATGTAACCAATGAAGAAACTTCACAGTAAGTGTCAGCCCTTTGAGGTGGATCAGACTTGAACACCAAAGCTATGAATACTAAAACTACTTTTATTACAGGGTTACAGTAACAGAATCTTGCAACTCTGAATGTGCCTCCCCCCCAGCCTTTATCCTAAAGAGAACGGGGGGGGGGGGGAGTCAAATCTGAGACATTTTCTCAAATGCCATTCCTGCTTTGGACTCAGATTTCTCTTATCTGACCACTGCCTTGGCTGCAGCTCTTCCGTTCCTCAAAGTTATTCTCACAGCCCATCACAGTAAGTTTTAGTAATTAACACAAATATCAAATCAGTTTATGTAATTGTTTTTCCCCCGATTACTATTTGTGTGTGTCCTTGGGCCATTCCTGACTCCTGGTAACTCCCTGGACAAGTCCACGCAAGTTTTCTTGGCAAGATTTAGAAGTGATTTGCCATTGCTTTCTTCCCTTAAGGAAGAGTGACTGGTCCAAGGTCACCCAGCTGGCTTTGTGCCTAAGGTGGGACTAGAACTTACAATGTTCTGGTGTCTAGCCTGGTGCCTTAAACGACTGCACCAAACTGGTCCTCACTGATTATAATAAGAAGTTATGATTTAATTATAATTAATAATATTTGACAATATTGGTCCATACAATGTTAACCCTGTGCTGCCTCAACTCAGTAATATTTCTTGATAAATGTCACCTTTGCCCAGCTCCTGGTCAGCTCCTAGCCAACCATGGATGATTTTGAAAAAAACCCTAAATTGATGCTTTTAAACAATGGTGTTGGAGAAGACTCCTAAGAATACTGTGGACAGCCAAGAAAACTGTTTGGATTATCAAACAAATCAACTCAGAGTTCTCACTCGAGGCACGAATGACCAGGCTCCAATTATCCTACTTTGGACATAAGACCTGGATGTCTGGAGAAGGCTCTAATACTGGGAAAGGTGGAAGGAAAGAGAAGAAGAGGACAACCAGCAGCTAGGTAGACGGACAGTTACACTGGCAATGGGTGCACTGTTGGAAGACTTGAAAGCACAGGTTAGGGACAGATCGTCATGGAGAAAATCTATCTGTGTGGTTGCTAACAGTCAACAACAACTTGATGGCACATAATCAAGCCGGGCTGGAGCAAAAAACCCCAGGGCTGGTCACTAAATTGGGAAACTGAAAAAACACTCCAGAAGAAGGCAGTGTATCATCTATATCATTGTCAATGAAACATGCTACATATGATATTTGCTGACAGATGCCTCTCCTAAAAAGCATACAATTTTATTTGATTGGATGTCCTAACACACTGAGAAACACTGTGGTACAGCAGTTAAAGTGTTGGGCTAGCACCAAGGAGACCCTGATCCTAGCTGACCCTCAATCATGGGAACTCCTTGAGTACTCTTTTGGCCCAGCCCACATCTTATAGGGTTGTGGTAGGGAAAAACAGAAGGAGGGAGCAATGTGTAGAGATATTTAACTCCTGAATTAAAAGTGGGATATGAATCTAATAAAGAAAGAAAGACAAATGAATTTTAAAAATCACTCACCACCAAACAGAGATCACACATCTCAAGTTCTTTTTCAACCTCTGTAAGGATATTAGAATCCAACGTTTCTCCAAACCATACAACATGAGGGCGCAAGAGGCCATTGCACAGTTCACATCTGTCTCCCCCAAAACATGGAAAAATTATATACATGATTTAAGCAAAGCAGAAAGATTAGCACAGCAATTTAAAAGTCTTGATTACTATACTTCAAAATATGTTGCACATATATAAACTTCAGTGCAAAATTATGGCATATTGTTTAAATTCTAAAGAAATCTATTAGGAAAATCTTCACAATTTATATAGTATATTTAATCCAAATAAATTACTCAAAATTTTTCACCAGTCTTGATATTGTTGTTATGCAAATAAATATTCTAGCCAATGAAATATACTTTAAGTGTATGGATTTTAAAATAGGGAAATGAAATACATGCTTTTTTTTTTGCTAAAAGTCACTGGGCCTAAAAATACTCAGCTTAGATGAATCATGCAACAGAAGGCTAAACTTTTATAATATTAACTTCACTGTTTTGTTTTGTGATAGCATAAATGTATTGTGATTTTAATTACATTTTATTTAATAAGATCCTAATCCCAAAACCTCTTAGAATGAGCAAAACAAAAATAATAGCTGAATTCTAAGCAGCTGCATTTCAAATTAAGTGTCACTGAATCAAATATAAATATACTTAGAAATGCAGCATATAACACAGATGTTAGTAGCCCAGTGGGTATCCACTAATGATGGAAGCAATCCATCAGCAAAACCGGGAGGGAAATTTGGAGCAATTCTCCTTCTTCCTGGAGGCCTAAGGTTGGGATTCATTCCCAAGCCAATTTGGGAGAAGCAGGGAGGGGGAGGAAAGGGAAAAATCCCGGAAAAGAGATCCCTATCACTACTGGATTACTTTTATTACGAGTGTGACACTAACTGGATACTACCAGTATTTCCACATAAGGAGCATTTTAATTTCAAAGCATATATTACTCCTACACACATACATACTTAAGAATCAGTATTTTTCACATTATCCCAGAAGGCACACGGACAGTCGTTTTAAAACGTAAAATTTGTCTTTTTAATTGGTTAAAAATACGTTTTATACCAGTCTGTTTTAATCTACTGAAGTTTAGGTATTTTGCTGTTTTTATTCTAATAAATACTAGTTTCTTGAGTATACTGATCAGCAATCATCTTTTGGGTGAAGATAAGTTTTTTTTTAATGCTGGTTTCATCTGTATGTTCAGCAGAAAGTGTAAAAGAATTAGAAACACAGCTTCCATTCATATTTTTGGAGAACCTTGTCAATGCAAACGTTTTCTGATTATATGAACAAGAGCGTACACTGTGTGCATTCTTTCACACCCTCCAACAGATGCTCTTACAAGGCAGAGGCAGAATGCGTAATTCTGTTCCCTCTCTGAATGTTAATGAATATCAAAAGCTGCAAAGTCGCGGTCATTCAACTGCAACACAGAGCTCTTTGCAAGTCAAACAAATCTTGTAGGTGACAAATCAGCCCTACCACACAATATCATGGCTACACACACACACACACACACACACACACACACAATTCGTATGCCACATGAGATCAAAACTTACCTAGGGAGATTTCCCACAGGAATAGCAGCTTCTTCAGTATCAGGATCTGGAGCACTAGAATTGTTAATAACAACAACAATAAATATTCCAAGCACAATAAACCATCACATAAGTTAAAATTAGTGTTATATTCTTCCTGGTACTAGAAAACTGCTAGTTTTAGTCTTATTTTAGTGGAGATAATCAGCAACATGCAGATTATTTCTCTTGAAAACTAGTTTGAAGAAAGCAATAATAATGATTTTAAGAAATAGGTTCAGTTGTCATTACCGAGGAAAAGTTTTATTCTAATGGGAAATGAATATAGCATTTTATAAATTTCCATGTAATAAAGCTTGTCTTTTTCTTTCCTTTTTCCTACTTTAGAACATCTTATTTTTTGAGAGATAATTTTCTTGAACTTTTAAACATTTACAGATGTTTAGGAAGTGATTCAGCAAAACATCAATCTTTGCACAGTCCTTGTAACTGCTCTCTTGCATCAATGCTCAGGTAGAAGATTATACCCTCTGACTGCTCTTGGAACAGTACCCCAAAATTACAAAGAAAACTGCTATCATTCTGACACACCAGAAATGTTCTAGATTGAGCAACAGGAAAATTCTACAAACAGGTGAGGTTTTTTTAAGCTATTCTGTATTTTGTTTTGGAATTCAAGTTATTGATGGAAGGCAATTATAAAAGACGCTCCTGGACAACTTCCCAAATTTCTTATATAATGGACAGTAGTAAAAATTAAGTAGTGAAATCTGAGAAGAAATATATATTAAAGTTTTTTACACCATTTAAACTCTATAGCTGAGATCCAAATTGATATAAGGGGCCGCTCTAACCGTATATGTGAGCAGAAGAGCTTTCATCTGTAAATGTGAAGTAGGGACAGGATAGTGGTTTTCTCAAGAAAAGGAAGTCTCCATTTACTTACTTTTTTGGTTAATTTTATCTCAAGATATAAACCCCATCAAGGAAGCTTACAAGCTATATAGAATCATTACAACCATTCTTTTAAAAAGCAACTGAAGCTTTCATTCCTTAGGGTTTTTCTGAGAGCAGTTGCTGGTAAAAGCCCTGTCAGAGAAGAGGAGGAAGGGGGCAGGAAGAGACAAGTTCAACTGCTGCAGATTTCTGAGTTACTGTTTTGTCTGCCTTCTTATTGGTACTCTGTGTTTCTATCATTCTTCACTAATAAAAGCTGTGGCTATCATGGCACAGATCAATTACCCTTTTCCAGCTAAAGCAGGACAAATTGGATTGTTGTAATTCGCCACCACATTTCTACAACTGGTGCATCGGGTTTTGAATAAGCTACCTGTGAAGTTAAGTAATAATATCAGATTATAATATTCATTTTTAAACTTTGACTTCTGGTAAAATTAGAGGAACATGAAACCTGGTAAAATTAGAGGAACATGAAATCCTATAAAAATGAGAAGTAACAATATAGCTTTCAACAACATATTAGAAACGACTTTTAAGTGAAACAACACAGCTACTAAAAAGATACAAAAACGAAGTTAATTGGGATGTTTTGAAAAATTTAGAGCAATGGAATTAAAGTTTTAACACATACTAATTGTGCAATTAATGCTACAAAAGGAATGGTAAATAGCCAATTATTTTTTGGTTTATATTTCCAGTCATTAAAAAAGCTTGCCTTACAGAAATGTTAACTTCCTACAAACTTGTAATTTTGGTATACAGTAATGTTCATGTATATTTCTAAAGCTACAATACTGCCCATTTCCCCTTCTTGCTGAAATGACACCCAAGCCTTCAAAAACTGCTGGGGGTAGGGGAGGAATAATGGGTTTAGTGAGTTGTGTATGAAAATGTGTACATAAGCCTCTGAACCCTGATTCATGTAAGTATGTAATTCTCCCTCTCTATTTGCAGACGTTAATTTATAATCTGCATTTTAAGGCCAGCTTATATATTACGCAAAAAAAATGTTTTTTTAACTAAATGGAGCAGTAAAATTGCCTATTTATCTGAGCAGTGGTTCTATCCTATTCTTCATGTTATTTCCCTAATCAAAATCATTTCTTGTTATTTTAGTTCACAATCCAAAATACAGGAAAAAAGTTTCCTCAATCTTTAAAATATAAGCATAAAAGCTATTTTTGTACTCTGTTTAGGGAGAATTGAGACAGAACAGAGAAAGAAAGTATCTAGTCATAGCAAGGGCAAGATCTTTATTAGTGTGGAATTTATACTGACAAATAATTATTTATAACTATTTATTTATATAAAATACAGTTATGAGAGCCATTCCTGTGAATTCTTACCATGAATTTCTAAAACATGCTTTGTGCCTGCTCTTTTGTGGAGCTCATCAATGTTCTGGGTGATGACCGCAACACTCCTGCCTTGCTTGCTTATCTTGGCCTCACACTCTGCTATGGCAAGGTGTGCTGGGTTTGGATGTTTGGTCATCATTAGTTCTCTGCGGTAATGATAGAATTCCCACACCCTGGAGGGATTTCTTGCAAAAGCCTCTGGAGTAGCCAGTTCCTGGAAAAGGAAAAATCACTGGTTGTTTTGCTAAAAGAAAAAATATCCATAGCTGGCTATGAAGACTATCTTCAGCAGTATGAAGTTGCAATGCTAGAAAAACAGCTTGCATTTATACAATGTATTTCTGTGCTCGAAGTGCTTTATGAATGTCATTGGAAAAAGGTAGTGTAACTTTGGTGTTTAAAACCACGTATTATATCAAAACAAGTTTTAATAAAAATATAAAATACAACTTCATAGTATCATTTAAGATAGAGAATTGTGAAGCCTTTTGATAAGGGATATTACAAAATGAAGAATTTAGATCAAAGGATCTCCATTACAATAACTTCCATTTCAGCTTCTCAAAAACTACTCAAGGTTGATTTTTTGTGATATTTATCTTATTAATTGCATTTAGTAAAGTAAATTAAGTACTAAAGTAATTAACAGTCTTGCAAAAGAGATCCACGCCCTGAAGTCTTGCTATGCTGCCTCATCATGATTAGGGAATGTTCCTGGGAAGGCTGAATGAAGAATACCAGGAGTGTATATCAAGAGAATATACTCCCAGCACGGTTACCCAAGGCATGAGGGTCATCCCACCTGCCCAACTAAAGCAAGCAGCCACCTAGTTCAAGCAGCAGTGATATAGGAAGATGCAGGTAATCACTTTAGCAACAACAGCAAAGGCATCATTTCATATTGTGCAGGTGAAGGCAATGATAAACCATTCCTATATTGCCCCTATCCTTGTCTTGGATAGACAAGATAAAACAACTGACATATAGTGCTGGATGATGGACCCCTCAGACTGTACAACACTCAGTATGCTATTAAGAAAGAGTTCAATATACTATTAAGGAAGAGCTCAGAGTACTAATGGTGTTTATGACATAACTAGTTAAAGTCTTCAGAATGTCTAGTTTCTATTGTTGCCACAGAAGAAAGGAGAATCTAAAGCTGCAAACAGTATTATAGCGGGAACATGAAACATAAAAAGCATGAACATGGGAAACCCAACACAGTGAAAGATGAAATCAATTGACTACAAATTGACATCTTAGGACTCAGCAAATTGAAATGGATTGGAATTGGACATTTTCAGTGACATCTTACTTCATTCAGGATACAAAAAACAAAGATGGAACACATTTATAGTCAGAAAGGATAGAGCAAAGACAATGCTTGGGTACAATGCAGTCAATGACTGAATAATATTAATTACACTTCGCAGACAACCCTTTAATACTGTATGGCAATTATCCAAGTTCATGCTCCAACCACTGATGCAGAAGAGGGTGATGAGTGTTATTGTCAAGTTCAATCTGAAACCCACAGAACATGCAAGCAAGGTGTGCTGCTTGTGGTTGGAGACTGGAATGCCAAAGTTGTGCTTCCCTGATTACAGAAAGGCTTTTAATTGTGTTGACAGTGGCAAACTGTAGAACATTCTTAGGAAAATGGGAATCCCAGAACATCTCATTATCCTCATGAGAAACCTATACACAGGACAGGAAGATGCCGTCTGGATGGAACATGGCAAAACAGATTAGCTCCATGTTGGCAAAGGTGTAAGACAAGGCTGTACACTCTCTCCTTATTTATTCAACCGATGTACAAAATATATACTGAAGAAGGCCGTATTGGAAGATGAGCATGATTTTAAAACTGGAAGAAGAAACATCAATAATCCGTGTTATACTGATACTACTCTGAAAGTTGAAAAAGCAAATAACTGGAAGTTCTAGTAATGAAAGTCAAGGAGCAGAGTGGAAAATGAGACTAAATATAAAGACGACCAACTAACAGCAACTGGTACAGCAAACAGCCTTACAATGAAGTAGTAGATAGTTTCTGCCTTTTAGAATCAACTATCGACAGTAAAGAAACCAGCAGTCAAGAAATACACCACAAACTAGCAATGAAGGTCTTGGAAACAATATTCAGATGTTATGACATGCAGGCAATGGTCTTCCATGTTACCCTCTATGGAAGCAAAAGTTGGACTCTGAAGAAGCAGGACAGAAAAACTATTTACACTTGAACTTTGTGTTGGTAAAAACTCCTGAGTATACCACGGTCTGACAAGAACCCAAACAAACGGATCATAGAACAAAACAATCCAGATTTCTCATTCAAGGCACAAATAACCCAGATCAAATTATATTTTGGACTCATTATGTGAAGATCTACAGTGGCTCTCTTCAGAAGTCTATAATTTATTTATTTATTATTCAAATTTAATTACCGCCCATCTCCCCCAAGAGAGGGACTCTGGGCGGTTCCCATAATGCTGGGAAAGGTAGAAGGAAAGAGAAGAGGACAATCAGCAGTAAATTGGATGGATCAGATTACAGCAGCAATAGGTGCACCATTGGAATAACTCAAGGGTCTGACTGGGGAGAGATCATACGTAGGCAGAAGGTCTGACTATGTGGTCACTAAGGGTCAGCACTGACTTGATAGCACATAATCAAAAGATATAACCAACTTCACTAACTTCTATGGAGAGAACTGAAAATGAAAAAGGTTAGTTCAGTGAATACAATGAAATTGTAGTTATGGTGAAATTTGAAACAGCTTAAACAGTTTTATTTTCAGTCATTAATGTAATCAACTATTACTTAAAATGTTTTTTAAAATTTACTACACATAAGCATTCTGAAATACACAGACAATTTTGAAAATAATCTTAGTTTGACACTATTGTGTTTTACCTAGTAGCATACTGAGTAATATGATTAGCTAAATGGCTTACATTTCAAGATTTTAGGTCTACTATGGGTGTCATTCTAAGCAAAGGGCTTGGTTTTAACTTAGCATGCTAGGTGAGCCAGGCCACTAGTGTGTTTTGTTCTACAAACCATGCTCAAAACAAACTCCTGCTTAGCATGATATGTCACACTAGGTAATTAGGTTCTTAAGAAGTACTAAGGCTATTAAGTAACAATATTTAGCATCCTGAAAATATACCAATAGTACACACTTGAGCATGCCATTTCCTCCAATAGCCTCCTGCACCTCGGAAAGTTGGAACACCGCTCTCTGCACTGATTCCAGCCCCTGTAATAATAGCTATATGTTTTGCTTTAGCAAATATTTCTCGAAATTCAGCCATATCTTTAAAAAAAATGAGAAAATGCAATTATTACATTTTTGAAACACATTCTCAATACACACACAATTATTTTGATTAGGGTGTGAAAATTTTATTGTGAAATTATTTGTCAACTATAAAGATTCCTGTACTGGGTGGTCCTAAATGAATGTCAGTCCAGTCAGCTCTGCCTGAATGTTAGATATGGATCTTAACATTTTTGTGAACCAGGACAGTGAATATGTCCCAAAGATAAATTATGCTTGCATATTGGTCTTTTAAGTGTTTAAACTAGAGCTAAAGAAAAAGAATACTGTAGACAGTTCTAGGCAAAGATAAATTAGATACACATAAAATCTAATTTGCATGGTAAGGTCTGTTTCCAAGGAATCTTGTGCAGCTTCCTAAGAATTAAAAACAGACTTCCCAACAATTTGTACTGATATTTCCTTGTTTTTATTGCCATTACTTAAATATGTCAAAGAAAAAAATAACAGCCTATTTCTACAGTGATCTAGCATATCTAATCTATTTATTGAAAACAATGGCCTTTCTAGGGGCTAATGTTAATTGCTATTTATTTGTCAAATTTAGAAGGATGCCCAATTCCATAAAATCACTGGGTTGCATACAATATTAAAAACAACAAGAACCAATATAACAAGAATGATGTACATCCAAAAGGGAAAAAAAAATTCAGACTAACATATAAAAGCATAAAGTGGCTTGCCACCCACAGTAATTCAAGGTCTAGGGGAAAAGCCATGTTTTTGGAAACTTTTAAAGTATTTTATTTTATTTTATTTGTTGATCACATTTATATGGCTTATATCACACAAAGCGACTCTGGCCAACATACAAATATGGTAAGAGTAGGGATCTCTCTGGGGGAGGGGGTGTTGTTCCAGAAGGTAGGCACTGCAACAGAGAAGGTCCACTTCCGTGGGTCCTATCAAGTGACACTGTTTGACTGGTAGGCTCCAGAGCAGAGTTTCTCAACCAGGACTCCATGGAACCCTAGGGTTCCGCAAAAGGTCACTAGGGGTTCCCTGGGAGATCAGAAAGTATTTAAAAAGTTATTTCAAATTTGGACAACTTCACATTAAAGAGGTAAGTTTCATTCTTTATCTTTAGTTAAGAACACTGTTAATGCATATATACAGGCCTACACATGAAACAAATAGAATAATTTTGTAGCTTCTGGCCTATATTTGAGCCTGAATGTGCAGGGGTTCCCCGAGGCCTGAAAAATATTTCAAGAGTTCCTCCAGGGTCAAAAGGTTGAGAAAGGCTGCTCCAGAGCATACCCATTCTGTCTCATCATACTATTGTGATTAACTCCCTTTACAATTGAATTTATTGTTTATTATGGGCCCAATCCAAAACAGTGAAATATCAGTGGTTTTGACTCATTTAACCAACATGCTGTGTTGTATAGTGCGCTGAAATCTGGAAAAACCAGCTCAATGGACACAGCGCACTTAGCTTTAAAAGTAGGTTGAAATAAGATTTCATATGGAGACTTTTATATACTATGAAATCTGTTCCCTTCAAATTCAGATTTTGTATTATAAATAAAATAAATCTCACTTTTGGATCTGAAGGGGAGGAGCAGGCAAAATTGTGGAGGTGAATCTCCTGATTGCTGCTTCTTCCCAAATACAGGTAGTCCTCAGTTAATGATGACAACTGGGACTGGAATCTCAGTTGTTGAGTAAAGCTGTCATTAAGCAAGATAGCACATGACTGCTTTGCTCAACGACCGCAATATCAGCACTCTGGGTTGCGGTCATTAAGCGATCTTGCGTGTCATTAAGCGGAGTCCCAGGTAAGGGACACGGGATGCCTCACCGGGCTGGGGGAGACCCTGGGAGGCCTGGTACAGGCTGCTCATGTCTCTCCGCTCAGGAGCTGATCTCAGCTCCCTCTCATCTCTGGGAGCTGTTTAAAGAGCTCCCTACCAAAGGATTCCTGCTCTGTGCAAGCAGGCACAAAGGATTTAGCTAAATCCTTGTGCCTGTTTGTATAGAGCAGGAATCTTGGAAGGATTTCACTCACCCTCCTAGAGGCACCCCATGCTCCTTACCTCACCGTGCTGCCGCTCTGCTCTAGCCTCACCTCCTCCTAAGAGCTCCAAAGAGGGCTTTGCACTGCAAAGAACAGAAAAGGAGTCCAAAGCAGCTTTTTTCCCCCTTCTTCGCAGCATGAAGCCAGGTCCACAGGGCCCAGCAGCTAGGCCAGGCATGCTTCATCAGCAGCGGGATCAAGAAGACAGCAAAGGTCAACTGGGGCGATGGAGCGCAGGGCGGCAGGGGCCAAAAGGGCATAGATGGGGGGGAGAAAAGTGGGGGGGGGAGTTGCAGCGCCCCTGTGGTCATAAGCGCGGGTGGGCTGCCAAGCACCTTAATTTTGATCACGTGACTGCAGGGGCACTGTAACGGCTATATCTTTTGCCATGGGTCATAAATCCATTTGTTCAGCACTGTCATAATTTCGAATGGTTGCTGAACGGTCATTAAGCAAGGACTACGTGTATAGCCATTTTAAATCATTTTGTTTTTAAACCCAAGGGTGTTTTGGAGAGTGGGGGTGGACAGAAAAATGATGGTGGCACAGGTGGTACCTCGCCTCTTTAGTCCCCTCACAAACAATTTCTTTGCCCTTTTCATTCAAGCTCATGCATTTGCCAAATAATATCAGTTTTACTCTTAAAGAGTACCTTATAATGTACCCATAGTGCTACATTTTACAACATTCCTTTAATAAAGGGAAATAAAATTAACAAATCTCACTATCTTTACAATCTCCATCATCAACAGTTCTCAATGCCACATGCTGTATTTTTAGATGTCATGATTCATTTGTTATACAAGAAGTGGTATTTTTATCTTCTGGGTATATAAAAGAATCCCATCTTACTTGAACTAGGTCGTGCCATTTCAAAGCATGTCTTTTCTTTCTTGGCAGGAGCAAGTTTCAGTCCGCAATATACTTGGGAAACCAACTTCCTCGTGGTAAGGTGGAAAAGCTTCATTAGGATCCTGTATACTGCTATGACATTGAAAAGAGTTAAATGGAAAAGTATGATATATCTTCCTGATGAAATAAAACAGCAAATTCTATTGTAGCTTCAAAGGCAAGTCAGGATATTTGCCTGCATTTATCCTGGATGTATCTCATTGTGATTAGCATAGTAAATACCACTCTAATAAATCACCCACATCCTGAGTTGCATAACAAGCAGAAGGGCAGCACTCTTCCATTCTAGTGCTAAAAATGTTCAGAGCACAATGAAATGTACTACAATACATTGCTTCTCATGTTGGCTCTTGTGTGATAGAATGTTCCACAGTGATTAGTCTATGCAGCCCTCTTTCTTCATTTTGCCAACCCCCCTCAGGCTCATACAAGTTGTTGAAGCCTTTCAGGGCTTATTCATCAGACTGATACAAGTAAAGAGAATATCTGAAACTGGAAGCCGTGAAAGAGTTTATGTACATATCAAAATGTATTTTTTTTCCTCACAGGAGCAAAAAAAGTCTAATTTTACTCATTGAAGGACCAGTCCAATGCAATTCGTAGTATTTTTAAATTATACCCTTGTATTCTAACTAGGTTTAATTTTTTATAAAACCCTTTTATAAAAGGGTTTTATGCTAACAACTACCCCAACATGCAGTCTACCTACTCAGCTAAGATTATTCACATTCCCTGCCTTGTCAGTGTACTGGTGATAGCGGAGCTCATGGTTTGCAGCCATATTTTTCATATTCCTTCCTGATTTTGGCATACAAATCTTCTCATGATTTTTCCTACTTCAGAATCACTCAGGTGCTGTATTCTAGAAAACCTAATCTATTGCATTAGATTTCTTTTATTAAACCAATGCCTAATATAGTCACATTTGAGTCAGGATTGACTCCTGGTAATTTACATGGACACATCTTTGCAGTTTTGTTAGCATGATATGGAAATGGTTTAAAAACCATTAGCTGATCTAGTCAAATTGCTCTGAAAAGCTAAAGACTCTCAAACTGACTGCTGGGACTTTGCTCTCATGATAAATGACTCAAAGCTAATTGTGCAAATTACAGAGATCCTGAAGTCCGATGATGCTAGAATTACAAGACTTACCAGATGCCAACCAATGTATCAGTTATGAAAGTATTCACACATTCACTTTTAGTTGTGAAAACTCACCAGGAATGCTGATGTCCCTTTTCACAACACATTACTAGGTAGAGAGCCCATTCCCAAAGTAGTAGGATTACATCCCAAGAGAGTTGCTTTGAGGTATGGTGGGGGAGAGAGAGAAAGCAGGGCATAGCCCAGTGGAACACAATACTGCCATCACATTCAGTTCAAGCTAAAATTGAGTCTGCTGAAAGGCAGAAAATAAATATAATAATAATGCTTAAAAAGAAAAAAATATATACAAAGCAGCATAATAATGTGCTGAAACTACATGGGAGCCCTGGGTTCAATTCTTCCACTTCCTATACTGTTTTGATCAAACCAATTTGCGCCACCCTCAATTTCCTAGTAAATAAAACAGTGTGGAGGAGGTAGGGACAGTAGGGGATGTCCCGTGAAGCCTAGAAAACACTTCACACCTTTTAAAAAAGTAGGTTAAGTGACCATTTAATTTCAGCAGACCTGTATCTGAAGACCTGTCATTTTCTGGAGTTCTGTATACAATTGTAACTGCATACAATAGTCGGGGGGGGGGGGAGAAGAGAAGGAAATCACCAGGACTTTTGTTAGCACAACTGTCTATTTGCCACCTTGAGTTGACATACAGTACATACATACATACTAAAAGGCAGGATAAAAATATTATTTTATTATTGTTATTATTTCTAACACATGGAGGAAGAAGCAGGCCTAAACAAAATAGGCCCACCCTCCACTCCCCCAACATAGGCCACCCAGAGTTTATAGGCTCGACCAAGGCGAGGGGCTGGAATTGATTCCCCCTCCGGTAATAATGTCGGGAATAACGCTGCCCACCCCACCCCACGCCGCCGCTGGTTGTCGGGTCCCCCTCTTCCGAAAGCGGAGAGGCATGCAGGAAAGGAGCCGACTGGGGAAACCGCGGAGCCACCGACTCCGCCCAGCGCTCCCGGTTCCCAAGATTGCAGGCCCCGTCCCCCAACCGAACCCAACCAGGCGGCCGCAGTACTCACCCCCAGCCCCGCCGCGCGTTTCCCCAGGCCCTTACAGCCAGCGCGACCGCAGCCCGCGAGGAAGACGCGGGCGGGCCCAGCCGCTGGAGCGGCCCTCTGACACGCGCACGGGGAGGCCCTGCGTGAAGGGCGGCACGTCCCCCGCGCGCTCGCCGTCCCCCAATTGCCCGGTCTAAGGTTGCTATGGTAGCTGGGAAAGGGAGGGGGAGAGAGCTCGGCCGGCGTGGCCCGTGAGGCGGTGTTTAGCTCCCAGCCTTTTATGGGACCATTTTATGAATTCTAGGAGTTGAAGTTCACACATCTTAAAATTGCCAGGTTTGAGAAACACTGGTCCAGATAGTGGAAGGGAGCTGCTGAACGATGGTTGTGGCAGGTTTATGCAGAAGTCTGTCAGCAGGGTTTGCTCCGAAGTACCCAGAGAAAGGCTCCAATCCTCAAAACCTTCCAACTGGATTTTCTTCCAAATAATGACTATAAATAACCGAGCCTATTTGAAATTAGCAGTACCCCGGCTGTGCAAGTTCAAAAAGGGTACAGCAAACGTTTTAAAATGAGATGTTAACATTCAACCATGTATCAAATGCATTAAGACATCTCTAGCAGGAGCTAGAAAAATGGTAATAATACCCAAGCAGCAAAGAAATAGTACTATGGTGTTCTGTGAGCTTGGTTGTTTACTTGCAGACATTTCTTACCCGGAGTAGGTAACATCTTCAGTGCTAGAAGGGAATGGGGTTTGATCTCTGTCTATATACAGTAGCTTGCCCTGTCAGTATTGGTGGGGCTGTTGTTTTTGCCTTCGTAGTTCCTTGGTTAGGCTGTTGTTTACTGCTTGTTTGCCTGGTGTTAATTCTGGTGTTAATCCCTGTTTATCTGCAGTACTATGTTGTAGTACTATGTTGAGGAGTCCTTGGTGCTCTCTGACCTTGGGTGTTTGCTTGCGGATGTTTCATTGCCCAACTAGGTAACATCATCAGTGGGAGTGAGTGTGCGGTTTGCTCCCTGTTTAAATACAGTAGCTTGCTCTGCCAGCGTTGGTGGGGATGTGGTTTTTCTCCTTGGTAGTTCCTTGATTAGGGTATTGTTTTTTGCTTGATTGTTTGCCTGGATGTTAATCCCTATTTATCTGAATGTTGGCTGCTGGAGAGGATGTGTTCTGGTCTGTTTCTTTCTTAGCTTTTTTCTTGTCTCTCTTGAATGATGTATAAATGTGGTTTACCTCTGTATGTCTATTGATGGCTGATTTATCTGAATGCCAGGGCTTCCAGGAATTCCCTAGCTTTTTTGGATTTAGCTTGGTCTAGGATGCTCACAGTTTCCCAGTTGAAACTATGGTTAAGTCTGTCCATGTGTTGTGAGTTTAAGAAGTTCTCATCTCTTCTGCTAGTTGGTGTTCATGGATGCATTGTTCTAGCCTTCTACATACTGGCTGTTACCAGGGCTGCAACTGGGGGGGGGGGGCAAGCGGGGCATGTGCCCCAGACGCTGCGCTGGGGGGGCACCAAAATGAGCACTGGGGGGGTGTGCCAAAATGGGTGCGGAATCCATGTTTGCCCCGGGTGACACAGACCCTTGCTGCGGCCCTGGCTGTTACGGTCCTTACACTGTATGCTGTGGATGACTCCTGTTTCTTCTTCTTGGGCTACTGGGTCTCTTGGTTTACTTAAGATGTTTTGGAGGGCTTCAGTTGGTTTGTGTGCTACGGTGATGCCATGTGGTGGTAATAGTCTTTTGGTTGTTTATGAGATATTTTTGACATATGGTAATGTTACCCTTTTCATAGCTTGTGTTGTTGTGCTGTAGTGGGTTGTTTTCTTCTTCCCTTGTAAATTTTATTCCTTTGAAAATGTTATCGTTTCATGTGTCTTCTCTAGTTGTTCCTTTTTTATTATAATGAAGGTGTTGTCTACATACTGGATCCATACTTTTGGTCGTATGTGTGGGAGTCCTGTGGTTTCTAGATGCTGCATTATGGTCCCTGCTATGAGTCCTGAGAGTGGTGATCCCATAGGTGTTCCTCTGATTTGTTGGTACATTTGTCCATCAAACTGAAAGTAGGTAATGAGACAGAGGTTCATGAGGTTCATGATTCTGGGTATTTCGATCTTAGTATATTTGGCTAGGTTGGGTACTATGTTGTACTATGTTAAAGAGGTTAGCAGTACTATGTTGAAGAGCTTAGCAGGAAATCGTGGCAGACACGAAACTGAGAGCAGTATGAATTATCCACAGGGATGGCAGGTCTTGCCCCACTGAGGAACAGCAAAACACAGCAAAACTTTCTTCTCTTGATGAAAGAGAATGAAAGCATTCACCCAAGTCTCCCAATTGTTTGCTGGTAGCAAGCATTAGATAAATGCTTGCTACTTTTTTTTTTAAATGGCAATAATTCTACTAGTATTCAGATCCCAATTTGATGCAAAGATAAAACTACCTGGCTATTCTGAGAGTGCCTTGGACTGCAAGAAGATCAAACCAGTCCATACTCCAGGAAATAAAGCCAGACTGCTCACTTGAGGGAATATTAAAGGCAAAACTGAAATACTTTGGCCACATAATGAGAAGACAGGACACCCTGGAGAAGATGCTGATGCTAGGGAAAGTGGAAGGCCAAAGGAAGAGGGGACAACCAAAGGCAAGATGGATGGATGATATTCTAGAGGTGACGGACTCGACCTTGGGGGAGCTGGGGGTGGCGACGACTGACAGGAAGCTCTGGCGTGGGCTGGTCCATGAAGTCACGAAGAGTCGGAAGCGACTGAATGAATAAACAACAAAACAACGTATGTCCTTACATCAGTATGTTCCAATATGGGATACAAATCATACAATAAAATTAGTAATCTGGAAACAACCCATTTTAAAACCCAGTCCCTTATCCATTATTTTCACACACAAGAAACCTCCTCCAAAGCAAGACACAAGCCTTTGATGTAGCTAGTTTAACACATTATGGAGTTGTTTGCTTATGCTAAAGCCCTTTGCATAGCTCTACTGCTCAGTGAGAATCTTGATGTCAGCACTTTGCTAGATGCATGGATTACCAGTGTGTTTCCTGGCACAATTTAGTGTGGGAGCAAAGGACAAAGATACATATCAAGTGGGCAGCCATATAAATTTAAAAATATGTAACTAAATACAAACTAAGGAATACTGTGTTTTGTTCTGTGATGGACCTGCTGAAAATCTTCAGCATCCTCTGGATGTTTCTTCAAAATGAACCTAGATGGGTGACTACAAAGGAAAAGTGTCTTAATAACAGTATCCAGCTTACATTATGCCCCTCCCGCAAATACATATCTAGCACCCACACTGATGTTTTTCAGCATCAGATTAAGAATACTGTTTTTAAATGGCATTTTTATTTATTTGATTTATATTACCGCCCCTCCCCCCAATGGGGGACTCTGGGCAGTTTGCAATAAAAAACATATATAATTGTTATTGTTTAAACTTCTAACTGAAACAAATCCTGGAGATTTTTCTCTCCTTAATGACTGCAGGGATTTGTTATATTTATTTATCGATATGTGGTGTCTGTGTATAGACAGCACTAGAAGCCACATCCCCCAAAACAGAGCTCATAACTACTGATTAAAACTAATTGCCTGTAAAAATAAGATATTCCATTTATAAAATTAAGTGAACTGCCAGCTGCATACACCAACCATTCTCTCAACACACACACACTCTTCCCTCCCTCCTTTAATGAAACAGAGATGGGTTCAGGAGTGGGAGTAGCTGCAGTGGGAAGGGAGGAGGTACATAACTGGATGAGAAGACAAAAGACAGAAGCTCTGTTTAAGTGTTATAAAAATGGTTCTGTTCACTAGACAAGCAGCTGGCTGATAAGGCTAATCTTCAAAGCCATCCTTGTTTTTCAGCAAGGAAATGTACCATCATTTGTACCTCATGCTCATGCATGACCTTTTTCATAGGCTATTCAAGTATTCAAAATCATGAATAAAATGTGTGTATAAATCCACATTCTGGAATCAGCACAACTAGAAATATGCCTTGTGTATTTTTATTTTATCCTTTACTTATTTAGATCAGGGTTTTTCAAAATGTGTTCTGTGAGACCCTAGGTTTCTGCAGGAACTTGATGGGGTTCTGTGAGAGACTAAGGGGGAAAAAAAACTGTTCACTTGAACGCAGTAAATTTTCTATCACTAGAGCTCTGCCCTTTGATCAGTGATTCTGGGAATTTTTTGTTTTAAACTAACATGTTCCATGCCTGGAAAAGTTTGAAATCTCCTATGTAGATCACTTAAACATTTGTTCCAAATATTACAATTTGCAGTACATCCTGTGAACAAGTATTTATTGTTCCAGAATCATTACAAAATGCTATTATTATATAATGGAGCAATTTGTGCTTTCCTATGTGCATTCACACCCACTTTCTCCAAAAACAATTTACTGCAGCAATAAGTACTGCAACACAGAAGGTGATGGCTGTCTGAAATGACTTGTGGTCATGATCTATATTACACTGACAGGGCAGCTATTTCATAGGTGAAGTATGACTGAA
This sequence comes from Candoia aspera, assembly GCF_035149785.1. Classification (NCBI taxonomy): domain Eukaryota; kingdom Metazoa; phylum Chordata; class Lepidosauria; order Squamata; family Candoiidae; genus Candoia; species Candoia aspera. Next base: position 143,613,127 of record NC_086155.1, read on the forward strand.
GCTGTTTTGCTAGAACAATTTAGAAGGTGAGAGCCACCTGATGGTACAGAAGACAACATGGATCATAATCACTAAGGACCTATTGCTTTGCAGAGGTGATTGATGAAATCACTAATGAATATACTTTACATCTTTAATATTTTACCATGTTCAAAAAGTGTATCCAGACATAAGTACAGAATATGCTAAATTCTGAATTACTGAGCAGTTTAGCTAATAAAATGTTATATACAGAATATGAAATCAAATAAGCACAACATTTATAAACACTCTGTATTCTAACACAAATGTTCTGTACCAATTAAATACAGTATAGCAGAAATAGAATATAAATTACATCCTTTACAATAATTGCAAAATACTAGGAGTTAGCTTACTATACATATAAATCAAAGAGCAGTAGCAGCAGTTTGTTCATAAGGTCCCATTATCTCAATTACTTTCTAAAAAATGAAGACTACAGTAGGCCATTCATATTTCCTTTTTCTTGAACCATTTGCTACTTTACATATATCCAACATAATATCTATACATGGAATAGTTCCCTAAGAACCCCAAAGCATAATATAAGTTCATATAAAAATATATTTACAGATTAAATCACCTCAGAACATTTTACCTAAGCCTTGTCACAGCCAGCAACAAACAGTGCATTTTTTGTAATTGTGATGCTGTACTGCTATTTTCTTTTTGTGCCCATGTTTTTAAAAAGCAGTAATACTGTTCCTGCATCTAGATTGCCTGGTTGGCATGTACACAAAAAAATGCCATATATACGATCTTTAGGCATTTTAAGTATTTCCAATAAATGTCAAGTTGACACAGTGGCAGGCCCATAGGAAGACAAAACATAAAATCAAAGTGAAAACAGTATCTTCAGTGCTCATATTAAACAAAGGTATAAGGAACATGATGCCTGGTATTAATCTCTAGAAATACGGCATCAAGCTGTCAGTTAAAACATATACAAACAATTAAACCATGATATCAACAGCATGTGTATTAATCTAATACAAATTCTTTGGTAATTAACATGTTGTAGGTTTTCCCTCAGATGCATATTTACATCCCATGGCCTTTCCGCACAATAAAATATTCTGTATAAAATGTAACCCAATTTGTTCAGTAACATTCAGTAAAACTCACAGTTTTATCTACAAACAGTGCGTCGATATACATCCATTCTCAGAAATCCAATTCAGTTCAACAAGGTACATATCCAGGTTATGACAGGATTGTACTCTAGTGTGCAGCCATGTTTGCCTTTAGGATAGGCAAATGATACACTGTCACCAGTTTATTTTTATAAAGAACCACAGAATTATATCTGTGATTCAAACATTCAATTACATATTAAAACATTTTGAAAAACAAAGTTGTTTCCCCCCAGTGATGTGTGCAGCAAGTGCAAAACCAAAACCAACTTCAGTTAATCCAAGATTTCCTAATCTCCTGTTTTCTAGAAAAAGCAGAAGCTGCTGCATCTCCTGATTGACAGAAGGCTTCTGCTTTGAGAGATGGTGACCCTTGAAACTTCGAACTCTTCAACTTCTCCACACTGGACAATACCTGAGACTGTGAAGTTCTACTGGGTAACTTTACTTGAGCTGGTGTTTTAGCAAGGCATTCAGGACGAACAAATATCCCATGCTGTGGCTTGCAATGGAAGTATTCTCTGCCTTTTACAGTTCCATCATGTTTTCCTTAAAACAAACAGAAGTTAAATTATCACCTTGTTATGCTGCAATTTTAGTAAGAATTAGATTGGAAATCTGAACATCTATAATAGAGAAATTAATTTCTAGAACTATGTATCAATCTTCATGGAAATATTATCTTCTCTAGTCTGAGATTCTCCAGCTAAAGAAACTTTTTATGAAGAATTGTTTTGGTAGATAGTTTTTTTTTTCTTTTCATGTCAGAAGCACCTACCAAGGTGCTTCTGTATTGAGAGGATTTGCCGGTGATGTCACTGTTGCCCAGGGGATGCCTGAGGGGGCTCCTTTCATGTACCTGTTATTTTCCCACCATTTATCTACTTGCATTTGAATGCTTTCGAACTGCTAGGTTAGCAGGAGTTGGTAGATAGTGAATTCTTATATCTTGGTAGATAGTGAATTTTTTGCTGAAGATTTCGCTGAGCAAGTTATATAATTCAACTGTATTAGGCAAACATGAGAGCGCCAGTTTACCATAGTAGTTAAAAGGTGTTGGACTACAAGTAAGGAAACATGATTTCTAGTCCTTTCTAGTCAAAATTGACTTCTATAGCATAATTAAGAGATGAGTGTGTTACTGAATACCAACTTTCCTTCCTCTAGCTCCAATACATGAATTTTATCTGACAGTTAATTTCCCAAGAATTAAAATGACTCAGTGAAATTTCATTTTAGTGGACTAACCAGAGAGAGGAAATGTCTATTATTCAGAAATATCTGTTAAATTGGATTATACATTATTGGGCTGATTTACATAATTTGTGTGATGACATCATACTCATGACATTATTTGCATCATGTCATATCATTTGTGCTTAATTATGCCATTATGCAAATATCACAAATTAAAATGAGGTTTCACAACGAGGAGAAAATATAAGAATGGCTGCTCAAGCCCCTACAGAGGGTGCCCAAATGGAACAGTGTGTTCCTCAGTTAGACTGCCAGGTTAGAATCTGGGGATCCAGACTTCCAAGAGAAAAGCAGAGAGAAAGTCAAGACAGAAAGGTTACAATCCGCATCAGACTCCTGACAGACAACTTATCGAAAGCAAGACGCTCACTAAATTTTCCTTAACAAGATTTATTAAAAGGGAAAGAGATTTGAAATCCATTCCATGGACTACTCTCATTTTTAAACCCAATTTATCTTTCAGCTTGTTTGGGCAGAGACTTCTTCAACTTCTTTCTAAAGCCTCTTTTCTGAACCAACAAGTTGGCTGCCCATTTCCCAGACAACTGGGAACATGCAAGAGTCAGTGTTTTCCCAAGTACCTGCCAACAGTAACAGTAACCAAGAAAGTTAGATTCTTACAAAGTCTCATTAGCCAGGGTTACTATAGGGGAAAAGGGGTTACATTACATAATCTTGGAAACTGGATATTTTCTACTTTAGCTTCCTTTTTATCAATTAGTAGTCTAGTGAGTCCTCCTTTAGGCCTTTGATTCTTTTTCCATCTCCCTTTTGATTTAAGGGGGAGTTAACTAGCTGTTTATAAGATACAAACAGAATTTCCATCTGTTCTTTTTTTCTGGAAAGTTCTATTACATGCGTCTAAATCCTTACCAGCCTGTAAGCTTACTATTATATCCAGCTGGACTTGCTCTCTCGCTTCCCCTCCTCCTTTCACTGCAATCCTCAGAATCAGCCTCTCACAGTAGCTACCCCACTTCCTCCTGATGAAGCTACCTTTATCTTCCCAATCCTGACATGACTGCTACTTCCATGCCCTCCCCTCAGCTGGTTGAACCTCATGGCAGTAGCCTGACTGTCCATTACCTGAAGGGTCCTGTTGCTGATAAAGATGTCTACCTTATCAGCTGAGCTGGGCAGCACATGATGCAGTTGGCTACAGAAGCAGCAAGGGGGGAGCATCAGCAGAGATGGAGGAGAATGGAATAAGTGGCATCTGAAGCCCAGAGGTGAAGAAGCAATAGTGTCATTTGCCTAATGTTGTATTACATAAATGATATAACTCACAGAAGAATTTGGTCTAAGGCAAGTGAAGTCCATTGCACTGAGATCCAGTAAAACAAGATTTCACTGTATTACTTAGTCCAAACCAAATTCATCAAAACTTACTCTTCAGTGTGATTTGCTAATCAGTGATCAAGAAGAAATACTGGTAAATGTTTAGCACGGCTAAAAATGGATGTAATTTTAATCACAATTAGTAATTTAACATATATTTAATTACCATATCAGCTGGACACTTATTCAGTTATTGAGACACGTTTTTATTAAGTGATACATTATAGAAGCACCACAATTGGTGGCAACACCTAAACAAATAGCAGATCTGGAGGTAAAAACTAAGTAAGGTCAGGTCTAATAAGTGACATGGTTGTGAAACCACCAGGAAACATCAGGATTGGAGCTAAACTGGGGCTAAACAGAGAGGTTGGAGGGGGGTTGGGGTTGGAAGAGAAGAACGCCATGACAAATACAGACATGTCCATGTAGTCTCATCAGGAGCTGAGCCCAACTACAGAGCGTGTTTTATTATTTTTATCGTATTTAGTATTCGTGAGAGGCAGAATGTTCTTCGTGAATGGATGCCTTTTCTCTGGGCATATTAGAAGCCAATGATAAAGGGGAAAAGGTATTTCCCAGTCCTCTAACTCTGTTTTGCTAAAGAATATCCTTTGCACATGCAACTAGTCTGATAATATTTTGCATTCAATATCAGTCAGCATTTTGACATGCTGTCAGGCACTGTATATTCTATAGCTCAAAAAAATAGCTGACATTTTTGTTGCAATCGGCTATTGTGGCAGTCTGTAACAGTATTTGATACATTTTGCATTAACTTAATTTATTCAGCAATCAGGAATAATCTTATATATAAAGACCAATAATAAAATTTAATATTTGATGTCAGATACAAACTCTAAAATTCATATGATCAATTTTGATTAAAATCGCAGTTTGAAAATCATTCACAAGTTCATTTCTAAATTAGCAAAAGGTACAAATGAATGTTTTTTTTTAAAAAGTCTGCAACAAATTATTTATTAATGGTTAAATAATTTAAGATAATCCATAAAATGCAGTATATGCAGCAATGTATTGCTGCTCCTTATGTAGCAGTCTTGCTGAAACTAAGTTAAGGTTTGGCTAGCATCTGGTAAGAGACAAGAGGAAGCTCAACTATTCTCTGAGCCTTTTTTTTCTGGGGGATTTGTCAGAAGTTTTGTATGCTATTTGGATCTTCATGGGGAAGAAAGTTGTGATCTAAATCAATAATGATGATGTGTGTTACTAACATCACAATTTTGGATTTTCTGATCTTGAAATAAAGGGCCATATTAATATTACTAAATAACTTACTGGTATAGGATTCTAAATATTTTATAGAAATAATGAAATCTTACCCATCTGAACATGTAATTCAATGCCAACCCAAGTACCAGTTGAAAAATCCACAGGCCCAATGTATCTTACTGTGCCAGTCTTATTATCATCAACATATACTTGCTCTCCTACTGCCAACCAGTTAGCATGTCCTTCAGAAGTAGTATCTTCAGAACTTGGGACATCTAAATGATTTTTTCCAGTGAAATCACCTGCTGGAAGAGAATCTGCATACTGCTGGCAACAGGAAGCCTCTTTTTCTCTGGCTTTCGACAAAGGATTTTCAATGCTGTTTGACAATCCTGATCTGGATTCCAGACAGCTCAAAGCGCTATCTTGGTCATGAACATTTTTTGAGAAAGATATGGCAGAGTTCATTCCAGCTGTTAAGAATTTTTTTCTTTTGATAGAAGTTTTACTTGCTGAACATTCAAATTCTTTTGCATTATCAACACCCATGAATTCTGTAAACGCATGATCCTCAAAAACATTTGAAACGTGCTCAACTGTTGCTTCTCGAGATGGAAATTCAATTTCATGTTTGTTAGAAGAGGAATCCAAAGAGGAACAATGTAACCTTGTAGCATTTACATTTGTGCTTTCAGACACTTGAATTTCTGTTGCTAAGGCACAAGTTCCTATGACTGGTGACACCAATTTCTTATATTTAGCAAAGTCCCTTTCTGGCTCTGAAACTCCTTGGTTTGACGATTTTAAAACATGGGTTAGGTGTGCTACAGAATGGTCATTTGAATCCAAATCCCTCATCTGATTGGCTAATTGGTCCATGCTTTCACTACATGGAATAAGCATATCCGATAATGTTGCATTAGAGGCACTGTGGGAAAAGTACCCACTTGTAATACTGCTTGTGGTAGGGCTACGAGATACTTCTTTCTCAATAACACAAGAGTTTATACAATCTCCTTTACTGGATAACCATTCCTTATTTTCCAGACTAGCATTGTAAACACTGAAGTCAGCAAATTCCACGGGCACATAAGGTTTCTTGTTATTAGCCTCCAAATCATCATCTTCCTCAGAGTCCTGCTAAATGGTAAAAGATGTAGTCAGTACTCCTATATTTTAAACAAAGGCAAAACAACTCATTAATGAACAAGAGATATGATTACTACCTAGTAAAGAAAGTACTGAGACTATTGTTTAGTCAGCATGGAATGAGAACTTAGTGTAACGTTTCAACGAAGACTCTAGCAGTCTTATCATTTCAAAACTAGTCATCTATTATATTAAACATCATGAACGTTAACCATTTACTTCATTCAGTGTAAGAATAATTATCTCAAATTATAAAGGCAAATATTGTAACTTTTTTAATGAAGTTACTTTTGTTAATTTTTCTATAATTAAATGCATTTAAAACTTTAGTTTATGGCAGATTCCAAAAATGTACAATCAAGAGAAAAACACTTAATTTTCTTACATTTTGATAAAATTATAAATGATGATTATATGAAAAAGAAGGAAATGTAGCTCACTATTAAACATTCAGGTTATGACTTAAAAAAATAATATAGGTTTGCAGCCCTTTTTATAAACAACAATAGTGAGTATCTCCCCTTAAACTGTCTTTTAATAAAGGGTAACTTCTTTATCATATGTTAGTCTTGTTATAACAGACTAGGAAAGTAACGCTGTTTCTCCAAATACTAAGAGCTTATTAACCTGAATTTAATTTCATTTTACTTTAGCAGAACTTATCAGTTTTAATTTTTAAGAGCACTTGCTATTCATATTATTCTTTTCGGGCCTTTGGCTGTAAAATAAACAAATATTATTCTCAACATTTGGTTTTTGTAGAAATGAAGGTTGCTACTTGCCAGATCTCTCTAAGAAGCTTTAGAACTGGGATCCAAAGTGCTGTATAAAGCTTATTCAGCAAATAGTGTGCATCCATCAGAATATTTGATATTCTTTCAGTCCCCATCAAGCATCATTTTTTTTAATCCATTCTGTTTTAACAGTTTGCCAGGATGGATCAGATGGAGAACAGTATGGTTTGAGAAAAATGAACATGAAGCTATTTGGTGCAAAACTAAGTAAATTCAGATTCTAGCATCTAAGAGTTTGAATAATAATATCAAATTCTAATTCAACTTTCATTATTTCATTCTGATAAAACTATTACCACAATATAGATGTTAATACCAGTTATTTTCTCTAATAATGCAAGTAATTTATAACTCTATAGATCTGTCTCTATAAATTGTTTATTAAGCTACCAACACAATCAGAATTGGTGCTGGAATGAAATGAAAACAAGCATATTTTAAAACCAATTGACTATCATATATAATCATTTGGTGTAAGTGTATCAAGATGCCAACTGTAGTGAAGGAATATGGAAAATCACTCTAGGAAAAAAAATCTAATACAAATGCCCACACTTCTTTACAGCATTCCCACCACTTTTCCACTTTAGGCCCAAACGTATTTGTACATCTCTCACCAGAAGAGCACAGTTTTTAAAATCTATATTATGAAAGGAATACAATGCATTCACAAAACCATGGTATTTTAATAGACATTCAGGTACTAGAAAAACTTCCATTTTTCCCATGGAATTTTGTTCTGCATATGGCATAGTTTCAAAAGCAATGCACAATCCAAAATATATTTTATAGTGCTTAAGTAAAGAAAAAGTCTCCTTTAGAACGAACTTAATTCCTGGTGAATACAGAGGTAAGTCCTAGCAGTTTTCTTGACAACAATATGAATACAGTCGGCCACTGCCTTCTTCCAGGGTGGTTTTTCAACTTCCCAATCTAGCCTACAGCCTGGGGTCTCCTAGTTCTGTCCTGTCTTAAGTACTACCCAGAACCAACTCTGCTTAGCTTGACTGGGTGCTACCACCTAAGTTGGCCTAAAGTGAAATATTACTTACTATGGCATTATGCAAAGTAACAGTTGCTAGAAAAACTAAATCCCAATGGAATAGTAGTTTATCTGAGCAGTTACCAAACACAGGCAATCAAGACAAAAGGGATGTTCACAGTTCTCTCACAATAATGTATAATTTTTATATGGTTTTATAACCATCATTATTGCAAGTACATAAAAACTTACATAAAAGATTCTAAAATGACAGTAGACATAAATTATACCTTAGGCCACAAACACAAATTACACCCAGTAATCTATGGTTTAAATGCAGAATTTCCATTGCACAGTGATTCTTTGTTTCTACTACATCACATTATATTTTTTGATAAATCAGCAACAGCCATCTGTTTCTCAGTAGAATTCATGCAGTTAATTATAATCTCTAAAGGTCTAAACAAATTTGCCTATCTCAATATGAAGGCACTAAGAGACTTTCCTTCAGTAGCTTCAGGCATCTTTACAGCTGGATGGGCATGGAGGAGACAGCTTTCTCCTATCTCAGTCCCAAGCTAGGAGTTGAACTTCTCTGCTGCTGTTTCAGCTTTAGGAACAGAGTCTAGACTTTCTCTTCCAGCCTGGCTTTTTGAGCTGGATTAATAAAAAAGTCAGGTTCTTCTTTACTGGGTTTTAACTATTTTATATTTTGTTTACTTCTTGATTATTAGCTATCCTAAGTGTCCTGTAAGTAGAAGGCTGAGGTAGAAATTGAAATAGTAATGGCCATGCTGTCCTCAGATGTTCACCTAACCCACGGGAACAATTCTCAGGGTTCAACAGACTTTTTAAAACTAGTCCAAATGGTCTAATCATTTCAGAATCTTCTTGTTTATCCTTCACTAGCTCAGTTATCAACAACAAAATATATCCAATCAACATCCCAGAACAAGGGGAAAATTCCTGGCAACCCTCTTCTACTCTGAAGAATCCTTCCAGGGAAGAAATAAAAGCCAGGGGAAAATTAGATTTTGGCAGCATTGTATGAACAAGACAATGAAAACCCACATTTTCTATACATGAAAAAAGTAGTTTTACTTTATAAAAGTATTGAATCTTGACCAAGATGTTATTTGATGAATGCTTTTAAATGAAAAGGCAGCTAGTTAATTTTAAATATAATCCCCTTTATGAACTGCATAATCCTCTAAGTTTATTATCTGAACTTTCTCTGAAGTATCTTGTGCAGTAAAGCAAACTGCAATGCATTAACTGGTGGTTTCTATAGGCTATAACACTTTGCTATCTATAAACCTTGTAAGACATATTAGAAAGTGGCCACTCCAGATGAGTTTAAGTTACACTAGGTGTTTACACAATATATCTAGATTCTAACATGTATTCATTATATACCTTTGGATATACTGTATGTCACAAGAGTACTAGTCATAATAGTTTGCTGATGCACACATCGGATTTTATCAGTTCAAGAACAAAGGGCTTATCAATGTTCATACCACTGAACCAGAATGTTCACATGGAGTATTCAGCATATTTATGTATTTATTTATGAAATTTAGAGGCCATCTAACTCCAAAAGGATTCTGGATGGCTTACACTAAAAATAGAAAACATTAAAAGGAAATCCGATGCATCCCAATCCTAAATGGCAGAAACATGATTATATAACACAATGGATAATGTTCCTTTGCTATAAAAGTGTTTTTAATGTTATTATTGCATCAACTATTGGGCATTTTATATTGTTCAGTTTTTACTTTCATGATGACTGGTATACCCTGATTTACCACACAGTAGAAGATAAAGACACTGTGAATGAGCATCACTAGATCACATCAGCTAGTAATAGGCTTATAAATGTAATGGAAAATGTAGTAATCACAAATATAGTGTAGTGGTTTAAGACACTGGAGTACAATTGGAAAGACAGGACTAGGATTTCTAAACATGGACAGGGTGAGGAGTATCTAGTTGTTTTTTTAAGCATTCTGGAAGGAAGTTTAGGGTTGATTAACCTTAAAACAGGCTTACCACATGTTTTTACCAAAAAACAGGATGGGAAACCTCTCAAATTCCAAAAACGCTTTACAAAAAATTCAAGGCCCTATTGAACAAAGATGGGGAGGAGGGAAAAAGAACCCTCCTTCGTAAAGGGCTTTTCACTTTTCCCTTTGCCCCATGCATCACAGCCTTTTTTATTCAGTCGAGTCCCTTGGCTTTCTATATAATATTGTCAAGGTGTTAAAAGGCCTGTTGTGGAGAACAGAGCAGGAAAATCTATTTCTGTCACCCTGTTATGCATGTGAAATCTGGATTCCGCCTTTTATGTTTTACTGAGTTGGCACATATACATACATGCACAAATGAATGGCAAATCTACCCTGTTACATGCTTTTGATATTAACTGTGCTCAGTATAAGGTAAGTTATCACTCTCATCTAAATACTCTATAAATTAAAAATGAAAAGTTCTGGAACATTGGTAAAAGTTGACAATCAGGGCCAATTTTTCAGATTTCAGTCCTGGGGGTTGGGAATGGAAAAAATAGTATTTCTCTTTAAATCCTATGCAAGGGAGTATCACTTTTTAAAAACTTAATTATTATAAACAAATAATCCGTCTAAAGCATAATCACAAATTATGGATTCTGTCACTTCTATAACCACCACCATGCAATAAAGAACACCGTATGCACACATTTTCCCTTGTAACTGTAGCATAAATGCTTATGACAGGACTTTAGAAGGGCCACCAGTCAGAAACAAATGCAACACTTACAGTCTTTGCCTCTTGTATGCTATTGTATTCTACTGGCATGCTATTGCCATTATTTCCTGACAGAACAACACAACCAGCATTATATACTTGAGATGATGGCATGCTCTGCAAAGGTTAAGATACACAAAACATCACACAAAGAAAATACTGATGTTAAACCATGCACGTTAGTACAACACAAAAGGTTCTCTTATTAAAATAATCTAGGCATGGCAAATTAATTACAGAAATCCATGCAGAATGAATTTTGGCTTTAAAAACATTAAGTTTCAAATATAGCGCTACAGACATGACAGCTCAGGATAGACGTTTATACATGCAAACATGTTTAAGCAAAAACATAATACATGCAAGAATGTTTAACAAAGAGAGGTGACACTGAAATAGCACCTCATTTAAATAAACAAAACAAGTTTAATACAGGATTAAATGCTTCATATCACACATACAAGCTGTGACCTCTTTCCAAGGTAAAAATAATTACTATCCACATATAAAGTCTAATATTGCTTAAATTTCTTCCTACTACTTACCTCTTTGCTAAGCAGAGGTCGAGTTTCAAGAGAGGCCTTTTTATTCTCTTCTTTTACTGGCATTAATGGTTTGAAAAATTTGGGTGGTTGTGGAGAGAAAGCTTTAAATGAGCTAACACTTGATGTGTGTGGATTCTCTGATTGCAAAATAAAAATACCATAAACATTCATTATTTGAACATCAACTGAAAAATAAATAGGCAAATAATGTGAAAGGGAAATAAAACTTTACAAAATATTTAGTCATGAAGATATTATTCATCACAATGTCTGTCATGGAATTGGTTAACATAATTTTGTCCTTAATCCTGCATCCCTGTTTATACAGAGAAATAACAGAGGATATTGGATGAAGTAGGATCATTCCCATTGCATAGGATACCTCAAGTTCAGTAATCCTATTATTCACCCAATCATTCTATGAGAATGAGCAGCATCACAAACTGACAGAGCCATTTAAAAGGCCAGTTCATATTTGATTATAAAACAAACGAAGAGGTGGTGGATGTTCCCTGAATGGTGTGCCCCACAGCAGGGAAATTTCCCTACAGCAAATACTATTTGAACCATAAGACTCTTTCTCACCAGCAACTGCCCTAATTTTGTATTCAATTTCCCAGCAATTTTAATAGAGGAAGCTCTGCCATCAGCTTATCTGTATATAGAACATTACAAAGAGAACTAAATAGGACATTTCAGAATCAAGATGTCTATAATTTTGTAGTCATAGCTCATGGCATTACATCAATTCTATTATGGTTTCAATCAAAGAAAAAACAGTAACTTGTACTGTTTCTATATAGCCAATGCATATTAAAATACCATTTGTGGTAAGCAGGACTGTGGGAAGGAACAAAGGAGGAGTGGTATTCAAATGTGAGAAGAGACAGCGTAGCCCAGATGTGAGAGCTGTAGGAAGAATTAACTCTGCTCTCTCAAGATTCTGTTTTTTGCCCCAGACCAGCATTAAAGATGCATTTTGAAATCAATGTGGTTTTCCTTCCTTGGTCTTGTCAGCTGTGTGGGGCTTGATGTTCATGTACATTGGTGATTAAAAATACACTGCAATACTAACACTGATCTCTTAGTAGTGCTGTTTTGGCTTTTTTTTTTTAATAGCTTTTTAAGAAACCCTCTTCCTCTACTTTCATACTGCCATAAACATGCACATTCTTGCTGTGCTTCTCTTTTGTACATCACTGTACATCATTCTCAGGGGAATTACTCTCTTTATAGTAATGTTATTATGTCAAATGCAATATGCATTGATGGCAGAACATAAAATAATAATTTACTAAACAATGAAAAAGGTTTTAAGCCAGGAGTCTCAAACTCAAATAAATATGGGGGCTGCATTACATAAAATGTGCTAATCGGTGGGCCATGTTCATACACATGGAAAAATGCAACAAATATTAAATATTAACATTAATTACAGATTATTATTCATAATTAATAATTAAAACAAATTAAAATGACATTATTGGTAGTTAATAAGAACAAAAATATGTTGCCTACTATAAAACAGTAAAATATTATGTTGCTGTGGCTGCAATTTCCAACCTGTTGTCCCACACTCCACCTTGTTCTGCATACCCCTTGGCACCAAGTAGGACAAACGGTGACATCAGCAGCAATGCTCCCTCCGCATGCCTGCCCTCAATCACATGCCAGTGCAGCACCCATCCATGAGACAAGGAAGGACGGCAGCAGTGGACAGCAGGATTTGGGCTCTGGCAACACTGGAAGTTCCCGAGCCATAGCAGGCTGCCTATGTTTCCACTGCTGCTGGAGCTCAAATCCCAATGCGGTGGCTATGCAGGCCCCTGCTCTCCGCCACCGCTATTCTGCCTAGCCAGCAATATTTCAGCTTCAGCAGCTCTGGAAGATTGCAGGCTGCACAAAAGAACTCGGATCCACATACGGCCCTCAGGCCACATACGTGAGATCCCTGTTTTAAACCAAGTTGGTCAAGAATTTAAAGCATCATGTGATGGAACGTAACCGTGTGTGTGTGTATGTAGGACATGCTTTATGTATCAGGAGTTATATGGAACACAGGGACCAGTCTTATGCAAGATAAGATTATTTCTTCATCTTTCAGATTTTGACCAGGAAAATCTCTCACAATGTCCAAAAATAATCATGCCTATCATCTGTTACTGATTCTTTGAACTGAACATGCTAGTTAAAGGTATCTGGGACTTCCTACAAAGCATTCTAGTAACACTGGTTACTAGGCAGAAACATCACCATTTAATTCCAGTGCATGAGGTCATTTGTAACTTGTCTATCTTTAATTATGGTGCCTGGACCTGTGAAAGTACAACCTTGTTACTAAAGCGAGGACAGAAGTTTTAGAAAGAGCTCCTGTTCCTCATTCTGACTCCATGATTCATCACTGTTATCCTGGCCCTTTTCTAAAGCACTTGAAATGGTAAAAGGTGATCCATAAATCATTTTAATAAATAAAAAAATCATTTTTATTATCTCATTAACTTTATGAGATAATATTGTTGACACATAATGGCTGGATAATGCGTTTTTTGGCTGGATGAGAATCTGAATGTAAAACTTCCCTTAGTTAAAGGAAAATATTAAATATTAGTCCTCTGGATTCCTTCAGATGTATAGATATAAAAACCACACCTTTGAGATTAGAATGTAGTGGCTAGAAAACTGGATCTAAACCAGAGATAGGATAGGGAAAAATCAAATTAGAACCTGAGAAATCTGAAGGAATAGAAATATATCAGGGTAAGTTAAGAAAAAAGGGCTGTGCACCACTTAGGATTCAAAGAGAAAAGGCACTCTGGATCCCTGTTTGCAACTTCTTACCCCAAATGTATATTGTCCTGTGATTGTGCTGCAGCTATGGAGGGCAACCACACAATCTCAGGAAGACACAGCTGATTTAAAGAGTTGCAGTCTGATGCTATGGGAACACATCTGCGTTTTTCGAAACACTTTTTCATCACTGAATCTAAAATCTTGCATAGCCCTGTTAAAAAACAATGGACAAGAAACGACTTTATAGTTCAGCAACATTATTTCTTCAAAAGAGTTTCCTATTTAGGTTATCAAGAGAATCCTGGGAAGACAGATTAATCTGGGAAGACAGATTAAGGGAATTCAGAGTGCCCTAAATCTGTGGCTGTGGCAAAAAATATTGTTTGCTTAGATTACAACACCATAAAACTTGCCTGGGCTGAATAATTTACACATGAAACAAATGCACCAGGGTTTAAAGATAATGTAAATATATTTCATACCATTAATTTCACTTTTATTAGTTTATAATTGCATCAATAACCCAGAAAATGAAACAAAAGAAAAACTTACCACTGTTATCTTTATTTTTATGAGGTGAATCCCTTGGTAAAGTACCATAACATGATACATCCTGATAACTAGAAGAACATTCTAAGATGTCTAGATGACCTTCCAACCAACCCTTGTGATATAAATAGAGAGAAAAAAAGGAATACATTAACTTTCATGTAAAATATCAACATTTTCAAAGTTCAGTGGCTTTCAACAGAAATTCCTCTCTCCTATACATTTTCTACATCACTAGTGGTTTGGGACATTAGTGCAAGTTCTATGATTACTGGGGCTTTGGATCAATTAATAGATGAAAATTATTAATATTTATCATTATTCCCTCTAAATGACAAAAACTGCCTACCCAGTAGCAGTATTTACAATTACAACATCTACTGATAATCCCAATTTGGACCTGCATCATTTTCAGCCTCGGAAACACCTGTTCTATTACAAATGATTATTAAACCTTATAACAAATCTTATAATTACTTCTGTAAAACCCTGTTAATGATCAATCAACTTTACAGGCAAACTTCAATGGCTGCATAGAATAAAAATTAGAGCTTCCTATTTTACCTAGACAATGGGAAGTATTAATATCAGCGTCAAACACTTCAATATATTTTAGATTACATCTTATGCAAAAAAAAATATTCTTTCAGTCCACTGCCCTTATATAGAAAAGCTTGAGTAAACGGTGACGTTACTGAAGATGCAATGAGGTCAATGCTTCATTAAACTATATGCTTATACAGTGTCCAGTACAGATAGTCCTTGCTTAACAACCTAATTGGGACCAGAATTTCCATCGCTAGGTGAAGTGGTCATTAGGCATCATGAGACTGAACCGCTTAGCGATGGCAGATCCCAGTTGCGGTTGTTAGGCCAGGACCGCACCGTCATTACGCAAGGACCTCACGTTCCTCTTGCTCTGCCATGCTTGCCTCCGCTTCAGCTCCTCCCACTGCCTATCTCTCCCCCAACTCTGCCCTTTTGGCCACCCTGTACTCTGCCACTGCCACCTACCCCTGCCACCCCCAGCTAACCTTTGCTGTCTTCTTCCTTCCACTGCTGATCAGGCACGCCTGGCCAAGGCAGCTGCTGACACTTCGCGAGGCCGCAAGAGATGGGAGGAGATAGGTGCATGGGGGCAGCTGAAGCATATGCTGCGATTGTAAATGTAGCAGGCTGCCAAGCACCCCAAATTTGATCGCGTGACCATGGGGGTGTTGCAAAGGCCTTAACTTCGAGGACCAGCTGTAACTACCTTTTGTTCAACACCATCGTAACTTTGGATGGTTACTGAACAAAGAGTCATTAAGCGAGAACTACCTGTGATCATTCCCCTTTGAGCAAAAGTTATTACACATTTTAACAATTGTGAAACAACCTTCTCAGATGTTTATATTCTTTTTAACTATATTCCTATTGCATGCTAAAAGACTTATCCTTCAGCATGGGCCAACTATTCAATGGTTTACAGCGGCATATTTTTCAAAAACTGTGTAAAAGTATCCAATAACAGTTACTGGATCCTTTGTACTTGGTGTCTTTGTACTTGATACAATTTACATTGTAGCTATCTTTATTGCATCTCCTTCCCCATCAACCAAGAGAAAACAAGTTCTGTTGAATTTAACAGGTATTCACAATTTTTTTTCCTACTCATTAATACCAAGTACCTATTCTAAACAATCTGCAATCATTTTCGTAAATGTTGATATACATGATTTTAAATAATACCTAAATAATGCTGTATTAAAAATGAAGAAGAAAAGGATTTATATTCTACCATATTTTCAAAACACTTTAAAAGACTAAGTATATAGCAAATAATTCCAATACCTTATCTTCATCACAGCCAGAAAGATCTAATCGACTAGAAGATACCTAAAATAACAACAGCAGCAGCAGCGATTTTAATCCAATGAGTGCTATCAACCTGCTAAGAGGTTACACTCCAAGGCAATCTACTGCTAAGTTTAGACACATCTATACATGATGCTGACATTCATGGCAAACAAACCTTAATGTACAATTATCATATATTTAGAATTTATTTTTCTAAATGCGATTTTGAGTGTATCTGCCAAATAGTTCTTGAATATATTAAAAACACAACTTAGATTTTAATTTGTCTTTTCAAAACATTTACTCAACTGACATGGTCAACTACTGACAGAAAGATTATAGGTAGCTTGGAAACCAACTTATTTTACTAAGTGGGGGTGGGGGGAATTCCCTACTATTTAACTTAAACCATTTTTCCATTCCATATCTTAATCTGGGTATTTGCAGGTCCACCTTTCTGCCCAATGCCCATCCTATAAGGTCAGGCAGAGTTAGCATATACCAGGTCCCATTAACTAAACAACACGTTTTGGACCCAGGAGGTGTCCCTTGTCCTTTAAAACATTTTCCCCAAGATCTGTACAGTACCAACCCTGCTATCATTCAGAAAGGCCTCAAAAAGCTGGTTCTCTGGCAGATATTGGGTAGGGGCAGCTTGAGAGCCTGCTGGTTGGGATATAACTGAAGTTTCTGTTTCCTTGTGTGTGGCTGCTTTATCTTTTTTATTCTTCCTTGTTATTACAATGTGCCTTTAATGCTCTTTGTAAGCCACCTTGAGTCACTTTGTGATTGGGTAGCCTTAGAAACTGAGTCAATAAATAAAATGCCCCAAATAAAATTGTAGATTGCCACAAACAATGAGCAGAAATCTACTAGTTTTACATTTCAGAAAATGCCCATTTATTACACAGTCTGAAGTTATGGGCATTTGTCGACAACATTAACATTTATAGTAATACCGGAGTGTATCACCTTAGAAGATTATCTTACATTGTGAACGTTTGGTGTGCTAATACTCCTTTGTATGTGTCGAGTCTTAGCAGAAAGAGCTTCTTTGACTGTGACTGCCTGTGTTAAAATAGAAGGAATACACTCAATAATACCTCCTTTAATATAGCTAGGTGATTAACAAGCAATAGTGTGTGTGTGTGTGTGTGTGTGTGTGTGTGTAAATAAGGCTCCATTCTCAGTATATATATATATATAGATTGCAACATAAATCATGTTTCAGGATATGTAAGAATTACATTTATTTATATAGCATACCCTTTCTTTACTTTTGCATAATCCAATGATAATCATCTTCATTATCTCAAGACACAGCAAGGGTTGGTCTTCACTTTAAAAATGTAGCTCGGAAAGTAAGTTTTTAAAGTGATCTGCCATCCACTGAATACTAAAGTAATGACAACATTTATTCAGGAAACATCAGGGATGTCCAGTGCTTCAGATCAGATGCAGAAACAATGCTTCGGAGGGCACATGGGTGGGCATGCCACACCTGTTGATGCCTCCTTAAAGAAAACTGCATCGTTTCCTGGGTTCACACAGTAGCCATTCGCTCCCAAGGAAACGCATTCTTAAGTAAGGAGACACCAACAGCAGGCCCATGCCTGCCCCAAACACCACCAGTGACCCCTTACTTTGAACCCTGACCCTTTTTTGCTTTGGATTCAAAATGCTGCTCATACCTAGAAAACAACTGAAACAATTTAGCAGCCCTGAAGCTTTCTTTCTATTCACCTGTCTCAGTCGTTCAAGACTCAAGATATTTTCGACTTGTAATACCCCACGGATATACTTTTCAATGTATGTTTCACCATCAGATGTGCCCTCGTTTTCATTTCTGGCTGCCATCAGAGCTAGAGTCTCTCGATCCTCAATTTCTTCTGTGGCCTAAAATTTAAATTGCAGGTTTAGTGTAGGATGGCGACCTTCCTTAGTTCAGTCTGCAACAAGGTTCATGTCAGAATGATTCAGTATGGAAAAGCGGTTAGGTATTGAGCACAGTTGTATTTACCTTTGGTATGTTTGATACTATTTCATAGGTCACACCACAAGCATACCATATATTTTTTAGAGATATCCTTCGTTTGAGACTTTGTGTAAAACTCTGGGAAGAAATGAAACAGTAAGTGAGCAAATTACTAAAAAGTTCTCTAATCCAGAACATTAAATAGATATTAAATATAACTTCTCAGATCTACTTCAGGCATAGCACATATATGAAATTTTAGAAAAAAGTATGGATTCTTTTTTGTCATATGGGATCAACACATATCTATTATTTAAGTCCATGGGACATGCTTTCAAACTGCTAAAACTAAATGGGAACACACTCAGTTAAGTGATAGGACAGAAAACTGTTAGGCATGACATTAAAGCCCTTTTGAACTTTTCAAGGATGAATGAGATTTAACTATAATGTTAAAAATGCATGATGGGAAACTGCAATCATCATCTTGTGCTTTTCCAGTATCAGATATATGTGGCTTTTACAGATATCCGTCTGACATAGTTGTAAGCACCTGCTCTAAAATTAATGCATCCTACATACAGGAACTGTTCAAATTACCAGTGCAAATTAAAAGGAAATCCTATGTATAAAAATACTGTCACAGAGACTACACATACTTTGGACAATTACAACATTTTTAAAACAGTGAGATATCATACTGATTTTACTCAGTGACATTTACTTTTGGATTAAACTACAGGTGGAAATGGAAGAATACTGAATGGAAGTACATCTAACTTTATTACATCTCATTTTTCTTTCAACTGCTAAAGTGATAAAAATGGGAAAAATATGACCAAAACAGAATAAACAGAAAGATCTAGAATATATCAACACATTGCTTACCTGTTTATTATAAATATTAGCAGCAATCCTTTTACGTAACACTAGTTCCATTGCAGCAGGATGGCTGAGTTGGACTGTAATCTTGAGAATCAAATATATTCTCTCATTCTGAGGTGTTACTCTGTTTAGGTGGACTGAATCATGCACAGAAGAGTCCCAGGCTGCAGTGGCTGAAATCTAAAGGCATGGGTTGGTAGAATGTGAAACAGAAAACTCACCTAACCTCTATGTGGATCTGAAGTGAAAGACATTTTTTTAAATAATCTCTTTAAACATCTCAGTGTTAAATTTTTTTCTTGAGAAACAAGTCTAAACAAAACACAAATTAAAGTTAAATCAAAATACTGTAAAATTATGCTGAAACACAACAGAGTTGGCATAGTTGTTCAATAAAGAGAGGGCAAGAACGAATGAGTGTTAGAGATTTGAATGAAATAATATTAATCATATAATAGGCCATCAGTAATAGAACTAGAATAACCATAAATCTACTTGCTAGTAATTACCTCATCCTTAATGTGCTTTATTATCGGCAGATAAAAAAACTGACTTCCATGCTCTTTTGGTAGTATTGAATTCACTCCTGATGCATGTGGACCTATAAGCTGTTCATTGGCACTAAGATCATCAGCTACCAGCAAAGAAAATGAAATTACAGTTAAGGCAGGTCTGGCTTTAAATTCTACCCAGGACCATGTGGGTAGAACTACAACAGCAAACAAACATCAAAGAAATCCTAAATGCAAGTTAGACTACTGAGAAACACATTTCTGATCAGTGGCAATCAATATCAACAGCTGCATTCTATGTTTTTTAAATGAGGACAATTACTGGGGGGTTTGGTATTTGAGTTATCTTAAGTGGAACCTAAATTTATTACAGTACCTGATAAAACTTACTTTTATTCTTTTTAATCCATTCAATCGTGTCTGATTCTTGGAGATTGCCTGAACAAGTCCCTGCAGTTTTCTTGGCAAGGTTTTTCACAAGTGGTTTGCCATTGCTTCCTTCCTAGGGCTGACAGAAGTGACTGGCCCAAGGTCACCCAGCTGGCTTTGTGCCTAAGGCGGGGCTAGAACTCCCTGTCTCCCAGTTTTTAGCCTGATGCCTTAACCACTACACCAAACTGGCTCAAAACTATTTAAATGTCTATGACATCCTTCCATGTTTAGTTCCAACTAAATACAGCAGATTCTATGGCTTTAATAACAGCCAGCTTCTTGCTTTGTTTACCACCCACCATTATGAAGAAATTGAAAACCTACGTGCAATTTTTTTAATACAGATTTTGGATTTTTTTATTGTTGTTATGTTCCAATAAGCTACTTTTTCGTTTGTGAGATTTACCATGGTATATTACACTACCCTGCCTCAGCAGAAACAAGACCTAGACAACCTAAATTTTTATTAAGATTTTATTAAAGTATGTCTTCTCATATTTTAGAGCAGTGTTTCTCAACCTTGGCAACTTGAAGATGTGTAGACTTTAACTCCCAGAATTCCCCAGCCAGCATGCTGGCTGAGGAATCCTGGGATTTGAAGTCCACACAACTTCAAGCTGCCAAGGTTGAGGAAACACTATTTTAGAGGGATTTTATTGCCCAAGACTGGACTGTTCCCAATACAATCAACAGTCTAATGCTGTACCTGCCAAAAGTCACTTCCTATTTAAGGCCCAGTTGAAAACTTACTATTTTTCCATGTAGCACTAAACTGGATCATGAACTGATATATCCACCTCACTACCAAACTAGAACTTACCATTCAAATCAAGAAAAAGTACAGGGACATGTGTTTCCATTCCAGGAGGTGGGACCCTAATAACAAAGAAATATATCAATCAATAGATTGAATCAACTTGCAGAGATATTTTAATGGAAAAGCCCAAATCGTTTTTTAAAAAGAATGCATTAATATAAAAGATTAACAAAATGTTCTAGTGTAACTACAGACCCACATAGGAGCCCTTCTGTTCCATGCCATGTAACACCTCTGCTTTGCAAGCTGCACTGGTTGCCAGTTTGCTTCCGAGTGCAATTTGAGATGCTAGTCGCTACCTATACAGCCCTACATGGCACAGAGCCTGGTTACTTGGGGGACAGCCTGTCTCCCATAGTATCTGCCTGACTGGTTTGATCTGGCAGGGTTGGCGTGCTCCAGGTTCTATCAATTAAACAATGCCACCTATCAGGACTCCAGAAGCACACCTTCTCTGTAGCACCACCTGCCCTCTGAAATGAGGTTCCCCTTGAAATTCTAATGGCTCCCACCCTACTGGGATTTCTTCGCCCAGGCCTTTGGAGAGGATGACTGATGTTCCCTTTTTCCTTTCTGTTATCCTCTGCCATTGTTGTCCTTTGTCTTCTGCTGTTTTCGTGTTTTCTGTATTATTCTTTGATTTTCTAATGTTTTAACAATTGTAAACTGCCCAGAGTTGCTGGGAGTTGGGCAGCATATAAATTTAATAAATTATTATACTAAAAAGTTTAGGGCTGGTTGGCAAACTGAGCGCTTATAGCGATGTGGATGGAAAGAAATTTCAGAAGAATGAGAAATATGGTTTATCTTCTTCAAACTCTCCCTAAAGCATGAGAAAATGTATGACCTGATCTCCATAATTTTTATTCTGGTCATTCATTTATTTATCAAATAGGTATACTGTCATTTTTCAAAAACAACTCTCAACAATTAACAACATAATACAACACAGATATAATAAACTAATAAAAATGTAGAAAAATAATTCAACTCATTAAATTTAAATGTCTATGGTAAGTAGTTGCAAAAATCAAAACCAAGCAAAGCATCATCCTAACAATGGGACAGCATCATCATCCATCACCCAAAGCTCTCTGGAATAACTCATTTATTGCTTCCAGAAAGCAATAAATGATGAGCCGATCTAATTTCCAGGGAGAGACCATTCCACAATACAGGGCCTATAATGGAGAAACAGTACCTCCTGGTCTTAGACCCTCTAACCTACTGTTTCCCAACCTTGGCAACTTCAAGAGACGTGGACTTCAACTCCCAGAACTCCCCAGTCAGCTTCCCCTTGCTGGCTGGGGAATTCTGGGAGTTGAAGTTCACCTCTCTTAATGTTGCCAAGGTTGAGAAACACTGCTCTAACCTCATGAAAGTAGGAAGGCACTAAACTTTTATCTTGGAATGAATGTACTGAATAGGTTAAATCCTGAAAATACCTTGATGCCAAGCTATATAAAGCTTTAAAGTCAGCACTTTGAAATGTACCTAGAATCGGGGCATGCCACACTGATTTAATATGTTTTTGGTGACTAGTGCTAGCTAATAAGCAGGCTGGCTGTTGACACTGGATAGGGCAAAAATTTGAAAGCATCACTGGCTTTTCAGGCTTTGTGCTAACCCTGAAGCACAAGCAGTTTTGAGTGAGAAAGCAGATGGTGGTGGTGGTGGTGGTGGTGGTGAGTATTGATGATTTCACTCCTGTGATTGTCGAAGACCTCATGCAATAATTCTGAAACTTCAGATGAGATTTGACAAGCTATATTCAGATTTCAGGCAAGGTCTCATTTAGGAATTATACAGATGCCCCATCATTCATCTAGGTAATAAGACATTAATGCCTCAAACCTGACCATTCCATCTCTAATTCTTTTTTCCCCTCTTTAAATTCATTGCAATTAATAATTTTGGAAATCATGATCCTTAGATCCTTATAGGACTATTTAGAAATTGTAGTAACATTTTCTTTTATTTTAACAATTCTGTATTCATCCACACTATATGCAGAAACTGCTATCATCTTGAGTTCCTGGATGAAAGATGGGAAGAAATCAAATAAATAATATGGATGAGCCTATTACTATTTATCTGGAAATAAATTGAGGTCTCACCCAAAAGATGATCCCTCCTATTTTCCCCGATAACAACAACTGTGTAAAGAAGATTGGGCTGAGAGTGTGTGATTAACCCAAGGCCATTCAGGGCTGAGATTCCCAACTCCTAGTCCACCATCTTGTACCACACTGGCTCTCAGCCTGAATGATACAGTATAATGGATCTATATGTATAACTACTGTACAACTGCTGAAGGAGGAATTAATCCTTCCCATATATTTTAATTCTCCAAACTTTCTGTTGCAATCAGACTTGGAAAAAGTATTCCAAAGATAGCCCTAGAAAACTGTACCATGCCTAACTGTACCACTAGTGAACAGAGGGAAAAAGTGAGATCAAATGAATTATTCTTTATTATATGATGATATATTACCCTATTGCAAAATTTTTATTGGGAACTTGTTTGCATTTGTACTATGTTGCTAACTTTTCTCAGAGCATCAGCAAGATGTGATATAAAATTCAACATTAAAAAATCCCCACACACATTATAACACAGCAACTTCCTATCCCTGCATTTCAATATCGATATGAACTTACTTTAGATGCACAATGTGATGCAATGACACTCTCCACCTACCAATTTGCAGGAGCACCTGGAATACCACTGTTTGGTGCTGGGACCAGCACAGCATTTCTCTCTTCTGTAAGTCCCACCCATTGTTCTACAAGCCTTGCTTCTCTTTCTATGTCATCTTCTGTTTTCTCTAAAATGCAAAGTAACACGTAGAGAAGGCAAGAGACAGCAAACTAGAGCCAAAGCTTTTAGGATACAGTACACTTCGTTCAATATCTTGGAGGGAGATGTGGCAGATCATTTTTAAATTAACAATGGACAGAAATCAGCTCTAACAGAACTCATGATAATTTCTGTCACTGAAGTAGATATCCAGTTTCACTTTATAGTGAGCTAAACAGCATCATGGTTGCCATATTAAACATTATTTTCAAACTATGTAATTTTCAAATATTAAAATAAATATTTGTAGGATGCCACGAGAACAATATGCACTATCTTTAAACAACACAAAACAGAGTTGTAAAGCAAGCTAAGCCACAAGGGACACAAACCTTGTTTATTGCTGATTTTTTTAATTTGCTCATCTAAGTACTCTTTGCGTTTTATTAGAGCTTCTGACCATTTCTCTCTCACGCAGTTCAAATCTTCCTCCTAGGAAAAAAAAAAGAGCATATATCCAAAATGGTAATATACATATTTAATTTTCTGCAGCTTCAGGTTTGACTGGAGAAGGTTATTTAATCATTCTGATTATTGATACAGGGAAGAATAAATACTTCAGTCACAAGAGAGTCACAATAAATTGCCTCAAAAGGTAAGCTCACCCAAATTGCAAATAGCAGAAAGAAAGAAAAGCTGGAAATGCACCAGATTTTTCATAGGTAGAAAGATTTTTCTATGTCAAATTTGTTTTTGTAAATGTGTGATTTAAATCTAAGCAGGAAAGTAATGCAGCAATCCACAAATTATTTAGTAGCATATGGAAGTGATGATTAAATCAATATAAACACCCTTAAAACTGCATTAATTCCTTCATAATTTGCTATTACCAATGCAACTAAATCATCCCCATGCAAAACCAAAACCATGCAATCATGCTTTCTGACATTACAGGAATGTTTCATCTGTTCCTTAAAATACATGATCAAGAAGCACCATAAGCAGCTTGAAGCACATTAGTAGCTAATTTGGGCTCAAACTACTTGTGAGAGCAGCTAAGTTCAGCTCAGTTGTGTATTTAAACTCGGATCTATGCAAATCAAAAAGAAAGGAGTGAGGGGAGTACATAACTTTTGCCTGCTTCAGTTTACCTTCCCATAGTCTGACCCTTGAAGCCACTTGCCCTACAATCCAGCTTAGAATCAGAAATGCACCCAATCACAGAGAGGACTGACTGGGGGAAAGGGCTGCAGGAAATTATCAATATTTGCACTGGAGAAAGGGAATGGGGTTCAGCTCTCATTGCCTATAAACCCCTTAAATTGGATCCGTATGATGGGGTCCAATCTGGGTCTCAGCATATAGATTTACAAGTAGTTCAAGCTAGGTTTCCATAACAAGTCACTGTACAACTTATTAAATTATTTCAGGATATGTTGAAATTAATACCTGTGCTAATTTTTCTGCTTCTTAGAAGTTAAAAACTTCTATTAGTTTTGAATTAAAATGTATTATTTAATTCAGAAATCTATTAAAGGTTACTATTAGGGAAAAAGCATTTATAGGATATTTTAAAAAGTTAACAATACAACTAAAATTTAATTTAAATTTGCATAACATTAAATCATAATAAAATTTAAAATAAATTCTGGATGATTACTATATTTAAAAATCTAATAGGATTTCATATGAGACTAAAATGTAGATGTTCATACATTAAAAAAGCATTTAGCTTTATGCAAGAATTATTCTGTCAAGTAATGCACTAAGTCTGAGCTGTGTTTTGTTTGGTTATATAAATAGCCTTCTTAGGAAAGGCAGTGCTGCTTGCCTGAATTCCATCGATATATGAAAACGTTTCTTTTCAGGCAAGCATTTTAGTTATGAAGTTGTTCGTGTTTTTATCTATTAAAGAAGCATCTGTTATCTTTTTATCTATTGCACTAATAATGCTGTTTTATTGTTGTTCTGATTATCTTGCAAGCCACTAGGAGCGTTTTTAATACAAAGGTTAGCTAAATGCATTTTCAATCAACAAATACAGTGTATGGTATATTGATAGTTACAGATGCCAAATGTAACAATACAGTATATGGTCAAATTTTATCTAAATAAATGAATCTTTAAAGCCAGATATTACTTCAAAAGCTAGTATGGTTTGTGCTAATATTCTAGAAACCCTTTGGAGTTGATGACAATTAGCATTAGCTGTGCCCCATGCCATGTGATTCAATAGCAACAGCAGCAATACCTGATAACTATCCATATCACCATCATCATCATCTCCTTTCTGATGGAAAAAAATAAGCTTTATAAACACACAGAACATGCATTATTGGTAACACACCTCAACAAATGCAATATACGTGCAACTTAGATTTTGAAAACCATCACCAAATTAGCCTCAGTAGTCCACTAACACTGCTCAAGGAAGCAATCAGTTGTCTCTCCTCTCATACTGTACATAAACTATCAAGGATGTGGGAGCTCAGGCTTCTATGCTGCTGAGATGAGATATGTCAGTTACACTTTCTCAAAGGAGATAAACACTATAAATGAGAGTTCCATGCAATCAGACAAAAACTGGAAACCCTAGTTCAACAATTCTGAAGTCATGCTTGAGGGGAGAAGTGCACATCTGGTCTTCCATCACCCAAAATTTGTTCTCAGTTTATAGGTTCTAGTTTACAAAAATGGACATTTAAAAAGTCAGCAGGTTATTTAAATGGGGGAGAGGGGGAATCATATGAGCAAAGATTTGAGATATGTGAGAGGGAGGGAGGGAGAGAGGGAATGAGAATATTAAGAGCTCATGACTTCAGCTTTGCTGGTACATATGCTTCTTCCATACTGCCCAGGACTTGTCTATTCGACATTCCATATCTCCCAATAAAGAACTGGTGATCTTATAATGACCCACAAGTAGTTCAGAAGGAAGCGGTATCCCTTGTATATAGTATTCATTCTAACACTGATGCAGTGTTCCATTTATGTGTTACAGGGTATAAACTTTGAGAAAGCAACTCAAATGCACATATGGACAGCTATGTTACATGCCACCACTGAAAGACCAAATCTGCACCATGCTTTAATATTTCAATATTGAAAAGGCCCAGTTTTCCTACCTGGTAACTGTCTAAGCCCCGCTGCAATTTGGTTGATCTGGCAGTCACACAGCCAATGGAAACAGACAGAATAGCTTCAACCATAAGTGGCAATGTTCCTGAGTGCTGCACTGGTTTAACTACCACCTGAACTCTACGAGAATGACCCTGCACAATTTAAAAAAAAAAAGGGGGGGGGTGGAAGTAATATAAAAATGTACTAATACGCTAGCATTATTTTTAAGAGGAGAAAATCCAATCTATTATACCTGTCTAAGTTGGAAAATTCCTCCTGTGTTTACATCTTTTGCCTGGTGGAGCTCCACAGCTGCATAATCCCCAATTTCATTTAGTTCTTGAATTGAAACCCACATTTCTATTTGACGTGTTACTTCATTCCACCTAAAAGCATTAAAAAATCTAATCAATATGCTTTTCAGCACTCCCAGAATACCTAATTCCCGATGAAGGTTCAAGGATAATATACCTGTCTCTCAAGGTCCTAGATTTTGCATGAAGAGAATCCACCTCCCATATGGAGCTCCCATTTCCAGCACATCTGTGACCCCAGACCTCAATAGCAAGAGCTCCGTCTGCAATGAACTCCAGAAATTCCTCTGTTACATTTACCACATAATCCTAAAAAATTGGAACATTTACCACAGAAAACATAATATATCACATGTATACCCTGTATGGTAAAGAAGAAATAAATGGAGTTCCTGGAATCAAATTGGATTGCAATTATAGCGAAGAATATGGCTAAAGCTGACAGAGAATTCCATGAATCAATTCATCTGCACCAATATGCGTACCATGCAGATTCCAGGTCATAGTTACCAGATTTCTATTTTATAACAATAGAATATTTTCACAAATAATCAAAATCCAGTTTTTATAGTGGTGGATACACTGTCTTTCGTATTCAAATCTCTATCTCAGAATGACAAGCCTGAACTTGTAATTATTGGCCTCCATCAGAAAAAAACGTAAAATTTAACTTTTAAGTTACCAGATTACCTAATTAATCACTCTGATAGGTACGTAATGTTAAATATATTTTCTTTCTGCTTTTAATTATTATATGCTTTTCATCGGTTCTGTTCGTTTTAGCTAAAAGTTTGGGGTGTGTGTGTGTTTGTGCCTTCGAGTCAGTGTTGACTCCTGGTGACTGCCTGGACTAGTCTCTGCAATTAATCTTGGCAAAATTTTTGTAAGTGGTTTGCCATTGCCTTCTTCCTAGGGCTGAGAGGAAGTGACTGGCCCAGCTGGTTTCATGCCTGAGGCAGGAATAGAACATATCCTGATTTCTAGCAGGGTGCTTTTAACCTCTATACCAAACCAGATCTCTTCACTAATGATTTTATATTAATTGTGAATATTGAAAACTAACTGAAACTGTAGCCTGAGAAAAGCTTTTTTGAACAGTAGATATAAATCCAATAAAGGATTTATATCTACTAAAGGTAGTCCTCGAGATTGCAGTTGGGAGCGCAATACCTGTTTCTAAGTGATGTGGTGGTAAAGCACAATGTCACATAACTGCATTGCTTAGTGACAGCAATCCAGTCCAGGTTGTTGTTGTAACCCCAGATGCATGGGTGGTGAGAAGTGGAGAGAGTCCCAGGTAAGGAGTGTGGGGGTGCCACAGGGGGATGGGAGAGGCCCTGGGAGGCCCACCTCAGGGCACGCACAAGTTGGGAGAGGGGGGTGTTGTGGTGCAGTGCACGCTCAGGAAGGCCAGGGAAAGAGTATGTGGGGTGTATGCGAGTGCAGGGAGGCCAGGGAAAGAGGTTGCAAGGTGCGTGCATGACCACGGGGGCACTGCAATGGCCAGAACTTCAAGGACCAGTCATAAGTCCCTTCGTTCAGCACTGTCATAACTTTGAACGGGGTCGCTGTACAAATGGTCATAACTTGAGGACTACCTGTATTTTTCATTCCTTTTTATCCTCTGATACCAACTGTCCAAAAGAAAGTGACTTCTTACTCTTTTCTCTCACCAGACCCTTTTAAGAACCTCCTTTTTCCATTGGTTTTCTCTTAAGTTTAAATGAGCTATTCTCTGAAATCATTTTTTACATAGACTCTTCCTCTTAAAACTAGGCAAGAGAACCCCTATCTTAAAACTAAAGTAGACATGTTGTTAAAGCAATGCTCATTGTGTGTACTTGTTTTTGAGATACCTATGAACTATACTTAGTTTGATGATGTGAACAACTAAAATGATCTGTGCTTGCAAACCGATGCTGAACAGCTTGCATTGTCTTTATTCATATGAAAAAACACTGAGGTTTTAAATAACCCTTTTATCGTCATTGTATATATAGTATACAAGTCAAAAACATAATCATGATGTTCTAAAGAGAAGCAAATAATTACCCTACAATGAGAGAAAGTCACAGTAAATTGGACATCTTTGCCCAGAGGTGAAGGCACATCCGGATCTACAACTGGTGCTGCAACAGTTGATTCACACTGATCCCAGAAAGTATATTGACAAAATACGAAGTTTGAGAGTTTCAGTGGTAGTCCTGTTGCTTCTTTAATTTTTACCTGGACAATTATGAAACAGAAATTCAGTAAACTAAAATATTTATAATTGTTTCTAAACAAGTATTCAGTTACAAAAATGCAGAAATATGTCTCAAAAAGGAAAAATTGTATCTCATAATTAGCATAGTTCTCCAGCTTTGATTCTAAAGGTACTTCTGGCACCTCAGAGCACACTGGGATTCAGACATGGCCTCTCTCTGCAAATTATTAAAATATTCGTTTATTTTCCTGGGATCATGCAGCTGCCCTCCTGAGCTGCCATCTGCAGCTACTTTGAAGGAGCTGCAGAAAAGTGCTTCAAAATATCTTTTTGGAACTGAATCCAAATTGTTGCACAGTTCTGAGAGAAGGAGAGAGAGAAGGGAGCGGGTGTTTGTGTAACATTCTGAAAGGGTCAACTACATACATATCAACATACCAATTAAAAAAATTCCTAAACCAAACAGACTTCTTACATCTCTCAAATTGGTTATCTTCACTAGCAGAACAGCAGGTTTTTCTAAAACTGACAGTGAAAATGCTGGTTGAAATATGAACATATCTCCAATAGAAAGAAAACAAAACTCTCATAAGATTAGGATTGGGAATCATTTCTGATCAAGGAACTGAACTGAATGGACTCTAGAGGAGGTCACTAGAGGCTGCATACCAGCAGAAGGTAAGGAACCCCCTAACACATGCCTGTTCACTCACAGACACATCTTTCCAGCCCTACTCTCTCTATCAGCCCAGGCAGAGTACCTGAGGGATAATTTTCCCTGCCCAGTTCTGAGATGGACTTCCTTTTTCAGTCCTGGGGCAGGGAAATTGACATATTTTTCAACCCTTTCTAAATGGTGGCAGAGAGAAAGGAATTTTGTTCCCACCCCACCCCCTTGACTACAAAGCAGAGAAAGCTTTTCTATTTCAGCGCTATGGTCAGGGGCAGGGCCTAAGGAATTATGCATCCTAGACATTGATCTTTCCCCCACCACAAGCTTCATTTTGTTTCTGGTCTTCTGTACAGATCACAATCAATCCATTATTAAAGGAAAACAATCTGAAAACCTCAGATTAACAATTCCCATATAACTGGCAGTTAACTTCACTAGAATACAGCTTAACATTTATCCCTAGAAAATATATATGTGGAAGAGCAGTATTTTAACTCTTTTCTAAAGCAGTAATACGGAAGGAGCCATCCTGTCTTTGAGAAGCAAGCTGTCCCAGAGAAAGGGAAAACAGACAAGGCTTGCTTCCAGGGCTCCACTCCACCTATTTCCTGTAGGATGGGAATCTACAGCGTGTCCTCTCTGTGTCTCTGTAGGCGGCAGGCAAAATCCAATTAGAGTAGAGAGTCTCAGGGATATTCCTGATCCAACCCATATAGGGCTTTTTAAGTAATCACCAACATCTTAAATTGAACTTGCTCCTTCAGGATGGTCCTATCTTGGAAACAGATCTGGATCAACAGCCACTTGGTCTTGCTGGAATTAAGCCCATGTTTGTTTCTTCCTATACAGTACCAAACAAACTCCAGCTACTGCATCAAGACTTTGATACCATCTCCTGCTAAGCCTGGTTGAAGATATACACCTGGTAACTTCAGCTTATTGATGATATATAGCTCTGTACTGCCTGACCTTTCCCAATGGCTTCACGTATCACATCTGTCTTAATATTAATGTCAGTTCAATTGAACCTCTAAACATTTAAAGAAACAATTTCCTACTGCAGTATTCTAAGTTTTCTGATTACCAAATTGTATTATTGAACTATCTATCCTTTAAAAACATCTGGACATAGATGATACTGCTCTTACCCTGCATGTGAGTTTTTTTGGTCTGTGAATAATTTCTCCATTATTATCCATGATTTCTAAACTTCCACTTTCACTAGAATTTTCAGAAGAATCATCTCCTTCCATGACACGTTCTGGGACAGCACCAGTGACACGCATCACTTCAACATGCAGACGGCCTACAACCTATATTACAAAAACCTTAAGATGTTAAAGAGGACCCTAATGTCTCATATCAATAATGCAGATGAGATACATATAACTATGCATCATACAACTGTATCTTCAGCAACTAGATAAAGAAAAATACATATATAAAATTTACAAGTCACATACTAGCCTTTTTAAACAACATTGACAATAAACTTGATACTACAACAATTTGTGTGTGATGGTATTTGGGAATGACCTTGGGAGACAGCAGGAAGACTCACAGTCCAGATTGCAGGTCTCCCTCCTGTCTCCCAAGGTCATTCCCATACACCATCGCAATATGTCACCATACACTTAATTCCAGTGTACATATTCACCTGTCACTAATTTACAAATTCTGAAAGAATTAATAATTTTGAAAAGCCTTTTGTATAGATACCACTTCCATTTGATATGGCCTTTAAATTAAGCATACTAGAACTCAGTGTGGAGAAACTATTTGGCTGTCAGTATATGAAATTTAGTTGATTGTCCTCCATATGTTCCACAGATGTCCTGTTGATTTGATCTCAATGGATGATTTTTCTTTTCCTCAGATTTCACCCCTATAGATCAACAACGTACTGCCTCAGACATTTTTTCCTTTAAGCCACATCCTTTGCCTTTTCCAACCCCTCACTAATAGAGGCTGCAAAACACAGCAGCACCAAATAAAGGATGAGAAACAGGCACACAGCAGATGGCAATTCCAACTGTGATATACATAACATGAACCATTATTTGCAGTTCGTTCGTTCGTTCGTTCATTCATTCACAGGACTCACATGGCTGCCTATCTCATATAATGATTCTAGGTGGCTCACAACAATCCATAAAAACGAAGACAAAAACGGAAGTACCCTATCCCCCAGACACCAGACTGAACAGCCTCCCAGCTCAACCCCCATCCTAGCTAAATGCCTGGGGGAACAGCCAGGTCTTCACAGCCCTCCAGAAAGCTAAAAGGTAGGGATGTACATTTATACAAAGATATTCCTTCACAAGCAAAGTGCAATATTTATTATGGATTAAACCTTACCTGCCCTTGTTGACTAATTATTGGTACTGCATACTGAAGCTTAACATCACAGAAAAGGCACTCCAAAAAGACATTTGCTACGCCAATTAAATTGTGATTTTCTTGTGCTTCATAAAAAGGGTCACCTCTTTTTCCTGCAGGTCTCTTCATCTATTTTTTAGAAGAAGATATGAATTTCAAAGGTATAAATGATTTACCAGGATGATTCAACTTGGAAATGATGAGCTATATTTTGTAATATATTATTTATCATATTAAGCATCAGGACTGTACATATTATTTGCAACAAAAAGTTATATGAGTTAAAAACAAACTATTTTGAATTAACGAACAGTTTATCTTTAAAATAGAAATAATAAAAACTTCAAACAATCTGTATTCTCTCCCAAACAGAGGGCTCAAGGTAGAAATTAGGATCATTTCACCAGTGAAAGACAGGATAGAAAGGTAAATAAGTAACAATAAAACATAATAATAGTCCTTCCTTATTTCTTATTGTTATGCAGGCAATATTTTTTTTTACTTTTTTTTTTTTTTTTACTGTGAACCGCCCAGGGTCCCCCATGTGGGGGAGATGGGCGGTGATAAAAATCTAATTAATCAATCAATCAATCAATCTTACATTATAACGCCCAACAAAAATCAGTGAAAGGAACGGTATTACAGAGTTCTAGCCATGTAACACGGATAGCACAGTGGACTAGAATAAACTAAGATAAACATGAATGAGGCAATGAAGTCCATACTGGGGCTTATGAAAACATACTTTTATAAATCTGATATTGGAAAAAACAGTTAAATACCTCCTGAAATCTCTCTTTCCATTCTTGATATAACTCTCTCATATCAATTAATTTGTTTTCTAGCTTCTCAATGGTCCACACCTGAGTACTTTTTCCTTTTCTTTTTACCTGAATAGCTGGTTCACTTACAATTGCTCCTCTCTGAATAACAAAACACAGAAATTTTATTTACAGTATCTATTTAATTTGTATACTGCCAAAATCTGCCAAGATATTCTAGTGATATACTGTATAATCATGAATCAACAATTAAAGCTTCTTCAGTAATAAAATATTATTTATTATTTTAATTAATTTTGATTTATATTTAATCAATTAATATAACCATAATATTAAAATATTTGATAATGTAACATTAATATTAATAATTAAGATTAATTTATTAAAACATCAAAGTTCAGTGGTTAAAATGCATTTTAAAAACATTTTTTCAGATGCTCAATATTTTATACATGTCCTGGCTAAGCAAAGACCATGCCGAGACGAGGAGAAAGTCTCTAGTGTTTTATTACTGCTACTGTAGACAGAAAATCCTACCAAACTGAAGAAGCATGGGAAAACCCAGACAGATAAACCCCAAAACTCAAGGTGGATCTGTTCTGTGTTTTTTTGAATGACAGCTCAAAGTCCCTAAACTACACATGCGTTTTCCCCCCTGAACAGGGGCCTCCTCCTACTCACCATCCGTACTCATGACAGCACATTTCTTTTTCTTTTTATATTTGAAGTACTGTCTATGTTTTCAAAAAGAATCACATGGAATAACTGTAGTTTAATATAGTTTTAAGATTCATGCATGAATACAAATCTCCCTTATTGAATGTATCACAATCAACAAATAATCCAAAGATTATTCTGGCATAATCTTTCACGGTTACATCCACTTCACTGCATGCATCACAGTCAGCTATTTGTTAGGGGAGCCAAACATGCAGGCAAAATACAGTACAGTTTTCTAACAGTCTTTTTTGCATGACCATACCAGAATCTCCTTGCGTGTGAAAAGCTGGCATGCAAGAGGAAAGCTTCTATCTCAGTGTGCCAACATTCTGTGCTCTGTGTATCCCAGATGTATTCATAGACCTGATCTGTTCTCTCACTGCATATACAAGACGTTGTCTTATCAAATATGAACTAATAACGATCACCAAGATCTTCTTAGTTTAATTTTGTGCAACTGTGATTACCTGTGGACACGTCAGTACTTTAGTACAGTACATGTGTGAATCTCTATTTATGTTTATGTACAGGCACAGTACTGGGTACAGAGACAAAAACAGTCACTCACTGAGATGGGCAGCTATAGAAATCAATCAATCAAATAAATAAGCAAGCAAGCAAGCTGTTAATTCTGGGTATACAACTATTCTCATTCTCATTTTGTCTAATTGATGCACAAAATCAGCCTCTAAATTTACTTTGAATGCAAAATTTTTATGGATTTTTTAACAGTTTATATAAAATAGTTTCTCTTAGTGATTTTTCTTACCTTTCTGTTGGCACTCAAGTTAGCAGCAGGGATCTGAAGTGTGACTTGATAATCTGTTAGCTTGCTCATTTCTTCAGCCAAAAAATTGGCTTCCCTCACTAATGCATTGGCCTTAACTATTTGTTCTCTTAGTTTTGCCAAGCTCTGTCGAAATAATTCATCCCTACGAGGGGAAACAATACATAAATATATCAAAAATGTAATCAGAAAACCAGTTTCTGATATTAGTACAATGCTATTCAGGAGATTATGTTTACTAAATTCTCAATGAAAAAGCATGAATTTGGTCACCAGATTTAGAGTTCTGATGAAGAAAACTAGAATAATCATGCATTAGGAAAGCATAACAGTACTAACGTAAATATATGTAAAATTTATAATTATATATTCAAACGAATTGCATTAAAAATGT
The DNA here is from genome assembly GCF_035149785.1 of Candoia aspera. Classification (NCBI taxonomy): domain Eukaryota; kingdom Metazoa; phylum Chordata; class Lepidosauria; order Squamata; family Candoiidae; genus Candoia; species Candoia aspera. The sequence continues at coordinate 143,648,343 of NC_086155.1, forward strand.
AATCCATCTTTACAAGTATTTTAAGTGACATTATATATAACCAAGTTTTCCTGACAGCTGTAATCTATATTATTTGATTTGTGGGACATAACATGCCTTAAAGTATGTAATCTTGCCTACAGAATCTATATTTTATTATTTTACAAATAACACGCCAAAAACTTGCTTCAAAGCAAAACAGAGCTTTGTGATAAACCCAAAAGCATTATTTTCTACAGTATTTTTAAACAAATATTTAATCTGCTTTTATTCAATGATTTCTGACCAAGAAAGTCCCCCCAAATTATTCCCCCAAACTAGGATAAAATATTTTAAATGTTAGTACGTAATACTGGCATGATACAGGTAGTCCTAGTTCAGCAACCACTTGTTCAGTGACCATTCAAAGATATGATGGCTCTGAATGAGGGGATTTACAACTGTTTCTTGTAGTTGCGGCCGTCGCAGAGTCCCTGTGGTCATGTGATTGTGATTCGATGCTTGGCTGGCTTGCAATTATGATGGTCTCAGCCTCCCACGGTCACGTGACCGCCATTTACAATTTTCACTGCCAGCTTCCAATAAGCAAAGTCAGTGGGGAAGCTGGCAGGAAGTTGCAAATGGTGATTATGTGACTGCAGGACGCTGCGACCGTGCAGGGTTCACCTAACAGCAGCAACTGGAACTGCTGCAACAGCCATCATAAATTGGTATGGTCACGTGACATAAATCAGTGTGGTCACTTTATGATTGCGTTGCTTAGCAACAGAATTGCCAGTCCCAGTTACCATTTTTAAGTGAGGACTACCTGTAAGAATGAGTCAAGGCAGGTGCAGTTTCTTAGTAAATTGGAATATACACTAGTTAGAGAGGAGATTATGCAAAATAACCAGTTAAATGTAGTGAAGGCCTCAAAAACATGGAATGTGAACAACTTAATTAGCTCAGATATGAGCAACAAACTGAGTAGGATTGCCCTTTCATACCACTATTGATTCAGAATGATTGCAAGAATTTTTGCTCCACAGCTCACACTCTCAGTTATTTGTGGTTTAAATGCCCATATTCCTACCTCTCTTCTGACCAGAAGTTCACTTTCTGCTGAGCAGTCTGGGCTGCATCTGAGAGCCTGTCCCCACACTGCTGATAACGCCTTTCTGGAGAAAGCTGTTGCCGGAGCTGCTCCAGCTCACGCTCATACATTATCCGCTGCTCCTCCAAAGCACTGCGTTTTTCTTCCAAATACTGTTTCTCCAACACCTGGACTGCATTTTGTAGTGGATCTAGGCAGAAAGGGACCCACTCCGTTTTAGAAATCATTTCCAACAGGAATGCTTAATAAAGCACTATATCCTTATGAAAACCCCAAATCCTCATATGGCTTTACAACCCTAGGCAAGGACCTATTACCCCAATATGCCTTTTGGATAGTTTGGCTGTTGTTTTTTACCATAGAAAATTTCCATACATTCTTATAGCTACAATGATTTAAGGTGGAATAAAGGACATGACACAAAAACACATTACACTGAAGATGTTGCCTAGTCTGGCAATGAAATGTCTGCAAGAAAACAACAAGGCTCAGAGAGCACCAAGGACTCCACAAATTACTGTATATGTTCTTCGTTGCTATGTATCAAGACAATATACTACAGCCTAGAAACGTGTCTACTCTTGTTTGGTCTCAGCTGACCTCAACAATCATTTCCTCACCATTGCTGTTTAGCATTTTCATTATAACTTCCATCTGTGCAAATTCATAGTTATAATCTGGTTCTGAAGAGGCTTCGCTAGCTGCATCTAGATCATGTTCTTCTAGCATTTCTTTTTCAGAGTCTTTAAACCAATCTCGACGCTTTCTCTTAGGAAGATTAATTCTACATGAAAAATGAAAAGGTATAAAATTACCAACATGATTTTTTAATAAGAACTTATTACAATGAAGGAATTGTGGACAACAAGGGAAGAGATAAAACCTTGCTACAAAACACAGGAAGCAAAAAATGTGATTGTAGTCCTTGCCCAATCTACAAAATGTGAATATATAAGTATACTGCTAGCTGTCCATCAAGCCCTTGGAGCTTTTCTAAACTGTTGCTACGGGCAATCAGTTATGGAAGGCAGCCTTGCACTAACAGGAGGCCAGGATGTATTAAGGTAGTGATTCTCGAACTGGGGGTAATTACCCCCCAGGAAGGTAATTTGGGCATATCCTGGAGGTAATGGAGCAATTTGTAGCTTGCTGTTGAGTCAAGGATCCAGTTTGGGACTGTTGCTGCTGAGATGCTTGTATAAAACAACAGAGTCTTGTGGGTTTTTGTGGGGGTAGTGACGTTATTTGAGTCTGGGAAAAGGGGTAATTGGGTCAAACATTTTAAGAACCACAGTATTAAGGCATCGTTCTTCCTAGTACCAATGGTAAATGTGATAAAATATGATTTTTTTAAAAAAATAGTAAGAATGAAATAATTTTTATATCATAAAACTTTGTCTTATTTCCCAAAGTGACATTTGTTGCATTTTGCCATCAAGATTGTTTGTGATGGATGTTGCTGAATATTAAAAGCTGATGCAAGTGATAACTAATTGCATCCTAACTGAATTTAGATTGAATTAATTTCACATTCTCTTCCATATAGCTGTCACAGTATGAAATAATTAAAAAAATATCAGGTGGGCTGAACAAAACCCTAGGGATAGTTGCTGCAGCCTATATGTCACTGTCTCAAACCTAGAAAAATTAATTCTGAACTTTCAAATATATTAACTTTTTAATTAAAGCTATTCAGAATGCTCCTTTGCAAGCAAATTTTTCACTTTTAAGTATCTATACAGATGAGATAAACAAAGTAAAATCTTGACCTTGACTCCTGGAAGCTTCATGGAGAAATTCATGTTATTTTTCTTCACAGCAAAAAAGATGTGGTTTGCTACTGCCTTATTCAGGGATGCTTTTTTGACTTCACAGTCTAGCCTATGGACCTGGAATTCCTAGTGATCCCTCACCAGTGAAAAGTACTAGCCAGTTCTTCTCATGCTTAACTTTATGACATCACACAATGGTTGCCTAGGTACTGCTGCCTAGTATTATTACCGAACTACTATGGAACATTAAAAACTAATACCTAAAAAAGTGGTTGTTGCCCCATAAGATTCTATCTCCATGCCACAGCTGCGTCACAGAACACACCAGTGTGCCATTTACACATGATCTGAAAAATAAAACATATTAATAAGACTAAAATCACTCTTTAGGATTCAAGCTGTCATGCACTATTGTGGGATGCTTCAGCAAATTCCAGTCTACCAGAGAATTATTCTAGTCTGTAAGATCAAGCAGGGTGGGTACGCTCCGGGTCCTGCCGATCAAAGCACTTGCTACCCCTGGCTATGGAGGAAATAGAAGCCTGGTCATGCCTCTTCCCTCTATTTGTCCTTTAGTGAAAGAGTGGATAATCACTGCCTTTTGGCTGTGAATTTGCCCTCATTCCCCAACAATCTGGGAACGGTTCCAAATGCTCCCACAGACAGGCTATATTTAGTAAGTGCTGGATTGACCAGCCATTTCAAATCGTTGCTGGGTCACTATGATGTTAAAGTACATTGATGCAGCTCATTGCTTGATAGGCTAAATACAATTATGTAGCCAATAACCAATAAGTGTAATGTAGCACCAAGGTGACAAATCTCTCATAAATCTCTAGTGTCTTTATAGGCTGCATGCCCCAAAACATCAGCTAAGTGGTTTGATTTGATGCTAGGCTAAAGAAATACAACACAGTTTTAAATGGCATGTGATTATCTACACACAACCCAGCAAGCTGTTGTAGAACGTGTGGCTGCAGCAAAGAGAAAAGTAAAAAGCTGAAAACAAGAAAACTGCTTAGCCCATCTGGTGAGCCACATGTGGGGCAGAAATGAGTGGGCAAGGAGAACTTGTGTGGAGCTACCTAGAGAATATCTTAACCAGGACTCCCCTGAACCCTAAGATCATTGCTCTTGCTGGAAAGTGTATAGAATGTTCCTTCCAACCCCACACCCCAAAGTGAAGGTTGCAATGGAGTGGATTTGTACACATGCATCTGTGGGGCAGAATTTGTGTGCGGACGTATACATAGACAAATGCAGTCCTGAAGAACAGAAGACCGATGATCTCTGGCATATACACATGACCTGACGGAAGATATACACTATGACCTTGCACATCCCATAGAATCATACGAGGCTTCTCCATGAGGCCTCTCACTTCCATATTGAAATGAGACCTAAAAAGATATGAGAAACTCACAGGGCAGATGCTCCATCTGAATCTGATCGCTGATGGTGGATTACATGAAGTTCTACTGAGCTCTTTTAATTACAGCTAGCATTACTTGATAATGAGCAGCACCCAACAGAGGCTACCATTTTATCCACTGCTGTTTTTTATTATTCATATCTTTCTGTATTTTACAACATTTTGCAAACTAATCAGAATTTTTCTTTATAGCTTGTATATTCCAGCTGTGGGATAAATATTGTCAACAGATCAGTTACTCATTTTCTTAACTTATAGAGGATTGTTCATCTTGATTCATTAATACTAATATGAATGAAATAAAAATATTAGCTTTAGATTCAGTGTTAAATCATCAAGGACTTAATTAAGACTTTAATTCTTACTGACAAAAACATACTTGCTGCAGTACATCCCTGCTATAAAAAAATGGGGAAATAACCAATGCAGTGCATATATTTAAGTAACTGGGTCACAGGCTGTTTACTGCAAGCCATCTGCAGAAACCTAGTTTAAATCTCCTTAATGAGACATGAACTTAAGTCACTTCAACAGCAATATGAATTCTTCCAATATGCAGTTACTCTGTGAAAATAAAGTTTATTCCCCTTATAAGCCAAAAGAAGCAAAATAGACCTTTAATTCTCAGTTTGGAATATAATTTAGAAAAGTAGCTTTTGTATAACATTCCACTCTGCTCATAAATATAGGCACATAAACCAGGAAAATAATTTCAATCTCAATTTTCTCAAGCAGGTAATAGTTAGACACGATCTATTTCTTTTGTTGCTGACAATATAAATAATCTTCAGTACTTCAACTGTAAAAAACTTCCTCATTTTAAATTCATTTTCCAGTCATAAAGAAGTTAATTGCTTTTTCCATAAGAATCAACAACTGACTCAATTTATTGTCAGTTGTAACTCTATAACATAGTTTGTGCCTGTTTAGAAATCTTGGATGGAACACAAATTAAACAAAGTTTATTTAGTTATACATTTTTTCCAGTGACATGCCCCTTTGTTCTTGCCAGTCAAAATGACTAATTCTTCACCGTGCAATTCTATCATAACAATGAATACCATCTGTTTGGAATTTTGTATTGTTAAGCCTTGAACACTTCAGTGCAACAGACCCATGTCTTACAAAAACCACAGCTAAATTAGTTTTCTATATGTTTACATGTTTACAAACAGCTGGCCTTCCCTAATTTAAAGAGTAAGAATATTTGTGTAAAATCTCTCTAATGCAATCACACTAATTAAAATCTTACTGAAAAATATTTTCCTGCTTTGTTTTTGGCTTTAAAAAGTGTCAAAAGTATAACTAATGCTAAATGTGTAGGTGAACACAATTAAATCAGCACTCAACCCCAAAGTTACTGACACTAATATCTGCATGATGTTAAGCAAGCAGAGCTCCTAACTTCAGAACTACTTGGAACAATTAGGCACAAACTTTGTGAAATGTATGCACGCTGTTAAGTTTTTCTGAAGGAAGAAATCAGGAACAGGCTCAATACAGTACTAGCTAGAATAAAATGTAGCTTTCAAAATTTAGGCAAGTTTACAGAGTCTTCCTCTCTTTGTTAATGCAAGGTCCTTTTGTTTAAATTACAAAGGGTCCCAATTTTACAGATGCCCTTACCTTGCATTTTCTTTTGGTGAGAGAGAAACTTCTCCATCTAGTGCAATGTCTATCTCACAATGTTCTGGCTGAATTCCTATCCCAAATAGCTGTATGTCCTGTGAGGTATCCGCACCAACCCTAGTGTGGTCCTGATTAAGACAAATAAAGTGAAAGTAAAAAAAAATCTGATGCCTCTGTCATCCTAAGCAAACAGTTATACATTACAATGTATGTGCAATCTAATCCAAACTCCTATGTTCATATTTACTGCAAAGTGAAAATATTACTACTTGAAGTGGGTAATATTGCATCTTTCTACCCAGCACTGCCTTAAACTCATTTAACCTTCTCTATTTAGTTCCTCTATGCCTCACACATCCTGAGGGGAAATATGTCAGAAAGAGCCATTTTGAAGTCTTTGCCAGTAAGATGAGGAAGCTTCATATGCTAGCTGTTCCCTATGCCTGTTACCAGGGTTTTTTTTAAATGCTAACTGATGTGTAGGCAAATGACCCATACTTTCAAAATAAAAGATTTGCTGGATGCAGTAGGCATAATAAGCTTGCTATTTTTTCAACATCCTGTTCCACAAACTTGAATAAAAGGAAGCTTTAAAGTATTTTTAAGTATGGATTATTATTATTTTACCTTTAAATAATAAACCAATAATTCGTTGAGTGCAGGATCTGCATTTAAATTCACCAGATAGCATTTGTCTTCTCCCATCTTGATGCCCGAAGATTCAAGAGAAATACCCATACTCTCTAACTGCTTTTGTCTTTCCTGTAAAATTCATAGAAACTTTGCACTTTAATAGCTGTTAATTATCTCCATGACAACTAATTTAAATATGATGGACTGTTTCCAAAGAATCACAAATGGAAGAAATATAGCTACTAGTACTTCTCTATAAATGCTTATACAACAGTTTATGCAATACAGAGGTGGGCACTTCGGTAAGATACTATATCATTTTCACACTGGATCAGAACACTTTTTGGTATAGAGTTCTACTATAAGACAGACAGACCGACAGACACACACAGAGACACTTTTTATCAGCAGAATCACTGTTTTCCAAACTCAGTAACAGATAGAAAAGAAAAGCTAAAATTTATTTGAATCCAGCTAAAGAAATGAACTTAGAACAAATTACACAAATGTACAAGTGTTTTCTATCATTATTTTATCCATAATTTTCTGGTCAAAGAGTAATGAAACTGAAACTAAATAAACTGTATAAAACTTGACATATTTTGTTTGAAGTAAGAAAAAGCAGGGTGCTGGGGAAGAAATGGTGGACTGAAATAGCTCCATGAAAAGCGGAGCGGACAACCGCAGCGGAATGAACAGCCGGTGAATAGACTGGCTGTTTGTAATTCCTCTCCAGACAAGGAGAGGACATGAGATTGCCTACAAGTGCTTCAGATAGCTGTTCCCTGTGAGGAGACTGCAAGACAGCGATCTCAGGCGGGTTTAGAGCTCTGGGAGATGAGGCAATAGCCATCTTGCTCAAACTGTGGTTGGCGCCTTTGAAAGGACACTGAGTTTGCATACTTCCTTTTTAATCACTTTTGGAAAATGCTTGTTAACTGCTTTTCAGCTATTAGGAAGCTTTGGATCAACAGGTTTTACAGCACTGAGTGAGTTTTCTTCAATCCTTAGCAAAAGAAATTTTAACTACAAGTTTAAATTTTTTTTTTAATAAACAACAAAAAACAAAATGAATAAACAACAAAACGGTGATTAAAACTTTGATTTTAGAAAGTTACAAACAGACTAAGATAAATTTGAAATAAGATTTTGGAATTAATTGTAAAGAATCCTTCCCATAGGAAAATGCTTTTGTTTTGAATTTTTTTTAAAAAAAGATAAGACTTTAAAAAAATGACAGGCTACAAGAATGACATGGAAAAAGTTGTTACACTGGACATGCAAAAGAAACCAGCTGATTTTGTCAAAAGAAACAAAGAAAAAATGAAAAGAAATCAAGTTCTAGGACATTCTTTGAAGGGACTAAGGATCAAGATTGTTAAAAATAAAAGAAAGGAATATAAAGTTGGTTTATTTGATCAAAGTTAAAATAGATATGTTGTTATCTCTGGTAATCCTTAATGGACTTTTACTGACATCACAACTGAAATATTGAGGCTTTATGGATTTGTTTATAGATAAGAAATGGGATATGGGAAGAAGAGATCATTTCTTGTATTTGAAGAGAAGGTGGTAAGTTACTAAAATTGTTTATACTTGTGATGAAGGGGGAAGTCACTTCTTTATATATATATATATATATATATTTCTTTACTACTGTATATTCTTATTTTTTCTTTCTTTTCTATTTCTATTTTTTATTTTTTCCTTCTTTTCTGTACCTTCTACTTTTTCTTTTTATTCTTTTCTTTTTTTAGTTTGTATTAGTTCATATTGTTGTAATTGTAATCTTTAATAAAATAAAAATAGTAAGAAAAAGCACAAATCTTTCATATTCCTTCACAATAAACTACAATTCCTTAGTATTATAGTGGAACCAATTAAGAGACAATTAATAATGAACTCTAACAACTGTGGGCTTCCATCATTTTAGAACTGGTATTTGATATGGAGCATCACACACAAATCTCAAATGAAATGTGCCAAACTCTTCAACATATAAGTGTGTAGAAACTCTAGAACTGCTCAGCTTTTCTTTAAGAACTCATGCCCACAGATACCAATTTTAATACAGCTTAGAACGAACAGTTCATTTTTCTGTTATAATGAGAAATACTTGACTTCAGTATACCGTGACTACATATAGCATATATAAGCCTCAAAGCCTCTTCAACCCCAGCAAAAGTTTTCACACTGTGTGTTGTCTTTATAACATTAATGTACATTACTACAAAAATTAAAAATGTGTTGCAGCTGGAGCCTGTTTAGAAATATAAACTTAATCCATCTCAAATAAATTACATATATAATATAAAGTTATGCAATTTTAGCTTAAATATTATAGAAAATACATAAATACCTGTGCAATTTCCTCAGTTTTTCTTAATTTCTCTTCCCAGGTGATGGTTAGTTCTTTTATTAGTTTTTCAGATTCCTCCAATTTCTCCTTTAATTCTGGTGCTTTCATAGCCTTTAATATTCAAAATATACCAGTTACAACGTTCTCAACATTCCAGACTGAGTGATACAAAATATTTTCATTTCAAAATTATAAGTAAATAAATTGGGGAAGAGCAAGCACAAACATTACAAACCAAGCCACTTTCTCAGGGTATATTTGTAAAATGCACACATTACTCTTCATTCTCTTTCAAAGAATCATAGAATGAATGCTGAGTTATATTTCTCCTTCCTTTCCCACCAGAACTTCAAAAAAGCAACCTTCAACCAAACCCTTTTCTGGTACAAAGTTTATAGAAAACTCAAAATAATTAAACTTGTCTAGATGAATTTCAAAATGTAAACATATTTGTCCCCTTCTCTTATTTCCTTTTTACTCATTTTATAAACATGATTGAATAAAATAAAATTTCCATCTGCTTTACCTCCGCCTGAGAAAGTTGCTCTTTCAGCTTCTCTACTTCTTCACGTAGTTCTCGGATAACCCTGGCATTGGGATCCTCATTGACTATAGCATGATTTACTATCCTTTTAGCTCTATCTGCGTATCTCAATGTAGACAATGTTTCTTCATAATTATCAGCTGCTGGACTGATTGTAGCTATCATGGCTGTTTGGCTATTTCCTCCCAGGTTGTCCTAAAAGGTTTATTAGGGAATGGATAAAATGTGTAAAACAAAATTGAAGTATTCTCATGTCTTAAATCTATTATTTCAATCTATTCTATTCTATTCTATTCTATTCTGTTCTGTTCTTTCTTCTTAACAGACATCATTTCAAAGTCTCCTCCAACTGCAACTGATCTACTCACCCTTATACATTTTTAGCATTCAGCATGACAAGTTTTGTTGCAGTATTTGTAAAGGAAAAATACAAACCCAGAAAGAGATCTTATTGCAGTATTTCTCATTTTTTATTAAATATGCTGAAGCTTGTATACCCATGTGCAAGGTGACATGAGCGCAGTAAGTGGTATCTCTATGTTTTACCTTGAGAAGCCAGGTGAGTACAGAATCTCGGTAAGGCACAAATTTGTTTTTCCCCTTTCCTGCTGCTTGGTCTGCAAGTGATGAGATAACCAAACCTAGTGTTGAAAGGGACCTATGAGAGTAGTAAATCTGATCAGTTTGAACATGTAACATATGAGTTGGAAAAATGTATACAATTAACAATGCCTTATTTAAAAAAGCAGGCTCTGCTATATATAGCAAACTTTTTGAGTAAGAGAAATCTGTAGAAGGATAAGATGGCATTATACATACATGCAAGTTTAAGACTTCTTTATAACAAAAATGATACACAGTAACAAATCACTGGGTCCAAAATGACATCCACCTGAGAGACCTTAACAACAGGAATTACGAAATGAGGTGAGCAATGATCTGTCCAAGTTTCCACATTATATGAAACTACTTAGGACAATCATGATTAAATATGATTAATGATGGCACAGTCTGTGATGCCTAGTACTGTTGTTTTGTAGTTTAAAATTCCTTCATGTAGCATACAATAAGAAAAAAAAATGCACCCTTTGTAGTATAACACAGGCCACATTAAATAAATTCCTTTTTAAGACTTCACATTTTGCTCTCCCTTTTTGCCCAAGTAAGACTTTATTATATGTAATGTAAACCTACACAACAGTAATACATTCATGTACACATGAGCATGTCATAGAAAGGACACCTCATACACTGAAATGCATACCCTTTCATATACATATGGAAAAGGTTAGTAAGTATGATACTTGAACTAGTACTGACTTTTTCAGGGAAGGAATTGGAACAACTACAACAAACTTAAATAAGAAGAAAAGGTATCTTAGGACATCTTGAGACACTACACAATAACAAATCACTGGGTCCAAAATGACATCCACCTGAGAGTCCTTAACAAAAGGAATTAAGAAATGAAGTAAGCAATGATCTGTCCAAGTTTCCACATTATATGAAACTACTTAGGACAATCAAAATCAAATTGTGATTGTGAAAAGCTTCAGAACAATCTTTTAAAACTGGCTGAATGTTCAATCAAACAGAAAATGCAGTCCAACTTAAGTAACAAAAAGATGTACATTGGAGCAAAAGAACGCCTAACATCATATACACCCTGATGGTGTCTGAGCTGTTTGTCACTAACCAGAAAAAAGATCTTGAGGTCATAGTAAAGACCTTGACTCAGAGTGCAGAAGCTGTGAAGATATATTCCATGCTAGAGATCATGAGGAAAGGGATTGAAAATGGAACTTCCAACACTGCAATGTTTTTATTCAAATCTATGACACACCCACATCAGAAATACATTGTCCAGTTCTAACTGCCATATCAGAAAAAGGAATAATTGAAGAAGAGGGTGATGCAAAACCATCAGAGAGTTCAATCACCTTCTCAAACAGCAAAGGCTAAAAGAAGGCAACTAAGTGGGATCTATTTGATCAGTCCACCTCAAGCACCTAATGGACCCCACTGAGAGAACTTGGGGGTCTTCCTGGGGCTTTGGTGCATGGTCTTAACTGAGATTTTAGTCACTGCTTTGGGATGTGAGGGCAAAAGAGGCCTTGAGTTGAATTGCACCTGTATGGTTTCTCTATGCTGATAGATCCCAGTGAGCCCCTGGTTTTCAGAGAAACTTCAGCTGATGAAGTGACATAAGAAATGCCTAGAGTGCCACTGCAAGGAGATGAAGAGTGAACCTGACCAAGCACCAGTAAGGGCCTTTCTTAAGGATTACCTTGTGGCAATATGGGTGGCAAAATGGAATTATTTTTTCCACCCTTACTGTGTCCATGGAGAGCTAACTAGAGATCCTGTTTAAGGTGACCCAGGGAAATATCTGCTGTGAGGACTATTCTAGGCATCTATCAATTAAAGGCATTTGGATTTGCTTGGAATTGGACTCTGGCTCTGCAGGTCCTATGAAGTTACCTGAGGAATCGTCTTGCCTGATTACATGGGTAGAGTTTGAGCATGCTGATTTTCATGAAGTGAACAAGGCCCTTGAAGTTCTGAGTACAGCCACCTGAGTACAGGTTTTAGATCTACATCCCTCCTGCTTGGTTAAGGCCTCCAGGGAGGTGACATATGGTTGGATCTATGTGATCCAGAGCCATTTTCTCTGGCTTGAAAGAGATGGCAATTTGCCCTCTCTTCAGCAGGCCACTGCCAGATCCAAGAGACCTCAAAAATTTTCCCTTTCAAGAGAAGGTGGTTGGCATGCAGTTCCAGAAGGCCCTGGAGGAAACAGATTATCTGGATTCTTTTCAGTCAGGCTTCAGATTGGTTACAGCACTGAAACAGCATTAATTCTATTTATTAATGACCTTTGGCAGGATCAGGATGGAGATAGAGGTAGTCCTCATTAACAACCATTCGTTTGGTGATGGTTTGGACGTGTAACAGTGCTGAAAAAAACTGACTTATGACCGGTCCTCACACTTATTGTTGCAGTGTCCCTGCAGTCATGTAATCACAATTTGGGCACTTGGCAACCAGTTTGCATTTATGACTGTTGCAGCATCCTGTGGTCATGTGATTGCCATTTTTGACCTTCCCGGCTGGCTTCTGGCAAGCATAATCAATGGGGAACCATATGATTCACTTAACGCTTGTGGTGATTCACTTAACAACTGCTGCAAAAAAGACTGTAAAATTGGGTCACATTTGCTTAATGACCGCTTCACTCAGCAACCAAAATCCCAGTCCCAATTGTGCTTGTTAAGTGAGGACTACCTGTACTGCATCTATCCTGGCCCTCCTTGACCTCTCAGTGGCTTTCGATACCACCAATCGTGGTACCCTTCTAGAGTGGTTCAGAAGGATAGGAGTGGGAGGTATGGTATTGGGGTGGTTCTCCTCCCTCCTCCAAGGCCAATTCCAGTTGATGTTCTGGGGAGGGGTCTCACTGTAGGCCCCTGCTTTGTGAAGTGCTTTAGTGCTCTATCCTGCTCATATTCAACATCTACGTGAAACAACTAAGCAAGAGCATTCATCAATGTGGGTTAAGGTCTCATCAGAATACTGATGATACCCAATTATATCTCTGTCCCAGGCCAGCCATGTGATGCTGGCCAAGGTTTTTTCCCAGTATTAGGAGGCTATAGGGGTCTGGATGGAGAAGAACAGGCTTTGGCTCAACCCTGGCAGGACCAAGTGGCTATGGGTTTCAGACTTCCAAGATCTTGAGATTGGGATTGCATTCCCCCAGACAGTGTTAGTATGCAACTTGGGGTCCTCTTAGACTTGCGGCTCCTGTTCAAACAGGAAGTGGCAGCTGGGGCCAAGAGGGCCTTTGCACAAATTTATTTTGTGTATCGATTGTATCCATTTCTAGACCAGGAGGCCTTATTCATGGTCACTTAGTCACCTCCTATCTGGACTATTGCAATGTGCTCTACATGGGACTGCCCTTGAAGCGTATTTAGAAGTTTCAGCTGGTCCAGAATACCATTTCCCGTCCATGATTATGCCCTTCATGACTTGTCTCTGCCCATCTCACGAGAAGGCATGCTCTGGGTCCCCCCATGAGGTAGTGTGGAATCCTGAAAGTGTGCCTTCTCTGTCACAGTGCCTGCCTTATGGACACCATTTCCCCTGAGATCTGATGGCCCTGTCCCTGTTGGTCTTCTGTAAGGTCTTAAAGACCTGGCTGTCCCACCACCCATGCCTTGGGCCAGAATGTTAGGTAAGCCTGGTTTGTATGACTTACATGTGGGGAAGAGGGGTGGAATCAGATCTCAGTGCCATTGTATGGCATTGATTATTGTCATTTATCTGTGTGATTGTTGATGTTAAATTGTTATATGTGAGAAGGGAGACCATGTGTCTTAAATAAATGCATAAATAAATGATCAAAGTGTATAAAATCATGCATGATATGGAAAAAAAGGACAGGTAGAAGTTTTTCTCTCTTTCTCAAAACATTAGGTTCGGAAATCGACTAATAAAATTGACTGTGAGGAGGAATGAACTCACCACCCAGAGTGAGCAGGCATTTCTCATTCCCTCCTGGGAACCAGCACTTTGGTGCTGCCTGGGAAGGAAGATTAAAACAGCCCCACCCCCTCCTTAATTGGAGAATTCGTTACATAAAACAGATCAGAAATCAAGCATGGGTGTGGGGAAAAAGGAGTCAAGCCAGAAAGACAGCAGAGAAGTGGGGAAAAAGCATTCAACACAGAAGCAAGGAACTCAGCGGCAGTCCCCAGACAATGAAGAAAACTACAAGTCTTAGAGCCCCAAGACCTGCTGAGATGCGGAGCTGAAAGACAGGGGAATAAGAGCTGACCAGAGTCTACAAAAGAATTGACCTAAAACAAGTCCACTATGTGCAGCAGATCTGGCCCAGAGCTCCAGAAAGTGAGGACTGTGAGTGCTGGGGGTGGGGAGGGTGTAGAAAAAAATAATCCATTGGCAAGTCTACAGAGGAGTGGAAAGGGTTTTCAAATGAGACTGCCACAAGAGCTGGGGGAAAAGGAAAGACTTAAATTGCTAGGAAACAGTTAAGATAGGAAAACATAGTGCTACAAACAGAGAGAACACAGAGATAGAAATAGTTGTAACGGTAGCAGGAAGATGCTAAATTAAGATAGGTAGGAAAACAGAAACAAGCATAGAATTAGCATTAAGAATAGAAGTAAGGAACAGGAGTTTAATTTTCTATAATAAAGCAGCTTTTGGTGGGGGGGAACCTCCAAATTCGTCTTTGTGTCTGTGATCTGTATCAGCTTAGGAAAACCCTAACCGACTGGAGGTAGTTGTAAAACGGGAAAAATGTTTTGCCTGTCATACAGCATACGATTAGCCTGTGGTATTAATTACCAGAAGACATGAAGGTGAAAGGTCCCCTGTGCAGGCACTGAGTCATGTCTGACCCTTTGGGGGGACACCACTTTCACAACATTTTCTTGGCAGACCATAGCGGGGTGGTTTGCCATTGCCTGAATAGTCACTAATATCGCTTTAAAAGGGGATACCTGGATAAATACACAGGTATACTGAGGGCTATTACTTTGGAAGCCTCAACATTGCCTCCAGCTAAGGGGTAGTAGCAGGCCTCCAAATATTGGCTGTGGTGGAACCACAGCAAGAGAAGAGTAGACATCCGCCTACAGCTTACGAGCCTCCCAGAGAAACGAAGTACTGTAGTGGACTAAGAACAGCCTTAGCCTAATCTAGGAGGGTTATTATTATGTCCTTAGAACTAAACGAATACTAAAATCTGCTACAAACATTCATTAATTCAAGTTTAATTACTGTCACTGACCTGAAGTATTTTCAGGTTAGATGAAAGGATAATTAGGGAAAAGAGCTTTTAATGACTTGCTGTCTCATCTTGCAAATAAATTCAACATGAAATCAAAGTTCAAATCAAATCCTAAACCTAACCATTTGGAAACTCAAAGAGTTCAAGAAGTTCTGGCCTTTTTGCAAATGCTATGGATTACAACACAAAACTGCAATCTTATACACATTTATCTGGAAAAGTAACCTGTGGGCTCACTGGAACTTATTTCTAGTAAATATACAGTACAGAGGATTATACTCTGAATACATATGGTTGATCAAATTACTGGGTAAATGCCCCAAATAGTGGCAGAAACTGCAATCCAGTTTTAAGTCCTGATTAAAAAGTTAACACTGATCAAAATGTTGGACCGTGCTGATCCAGATAAAATGGTCTATCACAACCAACCCAGACACGAAGAAGCAGGGAGGTTTTCATACAAGACAGGGCTGGAAGAGCAGAAAACATGATCTGTGGCCTATTTTCAAATTCTGCACCAACTCTAAATGTATTACAATTATACCATTGCTCACAAAATATATTTTCTAGAATGAATTAAGAGGAGACAGGTACATACATTCAAATATATGATACAATAGGCCTGCTAAAAAGCATATAAGAAACTATTATTTCATCAGCTATTCTTTGTTTCATAAAAAAAAATCAGCACAGTACAAATAGCTTTATTGGGAGCAAATAAGGCAGATTTAAAGTGCTTGGATCAGAACCTTTTCTTTTGGAAAACTTACTTCTTTAAAAGAGCACAGTGTCATTTTACTTGTTTCTGAGAAAGTGCACTAATTATTGTATGACGGATCCCTTCAGTTATGAGCATTCCAGTTATATTTAATAGCTGTACATTTTTAAATCATGTCCCTGTATTCTGTTAATTATTCTTATATTTTAAAATCCCATAGAAAGAATAGTTTGAAAAACTGTGTATCCATGAACTTCATTTCTCTTTGATGCCATACCCACAGCTGCTTGGGTTGCATTCTGTGAATGCTGCTTCCAAGTGGAAGATCTTGTCTTAGTTATATTTCTAGCTCATCAATAGAAAATAAAAAAATTAAGACACTCAGGACATAAAACACAGAATATACAGAATATACAAAAATACAGAAACTTGATTTGAAGGCCTTCCTATACATACAGCTAGAATCAGTTTATTTGGACAATACAATTTCATTGATGCCTTACTTGTTTATATTGCTGCCTTCCTTCAAACGTTCTCCAGCAGCTCCTGTTTTAGATACTCTCTCACTACCAGCCAGATCTACCAGGCTAACTTTGCTCACTTTCTCTCCAGAGTTCTAAGCAGGAAAAAAAAAAAAAAAGGAAAAAAGCTGAAGCTTTATTAACAGACATTATTATGATTTACAGCAGAAGTGGACACTTACAATGCACACGTACATCCCCAGCATCTCACTGATCACTCCCACATCCAGAGATTTCACTGCTGAAATTTGATGGCCAAATGGTTGAATACCTTTTTTGGAAATAAGGCTAGAAATAGGACAGGAGACCTTTAGAGGCAAACCACTATTACTCTTAACTTTCCCTTACAAAATGGGCCACTATTCAGCCATTTGGCCATCTAACAACAGCTGAGCTTGTGCAATTTCAGCCTGTTTCCCCTCTGCCTTAAAAAAAACAAAAACAAAAAACCACCAACTGAATGAAAATATTTGGTTTGCCCCTTCTGATGGTATCAATATATCACTCCTGGGGTTTTCCAACATCTTGAGAGGCCAACATTTAGGAAATTGTCCCCTTCTTACAAGTGGACAAAGCATAAAAACTAACAATACCAAAAAATTGTTTTTGTAAACCGCCTGGAGTCCCTCCTTTGGGGGGAGATGGGAGGTGGCAAAATTTGGTAAATAAATTAAATAAATAAAAAAACACTCATTGTTATTGAGTTTATCATTATAATCCAACAACAAACTTCAAATATTTTTAATTTTTCAAACTCAAATTGCATTTTAGAACAAAGCATTATTGTACTGTAAAATTTCCAAGTTATAAATTAATTCTGCATATTCTACATTTGAGGACATTTATGGAGATACAGCATCTATAATAGCTTAATTACTCCTCTGAGGCAAATGAAAAATATGTTCTAGCTTGAACTTGAAACAAACCATCATATTCTAGGCCTGCTGAACAGTTTTGGATCAGCTGCAATTTAGCCAAAATAAAAACCAGAACAGATTTTGGTTGAAGCAAAATCAGAAGGATTCTACACAGATGAATGAATTTTATTTTTTATTTATTCGTTTATAAAATTTGTATGATGCTTTAATTGCAGACTCTAAACTGTCCCTCAATCTAGATAGCATGCAACAAAGCTGACATAGTTTTCTTTTACTGACCTCAGTCTGTCTCTTTCCTACCCTAAATACCTAGGTATGACTGCTGACCAGCACTCTTCAATAAATTACTGGTGTAAGGTTCCTGATTGCTGAATTGCACCCGTTTTTGATTGTCTGCACAGGCATCACATTGGAAAGCTATATCAAATAAATGTAGGTAAGTGTCATATTGGATCTTTAAAATTCTATATTTATTGTGATATTTAATGCAAAATAAAATGCAGTATGTTAGAAAGCTGTATTCACTGATCATATTAGAGACTCAATACCTTTTTGACTGAACTTAATTGTCAAGGCATCTTAACTTTAAAGCTGTTTAATCACCCACTATCTCTTTAGCTCTTTATTCCAGATTACAGAAAATTATTTACACCTACAACAGTAGAAATTTCAGTGGAAATAAATTCATGTTTAAAAATGTACAAATGCCACTGAAATCAGCTGGATAAGATTTAAATTTTTCAACATATCACAAAAATAATAAAATGTCATCTTTATGTTCAATTCACTTACCCCAGACTGCAGATCATAAAGTGTCTGAGTTACTATAATATTAAATACAGCATGAGAGCGGCTGCTTTCTTCATTCATGTTGGTTGCTGCAACTGTCCGGGACTTGTTGCCCTCTGACATCAGTGACTCTATATCCTGATGAATAACATAAAACATTGGACATGACAATAAACTTTTTTCCCAGTTGCAGCATTTGCAATTTATATAAACCTATCATTTTAGATGTAACTAAACAAATAGAACCTAAAACATTATATGCATATTATATGCATATTTTTTCACTCTTATGGAACTCCTTTCCACTATATACTTACTAAAGTTCCATCTACAGTACTTTCAAAAGCATGGTTAAGACCTACTCTCTGAGGTTGCTGTTCAAGATAACCCTAGAAAGATGGAGATATTTCAGTATTTGTGAACAGAATTTTATGCTGTTTTGTTGATTGAAAGGGGGGAGCTATGTTACCTGCCCTAAGCTTTACAGTATGGTAAGATATCTAAATAAGTTTAAACCCACTTACAACATTTTTGCCTGTCATTAGCTGAACCCATAATCATCTCAAAGTGCATATTCCAAAATGGATTAAAGAGGCCAACACAAATCCAATTCAGCATTTCAGATGAACAAGATATGTCATCCCACATACATTAATACTAACTTTACTTAATTGGCTCAAAGTTATTGCAACTATAGTCATTTCTGTTTCCACAAGTATAAAAGGAAGTCAGTTATACCATATATGATTTGCAAAGCTCGTTTAACATTTGATATAATTAATTCAAAACTTTCCTCCAAAATAGCTTAGTCAACAGAAGATGGGTGAATTAATATAAATTAAAATTTTGTTAACAAACAAAATTTAACTGGTTATCAGAATATCTAAAATCTATTACTGGCTAGTGTGTTTTAAATACTTATCACACTAAATACATATTTGCTCCTCCAATGCACACTTCCCTTGTCTGGTTTTTAACAAAATGTTTAACACAGGCATGTTTTAAACAAGTGAATACATTTTAGGACAAATTACTTTCTTACACAGATACCATCCATATGTAAGTTAGCCCACATGCTTCTTTTCTCACCCTGCAGTACAAGTGTAGAAGTACTCATATTCATCCAATTGCTTATCTAACATGGCACAGTGTGATATGATGCAACTTCTGTGCAAATTCTTTCTTCACCTCAGGAATACCATTATATTGACTAGATTCTTGCACTTTACTTACCTCAAAGCAAGTAACAGCTAGTTGAGACAAACCGTCTACGTATGGACCCAAAACTTTGTGCTCACGAACTTTGAGGGACTGCCGACTCCTTTGAAACAAAAATATTGTCGTAACTGAAATTTTGTTAGGAAAATGGATCAGTAAAATTAACTCATTATAGGCCAATGAACATGTAAACTTGTTCTCAAGAGGAAAAATTCATTTATCAGAAATACAAAGGTTTATTTTTACTAAAAATATTTTCACAACTACAGTGTAAAGAGACATGAAGATGCCAGATACAATGGAAAAACAGAACAAGAGACAATGAAATTAACAGTCCCTTTGAAAAAGTCCAGTTCTGTAACAAATTTTGTAAAGGTATTTAACAACCTTTCTTACAGCTCCATAGCTGTTGGAAAGAAAATGCTCTCATTGTGCCAAAAGAATTGGCATCTGTGTACTTCTTTTAAGATGAAGTCTTACAACTAGCAGCCTTAATGACCACTACTCACTAGAGACTCTTGAATAACTATAGCTCTCTGTAGTAAACAGGGTCAAGCTTACGCTGCACATCCCAGCAGCAGAGATGTGATTTCAAACTGGTTTGTCCAATTTAGATAAAGTGATGGGACAGGACTGTTAGAAGGGCAACAAATGGAAATGCTACCAGTTAAGAAAATATTCAGTTTCCACTGTTGTCCATATACATTTTCCCTATTAAGAACAGTTAAGTTTAAAGACAGAGTGACACAGCCATGATAACGTAATTGACTCTCAGTTTAAAAAGAAGTCCTTAGTTGAACCTGCCACTGCAACTAGCAGGGTAAAAGTTGTTATTGTTATTATTATATACAATTAGGAAACAATGAAAAGTATAAACTATAAAGCAAGCCTAAATAATACGTACCAAAGTTCCCTCAAATATACTATATATCTAGAATAAAAAGGTTTAGGGTCACTCACCCTTTAGGGTCCAGTAAATCTCTGACCTTTTCATTATAGATTTCCATATAGGACACCTCAACTTTAAAAGTGTGTGAATCATTTTGTTCTAAAGTGATTCTCTGAAATAAAGCACAGCAGAGGCGCGGGATCAGACCCAGCTGCTCTGCGTTTCCCATCATTGAGAAGGATTTTCCTGAGCCTAAAGGAGGAATATAGAAATGCATTTTGTATTTAAAAACAGACAAGTAAGTTATCAACTGCTCTCTCTTTTGAAGATGATTAAGTAACAAATAATATACAGTATAAATTGCACCATCTCAAGATTGCATACATCTCAATGTGTATTTGAGTTAAGGAAGTGCTGATAGCATACAACAAGGTATCATTCCCAAGAATGCATGTTAGCTGTGGAGGGAAGCTTCAAAAGCTCAGAAAAAAAACATGATTGCTTTAAGCTTTCCCAAAAGATGCTATATGCATATCCACACATACTCCAAATCACATTTTACCATTCAAATCCAGATCTCTACATAACCCTGTCAAAGAGTTGTCCCTTAGCACTCAACAGGAAAGATCAGAACCACTGCAAAATAATGCCCCTAAGGCCAAGCCCTGACCAGTAACGCAGAAAGATACCATGGCTGATCATATTGAAAGTCACCAAGAGTTCCAGGAGAACCATCAGGATTAAAGCAACATGACAATAGGAAAGCAGGTCAGAAATCCAGAAAGAGAACTGGGCCAAGGAGAATTCAGGAGAGTGAACAGTGGGAGTGGGGGAGGATGAAATTATTGGACCTAAGGAGAAGTCACGTCCTGGCCTTAAGGAGAGGTTCACACAGTGAGGAGAGACACTGGTGAGTGCTTCTTTCCCTGAAGAATGTGACAACCCCTGCAAAATATATCATTTCCATTTGTAACTTGTAAATACAACTCTTACCTGTTTGTCCATATGCAAAAATACAAGCATTATATCCCTGAAAGGCTTTCTCAAGAATTCCTTCTCCAAGGCACTTAAACACAACTTGTTGATCTACAATAAAATTAGATATAACTGAGATGGAAAAAAAATTGAATATTTATTAGGAAGGATACAGGATAAAGGAAAGATGCTGGTTCCCTCCCCCGATGAGAACCATTGCTTATGTTCTATGGCATATACTGGAGAAAAACCTTAGGCCAAGGATACAAATAACATGATGCAAAATGATAGAAAGGAAAAATCCAGGGTTTTCTCCTATCTTTCCATATCTACTTCCACTCATATAAAGCCATTCAAATCTTCATAGGAGTTTTAAAAACAAAATATATTTGTTTATAATTTGGCACAAAATTTGGTACATCTCTGGAAAGTGAAATCCATGCCATTTTGCTGCCTGAGGCAAAATAGAAGATGCTGCCTCTTCAGCACTGAGAGAAAAAATGTATTGAGAATATTTAAATACTTGGTTTTAAAAGAACATTTTCTTGTAGAAAAATACATCCTTTTTTAAAGGCAACATTTTGTTTTTGAAACCTTTGTGCCATTCTTCAACTAATCTCAGAAAAGAATGGATTTATACTACTAGCATTTCATACTCTTTCCTTCTCCCAATTCTGCAATTTCAGAAGGCTGAGTCTGGCTGCATTCAGGCAGCATACCAAGCCATGGTTTATTTTACCTTGGACAAGTTAGAAACAAGTCAGTCTGTCTTGCAGACAAGCAAGGTGAGCACAGATTGTTCAGCAAAGTCCTCGTTTGCTTTCCTTTTCAAGTACTGTTGCCTTAATTGTTGAGGATCGGTTACAAGCTTGTCAAACTTCCTTAGTATAGGATGTTGTCCCACATATAACAACACCGAAATAACAGATAATCCACTATTATCTACCTGAGGGATCTTAAATCTTTTTGGGCTAGTGAGCACATTTGAAATGTTGAAAATGTATTAGGAACTATCACAAATGGATTGCTGCGAAGGGTGTTTCAAAAAAAGTCCTGTTTCTCAAAAAGACCAACTCATGAGACTAAAGCAGGGGTGGCAAAATATGGCCCCCAGTATTATTCAGCACAAATATTGCAAAAACTGAGAAAGCAAGAAACCAATGTTTCATTTTAAACAGGGATGGAGAAGAATGTTTTGAATCAGCTAAATATAGTAATAAAAAAAAATCATACCTGCATATTTTGCAGTGTTTGATTCATCCATAGACCAGAAACAGTAATCAAAGGCAAATACCTGCAGGTAGACATATACAGAATTTCCTTTTTAAAAAAATCACTACTTGCACTCGTATGAACCTCAAAGCATATTTTAAAAAGTTAATTAAGCTTACATATTTAACAATTCTTAGTTTCACTATGATTATTTCAACTCATTTCTTACCTAAAATAAGACACTAAAAATCCAGTCTAATATACTTATTCTTTACTCCTGTTTTTTTACTCCTTTTGTATTAGTCCTATATTCTTCACTAAATAGCAATAGTGAATAGGCCAGTAGTGGTAAGGTCCTGGAGCAGCACTGGAAGATCCTGGTTCTAGTCCACACTCAGCCTTGAAAACTCAGTGGGTATCTCTGAGCCCGTCATTTTCTCACAGCCCACCCCATGCCTCACAGGATTCTTGCAGTACAGGGTTAGAAAGGGAGAGGTGTGCCTTCCCCCTTGCTTCCTGCAAAGCAGCCTGATATCCTCTGGATGTTTTCTATGACAATGCCCATCCAGCTTGGCAAGCTTGGTCCATAGTGAGGGATGGTTAACACCGGAAGTCAAGGCATCTGGATTCTGGTTAGCAACTAACTGAAGAAAAATGGTCTTACAATGTTAAGTTAATGTACAGTTAAGTATAAAAAGATTTGGCATGTGGGGCTGAATATGGAGGTTGACAGGAACACAACTGAATATAGGTCTCTTTCAAACTATTCATCAGTTAGGCTTCTTGTAACACTAACCATTAATTGTTCTTTAAAAAATCCCATATATTTTTAGTTCATCTATGCCATTTTTTTAGCCACAATTAAATTTGAAAAAAATAGTATCTGTTATTGTTATTAATGTTGTAGTGTCATCAGATCCTGAGAACACTTTTTTTTCCTCCTTAGAACACTTTAGAACTCCCAAAATCAAAGACAAGCTTCAAATTAATGTTACCCATTAATCTGCATCTACCTCACTTCAACTATAATTATACAGTTTCACAATGAACACTAATGCAAAGATGAGAGGAACAGTAATAACTTACTGCACACAATGCAAATACCCTATTCTTACCCATATACAATAACTATCCTTTCATTTAGAGGCTCTTCAGCAATTTGCAGTAGGGGAGATTCAAGATACGTTAAATGGTCTGAATTTTTGTGGAAACTTTCCCATTGCAATTTTGAGAACTCTACTAAATCAATATCCAATGCATTGATTTATTTACAGTATTACAGCAGGTTGCAGCCCCTTTGGCTGATCTTGAGAATACTAAGCAAGACTGGATCCTGCTATCAACTGGATGGAACATAACCAAAACATCCCAGGTTGTGAACTGGAAAATATCCCAGAGGAAGGTAAGAGCAAACTTTTTTGGGGGGTACCTTTGAGTCAGTGTAGTGTAATTAGATAATTTATATACCTTCAATAGTATACAAATAATCTAATACATACATTGAACAAAAGAAGACATGATTGAACATTCATCTCAGACTTTATTGTAATATGTAAAATCATTTGCAAATTTGTTCATTGGCAGTGGCAGACTCTTGTATACATTTTTAAGCCCTTTCTCTGCACCTATCTTAACAAATTAAGGAAATACAGGAAGTTGCACTAAATCACATTAGACTACTAAAGTACTGATCTGAAAGCAAAGAGGCCTGTATTATGTATCACTGTAAGCAAATGATCTTGATTTGAAATTACAAAATGAAAGAGAATAGTAATAAGTTGCTTACCTTTGGTAATTTTCTGTGGGATGGAAATTCAAGTGGAAGATGATTAAGCATTAAAAAAAATGAAAATCTGATTAGTGTTTGTAACTATTAGATCAAAAACAGTATACTATTTTTCTAGTGTGAAAGATAATTGAATTTAATATTTATTGATAGTGGAAAAAATTCTTTTCTTCCAAAAAATTAATACACTAACAAGATTTAGATAATTAGCTTAGCTTCCTAGTAATGTTACACCCTCTCCTCATTTAGTGACTGAAATCCATTCCTTAAATCAGAAGTGGAATGGTCACTAATAGAACATGTGACAGAGAGAGAGAGAGAGAGAAAGAGGTACATGCTGAAAAGATCACTGGTTGCTGCTGTCTCATTTAATAAAGTTCTCTTGTACAGCTATGCCAGCATTAGTCTCACTCTGGTGTGCGTTGTTGTCGGGTGCATAAATGTACACTTTGGTTAGAGATAATTTTTAAAAATTATGGTCGTATTTGTGAACAGTTGCTAAATGAGGTAGCCACCAAATGAGGAGTGCCTATATTCAAGGACAGTTATGATCTCAAATTTCAATAATTTCCATCACAGGAAAATTAATTATAAATTATAGGGAGTATAGTAATATCATCAAAATTATTTAATTTTAATTTTTAGAAGACAAATACTACGTATGATTCATACAGTCAATGATGAAAGAATCTGCATTTTAACAAAAGGTAGGAGAACTATCTAAACCCCTGAGGAAATTGACCCCAAAAAGACCTGTAAGATATCTTCAGCTATAAACTGAAGCTGAACTGTCCTCTAATACAGATTATACTAATCTCATAATTTTCTTGCATGCTGATGGCTTGAAGAGCATATTTATCTTAAACCAATGACATCCATGATTTAAAGAAAAAAAATGTTTTCTGTAAATGATTATTTACTTAAATCTTTTCCCATTCTAAAATGTGAAGCAGGCAAAGTAATTTCTATAACAAAGGGGAAAATATACTGATTTGAAATTAAAATACAGTAGATCTTTCTATTTATTAAGAGCATTAAAAAGTTAGAAGATAACTAGAGTACAGAGCAGAGAAAAACTCAATGAAATCTGTTAAAAGATTAATAAGATTTCATTCTCAAAACTACATTGTGGTGATAAAGAACGAACCTCAATTTAAAAGGAAAAACAATCCACCCCAATGTATCCTCTGCATGTTGCTGTAATGGTATGTGGGAATGACCTTGGGAGACAGGGGGAATAGCGGTAGCAAGGGGAACAGTCGGATAAGAGGCAGCTTAACCTGCAGCAGGAATGTGGGCATAGCAAATGTCTCAGAAGAGACTCTTCCTAGTTTCTTGGGCTGTAAAGGTGACAGGGGAGAAATGTACTTTCAGACTTGCAAGATTGTGTTAATGTAACCTTACAATAAAGTAGAATTAGTTCATCTGGGCATGCTTCCTGTCTGGACTACCTCACAAAGCTGACAGTCAGTTGCCCAAAGGAGCTTTTTTGAGCATTTGGGGGTCTTCTGTCCTAACCAGATATTGCACAGAACTCTTAGTACTACAATGACTTGTTTGATTTTGTCATTAAATGTCTCGGATTCATATATGTCATGACTTATGCTCTACAAATTTGGAAGTTCAATTTCTGTCCAAGGCACTATCTGATCAGATTTTTAAAATTATTATTATAACTATCAGTTTTAAAGGTATGATAACACAGGCAAAGTACTTAATACAGTATGGCCAACTACCTATTTGCTTAGCTGAATCCAGGAGGTTATAAATTATTTCTCAAAAGAAATACTTAGAAAAAAAATATTGGAACCTGAATTTCTAAACTATTGGCTGATCAGATCACATTTGGATGAAACATTATTCTCTAAAGTGATTTCAATCAGTCAAGGTTTAGGTTCTGGCACAGAAACCAGTTTGGACATACTATGAGATGATATTTGCTAAGAGAGACACAGAAAGAATGTGATCCTATTGTTTCTTCTGGACCTCTTAGCACCGTTCAATACCACTGATCATAGTATCCTTCTGGAGATGTTGTCTTTGCAATCATTCCAATCATAAGACAATCTATAGACACATAAGACAGAAAAATCAAGCTACCAGTATATACATGTAATACAGCTGTATACTCCTTTATTTTCAGATTTGTTTGAAACACTAACACACTATTTTATCTGGAACCTCTGTTTAAGGCTGGGTCTCAGGTTTTGAACAATAAAATGCCTTCTGCCATACTCTCTATTATGATTGCTTAACAGATGGAGAAAATGTCTGATCAATCATTTTTCCCCTCATTGTTCCTTTTGAAGAAAGATTAATGACAGAATGAGTTGTAGATGTGTACTCTGTGTGGAGGGATGAGTCACATGGAACATAAGAAGGGTTTGTCACATGGAATTTAATGTGATAGCAGCTTTTTCATGGAAGGAAATAGTGTATTATGAAAAATACTATCAGAATAGGTACTCTACAATTAAATAATTATTCTGAGAAACAAAGTAAGTTCAACTGAAAATTGGTAGAAAACTCTTGGCCAAATTTTCACTGGTAAATAAAAGAGTCTTAAAAAATGCACCTATATATCAACATATCCTAGAAGCTAATGTCCCACAGTCAGTGAAGAAATTGAAGCTGAAAAGATGCTGGGTATTGCAGAAGTCAATTATGTGAAAGGTACCTCCAAATCCACCATGAAGTATTTACAGGAGGGAAAAGTAAAGTTTTGGAATTTTTAGATTATTATTGAGAATCTGTGAGGGATCTCATCATGCAGTACACCCAAGGAGATATAAGAATATTTCTGCAAGAAAAAGTGGGGAAAAAATCTAGAAGAAAGACTAGAAAGACTCTTAGCTGGGTGGAAATACTTGTAAGCTGTTATTTCTGCCAAAGGAGGTGTTACAACATAGTGTTTGAAAGTGCATCCAAACTTCTCCACTTTCATATTCACTATTTTCTTATTTTGAATCTGTAAACAACTATACATAAATAAGTACGCATTCAGATTTGCAGAAAGATTAAGAAGTTGCATCAGCTTCTTCTAGTTGGAAGGGTACTTTGGATATACAGGGCTACCTGAACCAGAGAGAATTCGTATTTCAGAGGAATGAAACCTCTTTGCAGGCTTGCCCAGCAAACCTTTCCCAGAGATGGACTAAAACAATGATATGTACAAACCAGAAGATGATCAAAGTATGACTAATGGATGAAAGTACCAAGTGTCAGGACATGAACTTCCCTGATAAGGAACTGCTTAAAAACAGCCAGACCCCTCCTGAAATTGCATTTTAAATTGTATCATTATTCCATTGATGAAAACCAGCTGGTCAGAGTCCAATGTTTTAGGTTATAAAGTGGGAAACAAAGAGGAGTTAGCACAGTAAGCTGTGTACGTGTGCCTGTGTCAAGCATATGATTTTGCTTACTGCTTTTTGCCAGCTATTCTTCTTGCTATTTTTTTCTTCATTGAGATAGCTTTCTGAAACCAAAGAGCTGCAAGACAACTTTTGATAACTATGGCTACTAATTTAGATACCCCCCCAAGCTCACATTAGTTGGGAAAACTGTTGATCCATGATGTGTACCTTTAATTAGTAGCTGGAATTGAGAAACGTATAAAGCAACAACTATATTCAAGCTGTAATTCAGTAAATCTACGTAACTGTTACATTGTATACTTTTGCTTTTTGTGGGTGATTGTTCTCCCTGGGGACAAAAGTCCTGAGAGGAAGGGTAAAGTTTCTTTAGGCTTACCCTAAAGATAGCTCACTCAGAATTCATTGAAATCCAGAGGTGCTTGAACTTTTGCATGGAACTTTAGTACTACTATATGATGGTTGAATGAAGAGTAACACTCCACCTCCATAACTTGAATTAGCGATATGTTAATAAATGAAACAGGAAAATAATTCTTGAAATAAGCTCATTTGTCACCTGTATTTACTTCGCCACATTATCACCATTATTTGCTTCACATTTCTGCCAACAAAGGACAAGCTTTTTAGAGCCATCATGAAAGAACTCCACACTTTGCCCTTTCAAACGGGTCCTGACAATCCTTCCAATCTCTTCTTTTGAATCAAAGAGATATCCACAAAAGCATTTCTTCAATTTTGGGAAAAGGTAAAGTTGCATGGCACCAAGTGTGGATAGTATAGCAGTGAGAATTAACTTCACAATTGCCTCTTGGGTGGCATGTGAGGCCTAGTGTTTTCATGTTGCAGCAAAATTTCCTTCTTGTGCTTCTGAATGCTACTTAATTGTTGTTTCAAAGTTCTGAGTGTTGCAATGTAGCACCAAGTTGACTGTGGTGCCAGATTGAAGGAAATCAATGTGAATAACATATGTGCCTCCCAAAACATAATTATCCTGAAACCTGAGGGTTTGTTTTTTTTCTCTGTCTCTCTGGTGAAGCTTTGTGATATTCCATGGACTGATGCTTCATTTTTCGGTCATAACAATTAGCCCATTTTGGGGGGCTGTCACAATGCTGTGAAGAAATTCCTCACTTTTATTCTGAGAGGGTGAGACAACAATTGCTGGCAAATTTCGTGAAGCTTTCATCTCCACCCTCAGCATATTGAAAAACATAAATAACGAGACCTTTACTTTCCTGTGAAATGCCAGGGTTGACAGCGATTTCCCTTTGACTGATCTGCTGACTGTCCGTAATCATTTCAACCTTTTTCATGTGAAACTCGTTAGCTGTCATCACAGATCTTCCACTTTATTCTTAATCACACAAATCAGCTCTTCCTGGTTCACCATCTTTATATTTTTTTGCCCAGTAATGCACAGTACTCAAGTCAACAGAGTAAACAACCAGCATTCAGCGATGAATATCAATTAGAGAGCCTCTTTTGGCAGTCAAAAATTCGATCACAGCATGTTGCTCAAATGACTGACAAGTGAAGAAAGAATGACAATGGGCGCAAACGATCTTTCTGAAGTATTCATGAAATAATAGTTTACAGAGATTGAAATTTTCTAAGTGAAAAGCCTCTAGCACTGCTGATACAAATCATGGAATGCTTAAGAAAGCAGGAAACCCCAAGTTTGTTTGTTTGTTTATTTTCTATCCCGCCTTTATTATTTTTATAAATAACTCAAGGCAGCGAACATACCTAATACTCCTTCCTCTTCCTATTTTCCCCACAACAATAACCCTGTGAGGTGAGTTGGGCTGAGAGAGAGTGACTAGCCCAAGGTCACCCAACTGGCTTTCATGCCTAAGGCAGGACTAGAACTCTCAGTCTCCTGGTTTCTAGCCTGTTGCCTTAACCACTAGACCAAACTTATAACTTTTATATTATAAAAACTTATAATGTGATTATGCTAACTTATTTCTGCTTGGTCATGGGATGTCAAATTTTCTTTGAAAACACACACAGAGTCAAGAACATAAGGCTACAAGTACATACAGATAGTCCTTGCTTACCAACTACTTATTCAGCAACTGTTCGAAGTTAAGACAGCACTGAAAAAGGAGATTTATGACCCGTACTCAAAATTGTGGTCGTCACAGCATCCCTGTGGTCATGTAATAATTCAGGTGCTTGGCAGCCAACGTGCATTTATGACAGTTACAGCATCCTGCAGTCACACATTCACCATTTGCTACCTTCACAGCTGGATTCCCACAAGCAAAGTCAACAGGGAAGCCAGCAGGAAGTCACAGTAATGTGACATCATGCTTAACGACCGCAACTGGAACTGATGTTGTAAGTCGGTGCAGTCACATGATTTTTCACTTTACAACCGCATCACTTAGTGATGGAGTTGCCGGTCCGAATTGTGGCTGGTAAGTGAGGAATATCTGTACTGTTCATGTTGATAAATATTATTGTTGATACCAATAGTCAACTTGTCCCTGAAATGCCAGTCCTTATATAACTAACCTTGTCATAAAACATGGCACAAGGGAAACTTAATTGCTGTCTTGGAGAACCCCAAAGTTTACACAAGTATGAAAAATATTTTAATAAAGAGGAATCTTAAAAAGGGGGAATCTAAGGCAACACAGTAAGAACTGAACCTGCCCAGTGGCCCAGTGGCCATGGAATATTGGCTTACAAGTGAAGAGGCAAGGGAGCCTGGGAAAAAAGAAAAATATAACATTTTCTTATACACCATTAGATAAAACTTCTAAAATATACATATATATCCAATCAGAATTAATTTTATAGTCCTTTGAAAACTTGAAGGTAAGAGATAGTTTTCTAGTAACCAAAACCTGTCGTAATATTTATCTAGAAAATTAAAGTTCTTGATAAAATGCTGGGTATTTCTAATTTCAAAATGAAAATTAACAGTTGTGTAATGCTTTATATTCACACAAAAGCCACTAACTTAAATTCTTGACTTATCAAGAATTATTATGAGCGTGGGTGTCTTGATAGCTGGCAGAACCAAACGGAATGCACACCCCTTGCGTAGACTGTAGGCCAAACAGTGAATCCACATCCCCATGAGTAGGTAGGGCTTTTGGTCATAGGGAAAATCAGATTACCACAGCTCCTTCCTCTGCTGGATACAGAAAAACTTCGGTCATTTTAAAATGAGAGGCAGTACTAAGACAGAAGCTATAAACTAAGGCTGGGAAAAGCACTGGACTCACAACATTCCCCACAGCCTCTAATCAACATGTGGAACCTCCCAAACAGCTGGGGTACCCAAGTAATTCCAGCAGAGGGACTTTTCTTTCAAAAATTGTGATTCTGTAGAAACAGATAAAACATTCAATCAGTAATATTGCTCTAGATTTAATTTGCTTCTGTATAATATAATTCTCTGTATCTCTCTGTACAAGTTATAGAATTGGGTATTGAACCTTCAGTCTTTATTCATCCATCAGACTGTGCATGAAGTTATCAATTTATTCCAAAACATAAATCTGTAACATTAAGTTGAAACATGCAACCAGTCTTTTTCATAGATTTTGAGGCAAAGAGCAACCAATTCTGTAGCAGACCTGCACCATCTCGTGGCGTGCTTGGGGCACTGCATTTTCTTTTGCAATTTATAATGTTCATCATTGAATATATGATTTTTAATAACACTGTAGTATCAAAGAAGCTTTATCCATTTTATCTTTTAAAAAATAAATTCTGATTTTATTTATCTTTTGTGAAATTAATTTATTTCCCAGGCTGGGGTAGGCTGAATCCTCTACCTATGT
Organism: Candoia aspera; assembly: GCF_035149785.1. Taxonomy (NCBI): domain Eukaryota; kingdom Metazoa; phylum Chordata; class Lepidosauria; order Squamata; family Candoiidae; genus Candoia; species Candoia aspera. The sequence continues at coordinate 143,679,765 of NC_086155.1, forward strand.
GCCTCTACGTTATACAACCAGGAGTTAGCACTATAAGCATTATTTCGACTTTCGTATTTTAAATTTTTAATCACCATAACCAGCAATACAGGGGTATCAGAGCCCTATTTCTCTCAGAAACTTTGGTCAGGGTGGATTCCACATGAGGCACCCCTTGCAAGTTAAACAATGGCAGTTGTTACAAAACCGATACATGGTTCACAAATATGTTTATATAAAGAGTAACACCCTCGCCCAAAGAATTTGCCATCTAAATTTCCAAAATACATATTTGCAATGTCCTATTGTGTATCAAATAACACACACTGACTGGAAGCAAAAAGGGACACAATTAAGGCTTGGGTATTGATCTGCCATCTTCATTATTAATATAAATTAATTTTCTTCACCGGTAAATTAATGTCCTTGTTTCAGGAAGATATATTTCATTCCCTATGGTGAAAATTTTTAGAGCAGGATTTCTACCACTGTGGTTTTTCAATCCAGTTTTTAATTTTTTTTAGGAATGGAAAGTGCCAAAGTGGTTTTAAAGAAAAAAAAGAATGAAACCTGAATTTGAAACCTGAACTTAAAAGTTCTTGTGGAAAAAAGAGGGCTGTACTATAGTAAGATGTCTATCTATCCAGATATCCAAGAATCCTACAGAAGCCTTTAGCTTGGACTGATTTAATGCTTTTCTGTTACCTCTCTCGGAGGGCCCCAAAATGTCTACCTTAGAATAGAGTTATATCCAGAAGTCTTTGGGTCTGAAGTAATAGATATAGTGGGTCATACCCTCTTGTAATATTTTCAACAGAGAAATCTAGGGGACTTGCTTGCCTTTGATTCAAGGCAAAGAGTCAGAGATAGTGGAAGAGCAACATGTAATCTTTTTGTTCTGGATGTTAGCAAATTAAGGTGGGGTTTTTTGGGGTTTTGTTTTCTTTTTGCTATTGCAAGTATCCTGCAATACTGTATGCTGGGTATGCCTAAAGGAATCATCCTTATACTGTTTAAAATACTTTTGTCCTGACTGTTGCATGATTATTGCTTTTATATCTAACTATATCTTAACCTTACTCATCTTTAACTGCAAATAAATACAGAAAAACACTATTAACAGTGAGATGCTTACTCTTTCTTAACTGAACCGTATTTCCAAAGTTTGCAAAGCAAACGTATTTTCTTTCGCTGGATCAATTTCCATACAGGCAAAAATGCACATTTTTAGCTGTTCAGAACTTCAGGAGAAAATGTACTATGAAACCAAGAAGATAATAACAGAAGGGCTAATTTTAAAAAGCTTTATTTAAACCAAGATTTTCCCCTAAAAATTCTGAAAAAATATCTACTGTAATATTTATGAATAGGGATCATGTCCAGAAAAGTAAGCTTTTCTGGATATGATCCTTATTTTAATATCTTAATGGTGTTGCCACGGATCTGCCATCTTAGGATCTGGGTTTTAATAATTCATAATTTCAGAATAATACTCTACTGATTAGTATCTCAGCCACCATCTGAGACAAATGCAACATGGATAACATGTAAATGTTTGTTTCTATTTAATATTTTAATATTTTATAACCTGAAAAAAAGTTGAACAGGACAAACAATTTAAGAGGAGTCAGAATAATTTTTTTTACACTTTTCTATAAATAAAAGCCAAGGATGCAGTCAGCTGTTATTCCATCCGTGGCAGGTGATATTAAGAGGGCCTGCATAGCAGCTTCTTTCTGGCTGATAATATGCTGGATAAGGAAACAGTTGGTATCTGTCTCATTTCACCAGACACTCCATTTAGATAAGATTCAGTTGAGGGTTTTACAATAAACTACTAACTCACCAGAGCTATAACTTTTACCTATTAACTTGCTCTAAAGCTTGAAGCTATGATAATTAAAGCCACGTTAGCCCTATAAATGGCATATATTGTTTCTAATGAAAAAGTGGTTTAAAAATCATTATAATTAAAAAACATCTAAATATAGCTTGTTAAAAAAAATCTCTGCATAACATATAATCTTTTAAAAAATACAAACTATTTAACTCATTACAATTAGGGATATGCAAAACATTTTAAAATCAAAAATATTTCAAGTCCAAAATAGGTTGCATCAGTCACCCTAGAAATATTTAGAGCTTGAAACAGCCCTGTTTCAAACTTAAAAGCACTTGTTTTGAACTTGGAAGGAACTCTTCTGAGCTTGAAACATTTCCAGATTGCTCTGAATAACCCACCTTGAACTTGATACAGGGTGTTTCAACTCAAAATACTTTGCACATCCCTACTTGAAATAGTCATTTCAACCTCTACAGTGGAAAATGTGGAAGACATATAAATTGTTATGTTACAATGGGACTTCTTTGGTTGGGGAATTTCATGTTATCAGCTTGATTCTATGCAAGAGCCAGCATGGTGTAATGGTTAAGGGTGGACTTGGGGTGGGGAGACCCAGGTTCTAGTCTTCCCTTAGACATGGGAGCCTAATCAATGTCACACTCTGTGCCAAGCCAGCTGATAAACAACCCCCCTTTTTACATTGTGCATCGATAAGCTTTGTTGTAAAAACTAGGTGAGCGAAGTACAAAGCAAATGGACCATGCAACTAAACAAGACAAACAAAAAGTAGTAGTAGTGTCTTGGTTCTATGCAGAACTGGACATATTTAAGCTTAATACCTTTGCTATCTTTGGATATGTCTAATTCTAGAAGGGATTGGACTATAGCTTCATTACACTATTGATAACAAATTAGGAACAGCAACTAAATCAGTGGATAGATGAGAATCTTTTAATAATATCAGGTCTGATGTGAGAGCACTTCTGGATACATCATTGTTCCTGGGCTGATCGCCACAATGGTTCAAAAAATTACCATTCAGCTTTGGGGTGGTACTTCACTTGGTGCTGTTTCTAAAGCAAACATGTATGTATTATTGCCAAATATAGGTCTGCTTTGAAAAATAGATGGACCTCTGAATGGTACAAAATGAGGCCAGGCTTAATATTGTTGTGATATTCTGGAAGCTCTGATTCACAGCCTACTTCCATTTAAAGTTCTATCAATGGGCAGGAGAGTTAGAGATTTCTCATTGATGAACAGTAGACTCTGCAGTTGTCTCCTGCAAGAGTCCTATCTTGCTCCCTCTTCTGAAAAAGCTGTAAAGCAAGTGCTTAATTCACCTGTTGCATTGTTTCATAATGCTTTCATTGTGGATCTTCATTTCAATTATTAGACTGCATTATATATGTTTTCAGCACCGTATAAGCTACTTGGAGAGCTATTTGCAGGCACAATTAGTAACATGTAGCAACTAAAATTTGTATGAACAAGCATTTCACTTCACCCTGCAATCTCCTCTAGCACTTGCAAAAGTCAGTACAGTTTCTATAAGATATAGAAATTATTCTATAAGATACTGTACTTGTGCAGAAGCTCCTTCTAACTCTTTTAGTAGCTGATTTGGAAGACTCTTCTGCCAATTCTGAGTGCCTGAGGATTTGCAGGATGCTGCAGAAGAGAGCAAAGCAATATGGCCACTTCATTTCACTCTGAAAAGTGAAGGAGCCATGTTGCTTTATGAAACAGATTCCAGAGTGGGCTTCTCTTGACCTTTCACTGAAGCAAAGCATCCTCTTGAAGCCTTGCTGTTTAATACATTCAGATGTCACTGATGCACTGTACATTATAGTGACTTGCATTCCTAATATAATGTTATATGTTAGTCATGGCAATCCATGCTAGCTACTCAGTGTTGTTGCACTGACAGAGGACTGTGTCTCAATTGCTCAAAAAGTACAATCAACCTGATATTCAAATGATTTAGAAAACTGATTTGATTTGATGAGTGAAAGAGATTCAAAAAATCAATCCAATTAAGCTATTTGAGCTTAATTGGTTAATTTGGTTTGGATTTCCATTTGAATTAAAAAAAACTTTCTGTGCACATGCAGAAGCTTTGAAATAATTTAAATAGATGTGAAGGCATCCATTTTGGCTTTCTGATTTGATTTGGAAAGCTAATTCAACTGGGAGTGTCAAATTAATTGCCTTCAAATCAAATCTCTGAATCCAAGTTTCACACAGCCCTAATATTTCCCTTTATTCCCGGAAGCAATGTCTTGATATAACAAATACTGGAATATAAGTAATACAAGTAACTGTAAAATTATACAGTTCCCTAACACAACAAATCTTCACTTATCTCCCTTCTCCATAATTAAGATATGTAACTTTCATTGAATGGTAAACTCAAAAACCACGAATTTCCTTTTTATGAGAAAGCTGTAACTCAGATCCACTGAATAAAAACATGCATAAAGCCAAATTCCTACTATAGTCAGGAGATCACGATCAAAAATTAGTAAATGTAAAATTTCCTTCTGCATCTCTGCTGCATAAATCCTTCTTCTAACCCACAAATGAAGGGAAAAAAATATATGATCTAGTTTTAAAGTCTGATAAACTTTGGATGATTTCCAATTGCTCTTTTCAGGGCTTTATAAATAAATGCCAGATATACTCTCATAACTGAAATAAACCTCAATTAATAAGGAATCCAGGAGATGCATCTGCATGTATTTAAGTACATTCGCATTTAGCCCAAACAGCATCCACTATTGCCTGAAATTCTAAATATTTTGCTTCCAAATCAACATGAACACACTAATGCAAATCATTTAAAAGACAGCATTAAATAACTTTTTGCTTATGCAACTCAATACTCAGTTGCAGGTTAAATGACATTATTCTATTTTGCACCTGCATGACCCAGAGGAGTATCATGACCAAAAACAACATTTTCCTGAACAGAGGCATGTTACAGAAGCAGCTGATACTCACATAACAAAAAATGCTGGTCACTGACCAAATAAAGACTTCTTGACTTGACATGTAACAAAAGCACAGATTCTCTTGTTTGAGAACATAGGTTTGCATTTGTTCTTTACCTGCTTTCTCCTTGCTTGTTGTTTGAAGGTGGAGGATGCAACACCGTCTGATTCCCTTCCATTTCCACAATACACTTGGTATTCAACTCTAGCTCTGGAATGTAACACAGGGGACTTCAGAACTTTCTCTCCCCGAATGATATGCACTTCATCTCTAGCCCGCAGAGCTTTTCCTGTTTCTTCCTCATGTCTAGAAAACAATTCCCATTTACAACTAGAAGCATAGGAAACGAGATGGGCGTCGTTCTCCAAAATACTGTACTGAGAGAAGCGTGGGGAGAACCACAGCAAGACATTCAAGATTTCTATTGTACACGCTCCAGACCCGCACAGGGCGCAACTTGAGCTTCGTTTCGCAGGTTTGCACTCAACCCCGCTTCCCACAGACTTCAGCCGTTACAAAGAGTTTGCTGAAGTCGGGACAACCACCCCACCACCACCCCGAAAGGCTGCAACTCTGAACCTCTGCTCTCCCCAACCCTTTTGCAAACAAGTGCATTCTGCAAACAGTCTGCCCGAGGAGGAGGACGGGGGGCGAAGGGGGGGATCAGTCAGGGAGTGAGAGGTTAGCACAGTCGCTATTCTTCCATCGGATTACCTCGCCTGTTCATGGGCCGGACTCTGACGGCCACTTTCACCTTGGTATCCGACATCTTTCCCGGCAGCGGGGGTGAGTCCTCCCCGCAGAAGCGAACGCGGTTCTCGAGCCTCCCTTCACACAACCCCACGCCTCAAAGCAGCAGCAGCAGCAGCAGCAGCAGCAGCAGCTCCCAAGAACTCTCCCATAGCCGCCCGGGCAGCGGGAGGTGCGCGGCACCGACGAGGGTCATCCCGGCCCGGGGGGAAAAGTCAGGAGAGCCGCCAAAGGGCTGAGGAGCAGCCACCGAAGAAGAGTTTCCCAAGACGCCAAGCCAGCCTCCCTTGCTTCAGCCTCGCCTGCGCGACGAGCTCCGCCGCCGCTGCTGCCGCCACCTCCTCTCCCCCGCCACCGCCATCTTCCAGCCTCCGCGGCGGCGGCGCCCGGCAGCTCCTGCCTTCGTCCCTCTCCCCTGTTGAGATTCCAGGGCCGGAGGGGAGGGGCAGCGACGGCCAATGTCGGAAATACCCGAGCGGCTTCGCCCCTGAGAAGCGACAGGGAGTCTACAGTAGAGCCAACTGCCGAAAGAAGGCTAAGAATCATGCGCGAGCTTTCCCAGGCTGCCAGCCGGGAGGGCAGCTGGCGCAAGCGCAGTCGGGGACGTACGAGTTGGAGAGCGGGAGTTGATCCTCTCGGTCCTATTCTCCTGTTTTCCGGGGGCTGGATGGCGGTGTCAAGTTTGTAAAGAAGAGTGGGCGGTGACGGAGAACTCATGCCGCGCGACAGAGCAGCAAGTTTAAGGCAACGGAGGCTGGTGCTGCGGCGTGTCCTTGGCGTATGGTGGGAGACAGGGACGTGGACGGGCGTGAAATAGCTCAGGAGCAACTGCCCTTTTGGAGGAAGAGTAGAATCTGGAATATAGTACTAGTTGAAAGGACACAATTCCCGTCTGCTCCGGATGCACGCTGCGCTGTTTGTTTCGTTTCAGCCACGACTCGCCAGGACTGAATAATTCGCTTCATAAATCTCCGTGCGGCACTAGTCCAAGTTTTTGAGATCACGGAACCACCTTTAGCCCTGTCTGCAACAAAGGAACCATTACGGGAAAAAAACCATCCCCTCTTCTGCTTTCTTCTCTCCACTCCTTCTCCCTCACTCCCCTCGGTCCACCGCTTCTCGTGTCCAACTTCCCCCGTCCGGCCAGAAAGGGTGGGTTTCATTTTTTTGTTTGTCCTACAAGGAATGCTTGGAGCCCCACCCGCCGCATTTCCCTTATACTCAACTGTTGTCAAGCTTTTTCTCCCTGCTTGTGAAGTAGACTAAAGCTGCAGAGAATTGGGTGGTAAGGCAAAGGAGGGACTTGAATTCATTTGTCCTTTAGTAGCAGGACAAATGAATACAGACTTAGACCACCGATTTAGCCCTCAACTGTTACATACTGGAGAGCCTTAGGCACATATTGGTTAAGGTGCCTTAGGTGCAAAGCCAGCTGGGTGACCTTGGGCCAGGCATGCCCCCTTAGCCCTAGGAAGCAGGCAATGGCAAACCACTTCTAAAAACCTTACCAGGAAAACTGCAGGGACTTGTCCAGGCATTTTCAGAGAATTGGACATAATTGAACAGGGGAAAAAATATTAGATACTGGGAGGAGAATGGGGGTTCTTCCTCTTCCTAAATACTGTATGCACCTGAAATGTTGCTAAGTTTTGTTACAGAGTATGTAAACTCCACCCCATTCTGAGTCTGGTTACAGTAATTATTATGCCATGTTTTTACCTTAAAAATATACGAAAAGACTTTCTATGACTAATGAAGTCTAGACTGCCTCAAATGCTCTATTTAGACCCTCACCTTCACTGTGGAATGGCATAGCACATTACATGAACTACCAGGGTCTAGGTCTGCCTGTTGTACACAACAATGTGTTTTGATTTGTTTGTGGTTATGATCTGATTATAGGTTACTTCTTTATGAAAAGGCCACAACAGCTTGTTCAGTACTTCGTGGTTTAAAAATTGGACTTTGCTTGATGAGGTTATAAATCACTGCCTATAGCAGGGTTTCTCAACCAGGGTTCCGCAACAGGTCACTAGGGGTTCCCTGGGAGATCACGATTTATTTAAAAAATTATTTCGAATTCGGGCAACTTCACATTAAAGAGGTAAGTTCCTTTATTTTTAGTTTAAGACCGCTGTTAATGCATATACAGGCCTACACATGAAACAAATATAATAATTTTATAACTTCTGGCCTATATTTGAGCCTGAATGTGCAGGGGTTCCCTGAGGCCTGAAAAATATTTCAGGGGTTCCTCCAGGATGAAAAAGTTGAGAAGGGCTAGCCTATAGACTCAATACAGTGTTCAGCCCTAATAATTTGCATGCTGCGCAGTGCCTTTGTAAAACCATAGTTTATATGACTTTGGGTGTTCTGTGAGTTCCATTCCTTTCCTTTAAAGCACAGCTTAAAGCACAAAGTGAACATAGCTAATATTTTATTGATACATTTCAGTTATTATATTGAAGGGTACTACTGACAGAATCCTGGGTATCCTGAAGCGCAGTATCATCACAATCACAACATTGGACTAGGACTGAAGAGGTTAAAATTCAAGTCCATCCTCAGCCATGGAAGCTTACTGGGTAATTCAGAGTTGTTGCTATCTCTAGATCAACCTTGATATTCTAGAGGTGACAGACTCGTCCCTGGGGGAGCTGGGGGTGTTGACGACCGACAGGAAGCTCTGGCGTGGGTTGGTCCATGAAGTCACGAAGAGTCGGAAGCGACTGAATGAATAAACAACAAAGATCAACCTACCTCACAGGGTTATTATGAGGAAAAACTGGAAGAGGAATACTAAGTATGGTGCCTTAAGCTTCTAGAGCAGTGTTTCTCAACCTCAGCAACTTTAAGATGTGTGGACTTCAACTCCCAGTGTGTACTGGCTGGGGAACTCTGGGAGCTGAAGTCCACACATCTTAAAGTTGCTGAAGTTGAGGAACACTCCTCTAGAGGAAAGGCAGGATATATTATTTACAGTAACTGCATCACCATCAAAATGGTGGGGTTGTTTTCCCAAATTACCTTGTTGAAATAGAGAAAAACTAAAAGAAGAGGAGGAGTGTACTTGCACATTTATTTATTTATTTATCCTATTTCTTCGCTGCCCATCTTGTATTGCAACGACTCTGGGCAGCACATGCTAGGACTTCAGACGCAGTTCTAGTACACATGGCTAAATCAGGTCTTTTTCTGCTTGAACCACAAATTGATGTCCCCTTCCCAGTTCCATGTACCAGAAGCAACTAGGCTGGCAGGTGGAGTGAAGTGCCAGCAGCTCTAATAGCATATACGGTTCAATTATCTAATATCTCAGTGCCTTTCCCTGCCTTCCAGGCTTTTGTGGCCACTTCGCTCTTTCTGATATAAGCATCAGTCATGCTGATACAAACAATTCTTGGGTTAACAATTAACTTAGATCTGACATAGTCGTTAAAACACATTGGTGCTATTTGTCCCTTGAAGCCATGCATTTTGGTGGGCAAGGCACTCTGGTTAGGCTTTATGGTTTATTAAAATAAATGCATACATGATTCTCTCAAACAATAGGAAAAGTTATGTTATTTAATCAATGATGTATCAATTCCATGCATGCCCCTATGGTGGTATGCTCTATGATAGGCAGTCAAAGAAGTAAGTGTGTGAGAGAAATGAGCATATCGAGATTCACATCATGCTATTTCTGGCTATTGCAAAGCATAATGATTAATGTTTAATTGGGTGATCATTGTTCTTATTCTGCTCTGTTCAGTTTTCTCATTTCTCTATTCTGGAACTGAAAAATAAATTGCTTGTCACTGTAAAGCATTTAGCAACTCGTTTTCAGTTTGTGACATACTCAATACAAATGAGTGTGAACTATAGAGAAAACAAGACAAGACTTCCATTATTTGCCCCTCCCTAAAATCATCCACTCTCCATCATAATGACAAAAGAATGTCTGGTATGCAAGTATGGCTGAAAGAGATCCCCATCATTCGGTTATGAACATGGATTCTGAACTGAAACCAGGGATTCCTGACAAAAGAGGCCAACTTCTAAAAAGCCTTAGGAATTTAGGACAAATGTATTGCTTAAGCATATAGTTTTCAAAGATACTTTCTGAAATCATATACACGGTGCAAAAGGATAGCATTTTGTATTTCAAGATAATCTACATGTTTAAGTCTTCTTTCAAAAAATAATAATCCTTTTCTATAAAAGGACAGCCCATTGGTGTACCATTCTGGATTTGTATAAAAATAATAAATTCCAACATAATAGACACCCATTTCCACAGAACTATATAAAAAATTAAAAAATGAAAGTCCTTGTATTATAATGCCTTTATACAATCTCTAGAGTGACCACAGCTGGAATGCTGTGCATAGTTCAAACTATATCTTACAAAGGATTCTATAGAGTTGGAGAAAATGCAGAAAGAAACAATCAGTGTACTCAGAATTGATGGACCAACCCCTTTAGAAAAAAGTAAAAGAGGATTTAAAATTATGTATATTTTGATGTAAATAGTAGGACCAGGTTTTCCTGTGAAGCTGAGTGGTGAAAAGTTTAGTTAAGATGAAAGCACTTCTTCATTATAGCATATTGCCAGGGATGTAACTTGCTACCATAATTTTGATGACCTGAAAAGGAAATTAGAGGAATTTGCAAAGGCTACAAATTATTGTTCAGTATTAGATCCAGTTGGAGAGCCAGTTTGGTATAGTGGTTAAGGCACTAGGCTAGAAACCAGGAGACTGTGAGTTCTAGCCCTGCCCTAGCCACAAAGCCAGCTGGGTGACCTTGGGCCATTCATACCCTCTCAGCCCTAGAAAGAAGGCAAGGGCAAACCACTTCTGAAAAACCTGGCCGAGAACTTTCGCCTCCTGAATCTGAGGAATATTTTTGTGCTTCAAGTGAGTATCTTCACTGATGCTATCTCTGCAATATTCAAAATCCTCCTGAGCCCAGCAGTGATTCCTCCAGCTGACCAAAGGGGCATTAAAAAACCAGCTAACATCTGTCTCATTGTTTTCCAATGAAGAAGAAAAAAAGGACGCGGAATGAGTGACAGCACTATGGTTCTTTGACTTCAACAAGGAGGGGAGGAAAGCCTTGGGGGTAAGATGAAGAAAGAGTTCCCCAATGGGAGTCTTGTAACTCCAGCATTAACATTGCAAAACTCCCATCACAATGTTTTCCTGCATCACAGCTGAGTTGGAGAGCTGCTAAAGAACTTCCATGTTAAAAGAACACAGGGCACAACACTTGTCCCAGATCAGTGCAAATATTGCATGTGGAAGGGCCCTGTAATAGATTGCTTCACTTCTTAAGAAATTCTGGAGTAAATTTCCCTAGTTCCCCATCATCTAAGTGAACAGTCTGGTGTTTCCACAACTCTAATGATCTTCATTTCTTGCACATGGATGGTAATTTAACCAGATCCAATGAAAAAGAAACAGATTAAAGTAAAATTATTACAGTAGCAATGTTACACTATTTGCAATCATGTTTCAGGCAGGATTTTTTTGTGTGTGTGATTTGTTCTGACTTTAATTTTGCTTTCTGTAAACCTTTGGAGCAAAGCAGACTGCATTGCTACATTGTATTCCTTGTGATTGTGATGTCCCTGAACTGGAAAGAGAGGGAATGCATTTATTCTAAATAAAGGATGGCAGTTTCTAAGCAATAGCTGCAGAGCTGTTTTTAGATGGAGAACTTCACACAACATACTGTACTAAACTTTAAACCTGGGTCTCATATAATTTACATTCAAATAAATAAAATTATGGCTTAATGTGCTGGCCTTTCTCACACAAGAACATGCTAAAAGAAAGGTTAGGTTCCTGCAATGTGCAAAACAGCAAACTACCAAGTTCCAACTTAGCATAGTCTAGAATATTGTATGAAGCCACCCAGTATGTAGTTTCTCAGCTTCCTAAATTTTGGAAAAGCCACTGCTTGAATATTGTACAATTGTTCTTTAAAATGTTTATAGTTTTTTTTAAGATACAGATAATATTTGTGGATATAATATTCTAATATACAGTTTGCAAACCCATAAAAACCCTCTAACGTGCTTCTTTGAAATGTGAAGGATTATGAAGAGGTGGGGAAATGTGTGTAGGGAACTCCATTCTTGGCCCCTTCTCTGAGTTTAAATTCTGTAAGGGTTATTTGCATTGCCTGTTGCTGTCTAAATGTGCTTGATTTCCACTCTCATCATTCCAAGTCAGTACAGGATCAAATCTACAATGCAAGAACAATAACAGACCCCATTAGCTCAATCAGGTGAGGAAGTCCAACTTGGGGTACTGATGGAAAGAAAATAGAAAGGTAGTCCTTCTCTTTTCATTGGCCATCTTTCCTTCCATCTACAAAACGGCAAATACCTTCTCTCTAACACAGAATAGGTTTGCAAAGTTTGCTCATGGGTTTAGATCATGATGACCTGAAATATCTGAACTGATACAGCTGAAGTTGAAAGTTGTTTTTATTAAGTGTAATTTTGTAAAGAGTGTGACAGCAGGGAGGCAATTTCCTCACATATATTACTACATTAACATATTCAACATATGATCAAGTGGAACTTACTGAGCATATAGGTAGTCTCACTTAAGGACTGTCCTGTTTAGCAACAGTTCAAAGTTATGATGGCACTGAAAACGTAACTTTACGACCAGTCCTGGTGCTTCCAACCATCGCAACATCCCCAGTCATGTCATGAAGATTCAGGCACTTCACAACCGATGGGCATTTATGACCATCACAGCGTCCCACAGTCACATGATCACCATTTGTGCACTTCACAGCCAACTTCTGACAAGCAGGGTCAATGGAGAAACCAGCAGTAAAATCACAAGTCATGGTCACATGATATTTTGCTTAACAACTGTGGGTGATTTGCTTAACGATTGCGGCAGAAGTCAGGTTGTAAATCCATTATGGTCATGTGATGTCTCACTTAATGACTGCATCACTTACCGACAGAGTTCCTGGTCCCAATTGTGATAGTTAAGTGAGGACTACCTGTAATTCCTTTGAGAAAATAATGTTAGATTTCCAGAGTGGTAGCTATGTTTTTCTTTTGCAGAAAAAACAAACCAAGAAAATTAAAGAGGTGGGGGAGATTGGGCATCTTAAAGACTAACCAATTTTATTATTACATATCCTTTTGAGGTTCATGTCCATTTCATTAAATGAAGGGTTATCTGTGAAATGTTCTAGGTGCAAAGATAGAATGGTGAGAATAGGTAGAATTGCTTTAGGGGCCCAGAGACCCAGAAACAAAATTTATTTATTTGTTTGTTTGTTTGTTTGTTTATTTAAATTTAGACAGTGCCAGACTCCACTGGATAGTTCACACTGGGTGATTCATAAATAATAACATCAAAACTCATCAAAACCAAAGCAAAGACGGGATCTGGGCACAATACATAGACAATAAATAAATAAATAAATAACAGACACACCCAACAAGGCAGCTATCTGTCTCGCCCCAAGGCTTGGGAGAACAACTACGTCTTCAAGGTTTCGGAATGCCAGCAGGGTAATGGTTAGAGGTAATGAATATAATTAAAGTCATGGTATACTTTCTGGTCCATCCTGTGCAGCATAAGTGTTTGCTTAGAAAGAACATCAACATGGTTCAGAATGAATAGGCAGTTGAATTCATTGTTTGATCTGAAAAAAGAAAATGCTTAATGGTGAGGAGGGAAAAATATAGTCTTTCATATTTGTCTTTGGCATACAAACTGAACTGCTAATAGCTACTATCCAGCAATGAATCTTAGATTAGCCATGTCAAGGCATCTTGCAAAGAAAAATCTCAACATAATCAGGGCAGTTATCGTGACTGTTGTGGCAGAAGCAGAGCTTCCATTCAGTTCCATATGCAAGGGGTTTAGAAAGAGTTGAGAGCTTTGCAAAGTGCCTATGAAGAGAATGGAGCACATGGGGGTGGGGGGTGTCAGATTCCTCCGACCAAAGGGTTCACAGAACCCCTTATCGGAGCATCTTCCATCACTTCCTTATCAATGGCTTAGACTCTCTGTCGCTGGATGGGAGGGGGTGCGAAGTTGGAGTGTGAATTGCATTATTATGGCTACAGATTTATGTTGGGTCACATCAAGGCCAGTGGTTAGAGATATACCAGGAACACCACCTGGATGGGAAGGGGGGTGACATACTTTCATGGGAAAGGGAGGCAGACAAGGGAATGTAGTTTTAAATGTATGTTTTAGCGGGAATTCTCCATTCACAGCTTTACCTCTGTCCTAGTCATTTTGCTTCATTAAACAGTTAAAGGAATCCAGGCTCCTGACTGTTATTGTGTGAATGCTCAAATGGTCTAGTGCTGACATTAAGCTGCGAATCCATTGTGTTCGAAGACTCTTCCTGTGAAAGTAACTCAGTTGAGAGTTGACGAAATAATGCCGAAACATGGAAGAACCAAGGCGAAGCAGCCGTCACCCTCAACCTCCACTGAGAGGATGGTGCTGTATGCCAAGGAGGAAGAAGAGAAGGTAGAGTCAGAAGAGAGCTCTGGGAGTGGGGAAGGTGAGTGCGAACCAGAAACCCAGCTCAACGCCACTGAGCTGGAAAGTGCGCTCCTTATCCTAGACTTTGTGAGAGAGCCCAAGACCCCCGACGCAATACTGGAGGAACCAAAGATGGGACCTTCACAGTCAGGTGCCAAGGAGGTGGAGGAGAGAGCACATCCACCTTTGGAGGCACACATGAGGGTGCTGAGCCCGGGGTCTCATGGGACTGTGACAGACACTGATGGGATCCCGCAAGCAATTTGGGGACTGGAGGCGAGGATGTCTGCCATGGAGGTGATGATGCAGCATGTGTCGAAAACCTTTGACACTATGGCATATCCCCCGGCGGAAATTTCAAGCCAACTCTCCAGGGTGGCATCGCCCGACCCACAAGGGAGACACCGCACCATCACCCCACCTAGGGGGTTCGACTCCCCAACGAGGTGACGAAGGAGCGGAGGCCACACAGAGAGTCAAGAGGAGTTGGAGTGACCCAATGTTGGCTGGGCGCCACCTCTGGGGACCCCAAAGGAGATTCAAGTCAAGTTCAATGGAGACCCCCGATAGTTGGTGTTTTCCTTGACCAACGGGTCCATCTATATGAGAGAATTTGGGTCTTGCTTCCCCACAGAATATAAGAAGGTGAGCCAGGTGGGCGCAAGGCTCCGAGGAGCTGTGGCAGACAGGTATGTGCAGCTGCATGATGCCATGGCCCCTGAACTACACAGTTTGAGGGAGTTCATGAAAGCCCTGAGAGAGAGGTTCGAGGACCCACTGGACAAAATGAAGGTGAAATCAGCCATCCAGTAGCTTAGGCAAGCGGGGAAAAGCATGGCAGAGTACGCCATGGAATTCAAAGCCCTGGCTGGGAAAGTTATGGACTGGTCAGAGACTACCAGGATCAACTATTTTAAAAGGGGTTTGCAGCTGGAAGTCCTCAGATGGGCACTCTGCAGAGGAGACCCCCCCCCCACTCTAAAAGAATGGATTTGCCTGGCTGGGGAGGTCGAAAATACCCAGTACCAATTTCACAGGCAACTAAGAGCACAAGCAGCAGGGAGGAACACCGGGGCTCCTGACCAATTCCCTTTTGCTCAACAAAAGCAATTCCGAGAGAAAGAAGAGCCTAAAGACAGCACTTGGAAAAGGGACAGCTGTTTCAAATGTGGTAAGGACAGCCAATGAGCAGTGGAGTGTCCATGCGGACAGCCAAAAACCGCCAAAGGTGGAACGAAACCAGTCAAGACCCCACCAACCAAATGCAAAGGGGCAGCCGCGACCACGTTGGCATGCAGAGACCTGGATGCGGGGCCACTGCTGGAGTCAAGTGAGGACTCTGAACCAGAAGACCAGAAGCCAGCAGGAAACGAATTTCACCTGTTTTGAATCTCACCCGTGAACAGGTGGAGAATCCCGGGTGCAACACGCCGGTTTCTGAGGAAGAGGACAGAGAGGACCCTCTGGTGAGTGATGCCTGCCCCACGCTGCTAGTCAGGGTGGAAATAAAAAACTTAAGAACATGCCACAAAGCCAACCTGATGGCGATGTTAGATTCGGGGTGCACTAAATGCTTAATACACTCCGCATTAATCAACACACTGAGCCTTAAAACTAAGAGACTTAAACAGCCCATTGTTTTTACCCAAATGGATGGTTCCATTGCCCACAGGGGCCCAGTAGAGTTTCGAACTGAGACTGTAGCCATGAGGGTGGGGAGGCACAAGGAAACCTTGCAATTCATTGTAGCCCCCATAGTGAACTACTCAATCATATTGGGGCTCCCATGGCTAAAAAGCAGAAAACCACACATAGACTGGGGAATGGTCACTTTAACATTTAAAGATGGTGTCAGCAACCCACTGGTCCCACCACCCAAAAAGAGGGAAGTGGCAGGAATACTCCTGAATCAGATGCCCAGGGAAATGCCAGAGGCAACTGTAGCCATACCAACTGAATATTCAAGACTTCCTTGATGTCTTTGATGAGAAAGAATCTGACCAGTTACCATCTCACAGAAAAATGGACTGTGCCATAGAAATTGACCCAGCAGCTAAGTTACCCAAGTCAAAAATGTACGCTATGTCCGAGACTGAGGAAAAGGTCCTCAGGGAATTCATAGATAAAAAACTGGCTAGGGGCTTTATCGAGCCTGCTAACTCGCCATTGGCTGCCCCGGTGCTTTTCCGGGCAAAGAAGGATGGCTCCTTAGATTGTGTACAGATTACTGTGGAATAAATGCGATCCCAGTAACCAACCAATACCCCCTCCCTCTCATGAAAGACATGCTCTCACACCTATTGAAGGGGAAGGTGTTCACCAAGCTTGATCTCAGGGAAGCCTACTTCAGAATCTGAATCAGAGAGGGGGATGAATGGAAGACACCTTTCAATTGCCTGCTGGGCTCTTTCCAGTACAAGGTTCTCCCTTTTGGGTTGGCTGGGGCTCCTGGAGTATTCATGCAATACATCAATGAGGTTCTCCATGAGCATTTGTACAAAGGGATCTTGGTGTATTTAGACGATATTCTGATCCACTCTGAAAGTCTAGAGGACCACATCCCATTGGTTAGGAAAGTACTCCAAAAACTGAAGGATGCTCAGCTCTATGCTAAGCTTTCCCAGTGTGAATTTCACAAGAATCAACTAGAATACTTGGGTTACCATATTTCTTCAAATGTCATTGAAATGGACCCAGATAAAGTACAAGACATAAGAGGTTGGGAGCTGCCTCGCACCAGAAGGCAACTTCAAAGATTTCTCAGTTTTGCCAATTTCTACAGACAATTTATCCCCCAATTTGCTCAAATTGCGCTGCCCCTGACAGACTTACTAAAAACGAGGGGGAGTGGGGAGACATGGAAAGTAACTTCCCCCGGAGCAAAGCTTGCTTGGTTGAATGACTGCCAAGCTGCCTTTGATCGTCTAAAAGCTCTGTTCGCAGAAGAACCAATTCTAGCTCACCCAGACCCGAACTGCCCCTTTATTGTACAAGCAGATGCTTCTGATTCAGCCGTAGGGGCTGTTTTGGTTCAAAAGGATGAAAACGGTTTCCCCTGCCCATGCGCCTACCTCTCCTACAAGTTCACTGACTCTGAGTGCAATTGGCACATATGGGAGAAAGAGGCTTTTGCTGTCAAAACTGCCTTAACGCATTGGAGGCATTTATTGGAGGGCTCCAAACATCCTTTTGAGGTCTGGATGGATCATAAAAACCTCCAAGCTTTACAAACTCCCAGAAAGTTAAATGGCAAGCAAATTTGTTGGGCTCAATTTTTTAGCCACTTTAATTTCACCCTAAATTTCCTCCCTGGCAAGAGGAACTTCCTTGCTGATGCACTTTCTCACCTTCCACAATATAATACAGCCCACTCTGACATTGTGGATACTGTTTTTTCTCAAAAACAGCTTGGAATGGCTTGCCTAACGCGCAAACAAGCAGTAGCCGGGAAAGTGAAAGTGCAGGCAGACCTGAAAGAGGAACTGCTTCAGGCATTCTCTAACGATCCTTGGCTACAATGTAGCAAAGCCCAATTGACTGAAATTGACATCTGGTATTGCAACAATAAAATCTAGTGCCTGAATCTTTGCACAAAACAATTCTCCATCGTTCCCATGATCTTAAATCTGCAGGATATTTTGCCTTCACCAAAACTCTACACCTGGTCAGGCACCAATTTTGGTGGCCCTCCCTTCGCTCTGATGTGTAATCCTACGTCACCTCATGCCACGTCTATGCCCAAGCAAAAAGGAAGGGGGGGAAACTGCAAGGACGTTTACAACCAGTTGCCTCCCCTCAATCCCTATGGAAAGAAATTGCTATGGATTTCATTGTGGACTTGCCTGAGAGTAAAAAGTAAAACTGTGATTTGAACTGTTATTGACTTATTTTCCAAGCAAGCCCACTTCATTCCTTGCGCCAAAGTCCCCACCACCCAGCAGCTGGCAAAATTGTTTTTAACGCACATCTATAGGATCCACGGCTGTCCCACCTGTGTGATTTCAGACCGCAGTGTCCAGTTTACCTCAAAATTTTGGTGCTCATTTTTAAAATTAATTGGAGTCCAACAATCCCTTAGCTCGTCGAACCATCTGCAGACGGACGGGGCAACTGAACAACCTCAATCTACTCTAGAGCAATTTCTCTGTTGCTACATCAGCTTTCAGGAGGATGACTGGATTGACCTCCTCCCCTTCGCTGAGGTTGCTTACAACAATGTGGTGCATCAGAGCACGGGATTTTCTCCTTTTCACATTGTTTACAGCCAGGACTTCATTCCAATCCCTGAACTCCAGCTACAATCCTCTCCTCATTTATCTGTTGCTGATTGGGCTGCCCAGGTCGCCAGGGAATGGCCGATCATTCCCCAGGCTCTAGATCATGCCCATGACACCCACAAAAAGTTTGCTGACAAGCACAGACACCCGGAGTGGAAAATGAAAGTTGGGGACTTAGTCTACCTTTCTACTAAATTTCTCCACTCTCAGCAGCCTTCCAAAAAGTTGGCTCCTAAGTTTGTGGGTCCTTTTCCCATCACTAAGATTGTTAACCCAGTGACTGTACAATTGCAACTACCTTCAACCCTTAAGTGACTTCATCCTGTTTTTCATTGCAGCTTGCTTAAGTCAGCACCTGATTCTTCTAAGTGGCACCAGCCTGCACCAACCTCTCCACCCATCATGATTGATGGCCATCAGCATTTCAAAGTTAAAGACATCCTGGACTCTCGTTTTCATCACAAATCATTGCAGTATTTAATTCAATGGAAACACTTTCCAGATCCTAAGTGGGTTGATGCATGTCATGTAAACCCACCCCTTTTAACAAGAAAATTTCATTTTAAATACCCTTCCAAACCCTCTCCTTACTAACAAGATTCCCCCATCATATCCTCTCTCTTTTTATTGCAGTTATTCTGTCTTCTGCTTTGATACTGTGTATGTGTTTTTTTGGGGGGGCAATATGTCAGATTCCTCTGATCAAAGGGTTCACAGAACCCCTTATTGGAGCATCTTCCATCACTTCCTTATCAATGGCTTAGACTCTCTGTCGCTGGATGGGAGGGGGTGTGAAGTTGGAGTGTGAATTGCATTATTATGGCTACAGATTTATGATGGGTCACATCAAGGCCAGTGGTTAGAGATACACCAGGAACCCCACCTGGATGGGAAGGAGGGTGACATACTTTCATGGGAAAGGGAGGCAGACAAGGGAATGTAGTTTTAAATGTATTTTAGTGGGAATTCTCCATTCACAGCTTTACCTCTGTCCTAGTCATTTTGCTTCATTAAACAGTTAAAGGAATCCAGGCTCCTGACTGTTATTGTGTGAATGCTCGAATGGTCTAGTGCTGACAGGGGGGTGGGGTGTCCACAAAATAAACCATTAGATATTTGTTTTGGGGGAGAGGTATGGACTTCCCTTTTGTTCAAAAAGGCAGAGACAATGTTTAACAGCTGCAGAACACTTAAACAAGTGTCCTGAACTGAGATTCTTCTCCCCTTTTAATTAACAGGAAACAGCAGCCAATATATTAAAGCATTAGGAAAGAGAAGAAGGGACCCAACTGGTAGGAGAGGGTAGTGGTGGAAGGAGCAAAGTATCATTTTCTCCAAATAGTCCCTCCTCACATGATCAGCATCTGTAAAACCCACAGCTGGATAATTTATACACTTAAAAATACATCATTTTCAAACCACTGTACAACAAACA
Source organism: Candoia aspera (assembly GCF_035149785.1). Taxonomy (NCBI): domain Eukaryota; kingdom Metazoa; phylum Chordata; class Lepidosauria; order Squamata; family Candoiidae; genus Candoia; species Candoia aspera. Next base: position 143,699,568 of record NC_086155.1, read on the forward strand.
TACGATATCACATCTTAACATTCTACAGTATCAAAGCAGAAGATTTGGTCTAAATAAATAATTTTATTTATTTTTGGTCAAAATCCATAGTTCCCACTTCAAAATTTCTCTTTCCTTTTGTAAACAGCAGTTACAGATCTCATAGGATATTATTGTGGGCTTCTCTTGTATACATTAATAATGATCTCAGTTCCAAGTGGCAGTTCTGCAGGTAGTCCTCGACTTACAACCATTCATTTAGTGACCGTTTGAAGTTATGACGGTGCTGAAAAAAGTGACTTATGACCAGTTCTCACACTTATGACCGTCACAGTGTCCCCACAGTTATGTGATCAAAATTTGGGTATTTAGCAACCCGCATGTATTTACGATGGTTGCAGTGCCCTGGGGTCACGTGATCACCATTTGTGACCTTCCCAGCCAGCTTCTGACAAGCAAACTAAAAGGGGAACTGCATGACCACTGCAAGAAATGTTGTAAAAATGGGTGTGGTCATGTGACGCCCCATTTAACGACCATGCTGCTTAACAATGAATTTTTAAGTCCCTATTGTGGTTGTAAGTTGAGGACTACCTGTAATTCAGTTCCAAAAAGATGCCACAAGGGATGTCAGTGGGAACCAAAATATTTTCAAAATTATTGGGGGGAGAGAACCAATATCAGGGATGATTAAACTGATTCATTATTCATGGAATCCAGATTGTTGGCAGTGGAGTTTGGAATCATAAAGGTGAGCAGGGGGAGAGAAATGGAATGGATTGGCTGGAATTCTGAACTGAAGCATTCTCTGTACTGTAACTCATTGTTGCAAATTTTGTTTGTTAGTCCCAAAGATGCTTTTCTGCAATGGTAGGCTATATTAATAATAAAAATAGCATGCATACTGTATGTATGTATCTATATATATGTGTGTATGTATGTATGCATACACAAATGGAAATGCGGGCAATTTATAGCCTTCAGTCCAATTCATATCACTCAATTGTAAAGCATGAAAAAAAATCAGATTGCTGGCAACAGTGTTCTGTCCCTTCCCTGATGAGGGAGGGAGAGGCAGGCAGGCAGGCAGGCAATAGCAGAAAGGGAAAAAAAATAAGCAAAGGGTGGCCTTGCCCATTTTGGGCTCCATTTTTACCCACAATCCAGAGGTACTGGACAGGAAAAGTTTCTCTGCCCTGATACAAGATGCAGATGAGAAAGGAAACCCTTGAAGGGAGCAATTTTTCACAACTTTGTGTGGCATGTTTAGGATCACATTCTAAAAGTATAACTTTCCTTTTTCCAGTATGGGGATGTGGAGGGGGGGCGTACTGCAGCATGCAATGGATATCTTAAGGTTTTTCTGTGTTTTAAGACATTAATTCTTACCTGCCCCCAAATTTTAAAGAAGTGGCAATATTTTTTGTCCCCCCTACTCCAGCGGGGCTCTGAAAGCCACAAATATAGGAATCCTGGCATGCTGGATGCGATTCCAAAGCTGCACTTTGTTATCCCTGTTTTACAGTATAGATTTTTGGAGTGAAATAAAGACTTTCCAGCAGAAGTATGAACATTAAACCTCATGACTTACTTAAAATGAAAACAAAATTCAGGAGACCCAATCACAGTTCTCTGGCACCATATCTTTTGGCCCAGAGCTACTAAATGAATCAAATGCTGCTGTGGTTATTTATAGACTATTTAAAAAAATAACCATAATACATTTTCTGTGGATGTAGGCAATATGCATACACTGCCCCAAACTGTGTACAAACCTTTCTCCTGCCTCTTGAAATGAATTTGTTGACCCTTATTTTACCTTTCAGTATGTGAAGCCAGTGACATAACCAGTATCAAAAATACTTCTCAATCCCACCTGTTTTGGAAGGCACTGTAATATTTTATTAAAGGTTTACTTCTGTAAATGAACATGCTTTTCTGACAGTCCATTGTATCATGCCTGTGTTGATGTGAAGCAATTTTTTTTTTGCAAGAAGTAGGATACTTGACTGCCAAGTTTTTCTCCAAAAGCCAAGAAGAGGGGGAAAAAAACTCCACATTATTTTTATCCTAATTCCATTCCTGTTCTAACTGCAACATGTCAGATGGTAAGTTTTGTACAAATCATGGGAGGGATCCAGAATTAGCTTCCGGTGAATCAAAACATTTTCTTCTATTGGCAAAAGGATCCAAGATCTAATTTTAGTTTCTCTGAAAGTAGGGGATGGGGCCCAAATTGCACTGAGTCCTACTTTAGCATTTCTCTATTCAAGGGAATGTCCCACCCTTCCAGAATATATATTTGTGGGCATAGGAGCTGCAGGAGAGGAGGGGGAAATGACAAATATTGCCTTCCCTCATTCTTCCACTCAGAAGAACTCTGGACCCAATTCAAAAATTTGACTCAGTATTTTTTTTTCCATGTGGATTTCCAAGAATATTATGTTTTTATAGCATCTCATGAGTTTTTCATATGTAACTGTTTTAATTTACCTCAGAACACTACATAAAATCAAAGATCCACCAGATTAAGCAATGAACAACGCACTTTACTTTTTTAACCCCCAGAAGTGGAAAATAATTTATCACAGATTTTTTAAGTTCATCCCATAAAATCATTTCTATCTTCTTGTTAAGAAAACAGCAATAGCAGTGTGCCTTGTGTTGTGAGGAATATATTTGCTTTCCTGTTGTTATGAATCCTAGATTCCTAACAATGTCAAGGCTGAAAAAGCAGGTAGCAGCACCTGCCTAACCATGTGTAACCTTAAAAGCTAAGCAGGATTGGGCCAAGTTGGCACTTGGGGTGGGAGATCACAGAGAATAACCTAGCTGCAGACTAAACTAGAAAACCGGGAAAAAAAATTCTGGAAGAAGACAGTGGCAAACTACTTGCCGCCCAAAATCCATGGGTGCATTAATGAAGTTATCTTGACTTGAAGGAGACTTATGTTCACTTTTTGTTAAAGTCAGATATACATTAGCGGCAACCGTGTGTATTTCTGGGTTGCTTTAAAAAAAAAAAGGTATTTGAGACTGTACATTTCAAAGGAAAAGAGAGGGGAGAATGCTTAACTTCCATTAGCCTTTTTCCCCATTAAAAATGGGTCTCCAACTTTGTTTTATTCTTTGAAGGAAATTATCTGGATGTTCACTGGATGAAAGCAACTGTAAGGGACAATGGTGAGCAGAAAAATAGCCCCAAAGAAAATGGCCAGACTTTCCTTGTTTTGTTTTGTTTTTTCCATTTAAATGGAACTCATAATTCTGAAGACTGTATGTATTTGTATTCCTTATATATACACACAGTTAATACATTTAGATATACATTACATATATACATACACACCAAAGAAACATATCACTGTGCATAATATGTTATATATCTCATTCACACTCATCGAAGAAAGGAATACATAACGTAAAACGTAACTGCATAATGTGTAGTTTGTCCCTTACATAGATCATATGGTTGATTTAAAACAGCGATCTTGCACAAATACAATAAAATTCTGGCTTATTTTATCATGGGGAAGATATGTTAATTTAATCAACTGAATATGTACCCCTTTTATAGATAAACATGGAAAAATAATTAGTAACTGGTAGAGATATCTATTGTGAAACAAAAATAAAGCTTGTCTATTTTATGAAAGATACTGCAGCTGGTACAGAATTATTTTAAAAACTTTGCTTAATGCTTTATGTTCTCCACATGCAGGTTTGCACTGGTTTAACTAGCTGCAAGGTGTGTGAAAGAAATTAGTACAATGGCATGGAAGTGAGTCATCCTCATGTCTCAACTAGCTGTGAACATGTCACTCCATTGCCCTGTTTTGTTCTGCTTTAAATACTTTGCATGATGACACTGCAGAACGTTTAGTGAAGGCAACTATTCCCAGGATAACTAACAAATGCCATTTTCCCTGATGTTTCCTGAGTCAGTCTTGGTTATAAATCAGTCTTTCTTAATTTCCAAATGTGTGAAAATGTCAGCTTCCAGAATCCTCAACTACACTGGCTAGAAATATTGGGATAGGCAGGCTCAACATTACTGGAGGGCATCAGGTCAGGGAGAACTAACACAAATCATAATTATTTTCTAACATAGACATTGCCTTTTGTTTTGTTTTGTTTTGTTTTAAGAAACCCTAACTTTCTGGTGTAGGGGATCAAACAGTCTGGCTTTGTACCATTGATAACCCAAGAGAAACTCATCCTATCTAGAATCTAGTATATACAGTTTCCAAGTAGGTCACATATGGCTCCATATATCTTACCAAAAGAATTCTAATAGGGATGGTCGTTTTGCAGTGCAGTTCTGTCCAGAAATAAGTTAACATGACGTCCATTCAGGTAGGTAGATATCAAACTGCAACACTAAGTTAGTTTCAACTCATATGAACTGCATTCCACTACTGTACAGCTAACCTAGAGAAGACTCAAACCCACCAGTCCCTAAGAGTTGGAGAATTAAGCATTCTGTATACTCTTCCTTGAACTTATGAGCAAGATCAGTTCCTCCCAGACTACTGTTTAGCTAACAGTATAGATTTTTAAAGAATGATCCCCACCATCTAAAACAACTAGAGAATTATCTGATGTGAAAGTTAACGCCAATGGGTAGGAAAGACCCTGAGTTATCAAAGGTTTACATACAGGGAATTCTTCAGGTTTTCCAAGACAGAAAACTGTTTGGTTATAAGCATCAGTTACAATTACTTGCCCTTCCCTGCTAAAGGTCACAGCACTGGCATAGACTTTGGAAGGAAAGAAGAGATTCAGGCCAAAGCTGTCCACCTGACTGATTAGCTGCAGGTCTTCGTTGAAGATTTTCAGTCTGGTATTGCCGTGGCACGGCCCTTTTGCCATCAAATGTTCAATGACTGCGATGGCTCCGGAGATTTGCGAAATGGCCACTTTCCTTGGGTGGCATAGGTTGGAATACAACTTTTTCACTCCCTTTAACTCTCCCTTTTTGAAGTCAGCAGACAAGCGATACAGAGCACCTGCCTCCGAATCGGTCATGATGATATCATTTTGTGGCGTAGTATCGAGGCCCCACGGCAAAGAAAAGGACTCTGCAATGACCATCTTGCTCCTGCCATTATAATCAAACACTTTAACAGAACGATCCCCACTATCTGTGACAACGATATGGCCATCCAGTGTAACTGCGACATCTGTTGGGTACCTGAGATCATTTCCTGATTGCCCTCTTTCTCCAAACTGCTGAATGCAGTTCCCATGGAAGCTGAACAACTTAATTCTTTTCTTGCCATCATGGGCCACTGCTAAACAGCTAGAGCTCCGACACACAGCAATCCCCGTGGGATTGATCAGCGTTCCCCATCCTCCGAAAGAAAGATTAAATGTGAAGACCTGAGATCCAGGGGCAGCCACATCCTCCCTTCTCCCTGTTGTCCCTCCTGCAACTGGAGCTTGATTGGCTGAAGGACTCAAGATTTCCATCAGGTGCAACAGTGGCAAGCAGTCGCTGGTCTCTGAAGATTTGCAAGCTCGGCGACAGAAAGGGCACTCCAGCCTGAAATTCCGAGGGTGAGCTAGAGACATGACACACTCCAGGCACATAACATGTCCGCACGGTAAGTTCCTTGGTCGATGTTTTTTCTGTGGGTTATATTTTTCAAAGCACACTTTGCATTCAAGCAGATTGTTCTCAGACTGATCTAGCAGCTCTGTCATTATTTCTGTTTTATCGGTGGCCTTGGCCGTCATTAGTACAACTCTAAGAGAATTGTTGCACTGCTTGTGGGGTGCTGGGCCATCTGGTCACATTGGTTTGGTCACAAGACCCTCTTACCTCAGAGGCCTTTATGCAGATTGTGCTGACGGCTACAGTCCACAGCGTAAGCTTGCATTGATGTTTGCTGCCCTCTTGAGGAAAATCCCTGTAAAGGAAAACATGCATAAAAGTTCTTGCATTAGGAGCGCCTGGATACAAATAATTGATGTGTTCAATTTTAATTCTATAGTTGTAATGTGAGAGAAAGGAGATAGAGCTATGTACCTGAATCACTGAAAGATGAATCCTGACAACTGTAATACACTCCATGTAAATGTAGCTTTCACAATTCATTCCAGTGAGTTTGGGATGTAAGGCTAGCAAGTCTGATTTTATTCACAAACAACTCACATAAGATTAAAGTCCACTAAAATAAATAAAGCAGGGAAAGGTGAAAGTTGATTTGGCAGCCTTGGCTGATTAGCACTAACAATGCAGGTAGTCCTTCTTTAGTGAACACAGTTGGGACCAGCAACTTGGTAATTAAGTGAAGCAGTCATCAAGTGAAACCGCAACTGTGCTTATGATCTTACTTCAGCTTTCCTTTGCTCTACAGACCCGCGAAGGTCATAAATGCGAGCATTGGTCACAGTTACTTTTTCATCATTATTGTAACTGCGAATAGTTGCTAAACAAGGCAGTCGCTAAAAGAGGGTCACCTGTATTCATAGTTTTGCTAAAAAGACTCTTCCCTCAAATATATTTCCTATCAACTACTTTGGTAGATATTTTAAAAAGTAATAAATAAAAGTCTAAAAAGCCAGGAATCACTAGGTGGAAGTACGTAACTGATCTTGGCTGATCCCAAAAGAACATTAGTAGCATAGGACAACCAGGAAATCCAGGACAGTAGCTTGGAAAGAAGAATAAAAAAGTGATCTTGGAAGAAGGCAATGGTAAACCACTTTAGTATTGCTGCCAGGAAAACTACATGGCTACAACTGTGTGGTCCAGAAGTTGAGCTTGATGTAAGGAAGTCTTTAGTGGCAGATCAAGAACCCTATCACCCCAGCAAGTCTTCCCATGATATTGCCTCCTTTAGTTTTTCTAGCACCTTCTTGGAGATCCTCCATGATCTAATTTGGTATGAATGAATGAAGTTCCTGTTCCTTCAATAGCTTAATGTACATTATAGTTTGTGTTGTAGTGAGGAAAACAAAGCTCCACTTACCAAGATGCTTTATGTTACACAACTTATCATAAGGGAAGTAGTTTTTAAAAAGAATATTGATTGGCCACTTAAGAGCAAATCAGTATCAAAAATAGATTTTTTTTAATTATAGTACATTTTAAAAGTAAATTTTAAAAAGTCACAGGGACAAATTAGCTACCAAAGGAATTATAGCAAGCATAAAGGAAATTTTGGCATGAAGAAGGTATTATAGAATTAGCTGAAGCTCTTCTTAAAGACAATTTGCAGCCGTAATGCTTCCTGGTGTTCATTCTGTGTTAGCAAGCAGCATACATTAGAGAGTAAAAGCAGGTCCACCACCTTTAACCTCCCAGCTCAATTTGCTATCCATCTGATATGGCAGATTGCCATTGGCAGTTGCAAGAGATGTGGACTTACCACTATAGCAACCATCATAGGCATTATATATACCATTATAGGCATCTCCTACTATGCGGACCTATTACCCCAAACTGGATTAGATCTCTGAATCTGTCACTCCAAGATCTCTTATGAGGACCTCATTTGGGGGGAACAGAGTGCTCTAACTAGTGATCCTAGAAATGTATCAGATGACCCTGATGCCACCAATAAAGATGCAGTAATGATAACAAGGTGGCATATAAGCAAAACCTGGTACTTCTAGGGGTGAAATTCCTTCCCAACACCTTCAAACAGTGTCCAGTCTCCATTCCTGATTTCACTTATAGGGGTGGATGGGGAAGATGGCAAAAGGCATAGCTACAACTAAGCAAGGAGCTGCCCTATGTGCCCCATAAATTGACTAAAGAGGGAAGAGCCCCACCTGGGTCCATCCCTGTGAAACACCTTGCCCATGTGCCAAGGATTGGTTTGGGATTATACTGTACTTACCCTACTTTGATTGTTCAGCTGCATCAGAACAATGGTCTCTCAGCTACCTTTCTTCCTCTGTTCGTGGCACAGCAGTGCAAACCAGACCATTTCAAAGGCCATTTATTGTTATCATGCTGGAGTTGTTATAAAGCATGGGGTCTGAGCTACTCCTATTTTCTTTGATTGCAGATCAGAACATCACTCTTACGTATTTGCTGTGACCTCTCTATTATTGTTTCACGAACTAAAGCAAGAGAACAAATGTTTCCTAACACTTAGATGTGACTGAGTAAAGTTCATAACATATCCACTCTGGTAGCACATTCTTTTTAAAGACTAATTTTATTATAAGGCATAAGTCCGCCTGACTTCATCAGGTGTGCCAACTGCTCACAAAAGCATACGCCTTACAGTAAAATCTGTTTTAAAAGGTGTATGAGGCCCTGATTTTGGGCTACCATAAAGTAACAAGGCTGTCACCCTACGACATCTGCAGTGATGTTCTTATGTAGTCATCCTCCCATTGAGAGACTAGCTGCACTTGCCTCCTCTTCTCTGTGTATTATTTCCTTTCCACTCATAAGCTGCTTAGATTTTAAAACCTCTTGCCCACATTTGTTTTCTTCTTCCTCTTCTATCTTTTTTAGATTGTGCTTTTCAGATTGTAAACCTGTGAGCAGATCTCATTTGCTGTGAACCTCACATAAACCACTATCCAGTACTTTTTCAAGTAAAGAACTAGTAACCAATGCTTGGGACAAACAAACAAAAACTGTGCCTACATGTTGGCTGTGGGCTGTAGCTATGACAAATAGAATTGCCCCAGAAAGTATGAATCAGCTTTCAGTATACTGGGCTTTTTCCAGACAGCATGGTGTAACTGACAGGCTATAGCAGCCATGCATGATGGTATCAGCAGAAGTTACTGGAGTTTAAAGTCTCTCAAGCCTTGCCAATAATTTATTATTTATCTCTCTCTCCCCCTCACCAGATGGTGATTTCCTACTTCGGGAAATGACTTATCCTCCTAAATAAGGTCAAACTTTTGGCATGCCTACCGCTGCTGAAAAATATATTCACAATAGTATGCAGGAAAAACAAGTCTGCACAAACTGATTGATCATTCTATGATTCTAATTTCTGAAATTGCATGTTGGCACATTCTCTCACTGCCTCAGATTGCCCTGGCTGTACTTGTTCCTCAAAGCAGATGCCAGCACCAAGCTGATCTTTGCTGTTCCTTGGAAAGGAGACCACCAGGATCACCCCATGGTGTTTGAAAAAAATACATCTTGGAAAGCAACTGTGGTGAACCTCTTCTGAATCCTTGTCACAAAAACTACACACACTCTTCCATGGAGTCATCCAACCTGAAGTGTCATGAGTAAGGATGGCGAGCAGGGGGCTCCCATCCAGACTGTCAAGTGCATGCGTAGCACTGAGGAATTGGTCAGCCATTCAAAGAGACACAGATTGGGACCGCCTTAACCTTTGGGGTTTATATGTCTGGGTTTTCCCACGCTTCTTCAGTTTGTTAGGATTTCTGTTAAGTACTAGCAATAAACATTAGAGACCAGTTCCTTGTCTCAGCGTGTTTCCTGGCTGTTAGGACATGAAGCTTGACTTGAGTGAAATCTTTACCTTGTAGTCTTTAGTGCAACAGAAAAGTATATGCCATGCAGCAAGCAGTGGACCAGGAGGAAACACCACAAAAGGCAGCAAACACACATCAAATAGGAGGCCTCTAGGTAGACATTTAATTGAGCATTCTACAGCCAAAGTAACCTTTTCCAGCAAAGTCAGTATTATGTAATGTTACTTATTTATTTAGCCTGGCATAAAACTAATGATCAACCTGAACCCAGTTGATGGGAAGATGGGGAGAAAGCCCAAATCCTAATATAACCCTTGGGATTCTATTTTCACAACATAGGTTTCTTTGCAAAGGGAATGTTTAAGTAAATTGCCATCAGAAATATTTTATTTATTTATTTATATTTATTAAACAAATTTATATGGCCACCCAACTCACACATGGTGACTCCAGACGGGTTGCAGAATTAATTATTAATTATATGAGAGTGTTTAAAAGTCTAGGGGGTCATCTTGGCTCTTTCAATACAATCAAATATAAAGCCTCCCATAAATAATCTAAACCCCACTTCTTATGTCGCTCTTCTAAACTATGGACTTTTTCAAGACACTGAATATCGCAGTCTTTTCCTGAAAGGAAAGAGAGAGAAAAATGACTTTCAATGGTCTTTGTTGTTGTTGTTTATTCGTTTAGTCGCTTCTGACTCTTCGTGACTTCATGGACCAGCCCACGCCAGAGCTTCCTGTCGGTCGTCAACACCCCCAGCTCCCCCAGGGACAAGTCCGTCACCTCTAGAATATCATCCATCCACCTTGCCCTTGGTCGGCCGCTCTTCCTTTTGCCTTCCACTCTCCCTAGCATGGTCTTTACAATGGTCTTTACAACAATCATTATCATTCTGGTTTTGCTTAAACTATTCTTTCCCCTTCCTCTGTTACACATTATAAAAGCCTTGTATGGAAAAAAAAAATCATGCTTATTTTTTAGTATCTCTTATCAAAGTAATACAGGCCATAAGGATAACTTTATATGCTGCTATATATTAAGATAAAATCTGTTTTAATCATTTTAATGTGCTTTTGGGAAACCTGGTGCTTTAATTAATGGGGAGGCTGTTGATAGGCTTTGCTATATTTGTGTATGATGGTCAAGCTATTACCTCTGCATGCTTTTGCACAAAAAGAAAACTATGATTATAGTCAGGCAACCATAGCGAATAGTGGCAAGAGTAAGAATACAACTATGTGTATTTATACTGAGATGTTATTCTTACTAAAAATTGGACCCAGAGGTAGCCTACCAACAGGGGACAGCCCCCTACATAAATGGAAGGAATTTCCCAATTAAAACAAGTCCCTTGCATGATAAATGAGAATTAAAAAACAATGCTGTGCAAAAAGACCTTGGCCAATCTCCCAAGATTCATGTCACACCAAGGACCTGCCCAGTATTTTAAGATGCAAACTAGCAGAAGGAGTTGCACCATCTCTTGTGTACCACATTTGCTGCCACAAGCCAATTTTCAGCTTCCTGAGGTCTGTTCTCACAAAGTCTTGCTCAATATCTCAAGGATTAGCACAAAGAATTACACAATGTCATGAGGTATCTTTACTGTTCTTTGTACAGCCTTCTTCAAGCACAAGACCATGGCTACAAGAATGCTTTCCACTGGCATATCTCTAGATCCAACTAGCTGGAAGCAGTGCAGACAAATGGGACATTTCCATGTAGCTCAATCCAGATAACAGGCTGGACATGGATTGGGACAAAAAGGAAATTTCCCTATCATGGGCCTGAAAAGCAGATGCTGTCCAAAATAATTAGGAAAGGTGAACGCAAAGGGTGTTAGATTTATGCTATGACACTGGAATCTAAAGAGAGCTGGAATAAATCCAAGAATCTAGATTAAGTTACTAGGACTCAGCATGGAAGATAACCTTGAACTGGAAGGATACAATATCTTCCATTGGATACAATATCTGTTTGCTAGATGTACAGATTCAAGTTTCTTCTTTTCTAGCACAAAACAAATAGCAGATACACACTGAGGGCTTTGAGATATTCCCTGTGCTTGTTTTTGGACTGCATATACCTCTAGATGCAGTTTAGGAAACAAATGTTCTTGCAGAATATCCCCACATATTTTCAAATATAGAAAATGCCAAAATTTGTTTCTAAACTTTAGCTCCCAGGGATTATTAAGAGTATATAACACAACAGGTAAGAGGAACAACACTGAGTAGCTCTGCTCCAAACAGTAGGATCATTTGCAGAGAGAGAAAGAGGTCCTGCATATGCACAACTGTATCTGCACATCAGTGGACACTATTATTTGATGCACGCCCTCTATTAAACAGACCTCCGTTTAGTGGACTTTGCATGCAATGGACAAATTTTTCATTGAATTGAGTGTTTTGTCTATTAAACCAAGATTTTTTTGTGCAAATGATGCCATTTACATTGATTATGCAAATAATGTAAATTAACACAAATGCCATTCATTTTGATTTATCAGACATTTGGATTTAACAGGATCTCCTCCCCCAAATAGCATACTAAGGTCCTGGTTTGGGGGCCAGTTGAGACAGCCCTGTTCCCTCCTTGTCTGTTGAGATAAGCATTTTCACATCTGACGAGGGCAACTGCAACTGTAAACTGCATTTGGGCAGAAGTTAAGGCTTCTGTTCCATTGACTCACCAAATAAACTTTTCACTTCTGAATCAGAAACATAGAATGGTGGACCTACAATAAAAATGATGGATATAAGTAATTAAAGTTGAAACCATCCATGGCCCTGAGTATTCACTTTTAAAAAATGAGAATTCAGGGCTGCAGTTAGTTTAATGTCAATTCAGTCTGTAACAGTCCATTTATATTTCCAAAACTGGATGAATGGGAGTAGATAGGTGTGAAAAAAAGGGCAATCACCTGAAAAACCTTATGCAATGGCTTGCTCTTGATATTTAGAACTGTACTCCCAGTTTTATTTCTGAACTGGGTACTAAAAAATTACAGCAGATTCCAAGATACTGAATTGTGGATTTAAAAAAAAATATTTAATTGCAATCACCATACCCTGGAGATCTATGAATACTTTGATTGTTCATTATATTATATTCTTACACATTAGTGATCTGGTCTGTTTGAATTATATTTTTGAACTAAATTGTGTTTTTAACTGGATTTTTAAAAAATAAATTATCATGGTTGCCCAGTTTAAAAGCTGAACCCATGAAAAATATGCATATCCTTGAATAAATACAGTAAAAGTGTTGGAAAGGTGTGGGAATATAGACCAACATTCATTGAGGGACCTTTTCTGTTCAGATTTGCTAAAGTCACACTGCCCTCTAACCATGCCAGACCAACCCCATGACCCAGTTCCAGACTAATCTTAAAGTCTTACTTCCAGCTACAAAGGTTGTAAATCATTGTAAGATTCTCACAATATCTAGCTGATATTGTTTTAACCCCAATATCTTACCTTTGTGTTTTCTTGCATCATATAACAAAGTAACGAGAAGACAGCGACACATTCTGTTCATTAGTGACAGTATCAACTGGACATAGCTAAAAGGAAAGGACAAGAAGCACATATCTGGGAAAACTCTTATTTTATTACAAAGAAAGAATTGAAAATGCAGAATTAATATGAGAAAAATTGGATTCACACAATACAATAAACTATGATTCTTAAACCTATTTAAGTCACAATTGTGTTGATTCCCACAATTGACTTGCTAATCTGTAAAACATGACTAACTTACTACAAAGGTTACTTTCCTATAATTATGCTAAGCCAAAACTGTGCTGTAGCTTAGTGTGGGGTGTGAAACCACAGAGCCGCTGCCGCCTCCTCCTCCTTCTCCCCTCTCATCCTTTCTCCAGGAGCTGGACTCTCCCTTCATTTTATCCCCACAACAAACCGTGAGGTAGTTGGAGGTGGATTTCAGCCTGTATCTCTTTGGCCCTAGTCCAGCTCATTACCACTACAGCACACTGGATCTCACTCATATATGAGCCTGGGGAAGGGGAAGCAGGTGTTGCTTGAATTTTCAGGTTCAGGCTTCACACTGGCTGGGTTTGTACAGTGTGCTACACCACAGCATATTTTGTTTGGTTCTGGTTTGTTGTGACATGGGAACCCAGCTGCTATGTTTTGTCAGCTCTAAGTTTGTGTGATGATTGCATTGTGTAAACTCAGCCAGTCATGGTTTGTTCAGTAAACTGTGGCTTACACAGTATGCATCATGCACATTTTTAACCCCCTGTTTATATCACAGTAGATCAACACACTATCTACAGCAGAGCCTGCTTTGTCAGCCTTGACTAGAGGTCAGGTTTACGGGGACTACTGGTTATCAGCCTGAGAAATGAAAGCTGGGTAGCCCTGTCCAGAGCAGGCACAGATCACAATCCAGATATGTCAGTCAATAACTCCAGAAGCAAGTAACATCATCCAAGATGGTTAAGAATTAAATTCCAAAAGGAAAACTTGACATGCCAAAAATCCAGATGTAAGTGATACCCAATACAGGTTCCAAAAGGATAAAGCAACAATTGTGAAGAAAAGCGTCAGGGAATTGCGGAGCAGCTATTTTGGATACCAAGCTGTTCTGAGTGGGAAACCAACCCTGGAGCAGCAATTATATGTGGCCAGCGAAGTCTTGATGGGTTTCTCAGAGCACTCAGTCCATTGCACTAATTTGCTGCACTGCAACCCTGATCCCTATTAGGGCAACGCAACAGCCGTAGTTGTCAGGAGAAGAGAAATAAAGTACCTGAGTGCAGCTGTCAAATGCTGTCATTCAAGCCTAACCACACCTTACGCGCTACCTGTGACAGTGCAGTTCAAGCCGTGACTTAAATGCAATGACCTTAATCACAGCCCGTGTCAGGCATTTCCATATCATTTCATTTAAGTGGCAGAACTTGTTCAGTAAAGGTACCCCAAGTGCAGAATGACTGGAACAATGCTATTTCCTTAGCACCCAAGGCTTCAATGACCAACTCCGTCGATCCTGATAGGAACATAAAATGCAGTATCAGTTACTGACCGTTCTCTCTCAGAAGGATTAACAGCTACTAGAGAGCCTCTGTCCCAAATCCCATCAAAATGACCAGTCACAGTGCTACAGGGGGAGAAAAAGTCACATCAGAATTTGTATATGTTATTATTGTGCAATTAGTCATACCAGAAAAGCAATGTTGCATAAAAAAGCAAAAGTGAAAGGTTTCAAAATCCACATAAACAAGAAACAGCCTAAAGATACAGCTCTGGTGTGGATGCAGAGCATTCTACAGAACTAGCAGGAATTATGCTTAATACAATCCAAGAATCAGAAAACGAATTGACGTAATTGCTTCATTCGCACATAATACTAAGCCATTATATGGTATGCTTGATTCTGGCTTAGCATCATTTGTGAACCAACACATTATGGTATATGCCACAGCATCTACCAAGCCCCTAACTGGCACCCAGAAGCCCCCCACTTTTGAGAAAATTGATGTTTTCTCAAAAATCTCCAGAATCTGGCAAGATCACTAGATCTTATGAAATGTCAATATTCTAGCATGATACCTTACAATAAGAGTATCAAAATATCAGGTGATTTGATGAACTAGTGAGTTCTGGGCCATTTTAAAATATTTTAAAATCATTTCAGAGATCTGCATCATTACACAATATTATGTCGCAGTATCCAATGCCTGAAAAGATGGTTGATCCCTGGCTTGGTGTTATATAATCTAGCCCATTTAACCAACTATTAGCATGATGTGGGAACTCAGCCAATGTCTGTTTTCATGGCATGAAAAGCACATTACACAGTCATGTACACACTTCAGCCAGAGCCCAGAGAAAGATGTTGTTTCCCATAGATACTACCTATGCTGCATTACAGGTGGAGTTGAATTAATGTGTATGGAAAGACTCAGTATTAATTTGTTCTTACCTGGTCAAATCATAGATATTGCAACAGTACAGACAAATATTCAGAGATGTGCTCTACAGTGAAAAGTAAATGAACTTTTTTTAAAAAAATAAAAAATAAAGCAACATGGCAGAAAAAGTAATTAACACAATTTCTTAACATCTAAATATCCTATCTTATTTTATTATTAGTTGTATTTTATTAGTAGCAATATTATACTGTTCCTATAGGCAGAAAACAAAATTAATTAAGCATTAAAATAATTAAGCATTAAAATAATAAAAGCAATAAAATATAATAATTTTGTACTTAGGATGAGCAATAATATATAGAAATGTATGTATGTACATATATATTATATGTAATGCTTAAGGATTGTCAAGTATCTAACCTTAAACATGCAAGGTGTCTATCTGAGATTTCAGCCTAAATAAAGGAACTTCATAAGGATGAATTTTTCAGTTCTCATCAAGGAGTTAACTTCTATCAAAAAATTCTACTCTTTCAATAACGGTTACAGATTTTAATTCTACTTTCAGCATTAATACCCTAATGCTATTAATTACTTACTATACTACCTTTGGAATAATCAGTATTATTATTTCATTTAATGTAGTTTAATGATGGTTTGCAAGGATCCATATTTTAAATCATGGTTTGCAATAAACCAGGGATATATCCATTTTGGGCCACTGATAAACTTTTAGGCTAAGCTACACTAATAAACATAAATAAATTTCTACAAAGAAAACAGAGAGTTCAATACATACCTTCAATAATTTAGCTCCAGGGATTTCTGGAACCATTTCTTCTGAAAATGAAAGATTTTGTTCTGTGAAGAAGTCCTTCAGTGCACTTTCACTGATTTCCACACCAACCACATGGTGTCCCATGTCAGCTAACCTATAAGGGGCAATAAAACATGCCGTGTTTACTCATGTGTTATTGAGTTTTTTTTACAATCAAAGAAGATAGATCAAAGTCCTCTTGGTGCTAGTGAGCAACTGCCATTGTCTAACAATCAGCATATTGTGTGCAAGAGAATTCTAGCTATTTTTTTAAGCACATAAAGCTTTGAACTGAAGAAAGGAAGCACAATGCAATGAGAGGGTAGGAAGTGGTACGGAATGCTTTATCCTACTTTGCCTCTCTAGTTTCTCATAAGACTTTTCAACCTGCTAAATACCATTGGGATCTTTTCCATGAAGTGCCTTCGACCCTTTTCCCCCCCAATAGTGATATAATAAAATTACTGAAAATGGAACGTCAAGATGTAGATGTGTGCTGGAGTGCAGCATCCACGATGAATATGAAATTTGTCTACATTATTAACTCTTACATTTTAAAAGTTTATGTCCATATTGATTAAACCCACTCAGTTGGTGGATCCTTGATAAACTGGGAATGTTTCACAAAACATAGCATCATGAAGTATCAGTGTACTGATATAATGAGACTTTTTTTTTTTGCCCAGCATTTCATTCAAAGTGAGACACAACCCAAATTACATTAATTTCTTGGGTGATTATTGAACAAATAAGCACAGAAAAATCCATTTTAATACTAGCAGTGTTGTGAATACCATAAAGACTTCAATAATAAATTAAGAAGTATTTGCATCCAAATGGATTGCAGTATTATTCAAACCTAAAGCTTCAATATTTTATTGATTATTCTAGGAGTGGGGAGCTATTAACCTTCCAGATGTTGCTGGGCTATAAGGCTTAGCAGCTTCACCCAGGAAACTATAATTAAGCAACTGAGAGCCAGTTTGGTCTAGTGCAGGGTTTCTCAACCAGGGTTCTGTGGAACCCTAGGGTTGCACAAGAGGTCACCAAGGGTTCCCTGGGAGATCACAATTTATTTTTAAAAAATATTTCAAATTCGGACAACTTCACATTAAAGAGGCAAGTTCCATTCTTTATTTTTAGTTTAAGAACACTGTTAATACATATATACAGGCCTGCACATGAAACGAATTAAATAATTTTGTAACTTCTGGCCTACATTTGAGCCTGAATGTGCAGGGATTCCCCAAGGCCTGAAAAATATTTCAAGGGTTCCTCCAGGGTCAGAAGGTTGAGAAAGGTTGGTCTAGCGGTTAAGGCAGCAGGCTAGAGATCAGGAGGCTGTGAGTTCTAGTCCCGCCTTAGGCATGAAAGCCAGCTGGGTGACCTTGGGCCAGTCACTCTCTCTCAGCCCACTTCACCTAACAGGGTTGTTGTTGTGGAGAAAATAGGAGGAGGAAGGAGTAATAGGTATGTTCCCCAGCTTGAGTTATTTATAAAAATAATAAAGGTGGGATAAAAAAAATCTAAAATAAACAAATTGATCTGGACAGCCACATGTTTTTCAACCTCAAACTATTCTAATCATGCCTCTCTATTGTTTCATTACTGTCAGCTAACATCTCTGGCTATATGCAAGGGGTCTGACTGATTGCTAGAGTCCTTGCACAGCTCCTGCTTATTTTAACAGACAATGTCTTGTCTCAATGAACTGATTAAAGTCATTTAAACCCTAATCCATTTTCAGATGTTTGGATTACAGCTCCATGTATTCCAACTGGCCCATCACTGTTCATAGATGATGGATGCTACAGTTCAAAGCTCTGGAGGATACCAGGTTGAGGAAAGCTGGTTTATTTCTTAGCTTGAGGAGAATGACTTAGCAAGGTGAACATTCTGAAATAGAGGGACCAAGTCTGTCTGGTGAAGAAGAATATTACATGAGGATAGCTGAAAATAAGTATGAGTGACTCAGCAACATTATACAAATTTTTCCCATATTTTATTGGGTGGTATTATTTGTTTATACTCATGAAGTGGTATAATGATATCTAGATAATGCTGAAATGATCTGACCATTCATTTACCATTTCATTTCAACAGCTTTCCCACAAAGCGGAAAAAATATCCTCAGTTCCTTCCTGCCGTTGACAAAAATATCCAGGTATTTCTTTAGGAGTCTACCAAAAAAGAAAGAAAGAAAATGTTATTTGTTTTAAAAAGCATAAAGTAACTGATCTTCACACTCAGGTTCCACTTATATAACCAATTAATATTTCGGGGTGGGGGAGGGGAATACCAATTCAAACACTGAGCTTCTTCAGTATCTCAAAATCAGTTACCAAAAAGGTTTATTTGTTGCAACAAGAATACAGAAGAAAACATGGTTGGTTTCACACACTGTAATAAATCATAATGTTTGTTTTCTCTGAGTGTTGCAAATACTTGATGGGGGTTGTGGGGAACATAGGAGGCAGAAGTATTATGTGTGCTCCTTGAATTGTACAAAATAAAAGGCAGATGATGATGATGAGAATAATAATAATAATAATAATAATTCTTTCTATAAGTGAGCTAGAATGCACCCTGTGATTCTGCAAAGCAAAAGAGATAATTAAGTACTCTGAATTAACAGCCCTCAAAATACATTTTCATGGCTATGAGTGTAAATACTGTAAGTCTTTTGTGACCGTAAGCATGAGAAGGAGGGAGATATGGGAAGAGAGAGAAATGAGAAAAACTTCTGCCATAAAACACATTATAACATGGCACTAGTACCAGGGTCCCCAGTGTTGCTCAGGAACTTTCTAGACTTTTGTTAAAAAAAAAAAAGAATGTAATGAACAGAAGCCAACATGCTAAACCAAAATACATGCCAAGAATGTCTCTTTCTGAGCCCAAATAGGCTTGATAAACTTCATGGGTGACTGCAGCTCATTGTCCCTGACCAGAAAGAAGCCAAAAGCAAAGATGGTAAAGTATGAATAACACCACAAATAAGCATTTTAAAACAGGTCACATCCCCTTTGGCAGCTATGTTGTGAATGGGCCAGGCCCCTCTCACACATTTTGCAATGCGTCAATTTTTTTTAAAGTGATCATTAGGCTGAAAGGGATGAGGACTCCTGGGCTAGCAGAATACTTACTGATGTTCTTCTTTTTTATGAAATCCAATATTGCCTGTTTCCCAGTACTTTAGCCATTCCTTTTCAGTCATCACTCGATTCCATTGTAACTTAGGATCATCACAATCTTCATTTCTAGAGGAACTGGAGGAATTTTCCATGGCCCAGACAACCTTTGTACAGGCTAAACTATCCAAAAACTGCCTGTGAATTATTAATGTTGCTCTTAAAACATTTGTGTACATTCATAAGGTAATGATTTTTGCATCCTCAGACTAAAAATCATTATATTTTTGAATAACATATTGCAACATATGCAGAGAGCTATTATTTGCACTAATAGCTATTTAAAGAATTATATTTGGCTCTCCTCCTAGTTCATTCCACAGCATAGACCCCATAATGTATTGCTGATTTCCTGAATGAAAGTAGTGTGTGTGTGAGAGGAAGGGAAGGAAGAAAGGGTGTGTTTTACGGTTATGTTAACAAATGTACACATAATTCTGCATGAGAGGAGAAAGGGCAGAATAATGTTCTCTGAGTTACAATCATGTTAAGAGGACTTCAGCACAATTTTTAGTCCCAAATGAGTTACAACGAGTGCTGCCAAATGGCTAGCAGACCCACAACCAACTGGAAATTCCATAGTATCCAAAAGTCTAAATGGATTCAGAGTGTGATCAATTCTCCTTGCTCATTTCAATAGTGAAGATAGCTGCAAATAATTCACCGAATTCCTTCAGAATTTCCTGATTTTTTTTAGCACATTTCCATTATAGCTATTGCCCAGTTTTCCACTGGTTCCTTGGGTGGGTTCCTACTTCCAATAGATTAAAGATGTATTTTCCCAGTCAACATTAAGGAGATTGATATCAGCCATTACTTTCCTGGGGGCTTGTCTAATTTAATTTTCCAGTTGATGCAGGGTTGCTCTTTTAGAGTATTCAGAAAGTGCAATTAGACCAAAGGGGTGCAGCTGAATCATTTTGTTTTCACTAGTTCACTGGGCTTGTTTCAAAACCATGGCAGGCCCTTAATGGCTTTTGTAGACCAGGTTACCTGAAAAGTCATCTCTGCCTATGTGATTCTGTCCATTATTTAAAACCTTCCTAGAGGTCCTTTTGTTTAGCTTTAGACAAGATGTTAAAACTTCTTTTAAAATTCTGCTTAGCTTTTCAGCAAATTAAAATGTGCTGGTTGTGCCCTCTGGTCTTCAGACTGTTCTTCTCCTGCTGTTACATGTTTTATTGGTTCATAAACCATTTCTAAACTTCTAAACTTGCAAGCTGCGTTTGGGCTATAATGCAGGGGGGTGGGTTGCATTGAGGGTTTTATTTTTGTAAGCTGCCTGGAGTCACCATGAGTGAGTTGGGCGGCCATATAAACCTCTTTAATAAACAAACAAATAAATTTGCCACAGTTGTCTCTCTTTCTACTGAAAGTAAAACCCACAGTGTTCATTGCATCCTCTACCCTGAGCAAACACGAGTGAATCTGCAGTCTCTGAATTTAAATCAAGTCAATTCAAGCCAGCATAAACTTCCTTGAGTCGATCTGAACTCCTGGAGACTACACTGAAATATCAGTGTAGTTTTCTTGGCAAATTAGGGAAGTTCGCTATTGCTTTCTTCCAAAATATTTTGTTATTCTACTATCCTAAAATCTTCTGGTGGTCTCCCATCCCTGTACTAAGCTTGCCAACTTTTGAAGTTCCGCCAAGATCAACCAGATGCAGCCACACACTAAGACGAAAATACAGCCATTTTAATTTTGATCGTTCACTGTACTGATTTTACTGTTACATTTTATCTCAACTATCCTGGGTGTTCGCATAAACAGAAATAAACCCGCGATACAAATCTAAACAGAAATAAATGGGCGCCGCTGCTTAGTTCGGATCTGACGGCCTTCCCTTCGACCCGCAACAGAGAAAGAACAACAGCAACCAGAACAAAGTGGAGGAAAAAAGTAACCTTGACGAAGAGCAGCGGCGGGAGGCTGGTCGCTCAGCTCCTCGAGCCCCCGGAGGCGCCGATCCTGGGCTGCGCGCGGCTGCTCTCTCTGGCTGCGCGCGCGCGCGGAGGAGAGGAAGCGAGAGGCTCGCAACACTGTCTCCTCCCCTCGCCCAGCACGTTACGCGCTGCGGCCCGCGGAAGCAGCTGCGGCAGGCGCTGGCGGAGCCAACGGGAAGGGCTGGCCGGTGGTAAGCGTGGGGTGGGGGCTCCTAAGGCTGGAGGAGCCGAGGCGGGCGTTCCCTCTTGGGGTAGAAAGTTACGGCGGGCCTGGGGGTCTTTGCCGTTCTTCGACCTGCGGCAGCTCCCGTCTCTTCCCCGCACACTGGATGCCCTCCACAGGGGGATCCTCCGCTACAAAAATGTGTGTCTGCGCTCACTGGGGACATTTGCGGAAGAAGAAGGGCTTACTTCTTCACTCCTTGCCTTCCAGATCCTGGGGTTTTAAAGGGACGCCAGCCGGGGACTTCGCCCCCCAGCTTATTTTCAGTGCCGGGGCGCAGCAGTCTCTTTTGTTAACAAAAAACCCCCCTCGTATCTGTCTCCGAGCCGTGGGCAGAGCGCCCTTTCAGCACCAGGGGCAGGGTGAAATAAAATGTGTACAAAACCCGAAAAACTCTACGAAGCTTGTTAGGATTAGGAGAAGGCCGGAGGGTACGATTTCGAGGCAGGGTTTTGCTCCAGTTTGTCTCCTTGGAGACACTGAAGTGCTGAACTGGGGGGATTCTAAGAGATGCTTCTGTAGAATTTATCAAGGGAGATTGTTGCCTAAAGCTTTTTCGATTGTGATCTGGAATTGATGAGATAGTTCTCTTTCTTGTAGAAAAGAGGAATTGGGTGGAGTGAGACTTTCATAAAGGAAGAAGATTCAGTGCTGCTTATGCCACTTTCATTTGTTTTTACAATGCTTTCTTTTTCTTTCTCTTTGTGTTATTACAGATTGACTTAATTGCACATCTGAAAATTGGGTGCTTGGACTCCTAGGTAAACAAAAAGCTGCCCTTTATACTATGAAACTTCTGAGAACCATAATTTTCTTCTTTCTCATGCAGTTGCAACCCATCTTCTTATTTATAGCCCATAAGAAATTGTGGAGCTGATGAGCTGTAAATGTTCCTGCTAGTCTTCAATTGTATATTGATTCCTCAGTTCTCATTTCTTTTTTTTTAAATCTACAACTGATATGAATTCAGCTGGATGTCAATTTCCTTCCAAAATCTTCATCTAAATAGTACTTCTTGCATAAAGGGAAAAAAAAGCAAAAGCTGGTGATTTGCTCATTATGGCAAATTAAAATTATTTGACTTAATGTGTCAGTCATGATATATCTGATAAATCATGATAAAGCAGATGATAGCCAGCACCATGTATTCCTGTGCTTGGACCTTGTAGGAGAACCTTAGTCTATGGCAGCCAAAAATCAGGAGCAGTTTGGTAGTACCTTTTCTGACTAACACATTTTATTACCAGGCATTAGCTGTCCTGAACTCCGGCTCACTTCATCAGATGCATAGAATGGTTGACTGATAGGTTTAAATTGGAATGAAGGGAGGGGATGACAGGTTGGCTATGTAGATGCAGTTATGAATGAGATGGATTGTCAGTACCTTATCAGTTAACAATTGTGATGTGTTAAAAACCCTATGAGTTTGTTGAGACCTTTTGAGATAGCCTGAAATCTTTTGAAGTATGTGAGTTCAGTAATTTCTTGTTCAGTAATGCTGTTAAAGTCTCATTTTCCAAAATGGTCACTCTGAGATCTGCAATAGAGTGTCCTGGGCGGTTGAACTACTTTGATATAAGTTTGTCCTTGCTTTGAGTCCTGTTGTTAAACTTTGCCCATTAATTTTTTTCACGAAGTTTGTCCTGCGTAGAATCTAAAGAGGCATTGCTGGGAGATGCTGGCTTATGCGACAGTAGAGGAAGAGCGTGTGAAGGCATCTCTAATCTTGTGTGTGCACTTGTTGGGGCCTGTGATGATGCTGTTGTAGATGTGGGGGAGAATAGACATCTGGTTTTGTTGCAGGTCTGGTTCCCATTTTAGCATCATTGCCCTGTTGTTTCTTGTTGCTTGTGAGAATTTGCTTCAGGCTGGGTGTGTAGACTGCCACAGATAAGGCCTTGTGGAAACATTCAGAAGCCGTTCCAAAAACAAAAGGGCAGAAGCTATCCTTAAGCTCTGGGAAAGGAGGCAGTCAGGAAGAGATCTCAGGCTGGCTGTTCCCTGACTCATTGGGGAATACGATGGAGGAAAGATAAAATGGGATCAGACTTGCAATGTCTATTTCAAAAAAGGATAGTTGTAGTCTTCTTGTGGAGTCTGTTCCCTGATCTGGATGACCACAAAGGGCTGATAGGGTGGTTGTCTGGATGCAGGTATGAGCCTGTCACCCAGTGCCTGAGAAGGTGCAGTGTCATTGTCCACCATGGGCTGTAGCTTATTAATAATGTGCTTGATCAGTGTTGTTCTGGTCTGTCTTTTAATAGGTTCTCCATGTGAAACAATTTGGCTTTATTGATTCGTTTATTGATCTTTGGGGTTAGGTAAATCTGGGTAGAGGGCAGGCCCATACTTGCAGATAATCACCCAACCTGAAGCAGATTTCCAGAATACAAATTGGCCAGCTATTTGGACAAGGCCAGTGTTTCAAAATTCAGAAGAGCTTTATCCTTGGCTTACCTATAGCAGTGTTGGAAGAGAAATACTGGACATTCTCCTTTGTTAAACAGCTGGGCCCCCGTCAGGCAGGGGCAATGGAAACCACAGCCCATGTTTTACTATACTGCCAATTATTTAGGGTACTCCTTTGCAGTTGATCTTACCTCTCTTCTCTAAATTTCCAGAGCATTCTGGTTTATTCCACTTGCATTACTCATTAGATAGCAAAGACAATTTTGTGTCTTTAAATGTTGCCAGGTTGGGTTATACTGTATGTAGAACTCACCCCAGTTATGAGTTGGAACTCCATGGTTTTGCAATGTTTTACCTTAGTGGGCTTTTTTCCCTTTTGGATAGGATTGTAATAAAGTCTGTCTGTCTGTCTGTCTAACGTAATCTGCATAAGCAACTTACCTTCCCCTCCCTTCCCCACCTCCCACCTCCCCCCCAATCTAAATCCTACCTCTGTCTAGCCGCTTTATGCATCCGATGAAGTGCGCAACACCTCCTGAAAGCTTACGCCTTTTCTAAAAATTGTTAGTCAGAAAAGGTGCTAGCAAACCGCTCCTGATTTCCTGTGCTTGGAGACTCTGTAAACTTACCTGGATGAGGCACCTGTCTTCTGTGAGGGTTATTTTATCAGCCTAGGTGCACCTCAGAATATCCTAATGTGAAGATCTGGGTGAGAAGTTGTCATGCCAGGAGCTCTTCTTGCTATGGCTTGGGCTGAAGTGTTTTACTGATTGTTTTGATTTCTGTCCAACGCAGTTGACAGACTCCTGGCAAGTTAACAATCATCAGATTTCACTAAATCTCCACAGCATTAAACCTAAGGCTAAAATAAACAATCACAAAGTAACATTAAAACCACAATATACTACAATAAAATAAAAGCCAGAAAAGCAGCCAGAAAATATAAACAGATAAACAAACAAACAAATAAATGGCAGCATTCATAATTCTAAGGGCTTCTTAAATAATTCTGTTTTTAATACATTCCAAACTGTAATAAGGCAGGGGCTGTTTGAAATTTAGTAGGAAAGGAATCCAAAACATCATCCCAGCATCAGAGAAGCAGTGCCTGTGGGCTTCTGTCTCCCTTGGCTGACAAAGGTTGGGAACTACTAGTAGGTTCTCCTGGGAACTACATGTTGGGCAGATGAAAACTGGATTGAGAAGATGGTCCTAGAAGAGTAGTTTCAGACAAATTAGCTGTTATATGAATGAGCATTCCTTTGATTCCTCCCTTTGAGTGAGCTGAAAATAAACCAGACAGTTCTTCATTAATTGTAGTTTCCTATTTTGTCTGCAAACCTATGGCTATTAGATTCAGAACAAAAGAGGGTATTCATTAAGGTTAATTTAATATTTTGATCAGTTCTGAAGCTGGCAAAAGATACCTTTCCAGTCTCCTTTCTGATGGGTTTCTCCCCATATCTCTCCTGAGATTTAAGGGAACTTACAGTATTACATAGGGACGCGGTGGCGCTGTGGGTTAAACCGCTGAGCTGCTGATCGGAAGGTTGGCGGTTCAAAACCGTGCGGCGGGGTGAGCTCCCGTTGCTCGTCCCAGCTCCTGCTCACCTAGCAGTTCGAAAACATGCAAATGTGAGTAGATCAATAGGTACCGCTTCGGCGGCGTTCCGAGTCGTCATGCTGGCCACATGACCCGGAAGTGTCTATGACAACGCCGGCTCTAAGGCTTAGAAACGGAGATGAGCACCGCCCCCTAGAGTCGGATTCGACTGGACTTTACGTCAAGGGAAACCTTTACCTTTACCTTACAGTATTACATAGACCAGTCTTTCTCAACCTTTTGACCCTGGAGGAACCTTTGAAATATTTTTCAAGCCTCGGGGAACCCCTACACGTTCAGGCTCAAATATAGGCCAGAAGTTACAAAATTATTATATTTGTTTCATGTGTAGGCCTGTATATATGCATTAACAGTGTTCTTAAACTAAAAGAATGAAACTTACCTCTTTAATGTGAAGTTGCCCAAATCTGAAATGATTTTTAAAATACATTGTGATCTCCCAGGAAACCCCTAGTGGCCTCTCATGGAACCCTAGAGTTCCATGGAACCCTAGTTGAGAAATCCTGACATAGACTATAGCTACTACTGGTGATAGGGAAGAATGCTCCCACAAATTCAGCCAAGGAACCTTTTAAGTGTAGAGCTTACATATTTTTTCCAACAATCTTTTGTTATGTTTCTGTGGATCCAACCTCTGTTGAGCTCCTTCCTTCAGTTTCTTCAGCAACCATTCTTCCCCTTTCTTGCAAAGACCTTTACAAACCAACAGAGACTCCTTCAGGATCTAGCCAATCCATGGATGTTACATAACTTTGGGGGGTGGTAATGAGGAGCTTTGTTGTTATTACTTTTTGTTCTTTATGCTGTAGTCCTAAATATAAATTCTTCATTTTAGTTTCCTCCTTCCCAGCTCAGCTGACAGATGAACCTTGGCTGGAATGGTACCCATAAGTAAGACCAAATATGACCTTTTCTCTTGTGTAGGGAAGCTTAGCAGGGCCCTTCAGAACTTACCTTTAAGAGGACCTCTTAATGTCTGCTCTTTTTTTAAATTCTTCAGTACCATGTCAGCTGGAAGGGTCCGAACGAAGAAAAAAGTACCAGCATTAGACCAAGCACCTGATAATCTTCCTTTGAGAAGTTCAGGGAGACAGGTACTGTATGCCTTTCTAAATATATAAATGAAATGGAAATGGTAATCACTTAGCCTTCTTCATACTGAGAATGCATTTACATTTCTGACGCATCTTTTTCCCCCTGTATTTGTCTCTTGCTTAATTCCATGGGACTTTGCCTGAATTCAGAACACCGAATTCATAAAGTTGTACATTGCATGGATAGCAACATGCATACACAGCAATCCTCTGCTGCAGACCATTATCTTCCAGATAAATGGAGGCCAGAAGGCCAGGCAATGATTATGGATGGAGGGGGAAAGAGCAATTATTACGTCCCCACTCTTGCATTGGAGATGGTTGACTCTTTGGAGGCTTGAATGTTTGAACAGAGCTTTAAGTATGTGAGACCCTTATTAAGGCATTTCCTCAAAATATGATGGTGCATTAGCACCTGAGCATTTGAATTTCAGTGTCCCTATTGTGTGCTGCTTTTTAAAAAATTAACCTTCTATTCAACTTGAATATTGAAGCAGTTTACAGCATAAAAAGATTCCTACTCCCTGTCCCCCATCACCCTTAAAATAAATAACATTATAGCTGCAGAGTGGGCTATTTCCTAGTCCTGACATTTTTAGAAATAAATCAAGGTTGTCTCTCACTGGAAGCAAAGGAGCAAGGGAATTATTTCATAGTACAAGAAGTTGGTGCAATTAATGTTGGCTTAATCCTCATAACTCAGTTCAACCAGGCATTTCATTTCATTTCATTTCATTTCATTTCATTCATTAAAATAATTAGAATTCCCTAATTCCCTAGCATACAAATGACTGTACGTTAGCAAGTTATGTTACATGTAGGTGGGGTGCTTCTGTCTCAATGGACAGTGAACTTATCCCAAGTTCTGCAAAACTTGGGATAAGTCTCAGTAATCTACCTGGAATGCTGCTTTTGAGGCCTGGCTCCTCTTGCATCTGAGAACTAGTTACAATCTTTTGATCATTGGGCTACTGTTTATTATCTGCTTTACTCTAAGTAAGACATGCACACAACATTGCAAAGTTGGGTTAGGTTTTTAAAAATTATTTCTTCTGTGCCCAGCTACTCATGCAGCATTTCCATATGAATGCAGATGGTTGCAATTACAGATGCAGCAGAAATTAAGGCTGTCACCAGCATATGGCGGTAAACCAATAGGGCAGCTGCACAACCTTCTTTAGTCACAAAGTTCTTTGTGTCCTATTAGGTGAGGAGAAAGGCAGCAGAGGCAGCTGAGGATGATGAAGAAACATCAGAGAAGAAATATCGGAAGTGTGAGAAAGCAGGCTGTACTGCAACGTGTCCAGTCTGCTTTGCTAGCGCTGCTGAAAGGTTTGGGTTAATCTCTCTCTTTCTCCATTCCAACTCCCTCCCCCACAGCCTTCCCTGATCCTCACATCTTCAGCAAGTGATCTTCAGTGTGGTAAAATTTAGTTTGACTTTGGTTTGTCTGTTCTCAGTTGAGAACCAGTTTGGTGTAGTGCTTAAGGCACCGGGCTAGAAACCAGGAGTCTGTGAGTTCTAATCCCGCCTTAGGCACAAAACCAGCTTTTTGGGCCAGTCACTCTCTCTCAGCCCTAGGAAGCCGGCAATGGCAAACCACTTCTGAAAAGCCTTGCCAAGAAAACTGCAGGGACTAGTCAGGCAGTCTCCAAGAATCGGACACAATTGAACGGATTAAAAAAAAATTGAGTCAGGCTAATGTAAGAATGACCTCTCTTGTTTATCTTGGATTTTAGGAGGTTGGACTAGTTTTGGAAATCCTCAGCACTGGGGTTTGCAGCATTTTTAGTTTGGTTGCTGCCAGCTTATAAACCCCAGTGTTGAAATCTTGTGATATTTTGGCAAGATGTCCAAGAAACTTTGTTCCTAAAATTTTAATGCTCTTATTCAGGATTTGTTCTTTGTTTTTAAATGTTTTAACCATTGTAAACTGCCCAGAGTTGGGCAGCATATAAATTTAATAAATAATAATAATAATAATTCCTTATTCTTCTTATTCATGAATTTTCATTTTATTTTTCTATTCATTTTCTTATTATACATCAAGAAAAGAAAAAAGAGAAAAGAAAGGGGAAAAACCCACAAAGCTTACCTGTCTCACGTATCAAACAAAGCTAGTCTCTAAAGCAGTGTTTTTCAACCTTGGCAACTTTAAGATGTGTGGACTTCAACTCCCAGAATTCCCCATGGCTGGCTAGGGAATTCTGGGAGTTGAAGTCCACACATCTTAAAGTTGCCACGGTTGAAAAACACTGCTCTAAAAGTGTAAGTTTGTGTACTGCTATTGCCCAGAAATCATTTTGCTAACATTAATCTTATTTATATATTCATGTCATGTTATATAATTAAATTATTAACATTTAATTCATTTTGTTTAACTATGGGGGGGGGAAAGGAGAAATCAAGCAAATAGCTTATGCAGTCCAAACTTCAAAGCAATCTTCTACTTGTCATCAATTACACAATGATTTGAAGCACTCAGCTCTGTTTTGTATCTGACAATAAGCTGTTTGCTCAAGCAGAGCTGAGTTCTTCAAATCATTGGGTAATTGATGACGAATGGGTATCCTTCCAGTGTTGTAGTATCCATTTCTATCATCCTTGTCTTAGTTTCAAACCACTGGCTCAAGAGCTAGTGTGGTGTAGTGATTAAGATGTTGTAGTAGGGCTCCTGAGAACCAGGTTCAAATCCACCCTTAGCTACTGAAACTCGCTGAATGTAAAGGCTGAAACTGATCAGCGATCCTTAGCCAGACAGAACCATTACTTAAACATGGAACAGATGTCTTCAACTCTCAGTGCTGGCAAAAGAACAACCAAAAATGTCTTGACTCAAAAGGGTAGGAGGAGGAAGACTGGGACTATTGGAACACCAATAGATGTTCTAAGGTATTTGTGTGGCCTCAGCATTCCTTCTGAATTTCTCATTAAAGACTGCATTTTTCAATATGCATATATGTGCTCTTTTAAGGTGAAATGATCTAATTGCTGTGCAAGCTCTGCAAAAATGTTCACAAAACACATAGACTCTTCCTTACAGAGAGGAAGATGATCCATGGATTAGGCAAAAAGCTTTATATTGGTTTCTCCTTAAAAATCAGCTAAAGAAGATAAAAAGCTGTCCTGTTACAAATGGAATTTAGTTATAGGAAATAGTTTCAAATCCCTGATACGTGTATGTTATCCTGTTTCTGCCTTTTATTTCTGGTATGAATATGTAGAAATGCTTCACAGATGGTTAATATAAAAGGCAATCTGAAGCATTTTGAAACTGTAAAGCAAATTGTATAATTTGGGTAAACAGTTTTTAAATGTTTTCTGTTTTAGGTGTGCTAAAAATGGCTATACTTCAAGGTGGTATCATTTGTCCTGCGGGGAACATTTCTGTAATGAATGTTTTGATCATTACTACAGAAGGTAATCTTATTTAAGAGTTTATACTTGGAAATGACTTCATTCGGTAGCAAAAATCCTGTAATCATTAGCAGTTTGAAAAAGAAAATTGGTAAGATTTACAGCATAATTTTCTTGGAAATGAACTACACTGCATTTAGTGTAATCTATTCCCAGGTGAGCAAATTCTATGCATGTTTATTATCCATAGTTCTATGCTTTGCCCATTTTGCTTTGATTTTTAATAAAGAGATAAAAGATAAGTACTACATTTGCAGTGCTGTACAACCCTTAAATTGACTGATATCAGTCAAAACATGTTAATAACAATTGTGAACCAGGCCTTTTGCTTCTTTCTAGAACAGTGGTTGGCAATATGGTCAGGCCCAGATCCCACCCCATGCCAGATAAAAAAGAAAATGCCTAAAATCTCAAGAGAGCAACAAATACTTTGAGAACATGTCAATCTCTGCCTAAGAGTTTCTGAGATTTAATGCAAGAGTGTTACTATCTCCTATCATGTAGGAATGTTGAATTCTCAGGAGATTAGGCAGTCTACCAATTACCAGAAATTTTGGCTGTTTTGCCAGCACTGTTTCAAGGTGGATTAAACAACCCGAGCACCTCGTATTAGAAGATGCAGTACTAAGATGTTGATAGATACTCTCTTTCACAATTATGTGAAAACTTTATGTCCCAAGCAGTCATGGCAAAAGGCAAAACATGTTCTAGGGTTTGCTCCTTTTTGCCTCTTTTTTGCTAAGTATGTATTGGATGCATATGGGAAGCTGGAGCAGCTCCATAATCACAGGGTGACTTTAATAGAGCTTAATTTCATTTGCAACCATTGTCCTACTAACAAATACTTTCAGCTAGAACTTGTGAGGCACCATAAAGTATTCAAATATCTCCTTGAAAGATAGTCTGTCTGCTTTAAAGTTTGGCTGTTTGTGAAAGCAACATCAAGACTCATACAAGTAGACTTCCATAGTAGATATTTTCCATGTGCTTCAGTTGTTCAACAGGTTGGGGTCATATGGAAAGTTACAGAAGAGAGAAAGAATGTGATCTGCTAGGAAGCCCAGTTTGGCTGGCAGATGGTTGAAGTTGGATACAACCAAAGATTTACTTGGAAGAAAACAATCCTAATAGTGGAATCACTGTGTAGATTTCGATACGCATAATTGCAGGGGCTGTCATTCAAAGCCATCTCTGGATTAATCAAACCAATAGGATAACATAGTATTGCCATGAATAATTGTTAGAACCTCTGCTTAGTTTTGCCTCAGCAGGTGGAAGTACTGGACTGGCTTTGTCTGGGCTCACAAGCTAAAGCAGGGGCAGGCCTGGTTAATATTTGGCTGGGAGATCCTGGGAATACTCATGTTGCAGTCTAGAGTGGAAAGTCAAAACAAAAAAAATCCCAGAAGGCAGCTATAGCAAATACTGTTTCTGTATTGCTGCCAAGAAAATTAAATAGATGTTTTTGTGAAGTCACCAGAAGTCTATCTTGATGTGGAGACTTTATTTTTTTCCTACCTGTTTAGGGAAAACCCTACTGACTACAATCCTATTATTTTAATGACTGCCTTTTTCTCCTTAATATTGCCCATTTAGATAAGCTACAGAAATCTTGTTCTGCTTATTCCTTCTACTCATCTTTTACTTTTTCTACTCTTGTTAGTCATAAGGATGGTTATGAAAAATACACTGCGTGGAAAAGGATTTGGACCAGTAATGGAAAAAGTGAACCCAGTCCTAAAGCTTTTATGGCTGATCAGCAGCTTCCTTACTGGGTAATAGCTTTTTTGTTTATAATGATGTAACTTTCTGAAAACAATTCAAGTACATTTTCAACTCCTTTATTCTTTGTGGTTGCTAATAGTCGAAAATGACTTGAGGCACATAATCAATTCTCAGTAATCCTTTCTGATACAAGTGCTATGCTGCAGATTTTGAGTTCTTATGGTGAAAATCAAAATAGGTAACTCCATAAAATTAATTAGAACATGTATTAGGGATTGGATGGGCACTTCCACATATGTTTATTTGGTATCACTGTAAATAATTCTAGTGTGTCTTAGAATTTAGCCATTGGATAGAATAGCTTATGCAAAATTTAATTTCAACTGAATTTGTATAGGAAGATAAGACCCCCACATTGCCTTGAGCTCTCAGAAGAAAGGTGGGATACATGTGTAGTAAACAAGAGGATTTACATCAACTTTATTCAGCTCATTATTGCTTATACTGATTGGCTACAAGCCATAGGGACGTGGTGGCGCTGCGGGTTAAACCGCTGAGCTGCCGATCGGAAGGTCGGCGGTTCGAAACCGCGCGGCGGGGTGAGCTCCCGTTGCTCGTCCCAGCTCCTGCTCACCTAGCAGTTCGAAAACATGCAAATGTGAGTAGATCAATAGGTACCGCTTCGGCGGGAAGGTAACGGCGTTCCGTGTCGTCATGCTGGTCACATGACCTGGAAGTGTCTATGACAACGCCGGCTCCATGGCTTAGAAACGGAGATGAGCACCGCCCCCTAGAGTCGGATTCGACTGGACTTTACGTCAAGGGAAACCTTTACCTTTACTACAAGCAATTAGAGTTTCCAGTAGGGGATTTACTTAGCCTTTACTCAGACCTGAGTCCAAGACCTTCTTCATAGAAAGCATGAGATCTGTTCCTGGATATTTTGTTCCTGCATGGTATTGTTGTCTCTTTGAAGCTTCAAGTAGTTCCCAACAATATTTCTGAAATAAAATGGCTAAATTTAATCCAAGTTAATTTGAACTTTCAGAACCAATTTGATTGGCTACATTTATAGTTCTGGAAATGTTACATATTAAACCCATAGGTTCAGTGCACAAAGCCGGAGTGTGGGAAGTGGCGTCAGCTGACAAAGGAAATCCAGCTTACCTCACAAATAGCCAAAGCATACCGCTGTGGCATGAAACTGAACAGTTCTACTAAGGTACCTTCAACACCCAGTTGCGCTGAACAGGCTGCTGCCTTGGTGATTTCTACTTCTACCCCAGTTACACAATGTTTCCGTGAGCTTGCCTATAGATGACAGTGTACTGTACTTGGACCTGATGGTCAGCACCTTCATAATCTGTTGTAATGTGGCAGTCTGTTCATCCCTGCTAATCATTCATGCCAGTTACCTCACAGGAGCAGCTCACCTGGTTTGCACTAAAGTAGTCATTCCCAATCCTTTTTTGTATCATCCGATTTTTTTTGAGGGTCACTGGGGGGTCAACAATGTGTTACTTATAGGCATGTGACCTATGTGTATTGTAGAGGGGTATCACAGATTAAATGAAAAATTAATTTAATTTTACAAATGGCAAACCCACAAGGTTTTGGTGTTCCCATTTGAAATCTTGTGAGTGTTGGGATGCCAAGGTCTTGTGAGATTTAATGATCGCCCAATATTACGGCCATTATAAGAAGTTATTTTGGCACTTGTTCCAGGGACCATCTGTAGCACAGCGATTGTTTTTGAGTAGTCATTGGGTAGAATTGTTGAGTACTCTGTGTTTTGCTTGTCACAGGCAAGTGTTTCTCTTTAAACAAACTCACTTTCTGGATGTAATATCTGTTGATTGGAGGTGCTTCTCTTTCTTTCCTCAGATAGAGTTCTGTACATCTCTAGAAAATTTATATATATCTAAAAGCCTTTGGGGGAAGGCGGAAAAAACCCACAAAGAGTAGAAAGGCTACATGTCCTCTTCCCTGCTCCAAATCACCCTTCTCAGAACTGCTGACCTCTTGAAAGAAAATGCTTCCCACATCTTAAAAGAAAAACTTAGATTTGAGTGTCAGGTAGAATGTTGTGTGATACTGAACAGAAGCCACACCATTGCTTCAGTCACACAACATTATCGAACTCTAGAAGCTGTTCCATTTACAGGGCTGGTCAGAGGGGGCATTTTGTTCCAGCTGGAAAGACTCAGACTGCTTACATTTATTCCAGGTGGAAGGCTCAGACCAGTGCTCCATGCCTGAGGATCTGGTAAGCAACGCATGTGATATTAAAACCGATGGATTAATAGAAGTTGCACGCTTAGCAATAAATACAAGATGTGGTCAGACATCTCTATTTTAGAACTGGTCACTTTCTGAAAATGCAGAGCTATTGAATAAAGTGATGTGGCTAGTATTCTTGCCCTGTGTCTGCAGGATGATCTCTATGTTGTTTCTGTTTTGAAAAGAACAAAACAGAGCACTTCTGCCTTCCCGACAGTGTCACTGCAAAGCCTTAGCTCTCAAAGTTGTCATATTAATGGAGTAGGGATGATGACCTGTGTCAACTAGCTCAACTTTTTTAGTTCGAACCATCTGAATGAGTAACCTGTACATGTTAAGATGTGTTCAGAGAACTTTCCCTGCACCTCTGATGGAATTGGCAAATACTGTGTGTGTGTGTGTACAGTATATATTATATTATATTATATTATATTATATTATATTATATTATATTATATTATATTATATTATATTATATTATATTATATTATATTATATTATATTATATTATATTATATTATTATATATATCCGATTTGTCTTCTGATGCGAAGTTCAGTCAGGACAGAAATAATACTGGGGAGAGGGAAGAAACTTGAGTTGTTCCTAAGATTTTTCTTTTTGACCCTTGCTCCAATGCTTCTTTCTAGAGAGTTGCTGAAGTTTCAGATCACTGGTGGTATTCCATGCTTATCCTTCCTCCCCTGTTGAAGGACAGTGTCGCTGCTCCACTACTGTCTGCATACTACCCAGACTGCGTGGGTATGAGTCCATCTTGCACCAGTACTCACCGCTTGGTTGGTGAATCCAGTGTGATAAAAATGGAGCACTTAAAGACTCCACCTTCCATAGCTGGTAAGCTAGGATTTCTTTTCTGGTCTGTCCTCCCTTAAATACTCTGTACTTAGATTTGAATTATGACTGACAGTGGGCATTATCAGATGTAGGTTCAAGCAGATTTATTCTCCCAGTGATCAGTCAACATTGTCATTGTGTCCTTTCCATTGCACTTGGTCCTGTCTTCTTGTTGCTACAGTTGTGAGCTGGCTTTGCAAACGGGACATTTGCATTTCAGGAGTGGCACTGCAGAAATGTCTGTATTTCCTTCCAGTAGTTTGAATGGGTCAGTTGGTGAAAGTGCTGTTTATCTGCTGGCATAATGACAAAATGGGTGAAGAGGCCAGAATACAAAATTATCATGTCAAGAGAGATTGCCATGGTGGGGAAAGGAGACACTTTTTATTTAGTTTCTTTTACTTGGGAGGAAGAGATGGAAGAGATTTGTTTTTTAGGGCAAAAGTAAAGGCACTTTCACAAGGCGCTTAGCTACTGGCCAGTAACTGAGCATTGATTGGCCGAGACATCTTTGCTCACTATTCACCAGGAAGGGCACCTGATTGGCTGTTAATTCTCAGCAAGCACTGCAGACTCACAATACAGAAGGGCTTGCAGCATTTTAATGGTGAGATGAGCCCACTTAGCCCCTGCTTTGTCTCAGCTCTGAAATGAAAGACTGGGATATGTAAATAATTGGCTTGAAGTGCCCAAGAGTGAATGAGCAGCCTTTTGTAGTTAATTCATTAATTGCTCTTAATTTCAAATTAAATTCACTCAGTAATTTAAACCCAGAGTTGTTCTACTGCAGTTCTCAATTCTTTGCTTTGAAAATCAGGGCTTATAAACTGTCTTCCTGAACACAATATATTTTATTTACTTTGGAAGACATGAGCTGGTTTCTGGACTTGATGGTGTCATTCAGGGTAAATCCTGCAAATTTGCTTGATATTTTGACTAGATCTCACTTGCATTCTTCCCTTGGGCTTACCCAAATTCTGCCCTTGAACAGCACAGTACCAACACAGAAGGTAAGAGGTTAGGTGGCTAACATCATGGCAGCCACATTTGGGAGGAAGCAGTGGGAAGGTACTGCAAGATGTTACTTGCAGTGAAAGTACAGTGGTTTCATTCCTCAGGTTATAAACCATGGTTATGGAGTCAAAAGATAGCCTGGAAACAACTTTGCTTTGTTAGCAAATGAAGAAACAGCAAATGATGTCTAGTTGAAGGACAAAGATCAACACTGTTTTCAAAGCATCTGGAGCAGGGCAGGGAACTTGTGGTCTTCCAAATGTTGGTGAACTCTCTCAGCAGCTCCAGCCAGCATAACCCATGATGAGGCATGCTGGGAAGTATAGTTCAGCAGTAGGGAGCGCTAATTCCCCATTTCTGATCTAATTATTCTGGCTGTTCCAATCTCCTTGGAAGTGTTTTCATTTCACTTCCATTCTGAGTTTGTTTTGAGTTCAAAAACACTTCCAAAATGATTGAAAGAGCTGCATTCAAAACAATAGTTTTAAAACAGTGCTTTGAGTCCAAATGGTTCAAATTTGAAATGTTTTGCACATCCTTAATAACTAGCCTTGACTAATTCACAATACTTACTGTAGTAGCATTTTTAAAAGTATGTTAGTTTGCCTACATTTGTTCACTTTTCCTACAAATACTTTCCCATGTATGATGAGACTATCCCAGGCATTTTAAGGCTGCAGTCCTTTATGGAGCATATTTATGAAGAGACATGGAGAAAATTGTGTAATATAGGAAGGCCTCCTATTTTTGACCAAATTGGTTGTTTCAATGATTGAGTTTTCTGTCCATTATCAGGTTGCATTGATAAAAATCTTTATGTCACCATACGATGAGGCAGCCCTTCCAGAGAAACACATATCAGCAGCTCCTTTGGCCTCAGTGCCGATTTGAGTCTTTGCGACATAACTCCTTCAACAAGGGGGTAACAGAGCAATTTAGCAGGCACTCACCACAATGTGGGGCACCACAAATGGGATCAGTGAAGTATGAATACCAGCTTGAGTGGAACAAGAGATCTGCTCCACATTGGAGATGATAAGAATACAATACAATGAAAATTTGAGAGAGCCTTTGCCTCAGTAGCATGCAATGCTACCCTTTGATTGTGTGTATCTTGTATTAATACAGTTTATGTGTTTACTATAAATAGTACAGGGATACGCATGCTGCTATCTGTTTTATGCTGCTGTTTTATGCTGAGCTTAGAGAAACCCATGAACACCACAAACCCAAGCAACACCAATAGTAGTTTTATAAGCAAATTGCAACTCTTCCTTGCACTGCCTTTACCAAATGAGATCTCATGGCTGTTCTATGGGCGATTGATTCTTTATTGTGTTTCAGGGATGAACAAATACTTCCAGCCTTTCTATCAGCCCAATGAATGCGGTAAAGCCCTGTGTGTAAGGCCAGATGTAATGGAATTAGATGAACTCTATGAGTTTCCAGAATATTCCCGGGACCCCACCATGTACCTAGCTTTGCGAAACCTCATTCTGGCCTTGTGGTACGCAAACTGCAAAGTACGTTTTATGCGTTCTCAGAAGATTATCAAGTAATACCATTTTAATATTTTGATAATTCTGTGGGACTGTGAAGCTTTTCTTCCAGGGTCCTCTTAGTGATTGTTTCCTGAGCTCTGAAACCTCATGTAAGGAAGACCAAGCTAATTCTAGCTTCTCTGAGCTTCCTTCACTAGGCCAAGAGATTTTTATCTAAAATAGCTTTTTTTTAACTTGTTATGTTATTGAGTTATTCATGAGGTTTATATTCAATGTACAACAGCAATATAAGCCAGTGAAAAACATTAACAAAATGCAGTGAAACTTAATATATCATATTATTAATACAATCACATCATTGCAACAGCTTACAACAGCCAGGTTCCAAAGGCCTTCCAAAACAGCCAAGTTTTTACAAGTTGCTGGAAGGCCATGAAGGCAGTCTTAAGCTGTTCTAGAGGAATGGGTTACTTCTCTGTGTATTTTTTGTTTTTCTCTGGTGGGATTGGAATGTGGGAGAGGTAAGAATTCCCCAAATGCAATTTCGGCAACTTTGCAGCAATAAGAATGTTTTTGGGATGAAGGTGGGGAGGCTTTGTGGCCAGGAAAAAAGTGTTCAGTGACTGGCAAAGCTGTGCTGTGGAGCCAGTGGGTTGAGTAGCTCCTTCATCTGTTGAGAGGAAGATATGTTCATGAGAAATCCAGCTGTGCTCATTTCTGTGAACAACTTCCCTCACTAAAAACATATGACTTTCCTCCCAAGCTTCATGTAGCTCCTTTTCTCACATGTAGTTATGTCTGGATCCTATGATATAATTATTCCAACCTAAGGAATAGGATAAATAAGGAGAGAGAACACTTAGAAAAGGAAGGGAGTGCCTGGGCCTTAGCACAGTGGTGCATTATAGAATGGGCAAATCACTTTCCACATCTGCCCTTTCCTTATTCATAGAAGGGAATACTTACAAGACCACCTGTCAAATGATAGTTTTAAGTAAGATTAATGCAATGGCAGATTTGGTTAATGCATATAAGAATAAGTGTGGATGCGGAGAGTATACTCCTTTTAGGAAAGGAAATACAGGAATGCAGAAGCAATATACTCTGAAGCATGTGTTTTCCACCTATTTAATTCTGAAAATCTTACTTTAAATACTCTTGTTTAGCAGAATAATTTCTTCACATGAAATCTACATCAGCCTTCCCCAACCTGATGCCCTCCACAGGTGTTGAAGCTATGATTCCTACAAGTAATGCTTTATATTTCAACAACTTTGGAAGACACCAGGTTTGAAATAGTTGTTCTATCTCATAGGTGTACAACCCATGGCTTACAAACTGCAGGAAAGTTTTCAGAGTATACCCAGAATAGGTTGGGCCAAAATTTCCTGTCCTGGGGAGAGGAAATTGGGATTTTAAGAGGAAAAAAATGGGTGCTTTAAGCCATGCACAATCTTAAGGAATTGATTTCTTTCCTTAAAAACATCCAAAATCAGGCTAATTTTCCTTGCTTTTTAGGTTACCCTTTTTGCTCCCTACCTCTGCCCAAGGGTCAGAAAATGTTGGTCCCATCTAGTTCGTGATGTCATTATTATGCAGTAAAATTATTTAATGTGTCATAAGAACCTTTGTCTTTATTTTTCAGAAGTATAGATGATTATAAGCCAATATTCCCCATCTGCAGCACAATTTGCTATATGGCTTGAGCTGGACCTGCTTCATGAGTCTTTTTCTTCTTTTGGGTTTGGTTTTCTTCTCGCAATCTACAGGAACCTTTAACCCCTCAGAAATGCACTCATCACATAATTGTTCGAGGACTAGTACGCATTCGCTGTGTTCGGGAGACAGAGAGAATTCTTCATTTTATGACCAGGAAAGGTCTGATTAACACAGGAGTTTTGTCAGTTAATCGAGACCAAGCCCTGCTTCCCAAAGACTACCACAATGTAGGTCTTCTAAAATTTAGTATACCATGAAATTGGTTACAGAATATTCTGGAAGTACAGAAAGAAGGGCAAAGAGAGATGATTCCTTAGAAGGATAATAATATATGTAATAGATTTTTTTCTGGCATGTGGGTTACCTAAAAGAAGAAATCACTAGAAGAAGAAATCTGCACCTGATTTGCAGAAAGGCATTATACTATAAATATGTCTTGTCAACATTTGAATTAGTTTTTTAAAGTCTTTCAATAAAGAGGCACAGGCTTTTTTTTGCTTTTTTTCCCTTTTTCCTTTTTTATTACCATCATGATTATTAATTTGGAGTTCGCATTATACTGTTAATAGATGGCCTCCTGAATAGTCTTCTCCAATCTGATCTCTCTCTCTCTGTGGATGTTCTGGTTTGAGATGAAAAGAACTGCAGTTGAAAAAATTTGGATGGGGCAGGTTGGGAAAGTCCATACGTAGGTCGCTGAAGTCTTCCTCCAGGTTGCTGTTTCTAAAGACTCTTTATATGTTGTAGCAGCTGACAACTTTGAGTCACCTTCAGAGTTTCAAAAATGGGTGAGTGGGTGGGAGTTCTCATAATATTAAATGTAAAGAATCAGTAGTCCATCCACGATGGGATGAAATTGGATGAAGATTGGAAATTCACCATCTGACACTCTTCAATTTATATAGACACATATGTACACAATAAACCTCGGGGATGTCCATCTCCCCTGGCTTTATTTTCTCTCCCCTAGCTCATCCCTCAAGCTGGTTAACTTCACCTGTATAGTGTTCATTTTGTTTGTTTGTTTTCACTCTTAGTTGGAAGTATCACTTGATTTAAGTAGCAAAATCTATCAGATTGAACAGTTAACTGTTATATGTAGCTATTCATGGAATCTGACATTGTTATATTTGCAGCATTGGTAATGCCTGAGTTTTTCAGTATCCTTTTATAAAACCAGACTATTTTTTCTGGCATGGGGGTTACCTTAAAGAAGAAATCAATAAAAGAAGAAATCTGCACCTGATTTGCAGAAAGGCATTATACTATAAATATGTCTTGTCAACATTTGAATTAGTTTTTTAAAGTCTTTCAATAAAGAGGAACAGTATGAATATACTGTTTTTAATCGATTGTTGTAAACCGCCCAGAGTCCCCCGACGGGAGGAGATGGGCGGGGATCAATTAGATAAACAAACAAATAAATATAAAAAGTATTCACAGTATTTATTTATTATTTATTCACAGTATGAATAAAGAGACTTTACCAGTATGAATATTTATTCTCATCCTAACAAAGATTTTCAAAGTAAAAAATATGTTTCTGGGACTTGCTCAGTATCCTTTCTGTAGTTGGCAATAGATCCCTTCAGCGGGAATATTACTATCACTATGTTTTATGCAACTTGTGCAAAGTCTTGTAAGAATAGCTTACTAGCTTTAGAAGAATAGTATTTGTACTAGTTCCTTTTTTTCTTCATTGCAGAAGTCTGTAATTGTGGTTGGGGCTGGACCAGCAGGATTAGCAGCTGCAAGGCAACTTCAGAATTTTGGAATTAAGGTAAGATATAAACGAAGATATTGTAATACTGCTGTCTTCTAGCATAATTCTATTATCTTCCAGTCACTTGAACATGAATCTTTACAATCCAGGAAGTATTCTAGTGAATTGCTCAGTTGCACAGTGGGGAATAGAGTTAGTCTCTAGCTGCAGAGACTAAAGAATCAAGATGACCTTGAAGTTATCATGGTGCAGTTTCATTATGTAACATAGTATAGTTTAGCCAGTGTTTGGATATGACAGATTCAGCTGTCTTCTTACAGGTCCCTTCTTTCACAAGAACTTGGTATATCTCTGCTTTAAGGCTTCAAGAGCTTAGATTCAGGTCTTACCTTACTTTTTGTAATTATATCAAAAGCTTGCTAAACAAGTCACATGATTAGATAATACTCTTTTATCCTCTTGGCGTCTCTGGGAAATCACATTAACCCCTGAAAAAAACTACCGAGAGTAGACTGTTTCTTAACACCACCGTTACCCTGTTTGTATGTTACAGGTCCTCGTGCTTGAAGCAAAGGATAGAATTGGCGGACGAGTATGGGACGATAAAACTTTCAAGGGGATCGTTGTGGGAAAAGGGGCTCAGATTGTGAATGGCTGTATCAACAATCCTATAGCGCTAATGTGTGAGCAAGTGGGTTGCATTTTTGAAGATGAAACATTGCAGATACCAAGCTTAATATATATTGATCCCTGTAAATGTACATCTCTGTTTATTTTGGATACGTTTTACAAGGACTTTTGTGTTCCACTGAGAGCCTGAAGGATTTGGTCTGAAGGTGTTCTAGTTGTAGATTTATTGGGAAATTTTGGAAATGTTCCCTTAGTTTTATCATTGGAAACAGCAAGCATCTGTCTGAAGGTTTGTATGGCGGAATAGGATATGAAGAGGTAAATGCCCTCCTTAAGAGCAAGGAAATCATATTTTAAAATCTTAGCTTGTGGTAATAAGCTACAGATCCTCTGCATTCAAAGTTTCTTCCTTCAGGATGGATTTAAGTTTATAATGGATTATGTCACTCTTGCAGTAAACTATTCATTTTCAGTGGGTAATCCTTATTGTTTAGAATGCCTGTTCTTCATAACTCATGAAACTAGGCTCATAAGTATTTTATGGTAAATTAAATAATTTATTCACAGAATAGAAAACTCTCAAGATTTTAAAAGTTTCCTTATTTTTTGCTTGATACTTGTTTTTATACAAATCAGTAAATTGTCTTTAGAATACTGAAAAATATTTTGTTGCAACAGCTATTAGTTGGGATTCTTGTTAATTAGCACCAATGAATATTTGGTTAGCAATGAAGTTTGCTAGCAATAAAAGTAATTTGGATTATTCATATTCTTCTACCTTTAAAATTTCTTTCTTCTAAAGCTGGGCATTAAAATGCATAAAATTGGAGAGAAGTGTGACTTGATCCAAGAAGGTGGAAGGATAACGGATCCTACAATAGATAAGCGTATGGATTTTCATTTCAATTCTATCCTTGATGTTGTGGCAGATTGGAGAAAAGATAAAAGTCAACATCACGATATTCCTCTTGGAGGTAAGGAAGAGCATATTATGGCCAAAAAAGTACAATAATGGAAGCAGAATACTGCATCAGAAGTAGTACCAGATATGTGTATTAGTCTGCGTAATTTATATGTTCACAGTATCACTTGGAATCTATGTATTGGGCCAGTTTGGATCCCTGTTAGATTTATATGGTTAACTTTGGTTTACTGAATAAGGACAGTTTTCTAGATTTACACAATGTACTAAATCAAAAAGGAAAACACACACATTTTTTAATGCCTAGGATACAAGCCTGGCCATGTGTTGCCCTCTGAGAAGAAAATAAAAATGGTCTTTTGTTCAAAACTATTATTTTATTCATCATATGGATGTATGAACAGCTGAAATTTAGCCAATCAACTCCATTTGTTAATAGGTTTCATTCACAGGTAGTCCTTGCTTAACGACCAATCGCTTAACATCTGATCAAAGTTAGGACAGCCTTGGAAAGGGTGCTTTACGGCCCATAAAACACTTCAGACCATTGTAAAACATTGTGTTGCCCCCCCGGTCACGTGACTGTATGTCAGGTGCTTGGCAACCGGCTCACATTTACGATTGGTTACCAAGCACTCTGCAATCATGTGATCTCCATTTGCAATCTTCTCTGCTGGCTTCCCCAGAAAG
This sequence comes from Candoia aspera, assembly GCF_035149785.1. Taxonomy (NCBI): domain Eukaryota; kingdom Metazoa; phylum Chordata; class Lepidosauria; order Squamata; family Candoiidae; genus Candoia; species Candoia aspera. Next base: position 143,742,661 of record NC_086155.1, read on the forward strand.
TCAGTGGGGAAACCGGCAGGGAAGGTTGCTAACAGAGGGGATGGAGGAGAGCTGAATACTTTGGTGGGCTGCAGGAACAGAGCTGAAACCTTCAGGATTTGAGCTCTGTTCCTGCAGCCCACCAAAGGATTTCCCCTCTGTGAATGGAGGAGAGCTCAAATGCTTTGGTGGGCTGCAGAAACATTTAACAGCAAAAGGGCTGCCTGCCGGGAGGATTTCAGCTCTGCGCGGAGCTGAAATCCTTTGGCAGGCAGCTCTTTTCCTCTGTCCACATAATGACCCAGGAGATTGCTTAATGACCACAACCAGGAGTGCTGGGATTGTGGTCATTGAGCGAAGCAGTCACATGGGTGTCTTGCTTAATGACCACTTTGCTCAACGACCAAGATTCCAGTCCCAATTGTGATTGTTAATCAAGGACTCCCTGTATTGCTTTGCTTGCAAGATATACAACATTTGTAAATGCAGAATTGCACCTATACATGGAATCTGGGAGAATTGTAAGGAGTACCCTGAACTTGAAAATAAGCGAAGTTTCATATTTATTAGTTTTGCTATGGTCCTATATTGGCTAGATTAATATGTGAATGTATATTTGGTAGAGGTTAGTTGTCTCTGTTGGTGGCCTGTCCATCTGCATGTAAAATGCTGCCAAACAGTGGTCACTAGATAAGATCAGGGACTTTTTAGTTCTGGTATAAATTTCAGTGGAAAAATAGGTTAGCGAGTTTAATTCTTATTGAAATGGATGCAATTTAGGTGTTCAAATTTATTATATTATGCCTGTCGTATTTATAATTTTTTAAAATTAAAAAGACTTCATTTGAGTACATATGCTAAATAGTTTCTGAAATGATCGGAAGCTGAGATAAATGAATACTTTTACTAACTATTGAATTACTAAAACATTTGCAGATAAAATTCAGGAAATCTATAAAGTTTTTATTCAAGAATCTGGGATCCAGTTCAGTGAACTAGAGGAAAAAGTGCTCCAGTTCCATGTTAGTAATTTAGAATATGCCTGTGGCAGCAACCTCCATGAAGTGAGTGGAAATCATTTGCTTATAATGACAGAACAATATGGTTAAAAATATGTATTGCCCATTGTCATAATAATGGATCCAGATCAATGTTTTCTTATTAAGCAATGATATGCTCTGAGTTAGAAATGTTTCTGGGCTTTAATCAACTTGGAACTGCTAACCAATTGTAGTTGTAGATCCTGGAAGAAAAGTATAAAACGACTGGACGGGGCAAGTTAATGAACTAGCCTCACAGAGCTAGTAGGCAGTAGAACCCATTTTACATGACTACAAAATTCTGAAATATGAAAATTTCATCAGGTTGCAAAAAAGGGAAATTAGATGATGAGTAAGCCATTCCATCTGCCCTGCCCACATCCATCCATCCATCGTCTTCTTGAACTTTAGCTGTTCCTTATAGAAGAATGATTGTTGGTGGCTGTGTATGGGGGTGTTTTCCTTCTTCTTCCTGCATTTTTCCCTTTCTGTGTCAACCTTTTAGTTCGTAAGCTTGCTGGCAGGATCTCTCTTTTTTAAAAACCCTTCACTGGCTACATGTGAGCTACTCTGGGAGCTGCTATGGCTGAAAAGAAGGATAAAAATGCTTTAAAGAACTGTACCGCTTGTTGGAAGATGTGACATTTTCTCATGCTCAGATGAACCTGGAAGAAAGTAATTGGCTTGCAGTGTTAAATGTGCAAAGTCCTAGGCCTGCAAGAAGGGATGGTATAGCTGCAACTTAACATAACGAGCCTTTCACATATATGACAATTAGGAGAAGTGGGGAGATTGCTTGATGTACTTGGGAAAAGAAAATATACTAATCTGCATCATCCTCAAAACAGTTAACTTATGTTTAAGAGTTACAACTGATTGAAGAATTGATTGTCTCTCCATATAGGTTTCTGCACGTTCTTGGGATCATAATGAATTTTTTGCTCAGTTTGCTGGTGATCACACCTTATTAAGTTCAGGATACTCTGCCATAACTGAAAAAATAGCTGAAGGCCTGGACATTCGGTTAAATGTTCCAGTAAGTATACAAACATGGAAGGATGGTCAGTTTTCCTTGCTTTGTCATAGAGTATTTCATCTCACTAGTGTTTAGTTCTGTTTGAATTGTAGTATATACACAAACTACTTGAACTTTCCAAACTGTTTCTATGGATGCCCAACTTAATATACATTTTAGAAAAAAATATAAATGAGTCTCCACAGAGCCTATTAAAATTTATTCTAGACCTTTTAATAGTCTACAGTCTGCATTCCTACAGCCAACTTACAGATGCTGCTTGCCTCTACAACTCAAACAAAACTTCTAACTTGTTTGCTCCTCCCTTCTTCTACCCTGACGTAGGCCAATCTGTTCCAGACTTCAACCCTGACTTTTCTCAGTGCCTCGCCATAATTTAGAGCTGTTAATACATCAGAAAATAGCATTTGTCTTTTTAGCAGCTGCATCACATTGCTGGCTCATGTTCAACTTGTGTTATACTAACACCCAGATCCTTTTCATGTACTATTCCTAAATCAGGTCTTCTCTCTATTGTTCTTGTGTCTTTTGCTGAAAATATTCCTGCTGCTTCATGAAAAGTTTTTCAGCTTCTTTAATGTAAGCTGGAAAGCATAGGAAAGAGAACTGTGGGTTACTTGTGTTAATGTCTTAATATTGTACAAATATGTATTTTACAATGTCTTTTTTCATTCTTAAAAGGTCTGTAGTATTGATTATTCAGGAGAAGAGGTACAGGTGACCACAACGGATGGAACTCTGTGGAAAGGACAAAAGGTGATCTCTCATTCTTCAAGGTTGAAGTCTGGAACACGTTGGTTTCTGTTGGAGCAGGCAACCTTTTTCAGCGATGGGAACATTTTTATTTTGTTATTATTTTTGTCTTTGACAGCTGAAGGTGGCCTGTTTGATGACATGAGGTTTTCTTAGCGGGTGGAGCCAACAGTTTTGATTAATTCTCCCCTTTTTTGAAGGATGAGCGGGGGAGTTCAATGCAATTGATGAATTAAATGTTGTTGCACCTTTTTAGATCAAATATTGTGTGTCTCTAATTTGTGATCTATGCTTCTGGGAAATGATTTGGCAAGAAACAAAGTATCCACTGAGATTTTTAATATCTATTGGGTTTCAAATTCCTGCAACCTTCCCTCACAAATGTAAACCCTAGTTCAGAAGTGGGAAAACTCAGGCTGTAGGCCAATCCATTCTGTGGCACTCTCCCTTTTATTTTCATGACTCTTATTTGTTAGCCTAGCTCTGCATCCTCTTTGTAATCTTTGTGTGATATTGAGAAACACCTCTTGGGATTGTGAAGTAGTGCTAGGGTGTTTGAGATGGTTTGTGCAGTTTCAGGCACATGTGTGGCCTCAGTGTTGCTCAAAAGCTCTGTTAAGTATTCTGCCCTGGTCATCCATTAACTGAATCTCTTTCAAGGCAGTTCTGCTCAGTTACATCTAAATTAAAACATTAAAACATTCAGATTATAAGATTCCTCTCCCCAGTGTGGTGTCTTCAAGATGTGTGGATTTCAATTTCCAGTGAACAAGGCTGTTGAGTTGAAATCTGAGAACTGAAATCTGTGGATGCAGATGTTAGGGAAGATCATAGGGGCAATAGGAGATATTGCATGAAAATTACACAGAGAACAATTCAGAAGTAAACAATACCAATTTGTTTTTCTGTTCTGTTTCGGGTTCTGCTCTATCAATAGAGGAAGATTGAATGTTATTTGTTTTTTGGGGGGGAGGGGCAATTGAAATGCAGAAATGCTTGTGTCCTTGAATTGCTAGGAGTTGAAAGGGAAGATGGACAAGAAAAAGTTTCCTTGATGGATTGTGTCTTTGAATTGTTTTAAAAGAGGGAGAGAATATTTATTGTCTTTATTATCATGTATTTGTTACCTTGTCATGGTGCTGGAGCTTGAGCACCTCAATGATGCCATGAGCTAAACCGTGAAGGGCCACCCAAGACAGGAAGGTCATGACAGAGAGGTCAGACTAAATGCGATCCGTGGGGAAGGTAATGGCAACCCACCCCAGTATTCTTGCCGTGAAAACTAAATGGATCAGTACAACCAGAGATATGTCGGTATACCATCGGAAGATGAGACCCCCAGGTCGGAAGATGGTCAAAATGCTACTGGGGAGGAACAGAGGATGAGTTCAACTAGCCCCAGACGTGATGATGCAGCTAGCTCAAAGCCGAAAGGACGGCTAGTGGCCGACGGTGCTGGTGGTGAACGGCGAATCCGATGTTCTAAGGATCAACACACCATTGGAACCTGGAATGTAAGATCTATGAGCCAGGGCAAATTGGATGTGGTTATTGGTGAGATGTCAAGATTAAAGATAGACATTTTGGGCGTCAGTGAACTGAAATGGACTGGAATGGGCCACTTCACATCAAATGACCACCAGATCTACTACTGTGGACAAGAGGACCACAGAAGAAATGGAGTAGCCTTCATAATTAATAGTAAAGTGGCTAAAGCAGTGCTTGGATACAATCCAAAAAACAATAGAATGATCTCAATTCGAATTCAGGGCAAGCCATCTAACATCACAGTGATCCAAATATACGCCCCAACCACAGATGCTGAAGAAGCTGAAGTAGAGCAGTTCTATGAGGATCTGCAGCATCCACTGGACAACACGCCTAAAAGAGATGTTATTTTCATCACGGGAGACTGGAATGCTAAGGTGGGCAGTCAGATGACACCTGGAATTACAGGTAAGCATGGCCTGGGAGAACAAAACGAAGCAGGACATAGGCTGATAGAATTTTGCCAAGACAACTCACTCTGCATAACAAACACTCTCTTCCAACAACCTAAGAGACGGCTTTATACATGGACTTCACCAGATGGACAACACCAAAATCAGATTGACTACATCCTTTGCAGCCAAAGGTGGCGGACATCTATACAGTCGGTAAAAACAAGACCTGGAGCTGACTGTAGTTCAGATCACGAACTTCTTCTTGCACAGTTTAGGATCAGACTAAAGAGATTAGGGAAGACCCACAGATCAGCTAGATATGAGCTCACTAATATTCCTAAGGAATATGCAGTGGAGGTGAAGAATAGATTTAAGGGACTGGACTTAGTAGATAGGGTCCCGGAAGAACTCTGGACAGAAGTTCGCAACATTGTTCAGGAGGCGGCAACAAAATACATCCCAAAGAAAGAGAAAACCAAGAAGGCAAAATGGCTGTCTGCTGAGACACTAGAAGTAGCCCAAGAAAGAAGGAAAGCAAAAGGCAACAGCGATAGGGGGAGATATGCCCAATTAAATGCAAAATTTCAGAGGTTAGCCAGAAGAGATAAGGAATTATTTTTAAACAAGCAATGCGTGGAAGTGGAAGAAGACAATAGAATAGGAAGGACAAGAGACCTCTTCCAGAAAATTAGAAACATTGGAGGTAAATTCCAGGCCAAAATGGGTATGATCAAAAACAAAGATGGCAAGGACCTAACAGAAGAAGAAGAGATCAAGAAAAGGTGGCAAGAATATACAGAAGACCTGTATAGGAAGGAAAACAATATCGGGGACAGCTTTGACGGTGTGGTCAGGGAGCTAGAGCCAGACATCCTGAAGAGTGAGGTTGAATGGGCCTTAAGAAGCATTGCTAATAACAAGGCAGCAGGAGACGACGGCATCCCAGCTGAACTGCTCAAAATCTTGCAAGATGATGCTGTCAAGGTAATGCATGCTATATGCCAGCAAATTTGGAAAACACAAGAATGGCCATCAGACTGGAAAAAATCAACTTATATCCCCATACCAAAAAAGGGAAACCCTAAAGTATGTTCAAACTATCGAGCAGTGGCACTCATTTCACATGCCAGTAAGGTAATGCTCAAGATCCTGCAAGGTAGACTTCAGCAATTCATGGAGCGAGAATTGCCAGATGCACAAGCTGGGTTTAGAAAAGGCAGAGGAACTAGGGACCAAATTGCCAATATCCGCTGGATAATGGAAAAAGCCAGGGAGTTTCAGAAAAACATCTATTTCTGTTTTATTGACTATTCTAAAGCCTTTGACTTTGTGGACCATAACAAATTGTGGCAAGTTCTTAGTGGTATGGGGATACCAAGTCATCTTGTATGCCTCCTGAACAATCTGTATAACGACCAAGTAGCAACAGTAAGAACAGACCACGGAACAATGGAACAACGGACTGGTTTAAGATTGGGAAAGGAGTACGGCAGGGCTGTATACTCTCACCCTACCTATTCAACTTGTACGCAGAACACATCATGCGACATGCTGGGCTTGAGGAATCTAAGGCTAGAGTTAAAATCGCTGGAAGAAACATTAACAATCTCAAATATGCAGATGACACCACTTTGATGGCTGAAAGCGAAGAGGAACTGAGGAGCCTTATGATGAAGGTGAAAGAAGAAAGCGCAAAAGCTGGCTTGCAGCTAAACCTCAAAAAAACCAAGATTATGGCAACCAGCTTGATTGATAACTGGCAAAGAGAGGGAGAAAATGTAGAAGTAGTGAAAGACTTTGTATTTCTAAGTGCGAAGATTACTGCAGATGCTGACTGCAGTCAGGAAATCAGAAGACGCTTAATCCTTGGGAGAAGAGCAATAACAAATCTCAATAAAATAGTTAAGAGCGGAGACATCACACTGACAACAAAGGTCCGCATAGTTAAAGCAATGGTGTTCCCCGTAGTAACATATAGCTGAGCTGGACCTTAAGGAAGGCTGAGAGAAGGAAGATAGATGCTTTTGAACTGTGGTGTTGGAGGAAAATTCTGAGAGTGTCTTGGACTGCAAGAAGATCAAACCAGTCCATACTCCAGGAAATGAAGCCAGACTGCTCACTTGAGGGAATGATATTAAAGGCAAAACTGAAATACTTTGGCCACATAATGAGAAGACAGGACACCCTGGAGAAGATGCTGATGCTAGGGAGAGTGGAAGGCAAAAGGAAGAGGGGCCGACCAAGGGCAAGGTGGATGGATAATATTCTAGGGGTGACAGACTCGTCCCTGGGGGAGCTGGGGGTGTTGACGACCGACAGGAAGCTCTGGCATGGGCTGGTCCATGAAGTCACAAAGAGTCGGAAGCAACTAAACGAATAAACAACAATTTGGCTGCAAATCTGTTCTGTGCTGTTTCCCCAATATATGTAATTAAAAAACAACAAAAGAAATTATTTTAAAGAATATTTCTCACAAATTGCAGAGTTATCAAACTGTATGTTTCTAGAAATATTTTATCCTTAAATGTGTTGCTTAAAATACTTTTTTATTTTTATTTGTATTGAAAATTTCAAGACAAAATAATGTGTAGCTACCACGAGAAAGATTCATTGACAGCCAATTAAGTCATTAAATTAAAATGGAAAAAAAGAGAAAATTTCAAGATATGAAATAGAGTGTTTATTATGTTGTTATTTCCACATTAGCCCAACAAGGTGTAAATTAGGAAATTCAGAATCACGGAATTCCTTTAGCATCTTATTATAATATAATTAGGGCTATTTTTCTCTCAACAGGTTTTAGTTGCTGTACCTTTAGCTATTCTTCAAAAAGCAGCTATTCAGTTCAATCCAGCCTTATCGGATAGAAAAATGAAAGCTATCAATAGTTTAGGAGCAGGAGTCATTGAGAAGGTAAGAATTTGGGGGGTTTTTTGTTACGGAAAGTAGAATAGAAACAGCAGATATTTGCAGGGAACATTTTCTAGTAGCAATTTGTAGAGGCCAGTGAAGGCCTCTCATGTCAGTGCTGTGGAGAAATTATTATTATTTCAATACTGATACAGGTCCATATACTTGTATTAGTATTTCTGACAAAGAATCCTAAACAAATCTTGGCCTGCTTCATAACCTTTTTTGAAGTTATATTCTTTACATGATCTGGTTGGACAAGCTTATTCCAGTAAGAACGGATTCCTCTGTATGTGTTCATCATGAAAATTTACCCAAAGGAGGAGGACACCTCTTCCTTTATTTTTCAAAATCAGTCTTGGCTTGAGGCTTATTGACATTATTAGTACAGTATACGTTAGAGCTAAACTAAGATTAATTCACCTCTCTGTATACATTCCTAAAATGTATAAGAAACTAAGTATAAGACACTCAGATGTTAAATATGTACTGTTCAAACTATAGATGTTAGATTGGATGAGAGAAAAATCTTTGAAGGTAATGGCTTGATCCTATGCCCTTATAACTGGAACTAAGTTTACTGAAAGTGGTAGATCTTACTCCATACTCCTACTAAGTGTATATAGGTTGGTAGCCCAAATGAGCCAAGAGGTAAATACTGCTTTTTTTGTCTAGATTGCACTACAGTTTCCTTACAGATTCTGGGACAGCAAAATTCAAGGGGCTGATTACTTTGGCCATGTGCCACCTAATTCAGGCAAACGTGGACTCTTCAGTGTTTTCTACGACATGGATCCACAGGTATCTAGTATCTTCCTATTTTTAAGATTTGGAAAAATGATTACCTTCAGAACACCTTTTCTGTCCTGACTAAGCAAAGATGCCGAGACGAGGAGAAAGTCTCTAGTGTTTTATTTACTGCTATTGTAGACAGAAAATCCTACCAAACTGAAGAAGCATGGGAAAACCCAGACAGATAAACCCCAAAACTCAAGGCGGGTCTGTTCTGGGTTTCTTTGAGTGACAGCTCAGTCTCTAAACTACGCATGCGTTTTCCCCCTGGATAGGGGCCTCCTCCTGCTCACCATCCATACTCATGACATCTTCTCTTTATTTTAATCTAAATTGACATTTTTCTAATAAAAAATCTCACTAATTTACAGTAGGCTTTATACTAAGAACATTTGACAATTTTGACTTTTATCTTCTAAAATGAATGTGTCTATTGTAAGAAGAATTTTAAAAATGATACTAAAATTATTCTGTCCTGGCACATGAGACAGTAAAGGCAGTTCATGTTTGATGGGCTGGCCAGCATTCATTTGGTGAAAGGTGAAAGGTCCCCTGTGCAAGCACCGAGTCATATCTGACACTTTGGGGGGGACACAGCTTTTGCAATGTTTTCTTGGCAGACTATAGTGGGGTGGTTTGTCATTGCCATCCCCAGTCACCTTCCCCAGCAAGCTGGGTATTCATTTTACTGACCTCGGAAGGATGAGTGGACCTGAGCCGGCTACCTGAGAATCCAGCTTCTGGGATCAAACTTGGGTCGTGGGGAGAGTTTCAGTTGCAATACTGCCGCCTACCACTCTGTGCCACATGAGGCTCTCCAGCATTCATTGTTAAAGGGAGCACCATTGGAGGAAGCTACAGATGACCCTTTCTTTCTTGTTCTCAGCGTAAATGCAGTGTTCTAATGTCTGTAATTACTGGAGATGCTGTGGGAATTATTAGGAATTTAGATGACAAGCAAGTGCTGCAGCAGTGCATGACTGTGCTTCGGGAATTGTTTAAGGAACAGGTAGGTTACTTTTTCAAAGACAACATCTGTTCCATGCAGATGGAAACCAGAGATTTCCCAGGATTTTTATTAGGGATGGATGCATTTGTTATATGCTCTGTCATTTTCTGATTGTTCTATGTTAAATTTATTTTGTTCCACTTCCACATGGCTTTGCAGTTTAAAAGTTGCACACATTTTTACCAATACTAGGAGAAAGGACATTTTACCTACAGCACATGTTTTGTAAATTTAGCATAATAAAATGTATTTTTCTCTGATATAATGTTTTAGGGCAGCAAGTGCAGCATATCCAGTTGGCCTGTTTGCTCTTCCCCTGAACTTTCTAGTTCTTCTTCCTCATGTCATGCTGCTCTACATCAGGCCATCAATCTATTTAATGTAATATTGTCTGCAGCAACTGGAAATAGATTTTAGACATTAGTCTGTATTAGCCCTGACTGGAGAAACTGGAAACTGAATTTGAGATGTTGCACCTGGCATTATCATGGACTCTTAAGAAATTGAGGTTTGCAAGAAATGACAAGGAGTGAATGAATGAATGAATGAAATCACTAGGTTATATGGTATGCATTTCAAAAGCTAGAACCTATTAATTCACGTGTCATAACAGTAACAAGAATTATAATTCTCTAGTTGCTTATTGTATTTTGTATTGACTTGACTAAAAAAATAACCTCGGAGCATATGATTATTGAGATCTTTATATATCAGTTTAGTTATTCAGTGGACAATTATGCATTTTTATCTTTTAACAAGATGTTGTCAAAATAATGTAAGTGACTAGATTTGAACACACATGGATTAAGGTATGTTTCATTACATTTCCATTAATTTTGCTTATCTTTGTAATTCAGGAAGTGCCAGATCCAGTCAAATATTTCATTACACGATGGAACAAAGACCCTTGGATCCAAATGGCATATAGTTTTGTAAAGACAGGGGGCAGCGGTGAAGCTTATGATATACTTGCTGAAGATATACAGGGAAAAATCTTCTTTGCTGGCGAGGTGAAATCTCAATTACATACATTTTTAAAAATACAGTTCAAATAAGAACTAAGTTTGAAAAGACTAAAAACATGTTTATGCTTTGAGTAGGCATTGCAGTCATTAGAATGATTTCTGAAGCTATTATAGGTAGTCCTGGGGTTATGACAGCAATTGGGACTGGGATTGCTGTTGCTAAAGATGCAGTCATAAAGTGCGATGGGAGGGCCAGTGGAGGCTGCACGTGGGTGGGGGGCTGCTGTGGGTGGGAGAAGAAGTGGGAGTGACTTGTCCAAGTGACTTGTGACCTTCCGTGCCAGCTTCCCTATTGAGTTTGCTTCTGGGAAGCTGGCAGGGAAGGTTGCAAATGGAAATCATGTGACCATGGCTCCTTGTGATGTTGTAACTGTGAGCTGGGCACCCAAGCACCTGGATCACGATCATGTGACCATGGGGATGCTGTGATGGCCAGAACTTTGAGCACTGGTCGTACATCCATTTTTTCAGGACAGCTGCATCTTTGAATGGTTGCTGAATTAATGAATATAAGCTGAGGACTACCTGTAATAATCTAAGCCATGGGTATACAGGATAGTGTTTCCTCCTTATGTATTTATGTATGCCCTAAGGTCCTTCTTTGTGGTAACTTTCCTTCTGGGACTTCTTACCTGGGAACAGCTTGTTACCTCCCTAATTATTTTCAAGAGGATGAAAGCTTTATTTTGCTGCTAAAGATTTTTGTTTTTAAAGATTTGTAACACCTCTCACAGCATATTAGTAGGCTTCTTCCACTGTTTAATTTAAATGTTTATTTTTTATTTATTTTCTATCCTGCCTTTATTATTTTTATAAACAACTCAAGGCAGCAAACATACCAAATACTCCTTCCTCCTATTATTTTCCCCACAACAACCCTGTGAGGTGAGTTGGGCTGAGAGAGAGACCTGGCCCAAGGTCACCCAGCCGGCTTTCAGGCCTAAGGCGGGACTAGAACTTACAGTCTCCTGGTTTCTGGCCCGTCGCCTTAACCACTAGACCAGGGTTTTCTACTTTTATAGCTTGCTTCTTGGGCTTTGCTTTCATAAGGAACTTACATAAGTAATTTCTGCTATAAAAATCCCTAACTGTATATGCACTGAGTCTTTTCTAAGGAAAACTTTCTCTTTGGGGATGGCATATCCTGTGCCTTTAAGAATTCCATTGTTAATTATCTTTCTCTCAAAATACCTACTCTGAAACTTGTTTTGTTTTAAACAGGCCACAAATCGGCACTTTCCACAGACAGTTACGGGAGCCTACTTGAGTGGTGTTCGAGAAGCAAGCAAAATATCAGCATTTTGAATACTAAACTACTGTTTACATTTTTAAAACAAATCCTAACTCCAAGTGGTGCTCAAATTTGTGAAGACTAAACAATTTTTAAAGCTTTTTCATTTTTTACAACTTGAGGATGCACTTAAGTTTTATCAGAAAAGCATGCTGAAGTAGCAATTACTTGTGAGCAGTGTTGGCAGACAGACAAGCATATACATCCCTTATCTTTTTTTAATACTTCAGGTGGGAGTCTGTATTATGGAAAGTGGAATGAACCTTAAATAGTGGTATGAGCCTTAATAGTGGTAGGTGGACTGTCAAATAGTTCATAGGTAGTCAAATATTTCTTCAAAAGGATAGTAGGTTTCTCCAATCATGTCTAGAAAAAAAACACTGCAAAAAATGGTCAGAAATACAAACATGGAGGCCTGTTGGTACTGTTTAATTATATATTATGCATAAAACAACCAATTCATAACCTTCATTACTGACCTGCAAAAAATGACATAAAAGCAACTTTTGTGTGATGCTTAGCATTTGCTGATCAGGCAAATGGCCTAGCAAAAATGTTTTGTGGACATTTCCTTTCTGTGCACTTACAATTTTAATCACTAGAACTCTAATTAAGGAAGTATAATGGAAGTAGGAAACTCAGTAAAAATGTTTGTTTTGGCTTAAAATTGGGGTTGGTTGTTTTTGAAAAGTTAAATGATGTGACATCACCCAGAAGCAAACAAATTTTAGTAGATGGTGTAATAACAGATCATTATCTTGTAAAGTGACAATTTCAGAATGGCAGCATCAATACCTGTTACTTTTCAGAAACCTCTCTTAAATGTGTTTAAAGTGTTTTGCTACAAGAATGCAATATGCAACACTTCTTAAATATATAAATCCCCGAATAGTAATGTGGTTTAACACAGTAGAGGACAAACTGGAAAAGAATTACTGTTTAAAAATATCCACAATTTTTAATACTGTTTATTTTACTAATTTAAATAGCCAGACTATAATCATGCAAATATGTATATAAAGAAATACAAAATAAAAATGGATGATTTCTGGACATTTTCCTCCCATTTAAAATGCTAAAACTGTGTGAATGTTTATACAAAGCAGCTTAACTGTTTTTTAATCTAAACTTCTTTTCTTTGGTACTTATTAATCTTTTTACGTATAAAGCTTTTGTAAATATTAACAAATAGAAAATTGCATTAGGAAATAAAGGAAACATGTTTTAAACCCAAGTGGTATAATGTGAGCATTTACATACCAAGGAGTCAGCATCTTAAGTATTTCATAGCCATTAATGTGGAAATCCTACGTTAAATATGGGATCACTCTATAAACTATTGTTTTGTATAAGTACTTAAAATAGATGCACTTGTTCATACCAGGAAAAATGTTCAGATATGGAGGCTATTTTTTTACATTTATTTAAATGAGCTAAAATATTCAGGGAAAAATTCCAAAGATTTTTTTTGTGGAGTTTTATTTTGAAACTTGCTCATTTCTATTGTATATATAGCAACTTATGTCTTGTAAAACATTAGAAGTATATACTATTGAACATGATATGTAAAATGACTTAATAGCAATGTAATAACTGAAAAAAATGCTCATCTGTGTTTCTAATACACTCCCTTTGTATATAACATATAATAGAACTTTGTTCCTATTCTCTGCTTAGGCTGTTTGGAAAACAGCAATAGTATAAAGAAATCAATCACCTTCTTAGGTATTTAAAGAAAACCTATTGACGTTAATTTATAAAAATAGAAGACTAAAAGACCTGAGAGAGCTTGAAAAGAGTTGGATATAGTGGTACTTAGGCATACTAGTGTAACCATAAGGTTGGGTAGCTTTCACTTCTGTTTTAGATTTAAGTGTCATTCGCTTGTAGCTTCAAACTGAAAAGTTATAATTGTATACTGATCAAGCAGCAGACAGACAAATGAACTAGGATTCTTTTCCATAGAATGACATACTTAAAAGCCAAGATTATAAATCAATTTGAAATCCTGATTTTTATTATTCCTATATAGTAAATCATGGTTTGCATAACTATAGTTTAAACAATTATGAATTAGTACTGTGGGCAAACTAGGCCAGTGTATTCAGTTACCTTGAAGCAGTAAAACCTACCAGCAAGTAAAGAAAAGGACATGACTGAGAAATAGGATAGAGTCTCATGATTTCCTGTGACAGCTCACAGCACCTTAGAAGTGTGTATTTGGAGAATTAATCATTTATTACTTTTATTATTATTTATCTAGAATAATTGTTGCTTAGGGAAATATACTCATTTTCCATACAAGAATAAGGATCTTACCTTGAAATTTTGTTTAGTTAAGCATGTTTCCTTCTAAAGCAAGGCATATTTTGTCTAGATGACACACACAGGCACCTTTGATTGTGTATCAAGTTTTACTGTACATGTATTAAAATATCAATATACATTTTCCTTAAAGACATTTATTGAATACAAAACTGTTACAATAAAAATGATTGCATGCAAAGAAAGTGGTAAAAATGATAGAGATCAATCAGTTAACAATATTTTCAGAATATAGATCTATGATCTGATTCCTCAACTACATATTAATACATTATTTAAAACCCGCAGTCATTTTAATCAATACAGTCATGGAGAAATTAGTTACACTTGACTTCACATTATGACACATATTTATTTGGCATTTGTTGGAAATTTTAACGCATGATCATCTGACTCCTTAAAGGATTTTGGTGAACAGGTACTTAATTCTGGAGTTGAATAAAAATTTCAGGAACAATTATTTGCAGAATTGAGATTTTAATTTAGAGTATCATACTAAGCAGTAGGTGCCTAAGATTGATGCATTTAAGTGTATCCTCCCGTTCACAGATTCTGAAAGTCCAAAACAAGGATGTAGATACACTAAAGAATACTAAACTATTTATTTGATACCACATAAATGATCAATACTCTACTCTGAAATCTTTATTATTACCCACCTTGGAAAAGACATTTTAGAATTCAAAATCATATTTATTTTTCCTATGTATTAGCAGTATAGGATATCACCTTAAGCCTTCAGAGCTATAATCCTCTGCACTCAGTTAAACACTGAAAAATGAGTGCAATTAAGAAATTCCTTACAAAAAACAATTGCCTTATCATTTATATGGTGGTTATACTTACTTCCTACTTAATCACAACTTGATTCATAAACACTGATACTGGTCATAAATCTTCTAAAACACATTTTCTTTTCTTTCTTAACCTGGTTTTAAGCAAAGGAATCCAAATCAAGCTTATATACAAAAGCTCTTAAAAGTACAAAAATAATATCTATCTGATTGATCATGCTTTACGACAATATCAGTTGTATACACATGCAAGGTAGTAAAACATAACAGCACTTCTAGTCAGGGCATGTGACTTGCTCCTGATAGAGAACGGGTATGTATTCAAAATAAATGTAATGCCCAATACTGCAGTATCTGACAGTCTCTGCATGTGTATGTACTAATACAACAGCTTTCATATTAATTGTTCTTTTAAAAAAATCTCTACATTACAAACACTAAAACCTACAATAGCTATGTAACTGCTTTTACAAAGAAACATGTTGTACAAAGTAAAAGCAGGGGACATGTACTGCCATGCAAAATTTATGAACTATTAAACTCATTTTTTAAAAAAGTTGGTAATCCCCATTAACACTCAGAACATTAAGTCAATAGAGTCATCTCTGACTAATACTATGTTATACCAAAGAGCAAAATAAAAGTCAGAACAAAAATAACAAAGTTTACATTTTGCTGGTATTTGTAAAATATTTAAATCCAAGGGAACAAGTCTGCAGCCTTCATTTTCTTCCCATTAGATCATGAAATGAGCTAAAAAGAAAAGAATTAAAATGTTTCATCTTCTGTATAAATTCACCTTTCTATAAACACCTTGCTCAGGCTGCAATTCTAATGTCTTACTTCGATGAAATTTCCAGAAAAATCAACAGGATTTTCAAGTAAATATTGTTAAGATTTATGCTATACTATTAGATAATCTATGGCATAAGATTAAGATGTGATTAAGCAAACATTAAAGCAAAATTACCAAGATGCAATCAATCAATTTTGAAAAATTAACAGAGATGAATAGAACTTGGACCTGGTTTCAGGAACTGAGTTTCCTAGTTGAAAGTTTTAATACTCATACTACACTTAAGATTTCTAAAATTTAAATTTCTTATATTAGAATTTGAATCTTCACATGATATCTCATTGATCAAGTATTTACCTCCGTCACTGTCTTTTTGATGAATTCTTTTCTGTCAGATAAGTCATAACTGGGATAGTTTTCATATACCTGTAACGATCAATTTAAAATATGCTTAATCAGGTGATTAGATTAGAATGAATGAAAAGAAAAAAAAAATGGAATGGACCCACTTATGGTGGGAGGACGGAAGGTTTTCTTTTAAGAACTATTTCCTTCGGTATTTTCATTAAAACTCTACTCTCAGCTATTTGCACCAAAGAAATTATGCAATAAAAATAAACAGTATTCATGTCTCCAAAACTATTAATACAAAATTGCCAAAAACTAATACTGACTTGCACCCCATTCCACAATTAATCTTTTCCAGTTCTCATCTTTATATACGGAAAAGAGAAAACTGAGCTAAATACTTACCCTGAAGGTTTATTCTCGTTTGGTTTGACAAAGGCATTTAAGAATAGATTAACGTCCCCTATAGCTTGGAAAGGCAGGGTTCATATGACCTAGATATTTATCTCTTAAGTGCTGTGCTGCTGGACTCCTTACAATTCTGTCCTATGGCTGACCCTGAGACAGTACAAAGCAAAGGAGTCCATAAAGGAACACAGAGGACTGTGACAGAAGGAAGGCAGGAAGACAGAAAGGGGGAGGCCATGTTAACATAGAATGGTATGCCAGAATTTGGGCCAGTTACTTGCTCTGTCCAATCTACCACAGGAGCGAACTGCTGCAGAGACAGAATGGAGACTTCTGTGTATTTGCTTGAGATCTCATAAAAAATAAAAAAATAAACTTTCATTTATTTTGGATACTAAATAAAAAAAATCTCAGTATGTATTACAGGGGAGCTGTGAAAGGTAGAGAAAATAATATACAAACTGATATTGAGAGTGTTAGACCAGGACTGGAAGACTCATATTTAGCATGCGGCTCCACTATGATCCTCATTAGCGACCCTGAGCCTGTCATCATACCACAGTTCACAGCCATCCTAATCTTGGTAGAATTCATGTGTTGTTAGCAAAGTAGACAAAGCACAATTACAGGCCTTTTTACCAGGCCTTTTACATTCTACTTTGTATTGCATACTGTATTTTCCTTTATGCAGGGTGGTCTGATCTGCAATAAAGTTTGATTGATTATATTTCAGCTCTTTATTGGGCTGATTTCAAGCATTAAAGGCGGGGAGGGGGGCAATGGGAAAGGAGACTTTATGTTCCTGCTGGTAATATGCAGAAAAGGCAAAAACTACAGAAATACATGCATCTTTATTCTCAGCCCTGAAATCTAAATGTATACAGTAAACAATATACAAAATAAATGTCAAATATATACCTCTTTACAAATTTGTTTCATGGTAACTTCCTCCAAATTTGCGGTAGCAAGTAGTTTCTTCACAGTTTCTTTCAATTCTTCATCTGTGGGTGGCTTTTTCAATTTTTTAATTAAAGGCTCATCATCTGAACTATCCTCAGATTCACTTTCTAAATAAAAAATATTTCATTAAAATGCAAATAACAATTAGCTCCTTTTTTCCCACCAATCAGATTTCATTTTGAATGAAACTGCAAATTAGTTTGTACTAAGGAAAGCTGCTGTACTGGGATTTTTCAGAGAGCAGCTTACAATCAGTAAACAGAGGTATCTTTTAGATTGCCTTTCTCCTGTTTTCATACCCTCCAACTTTACTATTCCTCATCGAATCATCTCCAGGTTTTTTTTCACCCAGTGTAGACAGGAAAGGATAATCAATCAAGATAATGTTTGATTTCTAATGTGGCTGATTTCTCTGAAAAACAGTTCAGAGTTTCTCTGAAAAACAGTTCATGACATAACACAGGAACAAATTCTTTTGGTATAAAAAAAAATTCAGAAGGGTTCTGGTTTCTGTTCAATAGCTTCAACAGTGAAGAAGTTTAATAAAAATTGAGTCCAGTATTTCCAACTGGCCCACCAGGACATTTCGGCTTCAGTACCAGCAGCCAGTGGAGAACATTAAAAAGCAAGTAATAGTACAAAAATATTTTGAGAAATTAAAGTTGCCTTGTTCCTCAAAACATATACACAATTTGAAATTAGTTTTTTTGTCAGCTTATAATAACTTAAGACTTTATGAGTGGTGGACTTACCTTTTTTGGAAGAGTTCTGACTCTTCTTGGTTGTACTGCTATCTGCTTTTTTGACATTAGCATTTTTTGAGCCCTTTTTGCTTTTTGAAGTTACTTTTCGTTTGGGTTTTTCTTTTTTTGTTGACTTTTTAGGTCGCTGTGAGGTAGGTAGAAAATGTATTAAAATGTACTTCAGTATTTATGACTTTTAATATACTGAACTAATGCAAATGTAATGCAAAATGTAAAACAGAAATGTAACCCATTTAAACACTGTATACCTGCTTTACCTGTCCCAAATATCTCTGGTTTGTTAGAACAGATGTTTCTATTTTTTTCAGTATGCAAAAAGATACATTATAGAGCAAGCAGAGTTGTGCCTAGAAATCTGACATAAGTAGATAATTTTGTCCTTAAAATAACAATTTGGAAAACTGTACCTGTAGTAAATACATACCTACATATAATACACCAAAGTTTATGACTGCCATTATTCAGCCAATTCTTTTAAGAATCATTTGTAACACTAATGTACCTTAAAAATGATACATTTAAGGAATTCCGGGACTTCTTCTGTAACTATCTGGTCCCACGCCATTGCCATTTAAGTAAATTACAGAGGCTAGTGTAATTCTTGCTTTAGCACAGGTTGTTTGTACTGAGGTTTTACCTCTTCTTCACTTTCTTTATCTTCTTCAGATGATTCGTCTTTCTCCTTCTTTTCATCTTCCTCACTACTAGATTCATCTGTCAGGATTTCAGGACATTTGGTTCGTTTGGCTTTCCGTGCTGTTCCAGAGCTACTACGTTCTTTTTTACCACCTTTGTTGGGTGTTTTCTTGGATTTTGGTAATGGCTATTAAATATTGAAAAGGAAGTAATTCTTTAAAAAATAACCAAAGTAGTTTTATAATCTATACCTACCACAGGAAATGCTCTAACTTAACTAACCTTGATGACTGTTCCTACTGTAAAAATTGTTGGGAAAATGGTTTTATAGGATTATAGGTTTCCTTTAAATGAATCAACACTTTATGGCTTTCTGAATTGTTTTTGTGTTAATTTTCACTTTCAGGTATGTATTTTGTGTTTTCATTTTTTTATTCTCACTTTATTTTTGCTTTTCTGTGTTAGCCTCTTAATTCTTTTTGCACTGAAATGCAATACATGCATTTTTAAAAGACAATAATAGAACTGAATATGAATTTAGCCCCAATTCAGACTAAGTACTTAAGTTACATATCTGTGATCTTTTTGATACATTTTTGAGAGGTGCTCTGTATGAGGACAGTAACTCCCAGAAAGTCAGATCCATAGGATTCAGCAGAAAATTCTAGAAAGCAGAGTTGAAGGATTCCTATTCCCTCATTGAAGAGGGTTATTTCTTTTTGATTTGCATTCAGTCATCAGTCTCATGGACTCTGGTGATCTGAGATACTAATTTTCTATTATTTGTAGCAGATTAGGGAAAATTGAAGAAGCAAGAAGAATAGTTTTAAGAATTTAACATTATTACAGAGCAAGAATAATGCTGTTCTTAAAATTTCTCCATGAACTCTAGTTTTGTTCTAATTGGCTACTTCTATTTGCATCTATTTTCTGATTTAAAAAAGGAAAAAAAATAACGTAATAGTTCAAATATAGGCCTTGCTAAACCTGTTTTTTTAAAATTTTCAAGGCATGTTAGTACAACTCTAAAAACTTCACAGGCCTGCAATATTTTACTCTGTATTTCTTCCCACTGACCCCTACTACTATAGCTTATCAGTTTGCTGCATATGCTTTCAGAAAATGTGACTCTATAATGTCCCAAGCAAACAATCATTAAAATGGTTTCAAATAATAGACTTCCATTAATTTTAATAGAATCATGAAGTGCACACTCACAACCCATTCAGATAAGCATTTGTGGATGTGAAACAACCACTGAAAGTAACATTTATTTAATAACCTTACTGAGGCTAAAAGGGCATTTGATTTGGTGTTGAGAGTTACTATAGGTAAACTTTAATATCAATATCATCTCAAATATCTCACCTGTATAACTGTGTCCTAAGCCATGGCACATGGGTATGCATGAAATAAGTAAAGCATTAGTGTAATTTTGTGCTAACAGCAAGGCTCATGAGGAACAGCTGTAAAAAACCAAGCACAACATCCTGTCTTTTTTGTTATAGGGAACAATGCTAACATGTTCAAATTATGCCCCAAACCCCATTTTAGTTTAGATTAACACAATGATCTAAGCATAGCTCTATGTCTTATCTCACCTTGCCTGAAGGTTTCGGATGCATTAGGAAGTTTAAGATTCTTGCTACCAGTTCACTGTTAACTCCTGATCTTTCCAAATCAAGAACTTCACATATGCTTTTTAGCATTGCATTTCTGTATCTGTAGAGAAACATACTTTATTAAACATGATTTATAAATATGTACTAAATATGTAATACAAATAGACAAGTATGTATTAAATACAGGTAATATAAATGGGAATATATAGATATATATATTTGATACAACCTAAGCCCACAAAATTAACCTTATCAAAAATTCTGAAGTACTTAAGAATTAACATTTTAAACACATAGTATTTAAGCATGACCTAGGTAGATGTATGTATTTAAAATGCAAACGCTTCCAATGTTCTTTCAAACTTTAATCAATGCCCCCATCAGTGTTGCCAATCATAATTTTGCAAATAGATAACTAAATTAATATGTATTTTATACTTCCCTTTTGGCCTCCACACAACATATCCAAATGACTCACAAGAATCAAGTATTTTTAAAATTAAGTACTAAAAACCAATTCAAATACTTAACAATTGTTCTGATTGTTACATGGCCCTATATATGAAATGAAGTCGCACAAAATCTTCTGATAACTAAAAATATTAATACCAATAGGAACTTGAAAACTATGGAAGATCTTACAGTTAATGCAAATAAATAGTGAAAAAAATAAAATTTGATAGTAGAGGAACTTGAATATTCCCTCCAAAATAAAGATATGTCTTTCATCAAATCCCTAAATACAAACATGATTATACTGCTAAATTCCAAAAGTTTCCAAAGACAGTGCAAAGGGAACTAATATGTTCACTTCTGACTGGATTGCATTTCAAATTTATGTATGTGAAAGCTTACAGTATTTTATTCAATAAAACGTTATACCCAAAACTACATTGCTGTAAACAGTATCAGCAACAATTTAATGCCATTTAACTTCTTAAACATAAGCTATGTTTGAGTATAATGTCAAATTATATAAAATTACATTCACAGATATGATTTGAAATACTTGTACACTGAAGTTACTAACTGAATTTTGTCCTGGGAATGCACACTGGGATCCAAGTATTTTGAACATTAATTATATTGTTTAATCATGCTAAAGTCTCACTTTTTCAGCATTTCTTCCTTTTTCTTGTACTGATCACTTCCTTTTTCAAATGGAAAGCCACTGAACTGTCCTACATTCTTTTTCAGCGAAGCAACCTAGAAAATAATACGATCAATATAAAACAGCTTGCAATGTTCTTTACTTTATGTAATTGCCAAAATATCAAAAGATGAGTACAAAAGTATAGCCTTAAAGTCAGACTGCAAAGCTGCCATGTCAGCTTTGATTCAGTTCTAAGTCTATAACAAGACAAATGTTTAGCATTTCCCAATCAGAAAAAAAAACAACCCAGGAACACTTTGCCTTAGTACTGATGTGAGGAATCTGCTACATATTACACATAGTAGTATCTCTGAGTAACATAAGGTATATTAAACATAATGGATAGTTGGAATGTTATTACATGTGTGGGAACTGTTCGCTACAATAAACATATTACTCTGGTAATACAATTCATGAAGCAATTTTATATTTATTCATTAACAGAATTTCTATCAGCCCCAGTCTAATTATTGTAGACAGTATAATAATTATGGAAGACATCTGTACCTATGCCTAAAAATAATAGAATCATAATATGTAGCTTAAAAGTAAAGGTAAAGGTTTCCCTTGACGTAAAGTCCAGTCGAATCCGACTCTAGGGGGCGGTGCTCATCTCCGTTTCTAAGCCTTGGAGCCGGCGTTGTCATAGACACTTCCGGGTCATGTGGCCAGCATGACGACTCGGAACGCCGTTACCTTCCCGCCGAAGCGGTACCTATTGATCTACTCACATTTGCATGTTTTCGAACTGCTAGGTGAGCAGGAGCTGGGATTAACAACGGGAGCTCACCCCGCCGCGTGGTTTCGAACCGCCGACCTTCCGATCGACAGCTCAGCGGTTTAACCCGCAGCGCCACCACGTCCCCACCAATATGTAGCTTAGATACCTTAAATATATTAATAGTGGGCAACATTTTTAGCCTAGAAGACAACATCCAATGCTATGGGGGTGGGGGTCTGCAGCTGTCCCCCACCAAGCATTTTCAATGGAGACTGCTTTCCTGCTGTTTTTAGTAGCAGAGAAATAACCATCTTAAAAATTCTAAGTTTGTTGGTACTGGCAGGAGACTTTTCTATGATACAGATAGTCCTTGCTTAACGGCCAGTCACTTAATGACTGTTCAAAGTTACAACAGCCTTGGAAAGGGTGCTTTACAGCTCATAAAGCACTTCCAGCCATCGTGAAATGTCAGGCCAACCCCCCCTCCATGGTCACGTGACTGCATTTCAGGTGCTTGGCAACCAGGTCACATTTACAACCAGTTGCCAAGAGCCCCGCGATCCTGTGATCACCATTTGCAATCTTCTCTGCTGGCTTCCCCAGAAAGTCAATGGGGAAGCCAGCAGGGAAGGTTGCAAGTGGAAGGGACAGAGGGGAGGGGAAATTCTTCAGCAGGCTGAAGGAACGGAGCTCAAATCCTTAAGATTTCTGCTTTGTACCAGCAGCCCCATGAAGGATTTCCCGTTCGTGCATGGTGGGGAGGGGAAACCCTTCAGCAGGCTGAAGGAATGGAGCTCAAATCCTGAAGATTTCTGCTTTATTCCAGGCTTCCGATGGGAACGGCATTCTGAGTGGCTGTGCCCACTGTTTCTGTGGGAGGAGCAGGAAGCGAGGTGGCTTTTTTTCGGGCTCAGGCAGGCTTTCCTGAAGCACAGAACCATTTTCTGGATCAAGGAGAACTCACGGAATCATCCCATTTGTCCTCTGGAATAGCGGCTTGCAGCCAGATCACAAACAGCGTTTTGCAGTTGATGGTAAGAGCTCCTGGGAGGCGGGGACGTCATAATTTCCAAGCTGCACTGTAGTGTTAAAGGGACACTAAGAACGGCCACCCCATTTCTAAATCACCAATTTGCATTTTTTTTCTAAGTATATGTACCCCAAGAGAGGCTTTTTATAGCGAGGAGAAGCCAGCCCTCTGAGCGCTTAATGTTATTTTTGGGATTAAAGTTTTTTTTTTTTTTTTAAGTTTTGGATTTTCATTTTCCTTCTAAGGGAAATTCTAAAGACTGAGAGTAAGCAATTGTCTGTTATTGCTTTTGTGTTAAATTTTAAGATATTGGTGTTTTCCTGCACATTGAATCGGCTGATTTGAACCTTCAGCTTTCTGTTCACTTTCCCTTGAGAATTCACTCTCACGTCACGTAAACAATGTTGGAATATCTTTGACTTTCACTGATTGAGCTCTTAGGGGGCGCCATAATCTACTGTGTGAGATGTGGAGGAATTCAAACTGATACTTTCTGACCTTCACCGGGATCTTAAACAGATTTCTTCTGACATCTGTCAAGCCTTTATGCAAGACATCCAGGACATTGTGGAAAATATGAGCTCTAAAATGTGCCATCAGGTTGAGGATGTGAAGAATGAAATTGAAGAATTTAAGAGTGACAGAAAGGTTTTTTTTAAGACTGAGATCTTTATTGAGATGCTGGCTGAAGATTGGATAATGGAGTTGGAGAAATCTGGGGGAGAGAGTGATCTGCAAGTCATAAATAGGGTCGATCTCCTGGTGGAATGCCATGAAAAGAACCTGGAATTTTTGAGGGGGGCAGCCGGGCTGTTTGATTTTCTTAAGAAGAAAGCCCTGTGCATATCTTGGGAACATGTAACTCTGGATTATTTTGAAGTGGGATAACGGTTGAAGAACGTTCATTTGCTTTCCTTTAAGGATTTGATGTTATTTGCTTTAAAGATTTGGATTCACTGTTTTGAATATTGAGATTATTATAATTGTTGTAGTATTAAGTATAATAGCAGACAATTTATGTGCTTTTTAATTTGTATAGAATAGTGGTAGGAGGGAATAATTAAATATGTTTTGGAGGGGAGAAAGATGTTTAAGAGGTTTACATGAATTTTATTTTTTCTTCATTTTAATATAAGGGGGAAGAGCAACTGTACTCTGTGATTTTTATTATGTGTTAAAGTGGAATGACCTATAGAAATAATGTGGTGTTTGGTTTAATATAGAGTCGGAAGCCACATCTCTCTCTGTAAAAACTTTTCTTCATTTGTGTTTCTGCCCTTTTTTAGTTTTTTTTCTCTTTCTTTGTAGTTTTTTGTAGTTTTTATTCTTTTCTTGAAATTTAATAAAATTTATTATAAAAAAAAGATTTCCGCTTTATTCCAGTAGCCCCACAAAGGATTTCCCCTCCATGCACGGAGAGGAGGGGAAATCCTTTGGCAAGCAACTCTTTTGCTCCATCTGCTTAACATCCCGGGAGATTGCTTAACAACCACAACCAGGAGTGCTGGGATTGTGGCCTTCGAGTGAAGCAGTCATGTGGAAATCTCACTTAACAACTAATCCACTCAACAGCTGAGATTCCAGTCACAATTGTGGTCATTAATCAAGGACTACCTGTAGACTACAGAAAGGCCATCAGGAAATGTAATGAACCCTGTAGGTTTCCTACCCATACCAATCTTTATGTAGCCAAAGTGGGACAAGAGAGTAATATCAGTGCACACATACTAAAGAAAGAACCTTGGAAAAGAAAAATAAAGGGAAAAGTACTCCCACAACCAAATATGATCTGAACAGGATGATAGCCACAAAAGACGGTGCCTGTATTTAACTATTTTGGCAGAGGATAAGGTTAGCTAGCCTACTCACTAGGCACATTCACTGCTATATTTTGCTCTAAGTACCATTTGCAAAAATCTCAAAACAATCTCAAACCTAAATAATAATAATAAAAAAGACTTGGGAAATGAACAAAACCTGAATTGTATTTTGAACTACCAACACTAGGAGATCCCACATTTATCAACAGGACAATTAACAACAGAAAAATATCTATTCTAAATCCTAGAGACAAGGCTTCAAAGGAATCTATAACCAATTTTATGTGGCCATAGGTATGTGGACTTACTTTTCTTGAGTAGACATTTTTCCACAATTACTACTTGTTTTGGAAATGGAAGGAAACTGGGATCAAATAACCAAAGGAAGAACCATATAATCCTAAGAAGCATAGATAAAATATGTGCCTCACCAGAAAGAGGCTCACCTGGTGTTTACTAGGACCAGGGCCTTTTTGGCAATGCCTCCAATACTCTGGAATTCCTTCCCCTTAACAGTCTGCTTCTTCTGTGGTGTGTTTAAACAAAATCTGAGGAATTTACTCTTATACCCTAGCATTTCCCTTGTAGAAGACTTGTTTTCAATTTGCTTTTAAGCCTGATGCCCTGTTTTTATGCAATAGGTTTAACTATTTATGGTTCTGTTATTTTGTTTACATTGTTTATTATATTTTTAATTTTGAATGTGATTGGTATTTATTGGATTATATTGCAAATTGCCATGGGCTTCCTTTGGTGGGATCACGCAGTATATAAATATGTTCAATTCAGGAAATTTTGCAATTATATGAAACAGTTTAAAACAGTTTGAATGAAAAGAGTGTTATGAGATTTCTTACCGTGCCTGGCCTGTTGTAAAGAAGTTTATGCAAATTTCGAAGTTCATCAGTTTTCTTCTTGCTTAAAAAGTACTGTATTCTTTCAATTTCACAAAGTTTTTGACCCTTTCCTGAAAAGGCAAGTATTATGTTATAGTAATCAAACAAAGGTACTTAATCACTTTTTTGTCATTCTTTTATTTGCATTTAACCAAAGGCCATCACCATATAAAGGGTAAAGAATAATTAAACATTCAACTCACTCTCATAATTTATTATGGTTAGACCAGTACAACTGGTTCATTTAACAACTAAGACTCCTAAGTTTGCTAAGAACAACCAATGGAGTTACCTTGCACACTGGACAAACAATGCAAACTTGTAATAACATTTGGAGAACAGCCTCTTAAAAGTTCAACAGGATTTATTGCAATGCTGCTTCAAAATAAACATTAAAGATGTCTCAAATACCTATATATAGGATAGTTTAGAAATTACAAATATCATCTTCTATATAATATACACAAAGGTTTTCTCTTTAATTTAGCATTTGTTTAACTTCAGACAAAGAAATTCATAATTAATATACAAAATAAATAGCTTGCCTGGTGTAATTGTAAAAGGTTCCTTCTGTAATGATGACACCTGCATTGTCAACCTTTCTACTTTTTTCTTCTCTCTCTTTCCTTCAACAATGAGGCTCTTTTCTGAAAGACAAATGATACTTTCATGCAGTTAGGAAAGTTGTTGAAATTACTACATGGGAGAAACAAAAATAAAGTGTCCTGTAGACTTACGAGTATATGTGTCATTTGGAAAAGCATTCTGATGACACCTAAAATACTGGCAAATTAGGGCCAGATGCATCAATGATCAAATAATTTAGCAGTTGATCTACTCCTATAATGCCAGTAGAATTTTATAGGTTATCTCCTATCAAGCACTTTCAATACACTTTGAAATTTAAGGACCCTGAAAATATGGTACAATCTGTATGATGTTATGTTAACCAAGTAACAGGTCCTCTGGTTGTCTGTTTGCATTCTGCACCATAGAATGAATCTAGTGAGTCTACTAATTCTCTTGTCAGCCCGAGAACCATGCAATAAATAAATGAAAATCAAGTATCTGAATCTCTCTGCATGATTCAGTGTCGGCATTATACATATATAGAAAATAATTATTGTAGTTTAAAATCAAATGCTGATTTCTATGTGTTCTGATGCTTGAAATCTTCAAAACATAGGTTAAAAATACTGTCCCTCATAATAAAGTTTTGAACTGAAGTTGTAATTTAAAGTAGGAAACCTGAAAAAGGGAAGCTGGGTTTTCTAGTGAAAATATAAGTAGGCATTTAAAAATAATATTATACTTGCATAACTACTAACATACAAATAATTTCCAGGCCTTAGAAGTAATTGAAATTTGAGTTGGAACAATTCTATAGAGATAAAACTCTCTATTTTTTATTTGTCTTGATACTTTTCATATTTTTTTTTCTATACCTCAAGTATATTTATACTTTCTTCACAGTTGCCTGTAAATTAGAAAGTGCATTGTTTGGTTTCTGGGGACCAAAGGTATTGGTAGGTAGATGCAACCCCAACAGATGAATCTTTAATCATAAATAGACTAGCAAGGATTTAGTGAGTACTGTATACAAATATGAAATATTGACTATACATTCAGAGGATTTTTTTTTAGTTCGTGGACATAAAGCAAATAGCAACAAAATATTTTCTCAATACATTATATACAGTATTGATTTGCTCTTCATTTTTCTTAAGCATGGCAACTGAACATACTTAATAGAGAATGTTTTAAATTAAATCTCTGGAAATGAAAATATTACCGTCTAATATGTCTGACATTCAGCTATAGGCAGTCCTCACTTAACGACTACAATAGGGACTGAAATTTCAGTTGCTAAGCAATGTGGTCATTAAGCGAGGCACCATGTGACCAGACCTGATTTTACGACCATTTTGTGGTGGTTGTAAAGTGAGTCACTATGGTTGTAAAGATCCTGAAGAATCTGTATAATGACCAAGTAGCAACAGTAAGAACAGACCACGGAACAACGGACTGGTTTAAGATTGGGAAAGGAGTACGGCAGGGCTGTATACTCTCACCCTACCTATTCAACTTGTATGCAGAACACATCATGCGACAAGCTGGCCTTGAAGAATCCAAGGCTGGAGTTAAAATTGCTGGAAGAAACATTAACAATCTCAGATATGCAGATGATACCACTTTGATGGCTGAAAGCGAAGAGGAACTGAGGAGCCTTATGATGAAGGTGAAAGAAGAAAGTGCAAAAGCTGGTTTGCAGCTAAACCTCAAAAAAACCAAGATTATGGCAACCAGCTTGATTGATAACTGGCAAAGAGAGGGAGAAAATGTAGAAGCAGTGAAAGACTTTGTATTCCTAGGTGCGAAGATTACTGCAGATACTGACTGCAGTCAGGAAATCAGAAGACGCTTAATCCTTGGGAGAAGAGCAATGACAAATCTCGATAAAATAGTTAAGAGCAGAGACATCACACTGACAACAAAGGTCCGCATCGTTAAAGCAATGGTGTTCCCCGTAGTAACATATGGCTGCGAGAGCTGGACCATAAGGAAGGCTGAGAGAAGGAAGATAGATGCTTTTGAACTGTGGTGTTGGAGGAAAATTCTGAGAGTGCCTTGGACTGCAAGAAGATCAAACCAGTCCATCCTCCAGGAAATAAAGCCAGACTGCTCACTTGAGGGAATGGTATTAAAGGCAAAACTGAAATACTTTGGCCACATAATGAGAAGACAGGACACCCTGGAGAAGATGCTGATGCTAGGGAGAATGGAAGGCAAAAGGAAGAGGGGCCGGCCAAGGGCAAGGTGGATGGATGATATTCTAGAGTTGACGGACTCGTCCCTGGGGGAGCTGGGGAAGTTGACGACTGACAGGAAGCTCTGGCGTGGGCTGGTCCATGAAGTCACGAAGAGTCGGAAGCGACTAAACGAATAAACAACAACATGGTTGTAAAACGAATCAATTGTTTCTAATTGATTTTTTGGGTCAGAAACTGGCTGGGAAGGTCGCAAATCGCGATCCCTTGACTGTGGGATGCTACAAACGGTTGTAAATGCAAGCCGGTTACTGTGCACCCAAATTGCGATCATGTGACTGCGGGGGTGGTGCGATGGTCATAAGCAACTTTTTTAGCTCTGTTGTATCTCTGAACTGTTGTTAAACAAACAGTCATTAAGTGAGGACTACCTGTGTTTACATAAATACTGTAGTTCAAAGAAAGGAACTAAAGTTACTAGAGGCTTAAAGCAAAGCTCCTCAACTTTTTGGTGCCATGATCTGCTAGCCTTTTCCATAAATAGAACTGTCATAACACAGTGACATGGTTCACGCTGTGCCTGGACAAGCACAGATAATAGGAGCCTGATCAGAGTTCAATCTGACAACTTCATTCAGGGAAAGTGGGGTTGCATGTGTTCATTTATTATTTAGTATGGAACAGCCAATATAGGCTGCTTCCTTTTCCTGTTTCTGGGGAAACTTTTTGGTGCCTAGGCCCAGAAGCCCCTCTGGAGGAATGTAAGCCAGCGGGACAACCTTCTCCACCATCTTAGAGGTCACTCCCATACAGACAAGCAATCTTAAGGCAGCATCAGAGGCAGGCCTCGTGCCTGAACTGAGATAGATGACTTGGTGAACCTTGCACGGTACACTGGCAGGCTGGCAGGGATGGTACAGAACTCTTCCCCAGCACAAGACAGTTCTACCCAGGTAGCCTGTCTCCACATTTGGGCAGTATAAGTACTGGGCATGCCAGTACCTGTTGGAGCGGGACAGTAACTTAGAAACAGGAAGGGGAGAGGCTAGTGCTGCACTGGGGCCCCTCATTCAGGGGCAGCTCCTGGGTAATGGGCAAAGAGCCTTGGTAGGAGAACTCTGCAGAAAAGATAGCAACTTTTTTCCCTTGGTCCTATGGCAGATCTACAGGTACCAACAGTGAAACGAGACTGGTGGAGCTTGTACCAGGAGTGCATTTTTGTTCCTCTTCTGTGAGCAGAAATGTTATTCTGCCCTCCTTCACACTGGGAGGTACACTCCCTTTCAGCCAAATCTGGTGGGGTTCACTGAGACATGCTGTTACTGCTTCTCTTCTCTATCTCCTGTCTGAAAGTAGCCATTCTCTTTGTGCAAGCTTGGCTTGTAAACGCACAGCTTTATCAATGCCAAACCGTGCTTCCACTGTGTCTGGACAAAGAGTGAGCATGATCCCCCACCTTTTAAATTTGCTTATGATTCCCGAGAGTCACATCCAAAATTTGAGATCCCCCAGCTTAATATACAGTGAACAGAAAGTAAAAGTAAAAAGTATATTTCTTCATTGATCTCTATAATTTACAATGAACTCCATTCTGGAGAGTTTCTACTTGAAAGTGACAAGGAGCCAGAAGGGGATGGGGCCTGAAAATAGCTTGCTGCATTAACAGCATTTTGAATCTCAGTTTAGAATAGATTCCACCCACCTTTTTCCTCCTCCTCCTCTTCCTCCTCTTCCTCGCTATTTTCAGCTTTGTTTTCAGTTCGTGGGTCTCTTTTTTCCATTTGTTCCGTAGATAGTAAATCATCTTTTCCAGAAACTGAAGACATATTTGCTTTCTTTCTGCATGGAAGACATATGGGAAAATGTCAACATGATTAGTATGAAGTATTTTATTATTACTACTAGTACTGAGACTTTCAACACAAAGCTGTAGTGTTGCATCTTTTAGCACAAAGGTTCATACAATGTGCATAGTCAAAACTGGTTTATTTTTGGCTTAGAGTGATATGTGAGTCTACCCATTACTGTTTAATGTTATGCACGAACTAGGTCACTTATATTTGTTCCACAAACAGTGATTAAAAAGTCCTGCTTTTAAATCCTTCATTGCATAAGCTCAATTACTTTCTTTCAAATTTTCTTATAGCACAAGAAGCAGTTCTTCTTAACAGCAGATATAAGTGTTTGTTTGCTATCTTGGCTATTAAATGCAGCCCAAAATATCATGTGAATATTTTGCTATAGATTCAACACTATCTATCTGATATGGTAGATTAAATCATATAGCTAATAAACATGCTGATAAAGAGTAACTACTTGTAAATAAAATAGATAGATGGTTTATTGATTAGTCTTACAACCATATAGGTAAAAGAAAACACAACAATAAAATACGTATGTGCTAACTACAAAGAATCAACCTTCAGATAAATACATTGCCTTTACATGATACCCTGATCTGTTCAATATAACAGATTCTTAGCTAAACTGCCTGGTCTATAAAATTAGTAAATCTGCTAACAATGTGTATGTTAGAGCCTAGGAGAAAATAGGACAATCTGCAATTCAGGTCCCAGTGGGCTATTCTTTCAAGTAGGGGTTTTAAATATCTAAGCCTAAAAGGGGCATACAGTTGTCAATCAAACAAAACATGAGCAGTATCTTCGATGGCTGGGGCACTGCAAATACACGTCCTCTCATACGACAAGTATGGAAGCATCCATATTTGGCCATGGAATCCAACAACTCAAATCTTGTTCTAGAATAGGCCCTTCTGTAAATAAATAAAATCCTATGTTCTACAGTAAACACACTAAAGCGTAGACAAATGTATTCAAAATAAACAATAAGCTTTGCATAATTTTTAGCATGGTTGGGAGTTTATTATTATATCCTGATTCTAAAGATTTCTAGTTACTTAAATAGAAAATAATTGGACAAGATGACTCCTACACATGAAAGGAAATTAATCCACGTTAACTTAGAAAACTATTAAGTTCCTTTCCAGAAAATTAATTCAGGAGAGTTTTTGCTTTCTATAAGCAAGTCAACAGTTTTATAGTAGACCACCTGGTTCTTTGCAAAAATATTCTGACCCAAACAGACCATGGTCTTACCCATAAAAAAATGGGTACTCTTTGGATCACTCAACACATACTTTAAAAAGGTACTCAGTATGTATCTGCGTGGTAAGTTTCATAGAGGGACAGACAGAATTCCTAATAGAATGCTTATACTGAAATTAGCCAATTCTTGGCTTTGTTAATATACCAATAACATGGACATCCACAAGCAAGAAAACTAAATTAGACTCCTCCATGTGCATTTATCAAAAACTGATAGTCAAGAGGGATACTGCTTCACAGTGATGATAGCTTTATGTTCCTTGAATGTATTTATCCCCTTCTGAAACTGAGTTGGTGAATAGCTTTAACTGTGTTGCATAAAGAAGTAGTTACTTTGGATAAGGCAATACAACTCAACTTAAACTACCAGTATGATTACTGAGATAATAAAATACAATGCACACCATGAAATCCATCCCAAGCTGCTTGAAATAAGGGCAGGGAAGCTTTCCTTAAAATGCTAAATAATGAACTCCGATGCTTCATTCTGTGTCTGATTTTCACATTTATATGTTTTCTTCACTGAAGTAGGCAATTCTTGCTATCTCTGCAGATATAAACACACTATTTTAAGAGGCTACTTCATGTAGCTGGTGGAGCAAGTGTGCAGCAGTTGTATTTGTGCAACATGCTTAGTAATGGATAACTGGATCATTTATGGAATTAATCCAATCATCTGGTCTTGTGCAATACACCATACCATAAACTAACCACACCAGTATATTTCTCAGGCTAAAATAGTTAGCTGTTTTTTGATGTAGAGTCGATGTTTGTCAGATTGTCAGCTCATTGCAACAAAATATCTTTCCAGAACAACAAAAAGGAGTTTGAACGCTTCTGGGTGGCACTGAACTTTTTTTCAGGATGGATGTTTTAACTTGTAGCAGATATGTAGCAAATTCTCTGCTAGCTGGGAGGTGGTTAATACTTGGAGGGAGGGTGTTCAGAAATCACCAGGCTATAAGTCTGAGTGGGAAGTCGAAAAAAACACTCCCACCTCCCCCTCAAAAGTAATTGCAAACCCCTGAAACTCATGAAAGCCGGTTGGATGAGTTTGGGCCAGTCCGTCTTTCTCACCCCAACCTACCTCACAGAGTTGTTGTGGGGAAAATAGGAGGTAGAAGCATTAAGTCTGTTCGCCTGAGTTTTATATGAAAAGGCGGGATAAAAATGTATAACAACAACAACAAGACAACTGCGGCCAAGCAATTACACGGAGGAGGAGGAGGAGGAAGAGTAATGCGGCCAAGGCATTACATGGACGTTTCCACGCGTCCCCAAGAGGCGAGCTGATCAGGAAGGTGCCTCCCTCACATCAAAATCTATTCCATTTACTACCACTGCTTGCTTAAGGATCATAGGTACATGGAGCGCCGAAGGTCAGAGCACAGACCCCCAAGCAGCTGGCGAGGACTGTGACAAGCAGCAGAATTCCGGCGGGAAACAGCTCGAGCGGCGGAAGACGTCAGGCCTCGCGCCGGCCGGAGTCGAAGTCCACTCCGAGGGGAGTAGGGAAGAGAGGCGCTGTGAGACTCTTCTCTTTCCTGACGGTTCTCTGGGGCACCCCGCTAGGCCCCAGGCCGGGCTTCGGACACTAACACCATCCCTCCGTCAGGCCTGTTACAAGCATCTTCTTTTCGGCCGTTATCACAAGAACACCGAAACACCCACCTCGTCGGCGACAGATTCCTCGGGGTGCTTCTAAGAAAATAGGCCCGGCAGCGACGGAGGCGGCCCAGACGGCGACAAAACAAAACCCTTCAAGAGAAGATCCGCGGCTAACAGAAGAGGGGTGGGGCTACGCGTGACCTTGGCGTTACTCCCTTCCTCGCAGAAAATCAACAACGTTTCAAAATGGCGGGTTGTCAAAGGGGAAGAAGGAAGCGGGAAAGTGCTGGCCAATAGATTCCCATGACGTAGACCGAACGAGGCGGGGCTGGAAAGTGATGGGCAGGAGCCTTGAGAGCAAGTCAAAGATATTAATTTGTAGGAAGGTATGCGGAGCATGCGCAGAGCCGGAAGGATGTCTGAGCGGGGTTCGGTTCTGCGCGAGACCTCTTGGAGTTGCCCGCGTGTTTTCTTTCCCTAGCTGCAAGGGGGAAGCTGCGCCCCCTTTCAAATCCAGAGGGGGGGGCAGCTTATCATTTCTTCAGGAGTCATCTTCTTCTCTAAACTCAGCGGGGGATTACGTGATTCATGAATTTACCCGAAATAAGTGTAATCTTTATTCAATATGTGCCCTGGTTTTTCTATTGTATTAACCATAGCTTATTGAATAAGGTGCAATTGCCTGCGTTTACAGTAGACCCCAAGCAAATGAGACACATTTTGTATTAGGGATATTTTATTTATTTAAAGGATTTAGAAGGCTGCCCAACAATTTATTATTCTGGGTGGCATATTGAACTAAAGGCACAACTAAGTCAAGATACAACAAACACTCCCTAACAGAACAGGCTTGCATCCTGGCCATCTGCACCTTAGCAGGGAGGTTGTTTCAAAGGACAGGTGTATCTCCTAAGTCCCATAAGATGACACTGCCTCCTAGAAGAGGCCTAGAGCATGCCCATGTTCTGTGACCTAGGGGAATGAGCAGAAATTTATTTATTTACAGGACTTATATGGCTGCCTATCTCATACAGTGACTCTAGGCGGCTTACAACAATCCATAAAAACATAGTTGAAAACAAAAGTACCCTTTCAGACCAAACATCCTCACAGCTCAACTCCATTCCTAGCCCAATGCTTGGGGGAAGAGCCAGGTCCTCATGGCCCTCCAGAAGGCTAAAGGGGTAGGGATCCCTCAGATCTCAGGTGGGAGGCTGTTCTAAAGGGCTGGGGCAGTCACTGAGAAGGTGCACCTCTGAGATCCCATCAGGTGGCAATATTTAAGGGAGGGGACCTGGAGCATGCCCACCCTATCTAATCTAGTAGGCTAGGCGGAATCCCTCAGGGAGACGTGGTCCTGTGGGTAACATGGCCCTGCGCCATTCAGGGCTTTAAAGGTGATAACTAGCACCTTGAATTGCAGCCAGAAAGCAGCTGGAAGCCAGTGCAGCCCATGCAATAGTGGTATTACACAGGGCACCCAAAATGTGTGCTGCTGCCTTCTGGACCACTTGCAGCTTCTGGATGGTCTTCAAGGGCATCCCATGTAGAGCATATTGCAGTAATAAAAACAGGAGGTGACTAAGGCATGGATGACAGCGAGCAAGGCCTCCTGGTCCAAAAATGGGCACAATTGGTGCACAAGATGGATTTGTTCAAAGGCTCCTCTGGCCACTGCTGCCACCTGCTCTTCCAGTAATCCAAAAGGACCCCCAAATTGTGCACCAGATCTGTCTGGAGGGGTGTTACCTCATCCAGAGTCAGAGATGTCACCTCTCCTGACCCCAAAAGGCCAAAAACCCACAACCACTCCATCTTGCTTGGACTGGTTGCAGCTGGTTTCTCCCCATCCAGGCCCTTAAAGACACTAGACACAGGGCCAGCACCTGAACAGCATCATTTGCCCAGCATGGGGTAGAGATGTATAATTTGGTATCATCCACATATTGGCACATGACCTCTCCCAGTGGCTTCATATAGATGTTAAATAGGAGGGGAGAGAGACTTGAGCCCTGAGGCACCCCACATAATAGGGACCAAGAGCTGGACCTCTCCTCCCCTATTAGCACTGACTGGTACTGGCCATGGAGAAAAGAGGAGAACCACTGCAAAACAATGCCCCCCTCTCCCAACCCCTTGAGCCAGTCCAGCAAGATACCATGTCAATGGTATCAAAAGCTGCTGACAAGGCCCAGGATGGACACACCAACCTCATCCCGAGCCCTCCAAAGGTCATCCACAAGCATGACCAATGCTGTCTCAGTGCTATAGCCCAGCCTGAATCCTGTCTGAAAAGGGTCAAGATAATCTGCTTCGTGACCTGGCATTGTGCTGTGCAGGGCTTTATAGCTGATAACCACCATCCTGGAATTGCACCCAGTAGCCTATTGGAAGCCAGTGCAGCTCATAAAGTAGTGGTGTCACATGGGTGTCCCAAGACATACCTATTACTGTGTTGCTGGATTCTGGAACAACTGCAGCTCCAGGATAGCCTTCAAGGGCAGCCTGAGTAGAGCATGTTGCAGAAGGCCAACAGGAGGTGTCCAGGACATGAGTGACTGTGAGCAGAACTACTTGATTCAGAAACAGGTGCATCTGGAACATAAGATGAAATTGGAGATGGAGTCTCCTGGCCACAGCTGCCAACTCTTCTCAAGCAGGAGTTGTGAGCCAAGAGGACCCCCCATATTTCACACAGGTTCTGAATGGGGGAGTGGATTTGGACAGCACAGTAAATCTATGGTTTTGGTTATAGAGCCAAAAGCAACAGAAAATATGTTTTTTATTTTTTAATTTAATTTAATTTAATTTAATAATTTAATTTAATTTATACACTGCCCATCTCACTATAAAAGTGACTCTGGGCAGCTTTTTTCATACCTGTTAACTTTTTGAGTTAGGATGCTATAAAGATAGCCAATGGTGGATAGGAGGAACCAAAGATGGAAAATCCTTTGATTTGGGTCCCAAACCCACAACCAGCTGGTCTTGCCTGGGTTGAGTCAAAAGTCTGTTCTCCATCCATACCCCAATTGCCTCCAGACACTGAGAAAGCATTGAGGCAGTATCACTTGGTCAGCCAGAGGCATAGATGTACAAATGATGTAAACATAGTTACAATTTCCTTTTTTATTTGTTTCTACTAAGTGTCAACTTAGCTCAATATCAGATTCATTCTTATAGCAGGACATAACTTTTACTTGGCTTTTGGTTTTGATCAGGAAATTGTATACTGGATCTGATAATTGGATTAGTACATTGTAAGGCAAGTCTTGTGGTGTCTACGGGCAGTATATTAACTGTATTGCTTGTATCAGCAGATGGAGTACATAGGATCCACAAAATAATGTTTTAAACTAGTTGAAATTTTAGAGATTTCAGTGTTCCTATTGGAAATCTTTGAAGATTTTGGGTGAGGTCACTGACTTCTTACATAATTTGACAGATGCAAAATTTCTGACATCTGTAATGGAATAGAAACTGAACTTTAATGCAAAATTGCATAATTGTGTCTAGTGCCTGAGATCCACACATTTACTAGAAGTCAGACTGGTGAGGTTGTTCCCCACAACCATCTAGTTCTGCAGTGTGTTTTCTCCTTTATCTTTGCCTTTTTTTTTCTTGACAGATGGGCACACTTCTAAAGGAAGTATTGGGCTTGAAACCACACCACTACTGTTTTTTAAGAATGCACACATTAGACATACATCATTTAATCAGAGGTACACAATCTGAGATCCCAAGGCTATGTGTAACCACCAGAAACCTTAGTTGCAGTTCTGAGAAAGTTTCAAAATTGTTACAAAATAGTACATTGTAACAGCTGAATTCACATGATACACAGAGCCACAAAGTAGCCAACCATATTTTAATCTGGAAACCCAGGCATATCGTGAGTTTCTGGTTCATGCTAGCTCAGGTAAGCTAATCTATTATCAGTATGGGGAAGCATATTGTGACAGAAGATTAAAAATATTAAATACATAATTGGACAGTACTCTTAATAACTAAGTATAATTTTTAATTAAATGCTATTTTTAAGTAAACCCAGTTTAGTAATTGGAAGAGGTCCACAACTGTAGAGCTGAAAGAAATCCCAACAGACCATCTAGAACAATCTTCCAATTTTACAATATTTTTAATGTTTTTGGTGAACTGGAAACATGACCCTCCTCCCCTGCATTTGCACTCACATAATGACTTCAGGTTTTATATAGTTTGAAGTTAACTATGCCATTCAATGCTAGCAATAGGACTCGTAATTTTAATTAAAAGAAACTTTATCAGAATGTCTTTTTTCTTGTGATTTTGCAAGCTTGTTTAGTGTCTTGGGGAAAAATGATCCATAATCATTAATGCCTAATTCTGAAAATATCTATCTATCTCCCTTCTTTATTATTTTTATAAATGACTCAAGGTGGGGAACATACCTCATACTCCTTCCTCTTCCTATTTTCCCACAACAGTAACCCTGTGAGGTGAGCTGGGCTGAGAGGGAGTTCTCACTTATCTTGCCTCTTAAAGTAGGTGTACATTTGAAGTGATTTGATTGATTGATTGATTGATGGTGACTGCCTAGACCTTCCTTGGCAAGATTTTTCAGAAGTGGTTTGCCATGGCCGCCTTCCTATGGCTGAGAGAGAGTGACTGGCCCAAGGTCACCCAGCTGGCTTTGTGCCTAAGGCAGGACTAGAACCTATGGTCTGCCAGTTTCTAGCCTGCTGCTTTAACCAAACTGGTTCTCCAAAGTGGTAAATAAAATAAATAATATTGCTGCTTTATGGCAAAGCTAAACCAAGGGAATTACATGCAAATATTGAAGCTTAACACAGAAGAAGTTTTTCCATTTTCTGTGTGTTTTAGCAATAAGCTAAATATTAAATATTTTGTGCTATTATTTACTGTAACAGAATATTTAATATCTTATTTCTGGATGCAGAAATTACACAGGAGTCCTTTTTTTTTCTTTTTCTTTTTAAGGATAAGTTTCCTAATTCTCTATCTGAACAGTAGCTGACTCTTGAGACAGACTCTTTCTAATACAGTATTCCTGAAATATAGAACAAATGTTTGCCCTTTAGAGGAGGGAGGTGCCTTCAGACACAAACTGCCTGTATGAATTGCTGTGAATATACTGCTGCACTGAAATTTGCTTTTCAGGCTAGGCCAGTTCCTGGAGAAGCAATTGAATTGTTTCACCTCCAGCAAAAT
This sequence comes from Candoia aspera, assembly GCF_035149785.1. Taxonomy (NCBI): domain Eukaryota; kingdom Metazoa; phylum Chordata; class Lepidosauria; order Squamata; family Candoiidae; genus Candoia; species Candoia aspera. The sequence goes on from NC_086155.1 coordinate 143,781,424, forward strand.
AGTCCCTGCAATAAGTTGTCTGACACTTCTAGAATACGAACATTTTGAACTTCTTCAACTTCTCTGGAAAACATAGAAGGCTGATAGTTTAGAATGAAACAGGAGCAAAAAGAGGAGTGACAAACCAATGCCTACAAAAGGATATTTTAAAACATTATCTCAATCTAAAGGTGACACCAAGTTTCTTGTTGGTGCACTAAATACACTGCTGTATTTACAAGAGAACTAGAAGATGTAAGCTGGGTCCAGCAGAAACAGTTTGCTCTCCATTTCCGAAACTATTAATTGCCAAGACTGAACAAAAAGGTGAGCTCTCTCTATGCAGTGAAAATAGTGTTTGGTTCCCAAATATTGTCATGTTCATACTGCAAATTTAATTGTTCTATCTCCCTCCTATAGGTTTCTCTATTGTAAACTATCAACTTTGTAAAATTATACCAAGACATTGCATTCATATTTGTGGTGAAGTGTGTATTTATATGTGTCTGTACGTTAGGCATTCCAGAGGATCAGTCATTTTTTACCACAGTTTTCTTCAAGGAACTACAAGGTCTAGCACACTATTGCTAGTCTCGCTATATAAAGGAAACCTGTGATCTAGCACAAGTCAGGAAATTTACTTACTTACTTATTTATTTTCTATCCTGCCTTTATTTGCCATTGCATTCAACAGGACCAGAATTTTTCCACACAGATCTATTAAATTCTGGATACCTGTAAATTTAAATAATTAAATCTATTTTGGGGCATTTCAATGAAATTTCATTTCTTTGCAAATTGTAAATCTGACAGAATGAAACAGGTGCTATACTAAAAGTACATTTCTCCCCAAGCGGCTGTTTATTTTATTGTTATATTGGATCTGACTCACATGTTTCTAACATTTTCATAACTGTAGCATCATAAGAAAAATTGTTAAAAAGTCACTGCTGGAATTTTGTTTCTGCCATGAATTGAGAATGTGCTCATGAAAAAGCCACACCTAGTATCTCATCTGCAATATGGAAACAATACTGACTTAGCTTTCAGAGGTGTAATCCTGTTTTATCCAGGTCTAAATATGGGCATGACACATTCAGATATCATACCAAAATGGACCACCTTAATGAAACCACAACATATTTTCCTCTTGGAATTCCTGACATTTTCTGAATTCCTTTTACTTTTATACGGTCAATAACTTCCATGCCAAAAAAGAATGTGTTTACTTAATTCCAACAGAATGTTAGACTCAAGAAGTGTCAGGAATTCCAAGAAGAAAATTTGTTGTAGTCCGTTAAAGTGGTCCATCTCATAACAAGGAAATTTGGGGACATAGGATTTTCCAGTGCTGTTAATTTATGGCAAGCTTATTACATCAAAACACATACATTCTTGTCTGGACACAAGAGTGTAGCCTGATTTAATTGTCATTTGTAGTTAGGGTGCAATGTATGGTACATGTCTTCATGTGTATATTTTATGATAATGTCTCCTAATCATCCATTGGCAGTTGTTGTTATGGACGTTCCTTAATCAGAACAAGCCCCTACTACTGTAATACATTTCAGTATTTAATTTTCTGAATCAGAAATGGAGATTAACTTCCAGAAAATTGCAGGACCACATTCAGAATAACCAGATTGGCATGGCCTGCAGGACAAACAGATGGTAGGTTTTGCACAAACCTATGATTGGGGTAATTTGTTGCCGCTCATAAATGTTGTTAAAAGTGTTTGGCTACCCATAACTGCAGGTGGAAATGGCACTAACTAATATGCTTATGAGAGCCAATTTGGTATAGTGGTTAAGGCACTAGGCTAGAAACCAGGAGTTCTAGTTCCACTTTAGGCACAAAGCCAGCTGGGTGACCTTGGGCCAGTCACTCTCTCTCAGCCCTAGGAAGGAAGCAATGGCATACCACTTCTGAAATCTTGACACGAAAACTGCAGGGACTTGTCCAGGCAGTCACCAGGAGTCAACACTGACTTGAAGGGACACACACACATACACAGCATATATTTTTGCAGGAACCATAGGTACAGAAGTATAAACATAGATCTTTCCTAACTTAATTTCTAGGTTGTAGTCCTTCTGAAAGTTTCAAGTTTCCCAATTGATAATCCTATCAATTAATTTATTGTCGCTGATTTAGCCCATAGAATTATGTAGCTGGAAGAGGCCATTTAGATAATCACATCCATTGCCTGCTCAATGCAGGGGCACAAATTGTGGTCTGCTTGAGGCTGCTTTTTAAGACTATTTGGATACCTTATTGTCATTTCTTCCCTCTTTGGGAGCTCATAAGAAAATAAGCAGAGAGAAACTGATCCTACAAATGCTATGCGGTCTTTTATTTTTATATCTAGTTAAGAAGTTTTTTTCTGTCTTTCATGCCCTAACCTAGATGGTGGATGCACAGGAATAGAATGCACTCATTAATCTTATAATCTCATAGACAGAAACCTGAGAAAGAGAATAAAGAATTATTTGTAGCTTGGGTGTAATTTCAGTGTACAGCCTGATTCCCAAGGATTTGTTTGATGCATTTCCATCCTCAAGAGGGATGACTCTATCATTAGGCAATTTGAAGCAATTGCCTCAGGCTTCAGATGTTGGGAGGTAGCAACAAGGTGTGGGAAGAGACAGCTGAGTACAATACTCTGTCTTGCACACTCAGCTAACCTATTTTCTTCAAGTGCAGTGACAGATGTTATTTCATCCCAACTGTGAAAAAAGGTTCAGTCATCAGTCCACTCATAGAATTAGGGTGGACACCAGTTCATTCTTCACTGGAGGCAGCCCAGTGTCTTCAACAGGCTCTGTTCTTCAGACACATTGGTACTCTGATAGAGAAGTCAAAGTACATCAACAGCATAGTGGGCCTAATTGCAGAATAATGCTAAAAAAGGAAATTATCCTTACAGATGGGTTAAAAGGTAAAGGTAAAGGTTTCCCTTGACGTAAAGTCCAGTCGTGTCCGACTCTAGGGGGCGGTGCTCATCTCCGTTTCTAAGCCTTGGAGCCGGCGTTGTCATAGACACTTCCGGGTCATGTGGCCAGCATGACGACTCGGAACGCCGTTACCTTCCCGCCGAAGCGGTACCTATTGATCTACTCACATTTGCATGTTTTCGAACTGCTAGGTGAGCAGGAGCTGGGACGAGCAACGGGAGCTCACCCCGCTGCGCGGTTTCGAACCGCCGACCTTCCGATCGGCAGCTCAGCGGTTTAACCCGCAGCGCCACCGCGTCCCTACAGATGGGTTACAGGTTGGCAATATCTGTAAATGTTCTTCCAAAATGGAAAAGTCAGTAGTATTTGTATCTTTATGCTTTTCATCAAGCTAGTTATTTACTAATGGATCAACAGCAATAAATATTGATGTCCACTGAAGTACAGGTAGTCCTTGTTTAGCGACTGCCTTGTTTAGCAACCATTCACAGTTGCAATGGTGATGAAAAAGTAACTTTACAACCAATCCTCACATTTACAACCTTTGCAGGTCTGTAAAGCAAAGGAAAGCTAAAGTAAGATCATAAATACAGTCACAGTTTCACTTAGCAACTGCTTGGTTTAATGACCAAGTTACTGGTCCCAAGTGTGGTTGCTAAACAAGGACTACCTGTAGAGTTTTGAGGAAATCTTTAGAAATACTACATTTGTGCAAGGATTAACCCAGCCTTCTCTAAAATAGTGCTCTCAGTCTAGAATAATTATTCCCGAAAGCTCTTTATTTTCTGAAGAATAGTTTGGTCTGGAGAGAGTTGGTACTGTATGTTTCACAGGAATTTGTTATCCAGATTCCTCTAGTCACTACCACTCTTTGAGTAGATGTAATAACCATGGTGTTAAACAACAACTTGAAAATATTTCCTGTGGAAGGAGTAGCTTTTACATGAAAAAAAGTCCCTTATAATTTGATTTAAAAGTTGACAGAGCTGCAGAATGCCTTGATATTAACTAATGCAGCTAATAGATGCTGATAGACTAATATTCTATTAATTTGTTTAATACTCATTTAACAACCCTCATTGCTTCTGCTGATGGCTAAACGCTTCTTCTAGAATTAGACACAGTATGCCTCTCAATGGTGTGATTAAAGATTTGAGAAGGTCCCTTTCTTTCAATGATAATGTAATAATAATGAAAGCCTGTATAATGTAGCAATCAAGATATTAGAGTAGAACACCTTTACCAGCAGCACTTTTTGCCCAGGACCAAGGAAGATGGCCACTACCCTTGCTCTCCTCCAAAGGAGTAACTGTTTGGTGGCAGATCCATCATCACATTCACTGCTCCATATACAGTAATCCCAGTTCAGGGTGTATAGAATCAGGAACAGCAGGAGCTTCTGGGTAAGGAATGGTGAGCTAAGATGTCTCTGAGTAGAAATGACAACTGTGGTTAAGACTGAAAGACTGGCGAGTAGACCGGTCCCATAGAGCTTCTCCAGATAAGGAGAGGATGGGAGATCACCCACTTGTGCTCTGAACAGCTGCTTCTTGCAGGACAACAGTCTTCCATGGGTTTGAGCGCTGGGAGATGACGGAAACAGCCATCATGCTCACACCTGCAGCAAAGACTTCTAAAGAACACTGAGCTCACTAACTCACTTTCTAATCACTTTTGGAAATTACCTATTCAACTGCTTTAAGGATATTAGAGATCTTCAAACCAACAAGTTTGAAAAGCCACCTAGTGAGTTTCCTTCATTCTTGAATAAAAGAAACATTAACTCTAAGTTTAAGAACTTAAAGAATTAAAAATAGACAGCAGAAAGCTAAATAAGAATCTGATTCAAGAAAGTTATAAACAAATTAAGGGACATGACAACCTTGGAATAATGGAATATGAGGACTTTTACTATAAGATTTTAGAAATGATTATATAAATAAATGGCACCTTCATGGGAACAAATTTGTTTAATCTATCCTATATCAAAACAGAAATTTGAGATTATGATTTCAGAAATTGAACACTAGAGGGGACTAAAGATTCCAGGCAGAAAGGAAAAGGGGAAAAAAAGTGAAAAGCTTGTCTCTTGCCTATGGTCATCACTGGAACTTGCAGAATGACAGAAAATGCTATGATAGTTGAAATACTTCAAGAGATTTTTGAAGAGTGGGGTCAAAAAAAAGGTTCATTCTCAGCAATGATGCATGCTCCTATGAATTGATTATGTCTAAAAGATATTAAATAATAAATGACTGATGTGAGTGAGAACATCTTGGAAGATTTACCAGATAAAGAGAAGAAACAAATTTTGCCTGATGCATAAATATCAGAACATAAATAATTTGCAGAAATACTGGAAAATAAAAAAGTATGGACTATAAAACAGAGAAAACAACTAAAATGGAAATACAAATGACAAGCCAAGAAATTGACCTGGATAAGGACTTTTTACTGGACTGACAAAAGAAGTTGGTTAAAGCCTTGCAAAGATCTTTGAGATGGGAAAAAGAAAAACTGAAGAGAGATCAAATCCTATGACACTATCTGAACAAACTAAAGATTAGGATTGTTAGAAACAAAGGGAAGGAGTACAAAGTTGGTTTGTTTGACCAAGGTTAAAATAAGATATGTTTATATAAATCTGGGGTCCCTTTATGAACTTTTTGCTGACACTAGGCCTGAAAGTTAATGATTTATGGATTTGTGTATGGATAAGGGATGGGTTATGAGAAGAAGAGATACTTGCATGCAATATTATAGGGGATGATGAGTTATTAAGTGTGTACTTATGATGAAGATTGAAAGCTACTTCTTTAAATATTTTTTTATTCTTTCTCTTATTCTTTTTCTCTTTTTGTTTTTTTCTGTACCACATAATTCTCTTTTTTCTTTACTTTTTCCTCTTTCTGAGTTTAGTTTGTATTTTCTTTTATTATTATTAAAACTTTCAATAAAAAGTATTTAAAAAATAAAAATCAGGAACAGCTGATTGGGGACTTCCAGAGGAAGAAATGGTGAACTGAAGACAGCTCTGAAAAGTGGAATTGTCAACCGTGGCGGAATGAAGAGCCGGCGAGTAGCCCGGCTCTTTGATAATTCCTCTCCGGACAAGGAGGGGACTTGAGATCTCCCACAAGTGCTTCAGACAGCTGTTCCTCATGAAGAGACTAGAAGATAGCAGTCTCTGGTGGGATTAGAGCTCTGGAAGATGAGGGAATAACCATCTTGCTCAAACCGTAGTTGGCACCTTTGAAAGGACACTAAGTTTGCATACTTCCTTTTCTAATCACTTTCAGAAATTGTTTGTTAACTGCTTTTCAGCTGTTATGAACCTTTGGATCAACAAGTTTTATAGCACTGGGTGAGTTCCCTTCAATCCTTAGTGAAAGAAATTTTAACTACAAGTTTAAGAACTTAAAAAAAAATTTTTTTTTGGAATAAACAGCAAAAGGGTGATTAAAATTTTGATTTTAGAAAGTTACAAATGGACTAAGGGTCCAGATAAATTTGAAATAAGATTTTGGAATTAATTGTAAAGAATCCTTCACATGGGAAAATGCTTTTGTTTTGAATTATTTTTTAAAAAGTAGAAAGATTTTAAAAATTGGACACTAGAGGGAACTAAAGATTACAATTAAAGGAGAAGAACACTTAAACTCAACTTACAGAATGAAGCAAAATATTTTAACATTGGACATACTGAAAAGAATTTTTGAACAATGGACCCAGAAGTTAATTTTAAGAGTGTCTGTCTCTATGGAGAGACTGTGTTTAAAAGATGTTATAGAAGACAAACAAGTTCTACCTGACAAGATCGAGACTGATCTGAAAGTGGATTTAAAAATGACAGGCTACAAGAATGACATGGAAAAAGATGTTACACTGGACAAACAAAAGAAACCAGCTGCTGTCTTAATAATTAAAAGGGATAGAAACAACAAACCAAGAGAGTGACCTGGTTAATTTTCCTATATTGGATTTACAAAAGAAGCTTGTTAAAGCTTTGAAGAGTTTTGTGAGAAGGGACAAAGGAAAAATGAAAAGAAATCAAGTTCTACAATATTGTTCGAATGGACTAACAATTAAAATTGTTAGAAGTAAAAGGAAGGAATATAAAGTTGGTTTATTTGATCAAGGTTAAAATAGATATATTGTTATCTCTGGTAACCCTTAATGGACTTTTGCTGACATCAGGACTGAAATGACAAGGCTTTATGGATTTTTGTTTGAGATCTCAAGTCCCCTTCTTGTCTGGACAGAAATTATCAAAAAGCTGGTCTACTTGCTGGCTCTTCATTCTGCCATAGTTGACAGATCTTTGTTTATAGATAAGAGAAGGGATATGGGAAGAAGAGACCATTTGTTATATTTTAAGAGAAGGCGATAAGTTACTAAAATTGTTTTCATTTTTTGATGAAGGTGGGAAGTCACTTCTTTATATATTTTTCTTTTTCTTTACTATATTCTTCTTTCTTTCTTTCTTTCTTTCTTTTTCTTTCCTATTTCTATTTCTTCCTTTTTTCCTTTCTTTTCTGCACCTTCTCTTTCTTTTTATTCTTTTTTCAGTTTGTATGAGTTTTTATTGTTGTAATTATAATCTTTAATAAAATTACTGTATATAAAAAGGAACAGCTGATTAGCAGACCTAGTTCTGCAGAGATCCTCATCAACTTAGCTGCAGGCACCACCATTGTCACCTCAACAATCCCACTGGTGTAATCTTGCAGCAGCAGATACACCAGATGGATGACAGGCTCTCTTCCTGGTCTGTCTGGGAGCTGATGGTCTTCTTTCTGTCAGGCTTCCAGCAAATTGCAGCCTGCAGTCAGTGTTCCTATATTATTAAATTATGTTCCTGTATAGACCCATCTACTCAAGGCAAGTGAAATCAGGCATGACTGATTAGCAGCCCACAGTCTTGCAGAGACCCCTCACTCAGGGCAACAGCAGGATCAGCATGATTTTCTTCTATTTCTGTGATTCTTTGTTTTACAATAGTGTCTCCTCTTTTTTAATTTTTTAATAAGCTTATAACAGAGCTGGAGATCCTGCTGGTTTTACTATGAGGAAGTTTGGTTGGGTTAAGCCTTTGTGCTAAGGCTATATTATACGCGAAGGCTACACTTATTTGTTGAATAAACATAATTGGGTGGGATCACACAACTAAATCAAAACTAAACAAAGCATAATATAGCTTAGCACATTATGTGAATTGGTCCAGAGAGAATTAACAGAAGTTTAAATCAAAATCCTATATATGTCAAAATGTGTGTTTTGGATTGCAGCCTTTTTTACCTGCCTGCTTAAAAAATACCCCCCTCCCTTTTTTTTTTGAATATCACAACATTGGCTTTTTAGATGGGCAGAAGGAAGGAGCTACTTCAAAGGCAATATTCACCTGTGCTCATTTTAAAATATTTGTTTAAGTATAGGTAGGAATATGTTAAATCTTGTTCTTTTCTGGCAGGCTACTTTGTAAAACCTGTCTGAGTAGTTTCCCTCCCCCCCTTACTTCAACTAAAATTATTCAATTACATCCAACTTTACTAATAACATGGTAGCAAGTAGCAGTTTATAGCTGGTACTGGGGAAATCCAGTTTCAAGTTTATTTTCATGGAAGCTCATGGAGTGACTTTGGGCTAGTCACATTCTCAGTCCATTCTGCTTCACAAGGTGGTGGTTGTGGGGAAAAATAAGGAGGAAGTGCTACGTGAAGTACCTTTTGCTCTTGAAAGGAAGGCGGGCTGTACATCTAACAATTCATTCTTCACTACAAATGTAAACATTCTATGCAGCTTTCAAGAACTGATGATTATAACAAGCAAAATCATAGCACCCTCTGTTGTTAGAAGAGTGGCATTTTAAAAGAAATTTGCTATTACTCAAAAAACAGCAAAAATAAAATGTAAGCATAAAAATAAAATAAAAATAAAAAGTGCCCTGCCTCATGTTAAACTCTACTACAGCTGCTTTTGGGATATAGCCTTTAACATGCTACAGAAATCTGGTGTGACCCTTGCACCACCCAGAATTGCCTTCCTTAAGCCATGAATCATGATTTACAAATCCCAATGGCTGGGTTTACCTAACAGTCACCAAAAATGAGCAGTGCCGTTGCTTGGTGCATGTACTGTTGGCTGTTGACTACAGTTGTTGTATGTTATTTCCTCGGTAACTGCTTGCTTTCTTGTTTTACACTCCTTGTTGTGACTTTTGCTGTGATAGAGGCAGAATACTTTCTTCATACTCTGGTTTCACAAATATTTATTCATACTCTCGTAACAGCAGAATAATATCTGCATTCCTTTTGTTTTATTTGCATAGCAAAGTAGCCTGCTTGATTGCACACACTTGTATTCACTGCTCCTATAACATATTCCTACAGTGAAAATAGATATGTACTCTATCTATGCAAATCCTTTCTGTTTAGGAAAGCCATAGTATGTACAAGCATATCTGTATCTGAGTTGCAAAGTGGTGTTTTTTCTAACAAATGGCTAACTTGCAGTAGTATTCACTGCCAAGAATTTGCCCAATGATAATTTTGGAGTTCATGGCCTTCCTGAACTGTAAAAGTCAATGATTGGTAGTTGGGTCAATGGCATTCAGAGTATTATCACTGAACAAAAACAAAAACCCTTGCTTGTAGTGTGATCAAATACAAACTTATAAATAAGAGCTGTGTGGGTTGAAAGGATTAAAAGTTTTACTCAGTGCTTTTCTCTCACATAGACCATGAAGTCCAGGCTGTGGAATTGTGGACTGTAATATTCCATGATTAGGTATGGGTAGATTCTGCAATCGTGCAGCCTGCTGTCTTGTAGGGATAGGCAACTACAAACCCTTCACAGCATGATAATCAACATGCATTCTGCAGATGAAGGATTGTTCCCTCATAGGGGATGAAGTATTGAGATTGCTGCCTCTGTTCCCAAACTGTCTTGGATGATTGTGGTAAGCCCCAATTAAGCTTGGCTTGTTGGCTAAGCCATAGCTGGATGACTTCACATATCACTCTAAGCCATAAAACAGTGCTTACAAAGCATAATGCTGGGTTCACATAATACATTAAGTCAAACCATCCAAAAAATATGTTTAGGACAATAAGTCCATCTGTCTACTAGCTGTTTCTACAAATCCATTTTATCTGCAAAAGAGGTCAGGCCTGTGACCGCCCCCCTCCTTTTTTTTAATCAAGGGCTAGGATAAAAGTGGCCCACAGAAAAAATCAATTGAGGACTTTATACAATTATTAATTTATCATATTACTTCATTACATTATATATTCTTTATATTTTAAATTTTGCAAATATTACAGTGCTTTTTATTATAATGACCATGCAGGCATATTACCTCTTCTAAAGCTCTGTGGCTACTCAGAGTGAGATCACTATCATTGATCAGAGAAGCAGGTGAAGGTAGTTTTATCAGGTATATTGTTCCTGATGCAGAAAACAGGAAGGTTAGGATTATGGAAATGAAGATTCATCATCCTGTTTTTCTAAGCAATGATTTCCATTCTTTCAGTAAAGTGCAATGGATTTTTTTTTTTAATCTATTAGTGCTGTCTAGGCCAGATGATTACTGATGTTTACTCCAGTATTGTAATTTGGTTTCAGAAGTGAGCAGAGAATTGACAAAGAAACTTGAGTAAAAATAAAGTGATGGCATCTCAAATTGAGGAAAAGCCTACATTATTTTGTTACAAGTTAAAATAGAGTTCCACCCATCATTCTTGTTTTGTATCGGCTGTACTAATCTAGGAATGCAGTAGTCAGGTAGTGGGTGTGAAATACAACATTCCAAAGGGATTAATATTATTACCCTTTGTCCCTTGCTCTCAACTAGGGAGAGGTGCATTTGGCACTACAGTATCCAACAGTAGAACAAGGGTCTTAAAAACCCCTCTATATACTGAATTTCAATGCAGAGTGGGAGTGAATGTTTTAATGATGAGTACATATGTGTTATGGGCTTGTTGAATCATAGAGGTAGAAATGGCCATTGAGTCTATTCCCACTGTTTGGGGCAAGAATCCAAATTAAAACTGCCATGACAGATAACTATCTAGCCTCTGCTTAAACATATCCAGGGAAGGGAAGCTCACCATATTCTGGATAATTACTTTCCAGTCAGATTCTTTCAGAATCTGCCTTCCTATAACTCGGTGTTTCTCAAACTTGGGAGCTTTTAAGATGTGTGGACTTCAACTCCCAGAATTCCCCAGTCAGCATTAAAGTTCCCAAGGTTGAGAAATACTGCTATATCTGAAATTCATTATTCCATGTCCTGCATTCTGGAAATGAGAGAATTCCTATTGAAAAAGCTGATATTGATTTTCTGTGTGACCTCCATTCAGCTCTTTGAATAATGACTAATATTCTCCTTCATTATTCTCTTCTCAAGTTTAAACATCCCCATTTTGTTCAATTTCCTTTTACAGTTCAATTTCTAATTCCCAAACCATCTTGTTGGCCTTCTCTGAACCTATTCCAATTTATCTGAATCCTTCTCAAAGTATGCCCAGAATTCTCAAAGTCAGGACTAACCATTTCAGAATAAAACTGGCCTTCTAGCTTGTTTTGATTTATATGGTTACCCCCTTGTCATTAAAAACAGCAAATAATAAAACAAAACAAATTAAAAACATATTGCACCTAAGACAGTTCATACATTTAGACAATTAAAATGGGTCCCTGATGCAGTACCTGCAGGAACAGCCAGTTCTTCAAGGCCTTTCAAAAGGCAGGCAGTTGGGCCATATGGATCTAAAGAGCAGGTGTGGTGACCAAGAAGCTACATCTCCTGGCTCCCTCAATTTGATACGAGAGATGGTACCCAGACCTTCCCAACCCTGTCAGATAGCTTCAGACAGGCAGTTAATCAGATACAGGCAGTTCCACAGGGGACTGTGACCACCAGCATCTTGAAATGCACTCAGAAGACCACTGGCAACCAGTGCTACTTGCATAGTAGCAGTGTTAAATAGGCATACCAAGATGCATCCATAACTACTTGAGCCATTGCATTCAGGACCAGCTGAGCCTTCCAAGTGGTCTTCAAAAGTGGTCCATGTAAATTGCATTGCACCAGATGCAAGGTGACCAAGACATGAGGCTGATCCTGGAAGGGGTGCAAAGATTGCTGTTAGCCCTGCAAGGTAGTCCAGTCAAGCAGCACAACCATGAGTATTAGCTTTATTGTAAAGTTACATTAATCGAATCTTGCAAGACTGAAAGTATTTCTCCCCTCATTTCCTTTTACTCTCTTGAAAACTAGGGATGGTCCCTTCTGAAACTTTTCCCATGCCATCCCCCCTTCTGTGGGCTGACACATCTTTTACATGCTGGTTGTCCCATCTGTTGCTCTCCCTCCTATATGCCAAAGCCATTCCCACATACCATTACATTGGCTCCCTCCTAGCCATGGCTGCCACCTGCTTTTTGAGCAGGTGGCAGGAATCAGCAGTGTAACCCATCTAGAACCAAAAAAGGCTGGATCTCTGCCCCCTACCAACACCAACTGAACAGGCCCTAGAGAAAGGAGGACAGCCATCCTAATACTATGCCTCCCACTCCCAACCCTTTATGCTGGTCCAGAAGAATGCCATGATTGATGGTATCTCAAGCTGTTGAGAAATCAAGGAGGGCCAGGATGGATGCACAGCCCCTAGGTAGTCACTAAGTATGATCAATGCCAATTCAGTACTGTGCCTAGGCCTGAAACCCAGAGGGGTTTCCTCCTCTGGGGCCCTCTCAACCTGCAGCCTGACTACCTTCTCAACAACCTTCTTCTTTTTGATCCATGTCCAAGCTTGGACATGGATCAAAAATTATTCAGCCCTGTTGGTTCCAGTGATGGCTTCTTGAGGAGGAGACAGAACCCAGCTGGAACCATCTCCTCATTTAAGGATGAATTCAACACTGCTTTTCCCCAGTGACATGTCATCTTCCAATGTGCCTTAACAGGAACATGAATTTAATAGTGGCTCTGTTCACAACTCTGAGGAGCCTGTCCATTTCCCTGGGATCAACAGGCTGAAGCTCTTACCTAACCAAGCCAGACTATGTCCGGGATCAGACTGAGTCTTCAGATTCAGAAGCTAAAGAGGTGAACCACTCTGAGTTTCATCATGCACCACAGGAATTAGCTGAAGAGAGGACACCTGAGGAGATGCAGGGGCAAGCTGAGTCACCTGATCCAGAACCTGAGCTAGGCAAGACCCTAAGCCCAGCAACACATTGCAAATGAAGAAGAGAAGAACAAGGAAGTCAAGCGATCTACCTGACAGAAGGAAGTGTGATTCAGTTTTTTTGTAAGGGCTATATAAAGAAAACTGGCTAGATTGGCTCTTTATGGCAATAAACGTTCCATTCCCTGATTGCTTGCAACTCTATTTGTTTTGGATTTCTTACATTACCTGACTGAACTCTGGACTGGAACCTTACCACTCTTGGATCATTTCTGAACTGACATTTTGTCTCTTGGACTATCTGAAAAGTAAGCTTTTGTATTTGCATTGTCTAAGCAGAAAATATGCAGTTTGCAATGTTTTCAGTTATTACAGTCAAAAATGTAAGACTGCAGTAAATAGAGAATGTACCAGAAGCTAACTGCATGCATGTTTAGTTGCACAGAAGAGACCATACTTCAGTCAACTCAGTAGATACTGCACAGCCAAATCCCACACAGAGTGGATCTGAACAATTTTGCTGGATAGATGCCTTGAATAATCCTCCCAACAAATCTTCTCCTCAGATGATCCTGTGACTGATCCTTCCCTTAGAGGGACTAGGGCTCTAAACAGGGCTGCCAAATGGCAACCCATGGATGCCATTATAGGAGATAAGTAATTATGTTTTGCTGTTCTTATTGCAGGGTATAATCCTTAATGAAAGGTCTTACCATATTCAATAGGACTTACTCTTCATCTCTCTCTAGTGGCTGTCTAGGCATCTCTTCTGGCTCATCTTGCAGAGTTCCTCTGAAAACCAGAGATCTTCTGGGGTCCACATGTGGGGAGAGGCTGCAGAGGGTAACCTGATCTAAGGCTGTTTCACCCCATCATTCCAGTTGTGACTAAAGCCTCATTTGAACTGTACATTTGAACCTTGAGAACTTCACTAAGCTCCTTTTGGAACCCAGCAGTGTCCATTAGACATCTGGGGTAGATTGAACAAATTGGGTTCATTCCCAGTGGAGTCCATTAGGCGTCTCTGGGTAGCGAGTAGTTGTGGAGAGTTCCAAAGCAATCAAAGAGTGATCTGACCATGATAAGGGACTAATATCAGCATCCTCCAACTCCAGTTCTTGTTGCCACTTCCATTAGGGAATAAACATCCATTGTGTAACCCTCACTATGTGCTAGGCAGTTGATGATTTGTGTCAAGTCCATGACTGCCATGATGGTCATTAACTCTGGAGCCACTTCAGACTACACACCCAGAAAAGGCACACTTAGAACAGGCCTGGGAAATCGAACTGCCAAACTAGCCACAGCATCAGGCAGCTGCCAACTCCCAAAAAGAAGGCTAGACAAGAAAAAAGTTTAGACACAAATGTTTTATAGTACCTGTATTTTCAAACCAATGTATTCAAAGATATAAATCCTATTAATTTGTTTGTCTTTGTCTAACCTTGGGACCCCAGACTCCAGACTGGATGAGAGCCAGGTGCAGAACTGGAGGGAGGAAAGAGGTGGTTGGAGTCAGAGGAGTGTGTATAGGAGAAGGGTAGGGTTGGGTTGGAGGACGTACAGTATATTGTTCAAATGTGTATTGTTTGGATATATATTATCCAAATGTAGCTGCCAGGTATAGTGAGAGTGGTTAAAACTGATTGTCTGGTGCAGGCCTGGGTGATTGAGAGGGGACTTTAATTCATCTTGGGGACATTGACACAGAAGTAGTACAGTATTGAAGGGTGAGGTGAGTATGATGAGAAATGGCAGGGTGTGGGGGCAAGCCATTCCAGAGCAAGAGAAATTTGAAAGTTGGTTTCAATCTATTTTAGGGTCTCTAATCTCACCTCACAGGCCAGCATCTGGATTGCTTGGCACCCCAGGCTGAGGCTGATGGTTTTGAATGCCAGATGTGTAATCTGATGAAACTGTGAATAAGAGGACATGTGTCATTGAAAACCTGGTTGGACAAGGAGAAGGAATACCTCTCAAAGATCGGTCCAGCCAGGTTTCCTGTAGTGCATAGTCATGACTACAAGGCAGGGGAGGTAGACTAGCAATCATGTACTGGGAGACCTTGGCAGTTGTGAGAAGCATTGTTCCACAGGTGGCCGGCTTTGAGGGTGTACTTGTGAGGCTGGGCCTGAGGAATAGGCTGTGGGAGCTGCTATCATCTTAACAGCATCCTTTCCTAAGCTATTCAATTACTTTTTAGGGTGATTGTGGATTTGCCCATTGCATTAGTCCTGGGTGATTTTAACTACCCCTCACAAGGTTCAGAGATTGCTTGAGCACTGATAGCTACCATGACAAATGCAGGATAGTACCAGGTCATCATGGCTCCAACCCATAAACCTGGCTATACAGTACATTGGACCTGGTCTTTACTTCAGAGCCCATGAAACATGATCTGGTGTTGGGAGAGATTTCTATCAGTCCATTGCCATGGACAGATCAACTCCTTGTGATCAAGGGGTTGACCAGAACTGCTAGCCTCCACACAGAAGATATGCTAATTTGGATGGCCTGCCCTGGGCACCTGAAGGATAAAAAGAGTTTCAACTGAAAGATACCAAGTGACAACAAAACAAATGGAACAATAATATAAATACAGTGTTGAAATGTTCCAGGCATCTTTCCAACTACTTCATTCCCTAGAGCTCCTCAGAGGACCAAGGAGCCACCCAGGATCAGCTAATGCAGAGAGGCTACTCAGAAGCACTCCCATCTAATGCCCTGCTCTCTTCCATATTTTACAGGCTAACTAAACAGTCAACATAATTTATTTATTTATTTTATTTATCAAATTTTATTACCACCCATCTCCTCCCAAAGGGGGGACTCTGGGCAGTTTACAACAAAAGCAAAGTTTAAAATTCAGTGCCATTAAATACAATAAACATGAATATAAAATAAACAGTAAAAATATAAAATGTAATAAAATGTTGTAAGCCTCCCAGAGTCACTTGCTGAGATGGGTGGCTATAGAAATCAAATAAATAAATAAATAAATAAATAATAAAAATAAAATCCAGATGGCTAAGTTTTCATCTCAACCTGTGAGTATAAAGGGCCCTTCTAGGGCATTAGCCATCCCCAAGGAAGACTGTTCCCCTTCCTGCTTCAGGCATGCTGACAGAACCAGGTTTTTAATTTTTTACAGAAGTCCAGGAGCGAGGGGGCCTGTCTCATCTCTGGGGGAAGAATTGTGTTCCAGATCCCCACATGCCATCTAGAAACCTCTGGGTCCATTCCTTCACAGCCTGATACATCTTGGAATGTCTGAACATCTTGTGCTTAGGTATGCACACTCATATGTCATTTTCAATGAGTGTGACACTTCCACTCTTTAATGTCTGCTCATTAACTAATCCTATAACAGTGGCAGGCTTTTCATCAACACTTCAACACTAAGATCATCCACCTGTGCAATTAGATATGTGGAGTATCCTGCCTGTAAGCAGATACCGGGAGAGGTTGAATTATCTTCTGTTCTTGGTATTATTAATTTGCCAGTAAGCAAAATTCAGCTTCTGAACCACTGTGCTGCTGAGAGTCAAAGGGAAGCTATTACTCCAAGAAGACACAATTTTCATGAATTGTGTGTATTGGAAACCTACATGATTTAGAGGCTGTTTGACTATAATTCCAAAGCTGCTTATAGTTAATATTTTATTGGAAGAAGTTTCTCAATTATCATGCCCAAGATTTGTCCTAGTGAAGTCTATAGAAAGCATGTCATTGGTTTTAAGTGCCTCAGTATCACTCTATTCCAGTGGTCTAATGTTGCAAGTTAATTAAACAGGCTATCATCTGGGATAAGCTCCCACACTGCAGTCA
Organism: Candoia aspera; assembly: GCF_035149785.1. Taxonomy (NCBI): domain Eukaryota; kingdom Metazoa; phylum Chordata; class Lepidosauria; order Squamata; family Candoiidae; genus Candoia; species Candoia aspera. The sequence continues at coordinate 143,798,382 of NC_086155.1, forward strand.
GTCAGTTAGCATCCTTGAGTGGTGACTCCTATAGCATCTTTATATTCTTTACTAAGTAAACAGCTAATATTTACTAAACTGAGGAAAAAATAAAACAAAGCCTGTTCTGAAAGAAAATGATACTTGAAAAAAATTGTCCATTACATTTTTCAGTACCTCAGATAACTGAAACCAGAGAGTGTGTTAAACATTGTTCTAAAATTACATATCATCTATTTAATTGACATGAAGTGGAGAATCTCACTCTAAGACTGGATAGTGCCCACCTTCCTGAGAGCTCTGGGTGCCTATAGAGTTGTCATTTCAATATGCATCATGCACCTTGAAGCAGTGGGGCTCAGCTGATTTTGCTTCTACCTAGTCTTTCCCAACAAGAACTGTGAGAGGAATGAAGTCTCTGGGACCTTTCAACTTGTTGGAAGTTCTGGCAAATCCAGCATGCCTCATTTGCATGTGAATTAACATGTAAATTAAATTATCCCACAATGCAACTCTGAGGAAGCTGTTGCCACTTCCACTTCCTCTTCCTCTTTTCCTTCTTCTCCAGCAGAAGCAAGCACATGGATGTATGCTGCTCTCCTCCATTCTGGGCACCATGTGGTGGGCCTAGAATTCCCCTTTCTTCCACGCAGCTCTTGGCAGCTGTAGGGCTGAGAGTTTAGCACAAAACTATGTAATTAGAAAGAAAAGAAGAACAAAGGAACTTCATCTTTTTCACCAAGATGGATGTAGCAGAAGCAACAATAAAGTCAGTAAGAAATTCTTTTACTTCTTAACCTAATCTGTCTAAGCGTGTGATTCTTTATGCTTGGGAGGGCTGAGTGTGTAAGATTAATAACCTGTATTTCTCTGGCATGCTCACTGAAGCTATTTTAAAGATAATCTTTTTCTGTGCCAGCTTCTCAGCTGCGTTATAAGCTCTGCTCCATTTCAGTGGTTCTAGCAGGCCACTGAATTGGCTTCACAACTTTCTGACAGTTCCTTGAAACAGTGGCTCATGATACCTGCTTTGGCAGTCCCTTGCTTTTCCAGGTGAAAGGCAAAACAGATGCAGCTTCCAGAATGAGGAGGGGCATCACCTAAGGCATTCATAGGCCAGGTGAGGTCCACAAGTCAGAAGACTTCTGTATTTCTGCACACTGTTTCGGTTGTCAGATTGAACTCATGAGAAGGAATAAGCAGTCCCGCTTCCTTCTTCTCATGCATTCAGTTGACTCTACAGAGAAGCTACAGTGTTGTCATTGTATCCAGTTAAAGTTCTCCCTCTACTTGGACATCCTGATTTTTCATGATTTCCAGTCAGATAGAGGAATACAAATACATTCTTTGCTAATTTTTGTAGTTGTAAAGGAAAGGGGAAAAATCGCTGTCACCTACAAGTTCATTGTAAAAGGTCTTACAGCATTTTGTTAGGTACTGTTATAACTCTACAAAGGTAGTTCAAACTTAGTGAACATAGTACGGAAGCATTTAATATTTTGTTCTGTTGTATTCTGTAATAATCTGTGATATTTTGTAATAACCTAATACAATACTACACATGTAGTAGTCTTGTAGCACAATTAAGTAACATGTGTACTTAGGAAGACTGTCCAATAAACACAGTAGCTTATTTCTAAAGAAACAATAATAGAATCAGGCTGCATAAAATTAAGGTTGGGCAGTTTATATAACAATAATTGGTTATTTAACATTTCGCAGATTGGCATGGTCCGTATTTATATACATAGATGTTTTGGAGCTTGCATGTAAAAATGCTATTATCTATTAATGTCTGATGTGCAGCAGTTCTGGGTAGCCGTGTTACACTGCACTGAAAAACTGAAAGATGCTCAGATGGCATGTTTGGCATATGGATTATTTTCACTGTAGTGAACATCAGACTCATAGTCAGAAAAAGAACATCTCATATATTTTTATGGTTTATTGCAGAAATCCAGTTTGTTTATTATTAGATTTCTAGCCCAGCTTCATTTTGTACAACTCCAAGTTCTACCTCCTACTTTCCCCACAACAACAGCCCTGTGAGGTGGGATGGGCTGAGAGAAGGTGTCTTGCCCAAAATCACCCAGCCGGCTTTCATGCCTAAGGGAGAACTTGAACCCAGGCTCCCAGTTTCTGGTTCAGCCTCTTAACCACCACAACAAACTAGCGTTGGTTTTGTGTGCTATATTCAGCGTAGTTTCTCTACAGTGCCTAAACTTTGAGGTGCTGTATAAGACAATAGAAGATTGAGTTCTGTGCACCATACATTGGCTGTGCCATTAATAGATTTGTATAAGGAAAAAAATTCAGTGGATGCAGCCCTTATGATACCCCATATTGTGTTTCTGCTTCTTTTGCAACAGTTAAAGATCCAGAAGTCTGGATGAAATAAAAAGCAGCAGCGCTAATCAAAAGCTTGTGACACTTTCGTCTTTGTGTATGTGTGGTCGGGATCCATTGTGATCCAGCTCTTTATTTATAGCCCGAATGGAATGTTTTGATAGCTCTCCTGGACTACCCAGTTAGAGTTCAGGAAGAATTTGTTCTTACTTAACTTGCTTTTTTTTTTTAATTATCAGCCAGTCTCTGGGAGGGTTAAAAATAATCACCTGCAGTTGAAATGGGACTTGGGAAGTAGGAAGTGCTGTGGCTCAAGCTTCCTGTATAAATAAGTATAGCTTTTCCACAGCTCTTGCATATGTGTGGCGATATGTGCTTTAAGAGATAATGGTAGCATGCTTCTAATAGAAGGGAGGAGATTATTTCTCGTAGTGACGAGAGGGGGGGGGAGATGAGTGTGTTTTCAAGCCCATGCAGCAAGAAAGAAACACGGAAGGAGAGAAAGAAAGGGAGAAATGAAATTGTTTTATTTTTCAGGCTCTGAGCTCTTGCTGGCTGTGACATGTCTTGGAAGTACTGAAATGTGAGTGAAGCTGTTGAAAAGTCCAGTGTCTAAGAGGGAACCCTCCTCTCCTTTTTTAAGGTATGCCAGAAAGACCTGCATTTCTTAAGAGCAAGGATTGCTAATTCAGGGCTATGTATTTTTTTTTTTATTTTCAGATGAGGGAGCGCAATATCTGCTCAACAGTTTTAGATAGCTAGCATGTTTCTGTTTAATCCAAACTTAAACTGCTGCTAGTGTTGTTCTAAGAAAACTGAGACAAAAATATTGCTTTCAGGTGTTCGGTGCCAGAGTTCAAGCTGTAACAAAATTGTGTGTCTGTGTAAATATGTGTGTTTTGTGTGTGTGTGTATATCTCTCAAAAAGAATGATGCTGATTTGATCAGTACAGCATTTTAAAAGAGTAATTTTATCTGTGTGGAAGATGAAACTCAAATGGCTAAGGTTACAGACTCGTCCATTTGAAATGGAAACTTAATTTATGCAAAAAGATAATATAAAAGGGACTAATGAGAGGGTCTGTTTGAAAACATACACATTTGTTGTGGCTTGTTGGATATAATTGGTGGTACAGCTTTATCTGCATCTTGTCTGTGAAAAAAATCACCAGTTTATAGGGACATTGTATTTGTTCAGTAATTTAGAAAGTACAATGGTAAGGTGGCAAATATTGAATGTGTAGTATACGGAAGGTTGTCTTTTAACATAGATTAAGCAGAAAATGAAATGTGTGTCTACATATTTATAGACATCTTGGAAAGCATGTCCTTGTACGGTGGTCTCAGTGCAAAGTGGTTGTTTCTGCTTTGCCTTTGAAAGATTGTTGTGTGTCATAAAAGAGCTAATAAACCCTCAGGCTTTAATTGCAGTTAAGTACTTTGGAAAATTTGAAAAATAGTTGCGTACAATGTGTTTTCTACAATGTACCATGGTTTACTTCTGGAAACACGGTTTCAGTGACTTTGTGGAGTTTATGCTTGTGGAATTTTGGTTCTCTCACATTCATCTTAGCCTTGCTGAGACGACCCAAACTGGATGCCTGCATAAGTAAGAGGGATTTGGTATGATACCTGCTGGCACTTTCACAATCTTCAGGCATTAATTGTAACCCCTGCTCTGAATGTTACCTGCCGTTTCTGCGCAGTAGAGAATATGTGTTCAGTGTTTACCTTCACTGGCTGAATGTTTGCATAGACTATTCCCAGCAGAAACTGAGTGTCAGAGGCAGGGTTCTGGGTAAGGTCCTCACCCACTATTGTATGTTCCTCCTTATTTGCATTTGAAAATCAGCAATGCTCCCAAGGCTTACTTTAGATCCGTTTTTTCCCCACAAGCAGTCCTCCAGCACAGGGTGGGACAGGTCAGGTCTCATTAGCTGGCAAATAAAGGGTTTGGAGAGGTAAAAATGACAATGTCTTGTGACCAGTTCTAATCACAACCGTGGGGCTGGAAACAAGTGAGGCAGACTGATCGAAGGACTGGTTCTAGCTGACAGTTCAGGCAGGGTCCATGATGGATATTCTCCCAATGCAACCTTGCTTCTTGTCTTTTTTTCTGCTCTGAAACCAGATGAATGACAATCACTGGTAAATGGCTGGAAGAGTTTAGTGTAGTTTCTTGCACTCCTTCAGATTTCCAAGGCAAGCTGAATACAGAAGTTCTATCTGAGAACATGCCCTTTGTGAATATTACCATTAACTCTGGAACTTGGAACTTTTCATGTCCTCCCTTCCTCACCCCTGCATGAGCTGGATTTTTTGAGCTTTCCCTATTACTCCTTTGCTTTCAGTAGAGATATGCTAATATTAGTAAGTTCCACACTGCATGGTAGTGACCAAAGATAAAACTACAAAGTGAAGTCCTTAATCATCTGTAGACATGCTAAGGACTTTGGAATATTGAGATATGAAGAGCACTGACTTTTTCTGTTAAACTGTGGCTAATAGCCTGCAATCAGTAAACTTGACTGAGCTAATTTTCATTCAGGTGCAAAACTGGAAACTGGATCAGCTTTGCCAGTTACCTTGAATAACAGATGGGATTTTTTTTTTCTTTTTGCATGTGATTCAGATTTGTGTTTATTTTGGTAGAACTAAGGAAGAAAGCATGAACTGAAAAAAGACTAAAGCCTGTATGAACTGAAGGAGACATTGTTACAGATAATAATATAATCATGGTTAAAAGAGGCCATTTAGGCTAACAAGTCCAACACTGCTCAGTGCAGGAATACAAATTAAAGCATTCCCAGCAAATTGTTGTCTAGCCTCCACTTGAACACATCCATAACTGACTATGGAACCTCCTTTGCCTCTGAATAAGACAAGAAGCTTGGAATTTTCTCAAAGAGGTTTTTTTCTAAAAAAAATTTCAACCATGAGAATTAGAAACTCACACAGCTGAATTATCTTAATGTGCTAGGCTAGATTTTTTCAGACTCCTAATTTATTGGTTATAAGCAAGAATGGTAGTGCACACTGCCTTATCACTGCCACCTGGTTCCTCCTGCAAGTGGGAGTCACTAAATTAAGCATAATGTTGTGGCTCAGTCTAGACATTGGCTTCAGTCCTCTTGAAAGTTTGGTGCATAGGAACAACAGAACTTACAGAAATAGGATACAGAGAACCCAACTGAGGTGAAGGCAAGTATTCTTAAACAGTAAATCCATATTTATTTTATTCTCTGCTGATGTTGCTGAACACAAGAATCTGGAGATCCCCTGTACTTTCAAGTCTCATTAAAAGGCAATTCTGAGTATTGTTGAGTAGTAGATAAGTTAGCAGTGTTCCAAATGTTGACTTAGTTGTCTATGCCAAATAACTTTGTGCTAAGAGTTCACTGTCTTTGTTTTTCATATATAAGGTACTTTCAGGAGGGACTTAGCGGTCTTTACTGTATAGTAACAAGGAAGTATAAAACTAAAGTTTAATTTGAAAATGATATGTATATTGGTCATGTTCCTATCCTGATACAATCCTTTGTTTGAATGCCAAAGCATAAAATGTATGTGGTTTTGGTAAACTGCTTTACTTTAACTACTGTGGTAGTTCCAAATTCTTATATGATGAATGATAGGCTAAACTTTCCGTTGGTATAATGAAAGCAGCCTATAGCTGAGTGCTGTAGGAAAGACTGTATGATCAGAAAATGTTTCAAGCTGTAGATCAAGTTTTGGTAACTTTTGGGCTAAATGTATCTTTTCCTACAGCCTCAGAACCCCCTCTTCACTTTCCTGTGAAAATTGGTGAAAATAAAGTTTGCCCCTGGTTTCAGCAGCAAGCTACATCATCATCCAATTATTCTGCACATTTAGTCTGTTAGATTGCATTCTAATGCTAATGAAAGAGATGAGATTAAAGTGTTTTGATCCTATAATTTTTCTTTTGTTTTTCTTTCTCTTCAGTTGGCTTATATTAATACACCAAGCCCAATTTAGCAGTTGGGGAATTTAATCAGATTTTTATCATGATTTAGAACAGGACAGGGTAATGTTTTGGTGTAATTTGAATAAATGAGTGATTAATCAGCTAGATAATTAGTAGTGGGGGATATTTTTGCCCATGCCTCTTTTTCTTTGGCCCTGCCCACTGTTTGACATTTAGTACAAGACTGAATATGGCTCTTGGCACAAAGGAACACTGCAGTCTCTGCTTTGATAAATGCTGTTCTTTTGTTCCATAAGTTTCGATTCGGTAAATCAGTTAGTGAACCTTAACAGTATTATTGACCTTTATCTGGAGACACTAGCATTTATGATATCCATAAGACTTGGCATAGATAATAACTACATTCCTTTCCAATACCACAGTGCCCTGTCTTTCCTACAAAGATTTTCAAGGTTTGGTCCAGACTGAATGCAATGTTTTTGTTGTCTACCTTCATTTTCCTCTACTTCTTACCACACTAAAGCTAGTGGAAATGATTCCACTGAATTTTGTGAGAAGAACATAAAGCTACCACAAAATCCTTGAACATGGATTTTGGAAGGACAAGGACCTTTGTTCTTGCTTACTCCCGATATTTTACAGAAGTAAAATTTTGTGGATCATTGAGTTAAGCTTTTTATTTACTGCAAGGCTCTTTGCATTGTTTTGGAACTGTTATTGTTATCTTTTGTGTCTTGAGGAAAGAGGTGATGGTGGTCACAAAGAGGCATGATGGAATGGTAGACTTATTTTTATAAGCTAAAAAAGATGGTGGTGTGATTTTGTATCCAAGCTCACTCCCACTTAACAATATTGACATTTCAATATTGAAAAGCCGAGGAATGGTGTATTGTTTTGTCTCTTTTCCTCTGCTCTAGTCAGGGGGTTAATGACACAGCCTTTAGAAATATACAAATATGAGCCATCCATTAAGAAGATTGCTCTCCCTGGGAAAGAGGCAGGAGAATGTTGCCTAAGTACATGGGCAATGTATTATTCCCACTTTAGAATGAAGTTAGTGACTTGAGAATGCTTCTGTATCCTACTCCTGCTCTTATGCAATTTATTTGACTGCTTTTATGTACAGCTGCTCTACTCCTGTCAGATTAATACAATTTAGTTTCCTTGAATGTAGCAAAACAGTGTTAGACCATCTGTAAAACTTGCCATTCCTTGATTGCCTTGATGATGTAGTTACAATTGTACGTTTTTATTTTATCTCATTTGAAATGGAACTCATTCATTTTATTAACTTACAGAATTCTGGTCAGTGACTGTAATAAAGAACTACGCTATACTTCTGCTTTTGGCTAGTTGAATGAGGTGGCAAATGGTGTCTGCAAATACTTTTTACCAGCATATATTAGTATACCAGCTGCATTTTTACAGATAGGGCTGATCTATCTATTGTCAATCTTGCCCTATTTACGTTCAGAAGCCATGCGCTCATATTTAAAATGGATTTTCTCTGCAATGACACTGTGCCTTTGAAAAGGGTCTGGAGGTATCTAAACTCCTGGAGAGAAATTTTCAACAGGCATAGGATACATACAGTGTATAAGGGTACTCCATGCAAAAACTATTAATACCACTGATTGAAAACCATTTTGCATTAAATCCATTTTTTCTTTATCCCCAAATCAGGTAACTGTTGAGAATATTCATTACAAAGGGAAGAATATATGAAATGCTGTTTTTGACTCTGGATGATTGCACAGTAAAAACTTTGTCTGGAAAATCCTGACTATTATTTATTAACTTACTGGATCCCATTTGGCTCTAAGTCCAGTTCTAAATTCTAAAACTGACCTTCAGTGCTGAATAATTGTTCCAGTAAATATGGATTGAGGGCTATTAACTTCCCTGTGAATTTTCCCAAGTCTCTGAACAATTCTGGGGACCCTATTTCATCTATCTTCACCTCTGGGAAACTGTGAAATGTTATTTTTAGGGAACCTGATTTCTTCATTTACAGTATAAAGTATTAGAGAAAGACTATATTTTCTCAAAGAAATTTTTCTTTGTGTGTGTATACTAAATAAAACAGCAAGGTAATTATACTAGTGACTTGGCTTGTGTGCTAGCCTATTTTATAGTAGAAAAAGGTCCTTAACAATTAAGAACAATATCCTAGTAGACCACTTTAGGGCTCTTCCACATATCTATTAGCCTTAGTCTCTTACTCAGTTTTGCACCCCTGATTGAATGTTCTCTTTGCTGCTCCTAAGGTCAGAGAGGTTGAGTAAGAAGAGTATAAAAAGGCCACCCACCTGGCTAATGGGGTAGCAGAAAAATTGGGACTCCAGTGAGTGTGCCTTCCTTCCTTTTCCTCACTGTAGTAGTTGTTGTTGTTTTAGCAAGGGAAGAAGTCAGGCAACTATATAGAAAGAACGGTGAAGCTACCACTCAGATCACTCTGAAAGAATAAAGGGATGCCAAGGTCCTCTAGCACTTTGGCTTCAAAAGGAATGGGCAAAGGTTAGGAATGAAAAGTTGAGTATTCACGCCAATGGGAAATTTCTTCTCTGCACTACCAGAACAAACAGTGCAAAAATACCTTTGCAGTGTTTCTTCTGGAGCAGCAGCTGAATCAGAAGTTAACTGCCATAAGATCTGAAATGCACCTGTCGCCACATGATCTTTCATGAACTTCAGAATGGAGTGGAAGAGCTGATGGTGGTGGAATCCAAGAGTGGCTCCTACAAGAGGAAATATTACAGTGTATAGTAAACAGCTTGAGCAGAGATACAGTTATAATGTTATAAGGAACTGCTTCTTGGATGTGAAAATAGGAAATCAGATCAGCAAGCAAGATAACGGTAATTTTAAGACCAAGCGTAATGGATGCAGAAAATCTCAAAAGTTCTAAAATAGCATGCTGGTGTGTGGGAACAACCCTGGGAGACAGGGGGAATAGCCGCAGCCAGGTAAGAGGCAGGTTAGCCTGCAGAAGGAATGTGGGCATGGCAAATGTCTCAGAAGGGACCCTCCCTTGTTTCTTGGACTGTAAAGGCAACCGGGAAGAGATGTACTTTCAGACTTGCAAGATCCTGTTAATGTAACCTTACAACAAAGTAGAGCTAGTACTTCTGGGTGTGCTTCTTGTCTGGACTACCTCGCAAGGCTGACAAATAGCCTTCTCCAATCCTAGAACTTTTCAAACTGTCACAATGGTAATTCCTTGAATTTTCACCTCATATGGCTAGTCTGGGAATTCTGGGAATATATATGTTATAACACATGTAGAAGGCTAGCCTTATGGAAGTGTTATCAACAGTGACTTGGACAAAATGGGTGAAGAGATAATGGATAAGCAATAATGGATTGAAATTGCAGCAAGCTAAAACAAGGCAGCAGCTTCTTTTTTGTTTCCTTATGGCATGGATTTTGTCAATAAATGGTAACTGTTTTTTTTTTTCTGTAGCACTGTTATCCAATCTGATGGAGAGGAGTTTGCTTTGATTTTTCTTTTCAAACGCTGTGTTCCTTCATTAGTTACAACTGTGTTTCTCAATCTTGGCAACTTTAAGCTGTGTGGACTTCAACACCCAGAATTCCCCAGCCAGCTGGCTGGGGAATTCTGGGAGTTGAAGTCCACACAGCTTAAAGTTGCCATGGTTGAGAAACACTGATTTACAAGATTGTCAAGGCAGGTAAGTGTCCTGACTCTCACTGCACAATCATTTTTAAAGTGGGATGCAGGTTCCAGTTCTTCACATAAATCCCAGCATAAGACTTCCTGATGGAATTTCTCCCAAGGGCAAGAAAGTAGGGTCAGCCAAGGAAGTCACACAATAATGAAGAGCTGGGCAAAGGAAGCAAAATTAACTTTCTCTGGTATTTGCAACCATAAAATATGCCATAGAATGTTACAGTTTCTTTGATAAAATACATGGACAGCAAAGTAGAAAATGGAAGCTTTTTCATAGGAAAAAGATGTTTTGGGAAACTGGAGAGCATTTTCAGCCCAGCAGCTTTTGAATATAGATCTAAGTGTTTGTAATGCTGTGGTGCATGTACATATGTTGTTAATTTTCAGTAGGAACAGGTATGTTGTGTATGTCCCGCATCTGCCGACCTTTATTAGATCTCAGCGTCACTTGTACAAAACTGTCCTCCAGAAAAAGAGTATACGTCACTTTGAAAATTGTACACCACTTTGGGATTGTTTTTTTAATTTAGGATGCTATTTTGTTTTGGGTTTGTGCTGGTTTTTATGTTACTACTATTAACGCTCAGTTAATTGGAATCAGGTGGTGTCCAAATTGAATTAAATAAAGTGGGATAAAAAAACATTAATAAAAGAAATGAAAGTGCTTTACTTGGGCACTTTGGCTTTCTTTTCTTTTGATGTGTGTAGGATGATTTCTATCAAAGACATTACTTCTGTCTAATGAAAAGCGAAGTGAACAAGGTCATATGTGGGGTCAGAATTAGTGATTGCCAATTACTGCATAATTGGGCAAATACTCATAATTGAAGTCTTCATTTAGTGTGGTAAAATCAATTAAACTGAATCCATGTCAGGAGAATGGATTCTGTTGGCTTTTAATTCCTCCTTTTTCATAGTTGGTGTGGCAGATCCCTTGAACAAAAAATTGATCTTGGCAGCCATCTCCTTTCACTTTGTTGTATCATTTCTTAGTTATGCATTTGATTCCATTATGCTTCCATTATGGTACAGTTGCTGTGATGCCATAAGATCTCTTTTCTACCTACCTATTCTTAGTTGGTGAGGGATGCTGATATCTTTGATAGGCTGTTTTCTCCTTTTGTTGTAGCTAATGTTATAAAATCCACAAATGTGGCTGGTGCCCAATAATGAAGCCAGGGAATATATAATTAAAGCCTGTATCAGCTCTTAACATTGTTTTATATTCTAGTTGCTCAGCTTTGAAATGGCATACAATGTAGAAGTACAAAAGCAGCATTCTCCTACATGGACCCTACAGAGGTTTGGCATTTTAATCTGTATCATCTCTAGAGAGGGTGATCCAATGTTTCTGGGAGACACCCAAATTGAGGAAAGCTGCTTTAATAGATTGTAGGCCTTTGGCAAGTAACATATTTTGTGCATAACAAAGGTCTTGATGGTAAAAAGGTTTTGAATGCTTGCATCATAGCTAGCACTCAACTTTTTTCTCTTTCCCATTAGTTGTGTTTTATTGCTGCCAAACAATACAAAGTATTATGTATGTTTGGTGCTTTTAAATGGATGAAGCATTAGCATTTGCTTATCTCTTCATCTAGTCTTTCCCAATCTTCTGTTGGGAAATTAATTTTTAAATAGACATAAGACATAATGTTCTTGAAAGATGAGAAAGAAAAACACTGTGTTGCAGTGTTGAAGATAAAACTTCCTGAAACCAATAAAAAAGAAGATTGCTTTAGCATATAGTACTCAGATTTTTAGACTGATGGGTTTTAAAGGTTAAGTAAGTGTAAGTCCTTTAGTCAAATTCTAATTTTCTTGAAAAGTAGGCTGTGGTTTTAACATTAAGAGTTGTAGTACTTAGAATCCCACTCAGACAATGTGCTGAATATTTTTATACACTTTAGCTGTGGAACTAAGCAGGTTTGAGCCTGGCCAATCCCTGGGAGAAAATCATAAAAAAGAATTCCCATGTGCACATATAGAGAAAAAATGTACAATAATGTTATAGATGACGAATTTCAGTGGACAATTCTAATTTAATGCCATTTTCTGAGGAAAGACCTGCTATTGTAAATCATGAATGCCTTGATTAGATAATAAAAACTTAGTGACAGCCAACTAATTAACCCTGGTTGTATATTATATAAGACTGCATCCAGTTGTGTCATTCTACTGATGGAAGAGCATTTATCCACAAAACAAAGAAACATTTGTACACTGATGCCTGTGAGATATCTTAGAACATTCAGTAATGCCAGGATAAAGCAACAGCTTTCCGTTAAGTAGAATGGACAGAAATGCTGATGCTACTGTAGATAAGTGCTGAGTCTACAAAATGAAGCTGTGGCAACTCTGCTGCTGATTTCACTGGAGGCTGACGCCATCTTCTCTTGAAAGTATCTTTATACTGATTAAGATTTCCTGGACATAATTCTGTCTTGTGTCACATGGTCCCCGTACTACAATAATGATGGAAATAGAATTTCACAATGTTCTGATGCTAATTACTGCTTATTGTAAGTTAAGACAAACAAACTTCATGTTTGGACTTTGCATGCTTTATAGTAAGAATGATCTAGGATTGCTGGTTCAGTAATTTCATGGGTCATCCAGATGATACTGTTTTCCCTTACTCATGAGCCTATGTTTGATCTCTGTATTGTTGCAACCCCCACCCCATATAGACTCGCTCCTGACGTCATCAGGAGTCATGGTTGGCTTAAGGGAGGTGTTACTTTTATGTTTATAAGTCAAACATTAGCATATGCTCATGACTTTACAGGGCACAGAATAAGGGAGGCATGGCCAGGAAAAGAGACTGAAGTAGGCAGGAGAAATATGTAGCTCTCCTTTGTACTTTCTGTTATGGTGTGTTCCTTGCTGCGTTTTGCAGAAGTGAACTTTGTGGTTGGTACACCATGGTTCCTCAGTCAACTAAAAATAAAAAGTCTGTGCCATGTGAAACAAAATTTTTATCCAGATATGTGTCAGATGTGGGCTTTTATTTTAGATATATGCTGTTCTGTCAGCCACCCTGAAAAGGTAAAAAATACCTGATTTTAAATGCTGCAGACTATTTCTTTTGTTTGGATTCGGCCTCCCCAATGAGAATTAAACAGATTGGTATAAATCTCAAAAAATGGGTTGAGTAACAGCCAGATGCTGTTTCAAATGTTGAAGCTTTACATATGTTCTTCTGCTGGGATGGAATGTTTAACACAATGTGCTAGCAAGAATTTTAGCACCACAGCTGAAAAACCAGACTTATGTATATTTGGGATGTATCAAGTTGAAAAGAAATTGCAAACCCAAATAAATAAAGCCTTTGATGTGTCAGTGTACTGTTGCTGCTTCACTGATCAGAATAGTTGCAGCAGTTATAGAACAGTAGCTTGTGGATTGTGAGTTTGCTACAAGATGTTGCCAAAATTTCTGGTAATGTCTGAAAGGCGCAGTTTGTTGCCTAAAAGAGCGCAAGAGTTGTTTTTGCATGCAGATAGAGGAAGACAATTACGTTCATAGAAAGAAATTCTGCAACCCAATGACTCTTCATTGTGTAATTCATTTGAAAGCAAGTACAATTGTTAGTTTTTCTGTGCATAAAGATTAATATCTGATAGATGCATACAGTATCTGAAGTAGAAGTAGCTGATTTGTGCCACACAAACAACAATTACTATTTGGTACTTAGATGAATAGTGAGACAGCTGATTACATTTTATTAATAAGAAGTCTGTGTGTATAGGAAACATACCAAACAAATGTGATGTGCAGGGCAAGTTCTTACTTTGCATTAAAATCAATGTGTGTTTTGGCTTCCAGTATTCATGAAGGAAGAATATAATGGGTGGAAGCAAACCAGCTAAGCCATTGGACAAAATGCATTTAATCAAACTGTCCTGAATAGGAGAAATCATCTACATGATCCTGCTTTAAAGCCGCATTTTATTGTCTTGATACTTTGCTAGACCCTTGTCTTTAACTGGCAGGCTTGTAAAATCTTAATGAACTTCAAAGCTGGTTTGCTATTAGACAGGTTTGCTGGCAAGTCAGGCTTCTTAATTATTTAATTTGATTAGGCTTGCTTGCAAATGTTTATGAAGTCTTTAGGCCACTTTTCCATAAAATATATGGTTCTAGAAACTCACCATGTTCAGAGTATAAAACAGCAGCATTAACAGATTTCAAACCAAGCTAGCATTTCAGTAAACCAGCCTTTCTCAGCCTGGCACTCTGCAGATCTTTTGGAATTGCAGTCCCAAAAACTCCGAGCCAGGTCTGCCAAAATATTGGCTGTGAATTTGGGAAATGTTTTATTTATGCATTTATATTTCTTTATAATTTTGATTTATAAGGCTGCCCCAAGTCAAAACTGACTTTGGGAAGCGCAGAGTTAAAAACCCAAGGCAGTACCTAAAAAAGCAAACAAAATAAACAGAAAAGTAAAGTTACGTAACAGGGGAAACACATATCACAAAACAAATAATACATATCAAATGGACAAATCACGTCCTGCTCCAGTGGTTGGGGTAAACGAAGGTTTTAAAGACCTTCTGAAGGCTTGCAGGTTTGAGGCAGTTTGAACTCTGTGGGGAAGCTATTCAAAAGGGCAGGAGCTGTGACAGAATAAAGTGCTTACTAGATCCCACCAGATGACATTGCTTAATTGATGGGACACAAAGACACCCAATCTGTCAGATCTTACAAGGCTGACAGAAATGTCAGAAGAAAAGCTGTCCCATGAAGAGGTATATAGGTGATCACCAGCACCTAGAATTGCATCCAGAAATGTACTGGTAACCATTGCGGTTTGTGTAGCAGAGATGTTACATGGGCACACCAAGATGTATGCGTAGCTGCTTGTGCCACTGCATTCTGATCAGCCATACTTCCAAATGGTCTTCAAGGGCAGCTCTATGTATAGCATATTGCTGCAGTCCACAGATGAAACAGGGCTTCTATTCAGGAGTCTGCAGATACAATCAGCATGGAGAAGAATTGACACTGCCATTCTTAACACCACCATGTAGGCTCAGACCTGAGCTCTTACCAGCGCTTGGTTGGGTCTACTTTTAGTTTTATGCCAACATCACTCCAAGTATCTCTTTAGGCACTACATTTCCCTCAAATTCTTCAAACCAAGAATCTGGTTGGGATTAGCGACTGGAGAGAAGTTGTGCTAGGGCAATTTTATCAAATGCTCTGGCCATATTCCATAGATCAACCAGATATGAGACAAACTGGGTAACCTGGATCCTTCTAGGAAATGCTTCAGTAGGGACACTGGTTGAAGTCATGGGTGTCTTAGTGATATCTGCTCTGATTTGGATCTGGACAGAGTCCATAGCAGATTTGCACAATTTGTAGATGGGAAGGTGTCACATTGATAGATTAAAAATAATTGCAGGCCGCAAAGGAATACCTGGCATGCTGATCAGCTGTTTGGCAGCTAGTGGAGTGGTGTCAGCACTGGAGCTGGTGGTGGTAATGTGGCCTGGAGGCTTTGGAGGTGCTCAACCGTGCGTTTTCTGGGGCAGCAGCAGTGAATTTTGTGGAGTCCTTGGTGCTCTCTGAGCCTTATTAACTTTTAAAAAAGTGTCTGCACATCACACAAGTCTGTTTGGAGGGCTGCATCTTGTGCAGGCCTGGTCTACTGGGATGAGCAGGGCAATGTCTTGTGGAATCATCTGGGATTATTTTGAATTTGTAAAGTCTGAGGAAGTGGCCCATTTTGTCTAGCTGTGGACCATGCTATAGCTTCTATGGCATTTTATGAATAGTTTTGATAGAAAATATTTATTTCTGGTAAATTTACATTGTTGGTTTATCTGAATGAGTTTTCTCCAGCTGAACTGATGAAGGCTGCTGCAGAATTAGGAGGGCCTGTACGTGAGTTATTCTGCACAAAATATAAGTGGGTTAGCCCTATCCAGTGTATTTGACAAACTATGTTGATGAGTAAAACAACAGGTTAAAAGGTGGAGCTGTAGAAGATGTCAGTTTTACATTGCTTAAAATTCTGTTATGTTAAATGTTGGCTTGCAAAATGATTCTCACTGGCACATTCTGATTTATATCTTGTAGAATTGCTGGGTGTTTAAATTGATGTCATCTGCTACTAAGATCTGCTTCAGCACCATGACAGCTGGAATAGCAGAAGTTGGGGAATTACCCTTGGAGTCTTTGGTCACTTGCAAACTGTGCCTGTCTGAATATTCACTGGATAAGATGACTGCTCTTCAGGACTGCAACTGCATTTTTTGTACCTCAGTAAGTATGGGCAGCAACGTATCTAATGCTGAAAGAAAAGAAGGAGCTGAAACACAACCCTGTAACATTAAGTAATAGATTACTACAGTAAGTAAGAATGATATTTTCAATATTATATTCTAAAGCAGGGTAGACAACATGATATTCGTGGTCACCAATGTTTTTGTGCACCAAGTTCTAAACTGGCTCCCTTCATCTTCTTTTATTTTTTTTCAGATACTTATTTTATTTTTTTCAGACACTTTAATTTTTTTAAAAGGAGGCAGAAAACTGGCATCCTGCAAAGCACTGACCTTTCCCATCACCAATAAATGTGCAGTTGGTATTCTTCTGAAAGTTATAATGCTTTATTATACTGAGCAAGGCCTCTAATACTCAGTGCTGTCTACTCTGATTGGTAGCAGAGTTCCAGAGTGTCTGCAGGAGAGCATTCCCTACACACTGCTGACATCTTCTTAATTGTAGATGCTAGAGTTTACGCCTACCGTCCAGCCATGCAGAGCATGTGCTTGTCTGCTGAGCTGTGGATCCTCTTTTTATGCCTACCAACCCACTGCAATGTTGGAGAAAAACCATGTAAAGGGGCTCAGAAATCTGTCCATCCATCTGTCAGTAGGATTACTCTCTGAAAATAGAACAAGCCCAAATTGGGTGTGGCAGAAGTCAATGAAAGAAAAATTGAGTTTGAAAATGGGCAAAATTTGGTCTGAGGCAAAAAAAAAAAAAAGTCTAGAAAAAAAAGTCCTCAAAGGCATCCTCGTGGGATGGACAGTGGCTCGGAATGCTAGCCCCTCTTCCATCCTAGGCCCTTCACCTGCCTCCTGATCACAGAGCATATCCAGCCCCCCACGCCCCACTTCTCAGTGCACATACCTACACAAAAGCACACAGATGCAAGGGGAATACAGAGACATGCACGAAGTGCAATACACTGCTTTGTTATATTGAAGAAAATTACAGATGGCTCCTATGGCTAATGCTGATAAAAGGGTTGGAAAGAACTCCAGAAGCTATGCTCTTCATACTTTCCTAACTAATTTTTGAATTCAGCTCTTTAATCAAAATAGTACAGGTAAGGAATTATTAGCACTCAGATCTATATTTTGTCAGATGTGAAAAAGATTCATCATTCAGTCAGCTAAGATATCAATTGTAATAGTAAATGTATGGGGGAATGTATTGTGAGTAATTCTTAGTAAGCTTTTTTCTACTGGTTGCTAGGGATTTAAGTGGAAGCTGCTAGAGTCCTGCTTGTCAACTTCTCATGATTATCTGATGAGCCACTCCTTGACCACATTGTCATTTATTTGATCAGTCACTGCCTTACGTAATGTTTTTCTACTTACTGTATGTATACAGAGCTCTTCATAACCAGTTTTAGGGTGGTTTCCCACAGGAAAATTAACGTATCAAACAAAACCGCAGTAAAGCAATGCTCTTAATGCTTCAAACAACTGTCAGATCCAAAACGCTCTTCAGTAAAGTAGAATCCAGGTTCTCGTATCACATCAAGAGGACCCAAACATGCGAATGAAGAAGTGCAGTTTAATGGAACTAGTCAACTGAATATGCCTGACATACTTCTAAAGATAGAGAGCCACAACTAAGAAGATACCCTGGTTATTGTCCACAGGCAGGATCATGAGAAGGGTTCTCAGCAAAGATATTAAAGTCTGGACAGTCCCAGACCAGACTGCATCTCAATGGTTATTTAGGTTCAAGCTGGACACCTGCACACATACGCATGTATGTAATCTAAATACTAGGTTTCAGTATTCACACAGATATAATGGGTTCCTCATAAGTTCGGCTCCTTATATCAGTAGCAATTTGTGACATATTGTCATGTTCATCGTTCCAATGGTTTGCATACATCATAACATTTCGCATGTCATGTTTCTGATCCGTGTCTATCATCTGCGGGGTGGGGAATTCCAGCCCTGCCAGGGTGTTATCTCTGTACTGCCCTGAAGGAATGTGTGTTTGGGTTATGACGTGTATTCAAGGTTACTTTCCCAGGCAGATGTGTGAGCCTTGCCAACGCTGGGAGGGGGTGGTTGTGATGCTGGGGTGAGGGGCGGGATCGGCTTGGAGGTGAGGGTTTTTAGTTTGTATTTGGCGCGCTTTTGCTTATTCTCAGCTTTCTTTGTATTTGCATACTATCCTTTCAATAAATCAGTTTTATTCACTAATCCCTGGTGAGACTGAGTTCGTTGGGATAAGGCAATCATTACATAAAGCTGAGAATCATCAAAAAATTTATCCCGCTAGCCCCTAGCCAGGTTACCTGTGACGGGGAGCGCTAGCGATGTCTTTACTACGAGAAGCCGAGTGGATTGAAGAGGAGCCAGACACCATGGCAGCGAGGGTGGCCCGGAGCGCCCACGCGGAGAGGGCGGCACGCCGAGAACAGCTGGGTCTACAACCTGGCGAGCAGTTGGTAATGTCGGAAATGACGGGCACGTCAGGGGCCGAATATAGAACGGGGGACGAGGACTCCGCTGTAGGGGACGCCCAAGAGGTCCGGAAACCAGGACCTCCGTTGTCACCCACAGTGGTAGTGGTAACCGGTGCGGCCGAAGAATCGGTCACCCCTGCACGAATGAAGCCTTTAGAGGAGAAGTTGGAGTCCTTGGTGGTGATGCTAAAGGAAAGCCGTAGAAAGTCGGGGTCGGCTGAGGGAAGACGAAAGGGCGCTAGGCATCAGAGCGCCAACCCTGAGTCATCACCCCCATCTCCGCGGGGAAGAGGTTGGACTCGGTTCCGACAGTCAGCGAAAGGGAGGAGGACCCTAGACGTTACTGGAAAAGCCAAACCTCTGGAGGCGGCGAGACCCCCCCCCTTTCCGGTGAAGTTTGATGGCGACCCTACAAAGCTGTCTTTCTTCATTACCAATGCTAATAGCTACATGGAGGACTGGGAGCAGAGCTTCCGCTCCGAGAGGGGGAAAATCAATGCCATTGCAAATAGGCTAAAGGGGAGGGTGGCGGATTGGTACGTCCAGCTGTGCCAAGCAGAGGCCCCAGAGTTAGAAGACTTCGAGTTCCTGTGGGCGCTAAAACAACACTTTGAGGACCCTCTGGCACAAGAAAGGGCAAAACGGGCTCTGAAGAATCTTGCCCAAGGGTCACTTTCAGTGGCAGACTACGCGTTAGAATTCAAAGCACTGGCCGGAAAAGTTGAGGATTGGTCCCAGTCTACCCTAGTAGAGCTGTTTAAAGATGAGCTAGAAACTGAGGTCCTTCGGTGGGCTCTGGGACATGATGACCCAAAGACTTTGTATGGGTGGATTCAACTAGTGGGCAGTGCTGAAAACGCTCTGGAAACCTTCGTGCATCGCAAGGCGGTAAAGCAAGGCAAAACAATCAAAAGCGCCCGTGCTCCGATCTCTTTAGGACGACCCAGCCAGCGTTCGTGGGAGGAGGAGAGGGAACGTCGCTTTGCTAAGGGGCAATGTCTGCGCTGCAGGAAGGAAGGACACCGAGCGGCGGCGTGCCCAAAAAGACGAGCCGAGGATCGCCCAGCTAAACCGGCTGAGAAATCGCCATCCCTACCAAGGAAGATGAAAGCCGCCCTGGCTGAGGCGGAACCTGAAGGCATCCCCTTCTTTGGAGAAGAGAGGGGACAGGAGACCGAGGAGCCGGCAGGAAACGCCAGCCATCTGCTTTGAAGGGCGCCGTGGGGCAGGTGGAAGAAGAAGAAGATGGGCGCGACCATGTTTCGGTGAGTGGGGATTTCCCTACCCTGACCGTTAGGGTGAAGTTGAGGTCCAGCACCTGAACTATCGAACTGTGGGCCATGATCGATTTGGGGTGTTCACGGTCCTTGATGCACCCTGACATGGTTACTGCGTTGGGGTTACCCACGTTCCCTTTAAAGCGGCTGATGATCTTTACCCAGTTGGACGGGACCATGGCAGGGGGGAAACCAGTTACCCGCTCTACCGGGATGGTTGCATTGCAAATGGGCAGCCATTGGGAAAAATTACCGTTTATTGTGGCACTGGTAGGGGGACCTTTGGTCATCTTAGGGATGCCCTGGTTTGTACGGCAAAATCCCTCCATAAATTGGGTGCATCGAACGGTGACGTTCGCAGATGGATTTTATAAAGCCCCTGCTAAGGACCAACTAGACGACAGCGAGGTGGGACGGGCAGCAACCACTTCTCTGCAAGTCCTCGAGCCGCTGGAAGGGCTGCCGGAGCAATACCAGGACTTTGCAGATGTGTTTGGTGAAAAAGAGGCGGACTGGCTGCCACCTCATCGCAAAACTGACTGTGCCATAGAATTTGTTCCTAATGTGAAATTGCCTAGTCCTAAAATTTATTCTATGACCCAGAAGGAGCTGGCAACACTACGAGAGTTCATTGACAAAAATCTAGCTAGGGGTTTCATTGAACCAGCCAGCTCTCCAGTAGGTGCACCTGTACTGTTTCGACCAAAGAAGGATGGCACTTTGAGACTGTGTACAGATTTCCGTGGGCTCAATGCAGTATCGATATTAAATAAATATCCTTTGCCCCTGATAAAAGATATGCTAACACATCTGGCAAAGGGGAAAATATTCTCTAAGCTGGACTTGAGGGAGGCGTATTTCCGTATTCGCATACGGGAGGGGGATGAATGGAAAACTGCGTTTAATTGTCCTTTGGGTGCTTTTCAATATAAAGTGCTACCATTTGGATTGGCGGGAGTGCCAGGAGTTTTTATGCAACTGATCAATGAGGTCTTGCATGACCACCTATTTAAAGGGGTGTTGGTGTATTTAGATGATGTTTTAATATATACTGAAACGATGGAAGAGCATGTATATCTAGTCAGAAAAGTACTGAGCAAACTGAGAAAGGCGGAATTGTATGCTAAACTGTCTAAATGTGCATTTCATAAATCGCAAATTGATTATCTGGGCTATAGGATTTCAGATAAGGGAATTGAAATGGATCCCGCTAAAATTGAAGCCATTTTGGCATGGGAGCTGCCACGCACGTGTAGGCAGCTACAAAGTCTCCTTGGATTCGCGAATTTCTATCGGCCCTTCATCCAGGGGTTCGTGGAAATAGCGCTACCCCTCACTGAGTTGCTCAAAACTAAAGGTTTGGGAGATACACGGAGGGTGAAAAATCCGGGAGTGCTGCTAAAATGGACACCCGCATGCCAGAGGGCTTTTGAGACCCTTAAACAACTGTTTACGTCTGAACCTATTCTGCAGCATCCTGATCCTGACAAACCATTTGTAGTACAGGTGGATGCTTCTGATTTCTCTATTGGAGCTCTGTTATTGCAAAAGGACAACCTCGGACAATTAAAGCCATGTGCCTACCTCTCCCGTAAATTTTCAGAGACAGAAAGGAGATGGCACGTTTGGGAGAAAGAGGCTTTTGCTGTTAAAGCTGCTTTGGAAAGCTGGCGTCACTTATTGGAGGGGGCTACCCACCTTTTCGAGGTTTGGACTGATCATAAAAACCTGGAGGCACTGACTGCGTCTCGTAAACTGAGCCCAAAACAAATTAGGTGGGCTCAATTCTTTAGTCGTTTTGACTTTAAACTGAAATTTATACCAGGGAAAACTAACTTCCTGGCTGATGCACTGTCGCGCCAGCCTCAGGATGCCAGTACTGTGCCAGATGTAGTGGGAACTCTCTGGACAGAGCCCCAAATGAGTCTGGCGGCTGTGACTCGCAGCCAAACTCGAGCACAGCGAACAGATGCTTCAGTTTCACCTCGCTTGCCTGTTCCCTCAGACTTGCAACAACAGTTTCTTTCTGAACTGAAAACTGACACTTGGTTGCAAGCAAACCTCAACGAGGTCACTTTTAAACAGGCTTTTGCATGGAAGCATGATCGTCTCTATGTGCCTGAGGCTTTACGCAAAACCATTCTGTCATGATCCCATGATGACAGATTGGCTGGACATTTTGGGTTTGGGAAGACCCTTCATCTGGTTAGGCGCCAATTCTGGTGGCCAATGCTCAGGCGCGACATTAAAGAATACGTCAGTTCCTGCCCAGTATGTGCTGCTTCTAAACGAAAAGTGGGAAAGCCCCAGGGCTTGTTACAACCTGTGGCTAATCCTTCCCGCCCCTGGGAGGAGATCTCTATGGACTTCATCGTTGATTTACCTCCTAGCCAGAGGAAAACTGTAATTTGGGTGGTAAAAGATTTTTTCTCTAAACAAGCCCATTTCATCCCATGTACCTCCATCCCATCTGCGCAGCAGCTGGCCCGCCTCTTCATTGTACACGTGTACAAAATTCACGGATGCCCCGCCCGCTTGGTGATGGACAAGGGCACACAATTCACGTCCAAGTTTTGGCGGGAATTTATGAAATTACTGGGTACTAACCAGGCATTGTCAACTGCGTCGCACCCGGAGACTGACGGAAATATGGAGGCGGTCAATTCTACACTTGAACAATATTTGCGTGCTTTTGTCAATTATCAGCAAGATTATTGGGTTGACCTCCTACCATTTGCTGAAGTTGCCTACAACAATGCCGTTCATCAAAGCACTGGCCAGGTGCCTTTCCATACCGTTTTTGGCCATGACTTTGTCCCGATCCCAGAACTGCCTCAGCCAGCATCCCCCACTCTTCACCTGCTGATTGGGCTGCACGCCTGGCAGCCGCCTGGCCAAAAATACATCAGGCACTTACTGATGCCCAAGCCACCTATAAACGGCATGCAGATTCCAAACGGTCCTCCTCACCATCTTTTCGAGTGGGTGATAAGGTATATCTTTCCACCAAATTCATTAAGTCTACACAACCTTCAAAAAAGTTGGCACCTAAATTTATTGGTCCTTTTTCTATTGTTGCTCAAATTAATCCTGTTACTTTTAAATTGGATTTGCCTGCAAATCTTAAACGTTTGCACCCTGTATTTCATTGCAGCCTCCTTAAGTCTTTCAATAAATCAGCCCGCTGGCATCCACAACCTCCCTCTCCTGCACCTATCATGATTGATGGTCAGCAACACTGAAGTCAGAGAAATCCTGGATTCCCGACAATGTTCTGTTTTACAATACCTGGTTCACTGGAAGCATTTCCCCCATCCTGAGTGGGTTGCTGCCCACGATGTTTACTCCCCTATTCTGGTTGCCCATTTCCACGCTGCTTATCCCGATAAACCTGCTCCTTGATTTCGTTTCGTTTCTTTAAGGGGGGCGATATGTCATGTTCATTGTTCCAATGGTTTGCATACATCGTAACGTTTCGCATGTCATGTTTCTGATCCGTGTCTATCATCTGCGGGGTGGGGAATTCCAGCCCTGCCGGAGTGTTATCTCTGTGCTGCCCTGAAGGAATGTGTGTTTGGGTTATGACATGTATTCAAGGTTACTTTCCCAGGCAGATGTGTGACGCTTGCCAATGCTGGGAGGGGGTGGTTGCGATGCTGGGGTGAGGGGCGGGATCGGCTTGGAGGCGAGGGTTTTTAGTTTGTATTTGGCGCACTTTTGCTTATTCTCAGCTTTCTTCGTATTTGCATACTATCCTTTCAATAAATCAGTTTTATTCACTAATCCCTGGTGAGACTGAGTTCGTTGGGATAAGGCAATCATTACACATATACATTGCTGTTCCATTCTAGGTCTATACTATCTATTTCATAGTCAGTGACATATCTCAAAAAGCTATACATATATATATATATGACTGGAATAGCATATACATCTGAGTGAATATTTAAGTAATAAATAATTTGTGTGCTAAGCTTCTTTGGGAATTAAGCTAAAAAACAGGCTGCCAAGAGCTCTTGTCAGTGAGGAAGCATAAAACCAATGTTCATACTTTTGATGGATAACAAGAATGAATTCTTGAAAATCAGTTTGTATACAGTAGTTGCTTGTAGAATCTTGTATAAGATACTAATTTGGATCAAGTTGCTCTTAATTTTTAAAATAATATTTCTTTTGGTATTGAATTGCCTGGAGTATTGAAAAAGGGCTAAATATTGTACCACTCTTTTTTAAGCAAACACATGCACAAACCAGTTAAGGAATGGTGAAAGGTGAAAGGTCCCCTGTGCAAGCACCGAGTCATGCCTGACCCTTTGGGGGGATGCCGCTTTCGCGACGTTTTCTTGGCAGACTATAGCGGGGTGGTTTGCCACTGCATTCCCCAATCATCACCTTCCCCAGCAAGCTGGGTACTCATTTTACCAATGTCAGAAGGATGGAAGGCTGAGTCCACCTGAGCTGGCTCACAAATCCTTCAAGCCTTAATAATAGATAATAATAAGATAAGCCTTAATCTTATTTGCTAGGAATAGTAGATTGGGACAGCTGGAGTTCGGGGACATAGACCTAATATTTCCCAAAATGTTTGTGGCTTATATGACCTCTAACAACATTTGTGTGATGGGTGAGTTTGTTGGGGTGAGTTTGATAATGTGTATTTTATTTTGAAATCTGAGTATTACTTCAGTGTTTTGTTCATGTAAATCAGAATTCAAGTGAAGGCTTGGGCATTCTCTCAGTGTCTTTTAGCCTTAACTGTAATCTAATCTTACAGTTAAGTTGATAATATCTATAGATCATTAATTATATTTTTTGTAAATTTCATATCAAAGGAAACATTTTCATTAGAATCATAAAATGTAGAGGTTGGAAGATACCTTGAAGATCATCTAGTCCAGTGTTTCTCAACCTTGGCAACTTTAAGATGTGTGCATTTCACCTCCCAGGATTCCCCAGCCTGGGAGTTGAAGTCTACACATCTTAAAGTTGCCAAGATTGAGAAACACTAGTCTAGTCCAACCAGCTGCCCAATGCAGCAGTCTATTATTACAGTATCCCAAAGAGATGACCATTGGAACTCCAATTAAACACCTCCAGCAAAAGAGAGTCCAAATGAGGCAGTCTGTTCAGTGTCAAGTCTGTGGTTACTGGATTACCTGGCTCTTCTTTTACTTTCTTTTGAACAACATTTCCCCTTATCCAAGCCTGTGTCACTTCGCCTGTGCCGTATAATTTCTCAAAGATTATAGAAAGGGGCCCAGCTATGACATCCACTGGCTCCTTCAAAACTCTTAGATGCCATTGGTTTGAACCTGAAGTTTAAACTTTTTCATGGTTACTGAGAAATAATTTCTTACTTTCAGAGCAAAATTTTTGAGGGGATTAAGTTATGTTACAAATTGGTGTAGGAATATGGCAGATGGTTACATATTTTAATTAGAGGTTATGTTTTAGGGGACAGATAGTGTCAGCCCAACTAGGTAGACTAGACTAAGAAACCATTGCCATATACTGTAGGTCAGGACTACTTTTATTGTAACAGCTATAGTAACAAGCTTGCGAGTCTGAATGTGCATCCCCCACCACATTTTATCTTCATGTGAACTAGGGAGGGGCCTGTCTGAGATGTTTATTCAAACTAATTTCTTGGCCCAGGCTCAAGCCTCTCTCATCTGATCCTTGCCTTGATACTGGCTCTTCCTCCTGTCCTTCAAGGCCATTCCATATTCCTTCCACATCTATGTCGAACATTGACAAATGCAAGACAATGCAATGGTTATAATAACTGGTGTGTGGTTTCCCCCTTATCCTTAAAAGAGGGTCCGTCTGAAACATTTGCCGCCCTGCTTTGTCTAATAAGATCTTCATCCACACGAAGACTAGTTCTAGTATAATGTTTAAGTCAAAACAATATCTACAAATATGCATTTGATGAAAATAAGTCACCTTTGCCCCTTTGCCTCTCTTGTGTGATCAGCTGTATTTAACTAGCTGTTCATGGGAGAATGTAGCCTCCACAGAATGTCAACTTACCGTTATAAACCCGCTTTATTTATTTATTTATTTATTTATTTATTTATTTATTTGATTTATATTACCGCCCCTCTCCCCAAATGGGGGACTTATCTTGTATATAGTACAGTGCAGATTAATATCTAGTTTCTGTTTCAGTTTTGGGTATGCATTTTGAGAACTTGTAGGAAAACCCATTTGCCACTTCCTCTTTTTTTGCAGAAGGGACAGACGTTCTCAAAAAACTAAGCAGGATCAGACTTGGTTAACACATGGATGGGAGAGCACTAAGAACGGCCAGGGTTGAAAAAAACATCTCAGAAAATGGCAGTGGCAAACATTTACTTATTAGTCTCAAGAAAATGACTTGGGTATATGAATGACATCGCTAGAAGCTGAGCTTGATTTGAAAGTTTTGCTAACTTTTGTGTGTGTTTTATTCCTAAATTGTCGACAGAGCCAGAAAGTATGCTGCCCTGTTGAATGGCAAATCAAATGTAATGGATTTTGTGCATCACACCAAGCTACTGCTTAACATGCAGTACATGTACCTCCTTTAAAAGGTGATTGATTGTGGGAACCACATTGAGAACCACTTTAAAATGGTATGTTAGCAACTCCCTTGATAGAATTGCATCAGGGTTCTAATGCCAATTGAAAGTGTACCTGTTATAGTTGTTAGCCTCCAAATCTCTACACGTTTAGTATTTTATTTTTAAAAAACCAACAAAACATCTCTCAAATTTAACCAAATCATTAAAATGCGTTACAGGTTAACATTTAACACTGGGATAAGAGGTCCTGGTGTTTTACCACTATAGCAGTATAAAGAGCAAACAGTACGACTGCTGAAGCCCAAATGGCGCTGCTGTGGTGGTGGTGGTTGTGATTGTTTGAGATGCAGCTTCTCCCCAAAGACAGCTCTAAGGCAGAGTGCCAAGACAGATTTGAGAAAGATGCAAAATAATTGCAGTGGAAAATATAGCAAAGATGCTGTGAGGTCAAGTTAGTGGATACAAATCTAGACAAAGAAATAGGGCTTTTCTAGTTTTGAGAGAGTAATAAATTAAGGCTGCTTTCCTATGAGTTTATCTGGGTGTAAGCACCATAGCCAGAGGGTCTGGCTTATATGTGAATTTTTATTAAATTGTTTTAAATTTAATACATTATATAGAGGAAATGAAATAGAAGTGTGTTTGAATTGAGTAGTGTAATTGAATTCTGTTGAATCATGTAAGTTATTAGTGAAAAACTGTATAAATAAATATTATAAGCTGCTATATTTTACTGAAGCAACAAGTAACTAAATATAGCTAGAGAATGTTGTATACCCTTACTTTACACATACCAATTGCAAGTTTTTATTTGTCTTAGCTAGGACCGTCATCCAAGAACCCAAAATGAGAAGTCAGTTATCATTAAAAAGCTCATGGCAATAATCCTACAAGACTAGTCCTTTTGTTGGGAAAATTCCTATGTAAAGGGTCAATGGTTGGGGAAATGTCTTTTTGAGAGAGAGATACTTTGCTAGATTCAACATCATGCTATACTACGATTGGCTGTGTTCATAAGGCATGCTAGGCCAAAATCAAGCAAACGATGTTGTGGCTTAGCCTGCTCAGAGAATCCGGCAAGAATAGGCTGACCATATTTCCTTGGGACAAAAACGGGACATTGGGATGGCAAAATGGGATGGGGTTAAACTTATGTAATATTCTGTATTCATGAAAAAGATGATAAAGAAAGTTATCGACAGTAAGCTGGGAAGGTGCAGGAGGGGGAGGTGCAGCACTGTTTGGGTCCGGAGAGGCTGATGCAGGGGTGGCGTTGGGCGGAGAAGTTGCAGGAGGGCTGAGGGTGGTGGTGAGCTGAGGGCAGCGGTGAGCTGGGACAGGAGGACAGGAATGAGGCGGCAGGAGGCTGGAGAAGCGGAGGGCTGAGGGCAGTGGAGGGCCGGGACAGGAGGGCACAAATGAGGTGGCAGGAGGCTGGAGAAGTGGAGGGCTGAGGGCAGCAGGGGGCTGAGGGCAGCGGCAGGCTGAAGCAAGCTGGGATGGGAGGACAGGAACGAGGCAGCAGGAGGCTGGAGAAGTGGAGGGCTGAGGGCAGCAGAGGGCTGAGGGCAGTGGCGGGCTAAAGCAAACTGGGATGGGAGGACAGGAACGAGGTGGAAGGAGGCTGGAGAAGCGGAGGGCTGAGGGCAGTGGTGAGCTGGGGCAGAAGAACAGGGACAGAGGAGTGTAGTGAACGGTTGTCCCTGGCAAGCTGTTCCTCTCTGGTGCGCCCTTTTATTTTATTTTCTTCCCACCGTTTTGGCCTGAGAGCCAATCGGCTTTGCTTCTGCTGTGCGTGCTCTTCCGACCGTCTTCCACTGCACTGATTGGCGGCAGCGACTCTTCCTCTTGCTCACCACCAATCAGCTGTTCCTGCAGTTCCTGCTCTAGGTTTCCTGCTGGATTGAGAACTACTGCCAAGTCAGCCTCCTTTTCAATTTCAATTTCAATTTTTTCCCGCTTTTCCCAATAATGGCTCCAACATTTTTTTAAAAATGGGACAAAATTGACATTTATATTAAAATGACAGGACAGTTGGGAAATGTTCAGAATGGGACATATGGTCAGCCTAAGCAAGAAGGATGACTTTACATGAGATAGATAAACTCTCCATTTCCAGCTGCTAAAATGTAGAATAATAATAATAATAACAACAACAACAACTTGATGACTGGGCAGTTTACAAGTTGTTAAAAAACATTTTAAAACAAGTAACAATACAAGAAATACAAAGCAAAGAAACAAAGATGGCAGAGAAAACAAACCCAGATGGGAACAAGGGAAAGGAAGAAAAGGGGTGTTTTCTTCGCCAAAGGCCCAGGCAAAAAGCCACATCTTCGGGGCCCTTTGAAATATCAGTAGGGTGGGGGCCATTCAAATCTCAACAGGGGGACCTCGTTCCAGAGGACAGGTGCTGGTACAGAGAAGGCATGCTTCTGGGGTCCTGATACATGGCATTATTTAATCGATGGAGCCCAGAGTGTGCCAGCCTTGCCAGATTGAACCGTCTGGGCAGACGTTATGGGAGACAGGCAGTCCCTCAAGTAACCAGGCCCGATGCCACATAGGACTTCATAAGTAGTGGCCAGCACCTTGAATCGCACCCGGAAGCAAACTGGCAACCACTGCAGCTTGTGAAAAAGAGGTGTTGCATGGACATACTAAGGCATGCCTGTTACCGCCTGTGCCACTGCATTCTGGACCAGCTGAAGCTTCCGAGTGGTCTTCAAGGGCAGTCCCATGTCGAGCCCATTGCAGTAGTCATGATCTATACTAACAGGACCATGAGGCAGGGAAATGCTGGTGTAGTATGGAATGAGAATAAGACCTTCCAAGAGCAGTTTGGAATCAGCCTGCAAACTTCTTTACCTTTGAACCTTCAGAAATGCTGCAGAGCAAAAACATTGTCCCATCCAGATGTGATGCATTCCGCACTAACAAAACCCCCTTCACCCTCCACTCCACATAAAAAAAAAAAAGAATGATGGGAAATAAGGAAAAATTGAAGCTCTCTGATGTTGTGCAGGAAGAAAGTGACAGTATCTTGTCAGTTTTGCCTCTGGTTATTTCGCCTGGGTTTTGAGGGGGAGCTGCAAATGTATGTATTTTCTTGACCAACCCAGAAACCCAGAACAAAAGTTTTCCAAAGAAAAAAAAGCTATCTTGCAAATAAGAAAGATTGTGGCAAAAGTAATTTCCCTTTTTAAAACAATATGACAAAAAGCTCCGATACAAAAAAGAGTGTTTGGCAGATAGAGAAACATAACCTTTAATGTTTGGTTAGTGATGATCATCCATAGAATTTTAAATAAAATCAGCAAAGTTAGCTTAAGTGATCTAGTTTATATGTCATGCTTGAATAGAATTAGAGACTAGATTTCATTGCAGAGAAAATAGTCCAAAAAAGAAACATTGCCTCCTGGTTAGCTTTTAAAAAAACAAAGTTGTAAGTAAAATTTCAGTATCTGATGGAATTGCTTCATCTTAGTAGAGACAGACTGTTATTTTGTCCAATGATGTGATATTCTTCATAGCTGATATTAGTGATCTAGCCAACAAATCAGAAACTTACTTAGTTGATAGCTGATTTAATTAACAACTCTATACTTCAATTATAAAAGAAATAATAGTTCTAAGAAAACAAATTGTTGTGCAATGAAGTTTAAGTTTTGGATACATTTAGGAGATTGTCACAGTACTGCTGAGGAAGAAAAGGCTGATTAAAACCTCCCTGTATCGCCATCAATTCTTGGCAAGAAAAAGCAATGGGTTGTAAAGGAGTGTGGAGAAGTTGTATGGGTTGCGTGGGAGCCAATGCAGCCTCTTGCCCAAAGAGATTAAGTAGGCCTTGTTTATAATACACACACACACCTCCTGTACTTTCCATATTAACATTTGCCATATTGTTGTAGCATTTTTCCTGTTGCCATTTGATCTCTGAAACTTGTAAGAGTTACAGTTAATCAGCTGGAAGCCTTTTAAAGTGTCGAAGCAGGGACAGTTAATGGAACACGTTGAAATGGTCACTTGAAAAGCCATGTGATGTACCTATACCAGTCCTTTTGTTTGTGAATGCAGAGGAAGATTATCTAAAAGTGGTCTTGATGGATTTGTAATGAGAGGAAGTACAAATACCTCCTTGAGTCTTTAGTTGGCAATATGAGATCTGAACACATTGCCTGTTGTGTGAGCTATATATTGAGTGCAAATAAATCCCTAATGGTTTTTTAAATGAAAATTTTGAGCAAGGGCTTAGCAACGTTGTGCACTTAAATCTTTCCTCATCAGCTATCAAGTTATTTGTGCTTTCCCCTTCAAGTGTCCCATGGATGTCAGTTTCTTTATAAACATGGACAATGCACACAGAACTCTCCAGGAAAAAAGAAGCATGGGTATATATTGAACAGACAAACATGGAAAGGGTGAAGCCAACCTTGTAAACAAAATCCCCAAAACTACGTGGAATGACTGCTGGACACTAGCAGAGGGAAGACAGAGAGCTGCCTTCTATGTGAGGCACAGAGCAGAGCCCTCCTTCATATATTATACCCTTGCCTGTGAAGCCATTAGTGGACAGCTAGGACCACTGAATGGAGCACAGCTTAACATAGCAAAAGATGTGCACAGAAAAAGAATATTATCTAAAATAGCATTAATGAGCATGCTAGAGAAATATAGGTTATTGATCTTATACACTTAGCCCACCCAAGCATAAAGACACTTAGACAAAGTAGGTTTAGAAGTAAGTAAAAAGAAGTCTTATTCATTTTTTTTGGTCCAGTTACATCCATTCAGAAGAAAAATGATGATTCTTGTTCTTCTGTCCCTAAACTGAATTAACCCGTAGTCCTCATTGCTGCTAAAGGCTGCATGGAGAAAGAGGGAACTTCCTCACTCTAGGTCCAAGTATGGCTCCCAGAGATGGAAAGAGCTGCAGCCGCATGCTCCCTTCCAGGGTGGTGAAGGAGGAGGAAGACAGGAACGTGGGAGGGGCAACAGACAGCCTCTTCCAGAAGCACATACAGAATTACCAATCAAAGCGAATATTTGTAGCTCAGGGTTGAACTGTGGAGTCCTTGGGGCTCTCTGAGTCTTGTTGTTTTCTTGCAGACATTTCATTGCCAGACTAGGCAACATCTTCAGTGCAAGGAGGGAGTGAGTCTTGCTCTCAGTTTATATACTGTGGTTTGCCCTGCTTGTGTTGGTAGTGGTGTTGTTCTGTCCTTGGGAGTTCTTTGGTTGGGCTGTTGCACCAAGGACTCCACATACAGAATTTGCATCCTAGAGCAAACTCATCTACGTGCTAATGAGGCATGCTGATTTGCTGAGACCTCCAACGGCATGCAATGCAATTCCTAGTTTCCTATATGACCAAGCTTAAACTCAAGGCTGAATTAAACATGACTTTTCCCTTCTCTGCTATTCCTTCACTCAGACTGGCAGGGTGTCAAGGAGCAACTCCACCAGCTTGCCTTCTAGTCAATGGATGTTTTATGATGGGCCACTTCCACTGTAACAGCCATTTTGTGAGTAGGCAACAAGTCTCACCTCCTGGCAACCCTGACATGCTCTCAGAGTTCACACTGGCCCCAAACAGTTGCCTACCTCTAGTCTAGGCTATTTATGATCAGTATGGGCTGCCAAGAGATACTGACCTTAGCTGAGAAAACATACTTTGTGCTAGAGATGCCACTTAAATTTCCTGTGTAATTCTGGAAATGTGGGCAATCCCTGATGTGTACCTTTTGCTCCAGAAGGGTAAAATCCATTTCCTAGCTAGTTTATCAGCAGCACTTCTGTGATTGAACATAATGTATATAAGTCTTTTACATGGTAACATTTGTGATACTTGATGAAGCAGTTTATAGTGAAGTTATAATATTGGAAAATTTTGTAACACCACCTATTGCAATGCTTTATGTGATGCAAAATACCTGGCTTTTAATATGTACTTAATATTACTGACTGGATGTAACTTCCACAAAATAAAAATGTATCTGTGGGATATAAATTCCCCAGCTCACCTTTACCGGCTCATCTTAAATTCAGCCTATGTTTATACTTTGTATTCTCTTTATATTGCAAGATGTTCAAACGCTAGCCATAAAGCTTTTAAAAATTAGAATTCGATTCGTTTTACCTATGGGAATGCAGAACCCTTATTTGGAGAACTAATCTAACTTTAATTGAAAAAGGCAAGCTTGGCGCTTCCTTGACATGAAGATATTAACAAATTAACATTAACGTATCTGAATGTTTTTTTTTACATGAAATTATTGAAAGGGCAAATGAGACATGAGAAATGCTTTTCTTACCAAGGCTATAGGCCTTCATCCTGAATTTTATATGTTTGCTTCAGAGTTATTACTAAATAATGTTTTATTGCTGCTAAATATATTCGTTCATCAATTCATGCAAATTATATGCTCTCCATTAAAAATATCAGAAAAAAATCAGAAAGGAAAACTTTAAAAAATGTATCCTGGTCAGGGCTGCTCCAATAGCTGCATAATTAAAGATGAGGGAAAAGGCAGGAGGTTGGGGCCATCTGAATCTCCAGTGACATGTTGTTCCACAGGGCAGGTACAGCAACAGGTGAACTATGGTAGGTGGTGCAAGCATCTGGCCAAACTGTATGTGTGTGTGTGTGTGTGTACACATTCATTCATTCATTCATTCATTCATTCATTCATTCATTCATTCATTCATTCTATCTATCTATCTATCTATCTATCTATCTATCTATCTATCTATTGCTATTGAGAAGGACAGAAGAGACATTGCATTGGTTGTACTACTTTTGTCTGAGACCTATGTCTCAGATTGAAAGGAACAATTTCGTAACTGTGTAAGCAGTTTCAGAACTGTGTTTCCTAAGTGTTTCACATTGTACAGAAGCAAAGTGGCAAAAGCTGTCCTTGAATTTGTTGTGAAAATCTTTCACAATTAACTTTTTCCAGATGGAAAATAAAATGCTGTCCATAACTATTGATAATTAAAGAAAATTCTAAACCCTAAAAATTTTGAAGCCCTTGATGCAGCTTCATCAAAACAGTAAAAAGCTCTGTTTTGGGGGAAATGGGGAAGATGTTATAATCTCAACATAAAGGCTTTACTGTATATTGCAGCAGAGCTTTTACTGCTGAGAAAACTCCTCTTGCAAGAAAACAAAGACACAATATTCTCTAAGGCAGTGTTTCTCAACTTTAGCAACTTCAACTTCTTCTGGACTTCAACTTCCAGAATTCCCCAGCCAGCACACATTTTAAAGTTGCCAAGGTTGAGAAACACTACTCTAAGGCTACATCCACACAGCTTCCTTGCTCCAGGGCAAAGATACCACATTAGCCATTTCTGGAGGACATATCTATCTGCCACTGCCTGCATCTTACTGTCCATCTGAAGTTGAGACTGCCCAAAGATGGCTTTAGATACTCTGCTTTGGAGGTGGTGATTTTCCTCTTATCCTGGCTCAGGACTTTTCATCTGGACAATCCATGGTGCACGGGGGGAGGAGGGTTGAGCTGAGGCGGTTTGAGTGGTGATCTGCTTGGTTTGGCTTTGATGGAAGTAGAACCTTGACTACTGCAACCACTTTCCTGTTTTAAATGGGGTGGTTAACCTAGAGGATGCAAAGCGCTAAAATGACTAGCCTGTCCCTGGCTTAATACAAGTAATTGAAAGTATAACTGAAATTATTTGGCTCTTGTACTTCTGTAGCCTGGATGGTGGGGAATTCCCTTCTCAGTGGATGCTGCTTCCAGAAAAGTTCTATGTCTCATTTCCTCATCTCATGTAATGTTGTTAGGGTAGTCTACAGCTCCCACCCAATCTCAACAGCAGAATCACTTTCTGATATTGCAGTTCTTCAACAATATAGTACTTATCCATTAGCTATACCCTGACTACATAAATCTGTATAACCATTAGATGGCAGCCAATAGATATGAAGTCTAACTCTTTGGTGCCTCCTACTGGTCAAAAAGTTGACCAATCCACCCACAGTAACATGAATTAAAATCTAATCGACAGTATGAGAAAGGAAAAATAAATAAATAATAATTGCGGTCTACAGAGTACCCAGAACACTGTTCATGCCCATTGGAGAAGGCTTTTTATATGGTGGGAGACATTTATTTATTTACAAAATGTATAGAACTTTGTTAGTCTCCTAACAAGGTCAAAAACATTGTAATGCACAAACAACAGTAATAAAATACTGTATTGGGAACAAAACACAACAATCATATATTTATATTCACAGTGGGCTCATATGTATGCCTGGCCAGTGCTTAAGGGAAAATCCTGGTCTTCAAAGTTGTCTTAAAGTCTGGCAGGGTTTAAATCTTGGTGGGGGGATGTCCTTCCATAGGGCAGGTACTATGACAGAGAAGCCACAGTGTCAGATGACACTGTTTAATTGGTTGGACCTGGAATATACCAATCCTGTGACATCTTGTACGGTGGGCACAGATAATTGGAGACAGATGGTTCCTCAAATATCCAGGTCCTGTGTCATATAGAATTTTATAGATGACTAGGAGGACTTTGAATTGCACCTGGAAGCCCACTGTCACAGCCCACACTGGATGAGGCTGGAATTTCAGCTGAGGGAATTAACAATCACAACCCTTAGAATGTCCCACATTCAGGGTGACCTAATTTCCTGCCAGCTCCAAGATGGGAATGGAGCATGGCAAGACAGCTTTGCGGATCTGGTCCAGTTAGGTGAGAAGAATGAACCAAACCAAACCAAAAATAAAAAAAAAGGGAAATAAGAAAAGCAAGCTTCATTTAAAAAAAAGAAGAAAATGTAGCCAGATGCTTCCCAAAGTCCTGAACAAAATGAGTGAATTAATGAATTAAAAGTAGTGGCACAAGACTTGACTTTAATAACCAAATACATGGGAGGAGATTTCCATCCATAATGACTATTTATACAGTGAAAAAGGTGAAAGGTCCCAAATGCAAGCACTGAGTCATGTCTGACCCTTTGGGGGGATGCTGCTTTTGCGACATTTTCTTGGCAGACTATAGCGGGGTGGTTTGCCATTGCCTTCCCCAGTCGTCACCTTCCCCAGCAAGCTGGGTCCTCATTTTACCGACCTCGGAAGGATGGAAGGCTGAGTCGACCTGAGCCGGCTACCTGAGAATCCAGCTTCTGCTGGGATTGAACTTGGATCGTGGGGAGAGTTTCGGTTGCAATACTGAAGTCCAGTCTTCTTTTTTTAATTGCAAAAGGTCCAATAGCTAATGAAGGTGCATTATGCTGTGTTTAATTCATACGTATGATTCATAACTTAGATTTCTTCTTCTTCTTTAGTGTCTAAAGCAATACATGCAATTGGCCATCCGTGAAGGGTGCGGTTCTCCCATCACTTGCCCAGACATGGTGTGCTTAGGCCGTGGGATGCTGCAAGAAGCAGAGGTATCTTTATTTTCTTCCTTTATCATTTCTTTTTAATCTTCTTCATTCATTTACATAATGAATATATTAGATTGTTTTCCCCCCTTAATTACTCTAATGACTACTTGGCAGGAGGCCCACTTCAAAGGAGAAACTAGAACCAAGCAGATGGTTTTTCTCTTGTTTTCCCTTTTCTGGGGAAACGTTTACTTGGCATCCAGACAGTTTCAGAATTGCTTGCTTAAAAACAAGAACATTCTCAATTTGAACGTCCCTGGCTCTTTGTTAGCAATCGATTCTAGAAGATGTACTACGGCATTCAGAATTGTAAAACACAAATGATAGAAATGTTTACATGTCGCTTGAGAAGGGTCATACCTTTCTGGATGGAAGGAATGGTGCTTATGTATACTTGAAAGGGTATATATGAACTCCAAGTGCAGTTCATTGGATTTCTGAAGATACCAAAGACAGTGAGTGCTATGTATAGTCCAACTATGCAGTATTGAGTAATAAAGGCTCAGGATTAAAAAAAATCACATGGCCAATCATCTATATTAAATCTCTTCTTGGAACACTTCATCTCACGGTTTGTATTATACCCATTGTCATTATGTGAATTACTTGTAGGTTGCACTTCAAAACAGAGTTTTCTCGGGACAATTTGCCAGATGGCAAAATTGTCAATTTCAAATTAAAATGATGAATAACAGGATTAAAAGTGTACAGAGATTATAGATTGGTTAAAAAATCGTAGGAGCAGCCTAGACATTAAATGTTAATATAATTCATTAAAAGGTTTGATAAAATAAAAGAAGCACGAAATGTCCTTCCCTGGAAGGCGTTCCCTGGAAAGACCTGCTCTTGAGCTAGAAAACAAAGTTAGGAGAACTGCCCTAGATGTCTTGCTTTCCATTTTCAGTGCAATGGAAGGAATAAAGGGAAGTGTATCATATATAATATCACCCTTGATTTAGATCTAGAAGCGAAAGAAAAAAGGAGACATTCCAGAGTTTGCGTAAAGTAGCTGGCTGTGGGTAATTGAAAGTCAGACAATTCCAGCGGATGCTTCCCTTTAATTTCATCCTCGAGAAAGACTTTGTAAACTGATGTCATTAACCCTGATTTAGGAGAAAATGCAAAACTTGTAGAAGTGCATACATGTGAGACCCAGGCTACAACAGTGTTATACCTTGGGATGCAGGTTTTTTGTGGTAGACTGAACTGGTGATTTATAAAGACCTGGACAACTAATGCAACATGCCCAATACCCATAGACAGACAAGGAGGGTAGTATGCTAGGGTATGCAGGCATTAAAATTGGGAAAAAACTTAAGTGTTTGGAGTAATTTTGCTTTCATTTGGTATATTCAGACAGCTGTTATTGTGCAATTGTCACACATTCATGGAATGTTGTGTGGTTCCAGATATCATTAACTTCCCTTTATAACTACACAGTGTTTTCCTGTAACTGCTATAATCTTCTTTTCCTTACCATAAAATATCTGTTAAAGAGTGAAAGATGGAATAGCTGCATTCGTCTTGTGACTTGTGCTACACAATATCCCCCAAAGCCTCCAGGGGACATCCATTCTGGCTCTCTGCTTTGGAATTAAGTGCAAAATGAGGCGGCTGTGGATGCTGTACTATACGTTCCTTTTCAAACTGATTTGGGCTGTAGATGACATGAGCTGCAGTGGGGACAGGTCAGAGGAGACCTCAGTTTTCTTTCTCCATGCCATATTTTCCTGTTTCGTCTATATTGAATAATAACATTTATTTTGTCCAATTATTAGGAGCAGGGGGGACAGTGTGTAGTTAAAATGGCTGAAGAAAATTAAAATGGACACAGACCCTTTTATCTGAAGGATATAAGAATTGCACCATTATGAAATAATTTAAATATTCCCTCCAAGTTTTCTTCAGTTGCATGGAGCTTCCTTAACATTCAAATGGTGGAGTTAAAAAAAAAAAGTGCTCTAAAGCACTAGGTCCACCCCAAAATCCATGTAATTGCACAAATAAAAGACCTGCACATTTCCATAGAATGTCCATGATTTTGAAGTTGAATTTTCAAGTGGTACATTGCACATATTCACCTTGAATTGTAGAGTTAGCAACTCTGTTAAGGGATAAAGTTGCTTCATCTTCTTAGATCAATGTCCTTGCATTACTCACGAAGACCTGAAATAATAATAAGCTTTCAGCATTTTGAATGTAGAGAGAATGCAATGCTAAAGTATGCATGAAAATCATAAAAGAGTGTTCCAGGATTATTGTTTGTAAAGCTCCTGAAATCCAAGCTCCATTTCAATTAGGCAGGCAAGAGGGCACTCGAGGGTATACATTAATGGGCCATTAATGTTTTCTTCTGTATGCAACCCTAAATGTTGAATGAATAAACAATGAGGAATATATTTAATGGCCCATGTATGATGGGAAGCACTGAATTTTGTTAGAGGTTTTGTTCCTTACCTATTTGTGATCTTCACTGATCATATATTGTAGTGATGAATAATCATTCCTGAGCAGAATAGGTGCTCTTAAGAGCAGTGGATGATCTTTGTTGGATCAAAGCTTTAGTAAGCTTTTGCCTCTCTTAATGAATAAACAGTGTGGCTTTGCTGCCCTCTCTGCTACCGCAGATTGCTTCATATGTTGTTCTGATTATATCTCCAAATTTCATCTATTCCTAAGACCAGCTTTAACCTGTTGCCCACCAAATGTATTGTATTGTTAGCCAGGATGGCCTTTGATCATGCTTGCTTGGAAATACTGTATATTATCTGTTAAGCTAAGTTTTATATATTCTATTTATGTAAATATGTGTTACACATTATAACACATGTAGTGGGCAGCACACTGGGGAAGGAGGTGTCCTGCAGTGCAGGGTGCTTAAGAGGCATGGACACCCACTCTTGTCCCTGTACTCTTGGTATAAGATAGTTGAGATCTGAAAAGGGCTTATTAGAATAATTAGCTGGACTTGTAAGGTAATTTCTTGTCAGGGTCCTCTGTTTAAGGCAGCACCAAACACACTCAACTGCATGAACACCTCCTTTCAGATTTTCATGCTAAGAACCTGAAAATCTCCAAGGTAACCTGTCATATGAAGACATTTGGAGTGGACACACACATGGCACCCATATCTCTTCCCATATTTAGTTCCACTTGCTAGAGTTCTTGACTTATCTTTAAAAGATTGTCCCAAACTGTCCTCCTCCTTAATAGTCAGTCAGTGGCTTTTTACCAAGAACTGATCCAAGCATGGATGTCTTTGTATGGTGATACTATGTAGTTACATGTTTATGTTATTTAGCTACTGGACTAATAATGTACAAGCTTATAAATGCACTGAAATTCAGTGCAATTTCTTGACTTAGATGGTAAAACTAGTTCTTAATTTAAAACAGTTAGATTAAAACAGCCTAGAGATCAATAAAAAGAGGCAAAATCTGCTGACTTGCATTAGAACAAAGAAGAATGAGAGCTCCATACAAGGCTTAGTTGAAAAAGATCTCTTTTTTCATACATCAATGTAATGGCAGCTCAATGACTGAAATAATATAAACTGTTTTAGCTTACTTTCTGGGTAACTCCAGGAAGTTTATTTATTGCCCATTGCAATAAATGACTAGGAATGATGGAAGTGGTCAGACTAACTGTAGCTTCTAATCTGGTTATATGGTTATTATCTTTATGGTCCTTTAATGGTGAATTTTTTGAAAGGTCATCTCTGCATATTCCACCAAACAGGCACTACTCAGTGCCCAAATGATAAAACATAAATTTCTATGGAAAAGTATGCAGTACAACTTTATGGTGTGGATGTTAAATCCCCAGATTTCCACTTGACAATCTAGGCTTTTAAAACCGCTTCTTCACTGAAGTAACTTGTTGGCTACAGAGATCTGCAGGAAATACTAATATAATCCAACTATTGTGAGGAGCGAATTGGAACTGCAGAAGTAGTCCGTCTGAAGTAAACTGATGTTCCTCTGCAAGTCTTGTTTGGTATCCTAGAACAAGTCAGCCTAGGCAATAGGACAGAACAAGAATGACGTTGTTCTGAGTGCCTTCCCAAGGCCCACGTTACCCAGTACAGCAGAAAAATACTTTCCACTCCATATCCATTTTCCTGAAATAGCATTAATTTGTTACATAGTTTTCTTGGAATAAATTCTGTTCAAAAACAACTATAATAAACCTTCAAGAACACTTCCATGGTAACTGAAGCAGCATTTGAATAGTACTCACTGCCTAAAAATAGTAACTTAACTGCTATTTAGTTTGCTTATCCTGCCTTTTCATAGAAATACAGTCAGGTGATTAAAGCTCCTCCTGAATACTGTTCATTTTCTTTTAAATTTGAGGGGAATAATAGGAATTACAAGTAGATGCAGGATAATTGTATGGAGGGAAAATGAGACAGTTTCCTCAGTAAGTGAATGATGGGTGACATTCAGAAGATGAGCCTGACTGTTTTTTTCCCTCTTTGTTCTTGAATACATTTTTAAAAGATTTGTTGGCAGTGGTGAGAAGGTATGAAGTCTCTTTGTAATGGTTCTACAGTACCTCTTTACTTTGGTGCTGCCTTGACTGAGCACTGGGCAAAGAGGTGGCAGCTGTATGTATCAATATGCACTCCCAGGAACAGGGACAGCTCATTCTTACTTGACTAACATAGCAAGGCTGCCTCTTTCTTGTTGCCTTCATCCCATCCCACTTATGATACCTTTGTTTGGCAAGTTGTATTGAACTGATAGATGTGTGAATCCATGTGAAGGGACAGAAAAGCTAAGGTTGAACTACATATTCAGGAAGCCTGTAGGGAAAAAAAAACAGGATAAGATGAAATAGTGATCTTGTTTACATATTGTGCTAAGCTATAATTTGCTTAATCATGGCTTGTAGAAAAATCCTTGATTGGCCTGGTTCACATATTGTACTAATCCCTAAAACCAAGGTTCATAACCCACAATAATTGCATTCACAAAACATGCTAAGCTGAAAAAGCACCAATTTAACCTGCCTTCTCCTCTAGCTTCTTCTCTTACAGGACAACAGCTGAGTATCTCTATCCTTTTTCTGGGAAAGTGTATATATTTTGAGGGGAAGATCAGGGCTACAGGTACACATCATTTCTATTTTCCATGAAAGCTTATGGGGTGTATTTTTGGAAATAAAGCTGATGATAGAGGCTGGCAATTTGCTTTGCACTATGGTAGCTCTCTGTTTGAAAATAATCTGTTTCTTAATGTATAAAGCCAGGTGGAGCAAGAAGCATGGTACATATCAAGGGAGTGTAATGATTGCCTACCCTAACAAAACCAGACTCACTGTCATGAGTAAGGATGGTGAGCAGGGGGCTCCCATCCAGGCTGTTAAGCGCATGCGTAGCACTGAGGAATTGGGCAGCTATTCAAAGAGACACAGATCGGGACCGCCTTAACCTTTGGGGTTTATATGTCTGGGTTTTTCCCACGCTTCTTCAGCTTGTTAGGATTCCTGTTATGTACAAGCAATAAAACATTAGAGACCAGTTCCTTGTCTCAGCGTGGTTCCTGGCTGTTAGGACACTCACAAGTAGAAGCTTAATGATATCTGATTTATTAAAGAATAGTATGCAAATACAAAGAAAGCTGAGAATGAGGAAAAGCACACCAAATACAAACTAAAAACCCTCGGCACAAACATAATCCCTCCCCTCGCCCAACTGTTTCAAATTCCCCACCCCAAGTGCTGGTAACAATTTCTGCTGATGTCCTGGGAAGAAAACCCTGAACACACAAGACAACCCAAACACATTCCAACCCTGCTGAATACAGATAACATCCCAGGAGACAGAGTCCTCCTCCCCTTCCAACCGAAACACGCATCAGCCAAATGACATGCGAAACGTTACAATGCACTTTAACATTGAAACGATGAACGTGACATACCACCCCCCCAAAAATAAGTAACTCATCAGGGAGCAGGTTTCAGAGGATAAGCCAAATGAAAGTGTCTAACTAAAACAGGAGAATTAACATCACGGGCAAACACCCACTCAGGGTGGGGGAAGTGCTTCCAACGAACCAGGTACTGTAAAGTTCCACGAAGCCTGCGAGAATCAAGGATCTCCTTCACCTCAAAATGCTGCTACCCGTCAATCATGATCGGAGCAGGAGGTGGAGGCTGTGGATGCCAACGGGACGAGTGGCTGACAGGCTTGAGCAAACTGCAATGAAACACAGGATGCAAACGTTTCAGATTGTGAGGTAAATCCAATTTAAATGTAACAGGGTTCACAATCCCGACAATGGGAAAAGGACCCACAAACTTAGGAGCCAATTTCCGGGATGGTTGTGGAGACTTAATAAATTTGGTGGAAAGGTAGACCTGGTCCCCAATTTTAAAATCAGGCTGAAGGGCTCTCCGTTTGTCTGTGTACAGCTTATGGGTAGATTGAGCATCAGCCAACGCCTGCTGAATCACTGGCCACGAATCAGCCAGTCTAGCAGCCCAATCAGAAGCAGAACAGGGTTGAGTAGAAGGTTGTGGCAACTCAGGGATAGGCACAAAATCCCTTCCAAAAACAACACGGAAAGGGGTGTGCCCTGTGCTCTGATGGACAGCGTTGTTGTAAGCCACTTCAGCAAAAGGCAGGAGATCAACCCAATTGTCCTGCTGATAGTTTACAAACGCCCTTAAAAATTGTTCAAGGGTCGAATTTAAAACCTCTGTAGATCCGTCAGTCTCCAGATGCGATGCAGTGGACAACGCCTGTTTAGTGCCAACCAGTTTTAAAAATGCCCTCCAAAATTGGGAAGTAAACTGTGTCCCGCAGTCCGTGACCAAGCGGGAGGGGCTACCGTGAATCCGGTAGATGTGGATTAGGAAAAGACGTGCCAATTGTGGGGCTGAAGGAATGGAAGCACACGGAATGAAATGGGCTTGCTTTGAAAAATAATCCTTGACCACCCAAATCACAGTCTTTTTCTGACTAGGAGGGAGGTCCACAATAAAAGCCATAGAAACCTCCTCCCATGGACCAGAAGGGCTTGCAACAGGCTGCAAAAGCCCCTGTGGTCTACCCCCCTTCCTCTTTGACATGGCACAAACAGGGCAAGAAGCAACATAATCTTTTACATCACACCTCAAAGTAGGCCACCAAAACTGGTGTCTCACCGAATGTAACGTTTTCACAAAGCCAAAATGCCCAGCCAGTTTATCATCATGAGACCTGGTTAGAATTTCCTTTCGCAAGTTCTCAGGCACATAGAGTCGGTTTTGCCTCCAAGCCAACCCCTTGTCAAAAGTAACATTGTCTCTATTCGCCTGCAACCAAGTATCGGATTTCAGTTCCTGGAGAAACTGTTGTTGCAATTGAGAGGGAACTGACATCCTCCTCCCAACTGGCGAGAGCAAAGCCGTCGGCTGCTGCGCATGGGCTTGGCTGCGAGTGACAGCTTGGAGCCCCAGCTGGGGCTCCATCCACACAGTACCCACTATCTCAGCTGCTTGGACTGAATCTTGGGGTAAGTGAGACAGAGCATCAGCCAGGAAGTTTTTCTTGCCTGGAATAAACTTCAGCTGAAAATCAAAATGACTAAAGAATTGAGCCCAACGAATCTGTTTAGGACTGAGTTTGTGAGGAGTGTGGAGCGCTTCTAAATTTTTATGGTCAGTCCAAACCTCAAAAGGGCATTTAGCCCCCTCTAAGAGGTGACGCCAGGCTTCCAAAGCTCCTTTGACTGCAAAAGCCTCCTTTTCCCAAACGTGCCACCTCCACTCAGTTTCAGAAAACTTCCTGGATAGATAAGCACAAGGCTTCAACCGATTGTCAGAATCGCTCTGCAGCAGGAGCGCCCCAATTGAAAAGTCAGAAGCGTCCACCTGCACCACAAAGGGTCGTGTGGGATCGGGGTGCTGCAAAATGGGTTCAGCCGTGAAAAGGCTTTTAAGTTTGTCAAACGCCGCCTGGCATTCAGGAGTCCAACTGAGTACCGCCCCCAGGTTTTTCACCTTGCGTGTGTCACCCAACCCCTTGGTACGTAGTAAATCAGTAAGGGGCAATTTCAGCGAACCCCTGGATGAACTGGCGGTAATAATTAGCAAATCCAAGGAAACTTTGGAGGTGCCTTAGGGTACGTGGGCGCTCCCACCCCAAAGTGGCTTGAATCTTCCCAGGGTCCATCTCAATGCCCTTGTCAGGAATCCTATACCCCAGGTAGTCAAGTTGAATCTTATGAAATTCACACTTAGAAAGCTTAGCAAACAGTCCAGCATTTCTCAATTTGCTAAGCACCTGTTTCACCAGGCGCTCGTGCTCCTCTTCCGTTTCCATATAAATCAAAACATCATCTAAATACACCAACACATCTTTAAACAAATGATCATGTAACACTTCATTTATCAGTTGCATAAACACCCCGGGTGCCCCCACCAACCCAAAAGGTAAGACCTTATACTGGAAAGAACCCAGTGGACAATTGAAAGCGGTTTTCCACTCATCCCCCTCCTGTATGCAGATGCGGAAATAGGCTTCCCGCGGATC
This sequence comes from Candoia aspera, assembly GCF_035149785.1. Lineage (NCBI taxonomy): Eukaryota > Metazoa > Chordata > Lepidosauria > Squamata > Candoiidae > Candoia > Candoia aspera. The sequence goes on from NC_086155.1 coordinate 143,842,863, forward strand.
TAATTTGGAGAAGATTTTCCCCTTTGACAGATGTGCTAACATGTCTTTTATTAACGGCAAAGGGTACTTGTTTGATATGGAGACCGCATTTAATCCGCGGTAATCTGTACAGAGTCTCAGAGTCCCATCCTTCTTTCCCCGGAACAACACGGGGGCGCCAACCGGCGAATTTGCTGGTTCGATGAAACCCCTGGCCAAGTTCTTATCCACAAAATCCCTCAATGCTGCAAGGTCCTTCTGAGTCATGGCGTAAATCTTCGGCTTAGGCAGCTGAGCGTTGGAGACCAACTCAATCGCACAATCAGTTTTTCGATGTGGCGGGAGTTGGTCCGCTTCCATCTCACCAAACACATCCGCAAAGTCCTGGTATCTCTCCGGCAAGCCCTCCAGTGGTGTGGCCATTGAAATGTGGGGTTGCTGCCGCAGCCCTCCCCACCACAGCAGATGGCACTTGTTCCACTGCAGGAGCTTGGTAAAAGCCATCAGAAAAAGTCAAAGTCCTGTGGACCCAATTTATGTGGGGGTTTTGCTGGACTAGCCAGGGAATCCCCAAGATGACAAGGGGATGACCCACAGGTGCTACCACAAATTGTAACCCCTCACCGTGGCTGCCCAATTCCTGTGAAATGAGTCACCGGTTTCCCTCCCACTGTTGAACCATCCAGTTGGGTGAAGATCAATGGGAAGCTGGGTAAATCCAAAGCAGCCACCATGTCAGGGTGCATTAAACATCTGGAACACCCCGAGTCGATTAACGCCCAAACCTCAATGGTCTTAGTGCGGGAGCCTAACTTCACTTTCACATTCAGCGTGGGACAATTTGCACTCACCAAAACATCTTTGCGCCCATCATCCACCACCTGCCCACAGGCGCTTTTTAGAGCAGGTGGCTGGCATTTCCCGCCAGCTCTGTTAGATCGTGTTCCTCCTCTCCCCCGAAGTACGGAACCTCCTCCACCTCGGTCTCCGCCTTGGCTGCCTTCATTTTCCTGGGCAGTGAGGGCGATTTGCCCGCTGCTTTTCCGGACCGATTGTCTGACCTGGGTTTTGGACAAGCAGCCGCCCTGTGGCCCTCCTTCCTGCACCGAAGGCACTGCCCTTTGGCATAACGGTGCTCCCTCTCCTCCTCCCAGGCACGTTTCCCGGGTTTTCCAGTCATGGTAGTGGGTCTGGATCCCTTGCTGAGCGCCGCGTGTCTCAACGCTTTCCTACTGTGTGCGAAAGTCTCGTGGGCATGTTCAGCCTTCCCTGCCAACTGTATCCATTCATACAAAGTATCTGGGTCGTCTCTACCCAACGACCACCGTGGGACCTCCATGTTCAGCCCATCCTTAAACAACTCTATTAAGGTGGCCTGGGACCAGTCCTCAACCTTTCTAGCCAAAGCCTTGAATTCCAGAGCGTAATCGGCTACGGATCTTTGCCCCTGGCTGAGCTCTTTAAGAGCCCTCTTCGCCCTTTGTTTGGCTAACGGGTCCACAAAGTGCAGTTTTAATGCCCAGAGGAATTCTTCGAAATCCTCCAGCTCAGGAGCATCCGCCTCATTTAACTGGACAAACCAGTCAGCAGCCCGCCCCTTTAGTTTGGTGGCAATGGCATTGATCTTGGCCCTTTCGGAATGGAAATAAGGTCCAAATTCATCCATATAGCTGCTTGCATTGGTAAGAAAGAATGACAGCTTAGTTGGATCCCCGTCAAATTTGACTGTAAAGTCTTTGACCCCCACTCCCGGCGGGCCCCTCGCCCCGTCTGGGCGGTCTGACTTTCTTTTGGGTACTGGGGATCTCCGCTCTCGAAGAGGGGACCTCGAAATTCTCACTCTGTGAGATTTTGGCTCAGCCCTGTGCTGTCTCCTTTCTCTTTCCACCGATCGAAGGGGGGAAGAAGGGGACGAATACCTGGGGCTGTGCGATTGTGGCTCAGCCTTCTCCTCCCTCTTTCCACCGAGCGAGGAGGAGGAGGAGAAGGGGACGAATACCTGGTGCTTGATTCTCCTCTCCCCCTCTCCCGGGGCCCCCAGTCCATTGACAGTTTCTTTAACATATATTCCATCGACTCAAATTTGGCCTCCAATAGTCTTATCCTTTCCAGGGTTTGAAAATCCTCTTTCCCTCCCCCATCTTGCCTCACAACAATTGGGGATATTGGGTACCGCTGCTTCCAAGACATCTTGGACGTCCCTGGTAGGGGTCCCCATGCTTCATCCCAAGTTATCAGCTCGCCCGGCGATCCTTCGGTAGGCTCAGAGGCTCCTTTTTCTCCAACCTCCTCTTCTTCCGGACTGGAACACGACATCTCCTGTATCTCCAATAATTCTCGAGTAGGGACCCTCTCTGTTCTCCTCACCGTGGAGTCGGGTTCCCCATTGCTCATGTCCTCACTTTCCCCGGTTTGGGGTTTTGGTTCGGTCATCGCTAGCGCTACTCCCTCACAAGATAAATCCGGAAAGGGGCTAACAGTAAATTTTTTAAGATTCTCAGCTTTATGTAATGATTGCCTACCCTAACAAAACCAGACTCACAAGTAGAAGCTTAATGATATCTGATTTATTAAAGAATAGTATGCAAATACAAAGAAAGCTGAGAATGAGGAAAAGTGCGTCAAATACAAACTAAAAACTCTCAGTGCAAACGTAATCCCTCCCCTCACCCAACCGTTTCAAATTCCCCACCCCAGGTGCTGGTAACAATTTCTGCTGATGTCCTGGGAAGAAAACCTTGAACACACAAGATAACCCAAACACATTCCAACCCTGCTGAATACAGATAACATCCCAGGAGACAGAGTCCTCCTCCCCTCCCAACCGAAACACGCATCAGCCAAATGACATGCGAAATGTTACGATGCACTTTAACATTGAAACGATGAACATGACAGGGAGCATATTAGTATACCAACTTACCACTTTGAAGAACCCAAGCTTAGAGCATTGTCTGAATGCAATTATTATATTGATTGAAGTGTAACAGCCGGCAAATATGGATGATCAATGACTAAATGCTAATACATAAAATTAAGAAATATGCCCAATCAATAGCATATTGCTGAATGGACATCTAAATTCCATTATATAAATCCAGAATAATAGTGCAGTCCATTATATTTGATGAAGGATTGCTACAAAATTATCCACACAGCCCTTTCTATTTCACTGCTGCTATTTCTCTAGCAATTATGCAAATCATTTAAGCATTCATCAAGGAGCTTTTTCTCTTCCCTTCCAGAGCACACTTTCCTTTGCTGGATAGAACTCATATGCACCATATCAAAGATGTGGAATGGCAATCAAGAATGGATATTGTTTTCATTATTTCAGTGAAATGTAAAAGTGTTGACCTAGAGATAGTGTCATGCACTGCCTACCACTGAGTGAAACACAGACACTGATTCAAGGAAGAGCAGGTTCAGGTTTATTTCAGTGTAGTGCTTGACGAGAAAAAAGCTGAGAGTGAAGGGAGCGCGCCGGTGCGGGGTTTAAATAGCCCGTGCCGGTCAGCGCCCCCCCCTTGGGTTGTGTCATCCCCCCCCCAGTCCTGCATGCTTCCTTGCCGGTAGGTGAGGGGTTGCAGGGCCCCTGCTGGTGCCCCGGGCTTCGCCCATAATCGGTTTCTTTCTCCGGCCGGTGATTGCTGTCAGCTGGGCGATCTCCGTTGCGTTTCGCTGACAGCTTCAGGTGGGCCTCGTGATCCGCCCTGTCTTTGTCTTTCCTTCTTCCTCTTTTGTGTTCTGATGGCTGGGTCATCCAGCCGGGGTCATTCCCTTCTCCTCGGGGTCTGTGTCTGTTGTTGTGCGTGCTTTGCTTATCTTAAATCCCTTCCTCTGCTTCCTAGGTATTGTCATGTGTGCCGTTGTGCTGATGCCTTCAGCTCAATGGTACTCATGACAGATAGCAACATCAGTCACTTGTCTTTATTTTAAAACAGTAAACACTTTAAAAGATCCCTTTACCCAGAAACCAATTCTAAAACTGCCAGTATTTTATAATGCTTCTTTAAAAAAAATCCTAGCATTACAGTTGTTCCATATTCCTCTGTTGTACTGAGTAAACCAAAGTAGTAGATTTATTGCAAAGCTAATCCTTCTGTAGAAAAATCATGATAATTTATAATGGAGCTCTGATGGATGCTGAAACTGGAAGATGAGACTCTTATAGAAAACTCTCTACTGTTGGTTGCCAGATACAGTAGATATCATTCAGCACATTTTGCTGCCTGAAGTATAACAAATAGTCCTTTACTTCCTAAGCCAGGTTTCGAATATCTAGCACAGACAACCAGAACAAATGTCTTTATGGTGCTTAAACCAGATTTTATTGAATTGCCTAACTTGTTTTGAATACGTGATTCCTTTTTCAACGGTTCTGTAGTTCAAAGGTATAAAAGGAAACATAAACTACATATTTGTGAAAACAAAATTTTTGACTTGAATTCATTCGATAAAAACGTCATTACAGAATGAAATTGAAGGCAGTGAAACAACCATCTCCTAATTGGATATATATAACTAAATTTAAATGGTCTTCCCTGTCATCTTATTCGCTGAGCTTGGTGCTCTGTGAATGTAAGGTTATTTTAAACTGGGAAAAAAACTGGTTTTGTCAGATGTGTGTTGTTGGTTTTGCCCCAAGTCATAGTGGTTAAAGCACCAGGCTAGAAACTGGGAGACTGTGAATTCTAGCCACATCTTAGGCACAAAGCCAGCTGGGTGACCTCGAGCCAGTCACTCTCTCTCAGCCCTAGGAAGGAGGCAATGGCAAACCACCTCTGAAAAACCTTGCCAAGAAAACTGGAGGGACTAGTCAGGCAGTCTCCGAGAATTGGACACGATTGAACAGATTAAAACAAAAGTTTTTTTTAACAGTACAAGTTTGCTGCTGCTTCAGCCAACAAGGGATTGTGTCTGGCTATGCTTTTTACTGTTTTTATTGTCTGCAGGTGGTGGTGGGGGACATCATTTTGGCCATTCCATTTTACATGCTATCTTACATGCATACATTGTACATACTCCATAGGATACTTTGAGATGCTGCCTGCTACAGCTACTTACTTCCATTAGTGCCTTTGGGACATTGGGAAGTTGGGATTAAATTGACTGGGGTTTAGACAGTTTCCCTTTCTAGGGGGGAAACTAGCACCCCCAATGCTACCTCAACCTCTCCACTGTGCTTGTATCAAGCCCTGCAAGGTTGGCAAACTTGGAAACAGGAAGCACTTAGATTTCTGGAAAGATGTGCATTACTAGTAAGGCAATATAACAGGATCTTGAAAGCCTGTCAAAGCAATTCTCCTGCTTGGATTATACCCGGCATAATTAAGAAACAGTGGCTCTGTGTCTCTTTCTCACGCTTCCTCCTCCCCTGTGCCATGGTGTCTCTTTTGCAACATTCCTGTTTCCTCCTTCACTTTCCCAGGGTCTGTTAGCCACACCATCACAGCCTGTGACCTGTTATTCAGGCTACTTCTGAAAATAAGGTAACCATTCCTCTGGAGGATTGGTAAAATTATGTCCAGAAGTAGTCCAGCCGATAAGAGGAAAGGGGCAGAGGAAAGAAGACAGACTAGGGTAAAGCATGAGAAACTCTCAATGTGCTGGGTGAGTTTTCTCCAGCTTTACAGTTGTTCTTTGCCCCACCAACCTATCAGTTGGGGTATTTTTGGACACAGTTTTACTGGTTTTCCAGAAGACCACTAGACCCATGTTTAGAAATAGCCCATGTGCTGATTACTTCATGGAGCACTTCTGCAATGACAACTTCTCATACAGGCAGCTTGAAAGGTGGCTGAAGTCTCCATCCCAGGCACCTAACCATTCTTGCCCAGACCTGCCCCTGACTGCAATTGCGGGGTTTTTTTCCCCTGTCAGCCTGTGATGCTGGGTGAGAGGGGAATTGAAGCCAGGGAAATTTACCAATCATTTTTCTTAAATTGTCCTGCAGTAAAACTGTAAAGAAGCATTCACAAGCCTTGTTAGCAAGTAAGATTTGTGCTCGGCAGTTGGGGCAGTGAAAATTATGCTGACCTAGTTTTCTGCTGATCCAAGGACCTGAAGAATGCATGTTAGCAGGGGTTGTGAGGAAGAGTCCTAACTGTGCATAGTAACTCCTTCCCATTGTGCAGCTTCGAGAGGGAAGCTTGATCACTCTCTTGAGTCACTGAAAAGCCTTTGTCCTGGGTGTAGAGGATAAGATAGCATGGAAATATCATCTTAATTTAGTTATATATTCGCTTTATTCCAAGAAGTCTGTTTCTCTGTGCTTAAATCCATTTCCCTATTTGTTGCCTTCCGCTCCTCTGCAGCTTGTTACTAGCTGTTCTTTTTTTTTTCTTCTGAGACCACCTCTTCATGGTATTTTAACGGAAGATGTTTGGGAGATAAATGGATTTGTTTGGGAGAGCTGTGCATTTATTTTCGATCACAACAAATATGATCAAATATGATCTGACAGTAAACATCTGTTTTCCATTGACTGCTATAAAATTTTGCATTATATATCCTTATTGTCTGGGGAAGACAAACCTTCATCTCTGGGTACATACTTTCCCAAACTCTTTATTATTCCCAACAACACAATGCTCTCTTTTGTGATATTTCCTCACTGTTCCATTGTTTTGATTTGGGCTTGTTTTATTTTTATATTCCATAGCAAAGAGGAGAAACATTGCCCAAAGCTGTTTGCTTTCCTACAGTATATCCAATTATTTCATTTCTTTCTATATACAGTATAGTGCTGCTCCTCACAAATCCTCAAAGTCTTGTTTGAGATGGCGAGGGAGGTATTTAATGAACAGAAATGAATATTTTATGATAGGAGTAATGTGCGCTCTCTTGCTAGAGTAGGGGTAGCAATGAACTGATATCCATTGGAAACCAAAAATAGGAGTGATAAGAGAAAGAGTGAGAGAAAAAGCATATTAAATCTATCACCTTGATTTGTAGAAATGTGATTCTGAAATCACAGCATCAATAGCATTCATTACCTGGCATGCATTATTACTGGCACTTAAATACGATTACTCCAGGTGACTTATATGTAGACAATTATGTTGTCAGTTATATATTAATATACAAGACAAATTGAATGTCCCTGAGAAATTATTTTGAAGTTGCTTCAGTAATAAAATAGTAAGATAGTAATGTTACTACCTGTCATTATTTGCTGGAGGGGGGCTAAATGGCCCATGTGTTTTGATGAGGCCCTTTTATTAGTTGCAGAGCTAGAGTCTGTGAAACACTCAGCCAGAACTCACAAACTAGCACGAAGTCACAAACAGTCATGTATATGTGTTGATGGCATGTATACGTGGGTAGGGGTGAGGCAGCTTTAGCGTATCCTGTTGCCTTTTGAAGTGTGGGGTGGCAATTAGAAGTAGGGCTTTCACTACGATAGTATCTTGTAATCCGTCCCATTTCCCTCTTTCGTTTTTTGTTTTGGATGTGTGTGTGTGTGGGTGTATGTATGTTGTTTTTGTTTACATGAAGTAGGAGACTAAATATCTGATTTTTAACCTATATCCGCTTGGTGACTGCACTGATACATATTTTTATTAAAAAGGGCAGAATACTTTGTATGAATACGATTACATATCCTTCTTCCCTATTTCTGATTCTCAGATGTCAGTATCAAAGAGTATGACTTAGAGTAGTGTTTCAGTTTAGGATAATCACAGATGTCATTACATTACTGCTGCCATGGAAAGCAGAATAGAATCTAAATGATTCATATCAGTGGGAGATGCTAACAGGGCCCATTCTGTCTTATGATAAATCTTTTTTGTCTAGGGATGCATTTGCTCTGGGTAGAGAAGGAGTTGAGTGCTGGAATGATTAGAATCTTGCACAAGGGAGTAATCTGAGTATATTCAGCAAGTGATATGTTAGTAATTATTATCATTACCATGTGACAGTCTGGTCATTTGAATTTTTCATACTGGCACACAGTCAATTATCACCTTAGAGTTGTTACTGTCAACAGGAAACCCCCCTGAAGCAAATTATTTGTTTGTTAGGATGCTGAAAAAAATGGGTTGTCTTTGAAAGCCTTCATAAGAGATTCTATATAGTTAGCCTTGAAATAGGTGTATTAATACTGATTAAAAGCAAATGACCTAGGGATCTGTTTGGGGCGCTGTACACATTTTCAGATATATCATTTCTATATTATGACCTTTCAAACATTCTTCTGCTTTTTGGTTACATCAGATTCTTCTTGCAGGTTGATATATATCAAATTGTTAGTCCATCTTCCAATTGTCCCATCCCCAGTTGCACATGTTTTATTAAAGCAAACTAATGAAAAGAGCCCAATTTAATGGAAAATTATTGGCTTAAGCCAGCCTTTCTCTACCTTTGACCTGGGAGGAGCCCTTGAAATATTTAACAGGCCTCAGGGACCCCCTGCACATTCAGGCTCAAATATAGGCCAGAAGTTACAAAATTATTCTATTTGTTTCATGTGTAGGCCTGTATATATGCATTAACAGTGTATATATGCATCTATCTCCCCACCCACCTTAAACCAAACTCTGGGTGGTTCACAACCCAAGGATAAAAGCAGTATATACCAATAGTGAAATCAAAGCAGTAAAACCAAAAACTAGAAGACCTGGCTCTACAGCTAAACTTTCTGATGCAGCCCACAACATATTCATCCCATACCATATATCAGTGTTGACATATGTGTCATCATTTGCCCCACTCCTGCAGAGACCCATGCACCCTGACTGCTAATATTAAGACAGTAGACCTTGCTGGCTGATAATACTAGAGATGACATTATTGATATTGGTAACTGGTTAGATGTCTTTGGCGTATAAGTTGATGCCCCACAAATTATAACTGTATCAGAGGTAGTATTTTGAACTAGAAGAAGACAAGTAGCTAATCATTTATTATGTGCCAGGGCCTTTGCTTACTGCAGTACGTGGTAGCAACTGTGAAATTCATCGCAATACAGTGAATGAAACATAATGAGTGTTTCATGGATATTCATCCACATAACTCTAGATTCTTAGAACGAGAAAGAATCCACAGACTAGTTTTTTCAGTATTGTGCAATGAAGGAAATACCTATTGTAAATACAGTAATTATTGATGTAGCTCTTCTTCCTTTTAGGCATTGCCTATACATATACAAAAAACTGGAATTTTGTGTCCATTTTATTCTTGAGAATAAAAGCAGTCCTATTAGTCTTTTCTCCATAATGAACTGTTTTCTAGAATTCTTACCTTCCTTGTAGAACTTGCCAGAATATCCTGTTGTCAGTCTCCTTGCACTGTCTGCTAAAATTGCATGGAGCATTCATAATAAGGACTATTTACTAAGAAGTGCATTCATACATTTGCTTTTAAAATCAAACTTACATTATATTATTAGAACTACATTAAAGTCACAGGCACTGTCTTTTTCTTCTGCAGCTTCCTATGTTGCTTTATATTTTGTATATTAACCTATCTACATATTGGTGTCTTCATCATATCATCTAATTCATTTTCATTTTGTAATGTTTTCTATAGATCTTGAAATTTTATTAACTCATGAATTCAAACATTGGCCAATCATGAAGATTTAAAAATAATAGAAATACTTATCCAGCAAATTTATTTAATGAAAGCAGTCAGGCATTGTTTTCAGTGATGATACAGAAGCCACTAAGGATGACTTAGTAGAACCTCTCTCTCTGCCTCTGTCTGTCTGTCTGTCTGTCTCTCTCTCTCTCTCTCTCTCTCTGTGTGTGTATTCCAAAACTCATTGAAATGAATAATTTAGGTAGGAAAAATGTCTGGATTATAGATCAAGTTCCTAGTGTTGTCATTTTTGGCTTAGTGCAGGTAACAGTATCTGGCTGAATGTAGATAATCTTGAAAAAGCTATGCCTGGTTAGTACTTGGATGATTATCAAAAAATATCAGGGCAGACTAGATGCAAAATTGGAATATTTCCATATTTTTGCCAAGAAAACAATATGAATAAATCTATGTGGCCCCCAGGAGTGAGTTTGACTTGAGGGAAACTTTAATTTTTTTTTATTAGGTGAGATTTTGAGGGTGTTTAGACAATTTTCTTTTCAAATGCATCTCAGTCACTAGTCTTGCAATTTCTCTCTGAGTGAAGGGAAAAAGTCTTATTTGAGCTATTTTTAGGAATGAATGGTAATCCACCTTTCCTTTTTAATTTTTTTTTGTGTTCTTCATTCCAGATATCCAGCTTGGTGCCTGCAGACCAATTTCAGTTGTACCAACAGTTGAAATTTGAAAGAGGTGAAGCTTTTACATCAATATATAGGGCTTCAGACTCCACTGTTAAATTCACAGTGGAGTCTCAAGGTGTAGGAAAAGTTACTGGACTGAGTGTACAATCTTATTAATGTCTACTCAAAAATAAGTCCCATTTAGTTCAATGACACTTACTCTCAGGTAAATAGTTATAGGATTACAGCCTAAACTAAATTATATATTTTAAAGAGATTTAATGACAATTTAATTGAACATAGTTATGGATTCATTTTATTCTGTATGTTTCCTTTTAAATTCTGGGATTCTGAATATATTTTATCCCTTGGTAAGGGAGAAAGATCATGAGGGGCATACCTATTTTCCTTTCAAATAACAGAATCTTGAAGGCCTGACAATGTTTTCATTTCCTTCCATTTTCTACCAAAGAGACTCAAAAAGGGACAGTTTTAAGTTTCTTTCTCACACTATTTTGTTTTGCTGGACTGAGCACATGTTTTGCTAATGGTCTCCAAATACCTTTTCCAAGGTCATCTCTGTCTCTCTCCCATATATAGATCATGACTATAATAGCAAAGACATGGTGGACCTTTGATGGGTAATGCTTCATGTTAAGTCAGGATTTTAATCAATGGGTTGTTGAACAAATTATAGTGGCCTTATTAGCAGATAATGCTAAGCCATAATGGATGGGTTTGCACAGCACATTATCTCTAAATGAAACTATCCACTTTATGGTATAGCAGACAAGTATGTATGCAATGAATGTGGGGAAATTCCAGTTCAAGAAGTTCAGACAAGGCAAGGGAAATCAACTATCTGTCCATCCAAGGAATGAAGAAAAGTCAAATGCAGAAAATAAATACTTAGAAGGGTGGACTTCCCCTCTTGAGTTGGCATTTACCAGAGGGGAGAAAGGTTTTGCTTGGTCTTTGTCTTGAGTATTATTGTTTTTCTGGCTGCAGGTCAAGCTGGGCTGGAATCTAGTGAGACTGGTTAGCAAGCTAGGATTAGTGAAGCTAGTGAAGCTATAGACTCTTTTGTTTTATGGACTAAGATCTGGACTGTGATAATTTGTTCAGAGATTCTGGGCTGGGAGGAGCAGCTGACTGAGATCTTCTTCAGAAAAGAATTGTTCATTTTTTTTCTCTTTTCTTTTTCTCTGATTTTGCTATTTATAATTCTTAATGAACCAATGGGGATCATTCTGAGAAAAGGCCTTTAACACCCACAGCCTGCCAGGTCAGGGTACGGAAGGAGGTTACAACTTATCCTGATAAATCACTGGCAGCAGGGTTATGTGAAGAGAGTTGGAGAGAATCAGCAGGGGCCTGTGCCATATGCATGCACACACACACCTCATTAAATATGTACTACTTACATGAGGTTCTTTTGCCATAGGAAAGGGTTAACCCTTATTCTCCATGTGCCATAATGTTGAATGCTTTTTCATTGCCCAGAGTCCAATGGAATTGGTGGCCAATAAATTTAATAACAACAACAACAACAACAGCAACAACAACAGCCATTTAAATGTTTTAAAAAACAGAAAATTGCATTCCTTCCCTTCTCATATTATACAGTCAAATTGGGCTAGAACTAGAATTTCCTGTTGCAGGTTTTACCAAGCTAGAATAACTGCTATGATTCTCTAGTTCCTCCTCATGTGAAATGAATTACTGTATATGGTTAGGCTTCTCTGAGGATGCTTGCAGGTTTCAAACAACAGCTGGGTGGATCCTGATGTAATGAAAGAACAATCTTTTCTAAAACATACCAATAGATATAGACCAAGTGATATTAAACAATGGCCTGGTTCTTACATAACACTATGCCAGGACTATTCATGATAAAAAGAAAGCTCTCCCATGCATAAGCGCCTATGATTTGTCTACCGATACTGGATATAAATAGAAGAACTGCAACTTAAAATATAGATTTTTATCATAAGTTTATACTTTGGTTTCTCTTCTGTATAAATCTTTCACCTTATTTTAAAGTTATATTTTGATTTGTAACAAACATTCTCAGAAGTGCATTTGGATCCACTGAGAACCTGGTGTCCCTCTGCTAACTGTCAGACTGTGTGCCAGATTGAACCGAGTGAATCTGGATTACCAGTGCCTATAAAATGTCAGAGGTGTTACTTGACATTCTGTTCATCATGCAAAGAGCCTTGGCACGTGGAGGGATCATGCCTGGAAAGCCATTTCATGGGGGTTACAAGCGAGCAAGGGTAAGAGAAGAATTTGTCTAGCTTTTACAAAATCTTTACATCATTCAAATTACTATAAATACTATATTTCTTTAACTAGAAATACTGCTCCTGACATTGATTAAATAATTGTTTGATAACTGAAGGGAAGAAATGCTGGACTTTAACTGAGGTAGCTCAGGTATTTGATGTGCTGCTTCGGCATTCTTGATTCTGAAAGGTCAGTTCTGTGGGTACCTTCAGCTATTCTGGCTTTTTGTCAGCCCATATGGCAGACTTGTTTGGGATCAGTGGAGCTAGACTCAATATGGCAATTTCTTAGTGGGTGAATGCAGTGGAAGCTGTTGCTTGGGAATAACTTCAGCAGAGTAAATAGAGCTGCTTTGTACATTATGAGGAAGCAATGATGAGAAATGTGTGTCACTTTCATATCAACTCTTCAAGACAGAATGCCAAAGCAGAAATACGATGAATCTGCCCACTGCTCATTTCCCTAGTGGAAGAAATATTTGAATTCCAACATTGCCCAACCATTAAATACAAGAACAAAATACACGGGTGACTGTCTATTATTTTTACATGTGTTTGAATGGTTGCAGTGAATAATTATGTTTGCTGCATAAAGGAAGTACTATTCTCCAGTTTACTTACGTGGGTCAACATTCTTCTAGGCAACCCTACTTGGCATGACCAGACAGTTCAGTGTGAATGTTTATGGAAAAAGCCATGGTACCCTTAAGACTGTTTCAGAGTTTTTCTCCCCTTCTTTTCTAGAACACTTATTAAAAACAGCTCAGAAGCTCCAATTAAACAGTGTCCAGTTTGTCGGATCCATATTGAGCGGAACGAAGGCTGTGCTCAAATGATGTGTAAAAATTGCAAGCACACATTTTGTTGGTATTGCCTACAAAATTTGGATGTAAGTGGCCTGTGAAAAAAGATTTTTCTCTATAGTTCTTTAATACTTGTAGCCAGGAAGACTAATGCTTAAAAATACAACATTTCTATTTCTACTATTTCATGATTGCATCTCAAGTTTTTCCTTCTGCTTTTTTTTTTGAAATTCTATATCAAAAGTTATGAATGCAGCTCTCATACATATAACACTTGATGATGTTAAATGGAGTTTTGCAAATGATTCATCTTCCTTTTTGTTTAGCTTTAATAGAACTTGTTCCTCATTTACCAGTGAATTTTTCCTGCTTCTGCTGCACACTTTATAAAGCCTAGTTTTATAAAATATGCAGTAAATAATTGCTGCATAGAAGGTTAATTGGTGTCAAAATATTGGTGACACTCATTTTTGTGAGGTTCCAAGTTTATAAAATAGAGCTGGAGGAAGCCTAAAGCCTCATATTACCACTTTGTCATCCAAAAAGGTTGAACCTATTCATGTAAGCTGTGGTGCTATTTTACCTTTCAGAATGACATCTTCTTAAGACATTATGACAAAGGGCCCTGTCGAAATAAGCTGGGCCATTCACGAGCCTCAGTTATGTGGAACAGAACACAGGTATGCCAATAAATTGGATTTGTGTTTATTATAAGCTTTAAAGGTATATATGTTTTGCATCTTCATACATACAAGGTTTTCCTGCTTACTCTATTTCTTCTTTTCAACTTCCAGGTTGTTGGCATTCTAGTGGGCCTGGGAATCATCGCTCTGGTAACATCTCCCTTACTGCTCTTAGCCTCGCCATGTATCATTTGTTGTGTCTGTAAATCCTGCCAAAGCAAGAAAAAGAAACATGGCCCACCACCAACATAAAATTTTCTGTCCACGTTGGACGTGAATGCCTATCATATTTGTCAGGGAGAAGACTAATGGTTGACGCCTTGCACTGTGCTGTACCAACCAATTCTCCTTTACTTTGCCAACTTCTGTAAAAAGTGCCTACTGGTTCACAGGATACTTTGTTTGCAAGCTGCAGTTCAGCAGGGGGGTGGCTATTTGTTGTGATCTGGGTTCAACTCTGTTTTTTCATTGTTTTTAATAGACCCAGGCTTGTAAGATGTTTTAAAGGTTTTTCAAAATGACTGCTTTGTTTAAATTGGCAGATGAAGCTGCTGTTGTTCACCAGATTCTGAATGAGTATAGAGTTTCAGAGCACCTTGAGACTATCTCCTGAAGCAGTCATACAGTTGAATAAGAAAATAAAATGTGTAATTCAACTCTTTTTAAAGAAAATGTTGGTTACTTTAAATGTTAGATTTCTAGTGCAGACTTAGTGACAGTTTAAAACAAAAACAAAAAACAACCCTGTAAGTTACAAGGGTTTTTTATTTTTTAAAAAAAACCATACTTGAAAAGGGGGAAACCAGAAAACTCAAGTGTCAAATATAATTGGTGTATGGTCTTGCCAAACTACACTTTCTAAAAGGCAAGTCAGATCAAATAAATTCTTTAGAATAAGATCTGCCTTACTACACCACCAAATCCAATAATATTGTACTGTACAAGCCTGCTCTCATATAGTAAGCATAAAATGCTGAGCAGATCACCCTATCTGTATAACCCTGGGCTGTAAATTGCTTTCAAGCAGTTGATAAAACTTGAGTGGTCTGATGCTAGTTATGGTCTAGAAGTGGCAAGTGCGACATAACTGACATGAGTATGGCATAATTGGGCCTGTATTTTTTTCTCTAGATTTTATTACTGCTGTCTTATACTTCATGTGAGGCTCAATGGATGAGTCAAAATGATCTTAAGACAAGGATTTTGGTTATCACTTGTGGGAACAAATGAGCTTGCCAAAAGGTTGGCCATTATAGACATAAGCTGTTTCTTTCAGTGAAGAAAGAAATATGCTTAAAAACAACATGATCCTAATAAATATTGTTGCAACAAATAATAGCCATTTTATCAAGCTAGGGAGGAACTGTGAAAATAACACCGTGTACCTCAAAAAAGGCTACATGTAAGCATTGTTAATGAATCTAGTTTTTCTGATGAAATAACTACTTTCCCATGTTGGAGTATCTACTATCTCATAAAACAGATCCTCAGCTAGTGTGAAATCAAAGGAAGAGTGGCATGCCTTGAAAATATTGGAAAAGGACAAAGGGTGATAAAGAATACAACACTGTAATCTTGGTTGGAAGAAAATAATTCTCTATTCTGATCATGCATTCCTCCACTCCACCCCATTCTATGGGAAAAGGTGGCATTACATAAACAATACATATAATTGTTTCTTGAACAATTAAGTTTATGTATTCTATGGTATATAGGCTAACATAAATCGAATACATCAAGGACAGCCATGTATATTTCAGAGTAAATGCTCAAAGTGTAGTCTGATATGATAAAATTGCCTGGATTTCTGTAAGTAAATTCATCTGCAATCTCAAATTATTGGATCATCTACTTTAGAACTAAATTGCCAAGTCATCAAGGAATGTTTTAGTTAATAAGATACTTTGTAATTGTATTATCTCGCGTATCCCTTATGAAACAGCGATATTCTGTCCATCTAGCATGCTGGCTGGGAATTTCTGGAAGTTGAAATCCATACATCTTAAAGTTGCTTAGGTTGCGAAACACTGACCTAGAACTGCTTAATGTATGTGTCTAATTTTCTGTTATCTATTTTGGTAGTCAAAAATAAGCCTAAGGGACCTTGGGTGATGTAAAACCTTAATAAATAAATAATTAGGACCTGAATCTTTAGTATCTGAGTGAAAAGGGGGTGGGGGTGGGTGGGAACCAAAGTGAAGAAACAGGTCTCCTACCATAAATCTCTCCCCCTACCCCACTCTCCACATCCCCAATTCTTTTTAGGATTAAAACTGATGAAATTTAAAGGAAGTCAATAAGACAGAATGTTTACCAGAAAACAGTAGCTCATCAGATTAATGATGTATGTTTCTTTTTCTTTCTTTATGTAAAACTTGTTAACATAAATAAATAAAACTTACTTTGACAAAAAGTTGTTGACCAGCTACTGGAAAGAGGTTTTTAATGTTCTAAATTCTATCATTATTTTCAGTAGAGATCTTAATGGTTTTTCTATACATTCAGCATTAACTGGAAAAGGGAAGGAAATAATGGGCACAAGTGTGTGCTTTCAGTTCTACTATGTTTACTCTCAGGTGAATGGCAAATGGTTATTATAGAAAATGTGTTTAAGCTTGGAAAAGAAAATTTAGACATCTCGTAGTGGTTCACAGAAGTCATCATGCTAATCAACAATTTAAAAAAAGGGGACAATTGTCTATTGATGTTTGTTTAACCTAGTATAATTTCATTACTCTCTTAAGTTAGTGAAGGCCCAAGGCTGAGATTTTTTAATGATTCATTAAAAACTGTGCAGGAAGAAAGTGCAAGTGTTCTTTCTAATTTAATGATTCAGCATTAGGACCTTTTAAAAATAGAAATGTACATCATTTTGTATTTTCTTTCTTTTCCTCTATTTTTAATGTCATAGTATGTAATATGTGCAAAATCAAAAATTCAGCAAAGCAGTTTGTATTCAGCAAGCTGCTTTTAAAAGAGACTGCAAATACTTAGTTTTGTTACTAGGAGAAGACAATTCAAAATTGCCACATTGTAAATATCATTGAGAGGGAAGTATGGAAAAGACAGAAAATAACATTTGTCTTGTGGATTTAACAGCATACTTCAATACTACAAAAAACATTGGGACCCAACTCTATAATCTCTAGTCAGTACAGCCTGCAAGAGGAACCTGCTCAAGGTTTCTTGACTGGGTAATTCATCTCCATTGTTGAAATGGAGGACAGGTATCTGTCACGCTTTAGGTAGTCAACTGTCCTATTTAGAGAATAGAGCTAACAGTTTGCCACTATTGTGTTCTTCTTGTTTTGGCTGCTCTTCCATCCAAAGGAAACTAAGTGCACTGTTACTGGTCTTGGAAACTTTCTTCATTTCTGGAAAAAGGCAATGCATTCCTATACTGTGTCTATATCATCTGTATCTCCAACAAAACAAGTCAGATACTGTGCTCCCTGTGTAACATCTGCTGAGACAGAAGACAAAGGTGGGCATTCATTCATTCATTCATTCATTCATTCATTCTTCACATTTCATCACTGCCCATCTCATCAAGAGTGACTCTAGGCAGTTTATAACAAAATTAAAATAACTACAGATTAAAATACAACAAAAGCATATTTCTTCATAAAACATAAATATAAATTCCAAGATGATGAATACAAAGATCTTAATTTAATGCATATAATTCCCCGAGGCCTCTTCAAGGCACTAACCACCCCCAAGATTAATTACCCCCCTCCCACCCCAGGCAAGATGGCAGAGCCAGGTCTTCACTTCCTTTTGTGTAAAGTTGTGATGTATCTACATTCACAATATAATGCAGGCTTCCCTAACTTTGTGTTGCTGATGAGTTGAACTACAATTCCAATAATTCACAGCCAACATGTTTAGTTGATATATGGGTATAAAATGAAAAAAATACTTCATACCATATTTAGAAACGCAGGCCCAGTTTTTCTATCCCCTTGTGTATGCAGTACATAGTCCAAATTATTTCAAAAATGAAATGTTCATTTATATTGCAAGATAAGACCTGTCATTAATATTAATGGTTGGCACTTTCATTTCAAATGAAACAAGCAGTATAGTTCTGTCTCCTGAGAGAGGTGCATTCGTAATAGCAGATTCAGAATACAGATCGAGAGCAAGGCTATAAAGTGGAGAGAAAATGTGACAAAATGACATTGGACTAGTTATGCATCTGATTCTTTAGCCACTAATCCTTTTGAAGCATTTCCTACATCAAGGAATGTTTGAATCCAAGGTCACTGAGGTTTTGATTTGTTTTTATTGCTGGCATACAGATTCCAAACAATTTGATATGACCATTAGCTTTAAGTTGTGGTCATATCAACACAGCTGTATAAAATATATTTTCTTAAAGGAGGTGATATTTCATGCTGCTAAGAAAGTTGGGTTGTCCCTGAAATGAAATAAGATGAAGGATTGAGCCTCTGCCTGCAACTGAATTATTAGGATTTTAAAAAAAAATGTTGATGAGTAATCCTCTAACTCAAGTTCTTTCTCCCGAAGAATGTGAATTAGTTTGGAAATTCTATTTTGTGAGAATAAGGGTTGTTACCTTTTTCTGAGTAGGGCTTTCCTGCCTTTAGGAACTGTGTTCCTAGAAAAGATCCCACACCTTCAGGGTCCCCCCCCATGATAAACTTCCTGCAAATGAAAGTTTGTATAGTGCCTCTGCCAGGAGAAAGCCTTGAGTAGCTAACTACTGTTGCTTAGTAGGAAAAAAGTCAAACCAACCACATGTAAAAAAACAGCATTCCTTGTTTCTATTTGGAGCCTTGGAGGTGCAAAAAAATATTGATTGGGGAAAAACGGGTATATGCCAAGGCCCTCAGCCAGTGATGTAGGCTTCCCTCCTCTAAAACAAACAAATGAAACCTGTAACTCTGTTCCTTTTGGAAATGGCCCTGGAATCCATTTGGACTCTGGCCACAAAATGCAATAGAAAGCGAACTCACTCATTGATTCCTTACGTTTAGTATCCAAATTATGTGGAGTGTTCATTTTGACTCAGGATGATTCTGAAAGAACTATATTGTCTGGTTTATCCCATTTTTTCAAAAAGCTTGACTACTTGCTTGGTGCTTTATTGAGCAGTATTTCCATATACATTGACTTCTGCAACATTTAATGATATGATTTTTGTGTGGAGCAGTCAGAGCAAGGGAAAATAATTCCCCTATGCCTGAGATGACCATTATTAGCAATCCAGACAAGCCAATTAGTTCCTAGGAGCTGGGGCCCAGGAAGAAGTGGCCTAGAGCATAGAACTGTTGATTCCCCCTAGGTCTTAATGTGGACCCCATGAGGCCCAGTGAACTGAATGCTGGAGTTACCCATGTTCTCCTGATTCAAATACACATTGCTGGGGAGGAATCTTTTGTTAATAAACCTGGGAAGGAATTTTATCCAGTTGTGCGGCTGATTCTGCCATTCCCTTGGTGATGCACTTTTCTTATAGCTACCCTGTTAAAACCTGTTCGTTGTGTTCTAATTTTCAGTGGCAAGACGTTGCTTGGGATTTGAAACATTAGGTTGGATTTGTGGGTAGTGGGTAGGCAGTCATGGGTCACCCAGGAATCCTTATAAGATAGTAGAATTGCAAGGCTGAAATGCAACTTGGAGGTTGGTGTGCTGGTCACACACATCCAAACAGTAGGAACCAAGCAGGAAACAGCTTATACCAGAGTGGGAAGAGAAATCCCAGAAGCTACTAGGTAGATGGATTGGCAAGTAGAAATGGCTGAGGAATGGAGCTGCACCAAACCTTTCACAGCTGTTGCTAGATTTTTTTCAAGTAACAGATTTTGTATTTTTACATTCATTTTCCCCAGTTTGGCTGCCCTCCAAATGCATATGGATTTCATGTAGCCATTGATTGAGTATTCTGAGAGATGAAGTCCATACGTGTGGAGGACATCCATCCTGGAGAAGACTACTTTACACCCTTCCCAGTTCACCTGGCCATTTTGTGCCTTACCAAACTGCCTGCACAAGTGGATTATCTCTGCTGAGAATTATTATGGAATTATAGGAAAGCTCTATGTATGATATTTGATGTGTCCTTGCAATTATACAGGTTACAGCAAAAAAGTGGGGGAGAAGGAAGGGAAATTAATTCTTCCCTCCCCATCTTATGATGTGGATGGAGACAGAGGACAGAGGAACATTCATTATTTAATATGTAGCCTTTGCATTTTCAGTGCAAAATCATGTCTCTTGACCTGAAAAAAATGGACCATCTCTATCTTACTGAATGAAAACTACACAGCACAAACTTCTAGGTTTGAGAAATAGACATCAAAAATGCTGATGAAGCTTGCCTGATCCTTAGTATTAGAGCTGATTCTTTATGCATTAGCATTGTAGCCCAGTATTGATGATAACACTATACTCAATCCTTCCTGTATAATTACTATATTCTTAAATTGCAAATATTAATAGTTTTCTACCATTTGAAGTAAATTTATGCTTTTTAAGTTAATGCACATAGAAATTCACTGTTAATTATGATCAAAGCAAGCTTTTACCGGATGTGAACAGTATCTTTGTTGACATTAAAATATGGCAGAAGCATCAATATTCATCTAGACAATCTGGATAATCTGACTCACAAGAAACCATCAGTTATGGATTATTTTTGCAAACTCTCTTAGCACATAGTGATCATTTTTATGACTTAGTGGAACAGCTAGGGCAGGCTGTAGCACAGTACCTGTGCACCACCTAGTGGTATCACATTCTGAGCAATTTAATTTTGTTTTGTGTTTTGTATTTTAATATATAAGTTAAAATGAATAACTTTTCCCTTAAAACATAGTAATTAGTAGCAATTAGTAATAACTTTATATGTAAACTGTAAAACTTTTGTAAGAAAAACTATATGCATAAAATAAACTATGCAAAGCTAACTAAAAAATGTAAAAGAAAAAAGAGAAAGAAAAAAATATATTGAGAAAAAAAAATGAGATTTATCAAAAAAGAAAAATCCAGTAATATAACACAAAACAAAATTTCAAAAATTTTGCTATTCTATATTTTTGAAATCTTATATTTACACAAATCATTGCAATTCAGTTTTTAAGCAGCAAATTGTACACCATATGGAATCATATTGTCCAATTTTGCCTATCTACTGAAACAAAGCAAATTCAAAGGCTGAGAGCTAACAAATGTCACTGTGCCAACTTTCAGAGTCTGGTACATAAATGTCCTTTCAGGAATACATAATCATGTTATTCACAACAGTCCAGGCATGAGAGATCTAAAGTTCTTACAAATTGACCAATTCCAGGTTTTTGGAAAGTAATTTAATGGCACCTTGACTCTTTAACTTCCAAGAACCTGGTTTACCATAATAGCAATGTTTAACCAATAGGGAACTACCAGTGGACATTTTTATAGCTTGTCACTAAAGATCCTTCAAATTGATTACATCTCCAGTATAGGAAAGATGAGAGCCAGCCACCCTTTTAAAACATGCTTTTAGGTGCCCAATTAACACACATACATTTTTTACTTTTGGTAAATTAATGTTTTAAACACAACAAAACTTACTTAACATTTCTTAAAAGCTGAAGCCATTGGTTTCGCAATATGGAATAATACTCTAATTCTCTATTCCAAAGTCCTAATATATTATCCAATTTTTTTCTGGTAATTTTAAAATATAATAATAGATTCTTGGTTTAGTCTCTCTGGTAGCCTTCTCCAATAGACTCAGTGTTTCCAAGATTTTGAGAGCTGCTAGGGTATCAGGGCCCAGCAATGAACAAGTGTTTTTTAAGTGTATATATTGGTGTTCAGGTGTTTTCACTAAGGTATATTCCTTTTGTGATATTTCAGAAATTTTAATGAAGGGCACTAATATGCTGAGCTAAGAGCAAGTCCATCACAGAATGCACTACTTACATTCTGTTGTTCAGTTGGATTCCTATTGTTTGGTGATGATAAAAATTACTGTGTATATGCAGTTATACCCGTTAGAGTTTAGTTTATTGAAATACACAGTCACTGACCAAACATACATCTATGTTTGAATTGAATTGAATTGAATTGAATTAGATGGTTGGATAGTGTAAGGATTGCACATGACAGAGAGATACAATTCAATTCAATACAACATGTTTGTATTGTATTGAATTGTATCTATCCAACCATTGAAGGGAGAGCATCCAGATATATCAATGTGAAAGCCCTCCAGTGAGACAGGACTGATAAATGATACAAATATTGGGGAATTATAAAAGGAGGGTACATGAACTCATTGTAGCAGAGATAAGAAGTGTGGGTTCCATCTCCTTGTAAATTAAGCTCTAAATTTCTCTGCTTGAACTCTTTCCTGGCTTTATCCAAGCCTAGCAAAGATACAGATCTGGGGGGTGAGCACACATTGGGCCAGGCCATTCATTCCAAGAAGACTGGTATCTGTCAAAATTAGTTGAGCTAAAAATTTTGCCCCCCCCTAGCTTTTTTGAGCCAATACTTCAACTGGCAGAATTGTAATTAAGCCTTGACTGAAATATAGCTGGATTCTAGATGGAAAACTGCATTAGTGACAAAGTGGGAAACTTGAAGGACTCAGAAGTTTAGATTGTACAGCTTCTAATGGATGAATGTTCTTCTCAGTGCAACATTAAGCACCATACAGCAAAAGACTTAGCACTTTGGTTTTAAAAACTTTAATTGCTGTGGGCGTGTAATTGTTACGCCATGGGTTGAATATCTAATGACTGCATTAGAAGCTGTTTGGGCTCACAAAGAAAGGTTTGAAGAATGAAGCTTCCAAGAAGAAGATGACTGGAAATAGATGCCAAGGTATTTGAAAGCTTTCCCCTGCTTAGTTTGGTAGTTATCGATCTTCCAAATGTGGGGGCAATTAGTGTGCTGCTTGGTGAACATAGCCACTTTGGTTTTTGTGTGATTGATTTCTAGCATTTCAGATTGGCAGTAGGATGCTAATGCATGAAGGCTGCATTGCAGTCCTGCTTGAGAAACAGACAAGATTAGCGCATCATCAGCATATAGCAGAATGGAGATTGGTTTACTGACCAGAGAAGGGGGATGAAATTCAGCTTTGATGTAAAAATTGAAGAATAGAGGGGTACCCATAACAGAATCTTACTTATTAGGCAAATATCAGATTTCATGAGTGATCCAAAACATTTATATACTATTAATAAAAATTATTAAAAAACAAAACATTTATATACTACAAAGTATGAGAATTTTAGGAAATGTTATATTAAACAGTACTGAAATTCCGTCCGTCCGTCCGTCACAAGAGCAGCAATACACTCAACAAAATGCCCATTTGAAGGGGGAAAGGAATAATTTTAAAGGAAGCCTAAACTATAAAAGTTGTCCTTGTACAAACTTACCATTTTTCTGAAATTTGCAGGGAATTTACCAAAGCTCATTTTTATCATGTGTTTCATATGCACCAAAA
The DNA here is from genome assembly GCF_035149785.1 of Candoia aspera. Taxonomy (NCBI): domain Eukaryota; kingdom Metazoa; phylum Chordata; class Lepidosauria; order Squamata; family Candoiidae; genus Candoia; species Candoia aspera. The sequence goes on from NC_086155.1 coordinate 143,866,296, forward strand.
CAGCTGCAGAGAGACAAGGCACCCCTTAAAAACAAACATTAAGCAAAATGTATACATGTATTTGTCTGAAATGTGATTGTCTTCATCCCATCAGATGACCTCTGCATATATTCTTCATTGTTGCTATTAAAAAAGAGAATATTAGATTACAAAGATTTCTACAGGTATTCATTAATGTTTTTACTTTAGTAAATAGGGATGATGTCCGAAGTTCAGAAAACAAGGTAGACTACATTCCAGTTCAAAGATGAAGCAAACTGTTATTCTTAGCCTAGACAATAAAATACATCATCATCATCATCATCACATCCCCAATTCTAAATAATACAACCAACAAAAAGCATCTAGATAGTATGCTGGGAGGCCTACTACTGAAAAGGGGTCTAGACTTGCTGAGAGGATATGTCATCTGTTGGGTAGTTGGTCCCTACCTGTGTGTCCCAAGAGCAGGGCTCAGGAGAGGATCTTGCATGATAAATATGATCATGCAAGCTCCTTTGAGAGAAGGTAATTCAACAGAACCTAGTCCAAAGTTTAAAATCAGCAATCTAAAATCTAGTCTTTCTATGAACTTAAAAACAAAGAGTTGAAGACTGAGCCCAACTTTTTATCATCAAAAACTCATCTGGTAGGTTTTTATGGAATGTGCACTCATGTGTTTTATTTATTTATTTATCCAAATAAAACAGCTAGATGCTATTAATCCAGTCTTCCCTTTCCCAAAGGTAACTGTCCTAAGTGACACTAAGTCTTGTGTTTGGATCTCAACCTATGTAGACAAATATACCTCTCCCATTGCAGGTCTTCTTACCCAGTTCAGTGCTACCTTATTAATTCAGCTGGAGTGATCACAGGAAGCTGTATTGCAGCACAATACACTTTGTTATCATGTTCAGACAAGGTCAAAGAACTTGCTTTAAAACAATGTAAAAAAAAACCCACATTATTACCAAATCAATATTAGTCCCTTTAGAGAACTGGGCACTAGGGGGTATTTTTTCACATATGCTAGACACATGCATGTTTCATGAGGGAATTTATAAGACACTTCAGTGGATTTGAGAGTCATGTATCAGGAATGTTCTTCAAGTGAATAACTTCAAAACAAGACAGTAAAAGTATTTCTGAGGGTCTCTAAAGGTGTATCCATCTTCTTCATGGGAGATTTCTAGAAGCATTTGGATCCTGGGGATATGCAACACTTTAATGCATTCTGAAAGTCAAAAACTTTTCTGTACAATTTTCAAGTTCCCCCAGGCGGTTAAAAGCAGAGTTAGTTGAAGAATGCAGTCCCTAAAGTCTAATATCTGCCCCTCATAGTTAATATCATTTATATTATTCTTCATTCTGGATCCATTTGCTTTTTGTTAGGAAAAGTCAAAGTGTCCTTGTTCTCCCCTGTGGATGATATCCATCCAGTCAAAGCAAAACACAAGTAGACAAGGATGTTTTCACTTAATGAATTCCTACATTGCCCTGGTCTGTCCACCTTTCTCAGAAACAGAGCATGATATGACAGCTGTTCCCTCCTTTTCATTTAGTCAATAATACTAAGCTCAATAATCATTTGGGAAAGCCATTCTGCAGTGAATCTGCAGTCTTTCCTCAATTTATCACCCAAAAGGTATTTGGGAATTATGAGAGATGACAATACACAGCTGGAGAGACCGTGTTGGAAAAGGCTATTCTAAAATGTTTTGGAGACAGCTTCTACCAATTCTGTATTTTCTTAAAAGCAGAAGTCTACAGCCAGAAGGCTCTGGGCTGCATACGGCCCTTAAGGTCCTTTTTGCAAACAATAAAAGTTCTAACTATTATTGCTAAGATTCAGTGCCATTTCTTCCCTTATATGGACAAACTATTATGTACGCTCTAAAATCTGCTTAACGTTCTTTGAAAAGTAAGGGAATCACTAATCTCCCCATACTAAAGAACAGGAGGAAAAAAAATCATAATCTTGGCCCCACTCACATACTGTATATGGCACAGTCCTGCCCATGCTGCATCGTTGTTCTACCTCTCTGTAAAGGAATGCTGACTTTATTAAGCATGGCTGTATAAGAACCAGTCTTATTAAGTCTAAGCAGCAGATCAGATTTCTCATTACAGACAAACATCTGCCCTGAGTGAAATGGCACATTGAAGTAACTGATCAGATCCACACTTCCAACTGTAATTCAGACAGTTATGAAAATGGTTAAAATAAATATAAATGAAAGGCATGTGAAATGATGGATATTCAGCTCCTTTTCACCCCCTATCCACAACAAAAGCAAAATACATTTTAACCCTCAAATTAAACCCTGGAAAAGGAAAGGGAATCCATGGGATAACTTAATGAGCTATCCATCTGGATTAAATAAGCCTGATTTGGCTGCTGAGCAGCTCTGAAAACCTATGAACATGTTAGATGTTGATGAGGAAAGAATGCCCAGGAATTCTTTCTGGCACAGAGCCTAATGACTTTGAAAACAGCTGTAACAACATTAATACACTTCACAGTAATGAAGGTGACTTATTTGGAATAAGAGGTAGTTCAGCTCAGAATGACTGTGCCTGATGAGCCTAAACCCCCATGATCAGTGAGTTATGGTGCTGACATCTTAGTTGACTCATATATTCGCAGAGCCCCTTCTCACAAAGGGAAAACAGCCCTATTTTTAATGGAAGGCTGCCTTCCTTGATTCTGACACTTGCTGAACATTAAGTGCCTTGCCAAACACAGTTGACTGAGCGTGTATGGTGTCCCCAGAGGGGCACAATTAAGCAAGCAGAATCTGAGTTTTGCCATTTGGAGATGGCTGAGAAAGATGAGGAATGGGTACTGGGAGAAGGACATTGGGAGGAGAGTGCAGTAGCAGTGACTCTCTCTGCTACATTTAGGCATTTCTATCTAAAATGCAGTTACTACCATACAACCTGCAAATTGTATGTCTTTTGAGAGCATTTGTTTTGAATCATAAAAACTACAGCAATGTGGCCAACATAAGATAATGAAGGATATACATGCACAAGCCCCATGGAATCTTATAACATAAAGTGGCAGGAAACTGCAGCCCTATGGTTTGTTGGTGTTGGAAGTCCTGGCAAATCCAGCATGCTTCATTAGCATGTGAATTAGCATGTAAATTGAGTTGTCCCACAATGCAACTCTGAGGAAGCTGTTTGTTGCCACTCCCACTTCTTCCTCCTCTCTTCCTCCTTCTTCCACCCAGGGAGAAGCAAGCATGCTGCTCTGCTCTCCATTCATCAGGGCCATGTGCTCGGGCCTTGATGAAGAATTCTGCTCCTTTCTTCCATGCAGCTCTTGGCAGCTGTAGCGCTGAGAGTTTAGGGCAAACTAAGTATTTAGAAAGAAAAGAAGAACAAAGGAACTTCATCTTTTCCACCAAGATGGATGTAACAGAAGCAACAATAAAGTCAGTAAAATTCTTTTTTACTTATCTTAACCTAATCTGTCTAAGTGTGTGATTCTTTATGCTTGGGAGGGCTGAATGTGTAAGTTCAATAACCTGTGTTTCTCTGACATGCTCACTGAAGCTATTTTAAGATAATACTATTTTTCTGTGCCAGCTTCTCAGCTGTGTTATAAGCTCTGCTCCATTTCAGTGGTTTCAGCAGGCCACTAAATTGGCTTCAGTTGGAAATGTACCTAAAGAAAGAGTAAGACTGGTGTGGAGACAGTCACCTGGGAACCTTAAAGAAGATGCAATCTCACCACTTCGTTTTCTGATAAATATGGTTGTTGACTGGCCGTGTTTACTCTGGAAGTAATTTTGTGATTACTTAAGCCCTCAATGGCAGTTCTGTTTTGTTTTGTTTTTGTTTTGTAAGCAGCCACAATATAAATTCAAAAGCGTAAAGGTGATTACCAGCCCTAAAATGTTTTCGGTCCTAGTGATGTGTGACTATTGATGCAAAAGTCTGAAAAAGGGGATTTAAAAAAAATAATGATGAAAGATCAGCTTTTGTGTAGACCTGTGCATGGCCCAGGTACATAACTGCCCAGAGTCATTGCAACACGAGATGGGTGGTAAAGAAATATGATAAATAAATAAATAAATTCAGTTCTACAACAATACCAATGTATTTGGATTATTGGATTATTCCATTTAACTGAGTGGGGACTGGACATGTATAGGCTGCACTCTTAGAGCTCTTCCTCATGGCTTGGTAACCATGTAATGAAAATGTCTTACTAATCATTGTTAAAAGACATGTCCTCACAGTGTTGAGGGGAAGCAAACTAAAGCTGTATTTCCTCTTCTCCTGACAGAAATGTGGCCAACCAACAGACTATGATGCTTCCTTGATGATTCTGGTGGTGATTCAAAGCAGCTTCTATTGGCTGATTCCGGTGGTGATCCAAAGCAGTTTCTATTGGCTGCTTTGTGTTGCTGTAAGCATGCCCCTGCCACCAAAATCTGGTCACTCTGAAATGCCATCCATGGCATTTTAGCTTTGGCTGCAGGAGAAACTGGACTTCTAGCTTCCACAAAGCTAGCTTTCACATCACTCCCTCCTACTTGTAAGGTGGTAAGACAAGTAGGGAGTGCTAGTTACAAACTTGGATCTTGTACTCTCCTGAAAGACTGCAGAATCCATGTTCAACAATGCTTTCTCCATTTCTCTTTCTAGTCTGAAAAAAAAAAGACAGGAGGCTAAAAAATTAATCCCTTTACCATCCTTGCATGTCACCTCCTTTTCAGCTTGGCAGGAGAAGTGGGAGGGTTATTTTTGAACACGGAGCATGTGGTCCTCCAGAATAGGGCAAGATCTGTAGTTGGAAGCAGCACTGGCCACTTCTTCAGGGGTCTGGGGGACAGAGCTCTTACCCCAGCAGTTTTTCTGGTGGGGAGGAGAAGCTGAGGGAGCTGAAGAGCTGCTTCCTTGTGCTTCTCTTGTCCTCCCAGATACTTGCCACTCACCTTGAAAGCCTGGCAGAAGAGATGGGTGGCAAGAGAAGTAAGGGTGAGGGAAGCAGCTATTTAAGCTGCCAAACATCCAATCCCATTATAATCTGTGGGGACAGCACCACTTCTGGGCCTTGTTGCTGGGACAAAACATCATGCAGCAATGCAAAGCATTCCAGTATCCTTTTGTGCAGTCCCCATGGACTGAAGGAGTGCATTCTCCCATGACTGGACAATGGTGGCTAAAGAGCAACCCAGTTTCTCTTGCCAATCCTCTGAGTCCTGGCAATTCATCAGGGCCCTGAGAGACAGCAAAAGGAGCAGGAGAATGTGTGTGTGAGAGAGATTAATTTATGGTTGCTGTTCCATACAAAAATGATTTTCTGGAGGAAAAACTAAACATAAATCTATTCAGTGTGGGATTTCCAAATTTGTCCCTAAATTCTTTACTTGCTCAAATAGCAGAGCAATAGTTCTACTTTTTCTATCTGGTTTAATGAAAGCACAAGTCCCTGCAGTTTTCTGGGCAAGATTTGGTTTTGCCATTGGCTTCTTCCTAGGGCTGAGAGAGGGTGACTGGCCCAAGGTCACCCAGCTGGCTTTGTGCTTAAGGCGGGACTAGAACTCACAGTCTCCCAGTTTCTAGCCTGGTGCCTTAACCATTACACCAAACTGGCTCTCGTGATCTTTCTGGTACTTCTAAAAATATTAGGATGAGAGGCCAAATGCTCTGATATATGCCAGCCCAGAACATACTGTTTAAGAAATTTATTTATTTTGGAATGGAATAAAATAGTAGAATTTCTTATAGAACATCAAAGTTTCTTGGAAGGCAGAGACAGATCAATGCACGAATTCAGTTGCAGGGATGCTTACCAGCTATTATATTGACTTGAATCAATATATTTTTATTTATTTATTTAATTTTTATCCTGCCTTTATTATTTTTATAAATAACTCAAGGCAATGAACATACCTAATATTCCTTCCTCTTCCTATTTTCCCCACAACCACCACCCTGTGAGGTGAGTTGGGCTGAGAGAGAGGGACTGGCCCAAGGTCACCCAGCCGGCTTTCACGCCTAAGGTGGGACTAGAACTCTCAGTCTCCTGGTTTCTAGCCCAGCACCTTAACCACTAGACCAAACTGGCTCTCTTTAATTTGTATAGCTCAAAAGGTTTAGCTATATTACAGAGTGCTATATCTCTGAGAAATTATTTTCTAGCTCAGAATACGGTAAGATTCTCTTTATGTATAATTAGTTTTCAGCAACAAAAGGGTACCCAAATCTGTTGCTTTATGGGCACTGTCCACAATGTGTGAAATTGGGTTATCAGTTGCAGTGGTTGAGGAATTAGAGTAGACCCAGAGAAATCTAGGAAGTTTACTGGGTTATTATGGGCCAAACACTATTTCTCTGTCTGGTCTACCTGATAGGTTATTGGAGGAGAGTCTTCCTGTATATAGCTATCTCAAACTTTTGAAGAACAGGAGGGATATAAACTAACAAATAAATAATCTACATTGAAATTCAGGGGATTGATCTTCAGTGATTCCCTCCAACTAACAATATACCCACAGAACACCTCATTGCTCTTACGTAACAAAATTGATGCCCTTGAAAATCTTAATCATCCTTAGGATGATCAGTATATCAGTTGTATCTGGAGTGGTTCATCCTTTGTAAAAATTAAGTTATTGATCCCAGAGCCAATATTTGATAAGAAAAACCTTTCCTGAGGCCGACTGGGAAGAACAACCTTTCCAACAGCTGACTAGGAATTATTTTCTTTCCTCCCCCCTTGTGAGATATCTGGATGGCATGGGATTTTGGAAAGCTATGATAGGTATTTTGTATCTTGAACAGTCTTTGCAGGCAACATGAAAATCAAGGACTAGACAAGGAGCCATATACTGTATCACATTTTGCCATTATAATTACAGCCTTTAATCCACATTTTCCTTTCTACCTGGCCTTTATTATTGCTCTTCCTATCTCTTGCTGTTTTGTAATATGCCTTTGTCATGGGTGGTACTTCAAATTCTAAATAGTAGTAGTAGTAATCAGATGAGTAAAAGAAAGAAAAAACTTGCATACTGTAGGTAGTGATAATGGGTGAAATGTCATTCAACATATATTCTGCATCCCTGCGTGGGGCTTCTGCAGAGGAAGAACCTGTCTTTTCTACCTTGTAGAAAGAGCTCATTATTCCTTATTAATTAGGCTTTCAGTCCCTAATCTGTTTACGTGTATCTCCAGCAACTGTTTACAGATAAGTGTTGTAGGATCTAATTGATGAGAGATAATTAGCTCCTCCCTAATTAGAGTGAAATATGCTTCCTTCACTCTGTGGATTATCACTTATGGATGAAGGGCCATGGAAGAAAAGCCAAAGAGATACAACATGGCTGATCATCATTTGTTTCAGCTATTTTCAAAAGCCATTTAAATGACTAGTGCAATATTACGCTTTGTCATGGGGTTTCCTCCCATCTCTCTGCTCCACTATGAGTCAGAGACAACGACTGATGTTTATTTATTTATTTATCAAATTTCTAACACCTCCCATCTCCCCCCAGAAAGGGGGACTCTGGGCGGTTTACAATAAAATCCACAATAAAAATCATAAAAATACAAATTTCAATATAACAGCCAATAAATAATGTTACAGATTATTCTATGATAATACTGCACTGAACAAGTTACTCCATGTGGTTAGTTCCTCAAACTATTTTGCATTTTATCTGCATTAGAAAGTATGGCTGCTAGATTAAAAATAGTTTAGGACAGAATGGAGAATCCACCCCCCCCATCTGATCTATATTCCTTTTCCAACATTGTTTCTACTCCCATTCAATACAGTACACATTTTTTTTCAAATATGGCTTCTTGTTTATGCTATCACATAGGTCTTTATTTGAATTTTTAACTTTGGAGAGGGGGGTGTCTTTCATTTTCTTCTATTTCTTGCTTCTTACTAGTTTTATCTGTCATTTGTTAATTGTCTTTAGTATTTAACTTTTTAAAAATTGTTTATTGTTTGTATTTTTGTACTCTATTTCTTTTTTGTAATCTTGTAATAAAAAGAAAAAAATGGTCTGTAACTATGTTCTGGTTATCTGTTATTAGAGCAAGGAGTAACAGGATTTATGTAACAGGAGTAACAGTAAGCTGGATTCACACAACATGTAAACGTCAGGCACTATGGTTCAAAAACTATAGTTTATGGCACAGACTACTTTGTGAACCCAGCCAACCATGGTTTATTAATAAACTATACATAGGTATACCATGTCTTGTGTTGTATTATGTGACATGGCCATGAAATTGGGGAAACATAGATAGATGTGCTGTTATTGGATGCCCTTCTCCTTCCAGTTCTGGAATTTTTTAAATAGAAGATCAGACAAAGTATGAAGCCTTAGCATTTTGCAAAAGAGAAAGGGAATGTTTTAATGAATCAGGCTTTTAGGCAGTTCCCCAACCTGATCATCAGCTTCAGACCTGTCTAATCTCACAATGCCAAATGTTTCTTGCAATTGTATCAATGTATTGTGGATTCAGCTGTATTGTGGTGTATCTGTAATTCCAGCAAAGGTGGACATTTTATTTGAAATGTTGCAACACTTCAGAGCTTATAGATGGCTTGTTCTCCCACTGATGGGAATGCTGTATCCCCTGCTTCATGCTCTCCCCCCACCCCCAAAGGTTCACTGCTGTAGCTTGTTCACAGTGTTTCAAGATGGGTAGAAGTAAAGGCAATCACAGGCCACCTTCAGATTGCTTTCAGGTGCTGATGGTGGAAATGGTGGTGGTGTGATAGTGTCATTAGTGAGACATCCATTTTGATAGGTAAGAATGTGGCTACTTATATATGTGGGCACCTGTGGATGGCATGCTTGTGAATTTAATATTTATTGCCTGGCTTAAAGACCTGAAATAACCATGGGAAAATATATACTAAGGGTAATATTAAAATAATATCAAAGGAAGTGGCTACATACAATAAATGCAAGTTATAGATAAAATAATAATAATAATAAATATAATTAATAGCATTGATTAGAATGTGTAGTTTGGGAGGCACATATGGCTTTCAGCCCCAGATGATGACTACAACATTTTTTTAAAAGCTCACAGCTCTTGTTGGAAAAATGTCATTTGCTTTTGAACTTAATTGTCAGCTCTTCAAAGTAGGCCAAGTTAAAGAGACACTCCAAGAATTCTGGGAATGTTACTTTATTGTTACAGGATACATTACCATAATCCTGAAAGCCCATCCAAATCCGTCATTGCCTTCTTTTTAAGGACAGCAAGGGCAAGTCTCTTTCTCACGCTTTCTACTTTCCCAGGGCTGAGCGACTGTTTTACCTCTCCCACCTCCCTCCTTCTCAAAGACAGAGCTAAATTCATCTACATCAGTGTTTCTTAAGCTTGGCAACTGTAAGATCTGTGGACTTTAACTCCCAGAATTCCCCAGCCAGCATGAGAAACACTGCACTACATTTATGACCTTCTTTTCCAAGGTAGGCAGTTGCAAGAAGTTGATAATAGCCAACTCCACCTCTTAGGCCATTGTTTTCTTCTATTTACAAAACGCTGCAAGTCGCCCAATCATACCGAAAAACAAGTGGAGATGTATCTATGCACTGCATCCATTTTTCAGCATTACCCAATCTTCACTTGCCAAAAGGTAAGACAACCCTGAGCTAGCCCCCTTTCCTTTGCAAACTGACTTCATGCTTACAGCCTCATCTTTATTTATAAACAATATCATTTATAAAAGGATTTCAGCAGGATTTACTGAGGCTAAATGTGGTTAAACATGCTAATTTGTAGAGGTCTACAGCATTTAGATCCTGGTTAAAAAGGGGCAGGGCTTTGATTGTGCCCTCACAGCCACCATCTTGACTTTTTTAACCCCCTCTGTGGACACAAATTTGCTTTCTGGTAAATGGGAATAATCAACAATCCTGTCAGGGTTTTTTGGGGGGTGGGGTGGGAATATCCATAATGTACACTAAGACACGAAAAAGGATCTGGGGACGGACTTATTTTTGGATTAACAAAAGATTTTCTAAAACCTTGAAGGAATCTTTGAGATGGGAGAAAGTAAGTCTGAATGGAGATTCAATCCTATGACAGCATCTTGATGAATTAAACATTAAGATTGTCAGAAGCAAAAGAAAGGAAGATAAAGTCGATTTGTTTGATCAGGGCTAAAAAAAGAAATATTTTAATAAAATTCTGGAAACCCTTTATGGACTTTTTGCTGACACCTGGTCAGAAATGACAATGATTTTTGGATTTGTGAATGGATAAAGGGGGATGGGGGGCTATGGGAAGAAGTGAACCATGTAAGTAATTTCAAAGGGGTTGGGGAACTATTAATTTGCCTGTACTTGTTGCAAGGAAGATTGGGAATTGCTTTTTTAAATATTCTTTTTTTCTACCTCCTTTAATTTTTATTCTTTTTCTTTTCTTCTTTACACTTAGTATTTATTTTTCTTTTCTTTTTTCTTCTGATTTCAGCTTGTATTATCTTTTATTAACGTAAAACTCTTTAATAAAAAGTATTTTTTTCAAAAAAGGAATATCCATAACATATGCTCAAAATCTCAAAAGATGCACATTGAACCAAACCTCTAGATGATGCCGTTTGGAAGGAATATTTATACAGTCCATCACCTGAACAAGCTTTTTAGTACACTCTGTATTTTCTACCTGACTGTAGCAATTAAAGAAAAGGCAAACCTTTGAGCTGCATCCTGGGAGCCAAACATCCAATTGTCTCATTTTTATTTCTGACCTAACATTTCCTCGTCCTCCCTTCACTCTCTGCCTTGTGACACAGAGTTCTGCTTTAGTAAGTTATAGGATGCAAGTTTCTGGTAACAAGATATGCCATCAGGGAGATAACATAAATTTCCTGTCTCCCTCACACCATTAAAAAGAGAAACGTGTTCCCCTGGCAGGTTTCTCTTGGCTTGTGGACACAAATCTTGCCAGAAGCAAGAGAAAAGCCCAAGTGGGAATGGCAGCATTTTTTCCTTTCTTTCCTTTTGTTGTATGAAATAACTTACAATTTCTTCAGAGAACCTTTGGGAGTCTCTGAGGTGAAGGATATCACGTTCAGGTACTTTACTCATTCCTTGTCTCAGTGAAAGAAGCAGTTTTCTTAGCCTCCAACTTAGCCATCGGTGTAGCTGCATTAATTGGGCAGGGTTTTGAACTCAGCCACTGTTGAGGGAGCCACTAGTGCCACTGAATTCTACTAGAGTGAAGGAATTTTATTCGCAGATTATAATAATCTGGATTAAACAGTGTTTCTAGAAGGGCTGTAAAAGAATCAGAGCTTTATGTGATAGCTGTTTTTCTTTAATAATAACAAAAAATAAATAGTTTTAAGCCTGAACTTGTCAGGACATGTACTGAAGAAAAAGTCTCTCTAAATGCAGCAGGACTTCTTAAATAAGCATGCATTATTTAGGAAAGAAAAAAACTAGTTTGTAGTTTTGTTGTCGTTCATTTGTATGCTTTATATGATCGATTTTGGTTCAATTCTTCCATATTTTACACCTGCCTTCTCCAACCGGATGTCTTCCAATTGTGTTAGGCATTAATATCCCTAATTCCTTAGCCAGCAAGTCTCAATAAGGCCTTTTTCATTACGTTCTGCAGGATTCTGCAAAAAAAAAAAAGTTCTCTGGGTTTTGCAACAACTCAATAAGCAGAAATTTAGCAGATGGAGTTCTAACTACAGATGGAATGATGTAAGTTTCACCAGGGGAGTTTTCCAAATCTCATAGATAATAAATGCTCAAAAGTGTTGCAAGAAAAAAAGAAAGGTAGCAGGGGAAGATCACCCTTGATTTCTATGTATTGCAGGCATAGGATTGGGAATGAAAATTTAAGAAAAAAAATGGTTAACCATGAAATGTTATTTCCTGGACATGTCTGCTCAGAAGCAAGCCCAACACAGAAGTTTATGCCAAGACAATTAGGGCTAAATTCACATACTGTGCTTAAATAAAATACAGTTTATCTGGTGTTGCCTTAGTGTATTATGGGAAGCCAGCATATGGCGGTTTATTCAGCAGACTCTATTTAAAAACACAGCTTAGCACATTCTGTGACCCCAATCTGTGTGCTCTGTACAGGCCTGAATAAGAGTTTTATCTCTGAGGTAGGTTTTTCCAGGATCCATTTCATTGTTAAAAGTTCAAACATATTCTGGTAGCAAAACAAATCAGTGGTCTTTGCTGCAGCGATCTTTAAGAAGATCATTCTTTCAGGATTTGGCAGAGTTAAATGCCTCTCCTGGGTGTTTGGCAAGATAATTGGCTCCCATTGCTTTGTCTCTAAACTTTTCAATACTCACGTTGGCATCTTTAAGGGAAGGTAAAGTCGGTGGACAGGTGCTGCCATCTGGGATAATCAGCAGATGGAAGTCCCTGGCTGGGGCTGGGAACAGGAGAGATGGTGACAGCCAGGGGCTGTCTAGTGGGCTGCCTTACCAGAACAGGAAAAACAAGATGGCTACATTGAGGGACCTACTGAACCAGTAAGTAGCCAACTTCATTTTATCCTAATGTGTTGTGTGGACACAGCCCCATGGCTGGGCTTCTGACTTAGTGTGAAGCAACAGTGTGGGAGATAATATTTCCTTACAGTGATAAGCACAAACATAACCTCAGGAGTGCAGTGGCTGGAGCATGGGGGGCTTTATTTTATATTTTAAAAAGAAAAGCCGTTTTGTGGGTCTCAACATGCACCATCCATATACTCTGCAGCCCTTAAATTGTGCTCGCTTGCTGAAAGTGTAAAGGAGGGTTATCAGTCACAAGCCATGGAAGTGGTCCGCTCTGAAATACGTTTCTTTAAACTGTGGGATATCATTTGTATTAGCTTTAACTTAAAGGTTATCTGGAAGCTTGCCCTGGCATTTGTTAATGGGTGCCACATGCTGATCCTAAGCCTCCTTCAGAGCACATGCCTCTTCTACTTGTGCATTTGTTGCTTTGTTATCATCATAACTTCTTAAAAAATAATTGTGTGTGTGTGTAGGATTTTATTCCCCCAGGATAGAGGAATTTCCCTACCCAAGCATCCAGCCAGAATCCCCAGAACTGTTTGCCCTTAAATAGTTAAAAGGACAGATGTGCCCCTTTTCCCTCTCTCTATCTCAGCTCACACAATGTCACATTGAGTTTGAAACAGGGAACTTTTAATATCTCCCCTCCCCAATTGTGTTGGCACCTGGCAGATGCCTATTTACCAGAGGCATCAATACACATAGTAATCAAAGGAAATCAGAGGCACAGATTAGCAACAGCTGCAAGTCATTAGTGGCAGACATGGGAAAGCACAGCTCTGCACCCATCTTTGAAATAACTAATATGAGCATTTCGGAGCACAAGGGTTACCGCAGGGCACATCTGAACACGAGAGGCAGGAAACAATTGCTTAGTTTGTCTGCAAGAGATTCCCCCCTCCCTTCTAAAAAAATAAATAAAATCAGAAAACCATCCCACAGTGATTTGCTCTCTATTATGGGGATGCCAAATTGACTAAAAAGAATAAAAATTGAAAAGGGCGTACTGTGCAACTAGTGAAGATCAGATTTTTGGATATCAGGATAGCACAACACAGAAGCCTTGGAAGTTTGTTGGTCAAGTTTTCCTACAAATTTCTCACTGTGCTGGTCAAAGAAGACATTGGGCAGATGTTCTCTGTCCACTCTACTCTGTTGCAATGAATCTGTGATGTATTAAGACCTGTCCCCTCAAGTTGCAGTTCCCTGTTGTTTTCCCACAGGGTCTTTGGCTGTGGGACAAGGCCTTTTTTCCACAGAGGACTTGTACCATTAATGAAGATACTGCAGGCATGTTATCCCAAGCACAGCAAAGCTTAGCCAGCCCCAGTCTAGATGCCCTCCAGGTGGGTTGGCTTCAGTTCCCCAAATTCCCAAGCCAGCATGGCATTGCTGAGACTTTGGGGATTAGGGAAAGTTGGCATTATTCTTACATGCCGAGCTGTTGTTGTTGCTGTTATTATTATTAGATTTCTATCTTATATAATATTCCTGATTCCTATTTTCCTCACAACAACAGTTCTTTAAAGTGGGTTGGGCTGAGAGAGAGTGACTGACCCAAAGTCACCCAGCCCACTTCCATGCCTAAGGGAGGACTAGAATTCACAATCTCCCAGTTTCTAATCCAGCCCCTCAATCACTACACCAGACTGGCCTGATTTTATGCTATGGCATGAAATGGAGGTACTGAATGTGGCTGGTTTTCCTTGTGAATTAATCCATTGTAGAAGAATGTCATTGCAGGTCCGTGGCATTACTGGTTTGGTTTGCAAGACCAGGTTCTAAAGTAGCTGGGCAGCTCCATCATGGCTTTTCTGAGTTCAAGACTGTGCTTGCTCCATAAGCCATACTCTGTTCAAGGTATGTGGGCCATTAGAAAGAGACTATATTAACAGGGGCTCAAGAGGCCTCATTAAATTATTAAGTGTAGTGTCAGTTTTCAAGCCTTGGCAGACTTCTGTTGTCCTTTTTTAGACAATATACATTTGCCTTAAATAGGCCCCAGGAACTATTTTTGACATTTCTGGAATGCCCCCAAATCATCAACCAATATCAAATAATGTTATAGCATCTTCTGTCTAGCTGGATACATGCTCTACTTCCCTTCCACCAATCCATGTACTCATTTATACACTGAGGAGGCAAATAAGTCTTCTGGTGTTAACAAGAAGTTGACTGCCTTATCATCAAAATTCTATTTATATTAGCCATCAAAAGGGAGGTATATTTTGTGTCATTATGATTCTAAGTTGTGAACAGTATGACTTAATATTGAGACAATAATTCAATAGTAAGAGTGAATTATGTACTGTATTGCCAATTACAGTAAAATATGGTAATCCTTTATTGAAACATACAGTGTATCTCCATCTCTATATCTGAGAAGGTATATATATGCATGTATGTGTGGTCTTTCTCTCCCTCTTTCTCTCTGTTCTGTTTTAAATAAAGAATGACCTCCAAATAATAGTGGATCTAAGAACACATGCTTAATGAGCAATCCTAATTTTCATTTTTTCTTCTCTCCCTTTATGAATGGAATATGCCTGATTTGCCCCCCTCCAAAAAAACAGGTACTAAAATGTTGGCCGCACGCATTCTAGTGATGTAACAGAAGGCATAGCTGTGTCCCTGAGGGCCCGCTGGCCAGCCTCAAAGGAAAAATGCAACCCCCAGACTAAAAATACACTGTCCATCTTTCTTAAACACGCATTTCCCAGTGAGATTGTATTCCTCTTTGGGAATTCTCTCAGAAGACATGTAGAGTCAAGAGTGGTAGTAATGCCTCAAAAAGCAAGATTGGTAGTTTCATCTGTAACTCTGAATATGAGTACAGCTATTAAGCTCTCCCTGTTAAATGCAAGAAATTTGAATTTTATAGTAATTTTATTAAAAATTACAATTACAACAATACAAACTTATACAAACTAAAAAAATAAAAGAATAGAAAGAAAAAATAGAAGGTGCAGGAAAGAAAAAAAAGGAGAGCCAGTTTGGTCTAGTGGTTAAGGCAACGGGCTAGAAACCAGGAGACTGTGAGTTCTAGTCCTGCCTTAGGTGTGAAAGCCGGCTGGGTGACCTTGGGCCAGTCCCTCTCTCTCAGCCCAACTCACCTTACAGGGTTGTTGTCATGGGGAAAATAGGAGGAGGAAGGAGTATTAGATATGTTCACCACCTTGAGTTATTTATAAAAATAATAAAGGCGGGATAGTAAATAAATAAAATAAATTGTTGTATACAAGATGGGCAGCAGAGAAATTTGATAAATAAATAAATAACAAATAGAAAAAAACAGAAAAGAAAGAAAAAATAATATAGTAAAGAAAAAGAAATATACAAAGAAATTACTTCCCCCTTTATCATAAGTATAAACAATTTTAGTAACTTACCACCTTCTCTTAAAATACAACAAATGACCTCTTCTTCCCATATCCCATCTCTTTATCTATAGAGAAATCCTTAAAGCCTTGTCATTTCAGTCCTGATGTCAGCAAAAGTCCATTCAGGGTTACCAGAGATAACAACGTATCTTTTTAACCTTGATTAAATAAGCCAACTTTATATTCCTTCCTTTTACTTCTTTTTTAAAATAATTTTTATTAAAACTAAAAAAGAAAAAAGGTGCAAAAAAGCAAAAAAAAGAAAAGAGAAAGAAAACTCCACTAAGAAAGCAACTTCCCACCCTCATCCCAACAAGTATAAACAATTTCATAATCTCTTCACCTCCTCTTAATTAACAGATATTCTTCCCATAACTCATCCCATAACTCATCTCTTAACTATAGGTAAATCCAGTAATTTTTCTCCAATCCAGGTGTCAAAACAGAGCCCTAAAATGATAACATTAATTGATATATACTGTATAAAACTCAACATTCAACTTCTCAACTCTTAGCTGTAAACAAAACCATATTTAAAAGACATGAAGTGGTCCTGGTATCCTAATGGAGATAAAAAACTAAAGTTTAAATAACAAAGAGGGACCATTTCTCCTTTTAAAAAACAAGCTCACAATCCCTTCTTCTAGAGCAACCTTTCTCAACCTTTGGACCCTGGAGGAACCCTTGAAATATTTTTCAGGCCTTGGGGAACCCCTGCACATTCAGGCTCAAATATAGGCCACAAGTTACAAAATTATTCTATTTGTTTCATGTGTAGGCCTGTATATATGCATTAACAGTGTTCTTAAACTAAAAATAAAGAATGAAACTTATCTCTTTAATGTGAAGCTGCCCAAATTTGAAATAATTGTTTAAATAAATCGTTATCTCCCAGGGAACCCACAATGACCTCTGGTGGAACCCTAGGGTGCCACGGAACACTAGTTGAGAAACCCTGTTCTAGAGTAACTGTAGGGGGAAAAGCTTAAACACCATGTTAGATGTAAGCAAATCCAGTACACATCATTTTTCCAGTCCAGATATCAGTAAATCCAAAAAGAACTGTCTAATATAGCAACATGTCCCAGTTTAGCCCTGGACAAATAAACCAACTTTGTGTTCCTTCTTATTACACAAAACAATCTTGCTGTCATGAGCACTGATGGTAAGCAGGAGAGGGCCCCTATCCAGGGGGGAAAATGCATGCGTAGTAGTGAGAATTTGAGCTGTCATTCAAAGAGACACAGAACAGACCCCCCTTGACTTTTGGGGTTTATCTGTATGGGTTTTCTCACACTTCTTCGGTTTGTTAGGATTCTCTGTCTACTGTAGCAGTAATAAAACACTAGAGACCTATTCCTCGTCTCGGCGTGGTTCCTGCTTGTCAGGACACTTGCTCTTCAATCCATTCACATGGTTACTGATCCTTATTTTGAATTTCTTCAATACTTCTACGGCCTCTTTGGTAAGTCCAGCAAAAAGAAAGTGTTCCAATTGCTCTCTGGGATTATCATTTTTATTTCCTTCTTAATTTTTAAAGCCTCATCCAATTTTTACTTCATATCTGATGACAAATTCTTATTTAAATTCTTGTTCATGTTGTTCTTTGGTAGATTTTGTTGCATATCCTTTTCTGTAACATCTTCTGGGAACAGACTGTTCTCAAAAAGACACAACATAGTTGACATAATTGATTCAAAGTCCCTGTGCAGTTCACAGTGCAGTTTCTCAAAGATATCTCTGAACACCATTATAAGTTACTTGCTTTGTTATGTCTCCAATATCAAAAACAGTTTTTCTTTCCCACGAAAATACGTTTATTCTTTAAGATTAATTTCAAAGTCTATTCCAACATTTCTTGAGCCCTTAATCTGTTTAAAACTTTCTATAGCCAAAACCTTGTCTTGCTTTTTGCTGTTTATTTTAAATTCTTAAAGATTATAAAGATACATCTTCATTTTTGTATATTAAGGATTGAAGACACTCACCTGGTGTTTGCAGTCTTGTCACTTTGAAGGTGTCTAACTTCTTTAAAGCAGTTAATATGCAATTTCCAAAGGTGGTTAGCAAGGGAAGTGTAAATTTAGCATCCTTTAAAAAGGCTCCATTTGCAGCTGGAGCAATTATGGTGAATTCCCTTGTCTCCCAGTTCTCCCACCCTCCAGAGACCACTGTCTTGTAGTCTTCTTGTGTGGAGCAATTGTAAGGAGAACAGCTTGGGCAATCTCATATCCTCCCTTTGTCCAGAGAGGGTCAAAGGGGTCATCTTCCTGTTTGTGGCCGCAAATGTCGATTCTTTTTGTGGAGCTGTCTTCAGTCTGCCATCTTCCCCAGAACGTTATATTCCTTCTTTTTACTTCTAACAATCTTGATCTTTAGTCCCTTCAAATAATGTCCTAGAACTTGATTTCTTTTCATTTTTTCTTTGTCCCTTCTCACAACATTCTTCAAAGCTTTAACAAGCCTCTTTTGTAAATCCAGTGTGGGAAAATTATCCAGGTCACTCTCTTGGCTCGTTATTTGTATTTCCTTTTTAAATTTTATAACCTCAGCCAGTTTCTTTTGTATGTCCAGTGTAGCATCTTTTTCCATATCATTCTTGTAGCCTGTCATTTTTAAATCTACTTTTAGATCTGTCTTGATCTTGTCAGGTAAAACTTGTTCCTCTTCCATAACATCACAGTCCATCTATAAGGGCAGACACTCTTAAAATTAACTTCTGGGTCCATTGTTCAAAAATATCCTTCAGCATGTCCAATGTTAAAATATTTTGCTTCATTATGTACTTGTAGATCAAATATGAGTGTTCTTCTCCTTTAATTGTAAAAAAAAAATTAAGTCCTTAAACTTTTATTTAAAACTTCTTTTGCTAAGGATTGAAGGAAACTCACCTGGTGCTGTAAAACTTATTGATCCAAAGGTTCTAATAGTTGAAAAGCAGTTAACAAGCAATTTCCAAAAGTGAGTAGAAAAGGAAGTTTGCAAACCTGGTGTCCTTTCAAAGGCACTGACTGTGGTTTGAATAAGATTCCCTCGTCTCCCAGAGCTCTAAACCCACCAGAGACGGCTGTCTTGCAGTCTTCTCATGAGGAGCAGCTGCCTGAAGCACTGGTAGGTGATCTCAAGTCCCCTCCTTGTCTGGAGAGGAATTACAAAGGGCTGGTCTACTGGCTGGCTCTTCACTCTGCCGTGGTAGTCGGCTCTGCCTTTTGTGGAGCTGTCTTCAGTCTTCCATTTCTTTCCTGGAAGTGTGAATTGGAGGACAGTGGACATGAATCAGCACATGTGACCCTGTCCTAAGACTCTATCCACGTGAATGGAACTTCTGTTTTGCTGTGACTTAGAACATCAAGCTTGAAAAGCAAAATCAGGCACAGATACATAATGGCATTGTCTCTCAGTTGTAAGCAACTGGCCTTTATTTCCTGAACCTCTTTTTAGAGATTATTTTTAAAAGTTCTTATATGTGAGCAGCTCTGCATTCATTAGATATAAGAGAGGATAAATACTGAAGTTATTTCCTCAGCTATGTCCAGTACCTGCTGTAAAGCTATTAGATGGCGTTTGGGCCTTGGACAGATATGCTCTAAATTCTGCTTCTAATCATGTGAGTTTGCATATCTGAAAGTCTGACTAGCCAGTTCTTGTACTTTCTGGCTGGGGAATTCTGGGCGCTGAAATCCACACATCTCAAAGTTGCCAAGGTTGAGAAACACTGGTTTAGTGTGATATGTGAATCCAGAGTGGATGGCACTATTCTTTAGTCAGAGTAAACATTTTAGGGTTTTATTGGAATGTCAAACAGAGCAAGACAATTAAGTTAATTATAATTAAGGTCCTGCTGTGTCAAACATGTCCTTGGAATACTATTTTTAATGTGTTGTGTTTTTTTTGTCTCATTCAGGCATGTTCTTTTTCACTGGTGTCTCAATATACTAAAAAAGTTTTTTTTTTAAAGAAAGTTATTGGAAACCTGGTTTGGCCACCATGCAGCAATTTATGCAAGCCTGTGTCTTAAAAAGTGTTAAACATTTCTAAATTATAGATAATATTTTCCAGTTTCTTTTTTGATTTAAAATTTACTAGAGAGAAAATTTCTGTTTTCTCCAGTATAATCTTGCTGTGAAGAGACTGCTAAAAGATGAGTTCTGTTTTTCTCATTAGTCAACACTTTTCTCAGCTCTTGAGAATCACTGCTAATTGATACTTTTTCTGTTTTAATTACATATAATTTTTCTGTTTTGCTATTCAGGGAACAAGGAGAAGAAAACAATACTCTGCATGCAAATATTCCAATCAACAGTTTAAAACCTTTTTGCTCTTGAATTCGCTCTTTTTATTTTTCAAATGAAAATGAAATGTTTATACGTGCCCTTTACAAGTTTTCCACATTTGGGATTTTTTTTTGCTTTGTCTTCACAGATAAAGTGAATTTTAAACTGTGTAGGTAAGGATAACTTGGTTATTCTCTGCTTAATGGGGAACCTCCAGACTTCCAAAAATGCATGCTTGTTTCAACAATTTTCCATGTTTCCTTCAGGAAGGAAGAAAATTTTATGTAGTTGGTTGCACATCCTTTATGGAATTGATTAACCAACTGGCTTCCGCTGTGGAATTTATTTGAACTATAATTATTGGTTAGCACATTAGAGTCCTTTCTATGACTTACCATGGAACCTCAAGGTGTGTATACGACAGCAAGAGAGGTTGACTATGTGTATGAACTGTCCCTTCACATTTTGGGGGGTAAAAATAGATGAACCCATACTATAATGGCATAAATCCATACGTGCATGGAAGCATTTTCTTTTACTGGTCTCAGTTAAGAAAAAAACCATTCCTACTCTATGCAGATGGCCAGTGCAGCTGTTCAGCTGGCTGAAGCTAAAATGTTAATGTCAGTGATCTGATGATGAGTCACCATGTAGAACTTATCTAGGACTTTTCTTTCCTCTGTTGGGCTCCTCTATTTCTGTCACTTAATATCTGTACTTCTCTGCCACACATAATGTGAGCACAGAGATGCAGTCAGCAGAAGGAGTAAGAGAGCAAGGAATCCAAATGCACATAGTAAATACAACACTAATTAAAAGACCATCCCTGTAAAATAATTGTTGAACATTAACCAATTGCATTAATCAATTGGGAGGAATTTTTGAAGCAAACATGAACAGTTTTGTCTATCATTGGCTATGAAGTTAATGCTGTTTAATTTTTAAAGAAGCTGAAGCAGATAAAGGATGGTGAATCATAGTGTAATACAAAATCAACTTACAGTATATCCACAAGAAGCATGATGGTTCTTTTGAATGTATTTTATGTATATTTTTATGTACTGGCTACAGTTCATCTTCTTTGATGGTTTGTTAATGTATTCACTGACTTAGTCCTTTGTAAGCAGAATGTGTGTGACTCTGTGGGGGAAGGTAAACAAGGCAAACATATTAGTACCTGGAGGGGTTCTGTAAGGTTCTGGATGGAGAGAACCATGTTGCGATTCAACCCTATCAAAATGGAGTGGCTGTGGGTTCAGAAATTGAATGACTCTGGGACAATACCAATTTTAGTTGTGCATGGGGTTGTACTCTGCTGGAAAGAGCTGGTGCACAACCTAGTGATGCTTCTCGATTCTCATCTGTTGCTGGAAGAGCAGGTGGGAGCTGTGGCCAGGAGGGCCATTCCCCAGCTTTGGCTAGTATGCCCATTGCAACCTTTCCTGGAATAGAAGGCACTAGTGAAATCCCTTCTGCCCTTGTCACCTAATGGATAGACTACTATACATTTCTCTATGTGGGAAGATCACCCGGATGTAACTAATACATGCCCACATGTTAACCAGGACAACTCAGTACTGTCATGTAACACCAGCATTGTGGGAGTTGCATTGGTTGTTGGTTTGTTTCTGGGTGATGTTGAAGATGCTGGTAATCAAGGTGCTGGTAAAGTCCTACATGGTTTGAGGCCTGGCTGCCTCAAACGACTTGCTCCACATTGAATCTCCCCATCAAGGTGTGACTATATCGAGAGTTGCTTAGAACCTCCATTCCTTGCAAGGTATGTCAAGGTATGACGTGAGCATTCTCTGCAACACCCTCCTAGCAGATATAAAAATCACACCTTCACTTCTAACATTCAGGAAGCTTTTAAAAATATGGATGTTTCAATGCACATTTGGGGACTGAGTACTGAGAGATGCCTGAATATAGGATGATGCTATATAGGACCATGTTTTTATCATTATAGTATTATTACTGGTTATATTTTTATGATATATTGATACTTTCTGATATGTGGTAGATTACTGAATTGTTATGCATTTGTATTTTGTTGCTTGTAAGGTGCTTCAGGTGACTGAAGTGGCATGAAGGCATGCATAATAAATGGAAAAAATTCAGGAGACTGAAACAATGCATCCCTGCTGAATTTTCTGATTGACTGGCATTTACTTTAATAAAGACGTCTCTGCAATAATGAATTAAGCATACGCCTCATTTTCACAATTACTTATGATTTGAAGAGGATATCAAAGTAGGAAAATCTGGACTTCAGTGCTGTCACTTTCTGATCTATGCGGATTTCATATTTAGTGCTTCAATATGGGCCCTTATGGGATGGAACTGCATTTCTGGAATAAAATATTTCAACTCCAGGTATACTTACTACTATTTTTCTTGCTTTCAGTGTGAGCAATATTGTCATGAGTAAGGATGGCGAGCAGGGGGCTCCCATCCAGGCTGTAAAGCGCATGCGTAGTACTGAGGAATTAAGCAACCATTCAAAGAGACACAGATCAGGCCCGCCTTAGCCTTTGGGGGTTATATGTCTGGGTTTTTCCCACGCTTATTCAGTTTGTTAGGATTCTGTTTATGTAGCAGTAATAAACATTAGAGTACTACTCCTCGTCTCAGCGTGTGTCTCACTGTTAGGACATCAATCCTAACAAACTCCTACTCCCATCAAAAGAGGGAGGAACAAGAAATTAAAGGAGAGAAAACCAAGAAATTCTTCAGAAAACCAAGAAATTCGGCTCACCATCCAACAGTTGGCAGCAGCCCTGCAACAACACCAACAATGGGTAGATCTACAGGTCAACACATTACAAGCTGCCATGCTACAGCAGTTACAACAACCAGCTCTGATTAACCCACAACCGGTGCCAGCAGCAGCAGCAGCAGCTCCACCAGTAGTCTTGACATCCCAGGGCAGTCTACCAGAGAAGTTTGGAGGAGAAGCAGGACAGTTGAGAACCTTTCTCACACAGTGTACAATGTTTTTCGACAGCAGACCGGCAGAGTTCCCCACAGGCAGAACCAGAGTCACCTTCATCCTAAGTCTGCTAAAGGGACCAGCAACCAAATGGGCTCTTCCCATGGTGGAGAACAACGACCCAATTCTCAATGACTACCAGAACTTTTTGGCAGCGTTCCGAGCACACTTTGACTACCCGATCAGAGAGGTCACTGCCAGCCGGGAAATTCGGAAGCTCAAGCAAGGTAACAAGAAGGTGGGAATCTACATTGCTGATTTCAAGTTGTTAGCAGGAGATCTGGACTGGAATGAGAGTGCATTAAAAGACCAATTCAAACGGGCTGGATGAAGAAATTAAGAATGAATTAGTGCGCCAGGGAACACCAGCTAACCTAGAAGCCTTATATCAGTTGTCTGTGGTCATAGATGCCAGGCTAGAAGAGCTCAGACAGATGCAGCTGGGGAGAGGCAGGGGCCTCAGGACGCTCCCAGGATTTCCAGCTCTCTCCGTAGCATCTCCTTACTCAGGACCAGAGGAGCCGATGCAGATTGGGGCGAGCAGGAGGCTTATTTCCGAGGCTGAGAGGCAGAGAAGGAGAGAGAGAGCCCTCTGTTTCTACTGCGGAGCCCAGGGGCACATGGTGAGAGCTTGCCCAGCGAGAAGCCAAGCAACTTCAGTAAGAGCCCCAGGGCAAGCAGCTGAAACAAGAGCCATCTCCGCCTCTGCTTCCAACCAGGGAAACTCCGTTGGTCTCCCTCCACAGAGCTCAGCAGGGAGACCATCAATCAATTAAGGAGGGCTCATTCCGAGGATTCCAGGCAATCCTTTTACTACTTACCAGTAATAATGCACGTCAACCCAGAGTACCAGGTCAAGCTAGAGGCCCTCGTAGATTCCGGAACTTCAACCAATTTTATTGATGTGCAGACCGTACAAGACTTCAACATCCTGACCATAGAATTGCCATGTCCCATAGAAGTGGAGACCATTGACGGCCAGCCCCTCAAGGCAGGGCCGATTAGAAGGTTCACAGAACTGGTGCAACTGACAACGGGAGACCACACTGAGTGGATCCAGCTTTATGTTACTGCATCGCTTAATGTGCCTGTAATCCTAGGCATGCCTTGGCTGAGGATCCACAACCCATTGCTGAACTGGACTACGGGAGCAATCTCCTTCCCAGCTAAGGAATGCCAGCACCACAAGATTCAAGCCGCTTTCTGCTCTCCAGCAACCAACGCAGTCATGGAAGCAGGGGGGGTCCAGTTGCCAGCCAAGTATGCAAATTTCGCAGACGTTTTCAGCGAACAAGAGGCCACAGCACTACCCCCCCATAGGGACTGTGATTGCACCATTGAGTTGATACCAGGAGCCAGGATTCCAGCAAGGAAACAATATCCCATGTCTCCCAAGGAACTAGCCACCTTAAAGGATTACTTGGACTCTAATCTCCAAAAGGGGTTCATCCGACCATCTACTTCCCCAGCGTCTGCTCCTACCTTCTTCGTACCAAAGAAGCCTGACCCGTTGGCACCTGCAAACCAGGAGACACCCATGAGAGTGGTCCACGATTTCAGTTTTTTAAATAAACTCACAAAAAAAGAAACTTATCCACTGCCCCTAATATCTGATCTGCTGGATCGCTTACAGAAAGCACGCATTTTTACAAGGTTGGATCTCAGGAATGTGTACAATCTGATCCGGATGAAAGAGGGGCACGAATATCTAACTGCCTTCGACACCAGGTTTGGTAAATTTGAGTACTTTGTTTTGCCCTTTGGCTTGTCTTATGCAGGAGCCATATTTTCCCGATTTATGAATCAAATTTTCTCTGATTTACTAGATAAGTATCTGGTCATTTATCTAGATGACATATTAATTTTCTCTGAGGATGCTGCAACTCATGTAACCCATGTACGTAATGTCTTACAAAGACTGAGAGAGAACAAGCTATTCGCCAAGCTAGAGAAGTGTGCCTTTGATTTAACTGAATTACATTTCCTGGGCTATAAAGTTTCAACAGAAGGCATATCCATGGATCCTTCTAAGGTCCAGGCAATTCTCTCTTGGCAACCTCCCCGAAATGTTAAAGATATACAAAGATTTCTAGGATTCTCCAATTTCTATAGGTGGTTCATAAAGAATTTTAGTGACAGGGCTAGACCCTTCACACAGCTTTTGAAGAAAGGATCAAAATTCATTTGGGGGGAGAGAGAACAAGCAGCCTTCCAAGAATTTAAGCAACTCTTTGCATCCCAGCCGCTGTTAAGACACCCTGATCCCACAAAGCAATTCATAATGCATTCAGATGCTTCCGATATTGCCATTGGGGCGGTGTTATTGCAATATACAAACAAAACCGAGAATACATTGCTTCCGTGTGCCTTTTTTTCACGCATGCTCTCACCAGCAGAGAGAAACTATGATGTTTTTAACAAGGAGTTGCTGGCAATTAAAGCAGCATTCCAAGAGTGGAGGCACTGGCTAGAAGGTGCAACCTTTCCTGTGAAGGTTTGCACCGATTACAAGAATTTACAGCTTCTACAAAACACCAGATCCCTCACCCCATGCCAAATCAGATGGAGCCAGTTTTTCTCCCGTTTCAATTTTGTTATTTCTTATGTGCCCGGGGTGCAAAACTGCTTGGCAGATGCCCTGTCTCGATCCTTTCAGGCAACCCCCGCCACTCACCAGGAGGTACAGGCTACTATATTACAACCTCACAACTTTGATCAGTCTATGAGGGGGAACCAGACAGAGATTTTAGCAGCAGGCAGACAAGCAGAGGACCTATTTACAAGAGTCAGAGCTCAGCAGCAACAGGACCCGTATGCCAGGGCCAGGATGGATGACCTCCAGAGGGGCCCGCAAGACACTGCCCCCCCATTCAATGTGGAGGCAGGAATCCTCTGGCATAGTGGGCGATTATATATTCCCCCTTCATTGAGGGAAGAAGTACTGAGACTTTGCCATGACCATCAAACGGCAGGCCACGGAGGTGTTTTCAAAACTCTCCATAGAGCTCTGAGAGACTACTGGTGGCCTAAGATGACTGCAGACATAAAGGGTTACGTTGCTTCTTGTCACACCTGCAGACGAGCCAAGCCTCTCCCAGGGAAGCCCACAGGATTCTTGCAACCCCTACCCACCCCCAGTAGGCCTTGGGATACAATCTCCATGGATTTCATCACTGATTTACCCCCAGTCCAGGGGCTGACTTCCATACTAGTGGTGGTGGACCTTTTCACAAAAATGGCGCATTTTATTCCTTGCAAGGGCCTCCCATCTGCACAAGCCACAGCGCAGTTGTTCATGGACCATGTTTTTAGGTATAGAGGCATGGTGAATCACTTGGTGAGTGACAGAGGCCCACAGTTCACTTCCAGGTTCTGGAGGGCCCTTTTCCAGTCATTAGGGGTCCAGATCCACCTGTCATCATCACATCATCCTGCTAGTAATGGGCAAGCCGAGAAAATTAACCAATGGTTACAGCAGTATCTCAGGTGTTACACCACTTATCAGCAAGACAATTGGCCAGCCCTGCTCCCCATGGCAGAATTTACTTATAACAACTCTGTGCAATCCTCGACCAAGATGTCCCCTTTCCAGGCACTCTACGGGGTTAACCCTTGGGTGTTGCCCACCTCCTCCCAGCAGGGAGCTGTTCCAGCCACAGCTGATTTTCTTAAAGAGCAACAAGCCGCACAGGAGTTGTTAAAGGAGCAGCTGAACAGGGCAAAGAGTGCTTACAAGAGAGCTGCAGATGCTCACAGACAAGAGGGGCCAGCGATTGTGGTAGGAGACAAAGTGGTGTGGCTCTCTACCAAGTTTTTGACCTCTACCAGACCCTCCAAGAAATTGGACTCTAAGTTTGTGGGCCCTTTCACTGTGGTACAGCAGATAAATCCAGTGGCTTATCGTTTACAGCTACCAGCATCCATGAAAGTCCATCCAGTGTTTCACAGATCATTGCTAGCCAAAGACCCTCCCCCAAGTGCCTTACGATCACAACTGCCCCCCCACCTCCAGTAATTGTGGAGGGGGAGGAGGAATACGAAGTCAAGGAAATTCTGGACTCTAGGAGGAGGGGAAGGGCCATCCAATATTTCATACACTGGAAAGGGTACCCTGAGGAAGAGCGCACGTGGGAGAATGCCAGAGATGTACATGCTCCAGCACTGGTTCATCGATTCCATCAGCTTTTCCCTCACAAACCCAAGCCTCGCACTCTACCAGAGATTCCTCACTTGGATGAGCAGGCCGAGGAATTCGTAAGTTTGCACCTTCCACCCCCGCCTGAAGCCTTGACTCCAGTTACAGAGGAGGGGGGGGCGCAGCCCTCCACCTCAGGCATGCATTTCCCAGGGGGGAGGGGGGACGACTCTTCTAATTATCTAGCTATTTTCCAGCAGCGGCCACCTGGGCCAGAAGCGTTATCAGACCTGGAGAGCAGCACTGATTCATCCTTGGGGGAGTTTTCCTTTGAAGTCTTTCCATCGTTGCCCAGTTCCCATGGGACCTTAGAAGGAAATGTAGACTCTTATCAAGCCTCTGGAAGGAAGGGGGCTGAAATGGAATGTGAATCTGGAGGGGAGGGTGATGTCATGAGTGAGGATGGCGAGCAGGAAGGGGCTCCCATCCAGGCTGTAAAGCACATGCATAGCACTGAGGAATTAGGTAGCCATTCCAAGAGACACAGTTCAGGCCCGCCTTAGCCTTTGGGGTTTATATGTCTGGGTTTTTCCCATGCTTATTCAGTTTGTTAGGCTTCTGTTTATGTAGCAGTAATAAACATTAGAGTACTACTCGTCTCAGCGTGTGTCTCACTGTTAGGACAAATATAGTACCTAAAAGGCACTTGCAAAATGGTACTTGCAGCCCACCATTATTTGAATTATTTAAATTAAAAAGGAATTGGCAAAATAGTGATGTTTCAGCAAACTTGCAAAGGAGTTTATTAATTTTATGCATGCATTTGCAAGACTTCAGTGATTTGGAGCAAGACCTTTATGTGATTTGGGCCATTTTTAAAAAAAAAAGGCATTTTGACATATATGAGTTTTGGCCATTGCATGAAGTCATACAATGGCTTCTAAGACTTGAAATAATGATCAAACCTCCTACAGAGATTGGGCAAAATAATAATAATAATAATATAATAATAATAATAATAATAATACTATGCATTAATAAAGCCTTAAGTAGCCATTTGTTAGTTAACTACATGGATAACAGAAGTATATGGAGCCAGCTCCATTTTAGTCTTTCCACAATAAACTTGCAAAATATACCTGTCCAATATTCAGTGGTGTGACATGTACTTAAACAGAAGTGGCTGGGGAATTCTGAGAGAGGAAGTCCACACATCTTAACATTGCTCTGATTAAAAAACACTGCTATAGCGTCTGAACACTGCCAGGAGTTATTGTTCCAATGTACAAGCTTGTAAAAAGATATCCAATTCGGGCAAGATTATTCCTCTTTTGTCCTGTGTATAAGCTAATGCTCTTCCATTTGTGGCCTTTTTGCTTCTTGTTTAAAACTTAATTTGAATCTATTTAGATTTTATGAAGGCTTTATGTTCCCCTTCTCTAGCACTGCAGTGCTGATCAAATTAAAAAAGAATTGGTACATAACCAGCAGCGCTCTCTCTTTGTTTAAATACACGTCACACCACTGGATATTGGATAGGTATTTTTTGCTCGTTCATTGTGGAAAGACTAAAATGTATGACAGCACTGATCTTCTTGACAAATTTTCATTTCAAATATTAGTTTAAAGTTTCTGCTCAAAAGTAATCTACACTATGATCAATGGGAGTGATTCCCAGGTCAGGGTTGATGTTATCTTTCCCTGACCTGATGTTTTCCAGAAGTCCTGGAGAATAACTCCATAATTTTCAACTTGTATAGCCAGTGGCCAAGGGGGCTGGCAATTAGGCAGATGTACTCCAACACTTCTGGAAGGCGCCAAGGCCTTAGAAAAGACTGGTGAATCAATTGCTGCCTTACCCCAATCTTGTCATCACAGTGTCATTGAACAGATAATTCTTTTTCTACTTCCCCATCCCCCGGTGTCCAAATATTTTCTTTCAGCTCAGAGAGCAATTCTGAAAAAAAGAACAGCTTCTTCTCACTGAACCCTTGCAGAACATCAACCTCTCCCTAGAATACCTTTGACTACCAAAATGTGCTTCTCTGGCCATTCTTGTATTCTTCCAAGGAAACCAACATGGACTGATAAACTTCAAGATGGAAAAATAACATTATAAATTTCACAGATGAGGAAGGCATTCTCCTGCCAGATATGTTTTCTTGAAAAGCATATTAAAGAGCACCCATGAAATGACAGCTAGAATGTCCTTGAAATTGAAACGTGGCACAATTCTCTCCGGCTTTAGTCCAAGCTTGAGTACTAGAGTTGTCTCACTGCTGCTAGAATGTGGTGGGGTGAACATATCTGGCACCAGTTTTCTCCTATTGTTGAAAAGCCCAATCCCAACCCCCAACCCCATTTCAGAGGCAACTTTGTCCTGGCCTAGGCTCCCTTTCCTACCTGTCCAGGCACACAGTTCCTTTGAAGATCTGTCTAGCCTGAGATTTTTGAAGCATAAAGAACCCTGAGAATGGAGAACCAATGCCAGCCTCAAATTAACTCTCAACATCTCTAACAGGACAATGTAGGCACATAGGTCACTAGTCACAGTAAAATGTATTTCTAAAGCAGCATCTCTACATATTAATTATTGTATGCAGATTTTGTTTACATTACATCCCTTTTGTAATGCCTTCTGCTTTTTTGGAAAAGCATACAACAACCCTAGATCTATTTCCTGATTAATTAATTAATTAAATTATTTTTTTTTACCCTTTCAGAGAGCTTGCACCTGTTGAATACTTGGCAGACATCTTGCACTGTTTTTCCTTTTAATGACTGCCACACCAACCAGTGTTTTTATTGCTGGAGCTTTTTCTTTAAACAAACAAAAAAAATTGCTGAATTCATTCCATTCCCCTATTTTTATATCTTAGGAGCTAACTTGGCTGTATCTCAAAATATTAATGCTTTCATTACAAATATGGGTATCTCTGGAGGCAGGTACGTAAGTGAAATATGCAAGATCAGTATTATTCCAGACAAAAAAGAGTAATTTGGAGAGAGTCATTTGGAGTCCCAAATGAGTCTGGAATTCTGGAAAGAAGAAAGAAATGATCAGAATTTGGATAACAGAATGAAATGAGTGCTGATCGGGATGTGCCTTTTATGAGATCTTATCAGACTTTCACTATGCCATTTTCCTGTATGAAGATTGGAGAGAAAAATAACATGTGGTGACTTGTCTGCCTGAAGGAACCATAAAAATCAAGCATAGCCCAGAGTAGAAAGCAGCTTTCATCAGAGTTAATAGTAGGATGTGTTTTAGAGTATAATATATCAATTATATCAAGGTTTTTTTTGAGAAATTGGAAAAAATAACCCAAAACGCAATAGCTACTCTTTGTTCCAGTAAACAGTAGCAGAGACAAAAGAAATGGAACCTCTAGCATTTTCCAAGGAAACATGCATTGCTACATCCTTCCAGATTCCAAAGGCATCACTATTTTTAAAAAAACTTTTCTGCTCCTGAGACAGAGAATTAGCTTAGGAGGTACCTGCAGTGGTGAAGGATAGAAAACTTTACATTTGCATATTTAACCAATGGCATGGAGCACATCGTAAAGTAATTTGTTATCTTCTTTTTTCAGCCTCTTCAGAAAAGGAGACACGCAATACTGGTTTTGTCAACCTCCCCACCCCGCCCAACAATATTAAGGCTAGCCTGAATCATTTTGCTGCTTTAATCAGGACAGAAAAGGGCATCCCTCTCAAATTCAGTGTATAACATCAAAGAGCAGCCAAGTTATCTGAGCACCTGGGAGAAAACCCCAAAGCATCTCTTCTTCCTTCCTAAGAAGAAAGATACAACAATAATATATTAGTGGCCATTTGCCCTTTAAAAACACTCCAAAGATATCTGCCCATTCCACCAGATCTTACAGGGCTGGTCCCCTCTATTAAATAATGAAGAGTTGTGCCTTCTTTGTCATGGTGCTTGCCCTGTGGAACAGCCTCCCCCTGAGATCTGGAGGGCCCTGGCCCCTTAGCCTTCCAAAAGGCTGTGAAGAGTCAGAATGTTACATGAGCCCAACATAACTTTCTTTGTGTGGCTGAGTCTGTTTATACAGTGCCTTGGCTACTCTATTGTGATTATTTTAATTCTGTTTTTTGCTTTATTTATAGAGGTTTTATTATATGGATTTTGTTGACTGTTGTTAGCTGCCCAAAATTCCTATGTAAGATGGACACCCATATACATTTTCATAAATAAATAAATAGCAGGTCCCTTTGATGGGCTCTTCACTTGTCTTATGGAGAACTGGACCTTCCTGTGTCTAAGTTTTTGAACTGGTATGTTCTGGGTCTTCTCCTTTTCCCATTCTCTGTTTGTCCAGTCTGTCCAAATTTAACCCCTTTATTTAATCTATTGATGTCTCTTGTATCCTAACAATATGGTTAGTTTTGTGTATGGAATTGGCCCATTGTGTTCTAGATTAGGACAATAGTAGTTTGCTAACTTTGGGATGCAAAAGCAATCAATCAAATCTAATGGCATATAATTATTGTTCCAAGACTTCAGTCTTTTGCCCATTTATATATAGGGATATATGCCCCATCCAGGTCTAGTTAAATATAATTTATTTATACCTATTTGACCCTCCTTATCATTAAGTCTCCTTTGAGTCAAACCTGATTCTTGGTGACTTAATGGACAGGTGCACATAGATTTTGTGGCAACAATATAGAAGTGGTTTGCAATGTCTTCTAGGCTTTTTAAAAACTTCCCAGTCTAACCTAAAACTCTAGGGTTCCCACTTAGCTTCCAAGCCCAAACAAGGACAGCCAGATGCTACTACTTGTTGAGGTCCTTCTCACTGAATCCATACCCAAACCAAGGTTACAGCAGGAGGTCAATGGGAAGGTGCATTCACATCTGAATTTAACTCCCATTCCTGTGGAAGCAATATAATAAATATAAATAGGATCCACAGGTAGATGAATACTTTTAAATGCATTGAGCCTCTGAGTAGCTCAGCCAGAGTACTAGCCCCAACCTTGGAATAAAAATGTAAAATGCTCCCATTTATTGTAATGTTCACATCTGTCACTAGAGGGAGGGCAACTACGCAGAATTAAGCACTTATCTTCTATTTAAAGCAAAAATCACTGAAGACTTTTTATTCTGGTCTTGTCTGAATGCTGTGCAAAAATCAGAGTTTAGTAGCTAAACAGTACACTATTATAGAAGGGAATGTGATGTGAAATTAAAACTCAAGGGCCCTCCATTTAGCCCTGAAAAGGTGCTTCCAGCTATACAGCTCCCAGCACTGTCAATCAAAAGTTACTGGTGTGGTTATTCTAACTTTCCTTTCTTAAAGGAAAAAAATAAAGACCGAGCAGAAAAAAACAGGAGGATTACAAAAGAAAGATTTCATTTGTCTGCACCACCCATTGAATTCCATCAGTGAGATCAGATAATAAAAGTTTTATCCAGAAGCATCAAAGAGGATCATAACTGATCTTTAAAGGAGGACAGAATTTTGAACTCTCTTTCAAGCATGGAGAAGTGGGCATGCGGGACTGTATGTGATGGTATTCTTAAGGAGGCTAGAATATATCATTGTATAAAGCATTGTCGGATATCTGATATACCATAATCCAAAACACCAATATTCACAATGAAAAAAGGCATGAGAAGAATTTAATAAAATGCTCTGATCTTATTTCCCACAGCAGCTTCTACTTGTTCTTCTGCTTGGTGGCTTTCTTTTAACTTTTACCTTCAGATGCAAATTTCATACTTTAAATATGTGCCACAGGAAAAAGTGCTTCTCTTCCTCTGTCTTGAATTTCTCAGCAAGACAGCCTTACTCTGATCAATAAGCCATTTAAAAAACATTGGTATGCTAACACCATACAAATATCAGCTGCTACAATTTAAAAAAAAAAGCTTATTTCATGGAAGATTTGCATTTTAAAAACCTATATCAAGGAAATGTACATTTCAATGAATAAAAGCAGTGGGTTAATGCATTTTAACAGTTAGGGGAAGGTGATTAGAAAGCCTCCATTATATTGTAAAATATTATAGATAATATTTTTCTTACAATCACTAGCAGACGGGAATATTGCTCTACAAATATGGACAGTAAAGAAGACAGCGTAATTAGTAAGTTACCATCTGCTCACTCTCTATTGATTTATATGTTAAGTTACTATTCTTTTAGCCTTAACTGCATTATTTTACTTGTCACTTGTTTACATTTTAATGTCATTCTTGTTTAGACAGATCATTTCTAGAGATTTCCTTTTTTAGCTTTTAACCGTTCTAAATAGTATAGTGTCCTTATCAAATGTAGTCCTTTCGTTCTGAGGATTGTCCATTTAATATTGCTTTCTGCTCAGTTACCAAGCCATAAGGAAGCTTCTCTTATTTTATCAAAAACTTTTCAGAATGTTTGCTGAATTATTCTTACAACCAACTTGCTTCTTGTCTGTTTCAAATAACTCTAAATTTTCAACTTTTGAAAACCTTTGAAGAAGTCAAGATTATTCATTTGTATACTTGATAATTTTATTTTAAATAACACTCTCCATACATTTACCTAGAATGTATGTTAAGCAAGCTGATCTTTAGTTTTTTAAAATCCCTATTTCACAATTAATGCTACATACTTTGGTTATAGAGGATGATGTTAAAGATGTGTTGCAGAAGGACTTTTTAAAATCTACAGAAATGAAACAGGCTTGTTTATGTTTTCTCCTCTGAAGCTCGTTATGGAGTCAAATCCAGGAAGACAGAAGGCTGCAAATCTCAGTATACCTATTAGAGTATAAGTGCTGTAGAACTCAATAAACAAACATGCCTAGCACTGCAGTAATGCAATGCTTGGATTATGTATTGAAGCCATCTACTTTCTAGCGCTCTAAAGTAAATTACCTAATAAAGTAAACAGAGCAAGACAGGAACCTTGCTACATCCATGCTGCCATTCATCTCATGCATGACTTCTGAAAGAGCCTACATGGAGGAGTCTACATACAGGTATGTAGGACCTGCAGGCTTTTTCAAAGTTAAATAAATGGTCAATTCTCATACTGGTGAGATGTATAAAGTGAGGTCCCTACAGGGACTGGCTTTGGGACTGGTGCTTTTTAATTTGTATATAAATGGTCTAGCACTGGACTGAGGAGTGAAGTGATGTTTGTTGGTAGTATCAAAGGGGACTTGTAATGGTATGTGGGAATGACCTTGGGAGACAGGTGGAAGAGCTGCAAACTAGACAACGGTCAGACAAGTGGCAGCTGAGCCCACAGAAGGAATGGGGGTATGGCAAACGTCTCAGAAGGGACACTCCCTGGTTGGCTTGATTCCTGCCTTGGGCTTAGGCAGGGGGTTGGACTAGAAGACCTCCATGGTACCTTCCAACCCTATGATTCTATGATTCTGTGATGCTTGGACTGTAAAGGCAAGGGGTGGAGGAGATTTGTACTTTCAGACTTGCAAGATTCTGTTAATGTAATCTTACAATAAAGTGAGAACTAATTCTTCTGGGTGTGCTTCTTGTCTGGACTACCTCACAAGGTTGACAGGACTGGAGAGACTCACTGAAGATCAGGTCAGCCATGGCTACTAATATTGATGACTCTTTTCTACTTACTGAATCAAAGGCAGCAGGTCTTAAATACTGATTGCTGGGATGTGCTAATGGAAGGGGGCTACTCTTTTCCAGTCCAGGAAGGTGAGCTTTTCAAACACTTTCAGCTTTGGGTAATGCAGAATGCAGGACTAGTTGGCCCTACAACCTGATGTAGTTGGGCTCTACTTATAATTTTACATTCTTACGTTCAAAGTTCTGTACTGCCTGTATATATACAGTACTATTTGTATCATCTCTATTCAGAAGTTGTTTATAAGGTAGGAGACCCCCAAGCAAGGCTGCAGGTCTTCCTGGATAAGCATTCAATCAACATAGTTATATTGTCTGAACAGGCCTAATGCAGGGTTCCTCAACCTTGGCAACTCTAAGCTGTGCGGACTTCAATTCCCAGAATTCCCCAGCCAGCAAAGCTGGGAGTTGAAGTCTGCACAGCTTAGAGTTGCCACGGTTGAGGAACCCTGGCCTAATGTATTTTTCACAGTCTTAGTTTTTCTTTTAAAAATTATCCTGCTTCTTCTTGTTAACTATGCAGACCTTGGGTATATTTTTACTTTGTCATCCTCACCACAAATTAAGTAATTAATTTTTTAAAAATTCAAAATGTACCAATAAGATTGTTTCCAAACATGATACAGTAATAAATCCATAATAGGAAATATAGCAGATTCCTTCATGGTTTTAAAAAAAAATGAAGAAAACTGTCCACAGGCTTGAATTTGATAATAATAAGATGTATGGATTAATTTCCAAAAGAAAATGGAACAATAGATAGAGAATCTGAAGAAGAATATGTATCATCTGTAAAGATGAAGGTTAGCACAA
The DNA here is from genome assembly GCF_035149785.1 of Candoia aspera. NCBI lineage: Eukaryota > Metazoa > Chordata > Lepidosauria > Squamata > Candoiidae > Candoia > Candoia aspera. The sequence continues at coordinate 143,902,013 of NC_086155.1, forward strand.
GAAGGGGCCTAAGGGATGGCACATTCCCTGTGGAAGCTCTGAAACATCTGTATTCTTTGTAGAGAATGGGAGGGAAAGAAAAACCAACAGTGGGGATGCTTGAAGGATGAATTTTGTTCTCAGAGCCTGAAGTACAGGCTGTGGTCCTAAGCCCAGGTGGCATTTAAAAAGAATTGCTTAAGTGAATTAAGTCTGTAGTAGGGAAAGGTGGTGTAGTTGGCCGGAGGCCTAACAGAATAAAGGCAGTGGTCTGGAAAAGGAGATGGATTCCAGGAAGGACAAGTGCCTGCAAGGAAGGTGTGCCAAGAAGATGTTTCTGGCGATGGAGCAGCTGGCATCAATGGCTGATGCAGATTGGCCAGCCCATGAGGATCCTAATTGCAGTACAACTGCTGCCTTCATAATCACTGCGACAGAAGCAGTACAGACCAGAAGGCACAGAGCGGGCCTGGATGAGGCTTCAGAGGATATTGGATCCACTGCAATTTGCCTTGCTTTTAAGAAGCACATAAGCTGACAGATGCCAGGATGAAGGAGGCCTTCATAAGCACGAAAGGGCAGAAGTAAGACCGATTCAGGCAGAGCAATGGCACTGGAGGAAATATGGCAGAATTTGCGTGGGAAGATAAAGGTGTGTAACAAAGGCTGGTGGAATGTCATAATTTACAGATGGCATTATGAGCCAGTCTGGAATGTTGTACAAACAGAAGCAAATGTGCATTGCTAATGGTCTTTATAGCCAGCTACATACAAAGGCATATTCAGATAGGAATGGGAGCAAGACTTGAATGCCCATGCAGCTCTGTATAGGCCTTTCAGCCACAAAGAAATCAATTTAATCAATATGACCAGCACTGTTATTAGGTAGAATAAGGAATGGCTCCCAGGGTCTTCAAATGCAAACTTAAAAGCAAAATCGCCGTTATACATTGGTGGTCAGTGTGACAGCTGAAATCTTTAGAATTAATAACATCATTCCTCTTTTTTTTTTGGCAGAACATGTGCATCATAGCCCAATAAGAATAACAATGATGCTAACTTTTTGGGTGAAGTGTATGTGAAGCCTTGTTCAGCACAGAGATTTCATGTTGTTGCTCCTATATGATGTTGCTATCCTTTAATTTTTTTTTTTTACAAACAATTGCTCTTAAACTGAACCTGAAGCAGTATAGGAATATTGCTGCTTACAAAGGATTATTAAGCTGTCGATGTATTCTTTAAAGATAATATTACAGAAGGCAGTTATGGGTGTATATGGTAAATTCTTAGAAAACAATTTTTGGGCTTCCAGGGCTTCAAAAAAGCCTTACAAAGCTGTTGGCAATGAATGTAATGTTGTTGTTGCAGTCTTACTCCTCTTTATAGAAGGTAACTGAAGATACGAGTTTGATGCATGAAGTCTGAAGTTGTTACTTCTTTGTGCTTTTTTGTACCTGGGCTGCTGCCTCTATATAGGCTGGATGAAATTTTCATTTCATTAATTTTTATAATGCAGGTAGTCCTCGGTTACGATGGCAATTGGGACTGGGATTGTTGTTGCTAAGCCATGTGGTCATAAAGCGCTATGTCATACGACCAAATTGCTTAGCGATGGCAATCCCAGCAGGTCCCATTGTTGTTGTAATCCCAGGACTGTGTGGGTTGTTGAGTGGGAAAATGTGGGAGTCGCAGGTAAGGAGCATGGTGGGGATGGAGGGAGTGCCAGGGGCAAATGCTGGGAAGCACGGCCAGGCTGGCAAGGGCAGCAGGGGGTGCTGGGAAGCATGGGCAGGTGAGGGGGTATTCCATAATGGGACTCCTCAGGAGAAAAAGCAGCAGGAGCAACTTGAGACCTTCCTTGTTGGCTTCCCCATTGATTTTGCTTGTGGGAAGCTGGCAGGGAAGGTCACAAATGGCGATCATGTGACTGCAGGGACACTGTGATGGTCACAACTTTGCAGACCAGTCATAAGTCCCTCTTGTTCAGTGCTGTTGTAATTTCGAACAGTCGCTGAATGAGTGGTCTCAAGGACTACTGCAAAAGCGTAGCGAAAGCGTATCATTGTTCTTTAGCAGGAGGATTAAAAAAAAACCAAGTTAACAAAATAAGTAAGTAGATAGTAAAAGAAATAAATTTGAAAAAAAAAGTTAAACTGGTAGATTCATTTATTGCTACATTACTTCATTCCCTTTCCTAAACTGGCTTTTTTTTTCTTGGAAGCCTGATTCAAGGGAGTGGAATCCTAATGAATCACTGATAATGTTACTGTATGTTGTGTTAAAGGCACAAAGCCAGTTCTGAGTGAGAACAGCAGTTACTGCCCTCACATTGGCTTTATAATACTTCCCCTTAGGAAAAATTGAATTCATGTAGTAAAAAATAGGTATGAGTATACTTCAGAAATGATGTGGAAGAAGTTCTTGGAACTCATGTGAACACAACCACTGAACTTCTCTACTAGTTTTTTTTCAAAGAAGTAGCATCTATTTCAGGTTCACGGGGAAGCCTGAAAAAGGATATGGCTGCTTTAATGAACGTTTGAGAAATGTACATTTTCCAGATAATTTTTGAAATGTACATAGCCCTAGTACAGAATTCACTGCATGCTCCTAATAGTAGATTAAGGATGCTTCCAGATTTTAACACTAGGAGTCATCATTCAAAAGGCATTACAGAACTATACTGTTTTTTTTCTTAGTATATTTTTTTCTAAAAAAAAAAAGGACAAAACAGTGGGAAAACTTGGGAGAGTTACAAATAGATGATATCATCTGCATTGCAGTGAATAAAGCAGGGTGATTGCTTGATAACAACTTCAACTGAAGATCCTCTAAGATTAAAAACAAGGTTTATGATATACAATTACAATTCATACAAATATGAAATTAAACTGGAAGTTAAGTGATTATGTTTGTATCTGTTTTCTTTTTTAATTAAGAGACTCATCAGGCCAAAAAACCCTTTAGTTTCCTGTTTCCTAAAGTAGATTACCAGATCCCATAATAATCTCTCAGACAGGGCAAGAGTGTGATACTCCTTGGTAGCTAAAAATATTATCTTCCACTTGATTGGTAAAATCCCCCTTCAAGCTGTCACAAGCCTCAAACTGCATGAGATCATCCAATAATGTTTATATTGACAATTTCATAAATGCACAACTGTGCTATGGTGCAATCTCATACAGTGATCTGAAATCTCATGAGGTTTTCAAATCCTGTGTAATTCTGGTGATATTTATTTATTTTTCAAATTTATATAGCCTCCCATCTCACAAACAAGCAACTATTCCCCTGAAATTCATAAGATTTTGAAATTTTCAAATGAAATTGCACGCAAAGCTGCTGAAATCAGATTTGGTGCTCTCGTAAGATTTGAGGCATTTAATTAAAACAACAACAACTATTTTCAATATAACATTTTAATGCTGGATGCTAACAACAGTTATTGTAGATGTCCTGGTGCCCGTAGGTGTTATTTTGCAAGCCCTGCACATTAAAATGTCTTTTTTATTTTCCAGAGAAACAAACTCGTATGTTGCATATAATACTTGGAAACCACTTAAAATATAGTTAATCACAGTGTTCTAAAAACTGTATTGGTTATGTGTGCTAGTCATGTCTCTTCTGCTATTCCTGTATTTCATGAGTACCCAGAAATAAAGAAACCACTTGGAAAATTGGAGAAGTCTAATGGATTTGAGGAGCCTTGTGTGGCTCAGAGTGGTAGGCAGCAGTATTGCAGCCAAAACTCTCCCCACGACCTGGGTTTGATCCCAGCAGAAGCTGGATTCTCGGGTAGCCGCCTCAGGTCAACTCAGCCTTCCATCCTTCCAAGGCCGGTAAAATGAATACCCAGCTTGCGGGGGAAGGTGACGACTGGGGAAGGCAATGGCAAACTGCCCTGCTATAGTCTGCCAAGAAAACGTCATGAAAGCAGCATCTCCCCAAAGGGTCAGACATGTATTGGTGCTTGCACAGGGGACCTTTCATGCAATGGATTTGAGGCACTGGTTCACACATGCTTCTGTATTTCTTGATTTCTTTACACTTGATGACTGTGCAGATGATGATGACAATTGAGATGAGTGTTTCCACTGACTCATGGCAAAGCAAATCTGAGTCTGAGAGGTTATGAACATTTAGTGTATAGCAACCTTTCCCCAACCTGATGCCTTCCAGATGCATTAAGGACTACAACTCCCAGAATTCCCAGTGCACATTCTGATTCTGGAAAGTGTAAATCCCAGCAATGCTGGGAAAGGCTGCTCATTTACAGCTGCAAATCAGTACATACCTATGTGGATCTAGCTGCCCTTTTGTAGAAGAAAGAAGTTGTGCCTCATATTGCTATAATGTGTCTTGCTTTTGATATCCATGTTCTTCTATGAGAAAACCATTCTGTGAGAACCATGTGCAATTTACCACTTGCTTTTTGACAGGACTGACTTATCTTGTGATACTGACTTTGCTCTTAATCAAGACATTCCCCTGTGGTGTAGCCTGTCTGATAGCCAGGCCAATAATATTGATTTTTAAGTACTGCAACATGGCTAACATTTTGCTTTATGTAGACATTTTCTCACTGTTGAAGCTTTCCTTGCCAGAGAAAGCAGGCAGAGATTCATAAAAAGGAAATGTATGTGACTATGCCAAGACAGCGAGCTCTTTGGCATTTCCATCTGATGCTGTCGAGGTATAATGACATATATTAGAAGGTCTCCTTTCATAATGTAGCTCTCGTATTTCATAAACTGGGGCATATAATTTGTGGAAGGATTCCAACCAAAGGCACCTCTGGTTTCTGATCCAGGGCAGCTTTGGAATCAGCATGGATCTAGTCCTGCTGCTTAATCTCTGAGACTGCCAATTTGAAGACAGAGGGATTTCCCCCCACCTCCCACCCCTTTTATCTGTTCCAAACATACTTGTGGTTCATTCTTTTTTCCCCTTCTTTCATCCCAGTGAAAATGGCAAAGTCTGTTTGTGTATGCATACTGTATATATGGAAATATAGTGACAACATTGAACAAAGCAAGGGAGAGACCTGACTGGGCAACCAGCTGATGGCAGTAGATTTGCAGAACTAATTATAGTTTAAATTATTTTAGGAGTAACATTTTAAAATGAACGTGTGCTGATCTTACTTGGAGATAACTTCCACTGACTTTGATATGATCCCAGGTAACTAGAAGGGCTGGAAGAGCCTTACTTTTTAATCAGTCAGTGTCCATTCCATAAATTGAATCTCTTTGTATTGTTTCTACTTGCAGGTTCCTTAAAAATAATTAGGGAATAGGAAAACCTCTATAGTATAAAAGGATAGTACATTGCAACTAGGTACATGTTTCTTTGGGAGTATGTCCCATTAGTGGGACTGGGTCACTTAGTAAAGGTGATTGCAGGTACAAGATCTTGCAAAGATCTTTCCTTTTTGAGAAACGTAATTTTCCAAATATTTCTTAGATTTCTAAACATTTAAAGATTTGGATTCTGCTGAAAGAAGATTCCCTTTTAAAATGTACAATTGCACTGAAGTTCTGAAATGCCATACAGGTTTTCAAAGTCTGTATTTTCAGCCATCTGATATAGCTGTGATAGCTTTCCCCTTCCCAATATTTAATTATGTTCTGAAATTTTACTGAATTTCATGATAATGTTTCTATCAAGACTATTTATTTCCCAGTTTACCCATATAATTCAGTCCTGAGCTTTTCTAATGTAGTCACAAGGAATGGAAGGATGCGTTTGTGAGAGCAGTGCTGTTTATGAAATTTTGATTCCCCACTGAAACATAATTGTGAACAAAATATGCACATAGAAAAAAGATCAGTTCTGATTTAAAATGAGTGTGTATGTTTAATGAGAATTTTCTCTCTGCTGAGACGTTATTCTAATTTGGCCTGTTGGTTAGGATGTATGTGAAAGGTATAGACCAGTGTTTCTCAACCTTGGCGACTTTAAGATGTCTGGACTTCAACTCCCAGAATTCCAATTCTGGGAATTGAAGTCCAGACATCTTAAAGTCGCCAAGGTTGAGAAACTCTGGTATAGACAGATTCACACACAAGGCTCATGAAGCATATACTGCAGCCTTTTTCTATATGCCCCTCATTTAGTACTTGTTCTTACATATCAAATCGACATTGATAAGTTCAATTAACCAAAGTTCATAAGTAGACATGAGTTTGAATTAGCTTCGGTTTTCCTCAGAGATATGTTAAATAGCAAAATTAGTAGTTTAGTAATGCATTAACTTTTAATGAGCAAAACAAGTTCTTCAACTGCAAAGAATGTCTGTACAAAAAGGGTTTTAAAAAGAAGATAAGGTTTTTCATCCTTCCTCAAAAGCTTCTTTCCAGTTTTGAACTTGGAGACAATTTCCCGGGATACTAATGAAAATACTGCTTAAGCAGCCTTAATACTACTTAGTTCATGCTACAAAGCAACTGAGTGAACATGAGTATGAAAACTGATGGGACTTTTTTTTCTAGAGGTAAATAATTGAAAATGACAGTCACAACTTAACTAGTAAAAATTCAGATAAATGTGTATGGTGCACTTCAAAGGAAGGTGAATGATTAAAGGTGGGAAATTACGTTCGAAGAAGACAATTCCATTTGCGTGAGAGACACCCTTAGTTTTGCAGTGTGGGAGTTGAAACACTTGTTTTCTTCCTTTCCTCAAATTAGCCCTGGTGAGGTCATTTCTATGAAGTGGATACAGAACGGTCACCTTCTGCATTAACCAATTGGACATGAATGTATCTATTAGATATCCCCCAATACAACATGTTTCCATTTGATTTCCTGATCTGCATTTTGCTTAAGATTCCTTTGCAAGCTACATGGAGACATTCTTGATCCTACATGAGCTACTGAACTCATGCGGGTCTTAACTGCAGTTCGTTGTTGTTTATTCGTTCAGTTGCTTCCGACTCTTCGTGACTTCATGGACCAGCCCACGCCAGAGCTTCCTGTTGGTCGTCAGCACCCCCAGCTCGCCCAGGGACGAGTCCCTCACCTCTAGAATATCATCCATCCACCTTGCCCTTGGTCGGCCCCTCTTCCTTTTGCCCTCCACTCTCCCTAGCATCAGCATCTTCTCCAGGGTGTCCTGTCTTCTCATTATGTGGCCAAAGTATTTCAGTTTTGCCTTTAATATCATTCCCTCAAGTGAGCAGTCTGGCTTAATTTCCTGGAGGATGGACTGGTTTGATCTTCTTGCAGTCTAAGGCACTCTCAGAATTTTCCTCCAACACCACAGTTCCAAAGCATCTATCTTCCTTCTCTCAGCCTTCCTTATGGTCCAGCTCTTGCAGCCATACTTTACTACTGGGAATACCATTGCTGTAACTACGCAGACCTTTGTTGTCAGTGTGATGTCTCTGCTCTTGACTATTTTATTGAGATTTGTCATTGCTCTTCTCCCAAGGATTAAACGCCTTCTGATTTCCTGACTGCAGTCAGCATCTGCAGTAATCTTTGCACCTAGAAATACAAAGTCTTTCACTGCCTCTACGTTTTCTCCCTCTATGTGCCAGTTATCAATCAAGCTGGTTGCCATAATCTTGGTTTTTTTGAGGTTTAGCTGCAAGCCAGCTTTTGCACTTTCTTCTTTCACCTTCATCACAAGGCTCCTCAGTTCCTCTTCGTTTTCAGCCATCAAAGTGGTATCATCTGCATATCTGAGATCGTTAATGTTTCTTCCAGTGATTTTAACTCCAGCCTTGGATTCCTGAAGCCCAGCATGTCACATGATGTGTTCTGCATACAAATTGAATAGGTAGGGTGAGAGTATACAACCCTGCCGTACTCCTTTCCCAATCTTAAACCAGTCCGTTGTTCCATGGTCTGTTCTTACTGTTGCTACTTGGTCATTATACAGATTGTTCAGGAGGCATACAAGATGACTTGGTATCCCCATACCACTAAGAACTTGCCACAATTTGTTATGGTCCACACAGCCAAAGGCTTTAGAATAGTCAATAAAACAGAAATAGATGTTTTTCTGAAACTCCTTGGCTTTTTCCATTATCCAGCAGATATTGGCAATTTGGTCCCTAGTTCCTCTGCCTTTTCTAAATCCAGTTTGTACATCTGGGAATTCTCTCTCCATGAATTGCTGAAGTCTACCTTGCAGGATCTTGAGCATTACCTTACTGGCATGTGAAATGAGTGCCACTGTTCGATAGTTTGAACATTCTTTAGTGTTCCCCTTTTTTGGTATGGGGATATAAGTTGATTTTTTCCAATCTGATGGCCATTCCTGTGTTTTCCAAATTTGCTGGCATATAGCATGCATTACCTTGACAGCATCATCTTGCAAGATTTTGGACAATTCAGCTGGGATGCCATCGTCTCCTGCTGCCTTGTTATTAGCAATGCTTCTTAAGGCCCATTCAACCTCATTCTTCAGGATGTCTGGCTCTAGCTCACTGACCACACCGTCAAAGCGATCCCCAATATTGTTATCCTTCCTATACAGGCCTTCTGTATATTCTTGCCATCTTTTCTTGATCTCTTCTTCTTCTGTTAGGTCCTTGCCATCTTTGTTTTTGATCATACCCATTTTTGCCTGGAATTTACCTCCGAGGTTTCTAATTTTCTGGAAGAGGTCTCTTGTCCTTCCTATTCTATTGTCTTCTTCCACTTCCATGCATTGCTTGTTTAAAAATAATTCCTTATCTCTTTTGGCTAACCTCTGGAATTTTGCATTTAATTGGGCATATCTCCCCCTATCGCTGTTGCCTTTTGCTTTCCTTCTTTCTTGGGCTACTTCTAGTGTCTCAGCAGACAGCCATTTTGCCTTCTTGGTTTTCTCTTTCTTTGGGATGTATTTTGTTGCTGCCTCCTGAACAATGTTGCGAACTTCTGTCCATAGTTCTTCCGGGACCCTATCTACTAAGTCCAGTCCCTTAAATCTATTCTTCACCTCCACTGCATATTCCTTAGGAATATTAGTGAGCTCATATCTAGCTGATCTGTGGGTCTTCCCTAATCTCTTTAGTCTGATCCTAAATTGTGCAATAAGAAGTTCGTGATCTGAACTACTGCAGTTCAGGGATCTACTTTTTTTGGCAGAAGTAGCATAAACACAAGAAGGTATTAAGGAAAATTTTATGTTTGTGTTCCACAAATGGTTTTTTTGTAGAAGGTGAGTTGCAGTCATAGAAGGTTAAGAGCAAAGGGGTCCTCCATGAGCACAGCTCTTATTTCCCAAGGAGAGCAAAAACCTAGGATGTTAGCCAATATTTCTGTCCCCCTGCCAAAACCAAAAACCTGTTGGCAGTATCTGATTAGCTCCAAATCATCCAGGAAGTTGCCTTTTTATTTCTGCTTGATCTCAGGATGTTATGGTCAATTAATGAGTCCTTATGTTAAAATGGCTGTGATTTAGTCATAAAGAACTTTTAACCTGTGTTTGGAACAGCAAATTCTGTTATTTGTATGCATCCCCACTTCCAGGCAGTTAAAAGTTTTGACCTTCATGAAAAAAACCATCTCTCAGGAAGATAGGTAATATCTTTGATATGTAATAAGGTGGAGCATGTGACTATGATGTGACCTGTAAATGTCACCATGTTCTCATCATAGGTAAGTAGATTGATAGAACAAGAAATCCTGGTCTGTATGAACAAAGATCTGTTTTATACTGCAGGGTCCAAAGTAGAAATACTTAAGGAGTCTGACATGTCTAAGAAATATAAATTTTTAAGTGATTGGGTTTAGCTACAGATAACCACCACTGGCAAAGACAAGTTAGATTAAATAGTATGCATGTTTTAGGATTAATTAGGTATAATTGATACTCTCATGTGTATCCTTTCCACCTTTTGTATGCAAACAAAATCCAAAAACCTCATCTTGCACAAACAATTCTCTCTTCACGAGGAGTATACTAAAGTTTAATGGTATTTGCCATTGTACACAAAAATCTGTTTCCTCCAAATTAAACATGTATTTATTTAGTTAAAGCGCACACTTAAATGTGCTTTAATTTTGCTGAAATCTAAAGTAATTCCTTTACCAATATTGGTGCTTGTAGCCTTTGCTGGAGACATCACTGTATTCCTCAGATCCAGATCCAGACCCAGGCCAAGGTTATCAAGGGCCAAAACATTTGTAGTGGCAACAGGTGGCTATGTGAGTTAATGGCAGTGAAAGGGAGTGGGGGAGTGGACCTTAAGTTGGTTTGGCATACCATTTTCAGACACAAACTAGTCAGCCACATTTTAGCTTATCATCCTAGCCCAGGTGCTTCAGTGGTTCATGCAAACACAGAACATTTGATCTATTCAGGGAACCATGATTCAGGGTAGGAGGCAGAGATAAAAAGTTTCCAGATTTCTTTTTGTCCAACTTCTTAGCTATTTTTCAACTAATTGGACTCTACAACTAGATGCACCTCTGTTCATCAGAGCATATCCCCAGCTACATGACCTCCCAGATTTCCACTACACTGGGATTAGGCTTGAGCAACAGCCGGCCCATTTTTATTTATTTATTAAATTTGTTACCTACCACAATCAAAAGACTCTTGGCAGCTTTCCATAGCTTCCAAAACATGCCATTAAAACATTAGTAATATAAAATAAAACTAAAAAGATGCATATAACCAAATACAGAACAAGCTTCATAAAGCCAAAAATAAAGAAATAAATAAAAATAAAACCAATAAGTAAAATAAAGAAGTTGATGTTGATAGCATCACCTGCATGGCCTGGGAAGCATTTACCCATGGCTATTATCAGTATATGGAGGATATTGCATCCCACACTGGCTGCCAAACTGCACTTCCCCAGTGGCTTTATGGCGATATTAAAAAGTAGAAGAGAGAAGATCAAGCTCTGTGACACTTCACAAAGAAGCAACCACTTGGCTGATCTCTTCTTCCCACAACAGCCAAATGGAACCACTCAATAAGGAAAGAGCAGAACCATTGCAAAAAGAGTGCCTCCAATCCCCAACTCCTGCAGGTGGTCCAGAAGGATACCATGGTTGATGGTAATGAAGGCCACAGAGAGATCCAAAGGAACCAGGAAAGCACACTTTCCCCATCCAGGTCACAACAAAGGTCATCCAAAAGAGTGAGCAATGCAGCCTTGGTCTCATGCCTAGGCCTAAATTCTTATGGAAAAGGGTTGAGGTAGTCCAGTTCCTCTAGAATGCTCTGTAGCTTAACACACGGTGCTGGAATTAGTCTTGACTCAAAGCCTGTCCACTGACCTCTCAGGGTTGATTGCAGAGGTCTCACTTGCTATATCTGTCTTTTAAGTCACTGATTCCAAAAAGCTACAAAAGAACTTTTCTGAAGAGTAGGCATGGCATAGAGAAGAACAGCTTCTTGTTCTCTTATATTCAGAATCATCCACTCCCATGCCTTACTTTCTAAGGATTAAGTAGAACCTAGGTTCGGATATACAATATGACACTACGAACTGAAAAAATCCCTACCGGCTGCAGTCAAAATGGGATTTAAATGAATCACAGCAGACGTTTGCAAAGGATATAACAGACGGCTGCATTACCAAGCAGAACAAGAGTTACTAAAATAACCGTGGCACCACATGGTTACACAAAATAGCCACATGCACAAGTGGCAGGTTTCAAAAGGAGTGCTTTCTATTGTAATAAATAAATGAAATTTAATGAATATTTAACAAGCCACCTGCTTAGCTATGGTAATTAAGTAGTTTACTGTAGGCACTATGATGCAGCTGGATCATGAAAGGTGACCAGGTAGTGATACTACATCTTGAAATGGGTATATGGGGTGCTGTTATAGTGAAACCAGAATCAAGAACTGCAGAACAGCATTTGGGGATATGAAACACTCTGGGAACTAAGTTTAAGAAGAATAAAAATGTGATACCCTCAACTTGAACTCTCTTGAGAGAAGTCCAATATTCTATTTGTGTTATCAGATAAAGCTGGATGGCTGTTAGACATGGCATTCCCAAATGCATAAGCCTGGCAAAGTAAAGCAAAACAGAGCTGAGCCAAGCCGAACCGAGCCAAGCCAAGCCAAGCCAAGCCAAGCAAAGTGGCCTTAGGTGCATGCTGGCACAATGCACTGTCAGGAGCACAATGCTTTTGCTAATAGTGTGGATACTGGGGATTGTTTCAACCTAATTAATTTTTAAATGACTAGATGCTAGCAATATTGTTGAATTTCATAGGCATTTTTCTAATTTGTAATGTTCAAATTAGAAAAATGTTATAATATTATAAGCAGCGTAATTTGAAGAATTATAAAATTCTTCATCTGTCTCTGTCTCTGTCTCTGTCTCTGTCTATCAATCATCTAATCTTCTGGACTCTTCTGGAGAAGAGTAGAGTGATAATAATAAGATGGTCTTCTGTCCAGAAGAGTCCAGTGCTAGGAACAGCTAAGATACTGCACAGAACATTCAAACTCCCAGGCTTCTGATAGAGGACTCAAGATTGAGGAAGGCACATATCTCCCATAGGGGTGAGAAGGGATTTTTTTTAAAAAAATCATTGAATTATATAAAAGAAAATTGAAATTTCTTTTCGAACTGAGATTGTAATCCAAGTCAGTGAGCATTCTACTTTTTGGGTGGCTTGAAAGGAGACCACAGCTCTCCAAAAGTTAAGAGCTATCAAAGCAAATTCTGGCTTGCATGCCACTGCACCTTCAGTTAATTGCCAGGACAATAACTTAGAAGGTATTTTTGGCAATTAAATGTTCTCAGCTACTGAACTGGCTCTGCTCATGAAGGCTGGCCATTGAGGCTTTCTAGACAAGAGGTTTATGAAGAGCTTCCTCTACTGATCAAGCTCTCATATGAGTATCAAAGCGTTTTTGGCTGTTGTAGGTATGTTCTGAACACTTTCCACCTTTATCCCTTGGCTCTGATTCCCTGGATCTATTTTTGCATGTTGACATCTGATTCATCTATGACATAACCTTGCCCCCTGATAGCTTGTTGTCATTTTATAAATGTCAAGAACTTTAGTTGCTCACTGTTGCTGAGCTCCTCAAATACACGTATTGAGTAGTTTCTAGAAAAATGCAGGATGCAAATAGGACTCCATGAGTGCTAAGCATAAGTTGACAAACATTCCCTTTTCATCCCAAAGCTGCAAAATCAACACCGACTGAGAGAATGTTCTTATCACTTCATACTATTTCAAACACAATACTTTGGGACAGAAGGCATTTATTTATTTATTTATTTATTTATTTATTCATTCATTCATTCATTCATTCATTCCATTCATTCATTCATTGTATTTATTCCCAATTTTGCTTTGAAGTCAAAAAAGCAAACATTGGTGCTCTTTTTTAAAAAGACAACATTGAGCTAGATGGCTTGTTGGCCTGGGGAGTCATTTTGTCATTTTCTTTTGGCAACTATGTTGATGAGTGAAGGTGAAAGGTCCCCTGTGCAAGCACCGAGTCATGTCTGACCCTTTGGGGGGATGCCGCTTTTGCGACATTTTCTTGGCAGACTATAGCGGGGTGGTTTGCCATTGCCTTTCCCAGTTGTCACCTTCGCCAGCAAGCTGGTTACTCATTTTACCAACCTATCAACTATGTTGATAGGACAGAGAAAATTAGATCAACTGAAGAAGGAAGGGATAATGAAAAAGGATGTGATTATATAAGGTTAGTTAAAGAGAAAAGTTGTTGGGATAGATATTGATGGATGGAGTGGAGAGATTTATTTATTTATTTATTTAAATAATTTATAAGGCCACCCATCGGACAACAGTGACTCTAGGTGGCATACAAAGATATAAAAACAAACAAAAAACAAAACAAAACAAAACCCCAACCCAACTATACATATAAGCCATGACACCCAAGGTTAAAACAATAAACTCCAAATCACAGAAGCCATATCAGTAGCACAGCTCATCTAACCTCCTGGTCTAAAACCTGGGGAAACAGCCAGATCTTTTGATATAGCCATAATGGACAATTTCTGTCCAGTCTTCAACATTCCCTTTTTGAGTACAATTGTTGAGAGGGTGATGGGAATCAATGACACAGAATCCAGAGGCAATGGATTATCTGGATTACCTTCAATTAGGATCCAGGTCTGGACACAAGGCAGAAGCAGTATTGGCTGCTCTGATGGATGACCTTGGTTAGGACTGGATAGGAGAGTGCACCCCTTCTGGTCCTATTCAACTTCTGAGAGGTGTTTGATTCCAGACACCATGGTATCTTCCTGGACACCTTGTGAGGGATGGGGATTGGAATCACTGTTTTCCTTTGGTCTTGATCCTATTGAAGTGGGAGTTCTCAGTTAGTAGTGTTGGAGAGGAATGTTTGACCCCATGCTCCGATATGAGGTACCATAGAGTTGGGTTCTCTCCTCCATATAGTCAGCCACTAGGAGAGATATCCATCAGTTTGGCATGAGGTATCATCAGAATGCTGATTACACTCAGTTGTATATCCCTATTCTAAGCCAGCTTGGAGATGCTGAGTTGATCCTGGTGTCTGTGACTGTCAGGGATTGGATGGAGAAAAACAAGCACAGGGAGCAAGACACAGCTGCCTCCTGGGAACATTAGTTCCAGTTGTATCTCTGGATGAGATTGCACTCCCCTGAAGAAGCAGGTCCCTGACTGGAGGTCCTCCTGGACTCACAGGTGGAGGCTGTAGCTAAGGAGGGGCTAAGGGAGGGTTGCAAAGCTTCAGCTGCTTCATTCACACTGTCACCACAGTTGCAATGCTTGGGGCTGTCCGTGCCTATATGGGGCTGCCTTTGAAAATAATCTGAAAGCTGAAAAGTGGTCCAGAATGTGGTGTCCAGAATGGCTAGTGGGCAGGACACACTATTGCAGAAAAACACCCATTTTACAGTTGCTGTGCTGACTGCCAGTAGCTTCCAGGCCCAATTCAAAGTGCTGGCTATCACCTATAAAGCCCTTTATGGCACAGTACCAGGTTATCCTACCTTGTCTGTAAGGATTCTGCTCATCTTACCAGTTCCTTTAGAGAGTCAGTTTAAGATCCTGTCCCCACATGGGTTAGGACAGGCCTTAACAGTAGTGGCCCCTATGGATTGCAATTAGAGATAAGTTCCTGGCATTTAGGAAGCTTCTTAAAATCCATCTTTTCAGGTGAGCTTTTGACAGTTTTAATGCCTAGCATGGGTAGAGAGGGGCCCTCTGGTTTTATTTTGGACAGTGTTTACTATTGTTGCATATTATTGTATTGTGAGATTGCTTTTTGAGAATAAAAATGTTGCAGACAAACAGCCAAACACTCCCGCTACCAAGTTTTTCCAAAAAACAACAATCCTGTGTGTTAGGTTTAGCTGAAAGGTAGTGACTGGTCCAAATTCTTCTGAAGTGCTTTCATGGTAACACTTTTTCAAACAGTAAACCAGTATGCACGTAACAGTCCTAGATACAGGAATCCCTAAAGTGCCCTTCTGTACTAAGCAGATATAGGTATAGTGTCCATTCCTTAGTCTGCAGCTTTTACATCCTGTCCTTGCATGCTGTTGAAATAAAGGAGAATTACCACTTTAACCCTCGTATGACTAAGGATGACTGTTTCACTCATGGGCTGAGTATGAGAGGAAGGCAAGATCATGGGGCCATGGCAAAAAAATAGTATTGCCAGGGTGGTGTGAGAACATGGTCATAGAAAGACTATGGGTATGATTTTCCCTTTTGGTTTATCCATCCTTTCTTCTGTCCTCATCCCCAATTTAGGATATATTTTCTTTTTCTTAGAAATGTACTTCCTTAAGTCACAATGGCACATATATAGCTATACCATGTTTAAGTATAAAGCATGTAAATATTTCCATGAGAAGGCCAAATTTCAGATTTTCCAAAGTGTGTGCTTGGACTTTGTCACAGGTTCGTTTGATACCCAAGGGTTGTTTACTCAGACTCACCAAGGCGTTCCCCAGTGAGACACTGCACACAAAGACCTTTTTTCTCCCCTTCCTTGCTGGGTGTTATTTTACTTAGAAAGCCACTGGTTACAGTACAAAAGTGCTCTTTCTACCCAGGTGACCAACTAATACAATTTCCAACTAACCTATATTTCTATCCCTATTACTACTGTAAACTATGTCTATTCTAACTAATACAAGTAGGTTACTAAGCTATGACTGTCACTATACTATGCTATTACTATAACTATTAAATACTACTACTATCTCCAGGATACAATGCTCCTTTAAAAGGACAAAGTCTCACTTGCTCCAGGCATTTCTACAAACCTTTATTGATGTGCTCTCCCTCGCTTTCTCCTGTCATCTGCTTCTCTCCTACACACCCACCACACCACCACCCAGCTGTTCCAAACACAAGGCTTTTCAACAATCTCCCTGCCATTCTGATGCTGAGGTGATTTAGAAGTAAAGGGGAGGAACGCAATCCCAGCTGCCTGCAGTCAGGGTATAGCCCATCCTCCCATAGACATAATCATACTACGCTATCTGTAATAAGATTACAAGTTTGTATTATGTACAAATATGTCTGATATACACCTGTATCTTTAAAACACAGCATGGGAAATGGCCTGGAGTCATCTCCATTTTGTTCTAAAGCATTCTTTTTCAGAGTTTCTATGAGGCTTTTTGAGTCCAGAATAATTATGCTACTAATACAGGATGCTGGCAGGAGCTAGTCTACATTAAGAGAATGCAGGTGTGATGGGATAGATTTGGTTTCTTAAAAAGTACAAAAAAATTGAAGTTTCTGGAGTGTAAGTAAATAGAGCCTGTTTCATATCTTTATTAGGAAGGCAGGAAACACAAATAAGATTTTCTTTTGAGATGCATGCAACATGTTTACTTTTAAAGCACTGTATGAGTTAAATTATTTTATATTTAAATCACTGTATGCAGAGTAATTAATCTTGTACAATTGGATATGATGCTTGGTTGTAATCATTGTACTGAGCTGGAAACCTACAAACAGAAATTATTTATATTTATTTATTAACCGTATATGCCACCTGACTCCTAACAACTCTGGGTGGCTCACAAGTAAAAAGATTAAAAAAGGAAATAAAAGAGAATATCTGTAGCTCAGGGTTGAACTGTGGAGGTCTTGGTGCTCTCTGAGCTGGGTTGTTTGCCTGCAGGTGTTTCATTACCCAGCTAGGTCATTATTAGGTATTTCATTGGGTAATGAAACGTCTGCAAGCAAACAACCCAGCTCAGAGAGCACCAAGGACTCCACAAACAAAATAAAGAATAAAAGATGGCAAAGATGACACAGATCGGACAGGAACAAAAAAAGAAGAAGGGAAGGATCCACACAGTCTAAAGAGGCTTCGCAGACCCTCACCAAAGGCCTGGGAGAAGAGCCAGGTCTTCGAGCCCTTTTGAAACACCAGTAGGGTGAGGGCCATCTGGATTTGGATCTTCGGAAGAATCTCATTCCTCATTTTCAGCTAATAATCAGAATAGCTTCCGTGACTGCAATGCACAGATGAATGCAGATCTACCTACCATTATTCTACAATTTCATTCAAAAATTGTCCTTGCAAATCAAATATTCTATACTTTATGACATCTTATGAAGTTCTACTCATGTTTTGGATTCAAGCAAAGTGCCTAAGAATAAGTTTTGTGCTAAACATTATCCATTTCCTCCCTTATTCTCAAAAGAGTAATTTTGCTGTGATTATTTCATGCAAATAAAAAAAAGATAAATTCTTGCTTATGTCAAGCTCAAATGCTGTGACTAAATGGATATGCCCATATAGTTTTCTTGGCAGCAGTACTGAAATAGTCAGCCATTGCCTTCTTTCAGAAAGTTTTTTTTTATTATTATTTCTCAGTCTTGCCTACAACCATAATGCTGCTATTTTTTCCTAGTTTGGTAAAAATGTCCTCAAGTGTTACTAAACTAGAAATATGAATATGATAATGTCATGAGCTTCATGCTATATAACTAATCAATTTAGCCACACAATTATTTAAGGTAATTCAAGAGAGTAGATTTTACTGGATTACATAGATCCTTATTCCCTCTGGCATCACCCATCTATGTTTTTTTTTCCTGGATTGATCACTTAATTGGATCTAATGAGTCAGGGATCACACAGTGAATGGAACATCACAACAGCATAGGCAAACAAGTACAGTCAAGAGTGTGAATAATTTATGCTAACATGAATATTTATGCTGTGATCCCCACAGATTATTTTTCTATATAGTTTTTCCAGGTAAGAAATTGTGTCCGTGTCTGTATGGATATTTGGACCTTGTGACAGGACTGGCTTAAAAACAAAGTTCATGAATTATCAATATTCTATGGGAAGGCAGTTTTAACAGCATTATGAAAAGAGTTAATTTGATTATAAATCAAAAATCTCCAGGAAGCTGATGGTTTTGGAAAAGCTAGAATACAAGCTGTTTACTCTGTAGATTGGTGTATTATTCCCATATCATTCTACATTCTCTGTGTTTATGGCTTTAGGAACATAATAATGTTGGAATGGAATGGTGTGGCATATTTGAATGTATATCAAAGAGAAGGCCACAGGGGAGTCATGGAGGGAGACAGATCTTGTTCCTATAATATGGTTATCCCATTCACTCGTTTTTATTAGTTATTTTGGGGGTAATGTTTTTACTTGACGTTGAGAAAAGAGACTGTAACTGGCACAATACAACTAGGAAAAGTAGCAGGTTTAGGGTTTACTGAGTTTATGGTAAAGGGGAAAATATTAAAATATTAACTTCTTTTCCGTGTGCATTAGAAATATAACCTAGATTTCCTCCCACAGCTGCTGGATGACTCAGTGTGGAACAGGGTCTTCTCTGAAGATCTAAAGGACTGAGGGTGAAGATAATTCTTATAGCAGGCTATTTAGAAAAAAAATAGAGAGAGAATCTCAAATTAGGGAAAATGAAGAGTTTAAATCAATAACGATTTGTGCAGTGGTGCTTAATGACATGGGGAGCAATTGTGGAAGAAAGCACAATTAAATGCATAATAATCAGCACAATTTTAGTGAAAGAGTTACAGAATGTTTGGCATAAATTTGGCATAGGACAGAGATTTATTGACCAACCATGCTAACCTAGCTTATGTACCCACAGTATAATTTGGGAGATTTTGTGTCATTTTTACCATAAGCCAATGACATGTTTCCTTCTTTGTTTCACTATGCAGCGGATTTGCTGATCTCCAAGCTGGGCTGGAGTCTTAAGGCCTCAACTCATGTATTTAATGGAGATCTCCTGTTCTTGAATTGATTGGCTGTTGTCACACTCTCAGAAAAGATCTGGCTCCTCATGCCAGATTTTAAGAAAATGTGGCTCGTAAAATTCTTCTTTTTCTTCTTTGTAAAGAAGCTTCAAGAATTTCTTACAGATTGACAAACAGATAAAACAAGCCCTAATCAAGACCACATACCCTACCTATCTGGGATTTAGAGCAATCTTCAGAAAAAAATGAATTCTTAATTTGAAATAACAAACTTGTGCCAGTTTCATCCTGTCAGAGGAAAACCCATTTTGGTATCTGGAACAATAATTATTTGGGATCTTGACTTCTCAATGTAATTGGAAACCGATGAAGAAAAAGAAGTTAAGCTAAACTCAACTGGAGAGTCCAGAAGAAACTTGTGGTTAAATCAGAGATCAGTCAGTTTAAGAACAAGGCTGTGTTTTTAAGAGTTTTATTCTGGAGAAGGTTGTGTTTTTAGTTTTGTATCTTTCTTTGATACCTTGATTTCAAACCTTTATTTATTTGCCTAATTGTTGCTATGGTAATTCAATATTTAAAGAGGTAATTATTGCTGATCTTGTTGCATGTGTCCATTGCTGATGTCCAGCTGTTAGCTCTTTAGCTCCAGTCTAGCAGATTAATTACTGCTATTGATTACTTTGAGCTTCTCTCTTCACACCTGCAGTTTGTGTAATTAGCCAGTAGCCTCCTCCGAAAATTAGGAGCAGTTTTACCCTGGCACTATGCCATTTCCCAGCCATGTGCTCTGCTCTCCCGAACAAAAGCAGATCTCCTTTAAACAAAGATATCTAGGTGATGAACTCTTTGGTGCTATACATGTACACTGCAGATCCCCACATCTTACAAAACATCTTTTACCTCCAAATTCCTAAGAGCTGATCCTCCAGGATCTTACATTCCAGAAGCATGTTTCCAGCTTTTAAAATATCAATTACTCCTTTATTAAGACTACATTTTCTCTCCATAGTCATGATGGAGGACTTCTATCTAATTGCATGAATGACTCAATGCTTTATGTTTTTTCATGGTAAAGATTTTTTTTCCATGTCAACCCAGAGTTGTGTTTTGACAGCTTATTTACAAAATGGAATGTCAATATGCATTCCCATTAAAATTTTTCCTCCCTTATATAACATACTTCTTTCAGTCAGCTCAAGTTAGATTTCCTTTCTAAATCATCTTCTTTGAGATTTCTTAGCTTTCTGGATGAGGGAATTCTCTAAAGCTCAGGACTGGGGTTGGGAGGACTATGGGCAGAATCTCTCTTTTCTTTAAAAAAATGGACTGATATCTGCAGAAAAAAATAAGATTTGTCAGCAAATGTTTACATCCCATCTGAGATCAGTGACAGCAGATTCTTTAAAAAAAGACCTGCAGAATCTCTGCACTAGGTCAAAAGTTAAGGGAAGAAGCAAAACCAGGTCACCAGCTCTTGCCAGATCAGGCAGTGGAAATATATCCTCAGTAGGAGTTGGAGCTACCATGGGGGATTCTTCAAAGATGCTGTGCCTCTGCTGCCACTTCTTGCAGCCAAACATTGCCCTGTGTGGCCTTGGGCATACTGTAGTTTGTATCTTGCGTTGTCAGATCCAGCCAAAGTGAAAACACCTCCAAACCCTTGTCTCTGCACACTTCCATGCTATTTCAGTGTCTCAGGATACTGCCTACAATTTGTTTGTTTATTATTTATTTATTTGATTTATATAGCCACCCATCTCACATATGTGACTCTGGGAAACTTACAGTAAAACAGCTAAAAAACAAATAAAATACATAATACAAAATAAAACACAGAGCAGCCAAGCATCATAAAATAACCGTCAACAAAGCCAAGAGATGGGCTGTCTCACACAACCCCATGTTCCGGGGTTTCATTTTATGGAATATTTATAACTTGGTTTATTTCTTTAAAAAAGAAAAGATAAAAGAATGATCTGCTGTTGCAGAAGTGCAGATATTAAAGGTCCTCCTTTTTACTGCTTCTTGACTTGTGGCCTGAAAAAAATGTAGTTGTCTTGTGACAGTTGAGGCGGGTGTCCAGCGGAGCCTGTTTTTCAAAGAGCTGATAGAACAAGGTAGGCCAAGATACTCAAGGTCTCCAAAGTGAAGGTGAGTCAGATATATTAGTATTAAAATTTGTTTCCTGAAATTTTATTCAGACATTTTGTAAATAATCCTAGAATTCCTTATCCCACTGTAAATAATACTTTAAACATGCATTTTGTGAAGAGCCTCCATTAATTTCCTAAAATACTGTAACCATGAATATGGTTATATATGTATATTATATGGGGGGAAATAATTTTGTCCCAGAGAGCAAAATTTTAGTCACCATAATTATAATTGGAGATAATGGAATATTAGTACAGGTAGTCCTTGTTTAGTGACCACAATTGGGATCGGCAACTTGGTCGTTAAGCAAAGTGGTCGCTAAGTGAAATCACGACTGTGCTTATAATCTTACTTCAACTTTCCTTTGCTTTATAGACCTGTGAAGGTTGTAAATACGAAAATTGGTCATAAAATTACTTTTTAATCACTGTTGTAACTGTGAATGGTCCCTAAATGAGGCAGTAGCTAAAGGAGGACTACCTGTAATGAAAGGAATATTATCTAATACCCAGATAGTTTTTTGGGGGGAAAATACCCCCATGCTCCCTCATTCTTATCAAAGAGCCAGCCAGCCTGCCTTCCCTCCCTCCCTCCCTCCCTCCCTTTGTGATGGAAGAATCTTGAGTAACTATTCAAATGAATGCTTCTGATTCTGGGGAAGATAATTGTTCTGAATTCAACCTCTCATCATAGGAGGGACTAGCCTAGCTGAGGACTCCAGTTTTCAGATAGGATCTACAGGAAAAAGCAGATGTAATGACTGCCTATCCAAACCAACGATCAGACTCACACAGGACTTCTATAGAAATCTAATTTAATGATGAATATTATGCAGGATCACAGGCAAAGCTGAGAATACCAACAGGGCGGGATTTCTCCCAATTAACCCACAAGCAACCCCAAACCCCTCCCCCTAATATCAGTACAATTCCATTCCCTTGCAGGTGTTCCTAATGGTTGCTGGCAGTCTTCAGGTAACGTCCTTGACCAGTCAAGTTAGTCCAAACATGCATTCCTTCGTACTTGCATCATCCCGCTCGCTGCCTGGTACAAGGGAACAGTAGCAGCCCCCTCCTGTACAGCCACACATGTCAGCACCAGCATGGCATGGGAACTCGTTGTGATGTTTCAGTAACATTGGAACAGGAACCATGACAGCAGAGCTGAAGATGGCCTCTGCAAACAGTTTTAGAGCCTCTGTGGGATCTGACTTAGAGCCAGGGCTGCAACTGGGGGGGGGGGGAGGCAAGTGGGGCATGTGCCCAGGCTCCATGCTGGGGAGGTGCCAAAATGCCTGCGTAGAGCAATGGATTTGGCAGTCTTTTGAGTGTTCAAACTTTACCCAAACCTGCCTATTTGGGAAGCAGCAGAGATTCAAACCCACATCTCCTGTCTGTTCAGGAGTGGATGGGTATCAGCACACTGAAGAAGTGAAAAAGTTGGCAAGGAGGAATCAGAAAGAGTTTTTTGTAAATGTGATAATGTTACGGGACAGATAGGATGGAGTTTGTTTTGGGGGGCAGGAATAGAGGTAGGTTTGACTGTTCAGATGGTGGCTGTGACAAACCTTTATCTGTCTTTAGCAGTTTTATTTAGGATCTTTTTTTTCTGGAGAATAGAAAGTTGAACTCACTTGCTTGAACTGAATTATGGCAATATTTGGAGGTTATCTTTAACAATTAGTATGATATGTAGCATCTGAATTATAATCTGGGCTAATGTATCAAATAATTGTACTTTGACTTTATCTTTTGTTCACTAACTTTCTACTTTTTCAGAGCCTTAAAAAGCTTTCACTCCCTCATGCTTTTGATTCCACCCATATGTGTGATGAGATGGTAGTTTACCAGAACTAGAACTATATAGTGGTGACATTAATATTTTGAAAAAACTGGGGAGATCTCTCATAGAAATATAGGATATCTTTCCCCTTGCCTCCCCCTCCTGAAGCAAGTTTTGTTCTACCAATCAACTGTCAATCTCTTTGGAATCTGACTTTTAAAAAAATGAACTGCTTTGATATTTTCATTCTACTTTCTCTTCATTTCCTGTTTATTATTTTATCAGTTTTGTGGTATCATTTCAATCATCTTGATCTTCATAAACTCACGCTTTGTAAATTTGCCTGAGAACAAATTGAGAATGATAATAAATTAAATATTAATTATTATTTTTAGTAATAATAACACCCTTTGTTAGATTTTTCTTATGGCTAAATACTATACTGTATTTGTTTAACTTTGCTACTTATGAGGAGGAAATTTGAGACAAGATTTTCTGGCATTAAATCTGTAGTTTTATTAATGTGCAGTCAAATCCATAAAAACATGTTTCCAAGTCTATTTGCCTACATGTTTGATGCACAACCCACAGCTCCAGCGCCTGATGCAGCTGTCAAATGTTCTTGTATTATCCCCAGCCTCCTCTTCAGCTGCTGTGAATTTTCAGTAACTTAAAATTAAAACTCTTTTGAGACTGAAGAAAATGGCAGAATGTGAAGTTGGAGGAAATCAACACATAGATTGGGAATGGGTGGAGGTTAATGGGATTTTTCTTTGGGACAGATTCACTTTCTGGTTTGCCCCCCAACATGTTCTTGAAGAACTCTATGTTGCTCTCAATACAGCAAAATTTGTAGATCCTGGCCTATGAAGTCCTGCTGACGCTGCACATAGGTAAGCGCGTCATATCTGGCACTGATTCATAATTGAGATTTTTTTTTTACCAACTTCATCCATTTTGAGAGCTGTTTTACATCTGATGGACAAAACAGCCCAGTGTGGTGGTATGTTGTAGATTTTAACACTCACCAAGGTGGCGTGCACATTTTTGGCTTTTAAATAGTCTATATCATTCTTCATCTCCTATGAAGCAAGACTCATATTCATTGAGACCACCCAGTTGAGTTCCTTGGCATCCCAGTGGATTAGGCTACAGCCAGAGATGCATTAAGGGTTAGACTTCTGGATACTAATCCAGGGCCCTGCCATCCAGGGGAGCCCTCAGGTGATCCCCAACTCTAACAGAAGTGGTGTATACCATAAAAGCATTGCTCAGCCAGCCGATGCTCAACATTTAAAGAGAAGAATTTTATGAAGAGTAGACCAATCAGAGGTCACCATTCTGGGTGTACAACCCAGGAAGACATTCAAGCATCAGTAGTCCCACTCCCCAATCATTGTTTCAGCTGTTACCATTCACTCTTCTAAAATTCTGCTTTATAAAATATTGTGCATTGGTGGCCTAGAGCACACTCTTCTCGAGTTGAAGAGGAATAAGAAAATAAAGAAGCGGGATTGACCCCAGCAGGATAGTGCTGTGGTAATCTGAGTCAATGGCCAACAAAAGTCCTGACAAGACACCTTTCCTTGGGCTCCTTCAAATCTGGGCCACTAATTACAATAACTCTCATCATCATCCAGAAAGACTTAGCCTATTTTAGCTGACAATTTTAGACATAGCAGTTCCCCCCAAATCTGGTCATGAGGAAGGCTGCTAGAAGATCAAGAGAGCAATGTTTTCCACATGCAGAAAAAGAGTTTTTGTATTTACTTATATATGCACGTTTTTTAAAAAATTGTAATAAACTACGTAGAATCAGAAGCTTCCCCAGTGCCCAAGGATATGGGCATTCTTTTGATATATTTATTCTATTTTGGTTTCTAGTTAGTTTGAATATATATTCTTAAAAATGCCCAGTTTATTGTGTAGGAAGATATTTTTATTTGTAATAACTCTCAGTCAATCAATCAATCAATCAATTGTATTATGACCTTTAGCTGGCAAAGTAAAAAAACAAAAGCTTCATCCAGGCATATGAAATTCATTGGGCTGTTCCATTTATTTGTTCTGAATGCACCTACAGTACTTACACATCTTTCCAGTTTATAATGTAGAACCATATTTGTGCCCAGGACTTACTATAGAAAGAGGACGAAAACAATTCTGTAGGTTCTTGCCCAATATAGAAAATGAACAGGCATCTCTCTTTTGCTGACTTGTGGATATGGAAAAGTACCACCTTCAGTCCCAGCTGGAATTGTATCAATGTCGGTATTTCCAAATTAAATTCTAAATTGTGCACAGTTGTTTGGAGACTTTTGATGACTTGTATTATTGCAATTTCAAGAGCTATTTGAAAAGAAGCCCAATGTGACTCTGGCTTCCAAGTCCCATTTGCCATTATTGCCACTCTGTGAGCATGCGAGGCAAACCCATGTTGCTTTTACAGAGCACAGAGAGATTCAAATCCTCACAGCAGCTAGAGGAGCTGAATTGTACAGTTTTACTTTACAAAACAAATCAGCACTGACCTTTTCTTAAAGAACAGAGCTGTCTGTATCTGAAAACAATTATTCTGTCCTGCTTAGACAGGAGAAGAAACCCAAAGACAGTGAAATGTGATTTAACACTATTGGAATTAATGAGGAATGTGCTATTTGAGAAAAATTATTGCATTTTCTTGGCTACAGTACAGTGTATTTCAGAAATCAGTGTATTAACCCACAAGAGAATCACAGCCTTGAGAAAAAATGGCAAGAATAAGCAGCATATGTTGGAAGAGGCATATCTCCATTTCTGGAGCAAACTCTTTGAGAAGGTTTTGTAAATTGATGGTAAATGGAGGCTCCATGTTCAAAGGTAGGACATCCCCAGTTATCTGGGAACTGGAAAAAGGGACAGCTATTGCCTGTATGACTTTTTAAATAAGTTTCCCAAAAAGATTTGACTGGTCTCTGTTGGCAACAGACAGGTAGACTAAGTAGAAATTTCAATGAATTGCCTCACCATAGTCTTATGTGATGCTTTTCCTGGGTAACATCCTGGTCACTGGAATGGGAGTGTTTATCAGAAACGCCCACTAGATGTCATTTTCTTACAATTAGCAACATTATTAGGATTTATTTCCTGAAAGTAGCATTGCATTGTGCTTGGTTTCCCAACCAAAACTGAAATATGCTTAGCACATGTTCTTACAGATTTTGCAGGAAGCAGTTTGGCCTTAAAAAAAAAGAGAGAGAGAGATGCTTTTCTAAGAGTACAAACCTTTGCATTTCCATTCAGAAATACCTTGACATTTAATGGACCCCAAGCTATTGTGTATTTGAGTATAGCCTTAAGAAAATTGTGTAATTTCCCCTATGAGTTTGGTTAGTTTTACATGCATAATATATGTACATAATTTTAAGATCTCTCTCTCTTTCCCTGTGTGTATGTGTAACAAACACTATCACTTTTATTGTGCTTGCATGACCCAACATATTTGTTTTTGCCATAATGATTGAAAGCCACATTGGCAAAATCTTAGACAGAGGAAGTGACTACAGACTTACTTGGCTTGTTGATGCTACTAAGAACAAATTCATTTAATTCTATTTGCTACCATCCAATTTATGAATGTAAGATTACTAAAAACAGTGAACACACAAACCAGTAGGAGACCAAGGTAATGAAACATGCTGTTGTCTTGTCTTGCAGTGTACTAAAGTGAGACTGGCACAGAGAATATGAAAGGAACGACTTTTTGATGTATGAAATGTGGGTATTTTCTCAGACTAAGCAGTGTCTGATTCATATAAACACATAATCAGACCCACTAGGAAACGTGTAATTAGTGAAATAAACACCAGTTTATTAACTGCTGTTACTTTTGTTTTTTATTTTCTGCATGATAACTGGATTGATTCTACAAATGTGGAAGTTTAATTTCTGTTTGCAATGTGTCAGGGAAATATGTCTGATAAAATCAAGGCATTTTAGGAGAAGCTTGCATCATCTTGTAACTGAGTTTTACTAAGAATGGATGTGCTAGAAAAGCATCAGTTTAAAGGCAAACAACCAGGAGATCCAGTTTTGTTAGATTATGGCCACTGTGTTCAATTGAATTAATACTATTTTGGGAAGGTAAAGTGATAGAAAGAAAAGCAGAGTTGAGAGGAACCTACAACCTAGCAATTTCCTTTTTCTACTTTCCTATTTCCTTAGTACAAAATCAATATCATCTCTTTGCTGTATCTACATTTAACCTATAACGATCCTCCACTCTATTGCCCAGGAAGATGTAGAACTGTAGCAATAATAATAAAAGTTCAACATCGTTGCTTATCTGTGTCAGTTGGATGGAAAAGATGCTAGCAAGCAGAGTTGCCCTTGGAATAGAACTAAAACAGCCTGAAGAGATTTTTCCTAGGAGATAACTATATACAATACAGTACTATTTGCACAAATTGCTATTGATGTGGCAGTTTAATGAATTCTTGGGAAAAATTAGGACCTATACATTAAGAGGGTGCTTACCTGTTCATCTAAAGGAGTATTTATGCTGTCTCGTGCCCATGTGAGTGGGTATGACACTAACTTTACCACCTTTCTTTGCATGTTCGACCTTTGCAGGTCTGTAAAGCAAAGGAAAGCTAAAGTAAGATCATAAGGAGAGTCACAGTTACACTTAGTGGCTGCTTTGCTTAATGACCAAGTTGCCAGTCCCAATTGTGGTCGCTAAACGAGGACTACCTGTACACTTAAAAATATGACCCTATTTGGCCTCAGTAAGAAGACAGGCTGGTATAAAATATTGTGATTATTGACACGTATCCAATTTTGTCTCTGCCTTTCTTTCAGATGGTGATAGTCATTTCAGGGCCATATTGCTGCACATTGTAATAATATACATCCTGATATAACCAACTCACAGCCTTATGGTTGTGGAATAGTGCTTTCAATTAGAAGTCCATTTTGTCTAAAATCAATATATAAAAACGGTTTTCAGATTGTATTATCAGGCATGTGTGGGTTTTACTGTGTACATTGCTATTTCAGTACAAGGCAGCAACAATAAGCCACCAAAGAAGTAAATGAAATGTCCCCTGGCTGGAGTTCTTTCATTATTTCTACAGAAGTTCTGATATTCCATTCTGTTTGAACTCATTTACTATGGATTTGATGTTTACAGATTTGATCTCATGTCCATGTACAGTATACGGGCTTAAAGGATTTTGTTGTTTATTTGTTTAGTCGCTTCCGACTCTTCGTGACTTCATGGACCAGCCCACGCCAGAGCTTCCTGTCGGTCGTCAACACCCCCAGCTCCCCCAGGGACGAATCCATCACCTCTAGAATATCATCCATCCATCTTGCCCTTGGTCGGCCCCTCTTCCTTTTGCCTTCCACTCTCCCTAGCATCAGCATCTTCTCCAGGGTGTCCTGTCTTCTCATTATGTGGCCAAAGTATTTCAGTTTTGCCTTTAATATCATTCCCTCAAGTGAGCAGTCTGGCTTAATTTCCTGGAGGATGGACTGGTTTGATCTTCTTGCAGTCCAAGGCACTCTCAGAATTTTCCTCCAACACCACAGTTCCAAAGCATCGATCTTCCTTCGCTCAGCCTTCCTTATGGTCCAGCTCTCGCAGCCATATGTTACTATGGGGAACACCATTGCTTTAACTATGCGGACCTTTGTTGTCAGTGTGATGTCTCTGCTCTTAACTATTTTATCGAGATTTGTCATTGCTCTTCTCCCAAGGACTAAGCGTCTTCTGATTTCCTGACTGCAGTCAGCATCTGCAGTAATCTTCGCACCTAGAAATACAAAGTCTTTCACTGCTTCTACATTTTCTCCCTCTATTTGCCAGTTATCAATCAAGCTGGTTGCCATAATCTTGGTTTTTTTCATGTTTAGCTGCAAGCCAGCTTTTGCACTTTCTTCTTTCACCTTCATCATAAGGCTCCTCAGTTCCTCTTCACTTTCAGCCATCAAAGTGGTATCATCTGCATATCTGAGATCGTTAATGTTTCTTCCAGCGATTTTAACTCCAGCCCTGCCATACTCCTTTCCCAATCTTAAACCAGTCCGTTGTTCCGTGGTCTGTTCTTACTGTTGCTACTTGGTCGTTATACAGATTGTTCAGGAGGCATACAAGATGACTTGGTATCCCCATACCACTAAGAACTTGCCACAATTTGTTATGGTCCACACAGTCAAAGGCTTTAGAATAGTCAATAAAACAGAAATAGATGTTTTTCTGAAACTCCCTGGCTTTTTCCATTATCCAGTGGATATTGGCAATTTGGTCCCTAGTTCCTCTGCCTTTTCTAAATCCAGTTTGTACATCTGGGAATTCTCGCTCCATGAATTGCTGAAGTCTACCTTGCAGGATCTTGAGCATTACCTTACTGGCATGTGAAATGAGTGCCACTGTTCGATAGTTTGAACATTCTTTAGTGTTTCCCTTTTTTGTTATGGGGATATAAGTTGATTTTTTCCAATCTGATGGCCATTCTTGTGTTTTCCAAATTTGCTGGCATACAGCATGCATTACCTTGACAGCATCATCTTGCAAGATTTTGAACAGTTCGGCTGGGATGCCATCATCTCCTGCTGCCTTGTTATTAGCAATGCTTCTTAAGGCCCATTCAACCTCATTCTTCAGGATGTCTGGCTCTAGCTCACTGACCACACCGTCAAAGCTATCCCCGATACTGTTATCCTTCCTATACAGGTCTTCCATATATTCTTGCCACCTTTTCTTGATCTCTTCTTCTTATGTTAGGTCCTTGCCATCTTTGTTTTTGATCATACCCATTTTTGCCTGGAATTTACCTCCGAGGTTTCTAATTTTCTGGAAGAGGCCTCTTGTCCTTCCTGTTCTATTGTCTTCTTCCACTTCCGTGTATTGCTTGTTTAAAAATAATTCCTTATCTCTTCTGGCTAACCTCTGGAATTTTGCATTTAATTGGGCATATCTCCCCCTATCGCTGTTGCCTTTTGCTTTCCTTCTTTCTTGGGCTACTTCTAGTGTCTCAGCAGACAGTCATTTTGCCTTCTTGGTTTTCTCTTTCTTTGGGATGTATTTTGTTGCCGCCTCCTGAACAATGTTGCGAACTTCTGTCCATAGTTCTTCCGGGACCCTATCTACTAAGTCCAGTCCCTTAAATCTATTCTTCACCTCCACTGCATATTCCTTAGGAATATTAGTGAGCTCATATCTAGCTGATCTGTGGGTCTTCCATAATCTCTTTAGTCTGATCCTAAATTGTGCAAGAAGAAGTTCGTGATCTGAACTACAGTCAGCTCCAGGTCTTGTTTTTACCGACTGTATAGATGTCTACCACCTTTGGCCGCAAAGGATGTAGTCAATCATTAAAGGATTACTTTTGAGAAAAGCAGGAGAGGAAGGCATAACAAGAAGGTCTAACAATATTATTAGCATATTTGTATGCTTATTTTGATGCTATTAAGTGTTTTAACCTTCTCTCTTTGTACAGCTGTATATTGTACTGGCTTGTTCCCTATAAAGCTCTACATGGCATTGGGTCTGGTTACTTGATGGACCGCCTGTCTCCCATAACATCTGCCTGGCCTATTTGATCCTGCAGGGTTGGCGCGCTCTGGGTCCCTTTGATGAAACAGTGTCATCTCTCAGGACCCCAGAAGTTGCCTTTTCTCTAGCAGTACCTGTCTTCTGGAACGAGGCTCCCCCTGAGATCTAGATGGCCCCCACTCTGCTGTTGTTTAGAAGAGCCGTGGAGACCGGCCTCTTCACCTAGGCTTTTGGCAAGGGAGAGTGAGACCCCTCACTTCATCTTGCTTGCCATCTTTTATCTTTATCTTTTATGTTTTATTGATTTTATTGTAATTTCTTTGTTCGATTGTTGTGAGCTGCCCAAAAGAGAGTGGGTGGCTTACAACTTAAGTAATATGCTCAATATTATATTTGTATTTATACTTATTTATGGTATTTTAATGTTCCTATCTCTGTTGTAAACTACCCAGAGTCCCCCTTTGGGGGGAAGATGGCTGGTGGCTAAATCTAATAAAATAAATAAATAAATGATTATTAGGATTATCCTTTTATCGGATATTGGTTTAGTGCAGTGTTTCTCAACCTTGGCAACTTGAAGATGTGTGGACTTCAACTCTCAGCATGGCTGGCTGGGGAATTCTGGGAATTGAAGTCCACACATCTTCAAGTTGCCAGGGTTGAGAAACACTGGTTCAGTGGCTCAGAGATCTGCATTTTTGGTTTGATGTTGCAATAGCCTTTTCCCAATTAAATTACTAAGAGAGGAACATTTTAATTCCTGGATTCAGTTCCTGGAGTAAGAAGCTGCAGGCTACCTTCTGCCGGGAGTTTGCCTTATTTATTTATTTGATTAATTGATTTCTATAGCCGCCCATCTGAGCGAGTGACTCTGGGTGGCTCACAACAATAAAACTATAAAACAATTAAAACAATTACAATTAAAAGAGTTAAAATATAAAATAAATACAAAATAAATAAATATACAAATGTGATGGATAGACAGACAGAACAGAAATACTTGGCCTTTTTGTCTTCATTTTACAATAGAACAGCCTCTGAATCTAGACAGGGCTGAGAAAATTATAGTGGCTGACAGCATTTGTGACCCAAGGGAGCATGAATCCCTGTCATTGGGAAACAAAGGTATATATACTACCTGCCCCAAGGAAAAAGCAAGGATGTGAGATTGGTCATAAGTCATATGTTAGAGTAGCTATATAAATGCACTCCAGCTTTCATGCCTCATTGCTGACATTTTTCACCTTTGCTCTCTGTCAGTATATTTCTTGCCAGGGGGGTCTTAGTTTTGTTTAGTGACATGCTACGAGACTCCTGAGAATGGCAGGTGGTTTTCTTCTCAGAGATCTCAGGCAGTGCAAACAAGCCCATTCGAGAGATTGGAACTGGGTATGGCAAATACTGTCTTTATTCCAAGGATGTAGATTACAGATTTGCTTATGTATGAAGTCTGTAATCCAGCCTGAGGACTGTCTGACTGAGGCACGGCAGGCTGGCAGTGTCTGTCTGTAGAAACAGCAGGTACATATTCATTAAAATTTCCTATTGTTGCCAGAGGTATAAACTGGCATGATTGGTAATTGGTTGACTATGTATTGTTTCAGCTAAATTCACCCTTTAACTCAGATCTGTACTGTTAGTTCTACACAAAATAGCACAGCATAGCACAGTTTAAGAAGATTTGCCATATATTGAATTTGTGGTTATTACAGTACAGTAAGAGGAAACCATTGATTTTGCACTGAAATATATAACTGCAATCCATTGTTGGACTAGTGACTATTAAATCAGATAGGATGCTAAGACATGAGAACAGAATCTTGTAGATTTTAATACTGGTTTTTTAACCCCTCCCTCCCCCGTCCTCTTTTTCTCTCTGATCTGAGTCAGAATGATTTTAAATTACACTAAAATTGCTATTTGCTCTGTGGAAGATAGGTACCATTAAGGTAGGGCTATTGGATCTGGGCTGCACAAATCTAAAGTTTTCTGGTATCTCTTTGTTGCCATTTAGTAGTCACCTGGATTTATGCAGTTGAGATTGTTGGGAAAATCGCTGGACCCTACTGTTCTGGACAATTTTCGTCCAGTCTCCCACCTTCCCTTTTTGGGGAAAGTGGTTGAGAAAGTGGTGGCTTTGCAGCTCCAGAGGGTCCTGGAGGAAATGGATTTCTAGACCCCTTTCAGTCAGGTTTCAGGCCTGGTTATGGGACAGAAACAGCATTGGTCACACTTACAGATGATCTCTGACAGAAGTGGGGTGGGGGCAGTGCATCCATCCTTGCTCTTCTTCATTTCTCAGTGGCTTTTGATACCATCAACCATGGTATCCTTTTGGGGCAGCTCAGGGAATTTGGGGTGGGCTGCGTGGTTTTATGCTGGTTCGCCCCCTTCCTCCAGAGCTGGTCCCAATCAGTGGTGATTGGGAGCGAGAGATCTGACCCTCAGACCCTTCTTTGTGGGGTGCCGCAGGGTTGGGTACTCTCTTCGCTCCTTTTCAGCATCTACATGAAACCACTGGGTGAGATCATCTGTCACCACGGGGTGAGGTATCATCAATATTCTGATGATACTCAATTGTACATCTCCATCCCTGGTGAGGTAAGTGATCCTGTGACTGCCCTCTCCAAGTGCCTGGGGGCTGTAGGGGTCTGGATGGGGAACAACAGGCTTCAACTGAACCCTGGTAAGATGGAGTGGCTGTGGGTTAATGGCTCTTCCATATCCGGGACATTGCCATCTTTGGTTCTGGATGGAGTTGCACTGCCCCAGAAGGACCCAGTGCATAATCTGGGGGTCCTCCTGGACTCACAGCTCCTGCTCAAAGAGCAGGTGGCAGCCATGGCCAGGAGAGCCTTTGCACAACTATGTGCTGTGCACCAGTTACGCCCCTTTCTGGATCAGGAGGCCCTTCGAACAGTCACTCATGCCCTTGTTATCTCTCATATAGACTATTGCAATGCACTGTACATGGGGCTACCCTTGAAGGGTATCTGGAAGCTTCAGCTGGTCCAGAATGCAGCCGCGTGGGCTGTTTTTGGTGCCCCCAGAAGGGCACATGTAACACCGTTGCTGCGCGAGCTGCATTGGGTACCAGTTTGCTTCCAGGTCCAATTCAAGGTGTTAGTTATCACCTTTAAAGCCCTACATGGCATGGGGCCAGGTTACCTGAGGGACCGCCTCTTCCCCATTACATCAGCCTGTCCCACCCGATCGTGCAGAGAGGGCATGCTGCTGACCCCATCTGTAAGAGAACTCCATTTGGCAGGATCCAGGAAGCGGGCCTTCTCTGCAGTAGCTCCCACCCTGTAGAACATGCTGCCCCTGGAGGTGAGACTGGCCCCATTGCTCCTGGCCTTCTGGAGGAGTCTGAAGACCTGGCTCTGCCATCTCGCTTGAGGGAGAGAGGGGAAAAGATCTACATGGGGATGGCTGCTATAGACCACTCTTCCCACATATGGACCATTTTAGATTCTCCTGCCACTTGGACTTCTTTACTTTTCATTCCTATTTATATTTATTTATTAGAATAATTTTATATTTCTATATTTTATTTTATTGTATGGCTGTTGTTTTAATCAATTATTGTAAACCGCCCAGAGTCCCCTGATGGGAGGAGATGGGCGGGAACAAATTGAATTAATAAATAAAAAAATAAAAATACTGTGGGTTTAGTTTGCACCCAGCACATTCCCAGTCTGTCTCATCCACAATTGAGTCATGGATGAGGGTGGGTCAATGACAGATTGACCTGGCATTCGGCAGCAGCAGCTGACAGCCCAAGTCTTTGAAGTTCTGCCTACCAGGGCCCGGGAGTGAGATTGAGGGGCTGGAATGTGCCACAGGAACAATATACCTGTGGCGCAGTACCCAAGAGTGGCCTGCCCCCTGTCTCCAATCTTATCTCTCCATACCCATCACTACCAAGATGTTATGTCCCGCCTCCAATCCTCCAGATACTTCCTCCTTCCCCTGCCCATAATGGTCCATACCCAAGCCCATAGCCCCCTCACCACACATATACATATCCATCCACAGCTTCCACCAGGGTCCGCCAAACCCAGAGGTACTTCTGCAAAGCCCTCTGCACCTCCAGATAAACAGGCCCTCCCAACCCCACACCCTTAATACCCCCACACCAGTCCCCTCTTACGAGACTGGCAGGGTGCCCGCATATCCAGCAACCAAGTTTTGCTTTTCCTTGCCTCTGAGTTCACTGAGTTCTTTTTCTTTCTTCCTCCATTAAATATTGTACGTGTGTCTTCCAACACAACTGAATGTGCATATGTAACCTCAATTGGTACAGATATCCCTCCCTCCCTCCTCTCCTTAAAAAAAAAAACTTTCTGTGTCCCCTACAAACTTTTTGGGACTGTGAAAATTTTACATTTGTAATGGTGGAACAATGGCTACAGAAATAATTCTGAATTTTGTATACATTCTTCTTTTTACTCTTTAAAGGAGACAGAAGAACATCAGTGCTTTCACATGTATTGGTTTGTGCTGCATTTTGCTGCAGAAATATGGGGTTGGGTAGATTTTAAGCTTTTGTAAATGGCTGTAAAGCTGAGAAAGGAAAACAGCACATCAGAGACCTACTCCATCTATTCAAAATCCATTTGAATGAATTGTCCCTTATTTAACTGGGTGTGTTCTGTGTTTTCCATCTGTGGACTGAATGATTATTCCATTTTAGGCCTCCTGACTCCTATGGAGCCATCTGCAATGTGCTAGTGTGCTCAAAAAGGTGTGTAGGATTCCTGCTCCACAGCAGTTTGCAGTGAATCACAACCTTGATATTTAACACTCGGTTTCACATCTGTGTGGAGAAGCAGAACAAAACCCCAGCCCTTCCAAATTATTATGTAAATGAAAATTCATTTCTTTTGGAAAACTAGTTGGAATGAGAAAAAAACAATTCAGTAGCCTGAGGAAAAACAAACAAACAATTTACCAAACAGTAATATTTAAAGCTATACACCAGTACCAGGAATTTCAGTGCTATTATGTTGCTACAAAATTACCTTATCTGCAGCTTTCTCAGGGACAGAATATGGTTTTTGTGCTGTGGGGTGATCTGGTAAGAAAGCACTTGGCAGTTCTAGTCTCTATAAGTAATCCTACTTAGGTTGACATACATACATACATACATACAGTTAGAATCCTTGTTTTATTAGGAAATTCATAAGTTCTTGCCTGGCATCTTCTACCTGTGAAGATGAACAGGGGGTACCAATAATTAAATAGAGTTGGAGAGATATATGGCCCTTGCTTAGGATGTAACATATGAAGATGGGGTTTGAGTTCTTATCTGCCATTCATCCCTGCAAAAACTCCCAAAGGACATTGTGACTGATCTCATTATGGATCAGGCCAGCCACTGTGCTCGATCCAAGGCTTGCAAAAGTCCAGCATGGACTCTTTGTTGAGATGGATGGAGCTGAAATGATGTGGCAGAGTAGCTTTTCTCAACCTGGTGGTCACAAAGCAGCTGCCATTGCAGACATAAGTACTGTAGTTACAAAGCACCAGTTTCCTAGATTGCTATCCTTCCCCCCTCTAGTGTCTCATTCTTCAGTACACCCCTATTACCCCTGCTTACCTTTATCTTTTTCTGTGGATGTGGAAACACTTTCAAACAGCCATTTATGACTTTGATTTTCTGAGGAAGTTTATGGGTGGGTCCCATTTGTTTGCCCAGTTTTGCACCCATTTTGCCCTGTATCTGGCTAACAGGTTATGGACAAATGATACATAGCTGCTTGCCCATCTCTGGTTCTTTGAGAGGAGAGTGGTCTAACAGTGACTGAGGTACCAATTTCAAAATTCCTATATAAAGAATTGGTTTAGCTCCTGGCAAGAGTGATAAACTGCTCACTGGGGAGAAAAAAATGATGGGGAGGGGAGAGAGGGAAGGCAAAAAGACGTGTTCCTTTTGCCTTTGGTCACCATTCATCTGTGGCCCCCAACAGACTGCTTACAATAGAATATGGTACTTGATAGACAGAAGAATGCTTAATTATTTTTTAAGGTGACATCCCTTTATTTCCAGTAATGTGATGTGTTGTGATACTAAAAAAAAATATTGCTTGAAAAACTAAAACCTATTTTTACTTTCATTAAAACACTTTGGAAATGATGCTTTGAAATAATTTTCCAAATGATCCAGGAATGAGCAATAAACACTAGTAATTCACAATTTACATTATAATTTACACTGTTCACACTGCATTTGTGCACATTGTGTTAATGCACTCCGTGCCATTTTACTTTTTAGATACAGTAGATTATTGACTGTACCAAAGCAGAATCCCTTATAGATTAGGAACGCTTGAACGAAGGTACAAGGGGTTCATTTTGTCTGGTTGGGATTCTTTACTTAAAATGCTGGTGGCATCTGATTTACTAATTTAAACAGGCTGATGGTCATGCAGTTTGGTGACTGAGAGCCTTGACTGTGGACTGTATTTACAGACTATACTTTCTTAATAGATCCCTTTGTCTTGAAGGACCTCAAGGGTATTTTCATACTGTGATGTAGTCCAGTGTATTTCACAGACAAACTTGGGCTAAAAGACCAACATTTTTGAAGCCTGAGCCATGAAATGCAACACAGTTGAGTTGGCTAGAGCACCAAAACTTGTAGCATTAGTGGAGTCTGGGAGACACACACATTTATTTTAGTACTGACATCAGCAGGAGGACATTTGATCAATAGAAATGTGGTCCAGGTCGAATTCTGGAACCTGGATTGGTAAAATAGAAGCCAGGACAGTTAAGGAGAGGACTCCACATCTATCACACTCTGTTGACAATTTCCAGGACACTGTGTGATGGGACCCTGTGAAGCTGGAGATTATCGGCAGACTTTGGGCTACATCTTACTTTGGGGCAGGGAGCATTTAAATCCAAAGGTGTTCATTTGAAAAGGAGTTGATTTTCACATAGATCTGTGTTTTCCAAACAGCATGCTGGCTGAGGAATTCTAGGGGTCGAAGTCCACACATCTTAAAGTTGCTAAGTTTGAAAAACACTGGCATAGGTCATATACAGGAGTGGCAGTGGGGGGTGGCAGTGGGTGCAATTGCCCTGAGCCCTCTTTATGGATGGGAAGTCATCTAACGTGTGGTGCAATATCTGAAATGATTAGGTAGATCAATAATTTTAATTCAAGGCAATCAAACTAATCAGTAAAAATACATTTCTAGGAGCTATTTTAGAATCTGGACTTTCCTCACACTCTTCAATTTATTGGACTATTGGTTTCAATGGACTAAA
The DNA here is from genome assembly GCF_035149785.1 of Candoia aspera. Lineage (NCBI taxonomy): Eukaryota > Metazoa > Chordata > Lepidosauria > Squamata > Candoiidae > Candoia > Candoia aspera. Next base: position 143,939,909 of record NC_086155.1, read on the forward strand.
ACAATATTTTCAAAATATTTATTTATTTATTTATTTATGCAGTGAGCGTGCAAGGAGACGTAAGAGGTGGGGCTCAAGAATTAATTTTTCCCTGGGCATCCTAAGTCTTAAAACCCTACCCTACATAATAAAAAGAATCTGAAATCTTTTAAATGAGAGCCTCATTCTGCTGGCCTCTTTAGGTAGGAAGATGTGAGAGGAAATGAACAAGGATCATCCTGGCTGTCCCTGTTCCTGATCTCCATGTGTTGATTCACAGCTACTTTGTACTGAATTTAAGTATTGTGGATGCAAAAGATTGAGTGCAACTCTAAGGCAGAAGATCACACTTTACTGAAACAAAGATTATTGGGTTCTAGCTTACAAAGTAAGAGGAACGGAGAATAATAGAAAGGAAAACCTTTTATAAAGAAGTTGAACTGAGGGGCAGGAAATTCTAGGATTCTGACTGGCTGTTAGGATCTTGGGACCATATAGGGAAAACAGGGTAAGTCTGACTGTGTAAGGAGAGACGTTTTATTGTTAAGAAACACTGTGCTTTTTAGAGGCAGCAGCGGGGCTGGAAATTGCCATTCTTTCATGTTAGCAAGTAGAGAAACATGAGATTAGGTGCCTATCTATTGGGCAATGTCCTGATTAAGTTTGCCTTAGTCAATCACAAGGGGCAGGATCTTTGCTGTCCTTAATCAATTTCATTCTGCCTTTCTTAATGGTGAGCAATACTCCTTTCTTTTCAGCAAGGAAAAGATTCATGGGGGTGGGGGCTTTGGTTAGGGGCAGGAAGAGTTCCTTTGGGTCTGACGGGATTTTATGAAGTGGGAAACTGAATCTGGTTCCTGCCATGTTTGCATGATCAAGGAGAAGTGTCCTGGAAATGAACTCTTATCTCAGCCATAACAGCATAATTCCTACTCTGGAAAAATAGTGTATTTAATGCATAAAAGTAACAGTGTGCATTTTGTTATACATACAAATGGACTATGTAGTTAGGGCGTTGAGAGGAGGCTGTAGTTTAATTTAAGGCATCCATATACTGCCCTTTAAAAAATATATCCCAGGGTGTTCACATTATACTAAATACATAATAAAGTAGTTAAAATCAGCAATCAATCTATTTAACTTTAGAACAGAAAACAATATTGCCAGTGGTTAAAACTGTTAAAACTTCAATTAATTAAAATGCTTGAGATAACAAAAACACTTTAACCTGATGCCTAAAGCATAATCATGTGGGTGAGCAGACAGATTTCTTGGGGAAATGTCTTCCATAAATGGAGAAGCACAGTTTGAAAAAGATCTCTCTTACTTATCTCCAAACAAAGGTATGATTCTGAAAAGGTCCTCAATAGAATTTTTTTATAATTCAATAGATTGTTAAGAAAGTTGGTGGACCTGAAAGCAAATGGTCATCAGGCATAAGGGGCTTCAAAAGTAAAAAAAAACAACAGCATTTTCAGCTGGCTTCACAAGTACATGAGTACCCTGTGTACAATGCATATCTTAAAAATGGTAATACATTTTCTAACTAGCAAAGCCATATTTAAAACTTGATGGCTTAATTTGAACCAAGGGCAGCTTTGGAACCATCTGCAGCCCTACATAGTACATTATAGTAATACGTCACTTGATCGTGGTTTCTCATGTTCCCTGCCAGCTTCCTGCAAGCTAAGTCAATGGGGAAGCTGGCAGGAAGTTGGAAGTCATGGTCATGAGAGGTCCTTGCTTAATGACCTGCATGGTCCTTGGTTTACAACTGCAATTAGGACTGCTGGAACTGCTGTTGCTAAGCGGTGTGGTCACGTGACATTGTGCTTTATGACTGTGTCGCTTACCAATGGCAATTCTAGTCCCAACTACTATTGTAAACTGAGGACTACCTGTAGTGAAACGGGTCTTTGCAGATTTTAATAAAGTCATAGCAAGAGTAAACCTAAGAAGCTAATAGGAAAATGAGTTCAAGACAGATGAAAATTCCTAAGAAAAAAGGTAGAAGATAGGTGATGTGCTAGATGATTAATTAGAAGCCATTGAGTTGAGTCCAATATCTTCTGATTGCATAGACAAAGTCTCACCAATGTGACCTGTCCTCACCAACAACTTATAGTTCTTCCAAAGATCTCATAGTACTCTGATCCTATATATCTACCTTACCCATAATCTTTCCTTTCTGTTTTCTTCAGCCTTGCCAAATATAAAGGGACAAATGTTGTCTAGAGCTGTGCAAAGCTGAAAGGGTACTTTGCTTCATGGAGGCTTTGACTGAAGCACCTCTTTGAAAGGAAAGCCAAGAAGTGAAGTGGTACTTCACTTCTTTTTGTTGAAGTGGAGCAACCACTTCATTTTGTTTAATTAATGGCTTCTGCTGTTAATGAATCAGACTGGCTGATTGAAGCAGTGTAGCCCTCCTCAGTTTTTAATAGAAGCTTGTCAGCAGGCCTTGGTAGAGTCCCTTGACAAAGCAAACTTTGGGTAATCTAAAAACCATTAATGATACCTTTTTCTTCAGAAAGAAGGAGAAAAGACTGACATCAATATTTGGGAAGAGTTCAGAACAGACCTGAACCTATAAGCACCGTGAAAACAAAGTAACAATTACTAGAAATTATCATGAATTTATCCAGAACAAGTCTTTTCCAACTTATTTTTCAATTAACTTTCTTCATAGATTGTGGGAATGCTCTGGACATAATATATCTTGATTTCATTAAAACATTTGCAAAGTATTCCATGACATTCTAATTTACTAGTTATATAATTATGGTCTGGATGGCATACCTATTAGGTACTGAAGAAAAACGAGCAAGGTACTGCTGTTCAGTCCTGGGGCTAGTTTTGGGGTTTATTTAAGAACTTGGGTAAATAGGTAAAATGAACATTTAGGAAATGTATAGATGATACAAAAATGAGAGCTGCAAAACTGAAACAAATCCAAATACCTTTTGGGCTCCCTTTTGCTGGATGCATTCAAGCAGAGGTGGGATACTCATTTGTTAGGGATTATTTAATTTGGAGTTCTGTACTAATTAGGAGGATGGATGGGTTGATATAAAAGGCTCCTTCCAGGTCTTTGAATCTGTAGTTCTATGATATGATGCAGAAGGGTAGTCTTGAATAGGAGAACAATTCTCTATTACTGTCATGCTCCCAGATCAAACATTCCCAGAACATTTGATTGGACTCACATGCATGTTTCAGTTGACACGTGTATCATTCTTGCGAGTCGAAGGCATGGGTGAAATCATCTTGTTTGGACTATCTCACAGTGCCAAAGTCGTTTGAGAGGAGCCGTTAGACACAGCTGCAGATTCTTACACTAACTGGCATGAAAGGGAGGGGTGCATACCTGAGATGGGGAGTGGGGGGAAATTTGAATTCACTGAAGATGTTTAATGGGGGAAAAGCTCAGGATTTTTCATTTGCAACTTTTTCTTTGTACTGAATGTTTTGCACAATTAAAGAGAATTCTAAGTAAATGCTTATGAGTTGGATTTAATGGGAAGTTGAGTATTCCAGTCATCACAATTCCTGTCTTACCATGTTTTAATTATGCTATAATATTATCAAATTTGAATAATAGGTATTTTCTAAAACAGTAGCAAGAGAAGTCCCATGAGATAGGCCATTTATAAGAAATGTATGGTCTGTGTTTGTGTAGCAACATGATTCTAATCTTGCAGTTTCTTTACATCTCTACAATAAGAAAAAGTAATAGCTTTTTTCTCTCTCTAGATCATACTATGTGCAGCTCAGAATATTTGTTGTTCAGCATTATTAGGTACCTTATAAAATCTTGTCAAGAGAAGGGCTAGTAGGCTGCTTCTAAGTGACTAATAAATCTGATTCATCCTCACTCCCTACAGAGTACCCCTCCTTCCTATTAATGTTTGACATTTTACATTTTAATTAAGAACACCCTCCAAGCAGAGAATCACTGTGAAAATGACAGGATTTTTTCCCCCTAGATTATGATTTTAACAAAAAGACATTTCACCATCCAGCTACTAGTATATTTGTGAGACACATTGTTTCCCTCTTTTGCAAGCATCTTTGAATTTTCCAGAACAAGTAATAGTGAACACAAGTATATGTTTTTATAGTAGGTATTGGTGAATTAATAGGATTTACTCTTAGTAAGTAAGCATTAGATTGCTTCCTTAATGGAACAGAAGAAGCTTCAAAACAGTCTTCACTCTCTGCCTTGAAAATGAACACCTCCAATTCAGTGAATATATTTTATAAACCTTGTCCGTCATATATCTATATCTATGTGTAGTGTGAAGGAGACATGCTTCTTGCATTGTCTTCACCCTTTCAAAAACAGCTGAAACAGGGTACCATATCAGATTTCAACTACTCAGGGAGAAAAGGCAAGATTGTCAGCTAGGTTTACTGTATATTATGTTATGCATCCTGTTACAGTAATAGTATTATTGAATTCTGACCCAGATCTATCCAATGTTAATCTAAGTAAGCTCATAGAATAAAGTGGACCTTTAATTTAGTTAACTCAGTGAACTATTGTTTTAATAGGACTATCAGTGTAATTCTCTACAGATCTATGCTGAAAAAAGTCCTACAACATTCAGTGATGCTTATTCCCAGGTAAATCTGTGCAGTAGTCTCTTCCTGCCCCCTCCAAAGGTGTTGGGCTACAACCTATATATTTCCCAGGCAGCACAATTTTTGCACAGGCTGGCTGGTAATTACCCCAGAATTGTAATCTTATGTATCTAGAAGACACTAGGTTGGGAATCAGAACTGGAACAAAAGCCATAACTAATTTGAATTGGAACAGGGCCAAAACAATCAAGATAATTTGTCGTAGCTCCCATGATTTGTATACATCCTACTAAGAATCTATGTATGTCTGCTCAGATACCATACTGAGTTCATCAGATATACTTCCTTATGGTAGGTTGTGCAATACTTTGGACTTGATTCCAAAAAATGTTTTGGGTGTGCTGGGATGAGAATGTAGCAATTCTCTGCAACCGAAAGTAAACCACCTGCACCTTTTCTTGTCACTTCATGGCAGTTTCAGAGAATATCTGCAAGATCCTGTGAAAAGATGCAGTTGCTTTAAAGAACTGCAGATGGGTCCTCTCCGTGTACATCTGCACAGTCCAAATCATCTTTTTGGAACTAAATCCAAAGTATTGCCCTACCACTTATAAGTTTTCTGATTACCAGCAGGAATTTCGACCTCATGCAGAAACAAAGAGAGGAAGAAATAGCTATGTGGGAGAACTCTCTGAGGATACATCTTCAGCAAAAGGTAATGGGGCTTCTCTGAGCTGGAGCAAGGAGCCTGTGTGGATGACCCCTTAGTTACCTTCCTTCATCTCCCCAAATCAGAGCTGGTTGCTGGATTGGTGTCCTTGAGTTGGTGGAAAAATCTGCACTTTGTCCTTTTTACTGATCTTGAAAAGAAAACATTAGAAACAATTAAATTCAGAGAAAATGACTAAACTATGAAGTCAGAAAAAAAAAGAGAGAGAGAATATAGTGAAATATAAAGGTAGCTAAGAATTTGCTTATAGTATAAAATCTAGATGACTAAACTACTACAGTGTGCAAAGAAGTAACAATTCATAGTAAATTAAAGCCTGATGCTCAATAAATTTAAATTGTTTTAATTTTCCTGGGTGTTCCATTTTAATGCCTTTGAGACACATTAGTATAAGTGCTGGTATATATTTACAGTTTTTAATAATAATAATAATAATGGATTTCTGGAGTCCAGTAAGAGAAACTTTTCAAGTTCCTTGTTTCCTATTTCTTTTCTTATTATTTGGCATGGAGAATCAAATATATCATTCTGTTTGCACACATGCACGTCTTTAAACATATTTATGGCTGAAAGTGTTTTGAAAAACAGCAGGTTAAAATATGCCTCAAGCTGAGTTGAATTTCAAGCACTGAAAGTCATTTATGAGCAATGAAGAAGTATTTATGGATAGATACATTAAGAGAAATGAAATTTAAAGTTGAGTAATAGTCCTCTAAGACCCAGTAGAGATATATTGCTAAGTTAAGAGTTTGGAAGTAAGCTACAGGCTTCCCCCCCCCCCCCGCCACTCTGTTATATAAATCTGACCATGCTTTTTAAGCATTAAATGTAACATAGTGTGAACTTATACTGTATAAGTCTAAGTAACCCCAATGAACTCAGTGAAACTTACTTCATACTAAGTGGGTGTTAAAACTGCAGCTTTAAATTGCTCTTTCCAACAACCTAAGAGACGGCTTTATACATGGACTTCACCAGATGGACAACACCAAAATCAGATTGACTACATCCTTTGCAGCCAAAGGTGGCGGACATCTATACAGTCAGTAAAAACAAGACCTGGAGCTGACTGTAGTTCAGATCACGAACTTCTTATTGCACAATTTAGGATCCGACTAAAGAGATTAGGGAAGACCCACAGATCAGCTAGATATGAGCTCACTAATATCCCTAAGGAATATGCAGTGGAGGTGAGGAATAGATTTAAGGGACTGGACTTAGTAGATAGGGTCCCGGAAGAACTCTGGACAGAAGTTCGCAACATTGTTCAGGAGACAGCAACAAAATACATCCCAAAGAAAGAGAAAACCAAGAAGGCAAAGTGGCTGTCTGCTGAGACACTAGAAGTAGCCCAAGAAAGAAGGAAAGCAAAAGGCAACAGCGATAGGGGGAGATAAGCCCAATTAAATGCAAAATTCCAGAGGTTAGCCAGAAGAGATAAAGAATTATTTTTAAACAAGCAATGCATGGAAGTGGAAGAAGACAGTAGAATAGGAAGGACAAGAGGCCTCTTCCAGAAAATTAGAAACATTGGAGGTAAATTCCAGGCCAAAATGGGTATGATCAAAAACAAAGATGGCAAGGACCTAACAGAAGACGAAGAGATCAAGAAAAGGTGGCAAGAATATACGGAAGACCTGTATAGGAAGGATAACAATATCGGGGATAGCTTTGATGGTGTGGTCAATGAGCTAGAGCCAGACATCCTGAAGAGTGAGGTTGAATGGGCCTTAAGAAGCATTGCTAATAACAAGGCAGCAGGAGACGATGGCATCCCAGCTGAATTGTCTAAAATCTTGCGAGATGATGCTGTCAAGGTAATGCATGCTATATGCCAGCAAATTTGGAAAACACAGGAATGGCCATCAGATTGGAAGAAATCAACTTATATCCCCATATCAAAAAGGGGAAACACTAAAGAATGTTCAAACTTCGAACAGTGGCACTCATTTCACATGCCAGTAAGGTAATGCTCAAGATCCTGCAAGGTAGACTTCAGCAATTCATGGAGCGAGAATTGCCAGATGTACAAGCTGGCTTTAGAAAAGGCAGAGGAACTAGGGACCAAATTGCCAATATCCACTGGATAATGGAAAAAGCCAGGGAGTTTCAGAAAAACATCTATTTCTGTTTTATTGACTATTCTAAAGCCTTTGACTGTGTGGACCATAACAAATTGTGGCAAGTTCTTAGTGGTATGGGGATACCAAGTCATCTTGTATGCCTCCTGAAGAATCTGTATAACGACCAAGTAGCAACAGTAGGAACAGACCACGGAACAACGGACTGGTTTAAGATTGGGAAAGGAGTATGGCAGGGCTGTATACTCTCACCCTACCTATTCAACTTGTATGCAGAACACATCATGCGACATGCTGGGCTTGAGGAATCCAAGGCTGGAGTTAAAATCACTGTAAGAAACATTAACAATCTCAGATATGCAGATGATACCACTTTGATGGCTGAAAGCGAAGAGGAACTGAGGAGCCTTATGATGAAGGTGAAAGAAGAAAGTGCAAAAGCTGGCTTGCAGCTAAACCTCAAAAAAACCAAGATTATGGCAACCCGCTTGATTGATAACTGGCAAATAGAGGGAGAAAATGTAGAAGCAGTGAAAGACTTTGTATTTCTAGGTGCAAAGATTACTGCAGATGCTGACTGCAGTCAGGAAATCAGAAGACGCTTAGTCCTTGGGAGAAGAGCAATGACAAATCTCGATAAAATAGTTAAGAGCAGAGACATCACACTGACAACAAAGGTCCGCATAGTTAAAGCAATGGTGTTCCCCGTAGTAACATATGGCTGCGAGAGCTGGACCATAAGGAAGGCTGAGAGAAGGAAGATAGATACTTTGGAACGGTGGTGTTGGAGGAAAATTCTGAGAGTGCCTTGGACTGCAAGAAGATCAAACCAGTCCATCCTCCAGGAAATAAAGCCAGACTGCTCACTTGAGGGAATGATATTAAAGGCAAAACTGAAATACTTTGGCCACATAATGAGAAGACAGGACACCCTGGAGAAGATGCTGATGCTAGGAAGAGTGGAGGGCAAAAGGAAGAGGGGCCGACCAAGGGCAATGTGGATGGATGATATTCTAGAGGTGACGGACGTGTCCCTGGGGGAGCTGGGGGTGTTGACGACCGACAGGAAGCTCTGGCATGGGCTGGTCCATGAAGTCACGAAGAGTCGGAAGCGACTAAAAGAATAAACAACAAATTGCTCTTACAAATTGTTGGAAGCCATGATTTGCTTAACAACAGTTTAATGAATATAAATACAATTGGCTGGTGCCCCCCCACGCAATATGCTAAGTCATGGTTTAACAAACGACAGCGTTTAGTTTCACACAATACACTGAGGTAAAACCTAATAAACCACATTATGACTTAGTGTAACATGTGAACCCTCTTAGTATTACAAGTGCATTACTGTTAACACTGGTTACAAACTTTAAGTACAGTTTTGAAAGGAGCATCAAGCCCTTGTTTCAAAACTTGTTTTTAAGGAAACAAGCTATTTGCTGATATTTACCAACTTACCACAGGAATCATCAGTGATGAAATAGTACAATGGTCACAAGGGTGATTATTATAATCATTTAATGGATGTCCGCAAGGGGGCAAGAGATGCTATGAATCTCATGATGTCATCATGCAAATGATATATTATACAACATTTGACACAACTGTCACTAATTACATAATTTGCACCACTTGTGTGATGATGTCATAACTAATAACACACTAATTCATGGCTAACTGAACTAGTTTAACTTATCACATGTGGTAGCCAGTTCCACTAGCTGACATCTTGTATACTCAGGAAGGTCCTTCTGACATTTAGCCAGAACATACTTTCCTTGTAATTTTAACCCACTCGTTCTGGTCTTTCCTTGGGAGCAATAGAGAATGTCTATTCCATTTTCAATGTGACCACCTTCAAATTTTTGAAAACTATCATATCTGCACTCAGCCATCTTTTTTACAGGATTAACGTGCCCACTTTAACCACTTGTCATAGTGCTTGGTTTCCAGATTCCTTACCATTTTGGGAGACCTGTGAACTTGCTGCAATTTGTGACAGCCCTTTCCAAACTGTGGTGTCCAGAAATGGACACAGTACTCCAAGTGGAGTTTCACCAGGGCACAGTACAGAAAAACAAGGAATTTTCGTGGTCTGTACTTTATGCTCTGATTATTGTAATCCAAGATAGCATTTGCTTTTTAGCAGCTGTACCACACTGTTGGTTCATGTTTCACTTGATAAGCATCCCCTTAATTTCCACATTCCAAGTCATTGATTAAAATGTTGACAAGCCATAGCTCAGCTCAGCCTTTTTGTCTCTCTACTAGATATTTCAACCCAAGGTGAAGTGGAAACATTAACAAGCAATATTGGATATGATTATTCAACCAGCTGTGAGTCCATTTAACTGTAGAATCAACTAGCCAATTTCTTACAATTTTATTAAGTAAAATATCTTATTGAATGCTTTGCTGAGGTGTAAGCCTATGGGATTCCCCTGATGTACTAGTTACTCTGTCTCGCCTTCTCTGCCATAGTGCCTGCCTTATAGAACATTCCCCCTCCTGAAGTGAGGTCAGCTCCATCCCTCCTTATTTTCTGGAAGTCCCTCAAGACCTGGCTTTGTCATCAGGCCTGGTGGTCACATGGGACCCGTGAGATCTTGAGGTGGCTCCATTGCTGATCAAATCTTGTGTGTGTGTATGTTTTAACTTTTAAATATGACTGTGTTTGACATGTTTCTTGTTTTTATTCCTCTTTGCTGTACACCACCCAGAGTCACTTCTTGTGAGATGGGCAGCCATATAAATTTAATAAATAAATAAATAGATAGATAAATTTAGTCTGACAAGATTTGTTTGAGATCAGCTTCCTCAAACAGCTTCCTTACTCTACTACATAATAGAGCTGACTACTGAATAAGTTAGAAGAATGGAGTTAGAGGCAATAGGTCATTCTTCCTATCTTGGGCTTCTGCTGTTATATTTGATGGAAACTCCAGAATTCAACTAGACTGATGATGGTTTCAACAAAACATCAAGACAGGCTTTCAGATAGTTGGTATTCATCATGATAACTTGACTGAAGCCATCTTCAGATATTCTTAGTAAACCTGTACTAGGACTATGCTAACTCCTTCCCTTACCTCATCATTCTGAAAGTTCTTTACACATCCAGGCTAGCTATCTTTTCTTTGTCTCTAAACTGCCCAGACTTTTTCAGGCTTCTGACATCTCAAGGAGAAGACCTCCAAGTAGAAAGCAAAGTGAAGGGGGAGCCAAGAGTTAGTTCACTCAATTACATCTGAGGAAAACACTAGAAGATTACAAGTGAGTTGTAACTGAGTGGTAAAGCTTTTCTTGGACTGTACCATTTTGCATCTGCAGAGAGGAGCTGTATGTAGAAACAGGCCCTTTTAAGAAAAAAGGCCCTTCCGCAAAATATAGTAAGGTCTACACTTAGTTGTTATGATTCTGGGTGCCAGTGTGCTTATGTGAAGATTTGTTAGTTTCTTTGTTTTAACGTAGAGTCACTCAAATATGCAGTGCAACTCAGTCTTCAGTCTGAGGTGGTACCATCCAGGAATAGCTTAACCACTTGTTTCTACCAAAGGTGACAACTCATTCCAGCACTGAGTATGTAGGCTTGCTATATATGTCTAGATATATATAAGTTATATATCTATAAATCTAGATATATACTCAACAGCAGGGAGTGATTATTTTCATTTATCAGAGCAATATGAAAACACACAAACACACACTGAGGAATACAGCGGGTGCTGGGATATAAGCATTATCCCTGCTAGTCTATGGGTAATAGAGTCATTAATTCTTCTGATTAACTTGGCCCAGGGATTCATGAAGATGACGTTCACCTCTCCCTCCCTCCCCCCTTTTTTTTCTAATCCCAAACCATGGAATGAGAGAACATTAAAACACACATACAAACCCCAGCTAATTAGAGAGAAACCAGGAGAAAAGAAACAGTGAGCGACGGTTCTGAGCATTAATGAGACTTGTTTGGAGAGAGGATATGACAAGCTCTTCAAAAGCATTATTGTCAAATGTGTCACTGTTTCATAGATGGCTAGAACTACCTTTTAAGCTTCATGCTGATAGTTAATGATTTAAAACTATAAAAAGATTGAAAAGAGAAAAGGGAAAATGTCAGCCTCAACTGGATTTTAATGAGGGCCTCCCCACCTCCAGTGCCAAACCATCTTGGAAAGTATTAGTAGCAAAAGTTCACTTTCTTTTTCTCTGACTTTCACCCACTGCTCCTTCTCTCCACATTGGTCTTCTCATAACAGTTTACAAAGGAATGGTTGGAGAAAGAAATCAAAGCTTCATGGTGTCTGAACTGCTGGAAGAAAGCCTTCAACCCTGTTGACTTGACTTTTGTGAGAAGGCTCTGGTGGTGAGCGAGGGGCGGGGAGGTGGTGCAAAGATGTTGGTGACAAAAATCAGCCAAGATGGATGGGGGAGACAGCGATCGCTCTTGTTTGTTGGCGTGTGTCATGCTGAGTGAACGCCTTCTTCCCACTGTGAAATGCAACAAAGAGAGCTAAAGTGATTACACAGGTTCATTTGTCAGTATCACTGCTCCAGCTATTGCTGTGCGTGGCAATGAGATGACAAGGCATTTATTGCTGATGGTGCTTATTAGTTGCATTATAGCAAACATTAACACAGTCTAGGATACGTAAACCAGGGAGAAAATAGCTTTCTGGGCTCCAAACACAGCAGGATAGCCTTTTCATTAAATTTGGTGCAGCCAATTTAAAATTTACAAATAAATAAATAAATAAAGCAGAAGTAAATAAATAAAGCAGAGACGTGGATGCAGACTTGATCTCCCACCCCTCTTTAATTTAAGGGTGATTGGTTGTTCCCAAGACATTTCAGAAAACAAAGTCTGTACGAATAAATATGTATGGCTCTATTTCATCTTGTAGCTTTTCTCCCATGTTCCTATTTCTTTATGACTGCCAGGGTGTGTATATGTGTCAAAAAAGTCAAGATGGCAGTTGCAACCATGCAATCATAGCTCCTCTCTTTATGTGCATTGCAACACACATAAAAAGGGGTAGAGCCTTGATAGCATGGTTGTGGCCACCATCTTGAATTTTTTGACCTCCCCCCGCAGCAGACAACCCTTGTCACCAAGTGCGCTTTGCTGCTGAATGTGTAATAGAAAGCCAGTTCTTAAAAACTGGCTTTAGAACAGGACAGTATGGACAGAAGATATACTCAATATACACCCAGTTGGCAGATATCTATATTATTTATTTATTTATTTATTTATTTGATTTTTTAGTCCTGCGTTTATTATTTTTATATATAACTCAAGGCAGCGAACATACCAAATAATCCTTCCTCCTCCTGTTTTTCCCACAACAACAATCCTGTGAGGTGGGCTGGGCTGAGAGAGTGACTGGCCCAGAGTCACCCAGCTGGCATTCATGCCTAAGGCAGGACTAGAACTCACAGACTTCTGGTTTCTAGCCCAGCACCTTAACCACTAGACCAAACTATTATTCCATATTAATTCCATATTAATAATATTCAAAATATTAGAACATAGAATGTTGTGGTTATTAAGTTGCTTTTAGATTATAAGCATGCTTTGCTTTTTTTGCACGTTTTGAGGTGTCTTGTTATTTTAGGCTCTTTGTCTTCAGCTACTATACAAATAGGATCATAGCTATAGACAGAGCCATGAATGAATGAATGAATGAATGAATGAATGAATGAATGAATGAATGAATAGCTCCTACTGCAGTGGAAAAGGGTGAAAAAGTACAGGCTAGAACAATTTCAGCTGGGAAGACTAGTATAAATAATCAACTGTTTGCAATATTCTTGTACTGTTACTGAAACATTTAAACTTCATTTTAAAAGACCTTTGCTTACCAGTTTGTTTCCAAACCCATCTGTAAATGCTGGCTTTCTCTTTTAAATCCCTGAATGGTCTGTCTCCAATTTTCTCAACATGAAACATAATTTTTTTTCTGTCGTAACTGAATTCTGAAATTCAGGGCCTGTTCTTATGCTGAATTCTCCACATCTTGTTTATCTGTAATGACAAACCATGGTTTGTTGTTACAGCAACATGGTCCTGTGGATTTTTTGCATTCAGCTCTAAACATAGAAGAACCAACTTTTCCCAGAATTCAGTTGTTCTTGTAATAGCTGGATTGGAAATAATTCAGCTCTGGAAATTTATCATGATTTGAGAAGCCTGTGCTTAAAGTAAGGTCAGAAAAATGGATTTAAACATATATTTTCAGAAGTGGCATTATACAACAAATGTGTGAGCTTCCTACAGATTTCTCTGAATGTGTACATTGTCTGGAGGGTGAATATTATGATATAGACAAATCAGCACTGCCAATGGACTATTTAAAAAAAACATCCCCAGGAGAGAAGGAGAAGAATATGCTTTTGAACATATGTAATACTCTGACTTTAAGATAAAAGGAATTCTACTGTTGCAATTAAAATCTTAAATAACAGGTAAGGTGAAAACTGTGAGCATGTTTTTTAAAAATTCAGTAGCAAAATTCAAAGAAGCAAAGCCCTATAATACATCTTCTGGTCATCTTGAAGATTACACACTGCCATTGTTCAGCTCCTCTAAAAACCTGAATTATATGTGGATGGCTGTTGATAAACGTATGGCTCTGACTACATAAAAGACATTGTTTGTCCATCTGTTAATAATTAATGTCTGAGAGAGAAATGTGAAAGACTCACTGAGTTGCACTGTTGATGTTACCTGGCTGGGTAATGAAACGTCTGCAAGCAAACAACCCAGCTCAGAGAGCACCAAGGACTCCACAGTTCAAGCCTGAGCTACAAAAATTCTCTTCTAGAGAAATGTAAAAAAGCTTTTGTGTGGGGAGGTTGGCAAAGAGTATGGGACAGTAGCAGTCCTGATAAATAGGTGCAGTGAAGTGACCTCATCATCTGTCACAGTTGATGATGTCACTGTGGCATGTCACATGGACCATTGCTGTCCCTGCTCTACTGCAGCAATGAGAAGTGTGCTGGAAGCTGCAACCGATCGTGTTGTTCACTGCAAGTGGTCTCTGCCCTTTGCAGCATAGGTATTGTTTATTTTCTTCTACACATCACAGTGGAGGATTGGAAGAAGCTGTCTTCTGAGGAAAATGGTCTGACACTACTGATTTTCTTATTGAAGATTTTGTAATATGCTTTTCAAGGATCTCCTGTGTTACCCAGTTTGATTTAATTGAACACACATCATTTGCTTGATTAGGGATTGTATTGGGTGAGCAAAGTTAAGGGTAAGGAGAGTAAAATCTTATGTACAATATGTATCTGGGTTGTTTGGTTATCTTAAGCTGCCTCTAGGTGACTGTGCCCCCGCACACCCCTGGAGACACGCCCACGTTTATGTATTTTTTGTTGCGGACAAAGACCTTATCCTTTCAAGTCTTTCTCTAGTTTTGATCTCAGGCATGTGGATTTCTTTGGAACAGTGGATTTCATGTATTTTATATATTCTCTGAGCTGCTTATTTCCCGAGTTATTTGTTTGTTGAATATTATATTTTCACTTTCTTTTTCAAAACGTTTTTGTAAAAGATTTTTCTGCCCAGAGAACGTTGGGTATTGGGCAGCTCAGAAATATAATAAACGCTGATGTCCACATTCTATTCCAACATATGGAATCCATTTTTAAATGACTGTGATATTTTAACATTTATACATTCCCTTTTTCAAAAGTTGATTCCATCAAACCTTTTCCTTAGCATTATTCACAAAAGTCACCTTTGTGGTTAGTATTCCAGTTGGACTCATTCCTCCCAGCCTGGTATTTCTTACCTGTTTCACCCATGTTTGATCATTTATCATTCTTGTAGTTTTGTCTACGGCTTTCTTCCTGGACTTCCACAGATTTCCTTTCCCCATCTTTGTTACGCTGTGTCAATGACTGTATTCTTGATGGTCTGAATCCTCATAGATACTGAATATCGATTATCCTGATACTCTAAAGTAAGACTTAGTTTGCATAACCTTTTACGAGCTTCTGTTCTGAGGCAGCCTGGCTGCCTTACAGTCAACATTAAACCACGTGGAAGCCTCCATGAAGCTGGTCCAGTAGCGTGTGCAATGCATTGAATTGCTACTACTTCCTGCTGTTCCTGTGATAGATAGTACCATAAAATGGATGTGATGTGGTTATTAGGCCGTGATTCGGTTCATACTGAGCTGTATTGATTGGTGTTGGTTCAGTGCTTGCTACACACATTTTATCAATTGACCTTCCAAACTGTATTCCTGCTTGGCTTCTTGTACCTCTAATTCTGCTTTATCGTCAGTTTCTCAGCAATTCCTTTTGTCTGGATGATACTTACAGTTGCTGTTAAGGATATCCTTTCCTTGCTGCACCCAGCCCACCCCTCTCCCTACAAAGTACAATCTCCAGAAAAAGACAGTATTTTCAATTCCACACGCAAATGCAAGCATATATACCTCCCCATGTGTTTATTTTGCTAAGCATTCATTCATCTCTAGCTCTTTACTTTTCTGACTCTTATTACTAAAAGAATTTCAGGTCCCATTAAGAATTGTTCGGATGGGCCTATGCGTGCATTTAATTTGCCATAACCTTAGTGCTAAATAGCATCTCTTGAAGCAAAGCTTACATTTACATGGAAGGCGTTTATGAGGGCCTCCGTGAGCTCTCAGCTTGGCTTGTAAATAATGGTCCAACTTCACAAACGTACGCTATGGTGCCTTTCCACACCACTGATACTGAAGCACACTTAAGAATTGACAAGCATTTTCTGGTTTTACTGCTTTGTCATTTGTGGGACAGTGAGGAGACGCAGGAATGCAAAACATTTTCCTAGCAACTGATTTTGACTTTGGAGCAGTCATCATTATTCTTCTGCTACTCTTTTTTCCCGAGTGGAGACTCAAATGGCATAATCATTTCTTTTTAGTAGAACTCTGGGTGACAGGGACCAAATGTCACTGCCGCACTTTAGCTGGCCAAAAAGAAAATCCATTCTCAGTCCAGTGTATGAAGGCCATAAAAACCTCTCAGCAACAGTTGAATAGTTTGGCAACTGATAAAGCTGTTTATGGATTCAGGGGTCACAGTTCTCATACATTCCTTGTATGTTTTGATTAGTTAGAGCTGTGAGTCAGAGATTCTTGTTGTGAATTATGGATGTTTGCAAAATTCTTCCCAGGCATATTTCTTAAAAGATCCTGGAGTTCTGTGTTATGCATCCTCATTTGGAAGCACAACTTGTCTTACTTATTCCTTTCTTCTATATATTTTTAAAGATTTCTGAATCATAGCTTATGGAGGCATGCAATAAGGAGTGCACATAATGTGCAAGGTCTTCGACTGCTTTCAGTTGTCTCCATTCATTTATTTCTCTTCAGTGCAGTATATAAGCAGTATTTATCAATGTATGCATTGATAAACACTACATAAAAACAATCTTAATGGAATCATATGTATGATTGCTTTGACATTCCTATTGTGCTGCTTTTTTAATTAATGCACACGTGTAATAAACCATCCCAAATACAGTAAGCATTCTTGGTGTGAGAGGGTAAGTGTGGTTGCATCAACATCGTATTTCCATGATGTATCACTAATGCAGAGTGAGCAAATGAATAAACCCTGCCCTAGATCATTCAGTTTGCCTTTTTGCAGTGATTTATTCATGCTTATATGCACAGAATTTGCATTAATGGGTAAAAAGCATGGATATAAAAACACAGAAGGCCAAAACATTTTCTTAAATTATGTAATACTATTTTTTAATTATTATAATAAATGATTAAAGTATGGGGATAATGCATTGAAGTTCCTGAATACTCCAGAAGGCTTTAAATTTTATTAATGGAAAATTTTACATGTTTTTAATAGAAAAATAAATTTTAAAAATGATATCATAAACGGAATGAAGAACATTGCAAACAGCCCAGCATTTTTTTCTCTCTCCTTGAATTTAGTAAAAGATTTCCCTGAACTGATATAGGTTTACTTCCAGTGGTATAACATCTGGATTTAGCCTTTAAATCCTTTCAAAATAAAGGGGAAATGCTCACATTTTCCTTCACAAAGAACAGCAGCATCGCTAAATGAGGAAACATGAGTTCTCTGGAGCAGCTTTTCTTGTTTATCTTTTAGCAGATATGCTGTGAGGTGAACTATGAAATCTGATTTACAGAACCAAACAAACCCAAACAAACCAGCACCCACAAATCCTAGCCACTGAAACTATTGTCAGTGCAGTGTAAAGGGACGTACAGTAGGTGGGTAAAATGTCTGGCCTGCTACCTTTGCTTGTACTTCTGTTGTTCCGGTGCAAGGTGTCATTTGGGGGAGGGGGGAGGTAAAAATCATGTATTTTTGTTAGATTTATACCTTGCCTTTCTTTTGGGAGCTCAAAGAAGGATATATGCTGTTCCTTTCTCCCATTTCGCACAACAATAACCCTGTGGTTGGGCTGAGAATGTTTGGCCTAAAGTCAACCAAGATAAGGGTTACCAGGTATCTGAACAGGCAAAGGAGGACATGGGCAATAGGAAAGGAGGTGAAAAGGAGGGCGCACTAACAGTTTAACGTTCTTGGCATCCACCACAAAAATTACAGTGAAAAATGGGGGGAAAAAAAATCCAAAGCTAAATTTAGGCCCACATACATACGAAATAATTTTTTTCCAGCATCAAATAGCCTGGTCTTTCAATCACAATATTTTTTCCAACAAATCATTCTGTTCAAGAACATATGCTAGCGATAATACAGAATAGAAGATGACGCGCTTTTCAAATTTCACCATAGAAACATAAGACGAGACATGTGAACTACAGACCACAGGGATCATAGATTTGAAGGGACTGGATTGAGGCCGACTGCTGGAATAAGGAAATAAATAATGTCAATCTAGGCTGCTGAGTCTGTCGATGGATGAGGGAAAGAAAGAAGTAGACAATTTACAAAGTCACAATACACAAAGGTTTAAATGATTACTGTTGTGAAAACAGTCCCCCCAGCCCCGCTCCCCAAGATTCTCTCTCTCTCTCTCTCTCTCTATATATATATAGTGTATATTATTAGAATTTTTCAATGTAGTAAGATATACAAAACAAAAAAGAACAAAGAAAAGTAAGAGATAAACAAGAAAGAAATTAAAGGAAAAAAAACATACAATTGTGCCTTCCGCCCTTTTTCCTATCAAGTAATTATCATCTTAAATTTTTTTCCAACCTCTTCATCTCTGTTTTAATCCCCAAATCATCAGTTCTTTATTTCCATAAAGTCCATATTTCCAGTTTTTTTTAAAAAGTCTTTATCCCTAAGATTCTCAAAAATCCAGACAATATTTGATTTTAAGGCTCTGCCAGCCGGATGGAGGACATGAGGACAAAAAGGACATGTCCTCCTTTTGCTGGACATCTGGTAACTGTCTCCAAGGTGCTTCTGTGATTGAGGGTACATTTCAACCCTTCCGCTTGATCACGGACTGCGGGACACAGTTCACTTCCCAATTTTGGAAGGCATTTTTGAAGCTGGTGGGCACCAAGCAGGCGTTGTCCACTGCGTCGCATCCGGAGACTGACAGATCTACGGAGGCTCTTAATTCGACCCTGGAGCAATTTTTGAGGGCATTTGTCAACTATCAGCAGGATAATTGGGTTGATCTGCTACCTTTTGCTGAGGTGGCTTATAACAACGCCGTCCATCAGAGCACAGGACACACCCCTTTCCATGCTGTTTTTGGGCAGGATTTTGTTCCCATTCCTGAGTTGCCTCAACCCTCCACACAGCCCTGCTCCGCTTCTGATTGGGCTGCTCAACTGGCTGATTCGTGGCCAGTGATTCAGCAGGCGTTGGCTGATGCCCAATCTGCCTATAAACTGCACGCTGATAAGCAACGAGCCCTTCAACCTGCTTTTAAAGTTGGTGATAAGGTCTACCTTTCCACTAAGTTCATTAAGTCCCCTCAGCCCTCGAAGAATTTAGCTCCTAAGTTTGTTGGACCTTTTCCCATTGTGGGAGTTGTTAACCCTGTCACATTTAAACTGGATTTGCCACACAATCTGAAACGTTTACATCCTGTTTTTCATTGCAGCTTACTCAAGCCTGTCAACCACTCAGATCATTGGCATCCACAACCCCCACCTCCTGCTCCGATCATGATTGTCGGACAGCAACATTTTGAGGTGAAGGAGGTCCTTGATTCTCGCCGACTACGTGGCACTCTGCAGTACCTTATTCGCTGGAAGCACTTTCCCCAACCTGAGTGGGTGTCTGCCTGTGATGTACAATCTCCTCTTTTAGTTCGATGCTTTCATCTAGCTTATCCTCTGAAACCTGCTCCTTAATGTTTTTTGGGGGGCGGTATGTCATGTTCACCGTTCCAATGTTGCCAGTACATCGTAACGTTTCGCATGTCATTTGGCTGATGCGTGTTTCGTCTGGGAGGGGAGGAGGATTCCATCTTGTGGGATTGTTGTATGTTAGCAGCTGGATTGGAATGTGTTTGGGTTATCTCGTGTGTTCAAGGTTCCTTTCTCAGGACATCAGCAGAAACGGTTACCAGCACCTGGGGGGGGGGGGGAGTTTGCGACGGCAGGGCGAGGGGAGGGACTACGTTTGAGCCGAGGGTTTTTAGTTTGTATTTGGCACGCTTTTGCTCATTCTCAGTTTTCTCTGTACTTGCATACTATTCTTTAATAAATCAGATATCATTAAGTTCCTGCTTGTGAGTCTGAGTCTATTAGAGTAGGCAATCATTACACATGTCCTCCTTTTGCTGGACATCTGGTAACTGTCTCCAAGGTGCTTCTGTGATTGAGGGTACATTTCAACCTTCCTTCCAACACTTTAACCAGTGCACTACACTAGCTCCCAGTTTATTGAGCATCAGGGCTGTGCCGCTGTATTTCCACAATGTCCTCCTACTTGGGCAGCTGATACAGAGTTGACCTTTAATTATAAGCCTAGAAGGGATCCAGCATGAAAAGCAAGAGATAAAAAGGAGGGGAGGGAGGTTCTACTTCAATAAATTTCAGAATTCTATTAAATTAATAAATTAGTAAATGATGTTTTCTTGCACCTTGATTCTTTTCCACTCTTCTCAGGTGTTGCCTAAAGTTTTGTGAATGTCCCACCTTTTGACTTAATCATATAAAAGTTGCCAGAAGTACTAGAAAGAAAGTCACAAAGCCTGTATGTGCTGCTTGCACTGTGTCCAGCCACCTTTCTTCTTTGGCCTTCTGGACCCAAATCCATAACAGAGTGCCTGGGGCCAGCAAAACACCCTCATTTTGTCCTGGTCTTTTGAGTAAAATTGCGCAGCATCTTTACTGATTGTGGACATCAAGGCCTTAGTGACCTGTTTCATAGCTGTCTTGAGCTTTGAGTCAACACGAGAAAGTCTTAGGTAGGATCATAAAATGGACAGTTTAAAAAAAAATAAGGTGAGGTTTCTGTTTCATACAACACAGCGGCCACTTTTATTTTACTTATTTGCAATAGAACAGTGGATTCTGCCAAGGCAAAAGTACCCCTAGCCTGCCTTCTGTATCCAAGAGGAACCAAAGAGAGACTTTTGATACCTCACAGCAGGTCCTGAAACAGCTAAGAACCCTTTGCTGATTTTTCTTAACAATTTGTCAGAGGTAGACTGCCTTTGTATGTGGAGGTTCCTTTAGCTAACATGCTTCATAATTGCCCTGCCACAGAGGAGCTTTTAGACTTTGGCAATCATGAAAAAAATGGTGCTTATTGAACTGAGAAAGTGGTTCATTTGACTCCTCTAGACCTTTGTACTATTTTCTCTCAGAGAACTGTAGGAAGGCAGGTGCACCCTTGGTTTTGGAATGGCAAGCCCAGGGCTATTGTGTATGCATTTCAGACAGTGAATGCCAGAGGTGTATTGTTGTTTAACACAATCAGATATAAAAGCTCTTCCCTGATTTTTTTTCCCCCTGACCTTAGAAATAATAAAAAATAAAAATCCGTTTTGAAGAGAAAACGGGGCACCGTCAAATGAAGCCCAATTAATTTCTTCTTTATAACCTGTTCAGTCACGAAATAAAAGAGAAGGAGATTTGTTCAGTCAGTCTGTTTTTATATACACAAGACTCCCCCCCACTCCCCCACTTTTGGGCAGACGATATTACCAATGTGTGTGCAAGATCTGGAAATAGGCTTTGGTGATGAATGGTCAGATTTTCAAAGAACAACTCACTTCATTCCATTTGTTCACAGACGTCGTTATGAGAACAAATAGCATTTTCCTACCTCAGGCGTTCTGCAGTTTTTGGTCACAGGATAATGATTTTCTACAATATCTCTAACGGAGGATTTAAAGAAAACAGGGGGGGAAAAAGCAATTGAACAAATAGCCTGAACAGTGAGAAGCCCTGCAGAAGGGAAGGCTAGATGTTGGCGAGGAGGTGAAAATGAAATGAATACAGCACCAGTGAGAAGTTCACTGCATTATTCTATCGTCAGCAGTTATATTCAGGTCAATAATTCGTATGAAGAAGTACTGCTACATGCTGACCTAACAGGAATACTGTATTTGATAAGAAATAAAAGAAAAGGGAACAGGAGAGAAGGGAGGGGAGGGGAATTATATCCGTGCATTTTATTTTCTTGGACAAAACAAATCTACCCAGTGAACTAAATAATTGCCTTCCATCAGGGCTTTCCAACAGATGGCCCTTGGAGCAAGTGAAGGTTGGTTCTATAGTAGAGCTTCCTGTGTCTTTAAAAGCTTCAGCTTGATACAGTGTTTCTCAACCTTGACTACTTTAAGCTGTGTGGACTTCAACTCCCAGAATTCCCCAGCCAGCATGCTGGCTGGGGAATTCTGGGAATTGAAGACTACACAGCTTAAAAAGGTCAAGGTTGAGAAACATTGGTTTGATAGAACAAGAGAGAAGGCTGCCTTCATTTGAATCAGACTATTGGTTCATCTAGCTCAGTGTGGTCAGCAGTGATTGATGGGGACTCTCTCAGGTTTCAGACAAAAAGTTTTGCCATCTTTTCCTGGAGATCCAGGAACTGAACTCGAGGCCTTCTTCTTACCAACCAGATGTTGTACAAATGGGTTATATCTTTTCTTTCCTGATGCATGGATCTCAGTCTCTAAAATATGTTACCTACATAAAGGATGACAAGAGCTTTCGCTGCTGCATTGGTTTTTGTAGGATAGCTGTTAAGAACATAGGATACTTTCCTAGGAGAAAAATAGGCAATTCTAGCCACATGTGGCCTGCTAAACTCTTTTGGCTGCTCCTGGTGGAAATGTGCAGGCTACTGTAACTCCCCATTGATATGGTCCCCATATATTTGCTTGGTGCTTTTTGATACTGTGTGGATGCTATTCTGCAGATATTCTAACCCAAGATTTGGAGAGAGTGAAGGACCGCACAGGATGAGTCCCCCCGCAGGGGAGAGATGGGCGGTGAATAAATTTATAAAATAAATAAATAAAAATAAATGAGAGAAGTTGAATGTGAATCCTAGTAAGGCAGAGTTATTGTTCATCCAGAAGCCATCAGGTTTGGTGATGGCCCCTATGGAGTCCTTGGTGCTCTCTGAGCTTATTTGCTTGCAGTCGTTTCATTACCTGGCTAGGTAACATCATCAGTGCTAGTGAGTGTGGGTTTGCTCCCTGTCTATATACAATAGCTTGCCCTGCCAGTGTTGGTGGGGGTGATGTTTTCTTGGTAGTTCCTTGGTTAATGTATTGTTTTCTGCTTGATTGTTTGTCTGGTGTTAGTCTCTGCTTATCTGAATGTTGGCTGCTGAAGAGGATCTGACCTTTTTGTTTCCTTCTTAGTTATTGTCTCTTTTGAATGGTGTGTAAATGTGGCCCCTATGCTTGCCCAGAAGAAGCAGATCCATTGCTTGGTGGGTTCTCCTGGATTTACAGATTTTACTTGCTTAGCAGATGGAAGCTGTAGACAGGAGATGCTTTGATGTGGGAGGCCCTGGCAATGCGCACTCATGCCATCTTCACTTCAACATGTCCTACTTGGGGCTGCTTTTGAAGATTACCCAGAGACTTCTGCTAGTGCAGAATGCAGCAGCCTGCATGCTGGCTGGGAGAGCAGAATTTTTGGCCCTATAAATCCCTATATGGCTTGGGTCCATATTATCATATTCTCCAAGTAGCCTGCTCACCTGTGAACATACAGGAAATGATGCTTCAGACCCCACTCCTCAGGATGTCAGAGGAACAGGGGTTAGAAGAAAAGGATTAGGGGAAAGCAGGCCTTCTCTGAGACTGCACCATCATTCTGGAATACTCTATCCCTGAGGTCCATATGGACCCACCCTTTCAGAATTCAGGAAGGTGATGAAGATGATGTTATTTTATCAGGTTTGAAGGTTTGTTGTGGTATAGTGACCTTTGTTGTTTTAAACTAAATTTATTTTGTGAAAACAGGCAGGTGTGGCCCTCAGTCCAAATAGCTGTATACCTGCTGTGGAAAGAAGATGTTGCAAAATTTTATGATGCCCTCCAAAGAGCAGACTAGAACAGGAATGCCCCATTTTCGCTGAACATATGCTTGTTTACCTAGCAAACATGAGCTTGAATAGTGATGTAATTTCTGTTACTCCATAGTTTTGGTTTTGGTGGCCCATTTGATGGGGTACATAACAGGATTGCCAGATAAAATGCATAGTATATTTATTGTTGCTTGGTTTTTTAAACTGCAATACTGTTGCGATTGTGTTCATTCATACAGTAAAGAACAATGTTATATTTACTCTGATTTTAAAGATTTCCTTCTAAATGGTCAGGGTAACACCTGTCATAGATTCTGCTCACCAACTGTAGTATCTTTAGCAGGCCTCTGTAATGAGACATACCAAATCATCTCCTGGATTATCCACATGGAACAGTTTTCCATTATTTGAAAGGAACAGTTTTATGAACCCATGCCTTCTTTTTATAGGGGAACGTTGGCCATTGCGTAACTCATCTCCACTTCATAATGAAAAATAAAAGTTAAAAACTTTTCCCCAATTTTTTGAGTTGTCAGGCTTACTGAAGATAATACAGAACTCCCACTCATTAGTATTCTGTATTATGGTCACTAGGGTACTCACTAACAAAATGAATCTCATCAGTTGTACAAGAATGGGCAAAAAGTCCACTTGGTAGCTAATTATATTTTTTGCTTCTTTTTTTTTAGTATGGGAAGACAAGATAGATGTGAATAAATTGGGGAAGGAATGGATAGAATGCTGATTAATATTTATAAGAGGAAAGGTAACCAGAAGCCAAATCGTAAGATTGGCAATATATGAGAAATAGCTTTTCATCATAGTTTGGCATTTGGCATTATTGTCTATCCTTTCTGAAACAATGCTAGCCTTTTAGAAGGATCCAAGACTTAAATTCAAAGTGAAGACTGTAGTCCTTGTCTTGCTGCAATGACTTCTCCCCTCGCCCAAGGAATGAAAAGAATTTTAGTCTTGATTTCCCAAAGATTATTATAGAAATCCATCTAGAGAGAATGACATAAAATCAAATGTGATATTGTCACTAGAGGGGACCAACACAATAGGGATTCTCCCATTTTTACTTTTGCATGAGAGCATTATTAGGGTCTCCGTTTCTATCCTATAGATTATCCATTCTCTAACAGCTTTCACCATGTTATTACTTAGGCTCTGCAAGAGTGCGACCTGAAAATATTGCTGGACTGTATACCAAGAATCCAGTCTTGTTTCATTTGTATCAGTTCTAGTACCTTATGTATGTTCACAGGGTGACCTTATATTATAGCCTAAATGTACGATGCATGCGGTCACCCAACTGGCTTCTGTGCCGAAGAAAAGACTAGAACCTGGGTCTCCTGACTCCTAGTCCAAGACCTTAACCAGCGCACCATACTGGCTCTCATATGTGAATGTGTGCATACGTGCACACAAAACAGTGTCCCTAACCAGATGTTCCTCCTCTGCTACAGAGTAGTCAGAGCTCTTTCATTGCCAGGCATCTGTAGCTAATTCTAAACAGTGTAAAAGAGAACACACGTTTCATGTACATTTCAAGCAGGAGCGCTCACTATTATCACCCTGATGTTTTCAGTAGGAAGGAACAAAAAGTTGAGCATGGGCTCCCTTTGGCTGTGACTCAGTCGCTCTGTCCATGGCGATTTTCACGGCAAAGGAAGAGGTTCAGCTCTTAGCTGTGAGGCAGGCAGAGATCTTTTATCCCTTCCATCTTAAGGATCAAATCACTAATTCACATACAGGTCAAGACAAGTGCCAAAATTAGAAAGCTACAAAGAGAAGCTCCGCCAACACCTGTCATCTTGATCAAAGCAACCGCATCCGCTGACCTTTGCCAGTTCAAGGCCAATAATGAGATAAGCCAGGCAGGGAGAGCCGCCTGCGTTGGCTCCATTAATGTTAGCTGTGTGCGCACTCCGAAGTGCCGTGTCTCCTGTCAATTAGTGCGGGTAAAGCGGGGACTGCTGATTACCAGAGACACGGTGTGGCAAGCTGCAGCTACCTTGACTTCCACACCCTGCTGCATTTTAATTAGCTGCAGTCCCCTGACTATTTCTGGGAGCTTCATTACGGCTATCTTGAAGAAATTCAAGGTAGGCTTTTAAAAGGAAGACGAAGATTTCACATCATTAATGGCTGGAAAAATTGGACACATAACAATGGAGTTTGATAATGTTGCACTCTGGGCGTCTGATGGGAGGGGAGGCAGAGGAGAGGTGGTGGGGAGAGCGCGAGCTTCCAGCACGTTCTGCATTTTCTAGGCTATGCTCAGGATGACTGGTGTGAAAATAGAACAGGCTTAGCTCACGCAGCAGCAGGATTGGGTGGCAGCGGAAAGGGTTGGAATGAAGATGGGACTGAAACATGCAAGAGACATTTTTGTTCGCAGGGGAGAGATGAGCCGCAGGGCAAGCAAGAGGAATGAGATCTGAAGATCTGTAGAAAAGAAGAGAAAATAAAGGGAAGCAAAGCAAAGCAATGCAGAAATGCAGACAAACAGGATGGGTTTACAGGTATTCTACAGGCATTCTGCAGTTTGAAGGCTCTTAGCATTACTTCAGTTTATCTAGAATTAATTTTTAAAAAGCATGCATTTTATTTATAGGACTTGGACTTTCTGTCATGTTGTAACTGAAAAAAAGGATCTTCAGTCACCAACATAGCATGCCAATCTTAGTGAGAAGTTAAGAAGATGCTAAACAGAAAGGCAAATTAAGCACCCAAATGGTTTTAGAAACATCTTATAATAAACAGTTTTGCTTTTTTGATAAATAAACCATTAAAGAAAGAGGAGGAAAACAGCTAAGAAGCCATCAGAGCTGCTTAGGATTCCCAGTGCCCTACGAGCAAGCTGCTCATGTAAGTTCTCCAAGGCCCTACAACTCAGGTTTGACTGGCAGTCATTGTGCTTTACAAGCTTCTTCTTGCTCAGGGTCAAGACAGGCCAACCCACATGTTGTATTTTCATTCTGATGAAAAAATACAAGGCAGAGGTAGACATAGAACCATAGCACCATAGAGTCTAAAATCACCCCCAACAGATGATCGGTTTCTAGACAAATTGCAAGAAATTAACTAAGCACTTGCTAATTTCAGTAGCATATAATTGTATTCTGTAGTCTTTTCTGTTTAAATCAATAGAATTTAAGTGTTTTTTGCTCAACCATCTTCCCCATTTGACTTATAATTTACAGAATAATTATAGGTAGTCCTTGTTTAGCAACTGCCTTGTTAAGCGACCATTCAGAGTTATGATGGTAACAAAAAAGTAACTTTGTGACCAATCCTCATATTTACAACCTTCACAGGTCTGTAAAGCAAAGGAAAGCTGAAGTAAGATCATAAGCACAGTTGTGGTTTCACTTAGTGACTGCTTTGCTTAACGACCAAGTTGCAGGTCCCAATTGTGGTCAGTAAATGAAGACTAGCTGTATTCACCATGTTTTTTTTTTCCTGTAACTCAAATAAAAATGGCCCTGAGGCTAATCTATTACCTAAAGGGATGAGCTGAGACCTTTGACAACATCCTCTAAAATGAATGGATAGACTGAAGGATTGGAGCAGTATTCCATTTTCCATGGGCTCATCAGATTGATCTTTCTGTTTTGGCCACTGTGTTTCAATTCATATAATCATTGACCATAACAGAAGATTTTTCAATAGAATATCTGTAGCCCAGGGCTGAACTGTGGAGTCCTTGGTGTTCTCTGAACTTGGTTGTTTGCTTGCAGATGTTTTATTACCTGACTAGGTAACATAGTTGGGTAATGAAACGTCCGCAAGCAAACAACCAAGCTCAGGGAGCACCAGGGACTCCACAGAAGATTTTTCTTCCAGTGTTTTTTTTTTTTTGCTTCTTGGACTTAAGATGCTTTTCTTCAGAGTTCAAATCATTCCATATATTTCATTTTTTGGGAAAGATTTTTCACTTCATAGACTTAAAGATGTAATTACACATCAGTCTAAAATCTGTTTCAAAGCAGCCATTTTAATCTATTGGGTACCTAAAACAGTCTTTAAAAATCCGCTAATTGCATAATTACAATACCTGATAGGCCCAAATAACAAGCACAGAGAGCATCTTTGGGGTTGGAAGCAAAGCTCTGTGGTCTTTTGTGCATATAATACCTGTTAGAAAAATAGCTTTGCCATTATGTAGTTAAATGGTATTTTGTATTGCAAAGGAGCAATTACTGACAATGTGATAAAGACTCCCTTTTCCCGTTTCCTGAAATTAAAGACATTTATAAGCAATTCTTCAGCATTCTGAATTGAAATACATCTTTGATGTGTATTAATAGGAGACAGACTTTCACAAGCTGTGTGAAATTCAGAGACAACCATAGTAAAATGTATAGATATAGCACAAAAATATGGAAGGCTATCAGACAACGTTTGATTAATTGGAGAAGACTCATATGAAAATGTTGTTAAATGCATACACACATACACTGTCTACAGGCTCCAATGTATCTATGAACATTTGTAAAAAATAGGGTTTTACCTCATGTTTGGATTCACTTTAAATATCTGCGAATTATTGCAAGGGAATTTTCTTGGCTTCTAGTTGTAAATATATCAGCTGCTTTCTATCAGATTCATATTGATATAAATATATGGTTAGACATTCCACAGTGCATATGAGGAAAGATAAAGGTTGTAAAAGTGAACATTACTTCAAGATTGTATGTACTTAAAGGCATTTCTGTTTATACCTTTTAGGTATGTTAAACAGATGACTAAGTCATGGTGAATTTTTTTATGGTGAGAATAAATCCTAGATTTAAAAAAAATCAAATTATACTTATATGATGATGTGGGTTTTAACTTTTTCAATTTTCAGTTTTATCAGTGGGTATCTAATTAGACTGTTCCTTGTGGAATTCAAGCACTCAAGATCAATAACCACCCTGAGCACAATTAGAAAGGTATTATGTGAACCTTTCAGGATCATGGCAGGGCCTTGGTCCTCTTTTTAGTTATTATTGTATTATTCAGGGCTACAAGACATATTTGGAAATTGTTGGGATAAAAACATAAATTATTTGCATCATGAACTTAACACTTTGAATACATAATCCCAGTTTGAAAATTGCCAGTAAACCTTTCAGTTGGGGGGAAATATTCATAAACTAACAGGAGTATTAACACTTTAAACCAGTTTATTGCCATCAACATTTTAAACTATTTGAATTATCTCAAGAAGAGTTTGGATTGTGTAAAATTGTGGAAGAGTAGTACATTCAGTGAAAGCATCTGTTGATTTCCCAGTCTGGTGCAGATATATTAACGGTATCCAGAACTCCTGAATTATTGTTTCATTTTGGTTTAACATTCCTACATTTGTTTAGATACGTTTGGGAAGAGTAATATGGTTTAACGATATGAATGTAATGGCTGCTATTTGTTGGTGAGATGACTTCCAGGTAATGTGGTACAAGTGAATGAATGCATGCTGACATTTTGCTAACCATGCTGTTAATTGGCACCCCTCTCTACTAATACAGGTGGTACATAAGGACATGACATCTGTTGTCAAACTAAGTTTCAAAAACTAGCCACATGGCTAGCAAAACATCAGCACAATATTACCTCATCAATATCAGTTCACCAATAATTATGGACTTACCAAGTTCAGGGGTGGGGTGGGAGGTGGAGAGAGCAAAAAAGATTATTCTTTATGATGGAAAGACAATGTCAGCCCAGGTTTGCAGTCCTGAACTGAAGGATTAGATCAGACCAAAGCAAAGAGCTGTTAGACCTTTATTAAGTCTTTTTTATTTATGTAAGGATTATTTATTAACTATATACAAGTGTCAACAACCCCAAAGCAAGATAGGCTCAGTGTATTATGCAAATCAATGGGAGAAAGAATTACAAGATTTACCTATAAATATGGCTTCTTTTTTACATTCACCAGTTGCTGGATTTTTTCATTAATGGCTTTTCTAGTTCTTGCAATAAACTTAGCCTACTAGAGAGCCTTCAAGTTCCGGTATTGATCAGGGAAAACCAGACTAAGAACGTTTGCTCTCTGCTTACAAACTGGCTCTTTGTTGACGTGATGGAAACATTAATCAATATCAATCTGTGCTCAAGTTTTAAAGGGTTGAAAAACTGAGGAGACATTTTTATGTATATTATTGTACATTTTGTTTTTGTTTACCTTCTTACCCCAAGGAAAAGGAAGCCCTCCAGGTGGGGTACCACTCAATAGGCCAAAGGGGTTAATTTTATAAGGTGGGCTTCGTGTTCCCTGTGGCACGCTTAACCAAGAAAAGAGGCAAAGCTGCTTCTGCTGCACATATCCCCAGTCCCCTATATTAGGAAGAGAGATGGTCTGTTCTCAGCGACGCAAGGAGGTGCCCCAATTAGTTTGTTGTTCCAAAGTCCCAGACATTAGCACAGGCTTTTATAGGTTCATGATACAAAGTGTACGTGGCCCAAAGGCATGCTTCTTGCTCAACAGTCACCATTTACAGGACGTAATGACCAATCTAACGCATGCAGATTCTGTGATGGCTAATTATTGTTTGTGCTAGAGATGTAAATAGTTTCCTTTCAATCAACCCAGAATCTACCATTTCCCCCTTCCAGTGATGAGATTTAAATTGACTTTTAGGTGACCTCTTCATCATGAATGATACATACATAATCACTAACTATTTTTGTCTTCTGGATAAAATCCATGCATGCTACGTCTTCTGTTTGGCTGGGTTTTCTTGTATCCCCCTTTTTTCTTGTTACCTTTTTTATTATTAAAACAATAACAACACAATTAAAATGTTCATAGATAATCCCACATCTGTTATTTTCTGATGAGTTTTATGTTGTTGGGAACAGGGACTCTGTTCCAGTAAATCCATGGCTCATATTTTATCTCCCTCGTGAATTCATTAGGTGGTCTTAAGTGGGCCACTCTCTCTGCTTTACCACCCGCTCCCCAGCCTGATGGTGAAGTCTGCTGTTAAGATACTGAATGTAACATGCTTGAAGCACTTCGACCATGCCTAAAAACATTTTTATTTTGCTTTGTTTTTAGGAAAAAGCCCCCAAACAAATAAATGTGTTCCAGTTGGAAAAGTGGTTTGTTTGGATTTGGAACATTCTTTAGTGAAATGCATAAAGAATGAATAAAGCTGAACAGAAGAGTTGGGAATAAAAAAGGTTTAAACTCATATCATTCAAATCCAAAGCAAGAAGAACAAGGAAATATGCCCCAACAACTAGAAATGGAAAATGAGCTAATAAATTAAGATTTAAGAAATAGAATAAAAATAAATATGTTCTAGAAACACTTCAGTTTCTAAAATTATAATGCAGCTTGTTTCAGAACTTCTATTCATAACACAGAAATTATCATATGCTGTCCATCAAATATTTTTTCACTCTACAAACTTTGTCATTTGTAATTTCCCAATATGGCTATATATGCACATGCACATGCACACACATACACCACCCAATCTGTCAGAGAGAGAAATCCATGTTGATAATATCTAATTTTATAATTGTTTTAAGAATACAAAGAAAGATTTCATTCATTTATTTGTTTATTTAGAAGATTGCATGGCCACTCATATTATATGGCATCCTCCCCAGCAATAAGGACAGTATCCTCTCTCCTAGGGTTCCAGAAAGCTCTTAAAACCAGCTTTGATCCCAGGCCTGGGGTAAATGTATTATTGTAGTTTTGGAACCCCTGCTTTGTTTGCTTTGTGTTGCTTTTAAGATCATTTTAGTCCAGGCTGCCTGTGTGGTTTTATGTTTTATTTGCTTTTATCTGTTTTTATGGATGCTTTGATTTTGTATGCTGCCCAGAGACCATAGGTGTTGGGTGGCTCTAGCAAATTTGAATAAATATAAAATATATAACATATATAAAATTTCAAATATTTCTGGGTAATAAATAACAATTAAAAAAAAACCCTCTCTCATACCATCAAGTCACATAACAGTGTCAAGATCCCATCACAAAACTACGTTGCTGGGCTCATCATCCTCCTGACCCCAGTGCCTGGGGGAAAAGCCAGGTTTTAATGGCCTTCCAGAAGGCAAGGGGCTAGGGGTAATCTATAGTTAGGATCAGGATGGAAGGCACTGATCACCCTTGGACTACCACATGGAGGTCTTTGTAAGCCTGTTTTGTGGTGACCAAAAAGCAAAGAGCCACTATCTGTAATGGTATGTGGGAATGACCTTGGGAGACAGGAGGAAGAGCCACCACCTAGACAATGGTCTGATACATGGAATTTGAGTCCAAAGGAGGAGGGGTGGAAAAAGTGTCTCAGAAGGGACCCTCTCTAGTTTTTGGGACAGTAAAAGTGAAGGAAGGGAGGGGTACTTTGAGAATTGCAAGATTGATGTTAGCCTTGCAAGGTAGTCCAGACAAGAAGGACAACCAGGAGTATAGTTCTATTTTTATTGTTCCTCCTGTCTCCCAAGGTCATTCCCGCATATCATTACATTGTCAGCAAAGTTGCTATGGATAGGCTTTCAAAGACATACAGCTGATCCAGGAATAACATGGAGAGGAATGATACCTGGCACTGGGCTCAGAGTACCATTCCCAGGACTGTCAGGTTAAGCTCCATTACATGACTGATTCTCAGCTTTTGCTTCTCCACATGTTTCAGATGCTCCATTCTTAGATTACAAAAAGGATGCCAAAACAACACCTTCTCTTTTATGATCTCAGATGAACTCTGTTCCCAGTTGGATCCCTCAGAAGTAGGAACAATGCAGATAAGAACATTCTAATTCAGGCATGTGTTTAACATATTGATTTTCATTATAATCATACACTTTAAATACTGACTTTGTGAAAAGCATGTTATGAATCTTGTACTATATTTTCATTTTGTTGCTTATTGCCCTCATTTCTAGAAGACAGGTCAATTAAATATTTTTGAAAAACTAATTCTACATATTTTGCAGCATTGCAACCTAATTGGCTGAGAAGATATACTGTATGTGGTAACCATAGTAGCCAAACTGAAATATTTTTGAAACTGTAATTTTCGTATGGCAACAATCTGGTTGTCCTATTTTTCCTCATGCAAATTTCATATCCCAAACTGTGTTGTGTTATAAGAACACGTTAATTAGTTTTCAGTGTTGTCTAAATTATATGTCACAAGTTGGGCTTTTGAGGAATAAAAATGTGAAACAGGACTTTCACCATAAATTACGGGTTTTGAGAACAGGAGCTGAAAACAATCATAGTTTTCATATTTAGATGTTTCATGTGTCTAGTATTGTCTTTCAAATGAGGTTAGTATTTTCTCTGCATAACGTGATGTATATGGGCCATGTGTTCATGCTAAAACGGTATGTTGAAATTTGAACGAAAATGCGATTGTGGGGTAAGCAATCTATCGAAACCACATAGATTGGAACAAGCCATCGTATCAGACCATGTATGATCTATGTGGAAAGGTGGTAGAGAAGATAACCAGGAGATTCAGAGAAAAACTGATTCAAGGGGGAAAAAAAGTCTATACCAGAATAGGAACAACCACTAGATGGTAGGAAGGAGTTAGTTTTCTGTATCTCTTTGCTGCCATCTAGTGGTCATTTCAAATTTTGTAGCCTTGATCTGATAACCCCAAAAAGAAGTCAGAAAGACAGAAGTAAAAAAGAGGTTGATAAAGAGAGTTAGTGGCCCCACTTACTCTGGGTTCTGGATCTGCTTATTGGTTGCTTAAGGCCCACCCACCATTGCCATGTGATCTTTTTACATATTACTCTTAAGAAACTATGGTGCACCTTATGCTAGATTGTCATCCCATATAAAACATATCTCATCTGTAAGGTAAAAACTGAATCTACTTTAGCAGAAACTGAAAGTTTATTTAAGTAAAACATCTTTAAATAGAATATGAATATTTCAGTTTTTAAAAGCAAATGTGTATTTATTCTTAAAATCCTTGCTAATGATCTCAGGTAGCTTTCTAATTTGCACACCAAACCATTTCCATCATAAAAGAGCAATCATTGAGTATGTTCAAACATGGAATATACATATACTTTTTTGCTTATACTGACCACTAGGAGGCAGTGTGTGACCAGTTTCATCTTCTTTAGGACTCATCAGACTTACATAGC
The DNA here is from genome assembly GCF_035149785.1 of Candoia aspera. Lineage (NCBI taxonomy): Eukaryota > Metazoa > Chordata > Lepidosauria > Squamata > Candoiidae > Candoia > Candoia aspera. The sequence continues at coordinate 143,973,875 of NC_086155.1, forward strand.
CTGGGATCTTTCTATGGGATTCAAACTCTCTACTGGGAATTGAACTCATGGGCCATTGCACTTTAGATTACTACATATAATATTTTGGCTTTAGGAACTGTTCAGGTCCTGGTGCTTTGTGGTATCGCAGGAAGGGATACATAGAGATTACCTTTAGAATGGTATATACAGTATATACCTTCCTTTTCTTAGATAGTGGAAGTCATGTAAAAACCTCATACATGTGGGCATGACCCAGTGTAATCTGTCTATCTCTCTGGTCTGAATGCTTAAGAAAAGGAAGTTGGACTGTATATAATATTCTAAAAGTAAAATCTACTTTTGTGATTCAACCAAGGAGATTTTTAAAACTGATAATATCTTTATGTGCATGACGATAAATTCCTTTCTGTAACGAAGTATATAAACCTTATAAATTATTTGCTGAGGGCTGAATACTTAGCTAGTTTTTTTAAAAAAAAGCAATCTAAATAATTTTTGTAATGAACAGGCATCTAAATAACTTGTTGCTTTGGGAATATGAAACCATTCACTATCACTTTTAATAGCAGTTTTTCTATTAATAGGCATTACTTGAAATTTCCAGACATTTATCCACTTTCTAATTGCCTCCCTACCTAATAACCTAAGTGGCAGCCAAAATATTTGAAATTTGCTCAATTATTTCACATAGCTTAAAAAAAATCTTTTAAAAAAATCTTATTTTAAAGAATCACTCATACATATTTGTAATGTTTTTGCTATTACAGTTGTAACCGGATGATCATTAAAAATACAAATAATATGCTAAATAGTTTTAAGTGGATGAAGGTATACCTGCAAATGTTGCTTATATAGCTTTTGTTTTTAATGTTATATTCAATACAGTTAGTCATTGTATCATCTTTGTTAGACATTTAGCAGTTGCCATGGGGAACCATGCTGGAACCCAAAGAGCTATATGTTGAAAATAGACTATAATCTCCTGCCTTCATTTATGCTATCTGATAGGCAGCCCCACATAATTCAAATGCATGTTTGTTTGTTTCTTTTTCTGATTTATATAGCCACCCATCTCATATATATGATTCTGGGCTGCTTACAAACAGTTAAAACAATGTAAAAACAACCAAACAATACAACAATTTAAAACAATAAAAGACACTACAAAAGCATGTAAAATCATCATAAAAAACATAAAATTCACAGCAAGGTAATCACACCTACCAATAACATTTAATACAGACGTGTGGTGTCGACTCTACCACATGTTCATATAAGTAGGATATTTGTTCCTAACTGACTGTTTTCCGCTGCTGTCTCTCCCTGCTAAATGTCCTTCTTGGGCCCATTTTTTGTCCTTTTAGGGTACCTTGCTACAAATAGTTAATAGGAGTTATTAGGTTTGCCATTGTTTAACTGTCCACCATCTTCCCCTGGGTCTATAGAAATTAAATTTCTTGAATTGCGTGGCATGTGCAGGTAGACTCATTTTTATTCTATTGTATACATAAAAATATTTAGGTACTCTACAAATTTCAGAAGCTTGTCAAGCTATTACGAGAAAAGATTATAGGTTATGTTTTTCCCCAGCATCTTTGTAGCCCAAAGAACAAAACCACATTGGAACCATATGGTCCAGATATCTTAAGCCACATTTGGTATTGAAGATGCAGGTGAATTTTTCATAGGCCTTCAGTGCTGTCTACCAATTTAGGTTAGTTCCCAGCTGTGATCCATGCTCAGTTAAAAACTGCAGCCATCATTTTGTTCCAATTTCTTGTTTTACACTAACGTGTATTTTTATTTTTTTGTCTTTAATGCATCAGACTTCATTTTATGGTTAATGAATTTAAACTGTTCAGTCTAAACACTATGGAATAGGTTTGCATGGCTTATTGATTAACACTGCCTGGGATGGTTTGAGGATTCCTGCCCTGGGGAGGAGGTTGGGCTAGAAGACCCGGGTCCCTTCCAAACCTGATTCTACTATTGTTCAGTTGCAAAACTGTGAAGAATGTCAAGCTACAGCCCATCAGGTTCTTCAATAGGTGACATCACTTGTTCCTTCCCTAATAGTACCCTTCTCTGAGTGCTCTTCATCTGCTGTTGACCCTTTCACGAGCCCATGTGATGCAGAGTCTAGGGGACCCACTTCAGTAGTTACTAGGAAAAGAGTCACCTTGCACTACATCACTAGCTGAATGACAGGACAATGACAGACATACAACTGAGGGAGGATGACATTTGATTGATTTGAAGCCATTTAGTGGCCAGCTAGGACCACATAATGGAGCAGAGTTTAACACAGTGGAGGAAGCTGTGCACAGAAAAATAATATTATCTAAAATAGCTTTAATGAGCACGTCAGAGAAACACAGGTTATTGATCTTACACATTCAGCCCTCCCATGCATAAAGAATCACATGCTTAGACGAAGTAGGTTTAAGATAAGTAAAAAGATTCTTACTGACTTTATTGTTGGTTCAGTTACATCCATCTTTGGTGGAAAAATGATGTTCCTTGTATCTTCTGTTCTTTCTAAACTTAATTCACCCTAAACTCTCAGCCCTATAGCTGCCAAGAGCTGCATGGAAGAAAATGGGAATTCCAGGCCCACCGCATGGCACCCAGAAAGATGGAGCAGCACACAGCCATGTGCTTTGCTCTTGATGAAGAAGGAGGAGGAAGAGAGAGAGAGGAAGTGGGGGTGGCAACAAACATCTTCCTCAATAGCATGGAGAGTTTGCATCCTAGAGCAACCATCCATATGCTAATGAGCCATGCTGGATTTGCCAGGACTTCCAGCATGATTGGCAATGGGAAGGAAGGGAAGATGTAAAAGGGCCTTATCCTGGACAGATGCGGGGGCGGATGGAGGCTAAGGTACAACAAAACCCAGAGTGAATGGACAGAAGGAGAAAACACATGAGGCTGGGGCTGGCAAAACAAAATAACTGAGGCAGATGAGACAAGTGCACATCTGTTTACTCTCCGACTAAAATGAGTATGTCAGCAGTGACTGAGATCTCATACCCGGAGAAGGGCAGGGGAAATCACACTGTAATTTTGATACGGACAGAAGGCAGCCAAGATCTTTTTCACAGGAAGTCTTTGACACTGTTATTCTTCATCCATTCTCCCAATTCAACAGTATGTATTTGTATTCTTGTTAGAGGAGAAGATAACCCTAACACAAAAACATTCATAATTTTTTCTTTTTCTTGGGAATTAGAAAAGAACACCATATTCTTTCTAAAGTATGGAGTTCTATAGGCTTCGCCCACCATCAGCTCTGGCCCTGCTGTCCACCAGCATGGGCTCTTTCAGCAGTAGTCCCTGCTCAGATACTCTCTTTTATAATGTCATTTTGGCCCCGGACTTTTTTTTTTTTTTTTTAATTCATATGCTTCCATTTTATAATTATTAAAATGGAAGTTGTTATAAAATAATTATTATTTTACTAATATATTAATAAAAGTAACTTATTTTATTGTAATTTCAGTTTCTTAGCCTCCCCGTGAGCCTGCCGTCAGCTGCAGGACCCGTTTCCCCTGACGGTATATCCTGCTCCACCGGTTATCTGGTTCTGGTGTTTGAAAGGAGCACCTCAGCAGTGTGTTCTGCGTGGTTTGCTCTGTTCATGCAAATTTGGATGCGGTACTGAAGACGGTGTTTTTTAAAACAGAGGGCGGGTTGGGAGGTTTATGATCAATTTTTCTTTTTTGGGCCTGATTGTCTCTGTTTGTTTATGACTGCCACTAATTTGCTCATTTGCTTGCTGGAAAATAGCTAATTAAAACCCACTTCAGCTAACAAGCTGACTGGGACCATACAAATGTCACTCTCTGCTGTCTGCGATTTCCATTTATACTTTACATTATTAGTGTTGTGCTTTCTCCATCGATAGTAATAAATGCAAGGAGAGATTTAGTGCCCTCTTCACAGGTGTGTGCTTGCACGTCAGTGTATCATCCCCAGAAAAGTGCTGCTGTTTTACTGCACTTCAGTATTTTGAGTGTTATTACCCCTGACAGTTAATGGTTTCAGACTGCTTTGCTTGTTAGCGCTTGATTCTGAACAGCTTCATCTATCTTTTTGTTTTTACAGTGACTGGTCACATTAAGAATATGTGTCTGAGCTATTAGTCCCGTCTGTTCATTGCACGCATTTCATTTGGAGTGGGCTCCTCCCCCACTTTTCTTTGCTAAAATTAGTATGTATTGTCATCTGTATACTTCAACACATAGACTTTTGTTATAATTATGCTGTCATCACTGTGCCTCCACACACTTGTTAATTTATTGTAGCTAAATTAGACCTAATATTAGCAATTTTGCAGCTGTTCCCATAGACCCGTGCACAGCAATATATTTATATGCTGTTGGGTAATTGGATTTCAAGGCCAATTAATGGACAACAGTGCTCTGAGGTAGAGAAGAGGGCAGCGGAAACATTTTGGGAGGATTTGAGGAGGGTGAGGTCACTTCTCAAAGTGTGGAATCCCATGGTAATCATTTCCAGAACAAAGCAAGCTGAAGCGGAACTGATTTTTCCCAAGGATTATGACCAGCCTTGATAGATGGTTGTGATGCTTTAGTCAGGAACCACGCAGGACTTATTTCTAGAAACGGAGGAAGTTGATCAGGAAGGCGGTTCACATTATTTTGCAATGGTGCAGAGCAATAATGGAACACTTCAAATGCTGGAGTGCCCTTGGTATGATACACACAGAGGAAGAATAATAAAGTTGTTCTCTTCCTGACACTTGTTTACTCTTCAGATTGATCTTATACAGTATGTAGAGCTATTTATAATCCTATCCTCATTAACTGACTATCACATCCCTGTGATGCTCTTTTGCCATTCTGGTTGCCAATCTTATTGGGTGTAACATTTAGGGCATTAAAACTAGCATGTGGGTTGTCTGAATGTGTTAATTCTGAATTGCTAGAAATGTAAAAAAGACTTGGTGCCCCAAAATGAAAAGGTTTCATTACAATGAATTTCTGTGCCTGTAACATAAGCATTATAAGCCCTGCTGAAGGGCTGATGTCAATGAGATTTATTCCTTAATAAGGGCATCTAGCTCTATAGCCAGGCTAGGCAAACTTATACATGTCCCATCCTAGTGGAAATGGCAAAGCTGACCAGTTTGGTCAGGGGAAAAACAATAAAGGCTTTTTCTGAAAGACTGGAAACCTTATATGGACTTTTTGTTGAAAGAAGAAAAGACTCAATTGATGATTTATGGATTTGGGGATTAAAAAGGGTTAAAGAGAGAGGGAAAGAATAAAATGGCAATTACTTGATAGAAAGAGGGGTGTTGTTGTTTATTCGTGTAGTCGCTTCCGACTCTTCGTGACTTCATGGACCAGCCCACGCCAGAGCTTCCTGTCGGTCGTCAACAACCCCAGCTCCCCCAGGGACGAGTCCGTCACCTCTAGAATATCATCCATCCATCTTGCCCTTGGTCGGCCCCTCTTCCTTTTGCCTTCCACTCTCCCTAGCATCAGCATCTTCTCCAGGGTGTCCTGTCTTCTCATTATGTGGCCAAAGTATTTCAGTTTTGCCTTTAATATCATTCCCTCAAGTGAGCAGTCTGACTTTATTTCCTGGAGGATGGACTGGTTTGATCTTCTTGCAGTCCAAGGCACTCTCAGAATTTTCCTCCAACACCACAGTTCCAAAGCATCGATCTTCCTTCTCTCAGCCTTCCTTATGGTCCAACTCTCGCAGCCATAGATTACTACTGGGAACACCATTGCTTTAACTATGCAGACCTTTGTTGTCAGTGTGATGTCTCTGCTCTTAACTATTTTATTGAGATTTGTCATTGCTCTTCTCCCAAGGATTAAGCGTCTTCTGATTTCCTGGCTGCAGTCAGCATCTGCAGTAATCTTCGCACCTAGAAATACGAAGTCTTTCACTGCTTCTACATTTTCTCCCTCTATTTGCCAATTATCAATCAAGCTGGTTGCCATAACCTTGGTTTTTTTGAGGTTTAGCTGCAAACCAGCTTTTGCACTTTCTTCTTTCACCTTCATCATAAGGCTCCTCAGTTCCTCTTCGCTTTCAGCCATCAAAGTGGTATCATCTGCATATCTGAGATCGTTAATGTTTCTTCCAGCGATTTTAACTCCAGCCTTGGATTCCTCAAGCCCAGCATGTCGCATGATGTGTTCTGCATACAAGTTGAATAGGTAGGGTGAGAGTATACAGCCCTGCCGTACTCCTTTCCCAATCTTAAACCAGTCCGTTGTTCCGTGGTCTGTTCCTACTGTTGCTACTTGGTCGTTATACAGATTGTTCAGGAGGCAGACAAGATGACTTGGTATCCCCATACCACTAAGAACTTGCCACAATTTGTTATGGTCCACACAGTCAAAGGCTTTAGAATAGTCAATAAAACAGAAATAGATGTTTTTCTGAAACTCCCTGGCTTTTTCCATTATCCAGCGGATATTGGCAATTTGGTCCCTAGTTCCTCTGCCTTTTCTAAATCCAGTTTGTACATCTGGGAATTCTCACTCCATGAATTGCTGAAGTCTACCTTGCATGATCTTGAGCATTACCTTACTGACATGTGAAATGAGTGCCACTGTTCGATAGTTTGAACATTCTTTAGTGTTTCCCTTTTTTGGTATGGGGATATAAGTTGATTTTTTCCAATCTGATGGCCATTCTTGTGTTTTCCAAATTTGCTGGCATATAGCATGCATTACCTTGACAGCATCATCTTGCAAGATTTTGAACAGTTCAGCTGGGATGCCGTCGTCTCCTGCTGCCTTGTTATTAGCAATGCTTCTTAAGGCCCATTCAACCTCACATCTCTTTTAGGCGTGCTGTCCAGTAGGTGCTGCAGATCCTCATAGAACTGCTCTACTTCAGCTTCTTCAGCATCTGTGGTTGGGGCGTATATTTGGATCACTGTGATGTTAGATGGCTTGCCCTGAATTCGAATTGAGATCGTTCTATCATTTTTTGGATTGTATCCAGGCACTGCTTTAGCCACTTGACTATTAATTATGAAGGCTACTCCATTTCTTCTGTGGTCCTCTTGTCCACAGTAGTAGATCTGGTGGTCATTTGATGTGAAGTGGCCCATTCCAGTCCATTTCAGTTCGCTGACACCCAAAATGTCTATCTTTAATCTTGACATCTCACCAATAACCACATCCAATTTGTCCTGGCTCATAGATCTTACATTCCAGGTTCCAATGGTGTGTTGATCCTTAGAACATCGGATTCGCCATTCACCACCAGCACCGTCGGCCGCTAGCCGTCCTTTCGGCTTTGAGCTAGCTGCGTCATCACCTCTGGGGCTAGTTGAACTCATCCTCTGTTCCTCCCCAGTAGCATTTTGACCATCTTCTGACCTGGGGGTCTCATCTTCCGATGGTATACCGACATATCTCTGGTTGTACTGATCTATTGAGTTTTCACGGCAAGAATACTGGGGTGGGTTGCCATTACCTTCCCCAGGGATCGCATTTAGTCTGACCTCTCTGTCATGACCTTCCCGTCTTGGGTGGCCCTTCACGGGTTAGCTCATGGCATCATTGAGGTGTTCAAGCTCCAGCACCACGACAAGGTAATGATCCTTGGCTGAAGAGAAAGAGGGGTAGAAGTCATAATTCTGTATTTTCTTTTTTTTTCTTCTTTTGCACTTGTTTTTTTTTTCCTTGTTTTTGTTATAATTTTATTGTATTCAAAAGTTCTAATTCAAAAAAAAGGAAGAAAGTCCCATCATATCTAATAATGCTTACTACCAGCTAAGGGTTTTTCTTTAATATATTTCTTCTCCTAATAAGCATTAAAGTAATTACAAATACCATTAAAAATACAATATCATAAAATCAAGATTAAATGTAGCTTTGGTTCCTACACAGAATGTAACAAATAACTCAGTTTTGTAGCATTCTTATAAAGAGATACTAGAATCTAGTCTTTAGAGTTTTGGAAGTTCTACTGAAAATACCTGTAATATGTGACTTTAGGATTTACAGTGTATATTGTGATACTATTTTCAAAGAGACAATTTTATCATGTTTTAGAGTATGTTTACATATCAAAATGTATTATGCTCCAATTTCAAGAGAAAAAATATATAGAAGAAAAACTATATTTTATTATTATCAGCCCTACTCCTAACCTAGAGGGACGCGGTGGCGCTGCGGGTTAAATCACTGAGCTGCTGAGCTTGCTGATCAGAAGGTTGGCGGTTCGAATCCGCGTGATGGGGTGAGCTCCCGTTGCTAGTCCCAGCTCCTGCCAACCTAAAGGTAAAGGTAAAGGTTTCCCTTGACGTAAAGTCCAGTCGAATCCGACTCTAGGGGGCGGTGCTCATCTCCGTTTCTAAGCCTTGGAGCCGGCGTTGTCATAGACACTTCCGGGTCATGTGGCCAGCATGACGACTCGGAACGCCGTTACCTTCCCGCCGAAGCGGTACCTATTGATCTACTCACATTTGCATGTTTTCGAACTGCTAGGTGAGCAGGAGCTGGGACGAGCAACGGGAGCTCACCCCGCCGCGCGGTTTCGAACCGCCGACCTTCCGATCGACAGCTGATGGCAAGCAGGAAGGGGCTCCCATCCAGGGTGGAAAACGCATGCGTAGTACTGAGGAATTAAGCAGCCATTCAAAGAGACACAGATCAGGCCCACCTTAGCTTTTGGGGTTTATATGTCTGGGTTTTTCCCACGCTTATTCAGTTTGTTAGGATTCTGTTTATGTAGCAGTAATGAACACTAGAGAACTACTCCTCATCTCAGTGTGATTCTCACTGTTAGGACATGTGAGTAGATTAATAGGTACCGCTTCAGCTGGCAGGTAATGGCATTCCGTTTAGTCATGCCAGCCACATGACCACGGAAGTGTCTACGGACAAATGCCGGCTCTTCAGCTTTGAAATGGAGATGAGCACTGCCCCCTAGAGTTGGACACAACTGGACTTAATGTCAAGGGAAACCTTTACTTCTAATCTAGCATCTAAACTATTACACCCTGATGTCTCCTGGCCAGTATATGGGGGGGGGGGGAGGTGTTTTTCTATATCTTCTTTCTATAAATGTTTTACATATGCCACACATTTATTTCATTAAAATGTATTAATGTACACACAGCTCTCAAGATAGTTAACATAAAAAATAAAGAACCATGATGTAAAAGCAATTGTAGCCTCCCCACCACCACAGATACAACCACAAGGCAGATTAAAAATAGTGCATGTGGCCCATATCCTACTCCACACATATTCTGCGATCCTCTGTATACCACACAGATGTCGCTTCGCATTGCAACCTTAGTCACATTGTTCTAATGGCAGGAGATTTTGTAAGCTGGGATTTGTGTAGACCATACATCATACGTAATATTATCTACAATTTGGATGAGGCAGGAAATTCCCAAGACTCAACCTAGCACTTGCTCTCTTACTGAGAAGTGCCCCCAGTCCAATTCAGACATTAGTCAACTTGAATAATAATCTTTGCTCTGATTGGCAACATCAAAGGCAGCACCTTCCCCAGCTCTCCATTGTGAGAACTGTAAATTGGAATTGCTAGGAGTTAAGACCATGATCTTATGCATGCACAACATATGCTTTTCCTCTGAACTATGGAGTCATTTTTGAGGTGCAGGCTATCTTACCATTAGGTAAAGTAAGATAACCACCTAGGCGGCAGATGAGAGTTGCAGGCAACAATGGCAGCTTCCCAAGCTGTTCTTCCTGGGCCCAGGTTGATTCCATCAGTCTGGGGACAGAACTGTGGGAATCTTGCAACCAGTCTTCTGTTGCTAAAGTAGCCTGCTGCCCTCAGATGTAATGGAAGACACTGTTTTGTAGCTGTACAGGTACTCCTGGTTTAGTGACTGCCTTGTACAGCAACCATTCGCAGTTACGACGGTGATGAAAAAGTAACTTTGTGACCAAGCCTCACATTTATGACCTTCGCAGGTCTCTATAGCACAGGAAAGCTGAAGTAAGATCATAAGCACAGTCGCGGTTTCACTTAGCAATTGAGTTGCCAGTACCAATTGTGGTCATGAAATAAGGACAACCTTTGTTAAAGTAAAATTGATTTGCAAGTCCTGTTGCAAGTCTGTGTAGAATGGAGATTACTCTTTTTCAGATCAATGAGCAATGTCTTGGTGTCTCCTACCCCCAGTCCTAGCAAGAATACCAGATGTAACATGCTTCAATCTTTTTGTATGAATTTATTTTGCTTCCAGTCAGTAAGGTATGGTGTATGGTATGATACAATTGCAGATCCCCTCCCTTTTGGGTGTAGCCTACAAACAATAATTTAGTATCAAGAATAAAACTATATTCCATGTTTCTTACTATATTTGTTAACAATCATTGTTCTTATTGTACAGAGCAGCATAATATTAGTACTTCTATTGAATATTTAATTGTGCAATGAAATGGGTATATTAAGCATTAAAAGAAAACTTGCATAGTGATATCAATGTTGCTACATGATGTTCTTTTAAAATAAATCCTATCCAAATGCCTAAACCAGTCTACTTAATTAGAATTGATCTTACTTTTTAGCATCAGGAAGTATATAATGGAATATAAGATTAATTATAATGTTGTATCACTTTATTTAAAGGCTGCTAATAGGGAAAAATGACAAAACCAATGTAGAATTATAATTTTAGGATCAATATACTTTTATAACCTTGTCAGATGTGGAAGAAATCATCCAAGTTTATGCTCTGAAGGCTGCAGATCCTTTCTAGCCAGTATAATCAAGGAAAACATTTAGTGATATTAATTTCAATTGTGTATGTAGAAATAAGCTATTCCACACTGAGTTGATAGCATAAAAGATTTTATGCTTTTATGATTTCTTCCTTATTCAGTTAGGGAAGCAAATCAGGCAATTACTGTTTCAACTATGAGTGGTTCCAGATGAATCTTTTATTGTACAATCATCTTGCTTCATTCATAGAATTTTATGGGGGTATCCAAATGATGTCTTCAGAATATTATTAATTAATATTGATATATCAGTCTTCCTCCCAGAGAGTTCCCCTTTCTGTGTTTTCTCACTGCTTCTTCCTTTTTCTTTGAGCAGAAAATCTTTGGTCAGAAAAAACAGAGTAGCTTCATCATGCCTAGGAGCAGGTTGTCTGGAAGTAGGCTATAGCTCTATGTCACTCTCAATCTCTTGAAACTCAATTTGCAAATTATTATCCTTTACGCATGTAGGCACCCTGGGAATCTGGTTGTATTATCTCCTTTGACCATCCCTGAGCCTTCTTAGCTCCCATGAAGATACAGACTCTGAATATTCTGAGCTGCCAATACTGCCTTGACAAGTCCGCGATGTTGACCAAATAGGCCTGTTTACAGAAATTTGTCCGGCAACCCTAATAATATCCATTATTTCTATTTAATACCTATGATTTTCACCTTGAGATAAATTTCTTTTGTCTCTGTATGTCATCATTGTTGGCACATACTGCATTAACTGCACAATGATTTTTAATTGGTAGTGTAAAAGTAATCCACGTGGATGCACTCCTAAAATAAAACGTATTAATTTTGAAATTAAGTAAATGTGTACTAACTGCTTTTGCCCAGAAGTGCAATCAGTTTTGTGAGACTGGGGACGATGAGGCTTTTTGATAATTATACTCTGCTCTGCTGAAGAAGCAAAGCGGGACATCCAACGACTAGGACCTAGTTTTTAATCATACCAGTCGTCTACTAGTATTATTAATTTAATCACTCAATTTATAAACCATCTCAATTATCACAGCAACTCTAGGCAATGTACAATAATGTAATTAATATAGTTTAAAACAACAACAACAATGAGAGAACAATAATAACACTAAGAGAATAACCCATATTGGGGAAACAACCCAACAATTGTACAACTATACCCATTGGTCCACCATGGTCAAGGCACTATCGAAATCACCACAATGCAGGGTCTGCTGAAAGAGCCAGGTCTTCAAGGCTTTTCTAAAGGGCAGTATGGCTGGGGCTGTGCAGACTTTGGGAGGAATGTATTTGTTCCATAGGCATAACTGGCCACAGAGAAGGCCTAACTCCAAGGTCTCATGAGATGGCATTGCTTTAATGATGGAACCTGGAGTGTGCTAACCCTACCAAATCTTATTGGATGGTCAGAGACTGGTAACTTGGGCCATTTCTTTAAATCTGGATTGCTTTTCTTTCTTTTTAAAAAACTTACAAAATATACAAACTGAGTACAGAGTTGCAAAGCTATCCTACAAAGATCTACTTTTCATGAAGCCACCAGTGGCAAACATATCGTCCTTCATTGTGTGAACCTCTTGAGACCAACTGACTTTATTGGTATTGTCTCCATTTAAGGGTGAAGGGGTCCTCTTCTTATTCTTTTATTGATTTCCTTCCCTTCAGATACCACAAATAATACTAAATTACTTGTTGACAAACAGGGTGAGATTGCAAAACTCTCCATTGTTTCATGTTTGACATGGCAGACCGCAGGCCAAGTGAATGAGAACACTCCCATATAATTGAATATAAGAAATATTTGTGTCAACTTTTCCTAATCTAAACTCCTCAAAGATCTATTAGAATTTTAAAGTCTCTCCACCTCCCACAGATGGGAAAGGCTAGCAAAGAGATAAAGAAAACTTTCCTGCCATCTAATGGTCATTCAGAGTTTTGCAGCCCAGATCTGGTAACCTTAATGAAAATTGATGTGTCAACCGCTCATGTTATTCTGTCACATTTTAGTGAGAAAATCATTACTCAGGGAGGAAACCCCAAAGAACATTTCAGAGTGTTTCGTATTTCATGGATATTTAATGTACTGTAATATGATTTGACACAAAGAAGTTGGGGAATAAGAGAGAAAAGCAGAAAGAAGTAATGATCTGAGGCAGAGGAAAAGAAAACAGTACTTTAAATTGTGGGGTAAGAGACTAGGACACTTTTTATTTGTTTGGAGGTGAGTGGAGACATAAGAAAAGGAATACCTGAAAAGAATTTTATTTCCTTTGTGGTGCTGTTTTTTAACCTTTCTTGAGATTTATAATGAAGAAAGTAGAGAAAAGGTTTAGATTCAGAGCCCTAAGCAACTCAAAAGTATGACGTAAAACATGAACAGGGTAGGGAAGAATGGAATTTAGTAGCAAGAAAAAAAAATGGCCTTGCTGGTGACTCCTGAGTCCACAAAAGCAGTCCGGGGTCTCAGTCAAATAAATGGCAAGGGGAAAAAAAAACTTTTTCTCCTTCTATTTCAATAGAAATTGTGGTCACTATTGCAGGTGCCAGCTATGCCACAACTGAGATGAAAGGAAAGACAAGAGACTCAGGCTGGCCTTTTCTGTTTTAATTAAGCCCAAACTAGGAAAACATTAAGTTGGTTTTGTAGTAACCCCTTAAAAGAGGAGTATTTTTTACAGCCATAGGTTGAACTGCATCTGCTAGCTTCACAGAGCAAGATTAACCTGATTTATGGACAAAATTAGACCGAAGCTGTGTAACTGCTAACGGCTCTTGCTGGGCCAAGGAGATGGAAGAAAGACCCATCCCACTGAAACCCTAACAATAGTGGAGTGTTGTGTTTTATCAAACTCATAAGTTTCACAGGTAATTCTCTAGCGAGGCCTAGCTGTGGCACTGTTACAGAGTCCAAAACACTATATATTGGTTTTAGAGAGCCTGTAAGTTTACTTTCCTTTTTCTTGTGATGCTGGCTTGCAATTTGAGGCATGAGATTTCTCAGATATTGGATTTTCATATGTTCCTATGATCATCATAAAGACACCTGCCATGGAGAGGCGTAGGCCTGAAGTGTGTTGCTTGGAGAGCAAAGCCTAGGACTGGACTGCGAATAAAAAAGGTGGATTATATGTGCCACACCCAAACATAACTATAGGCATCTTTTTGTACTTCCAAGCACCCACGACCATTATTAAAGAAACTGAAGGCCTCTAGCTGTAGATTATGATTATCTACCATGTAAATTCTGTAAAGCCTATAAGGGTTTCAAGAATCTACATGACAAGTAGATGGCAACAAGACTATAATTCTTTGCTGCCAAAAGCACATATAATTGTTAATGGAGATCTAACAAAACCACGTGAGATACAAAAAGGAACAAGATCAGGCTGCCCATTGTCTGCTCTCCTGTTTATTTTGGTTCTTGAAATACTGAATAGAGACATAAGACAGGATGAGAGGATTGTGGGGAGATTTAAAAAGAGGCTAATAAGTTAAGAGCATTTGCAGATGACTTGGTGTTGGTTCTGGAAGATTCTTTAAAGGGAATTGAAGCATTACAGGTAGTCCTCACTTAACAACCACAATTGGGACTGGAATTTCAGTCACGAAGTGATGCAGTTATTAAGCAAATCCAACTCGATTTTATGACCATTTTTGCGGCAGTCATTAAGCAAATCACTGTGGTCATTATGCAAATCACATGGTTGTTAAGTGAACCATATGTTTGTTAAGCAAATCACACAGCTCCCCATTGATTTTGCTTGCTGGAAGCTGGCTGGGGATGTTGAAAATGGTGATCACATGACTGTGGGATGCTGCGACGATCATAAATGTGAACCAGCTGCCAAGTGCCCAAATCATGATCACGTGACTGCTAGGATGCTGTGTTGGTCATAAGTGCGAGGACGGTCACAAGTCAGGTTTTAGCACTGTCATAAGTCCAAACCATTGCTAAAAGAATGGTCATTAAGTGAGGACTACCAGTAATGGGTAAATTAAAAGAATTTGGTACATTAGCGGGTTTTAATAAACAAGATGAAGATGTTAATAAAAAATATGAAAATACGAAATCAAACAGAATTAATGAATAAAATGGGTTTTAAAATTGAGAAGAAAGTAAAATATTTGGGAATCACTTTGACAAATATGAATTGTATGCTATTTCAAAATAACAAGTTAAAAAAGGTATGATGGGTGGGGAGAAAATACAGTTGTCATTGTTGGGAAGAATTTTTGTGATTAAGATGAATGTTTTATCTAGAATATTATTCTTGTTTCAGATACTTCTTTTGACAACTAATGCACCATTTAAACAATGGCAGATGGATATATCCACATTTGTATGGCAGGGGAAAAAACTGCAAGTTAAGGTGTTACAAGTTGCAAAGGAAAGAGGAGGATTGGGTTTACCCGATCTGAAATTATATTTTGCCTTTCTGATGTTTAGTTTGGGTGAAAGAATGGGTGTTGCTGAGAAATAGAAGACTTTTGGAGTTAAAAGGACACGATCTGAGATTTGGGTGGCACAGATATAAAGCTAAGGTTAATGTAGATTTTAAAAATCATTATGTTAGACATGCCATATTGAGAATACAGAATAAATACAAATCCAGGTTATGTCCAAAAACGCCTCTGGGGTTCTCAGCACAAGCAGCATTTTATAGATGAAAAATGACAAGCAAACATAAACAGTCAACTTACCATGAGATATTAGAGTTCTTTCAAGGATAATGTAAAATAAAGTCAAGAGAAGGTCGAGTAGCAGAGGGCTATACTTATCAATGGGTTTCTTATATACACTTATTAGAAAAGTTAAAGTAGATAAATGAATGTATGAGGGATTGCCTCACCCTCGTTACATCGACCCGTCCCACCCGGTCAGCCCTTCCTTAATTAGAGAAAAGACGTTATCTATATTTATTGCTGACAGGAAGCCCCTTACAGACTTTCTGCATAGAACAGGAAAAAAAATAAAATTATGACTTACAGTTTTGATAATTAGAAAAAAATAGATAATAAAAAAAGAGACTCTGTTTTTGTAACCATAGAGTAAGAGGTAATTTTACATTTGTAATGTTTGCTGTAAAGGAAATCAGAAGCAACTTCTTTCTATTTCTTTCTTTCTTTCTTTTTTGCACTTTTGACATTTTCTTTGTTCTTCTGTCTCTTTTTCTTTTTACTTTGTATTAGTTCTTGCTAGTTTTTATCTTCTGTTTAAAGTTCTTAATAAAAATTATACACAAGCAGACATACACACACATACACATACATACATACTACAGTTAAAAAACATCAGCAATATGATTATTAAGATAGTGGAGAAAATTGATGTTAAAAACAATGCAGCCATCTCATCAGCTCACCATTGCTTTGAGGTTCCCCAGGCCTGCTGACACAGCCATGTTTTCAGAGACCTCCAGAAGGATGTCAAAGATGGGGCCAATCTCACCTGGTGGGGGAGATGATGTTCCACAAGGCGGGTGCCACAGCAGAAAAGGACTGCTTCCTGGGTTGTGCCAGAAAAAACTCTTCTGAAGACGGGACCCACAGCATACCTCTTCTGCCAGACCTTCTGCCGGACTTTACAACTGTTTTCCACTTTCTAATTAATTGTCCTTAAAATAAAGATGTTAAATAACTCACATAAAGACACACTCTGATATTATTAAGAGCTGGATGAGAGGATTTCCAGAGTCATTTCCAAAGGGGAAGTTTTGTGGTTTTAAGAACTGAACTGCTAACACGGTCAGATCAGTTGAGTTTAGTGCAGTCTTTCTCAACTGTGGCCATTTTAAGATGTGTGAACTTCAACTCTCAAAATTCCCCAGCCAGCCAGACATCTTTAAATGGCTAAGGTTGAGAAACACTGTTTTAGTGCATTGTTATGGTATAAAGATCAGCCTATGGAGTATTAAAATATATTAAAGTATCAATATATACATAAAACAACTTTTATATATCTTGAGAAAAGGACTAGGAAGGGACACAAAGCTTTACCAAGTTTAATCATGCTACCTAGCAGGCAAAGTAGGAAACAAATGATGGAGTAAACTGTTGCTGTACTGAAATATGCTGTATATAACTTTTGTTATACTGAAATGCCTAGTTTTTCCATATACTTTGAATATATTTGTAAAATAGACAGTATAGATGTACTTACTAGCTTTATTTAGGATGGTATATGTTGTCACAATAACTCAAAGGAGTGCTGATTATTCTTAAATGTTTTGACCCTTACACAATGCTCCTCTTGAGGATCTCAGTAGAACACATAAGCAAGCTATGGCATTGAGGGTAAAACAGGAAAAACCAAAAGCACAGGAAAAAACCCAAAAGACTTAGATGACTGAGAAATCATGAACTGTTAGGGCCAAACAAAATTAGAGTGGTTGTCACAAGTGCATTTGAAAGACCTAGAAAAATAAGTCTTTGCCTGGTGCATACAAGTTTGTGCCAGGGATAATTGAAAGCATAGCACCAAAAGAAGGCCCTCTGAAGTATCTGAACAGAAAATTAAATATGGTAAATATAATTTATATTTATAATTATGGTAGATATAATTATTCCCCACCTTTTAACGTATTTTCCATTCTGTTAGAAATTATAATTTAGTAGCAATTTATAAAGGGATTCTCAGGGCATCACCCCAAAATTTGGTGGGATGATTATGCATCTCTTCAAAATAGTGACATTAATATTGCAATCCAATAAACTTTTGGAAGAAGTAGTTTCACTGTATTGGACTTCTGAATAAATCTGAAAAGGATGGGTCTGTATTAATGCTAAGCTAAATTGGGCCCCTGATTTATTTATTTGTTAAATTTATATAGCTGCTCATCTCACTTCTGTGATTCTGGGTGGCTTACAAAGTTAAGCCCCCCCCCCCAAATACAAAAAATAATCAAAAACGTAATGACAAGAGTTATTAAAAACACTGAAATGATAAAAACCATTAAAAACTATAAAAACAGCTTGCAGAAGAGCACCATTCAACAGCACAGCAACTTTGCAGACTCTAGGCTAATGTCGCCAGATCCCCAGGCCAGATGGCAAAGCCATGTCTTCAGCTTGCCTGAGTTATTACCCTAGTAAGAAAATCAGGGTTTTCCCCCTCTTTTTCTTAGAGGGTACTCAATCCTACAAAAATTTTGTGTCTGTATTCTGTTGCTGTTTTACTTGAAAACATCCTTTTGTGCATTGTGAGGGACCAAATACCTCAGTTTTTTTTCCTTCATAAAACGATTCTTTAACAGTTGTTCTGTCCTATTTATGTTTAGCATCTCATGGCATTTGGAACTTAAAAGAAAAAAGTCCAGTGATTTGTTTCTCTCATATCCCTAACCTACAGCCCAGAATTATTTGGGTATCATCCTTATGCCTTTCCCACACAGGGGGGTTACATGTTTGTCTGAATCTCTCGATGTGCCAGTGGATTTACATGAGAGGCTGCCTATTTTTGTTAGCATTTAGCCGTTTTGTTCACATGTTCCTTCAGAGAAACTCTCAGATGCATGGCATCTGGTCCTGAGACTTGTTGCTCTTCAATTTGTGAATTTGCTGCCTCACTTCCAGTCATTAAAACTCATCTCTATCTACTCAGCAAAGACAGATGAGAGTTTACTTCCACATATTAGAACATGTAGAACTGAGGCAACCAGAATGTGCAGCTTTTCTAAAGCAGAGACCTGGCAGGCAGCTCTGCTTCCTCACAGCCCTGTCAAGGTGCACATCAATGTTAAAGTGGCTGCTCCTGCTTTTCATGTTCTTTTCATGTTCTTCAGCTGTGAGGCTGAGCATCTCTGCCCATACCTGGGCTGCTTTCCAACAGCAGTTGGCTGAGAGAAGGCTGGAAGTCTGGAGGAACTAGCCTAAATTAGATTTAGATTAATTTAATTATTTTTTAATATTTTAAATTTATTATTAAATTAATTCATTAAATTCATTAAATTAATTAAGATTTAGATTAACCCTAGATTAATAGGAAGAGACAAGAGGTAGCAGGATGGAAAGAGTGGGTGGAAAAACCCCACACTCGGTCATCTCTTCCACCTTTCCTGGTCACTGACATCCCCACCATGGACTTCCAAGAATTGCAGAGAGGAGTAGCTCTGGGTTGGGCAGCAAGTGTGTTTAAGATCCTGGGTGGTGGCTGGGCAAGAGAGTGGTGCCTTCTCCATCTCTAAACCCAGAGGTGAGCCACTAACTCCCCTTCCTGGTGTGTGAGGTAAGAGACCTAGCTGGACTTAGAAGAGTCCAGCTGCCATTCTCCTTCTTTCGTTTGGCATCGCCAGGCAGGCTGGAGGGGAAGAAGCAAACGTGGTGGTGGTAGGCTGGGTGCTGAAGCCTTTTCCTTTCTCTCTCTCTCTGCCTTGAAATGTTGCAGATGCTTCTGCCCATGTGTAGAGCACCTATGGGCTCCTCCAAAGCCACCATACCATAAACCTGCCTATCCTTCCCTTCCCTTCCCTTTGGTTAGCCTGACTGGGGAATTCTGGGAGTTGAAGTCCACACACCTTAAAGTTGGTGAGGTTGAGAAACACTGGTCCAGAACAAGAAAACTTGTCCACCCAGTGCTTGTATACAAAAGGCTGTGCTCCTCAGCTTTGCCTGCTCAAGCCTGCTGATCAAGACCTTTTTCCTGGTTTATGGGAGATCAAATATAGTAAGCCTAGTAAAAAGGGAGTGGTGGAAAGTGCACCAATAGTATGCCTTTAAAAGAAACGTAAACACATTGTTTAGCTGTAGAATAATATTTGAAATACTGTTTCTTAGCTCTGCTCTGGAGCTTTTGGCCTGATTTTCTGTCATTTATACAACAGCGATTATATAGTGTGCAGGTTAGTTTGTGGGGAAAAATAGCAAATCTTTTATGGATAGCACATGAAATATATTGTGGAATTAGCATTTGTAGATTCTGTGTCATTCAACCTATTCACACAATATAAATATTTGACAAGAGGACATTTGCCATCAGATGCCTTATGCATTGGGCATCAACACATACCAAATAAGCGGGATGTCCAGTGGGGACATGGTGGACTGAGCAGCTGCGCCCGCAGGCTTAGTGGGTGGAACTGACAACGTGGCAATTTTTGGGGGGTTCAGGCAGGTTTTCCTGAAGCCCAGGAGTGTTCTCTGGATAAAGAAAAACACCTGGAATCACCCCATCTGTCCTCCGGACAGCTGCTTAGAGCCAGAAGATTGCAAACAGCATTTTGCGTTCGACTGGGAAGAGCTAGCTGAGAGGCTGGGACGTTATCATTTTCCAAGCCATGCTGTAACCTTAAAGGGACACTAAAGCGGCCACCCCATTTCTAAATCACCAAATTCATATATATATATTTAAGTATACGTATCCTAAGAGAGGCTTTCTACAGCAAGGAGAAGCTGGCTCTCTTGGTGCTTATCGTTATTTTGGGGGTTATTTTTTTAAAAATTCTTTTTTAAGTTTTGGAATTCATTTTCCTTCCAAATATAAAGGAGAATTGAGAGTAAACAATTGTCTTCCTGTTATTATTTTGGTATTAAATTTGAAGATACCAGCATTTTCCTACACATTGAATTGGCTGATTTAAACCTTCACCTTTCTGTTTCTACTTTTCCTTGGGAACTGTCTGCCTATCTCACTTTCACTCTGTGTAAACATACTTTGGAACTTTTCCATATCTTCAACTTTCGCTGGTTAAGCTCCCAGAGGGCACCATAATCTACTGCGTGAGACATGGAGGATTTTAAACAGATCTTTTCTTACTCCTATCAAGTTTTTATACAAGACATTCAGGATGTTGTGGAAAATATGAGCTCTAAAATGTGTCATCTGGTTGGGGATGTAGTGGATGAAACGGAGGATTTCAACAGTGACAGAATTTTTTCTTCTAAGAATGAGATTGGGATTTCTGTTGAGATGCTGGATGAAGACTGGATAGTGGAGTTGGAGAAATCTAAGGGAGTGATCTGCAAGCCATAAGTAAAATCAGTCTCCTGGTGGAATGCCATGAAAAGAACCTGGAATTTTTGAGGGGGGTAGTTGAGCTGTTTGATTTTTTCAAGAGAAAAGCTCTGTACACATTGTGGGGATATGTAAATACTTTGGTTTATTTTGAAGTGGGATAAGGGTTAAAGAATGTTTATCTGGATCGTTTTTAGGGTTTGACTGATGTTATTTGTTTTTAAGGATATGGATTAAGATTATTAGGGTATATTAAAAATGTTTATTTGGATGGTTTTAAGAATTTGATTTAAGGCAATTGTTTTGAATTGCTTTTCCTTTTTGGGTTTATTAAGATTAAGATTATTGAAACTGTTGTATTATTTAGCATAATGGCAAACAATTTATGTGCTTTTTAGTTTGATTTTTATTATAGTAGACAGAAATGTATAGAATAGTAGTAGGAAGGAAATAATTAAATGTCATGTTCATCGTTTCAATGTTAAAGGTGCATCGTAACGTTTCGCATGTCATTTGGCTGATGTGTGTTTCGGTTGGGAGGGGAGGAGGACTCTGTCTCCTGAGATGTTATCTGTATTCAGCTGGATTGGAATGTGTTTGGGTTATTTCGTGTGTTCAAGGTTTTCTTCCCAGGACATCAGCAGAAATTGTCACCAGCACCTGCGGTGGGGAATTTGAAACGGTTTGGGCGAGGGGAGGGATTACGTTCGCACCGAGGGTTTTTAGTTTGTATTTGGCACACTTTTGCTCATTCTCAGCTTTCTCTGTATTTGCATACTATTCTTTAATAAATCAGATATCATTAAGCCTCTACTTGTGAGTCTGGTTTTGTTAGGGTAGGCAATCATTACATTAGATAAGGGTTATTTTGGGGGGGAAGTTGATTAGGAGGTTTATATTGATTTTTCTTTATTTTAATGTAAGGGGAGGGAGTAACTATACTTAGTGATTTTTATAATGTGCTAAAGGGTAATGATTTATAGAAATAATGTGATTTTGGTTTAATATAGAGTAAGAGATTGATTATGAAAATTTTTTGTACATCCTTGCTGTTAGAAGTCAGAAGTCACATCTTTTTGTAATGTTGAAAAAATTCTTTTCTCTTGTGTTTTCACACTTTTTTATTTTTGTAGCTTTTTGTTTTTTTTTGTAGCTTTTATCTTTCTCTTGAAACTTAATAAAACTCATAATAATAATAATTAATAATAATAAACCATACCAAAGAAGCATAATGCCTATCAAATGCATTCAAAAATATCACAGAAAGTATTCTTTTTTCCTGACAAACTCTGAAACATTTCTAACGGGAGGCCTACTATGAAAAATGGAAGGATGAATGATTCCAGATCATAGGCAACACTTTTATGATGAGGCAGTCAGAGAACAATGAGACTTAGATCATTTACATATTTATAAATGGTAAGTAGGACCCCTGGACACAAGTTGGTAAAACATACTGTCCATCTCTGAATGCTACACACCTTTCTCTTTCTTCATGAACTTCATTGGTTTAAGATACAGAATGTTCTAGATGGATTAGCAAAAGTAGTGGAAATGTATTTGATTTTAGGCCAAGTAGCTGGAGACAACCTAATGCAGTTTTTTCTAGCATAGGTAGGCTTTGCCACCTTGAATTCCCTAGCTGATAAGGTCACTGCTGAAAATCTGGGGACCAAGTCCACACATCTTAAGGGCATGAAGGGAGAACACTGAGCTTGTAAGTAGTTTAGTCCAATCTTAAGGAGAGCTTTTCTGACATCTTTTGTAAACTTCAAGCATGACTGAGAGAAGGAATTAGTGAGCACAGGAACAAAGGGGATTTCTTGTTAGGGACTACAGCAATTTAAAGTTGATCTTCCTTGTTTCATTACACTGGTGTAGGGACAAAGTGACAAATTCCTGACAAGTGAGTGGAAAGGCCTATGATGTGAACAATGGGACTTAATTTTATCTTAATGAAAAAATATACATATAAAACTATCCATTAAATATAAAACAGCAAAGTAATTTGCAAATTTTCCTACAGCATAATAAATTAAGCATGGAGAGCACTAGGAATGCAATTTGCAGTCATTTATAATGCAGTATTTTATGTTAATAATTCAAAATCACATGCTATTTGGAGATACTTCTAATTAATTTATTTATGAAATAGTGAACTGTGACTGTTTTGGTTCCATTTAGCTAAACATTTCAACAGAATGTGCGTGTTGTTGATTTGTGTTTGCTTGATGGCACCAGCAAGCATCAAATGTACAACAGGGGAAGTTGTGGGTAGTGAAGTTTTTTTTTTTTTTTAAGTAAGCACACTATTAGAGTATACTGATAGTGCAAAAAGTATATGGGATGGAAAAAAGAAACCTCTGAGAATTTGTTTGGAATAATTGGAAGCCGGAAACTTTTGTGAATGAATAATTAACTGGGAGAAAAGTTCAGAGCCTTGATAAAGGCTCTCTCAAATATAAGTACTTTTTGCATGACATTCCTCCAGAACTATTCAGTCATGGCATGTATAATAGGCAGGTTTGGCTTCTTATTTCCAATTAGTTTCTGTTTCACACAACCACCAAACTAAATATTTGTTAGGTTCCTTAGGAAGAGAAAATTTAGGATCATATTTTATTTTGTGTGTACATGCACACACACACAGGAGCCAGTGTGATGTAGTGGTGAGGTTGTTAAACTAGGAGTGGGGATACCCAGGTTCTAATCCTCCCTCAGGCATGGAACCCAGCTGAGTGACTTTGGGCTAGTCACTTCTCTCAGTCCTAGACTGAGAAGTTAAAAAACCTTTTACCTACTAACCCATCTGACCAGTGTTGCAGACTAGAGCTCATAACGTTTCAGTGAAGAGGCAGTGGGTTGATTTGGGGTAATGATGATGATATTTCAGCTTATCCTAGGTTATATATGTTATCTTCAGCAAATACATATAAGAGTTTTGTTTAGTTGCATGCCCATTTCTCCTTTGATTTCAATAGAAGGAATGTTTAAGAAAATAGATTTAATTTGTGCAATGGGCAATGTTCCCAAGGTTGATTATGTGCCATCAAGTCATTGTTGACTCTTAGTGACCACATAGATAGATTCTGTCCATGATGATCTGTCCCTAACCTGATCCTTCAGCTTTTCCAGCTGTACACTCTTCACTACTGTAACTGAGTCTATCAACCTTGCTGCCGATCATCCTCTTCTGTTTCCTTCCACCTTTCCCAGCATTAGAACCTTCTCTAGGGAGCTAGGCTTTGCATAATGTGTCCAAAGTAGGACAATTTGAGCCTGGTCAATGTGCCTCAAGTGAGAACTCTGGGACGATGTATTCAATGATCCCTTTGTTTGTTTGCTTGGCTGTCCATGGTATTCCCAGGAATCTTCACCAACACTAAAGTTCAAAATTGTCAGTACTGTTCCTATCGTGCTTTTTCAAAGTCCAACTTTTGCTTCCATACAGTGTCACAGAGAATGCCATGGCTTGCATAATTCTGATCTTTGTAGGTATAGACACATCATGGCATTTTAATTTCTTTTCCCAAGCCTTCATGACTGCGTTATCAAGTGGTAGTCTGTGGCGTATTTCTTGGCTGCTGGTTTCTTTACTGTTGATGGTTGATCCTAAAAGGCAGAAGCTATTCACCACTTTGATATCTTCTTTGTCAGTTATAAGGCTGGTTGTTCTATCTGTTGTCATTAGTTTGGTCTTCTGATTGTACAAAATATGAGAAAATCAGCACATATGAGTGCACAACTTGACTAACCATCTACTAGTGATATGTATGAAGCGAGAAACCTTTTTGTTTCAAGTGTAAAACAAAACAGACCCATATGAAACTTTCTGTTGGAATGATTTGAGTTGTATTATTCCAAGAGAACAGAAGCTGAAATGTTTCAAAGGTTCTAACCATGTAAAACAATGGCAAATTGGAGCAAGACTTTTTCTTCCTTGCTGTTTACTCCAGGGCCACAAGAGACAGTGGGGCAGTTGTCCATGTTGACAGCTCCTGGCCATCCTTCCTATAGACAAATTGACCAAGAAGACTGGTTTAATGAGTGAATCTTGCTTAAAAATCCTATGTTGTTTATTCGTTTAGTCGCTTCCGACTCTTTGTGACTTCATGGACCAGCCCATGCCAGAGCTTCCTGTCGGTCATCAACACCCCCAGCTCCCCCAGGGACGAGTCCGTCACCTCTAGAATATCATCCATCCACATTGCCCTTGGTTGGCCCCTCTTCCTTTTGCCTTCCACTCTCCCTAGCATCAGCATCTTCTCCAGGGTATCCTGTCTTCCCATTATGTGGCCAAAGTACTTCAGTTTTGCCTTTTACTACCATTCCCTCAAGTGAGCAGTCTGGCTTTATTTCCTGGAGGATGGACTGGCTTGATCTTCTTGCAGTCCAAGGTACTCTCAGAATCTTCCTGCAACACCACAGTTCCAAAGCATCTATCTTCCTTCTCTCAGCCTTCCTTATGGTCCAGCTCTCGCAGCCATATGTTACTACGGGGGACACCATTGCTTTAACTATGCGGACCTTTGTTGTCACTCTGATGTCTCTGCTCTTAACTATTTTATCGAGATTTGTCATTGCTCTTCTCCCAAGGATTAAGCGTCTTCTGATTTCCTGACTGCAGTCAGCATCTGCAGTAATCTTCGCACCTAGAAATACAAAGTCTTTCACTGCCTCTACGTTTTCTCCCTCTATTTGCCAGTTATCAATCAAGCTGGTTGCCACAATCTTGGTTTTTTTGAGGTTTAGCTGCAAGCCAGCTTTTGCACTTTCTTCTTTCACCTTCATCATAAGGCTCCTCAGTTCCTCTTCGCTTTCAGCCATCAAAGTGGTATCATTTGCATATCTGAGATTGTTAATGTTTCTTCCAGCAATTTTAACTCCAGCCTTGGATTCCTCAAGCCCAGCATGTCGCATGATGTGTTCTGCATACAAGTTGAATAGGTAGGGTGAGAGTATACAGCCCTGCCGTACTCCTTTCCCAATCTTAAACCAGTCCGTTCTTCTGTGGTCTGTGTTGAGGTTTTCCTACTAACAGATTAAGACTGCTATATGTGCCTAATCATTTTGGCTAGATTGTCTCCTCTCACGTGCTTCATGCAAATCACCTGGGGCGGGGAGGAAACCTGCCCGGACTTGTTCTCACTTCCTCTTTTCTCTCTGCCGGCAATGTAGCCGAGCAAGGCTTGCTCCAAAGGGAGCTAAGTCCTTTAAATATGTTTTGTTTTTGTTTTGCTTTCTGTAAATAAATTATTTTTATAGAAATGCTTGGTATGTGACTTTTTTGACTTCTCCTGGGCTAAAGTCTTTCCCAGCATCTGCCAACAGGTTATGGGCCCAGTAAACAACGCAGTAAAACCCAGAGAGAAAAGAGAGATCAGCTCCACACCTCATGCACAATTTAAAGGCAGGTAGCAAAGACCTGTGAAGATTTTCTTTGGAGCCACCTGGAGATTTTCCAGCAACTGCCGGTCTACAGGACTTAGAAGCTAGCTGAGGTGACTTGCAAAAGAAGGAAGAAGCCATGGCTACCTCCCAGCCCTCAGCGATGCCTCTGGAGCGCCTATCAGAGACCAACTATTTGAATTGGGCCCTGAAGATGGAAATGTATCTTCGCAGAGAGGATCTTTGGCTGCCAATTGGTGAGCAAACCCCCCAAAATCCCAGTGCTGAATGCCTGAGACAGGATGAGCGGGCTAGAGTCACCATTATCTTGGGAGTTGAGGACAATCAGCTAGTCCACGTGTGAGGCATGCAGTCTGCAAAGCAACTTTGGGACGCTTTGAGAGACTTATATGTAAAGGCAACAGCAGGGAGTAAAGTTACTCTGACAAAAAAGCTGTACAGAGCCTACCTTGCAGAAGGAGAAAGCCTTCCTGAGCACCTGCATTTTATTCAGCAGCTGTTTGTTGAGTTGCAGGAGAGAGGAATGGAATTTACACCTCTCACAAAATCCTATATCCTCCTGTCCTCACTAAATGAAACGTGGGACACGCTGATTTGTACCCTGGAGGCTATGCCTGAAGCAGACCTCACCCCATCGTATGTTACACAGCGCTTACTCGCTGAATGGGAGAAGAGAGAGGAAAGATCCCCCCCCCCATCTCTTCTGGAAAGCTGCAAGACCAGAAAATGAGGGAAAAGAAGGGAAAGGAACCTGAGGCCACAGCGCTAGCCAGCCAGCGATGCTTCACTTGTGGTTCAGCTGGACATTTGCAAAGAGACTGTGCCATGAGACCCAAGAGTAGAAAGACAGAGCAGAAGAACACAAGGGCAACACAGAAGAAGGCTCTTCAGACAACCCAGATTGCACAGGTTGCTGAGAAGGGTAATTCTGATGTATGGGTGTTAGATTCTGGGGCCAGTTGTCATTTATGTAATTGTAAAAGCTCTTTTGTGTCACTGTCTAAAACTGAAAGACAAAGTATATCTTTGGCTGATGGGTCTGTGACCAAAATTATGGGACAAGGTGACTTGTATTTATCCTGCTTAGGAGAAACTGTAAAAGGTGTGTTGTATGTGCCAAATTTACAATCAAACCTTTTATCTGTGGCACAATTGGCTGCAACAGGGTATATCATAACATTTAAGAAAAATGGTTGTGAGATACGAAAAAATGGGAAATTGTGTGCTACTGGTATGTTAAAAGACTCCTTGTACATTGTGCAAAATGCAAGGAAGCCAAGCTGCAAGGCTGCAGTTGGCAACACTCCATATCATGACCAATGTGTACACCTGATGCACAGGAGATTTGGTCATGCTAATTTCAAGTATATAGCACAAATGCCACAGCCGTGTGCTGACCTAAAGATAAAACCCTGTGATAAATACTTAGACTGTGTAGTTTGCAAAGAATGCAAAACACTAAAAGCTCCTGTGAGTAAGCACAGTGGCAGAGTTACAACTAGACCTTTGGAAATTGTACACTCTGACATTATTGGTCCTTTTGCTCCAAGTCTTGGACAAGCAAGGTATGCAATGACCCTCATTGATGATTTCTCAAGATACACATTTATCTACATCTTGAAACATAAAGATGAGGCATTTGAGAAATTTAAAAGTTTTGTGACATGGGCAAATGGAAAATTCCCTAGGCCTGTATCTGCACTCCAATGTGATAGAGGAGGAGAATACCTTTCTCACAAATTCAGAAGGTTCCTAGTGGAAAAAGGGATAGAACAAATTCTTTCTAACCCGTACACCCCTCAGCAAAATGGTGTTGCTGAAAGAAAGGGCGGAACCTTGCAAAATGCAATGGAATGCATGTTAAAAGATTCACGATTATGTTTTAAGTTCTGGGGAGAGGCAATATCGACTGCCACTTATGTTCAGAACAGGTTGTATAACTCTATGATTCAGGACACTCCATTCCATTTGTTTTATGGTGTGAAACCAAAGGTAAACCATCTTAGAGTGTTTGGTAGCACTGCATGGGTTCACATTCCGAAACAGCAGAGAAGGAAAGGAGGCCCCACAACTAAGAAAGCCATCTTTGTTGGCTATGAACAAAGCCAGAGGAGCTACAGGTTCATAATGGGAGAGAAATTAATAATTAGCAAAAGCGCTTCTTTTGCTGAACAAAACTGGGGGAGATTAAATTCCAGCTCTCCAGTTGATCTGACCACCACAAGAGAACAGCAAGGACTTGCTGATGGTGATCTTTTGCCTGATGAGGACATTAAACCAGAAAAGCAAACTGAAGATCTGTCTGATGAGACAGATGCTTCTCAGGAAAGTGATAGGAGTCAAAATTCAAGCCCTGTATTACCTCGTAGATCTCAGAGGAGTAATAAAGGCGTTCCTCCATCACGTTTTCAGGCTGAAACAGTAAAGGCTTTTTACATATTCACAGAACCTGAGTCTTTAGAACAAGTGAATGCTTTACCACCTGAGATTGCACAAAATTGGCATTCTGCCATGCAACAGGAATTAGCATCCTTGAAAGAAAATAAAACATGGAAACTGGTAAATCTACCTCCCAATGAACGCTGTCTGGGTTGTAGATGGGTTTTCAAACTGAAAAGGGATGCTGATGGCAAAATCCAAAAATATAAAGCAAGGTTGGTTGCAAAAGGGTTCACTCAAAGGAAAGATTTAGACTTTGACAAGACTTTTGCACCAGTTACTAAAGGTGAATCAATTAGATTACTGTTAAAAGTTGCTGCACTCAAGGGAATGTCAGTTAACCACTATGACATTCAAACTGCATTTCTCTATGGTGATTTAGACCACAGATTATACATGCAGCAACCCCCTGGCTATGAAAAAGGGGAGAATCTAGTCTGTGAACTGCAGAAGTCAATCTATGGGTTAAAACAAGCTGCTAGATCCTGGAACCAAAAAGTAGATGAAAAACTGCAGAATTTTGGTTTTGAAAAAGGAAAAGCAGATCCCTGTGTATATATGAAGAAGGACAAACAAGGCTGTATGTATCTGTGCATTTATGTTGATGATTTGCTGCTGTTCACATCAACAGAAAAACAAAGGCTTGATTTTGAAGCCTGCATGAAAAGCCATTTCATATTAAAAAGCCTTGGAGTTGTGACCAATTACCTAGGTTTGGAAGTACACAGAGACAAGGATGGTAGCTTTCTGTTAAACCAACGTAGTAAAATTCAAAAGCTCCTAGAATATGCAAGACTGTAAACCAGTCTCTACTCCGATGATAATAGATTTTCAGAAAGATATAGGAGAAACTCAATTAACTGAGGCAGAGAACTATAGATCTGCAATTGGAAGTTTACTGTACATTACAAATCACTCTCGCCCAGATATCTCAAATTCTGTGGCCATTTTAAGTAGACAGGTAGAGAAGCCTACATCTACTGGAAAAGCAGCATTGAAGATGTTAATGAGGTATTTGCAAGGAACAAAGAATTATTGCCTGAAGCTAAATGCCTCTGGAACTGAGAAATTGCAGGCTTTTGCCGATTCTGACTGGGGAGCAGATGTCAGTGACAGAAAATCCACTTCTGGGATTTTAATTCAATTTGCTGGATCTAGCTTAGGCTGGCATTCTAGAAAACAAACACTTGTTGCTCTTTCCACTGAAGAAGCAGAGTTTTATTCTCTAACACAAACCTGTAATGAGGTTACATGGTTTAAACATTTGTTAAAAGACATAGGCATGGAAGTGAACCAGCCTATAACTGTTTATGAGGATAATCAAGCTTGCATTGCTATGGCAAAATCTGAAGCCTGCAGAAGTAGAACAAAACATATCGATATTAGATATCAATATATCAAAGATATGATAAGCAAAGGAGAAATGTTGTTAAAATATTGTGAATCAAAAGACATGATTGCTGATATTTTAACCAAACCTCTTCCTGTACCAAGACACAAAGAGTTGTCAGAGAAGATTGGTTTGCAACTTAATCTATAGTGTAAAAAGGGGAGTGTTGAGGTTTTCCTACTAACAGATTAAGACTGCTATATGTGCCTAATCATTTTGGCTAGATTGTCTCCTCTCACGTGCTTCATGCAAATCACCTGGGGGGGGGGGAGGAAACCTGCCCGGACTTGTTCTCACTTCCTCTTTTCTCTCTGCTGGCAATGTAGCCGAGCAAGGCTTGCTCCAAAGGGAGCTAAGTCCTTTAAATATGTTTTGTTTTTGTTTTGCTTTCTGTAAATAAATTATTTTTATAGAAATGCTTGGTATGTGACTTTTTTGACCTCTCCTGGGCTAAAGGCTTTCCCAGCATCTGCCAACAGTCTGTTCTTACTGTTGCTACTTGGTCGTTATACAGATTCTTCAGGAGGCAGACAAGATGACTTGGTATCCCCATACCACTAAGAACTTGCCACAATTTGTTATGGTCCACACAGTCAAAGGCTTTAGAATAGTCAATAAAACAGAAATAGATGTTTTTCTGAAACTCCCTGGCTTTTTCCATTATCCAGTGGATATTGGCAATTTGGTCCCTAGTTCCTCTGCCTTTTCTAAAGCCAGCTTGTACATCTGGGAATTCTCGCTCCATGAATTGCTGAAGTCTACCTTGCATGATCTTGAGCATTACCTTACTGGCATGTGAAATGAGTGCCACTGTTCGATAGTTTGAACATTCTTTAGTGTTTCCCTTTTTTGGTATGGGGATATAAGTTGATTTTTTCCAATCTGATGGCCATTCTTGTGTTTTCCAAATTTGCTGGCATATAGCATGCATTACCTTGACAGCATCATCTTGCAAGATTTTGAACAGTTCAGCTGGGATGCCGTCATCTCCTGCTGCCTTGTTATTAGCAATGCTTCTTAAGGCCCATTCAACCTCACTCTTCAGGATGTCTGGCTCTAGTTCACTGACCACATCGTCAAAGCTATCCCCGATATTGTTATCCTTCCTATACAGGTCTTCCGTATATTCTTGCCACCTTTTCTTGATCTCTTCTTCTTCTGTTAGGTCCTTGCCATCTTTGTTTTTGATCATACCCATTTTGGCCTGGAATTTACCTCCAATGTTTCTAATTTTCTGGAAGAGGTCTCCTGTCCTTCCATACTATTGTCTTCTTCCACTTCCATGCATTGCTTGTTTAAAAATCATTCCTTATCTCTTCTGGCTAACCTCTGGAATTTTGCATTTAACTGGGCATATCTCCCCCTATCACTGTTGCCTTTTGCTTTTCTTCTTTCTTGGGCTACTTCTAGTGTCTCAGCAGACAGCCATTTTGCCTTCTTGGTTTTCTCTTTCTTTGGGATGTATTTTGTTGCCGCCTCCTGAACAATGTTGCGAACTTCTGTCCATAGTTCTTCCGGGACCCTATCTACTAAGTCCAGTCCCTTAAATCTATTCTTCACCTCCACTGCATATTCCTTAGGAATATTAGTGAGCTCATATCTAGCTGATCTGTAGGTCTTCCCTAATCTCTTTAGTCTGATCCTAAATTGTGCAATAAGAAGTTCGTGATCTGAACTACAGTAAGCTCCAGGTCTTGTTTTTACCGACTGTATAGATGTCTACCACCTTTGTCTGCAAAGGATGTAGTCAATCTGATTTTGGTGTTGTCCATCTGGTGAAGTCCATGTATAAAGCCGTCTCTTAGGTTGTTGGAAGAGAGTGTTTGTTATGCAGAGTGAGTTGTCTTGGCAAAATTCTATCAGCCTATGTCCTGCTTCGTTTTGTTCTCCCAGGCCATGCTTACCTGTAATTCCAGGTGTCATTTGACTAACCACCTTAGCATTCCAGTCTCCCGTGATGAAAATAACATCTCTTTTAGGCGTGTCATCCAGTAGGTGCTGCAGATCCTCATAGAACTGCTCTACTTCAGCTTCTTCAGCATCTGTGGTTGGGGCGTATATTTGGATCACTGTGATGTTAGATGGCTTGCCCTGAATTCGAATTGAGATCGTTCTATCATTTTTTGGATTGTATCCAAGCACTGCTTTAGCCACTTGACTATTAATTATGAAGGCTACTCCATTTCTTCTGTGGTCCTCTTGTCCACAGTAGCAGATCTGGTGGTCATTTGATGTGAAGTGGCCCATTCCAGTCCATTTCAGTTCGCTGACACCCAAAATGTCTATCTTTAATCTTGACATCTCACCAATAACCACATCCAATTTGCCCTGGCTCATAGATCTTACATTCCAGGTTCCAATGGTGTGTTGATCCTTAGAACATCGGATTCGCCGTTCACCACCAGCACCGTCGGCCGCTAGCCGTCCTTTCGGCTTTGAGCTAGCTGCGTCATCACCTCTGGGGCTAGTTGAACTCATCCTCTGTTCCTCCCCAGTAGCATTTTGACCATCTTCTGACCTGGGGGTCTCATCTTCCGATGGTATACTGACATATCTCTGGTTGTACCGATCCATTGAGTTTTCACGGCAAGAATACTGGGGTGGGTTGCCATTACCTTCCCCAGGGATCGCATTTAGTCTGACCTCTCTGTCATGACCTTCCCATCTTGGGTGGCCCTTCACGGTTTAGCTCATGGCATCACTGAGGTGCTCAAGCTCCAGCACCACGACAAGGTAACAATCCTTTGCTGAAGAAAAATCCTATAGGAAACATTTAATTCTAAAATCTAAAATTTTTAATTCTAAAAAGATTTAATTCAAAAATCCTATAGGAAACATTTAATTAATGAGGAGGCTTGCAAGGCTGTTTAGATTAGCTGTTATTCCCATTGCCTGTGCTGCAATTTTAACTGGACTTAGTAGGGCTCATTCTCAGATAAGATATCTGCTGCCTAAATCTGAAAGTGGGACCCAAACTATTCAGTTAGTTCAATAGGGGGGAAAAACAGAGAATGTTGCACACGAAATAGAGTTAAAACACTCTATTTGTTTTGAGTTTTAAAAAAAATCTTATTATATATTTTTGAAAGAATATAAGAAATAGATGATACAGATAAGATAGTCAGGGCCAAGCAGTGAAATACAGTCAGATAAGCAATAAATGTAAAATATCATTAAACTAATATATTTGAGTACATCTTAGCAAGCTTATAGTATTGTAAGATATTTTATATCCATTTTCTAATAAAACCCATGTGTGTTGAACTGTAACCTAAAAATACTCAGTGGGTTAACACAATTCAAGTCATTAAAGAAATTATCAATAGTAAATAATACATTGAATCTGTACTGTAAAGTATATATGAAATTGAGGTATGAAACACTAATTTTAAATCACAAAGTCCAAAATCTAGCGAGAACATTAAAAAAAATATCCTTTGCATCCCCAATAGGAAAGGTAAGCCTGTGTTCTCTACCACAGCAGCAATAGCTGTTGGATTGAACTTTGTATCATACCCAGAAAACTTTTAATTACTCCATTTTTTCATTTTATTTTCTATTGTGCATTTTCTTTTCTTTTTAAGAGGATTCCACAGGTGCTGCTGGATAATAATTTATTCCATCTTTTCTTTATGTTCCTCACTGAGGATTTAACATTTAAAGTGAAGTAAATTGTGTAGGTCCAGTGGGTTGTGATCATAATTTTTAGTGGTAATGACTTAAGAATAATCTCCTTTGATGTTCTATTCCCATGGATATACGAAGCAACCATATACACTGGGTGATGTTATAGTCTTGAGTATTTATACATTGTTGTGTTGTATTCTTTTGGGCTACATATTTCAGCAGCCCCAGAAAGCATAATTGCCATTGTTAATAGTTCTAATGTGAGGCAGTCAGAGATCACCAAGCTGGGGAGAATTATCTGTCAGCTGCACTCCAGTTGAGACAAAAATTACAGATGTTTTCTCCAACTTGGTGTCTTCCAGTTCTGTGGTATTAGAACTCCTAAAATTGTAACCCCAATATCTCTGCTTCAAGGAAGCCCAAAATGATTCTAAGCTGCTGTATTAGATAAACTGTTCTGAAACTTGCCTTTAACATGTCCTTCTGCCAAGATCATTTCATGCTGAACATTCAATTTGGGAAGTATCCTTATAACATGTCTGCTGATGAAATGATGGTGGCTGTAATTAAAAGCTCCTGTGTTATGACAGAGTGCTGGTGAGACTATTATTGCACCAAAATAGTAAGTTTAAACAATTGCCCTACATTACTGGGGAGAGATGTATTCTAATGACTTTATTCATCACATAAATGAAGCACTTTAAAACAGTAATGGGCAATGCAGTAGCAGCTGAGAGCATTCTTCATTCTTCAGAATCTTGAAAGAACTACTTAAGGTTATACTTTATGAAAATGGCTACTGCTAACAGTGTGAAAAAGGATTTTCAGTTACAGTAAATAATGTCATTTCTGTTTTTGCTTTGGAATGCCTTGATAAATAGTCTTGCCTCTTTTGGAAGAGGCTGTGATATATCAATACACTTTGTCTGTTGACCCAGGAGGGCACAGTTGATGATACTTAGAATATTACAAATCCTCTGCCATATGCATATTGTCTAGCCTGGACTTCAACCTTATCACTTTTGAACAGATTGTTTTAGACACCAGATCTCAAGGGCAGAGAATTTGCAATGCATATAAGTTTCCTTGCTCATTTAATACAAAGGAGTCCTCAACATTGACCTTGTCTCTGGAATCCAGCTTGGCAGGGATATAACACAGTGAAGACCTGCAAAATCCCTTTTTAACAAGGGCACCTGAACACAAAGGCCAAATCCAAATGAATGAAAATGTAAAGGTATCTAGTAGGTTTGCTGCTGTTGAACAGGAAAAAAAGAGAATTCTGGAGTGGAAGTACCAGATTTACCACAATAGACAATCGACAACAATAAAATATGGTATATACTGGAGATTTACCATGGTGTAGCTTTGCAACTAAAATATGCGTCTATCCAAAAATGGTATTTCCTTCAAGGAATGTTTTTATTATTATTAGACCAGTGTTTCTCTTTTTTTAAATAAGAATTTTATTACGTTTCAAACAAAGATAAAAGCTACAGAAAAAGGAAAAAACTACAAAGAAAAAGAAAAAAGAGAAACTAAAAAAGTGAAAACACAAGAGAAAAAATTTTTAGAGTTACAAAAAGAGGTGACTTCCGACTTTTAACAGCAAGGATATACAAAAAAATTCCATAATTAATCCCTTACTCTATATTAAACCAAAATCACATTAGTTCTATAAATCATTCCACTGGTACATTATAAAAATCACTAAATAGAGTTGCTCTATCCCCTTATATTAAAGAAGTGTGTGTGTGTGTGCGTGTACTGTGTGTGTTTGTGTATATATACATATACACAGAGAGAGAGAGAGACAGAGAGTTGACCTCCTAATCAACTACCCCCTCAAGGATAACATTTATTTAATTATTTCCTTCCTACTACTATTCTACACATTCTGTCTACTATAATAAACTAAAAAGCATATAAATTCTCTACCATTATACTTGATAATACAACCATTTTCATAATCTTAATCATATTAAACCCCAAACCAAATATTTTTATACCTTAGTAATCTTAATCCAAATCATTCACTTAGTAATCATTAAAGATAAATGAAATCAGCCAAACCCTAAAAGCAATCCAGATAGATATTCTTAAACCTTTATCCAACTTCAAAATAGACCAAAACATTTACATGTCCCCACAATGTGCACGGAGCCTTTTTCTTACAGAAATCAAACAGCCCAACTGCCCCCCTCAAAAACTCCAACTGCTCTTCAGGAAACCTCCCATACATAATAATCCCTTCTCTTCCACGGCATTCTACCAGTAGATCAATTTCACTTATGGCTTGCAACTCGATCTCTCCCTTTGATTTCTTCAACTCAACTATCCAATCTTCATCCAGCATTTCAACAGAGATCGAAGAGACATTTCTGTCACTGTTAAATTCTTCAATTTCATCCAGGACATCCCCATCCAAGTGACACATTTTAAAGCTCATATTTTCCACAATGTCCTGAATGCCTTGCATAAAAACTTGGTAAGAATCAGAAAGAATCTGTTTGAAATCTCAGTGGAAGTCAGAGAAAGTTTGTTTAAGATCCTCCATGCCTCAAGCAGTAGATTATGGTGCCCCCAGAAGCTTAACCAGCAAAAGTCTAGGATATGAAGGAGTTACAGAATATGTTTACACAAGTGAAAGTGATAAGCAGACAGTTCCCCAGGGAAAGTAGAAGCAGAAAACTGAAAGTTCACAACAGCCGATTCAATGTGTAGGAAAATGCTAATATATTCAAATTTAGTACAGAAATAATAAACAGGGAGACAGTTATTTACACTCAATCCTTCTTAATATTTGGATGGAAAACGAGCCAAAACTTAAGAATTTTTTAAAAAAAAATTAGTTCCAGAAACAACAATAAGCACCAAAAGAACCGCTTCTCCTTGCTGTAGAAAGCCTCTCTTAGGGTACATATACTTAAATATATATATACATTGGGTGATTTAGATGTGGGGTGGCTGGTCATAATGTCTCTTTAAGGCTATAGCATGGTAGACCAGAATTCTGGGAGTTGAAGTTCACACACCTTAAAGTTGCCAAGGTTGAGAAACACTTTATTAGATTATAGTACAGGTACTAATGGAGGTGACCAAAAAACACTCCATAATACAAAAGACATCTCTCTGATTGTGTTTTGTAAGGTTAAATTACAAGCTTTGACATCATAGCAAACAAAATGAAGACAGGTGTTGAAAGCATGCTGTGGCAAAAAAAGATACAGTAAGTCTACAACCCTAAGCATATTTACCTGGAAGTTATAGCAGTTAAACTCCACAGGACTTACTTCTAAATAATCATGCCTTGAATTGCATTGCAAGTTATGAAATCCCCTTGAGCAGTCTTCTGCTTCAGGATATTGTTTCCTTTCCTTACCCAAGAACCATGGTGTGCATAATAAATGGAAGAGGGGAATTAAATCAATTAGATGAAAATTTGGGAACAAACTCAGTTGGCTGCAAACCTAGATGTCATTAAGATTTAAAGTGATATGTTCACTCGGTAAGAAACATACCAGTTAACCTAGTCCCATGTATAAAATTACTTGCAGCTGCATCTATTGCATATACCCCATTGAATCTATCTTGAAGTAATTTGTGGATAGGGTTGGAAGTGTAGAAAGTATTATTTTTAAAAAAAATCTAACTTGGTTTGCATGAAAATCCTGTTAGGGGAAAAAAATATGGAAAACTGAAAACTGTAAATGTTCCAACATTCCATTCCATTCCTGTTATAGAAGCCATTCATTTCCATATGAACATATAAGAATTCACAACAAAAGCCCAATAGCAATCTTCAAATTCATTTACTGCCTGTCAAAGACTTACTTCAGGATTGGCTTTAGGCTAAGGCTGAGTCAGCACTGTACTAGGGAGCCAAAGCTTAGGGGACAACAATACCCCCCCCCCCTCCAAATCATTCTAAAAATGCAAACAGGGGGAGGTGGCACCATCAGTCAACCGGGCTTAGGGACGCCATATAGCTTTGGCTTCTATAACAGGGCAGGAAGCATAGTCAACCAGTCCAAGGTGAAAAAACACAGAGAGTACTTATAGTAGAGAGTAACATAATCAATGTCCAGTCCACAGTTCCATTCAACAAGATCCGATATCAGCAGGCAAGCAAGTGTACATAGTCAGTAGGGCTGTGCACACTTGGAAAATGATTTGGAAGAAATACTCCACTCCTCTTGAAAAAGCAGTATCTCTCTAAGATTTATTAAAGGAACTCAACCTGATTTCAGGCTTCTGCATGAGCTTGCAAATGGTGGGGGGATGGGGGGGCAGCAGTTTTCTGTAGGCAAACTTGCCTCCCCTCTTTAGGATAGCAGGAAAGCACATCATTGCTGTCTGGATAAGTCCTCCACATTGCTTGTAGCTGCCATTCAGAGACTGCAATTCCTCCTTTCCAAAAATGTTTGCAAAACGTGCATGGGTTGGTAAAACTTTGGGACAGCTAAAGTCACACAAAGGGTAGCATCTTATCTCACAATCTGTTTTAATAGATTTTAGAACTTAATTTCTGGAGTAGTGATGTCAACTTGTATGTTCGTTTATCTGTTGATTAAATGCAGGGAGTGTGTGGAGGGAGGACAGAGTCAAAGCAGTAGATGAACCATGTGAATAAAGCTATTCAAGGTGGGGGTAAAAATAAGACACACACACACACACTGAGTGTGGGATAGGCAAGAAAGCCAAGAAGACTGTGGAACATAGCATTTTCACATAAAGAAATAGTTTGTGGGTTTTTTCGTTGTTGTTGTAAAGAGGATGATTAAGATTTACAGTTTACATTTTTGGGGGGTGCAATTATCCTACCTCAGTTGCAGAAACCCACATGATGACTAGAAGGCAGTCAAAAGTGACTTCCATCAGCTGGATTTTGGAACCCAGGTAGAAGAGCCTTAGAGAGAGGGGAGGAAAAACGGTTCTTAAGGTGTTCTGGTGGTATTTTGCTGCTCTGTGTGTACAAAGGATTTCTTGCAATTACAAACAATTTAATGCAATTACAAATGTTAATAAGCATAAATTGCAACACAGCTGCAAAAATATAGGTGTGATAAAAGTTGACAATATTGCCTTCAAACATCTCTACAGATTGGTTAATGAGGCTCAGCAGGGCACACAATTCTTCAGCTGCCATCCCAGTAAGGCTTTTAGACTAACTAGGGAAGACTGGAAGCAATCATTCCATTTTAGTCTGCTTTGGTCAGATCCTGCCTCAAGTTGCCTAAACAATAGGAAAACAATTTAATCCAAAAACCTCATTAGTTCTTAAATTACAGCTTGTACAACCAAAAATATTTTGGATTTATTGGACCCCATTGCATTTGTACAGAAAAGCACTTAACACAGATTATTTAGGATGTACTATTTAACCCTCCAAAGACTGGCAAAGATTGTCCCTTTGTTTTGGTTCTGTTTTTTAGTCAGTTATTAATCTGTAACAGGTATTTTGTAAGAGCTATTTTATTCTCATCTAATAGAATTATTGATGAACAGTGTTTTTAATCCAGATTACTGTTTTTATAATACCCAAATAATCCAAACAGAGAATGAATTTCAGCAACGAGTACGTCCAAAGAGTTCAGATGCATCAAAAGGCACTTCTATCATAGTTCAAAAACAATTCTAGACATATCCAGTGTCACATCATTAGCAGGTTTGGGAAGCAGAGCAATTCATTTCTAATTCTGCATCTATTTGTTTGAAACAAGAGCAAAGAGGATTATTCTCGGTGCAGCACTGCAGCTCTGCAGCTCTGCAGAGCTTGCCTGAAGGCTGTTTCCCCACTGGCAGGAACTTTTGCCTCGTTCCTCCTGCTGGCTCCTTCACTCAAGGCAAACATGAGGTTCTCTCCACAGCTTCGGCATCCTCTTTCTGTCTGTTGGCGTTGCTTGGAATGTCTCCCTGCCTCTGTTATGGCTGCTGTGAAAGTGCTTGGCTGCAAAAATGCAAACCTGCTATCATTTCACCCCCAAGAGGCTTTGAGATGCATCAGAGGAATGGTATCTATACAACCTATATCTTCCTTCTACACCAAAGATCCAAGAGCTTTTTGTTCTGCCAAGATCTCCAGTGACTCAGGGAATGAGATCCTGACTGGATGACTTTTTTTGCATTCTCATATTAGTCAGCTGGAGGAGAACTGCTTGACTCACGGTGTTCCCTGCATTTTTCCTCATTTCAAGATCTGAAAAAGAGGTGTATTATATTGTGATTGTGTTCTTTTTATATTGCAAGAATCATGACTGGGATTTGAATAAGCTCACCTAACAAATCCTCAGTTAAAAATTTCTCGGCTCTAACTTTTGGCCCCCAGAAAGAAAAGATAGATTCTTTGAGAGAATGGAAGCCCAAAAGAAAACCCAAGCATTTTATTTATTTATTTAACTAATTTATATGGCCGCCCAACTCACACACAGTGACTCTGGGTGGCTTACAAAATTAAAATCTACAATGTAAAAACCCATCAACCCCCCACATTTTGGTTTTGTACATATGGCACAATTTATGTATGGAAGTTTCCCAATGCCAGTCCTTCAGGAACACAAAGTTGCTGCTCCAGACTAGGCCGGGCTGAAGCCAGGGGAAGAGAGGTCATGCAGTTTGCTTAGGTATCTCAGTCTATACAAAGGGACTTATGTCATCAAGTACAATGTCATCACATAACCAATATCTGCACAGGCAGTTGGGTAATGAGGATGGCAACAGTATCAAAAAATTGGGCGGACAATATCCCCCCCCCCAAAAAAACTGACCTCTGTCATTTCTAAGGCAGAATATTTTCCCGTTTCTAGCCACCAAAAACTTCATACAATTTCTCTGTCATGTACCAAAAGGCTTTGAGAAAACATCAGTGTGAATTGGAGATGGTTAATCTTACACATTGAAAGGACAGGAGATTGCTGTATGACTGGGTTTTGCAGACCCAGCAACTTAAACTGGAAACCTGCTTAAGTTGGTATTTGAAATATTTTAACTATGGGGGATAGCTAGCACCATAAAGTGATTCTGAGGGGCCTATTACACTCAAGGACTGATTAAGATCTTTTCGCCATGTAAATTTTATTATATTTGTATTTTTACTGTATTTTGTATTGTAATGGTTTTGAATTTTAATCCTGTTTTATTGTAAGCCGGCCAGAGTCCCCCCCATAGGGGAGAGATGGGTGGTGAATAAATTTATTAAATAAATAAATAAATAAATATTGTTTTATTCCATTCACTTTGCAATGAAAAACTATTATTTATTTATTTATGATTGTACTTTGAGGAATTCTCACACTTTCCCCTCCCCATAATGTATGTAGTTAGACCTGGAAAAGCTAATGTTGACCTCAGATCTGGAAATGTAGGTTGAACCACCCCATTTCTAAATCACCCAATTTTTTTTTTTTTTTAAAGTTATGTACCCTAAGAGAAACTTTCTACAGCAAGGAGAAAAATTCTTTCTTGGTGCTTGTCATTATTTTTGGAATTAATTTTCAAAAATCTTTTAAAGCTTTGGCTTGTTTTCCCATTTGGATATTCACAAGGACTGAGAATAAATAATTGCTTCCTTGTTATTATTTTTGTATTAAATTTGAAGGATTTAATTTTTTCTTACACATTGAATCTGCTGTTTTGAATCTTCACTTTTCTGTTCACTTTCCATGGAGCTGCTTGTTAGCATACTTTCTCTTATGTCAACAACCTTTGGAGAGTCTCCATTAACTCATTAACTCCTATTCTCACTAATGCAAGTATCTAGGGGGCGCCATAATCTACTGCCTGAGACATGGAGGATTTCAAGGAGACTTTCTCAGAGTTCCATTATGAGCTTTGTTGTGAGTTTAAACAGATTTTTCATGATACTTGTCAAGCTATTTTGCAAGATATTTGGGACATTACAGAACATATCAGTTTTAAAATGCGTTATCTGGCTAAGGACGTCATGGAAGAAGATGAAGATTTTACCAAAGATAGAGTTGTTTCCACTAACAGTGAGTTTGAAGCTTTTGTTGAAATGCCAGGCAATGAATACATTTTGGTATTGAAGGGGTTAAAGAGACAGTCTGACTTGCAAATTACAAATGGGGTTGTTTTTTTGATGGAATGTTATGGGAAAGAAGAAACTCTGTTCTGTGGGAAGTTTTCTGCTGAGAA
Source organism: Candoia aspera (assembly GCF_035149785.1). Lineage (NCBI taxonomy): Eukaryota > Metazoa > Chordata > Lepidosauria > Squamata > Candoiidae > Candoia > Candoia aspera. The sequence goes on from NC_086155.1 coordinate 144,015,564, forward strand.
GTCTGAGTTTCTATGGGGGGGCAGTTGGGCTGTTTGATTTCTATATGAAAAATGCCTTGTGTGTAATAAGGAGATATATAAATGTTTTGGTATATTTTGAGGTGGAGTAAACATTAAGAATGTTTTTTTATTGATATTAAGGCTTGTATGATTCCATTTTTCTTTAATGATTTGGATTAAGATTTACTGGATTGCCTTTAAGGTTTGTTTGATTTTTAAGATTTATAAGATATAATAATAATTGCTTGGTTTTACGTTTAACGGGGTTAAGATCGTTGTAGTATTATTAATTATAAAAGTAGACAATTTAAATGTTTTTATAATTTGATTTCTATTATAGTGGACAGAAATATATAGAATAGTAGTAGGAAGGAAATAATTAAATAAATGTTTTTTTGGGGGGAGTTGATTTGAAGGTTTATATATATATTTTTCTTTTAATATAAGGGGAAGAAGCAATTGTGTTTAGTGATTTTTATAATGTGCTAATGGAATGATTTATAGAAATAATGTGATCATGGTTTAATATAGGGTACGGCATTGATTACGGAAACTGCGGTATATTTTTGTTGTTGAAAGTCGGAAGTCACCTCTTTATGTAATCTTCAAAATTCTTTTTTCTCATGTTTCACACATTTTTAGTTTTTTTCTTTTTGTAGGTTTTTCTTTTTTGTAGTTTTTATCTTTGTTTCAAACTTAATAAAATTCTTATTAAAAAAAAGGAAGTTGGAACATAAATAAAGCATATTTACATGACAAGCTAAACTAAGTCTGGTGATAACCTGATCCTACCATTACTACTACTTCAGAATAAGGCATATTTTTCTTTCTTTCAGACCAGAGATCTTTATAAAAGTTGTTTGGATACCTTAACACCAGCAATATAGTGATTTTTCATGTTTTCTACCTTTTAGATTCTCTCCTCAAACTATTTCTTTCCTCACTTTACTTTCTCACAGGACCCAAAAGGTGTCCTACCAGGGTGCCAAGGGGCTGTAAATTAGTCATCCTATTTTTTACTTTAAGAGGAGAATCCAGTAGGACAGAGTTTCTTTTAGAATCCCTTTCTTTTGCCTGCATTTGTCATTTTCCAGCCAGATTGGGTTGATTCTCCATCTTTCCCTTTGATAAATCCCTAACTTATTCCCACCAATTTATTTCCTAGTATGCATGAAAATAAGAGATTCCATGCATATGTAACCCTGGTCAGTAACCAATTTTCTAACAATGACTGTATTTTGAACTCAGTAAAAGCTGAGGACCAAGCACAGAAGGCCCTTTAACTGAAAAGCACCAGATGTTTTGGCAGAGGCTGTTATCATGAGCATCAGCTGGCCACTCCTATTAGCTTGTGACTTGGTCACATATGGAAGAATTAGAAATGAGGTGAACAAGGAGAGAACCCGTTGACTCTTCAGACTTTGGGGGGGAAGTCAAAGAGCTTTTGCTCTGATAAGTAGCTGTGGTGAACAGAGATTCAGGGACTATACCAGGAGCTCCAGGGGTCTATACCAGGGCTATAGTTGATTATTTCTAATATTGATGCATGGGGCATTCATAGTTTCTAATCCCTTATTTCTCTCAGAATGTATATTCCTTAATGATGCTATTTCAAGAGCAGGGGAGTACTTACAAGGAACTAGAGGTGGCTCTACTTTGAGTAAAAATGAGGCAAGTGGTTCAGACAGCAGATGCTAAAAGAGGCAATCACTTGTGGCCCCGGCTTTCCCATTCAGTTAGGAGACAGATGTGTGTATCATAAGGTCTGCTCTGATTTGGTCAGCCCCATGAGGTACAGCAGACCAGCAAACCAACTCCACATGAAGGCCAAAACCACTTGCATTGAGATTGGCCAAAATAACAGAATCTTGCAAGTCTGCCTGTGCTGTACCTCCTCTTTCTTCTTATACCCCAGGGAATCAGGGTGTCTGCATGAACCACTTCTGAACATTATTTTGTTTCCCTGGGCTTAAAAAATGCTGCAGTCCCCTTTGCCTAGGTAATAGTTCTTCTACCTTTCTCTCAAGATTAACCTTCCTGGCTCTCTACAGATTCCTAAACAGGCCTGTTATCCAAGTGCATCATGGGGCATGTTACCCTATCACTGATACTGAAATAAGATTCAGCTTTTATGTCAGTCAGCTTCTAGATATGGAACTGGAAAACGGCCTCTGCCGCAAACAGGCAGAATATCTTAGACAGCAAGGGAGGGGTCTTGTTTTGCCTTCCATGTTAATTAGAATATCACCTTCCTGTTCAATATATCCCTTTGCCCATTTTCAAAGAAGTGCCTTATGGAAGAAAGACAGACTACAAACTGTAAAACAAGCAAATCACTGAAAATCTTCTTTTTGAAACTGAGCCAGGTTGTAGATACAAGAGATGCCCATTTAAGGTTGTATGCCAAGAGTTTTAGAGATTTTTCCTCCTGGGAATTCATGAGTTTCTTTTCCCTACTGTAGACCAGCACTTACTTGTAGATGATGATAACAATTTATTTCAGTCTCCAGTTGTCCTTACCACAAGTTTTCCATGATCAGTTAGGTGCATGGGATAAAACAAATACAGACTTATCCTGTATGGGCCAAAATATATAAAACTATCAAGTAAAGCAATCAAATCCCACCATAAGGAAAGGTGTACAAAACAAAAAATATCAAAATCAAAATCAAAAGTGAATTGCTTATCCAGATGGCCAGTTAACTAACATAATTGTAATGTTAAATATCATCAAATGCACCATTTCTTTAGAAGCCCAAATCAACCAATATTATACTAAATTACCTTTCTTGCACATGCTTTCTTTTGAACTTCTGATCGTGTGTGTGTGTGTGTGTGTGTGTATAATCTTGCTACTAGTACACATTTCTACACATACAGTACAAAAATGTACATTATATACATATAAGTAGACATTTAAGAATGTCTAGATTCCTATATTTTGATGGGAAATGTCAGGGGGCATGTTATGGTTTGAACTGATATTCTCTCCACAAAAATAACGCAGTGTTGCACTTGTATTTCTTTTTGCATCTCTGTCTTGGTAACTGTCCTATCAAATCATAGAGGATTCTATCACAGTTCAGTGAGGGTGCAGTCTGCTTTATGTTATCTCAGCCACTCAGTTTGCTTAAAAATGCTGATGAATGCCAGTTTTTCCAGGCACAATTGTCTCCCTCCATTGTTCATATCTAGTGCATTTGTAAAGTTACAACCTTCACTTATTTATCTTGTTTTGGGAGGGGGACAGGGAGGATATCATACAATTTCCTTTCAACTGTAAAAAAGGCAGGCTATTTGGAAGGCAGAAACACAGTGCAAGGAATTTGCAGTTTTTTTAAAAGAAACATCATCATGCCAATTGTTGGGTAAGTTGGGTTTTGTTTGTTTATTTGTTTTTAGGACAAATACACCATCCTTTTAAAAAGAGGTGAAAGGCATCCCATTTTTAATCATGTTAACATGGCACATGGCGTGTTGGGCCAAATTTCAGTTCTGTTTATTATAGCTATTTTAGATCCCAAAGCATTCTGGTGTGTATATAATTCCTGAGAAAATTGTTCTTCTGGCAGATTAAGGAAACAATTTGCTTTTGCTTCAGGCCATTAACATTTTAATATAATGGTTGTCGGTGATAACAAATCATCTTTAGGCAACATTATCTATTATTAACCTTATTAAGTAACACATTTCTTTTTGCTGGCAAACTGATTTTTCAGCCTTAACAACAATGTTTCTCTTTTATTGTTTTATTCTTCTTTGCCTTGTCCTCCTCTTTCTCTTCTTCATCTTCCTCCTTGACTGTTTCACATTACATTCCTTTACTAAACTGTGCATCCAGGGTCTTTTTTTTTCTTTTTGGTGTTGTCCTAAATATATAATCTGTCAATAATTACTACTTCATAAAAATAATTTGCAAAAAGCAGTTTTGGAAAAAAAAAAGAGGATGTTATTATCTTTGTAGAATATTGAACATGTGCTTGCTCATCTTTGGCTATGTCCAGATGGACCTTTTAATATGCAACACCAACAGTTAATTGTGCAAATTTTGCCTCCAGATGATGCAGCCTTTATTTAGTGAATAGGCCATGTTTTACCTCCCTTCCATCTGTCTTTTCTGTTTGCTGGGATAATCCATTTAGGTAGAAATAGCAGAACTGAAGGTCTTTTGTTCTTGTGAATGTTGTATGATATAAAATTCTGTCTTGTTCTGAGAGGTTGGTTGCTACATCAGCAGTGACTGATATTGCTGCCCTTGGTTCAGTCTCTCCCATGCTGTTCCCTCTCACTGCCCAGCATATATACTACTGAAATGTCACAATGACCTCTGGGCACTTTTAAATCGTTTTGTTTCTTGTTCCAGAATTCCAGAATGCTTGGGAGATTTTGTGGGAGCTATAATGCAGGGCAATCTTGGAACAAGAATGCAAGAGGCATGCTTGTAAAAAGATTGGTATATGTCTTCCACACTTCTGCAGTTCAGGTAAAAGAACTTGTGCAAAAGTTAGGTGTGTGGACCTCTTGTGTAAGCTTTGCTGATATAATTATGCACTAGCCAAACTTATGCCAGGGAAAAAAGAAATGCAAAACCAACCAAAGAAACAAGGCATATTGTTCCTCTTGGGTTCTGGATTTCTATAAGTTCAATTGCAAACCAATTTTTTAAAAGGAAATGTGCAAGAAGTAAGTGTTCGTTAGTTTGCAAATCAGGGAGAAGAACACGGGACTGAAAATTAATCTTGAGCTGACAGAATAATCTTAAGAAGATAAGCAACCCACCATGATATGTATAAGGTACAGATGGAAATATAGTGACTCCTTTTCAATAAATAATGGAGCAGTAATGAAACATATAAATGGTTTTGTGGTTCTAACAGGAAGAAAGAACGAGAAAGTGATATTTTATCTATCTATCTATCTATCTATCTATCTATCTATCTATCTATCTATCTATCAAATTTCGCCACCATTCATCTCCCCCCGAGAGGGGGATTCTGTGAAAAACAGCTTGCCTCTGGACACAGTATTTAATTATCTTCTCCAAATTTAAAAACCAGCAACAGTGCATATAACAATAGAAATGCCATTTAATAAAACCACATGTGCTCGTCTTAAGTCCTCTACATACCTGTTGCATTCACGGTATTTGTCATACAGTTGAAAAACCTATAGTACTGGCAAGGCTCCAGGCATATATTCTGTAAAATGAGACAATTAGGGAAAATCTTATGTGTATAGATATTAAGTCACTGTACTAGCTACCTGTGTTATATCTGAGGTTATATCTGAGGCTATTTCCCCACTAGTGACTTATAGCATCTTTATAGTATCACCCAGCCATCGTTGAAGTGATACAAAGCCTGTTCTCATTACTGTTATTTTGGCACAATGATGGTTGGACAGCTCTAGAAAGTACTATAAATCACAAGTGGGGAAATGAACATAATGACCTCTTCCATACTGACACCTGCTTCCAGTTCCTTTTTCGCTGGGTATAATGTGCAAGGAGTAGTATATTAAGAGAAAACTTATGCTATGGAAATAATGGAGAAAATAGGACAAAAGAACAGCTTCCTTTGTGAGATATTCTTAGCACTAATGGAAAAATGCATCCTTTTGATAAGGAATAGGGCTTTTAGTGCTTTGTCATAATAACTCAATTAGCACACTCTTCCCCCGAAAGAGCTCTCTCTTCAAGTTCAGGCCACCTGCAGGAGGGACTGTCCTGCTACCTTTTCCCAGCCAGCTTTTCTATGGAAGCCTTACCTTTCACAGGTTCTAATTCATGGACAGCCATTATTGGCTTGGATATCTTGAGAATACAAAGGACTGAAATTTAGGAAGCTTATCAGGCCTAATACATCCAGCAAATGATCATCCTGACATAGACTTTTTGACATTTTTACTTCCTGATATTATTAGAGAACTCAAAAAGGCAGGAAAGGAAAAGTCAAAATTGACTATAATATATCTCAAGGAATTCCAGATTAGAGAATTGGCACCTTTATTTTGAAAGTTTGAATCTCAGCCTTTATATTAAATGTTTTAACATCAGAATTTGTTTGTGGAAAAAAATTGCATTATTCCCGAGATCTCTTTTCAAGGAGAGGATAACCTTGAAATTTAGAGATCACTGAGGAAGGCACTGACCTTATCCACTGAACTTGGAGTTTCTTTAATATCTTCTTCAAATGTTGCTGCCACTGTCTAATGCAGTGTTTGTCAACCTGAGCAACTTTAAGATGGGTGGACTACAACTCCCAGAATTCCCCCAGCCAACATGCTGGGTGGAAGAATTCTAGGAGTTGAAGTCCACCCATCTTAAAGTTGTTCAGGTTGAGAAACGCTGATCTAATGTTTTATAGAGGAGAGCAGTTGGTCTCAGCTTTTCATATATTTCGCTAACTGCTTTAGAGCCAATATGATAATGCTAAACTTACAATCCTCCAGGTCAGAACACATTCATGGATTTAAATCTGCAAGACTGTGTATTGATGAAAAATAACAGGCAGAACTAATAATCAATTGTGCACTGAAGAACAAACAAAAATCCAAGCATATGACCTAATTTCCCTCTATATAGTTATTCTTGTTGGAAAATCTCTGTGGGAAATTTCCAGTTTAGTTTGCACACAGCACATTCCCAATCAATCTCTAGATCTAGATCTCAGGAAGCACATGGACCACTCAGTTTAGCTAACAAAAATATAGCTTGAAGTATATTTATTAAACATCAGCACATATTAGAAAAAAAACAAAAAACAAAATAGTTAACAGGCAAAATGTGGCAAAAGCAATAAAGGCAGAAAGAGAGGGAGGCATGAACAATAGGTGAGAGATAAAAAGGTATTGTGGTTAATTTCAGCCATCTGATTAATACACACAAACACCAAAAAAGATACTTGAAGCAATAGTGTGGTAATTAGCATGGACAGTCCCAAAGGGAATGGCCTGTGGTTATTCCAGCTATAACCCTTTTATGTACATAATGTATTGCATCCAACACATTTAACTACATACCTTTATTTACTTTCTTTCCTGATTCTTCTCTAATTCTTTGCTCAATTCTTTGCTCAATTCTTTCTCAGCTTTTGTTTTTTACTTTTTCAGTAGTCCCTCCAAGCCTGTCACTTGTTCCAATTTTGTCCACTGTGCCATCTTCTCAGCTGTCAGTCATTTTTCCACTAATTCTTCTGTTTCAGCCATGTGATGTGACATTAGTTAGAACTTCATCTCCTTTGAGTGTTCCTATACAGAACAATTGTGAGGTTTATGATTCTATTATTAAAAAAAGAAGAGGGACATTATTAAATCAAGTCAAAAGCATTTAGGCTCCATCAATTTATTCAGTAACTCTATAAAAGGGAGTGTGTTTTCAGGAGGAGAATAGCATTAAGCAGTGTTAATTTCACAAAGGTCACTTTTATAGAGTTTACAGTTTAAGACAAAAAAGCCATAGTTGTTGAGGGTGGAAATGTGATACTAATGCTTGCTGAAAGATTCAGAGATGTAGTAAAACTTCCCCAGTTGTATTATTTCATATGATATGCCTGAATCCTTTGCAGAATTGTAACAGGAGTTCTTTAGCTGCTCCTGTAGCGTGAAAAGGAATTTTGACCATTATTTATTTATTTTATTTATCAAATTTATATAGCCATCCATCTCATGTAGGTGACTCATGTAGTATACTCATTAGTGTATTTATAAATAAAAAATAAATATATACTAATGAGTTTAATACATACTGTGTATACTACATACTGTGACATGTGGTAAAAGTCAGTTTGGTCAGATAATCTCCTTTGAAGATCGTAGGAATACTCTCTCTCTCTCTCTAAATATATATATATATATATATATACATACACACACACACACACACAGACATACATACATACATACAATATATATTGACTTCACCAGAATGTTTGAAAATTAGGCAAATTCTGCTAAACATGATATGACAATTAGGTGGATACTTGTTCAGTTGCTTCCACTTCTTTCTAATCTGATGGATGATAGTTCACCAGGATTGCCTGTCTGTAATGGCTTTTTTGAGTTCTTATAAGCTCATGTTTGTGAAATCAGTGATGGTATCAAACTATTTTGTCTTCTGCCACTCTCTTTTCCTGTTACTTTCAATTTTTGCAAACATCAGATCTTCTCTGAAGATTCTTGATTATGCTTTGTGTACCTAAAATATTTAAGTTTTAGTTTCACCATTAGTACTTTCAGTGAGCTGTCTGGTTTGAATTCATCTAGTATTGAATGATTTATTCTTCTTGTTGTCCAAGGCAGGCCTGCAACTAGGGACTCTGTCACCCGGGGCAAACATGGATTCTGTGCCCATTTTGGCGCCCCCCCCGGCGCTCATTTTGGCACCTCCCCAGTGCGGCACCCGGGGCACATGCCCAGCTTGCCCCCCACCTAGTTGTGGCCCTGGTCCAAGGTACTTTCAACAATGTTTCAATTCAAACAAAGACATTCATTTTTCTTTGTTCACTCTTTTTATTTTTCAGCTCTCAGCCATATGTTAAACAAGGAAGTCCATGGCTTTGACAATACATACCTTTTTTGTCAGTGTGATGCCTCTCCACTTCAATATTGTTAAAGTCTTTCTACAGAGTAGTAGGTGTCTCTGTATTTCATAGTAACATCACCATCTCTGTGGATTCTTAGCTGAGAAGATAAAATTGATTACAACTTCTTCACCTATTTATATTGGGTAGGCACCAGCATTTGGCATAATCTTTGATAGATAGATAATTAGTTAGTATCAGGCAAGTTTTTGCACTCACAATTTCATCTTCAACAACAGATTCCTTAAATCTTCCTCACTTCCAGGTGCCAAAGTGTATCATCACCATACTAGTGGCTGTTAATATTTCTTCTAGAAATTTTAATTCCAATTTTTTTTCTTCCTATATTCTGCATATAAAATAAATAGATAGAGTGACAGTATGTGGGACACTCCTTTGCCAGTTTTGAACCAATAAATGAACTCTATATTCCATTCTAATTTTTGCTTCCTGATTAGCATACACATTTTTTAATACAGTATGTGGATGTGATGATGTGATAGACTCATGTTTTTTATACACTCAAAAGCCTTAGTTTAATCAAAGCAAAAATAGGGCTTTTTGAAATTCTTATCCACTGAATGTTTGCAGCGTAATCTTGGGTGCCTCTCTCTTTTGACAACAGCTTGTACCCATGGTAGTTCTCATTCTATGCATTACTGAAGTTGGAATTGCAATTATTCAGTAGTTAAACATTTTTACCAGTGTCTATTTTGGTATTGCAATATCGACTGATCTTTTCCAGTCATGCTGCTGCTGTGCTTTCATAACTTGCATACAAACTGCCGGCAGCTTTTAACAGCATTGTCTTGCTAGATGGAATTTTATCAGTCCTGCAGTCCTATTGTTGGCAGTATTTTCAGCAGCCCATTTTACTTCACTTTCCAAAATGTCTAGCTCTAGCTCATTGATTGTATCTTTATACATATCAGGGATTTGGGGTCTTTATTGCATCGCTCGGTGTATTCAGCTTTTCTTTATATTTTTTTTCTCCATTGTGTCCATCTCTGAGTAAAAAGTTCCCGTGATTTCTCTAATTTTCTTAAATAAATCTTTTGTCCTTGTTCAATGGCTCTCCTCAATTTCTTTGCAATCCTTATTTAAATATATACTGTATCCTTGTCTCATTCTTCTCTGGAATTCAACATTTAATTGGGTAAATTTTCCTCTGTGGCTGTTGCCTTTTGCAGTTTGCCTTTCTTCAGGTAGTTTCATATCTCAGTAGACAGCCATTTCACTTTCTTTTGTTTTTTGTTTTACAAAGTGGAATATTTTAATTGCTTCATCTTTAATGATATCTTTATAATACCAAAATTTTATTTCGGCTCTACACACATTAGCAGTTATGTAGATGTCCAGCTTTAATCCAGCCACATCATAAACAGCAGTGCTACTTGCATTTGCCCTCTGCTCTTTCCCAGTAGCTCATTGTATATCTTCCAAGCTGAAGGGCTAATCTTCCAGTACCATGTAAACATTGTCCGGATTGTGAATATCCATTTGGTTTTCTTGACAGAATACTGGATTACCATTTCTGCCCTGAGTGGATTGTGTTTAATTTGATTCCTCTTCTATAGCCTGCTCCTTCTGGAAGTGTTCACTCCCAACAGTAGAGCTTGTAGTATCACTGCAATATGCACATTCATTTATCACTACTGTACATGGCAATTAAGGGGAGCTAGATGTATAGTTGGCTCAGAAAACATGTTCAAAAAGTGTTTGTCAGTGGTCCTCATCAAAAGGAAGACAGGTATTGTGTGTGGATTCAAATGTGGACTTGGTATATTTCAATGTTTTATGAATTACTTGAATGACAAGGGGGGAAGGAATGTTTTTTGGATTTGGAGATGACATAAAATATCCTAGAAGACAGGAATAACATCCAAACAAAATCCAAATGATGGAGTAAGGGTGGGCAGCTTGTGGATCAATGCATTGAGTAGGGAACTGGACAATGATCAAAATGTCTCTTTCCAACTTTATGATTCTATAATAAACTCAGTGTTGTAATTTTAGTATTTATTTACATTTATATTGATCTGATACAACATACTGCTATCAACTCCAAGGTACAGCTGGAGGAAAAATAGTTTCAGTTAAAGTGAGCCATAGATCTAGATTATTGCTCAAAGCTGTGCTTTTGCTACTATTCTGAAATTTTGAAAAGCTCCTAAATATTTTTAGGCATTAAGAAATTTTTGGTTCTATTTTACAGAATAAATGATTTGCATATTTCCATCTTCTGGAAATTTAGAAGGGCAGAGTTATGAATGTCTTGTTATCATTCAGATAATCATGTATGGCAGTTTTGTGGTTGCAGGAAATGTAGTACTGTTACTTTAATGCAAAAATCTAGGAAGTGCTAATAAGATTTACCAATGAAAATAGAATTTAATGCAGCATCTATTCTGCTATCCTCCTGATGAAGCTAAGGGAAGAATAAGAGCTACTACAATATTGTTGTGTTGTGATGGGGCAGCAGGAAAAAAAATACTGACACTGATTCACATTATTCTTTAGTGTACATACAACCTTCTCCCCATAGCAAACTTTATATTAACTACAAAGCTTCCTGACTGCTGTGGGAGGAAGCTGAATCCAGGTGCATTGAATGCTCACCAGTGGTGTCAGATAATCACTGTGGAACTTAATCTGCTATGTGAATAAATGAATAGCAGCATCTGGAAGTGCTTTAAGCCTGGCTGAAATGGTTCAGAAAAGTCTTGAGATGCTGCCCATTAGTCCTTTACCTTCTTAAACATTGAATAGCATATTGAGCCATGGAGAATATGACATATTTTTTGGCTAGTCTCCTCCAACAATCTAATTCAGAGCATCCTTTCTATCTACACCATCTGTTTAGCTTGGAAATTTGCTTGAAGGTGCTCAGATGAAGTTTTTGTTCAAAAATTTCTTCAGTTCAACTGATATAAGTGCAGAATCATCATAGACTATATGCCTAGCAATCCATATTTTGCAATAATTGGTGGAAGGCTGTGATTATTTATGACTGGACCAAGAGCCCTTGAAACCATTTTGAATTGGAGTCTCATTCAAAAATTTATTGTGGATTCTTGACCAAAGCTTCCTAGTCACTTATCATTAAAGCACAGATACCTATAATGATTTATGCTGGGTAGTACTGTATTCATTGAGCATCTTTTAGGTGTCACGGGCATTCCAGGCCACCAGATATTTCTATCTGTCCTAACAACCAGGAAACACGCTGAGACAAGGAACTGGTCTCTAATGCTTTATTGCTAGTACATAACAGGAATCCTAACAAACTGAAGAAGCGTGGGAAAAACCCAGACATATAACCCCCAAGGGTTAAGGCGGTCCCGATCTGTGTCTCTTTGAATGGCTGCCCAATTCCTCAGTGCTACGCATGTGCTTAACAGTCTGGATGGGAGCCCCCTGCTCGCCATCCTTACTCATGACACTATCCAATATGAAACCCTTCCTTAATGGACAGATAGTTCAACTAATATCTTCTGGGATTGCCTTGAATTCCTCAGTTAGTTTCTCAGCAGGTCACCTGCTCCATGTATGGGCCATTATGGGATCCTGAGCAGTTTGATCATTCCAAAGTATTATATATAGGATATTCCATTAGAGGTGGTTCATAATATTCTGGAATCTGTAGTGGTAATTCATGCAAAATGTCAAGATTAGAAAATGACTTGCCTGGCTTATAGACAATTGTATAGACATAAGCACTGAGCAAAAGCATTAAGAGCTGCATATTCGATGATGTTTGTAAGGCTATTCTGGGGGGGTGGGGGGAAGAAAGTAAATAATAAAAGCTTCTTCTCACTGATGAGTCTAATTCCAAGTAACTAACTTTTCCAAAGAAGATGCCCTTTACTGCTCTCTGGCAAATCTGGATAAATTCTGTCTGTGATTCTTGCAGCATCTCCATCAGGAGCACATAGATCTGCAAAACCTACCATTCCACCCCACACATTTTCACTGCTCTTCCTCACTTTGCCAGCCATAAGCCTGGCTTAACAGTATAGGCCTCCAAATGCACCAGTGACTCTATTCTTGAGTAGATGAGGCTAAGAAGCTGGTTAACCAGGTCATGGACAAACTTAATGGGACATTCAGATGAAGAATGTAGGTGCTGTTCTACCACCACCACCCCTGAAAAGAAAAGAGAAGAAAAGAAAAGAAAATGAAACCATCTTATCATAACCAGCAAAAAACTGTATTTGAGTGTCAACGTAGGTATGCCACTGTCAGGCAGGGATGAGCAGCCTTTGATGGGAAGGATAACACTTAACGTTTGAGATTCTAAGTGCCACAAAGCAAAACCAAATATGTAGTTGCAGGAGAGTTGTTTGTTTAAAGTGTGGTAGGCCTATTTTGGAGGAATGTGGGAAACTACGGTTGGTTTTTAGCGATCTTGATCAAAAGGGACTCCTAGAGCCTTAAAAAGGGACTTGGGAGCTGTCGTGTAAGAAACTGCTAATTCTTGTTCCTCACCAGGCATCTACAGTAGTTTAAGTGATAAGATTCAGCATCAGTGATAGCTGCATTTATCCTTCTGACATGAAATTTTCTTCTCTTGAAATAGAAGAAATTCTCTTTGGTGGAAGATCAATCAATCAATCAGTGGATTCCTATTTCAGATGCTGATTTGTCCTTTACCTGCCCATGTCCTTAGAGAAGGGTATGTGGAAATACAGTGGAGGAGCGGTAGCTGTCCCTGAGTACTTCACACACTTCTCTTTTTAACATACTGAGGAAAGGGAATGATGAGTCTCTTAAGGAAACGTAAACACTATGTACTCATTAGAAGGCTCATTATAAATAAAGTGCAGAGAAGGTGCCTGAAGAGCAAGCTCTTTTGAGGGTGTTTATTACAACAAAGAGCTTCTTTAAGAGGGCAACTGAAAAGAAAAGCACACTGCTGTGATCATTAATAAACATTACTGACTTCTTGGGAATGACTTTGCCCTCGGATATTTTTCCAAGGAGCAGGCACCTTTTTTCCCTTGTGTGCAAAGATCAGTGGTGTCATATGGCCAAAACGTCCCTATGTTTGATTCTAAAACTTCCACTCTAATAGACTATGACACTTTGGTAGTAAAACCTTAAATGATGTTTGAATATGTTGATCCAATTACAAATGCTGTAAATTCGATCTGTAAATATTCCTGCAGTGCAGTTTCAGATATGTTTGGAAAACTGTCTTTAGAATCATACTTGGAATATAGAATGGAAGAGGTTTAACTAGATTTCGGCAGAACCTAAGGTGTTTAGTGGGTTATGCCTTGATTTAACAGCATGATAATTATATTGTAAAACACACGTTTAAACATCTTTGGACTGCATTTCTAAATGCACAGTATGCAAGACATGAGAAATAACAGAATTGCTCTGTTTAGTACTGTTTTGAGTTAGCTAAAAGACAGTATTTTTTAAAAGAGTAGCTAACTGGAGAGGATTTGGAGGAGTAGAGATTATAGAAGCTGTTATCTTAAACACATAAACATTTTGTTGGTAGTCATCCCATAGTGAGAACCAGTTTGGTTAAGGCACCAGGCTAGAAACCGGGAGACCATGAGTTCTAGTCTTGTCTTAGGCACAAAGCCAGCTGGGTGACCTTGGGCCAGTCATTTTCACTCAGCCCTAGGAAGGAGGCAATGGCAAACCACTTCCAAAATCCTGCCAAGAAAACTGCAGGGACTAGTCCAGGCAGTTGCAAGAAGTCAAAAAGTAACTTAAAGGTGCACACACACACACTCCCATAACAGAGGTGATGGCAGTGGTGGCGTGTCTGGCTGGGTCTGCTCTTCCATCTGAACAGTGGTGGTGACCTGGGGAAGCTTTCCTTTCATGATTTGGGGACTTGAACACCTGAGTGATGGTGCGATGCATCAACAGGAGAAGGAGCAAGTTGGTGGATTGGCTGGAAGTCTGTTCTGTATCTGGCAAGTGTTGTGAGGCTTGCTGTGTTGGCAGCAGGCATTCTGCTTTTCACATGCTACAGTGGGACTTGGAGGGATGGAGTGTGGGCTATGGGTGTCACTTTTTGGCTGCTCCAGATGTTTCTATTCTTTTGTTTGGAAGAATTGGCTGATGAGAAATGCAGGACTTGAGGAATTCAAAGGCAAAGGACATACAGGGGCTGATGCCGGCTGGGTGTCAGTGTTTTCCTCTTCCCTGAGTGGAAGAGAGGGAGAGTGGTAGTGATTCCAGTCTCTCCAACTTGATAGTGACAGTGAATATGTTTCAGACCCTCTCTACCTTGGTGGGAGTTGGGCTAATGGGAAGGGTGAGGTGGTGAGTGGTTGGAGGTGTAGTCTGGCAGTCTGGTCTAGGGATGCTGAGTGCTGGGCAGAAGCATTCTGAAGTTATTAGCTATTAGTTATTAGCTGGATGAATGGATGGTTTGGCAATTGTGTTATCGGGTTGCATGATGGAGCTCTTTGGCTTGGGGAGGATGATGTGTTGGGAGGGGCTTTATGTGTCTAGAAGGGAAGGGGCAAGGACTATCATCCTAGTGGTGATGGGCAGGGGGAGGTATGGTAAGACACCGGGATAGGCCATTCTCAGGAAGGTAGTCTTGGTGTGTTATACTGAGTCTGCCTTCCAACCCCCTGGGTTTGGCCCCAAGGTCCAGTCATTGGACTTTCAGTGGCCCAGGGTGGCATGTAATAAGGCCTCTCGTATCCATTATATAATAGTGAAGGTCAGTATCGCTGGCATGTATCACTGAGCTGGTGTTCCCCTCTTGGAAATGTGCTAAAGAATAGGTTTTGAATGTAGCACTAGCTACAATCCTGGAATAGGGATGTTAGCCACTGTCTTCCAAGAGATCCAGTGGCTTTTAGAGCAGATATCTGGATGTACCACCCTTGCAGCAGCTTCTCTACCCAAGCTGTTTGAAGCTGTGGTCAACCTCTGCAAGCTTATGGTACTGAGGAACTTTAATTTGCTCTCTCTGTGGGGAAAACAGGAGGCAGGTGTATTAAGTATGTTTGCTGCCTTGAGATAATCAAATATATATAAAAAGGGCTGGATAAAAATCTAATCATCATCTTCATCATCATCCACCCAACTCCATCCTGACTCTGAGCAGCTGTCAGCCTTCCCAGGCAGACCAGACAGGAAATACAACCAGATGAACTAATTCTACTTTATTGTAAGGCTACATTTACAGAATCTTGCAAGTCTGAAAGTGCAAATCTCCCTCTGTCTTCTTTACAGTCCGAGAAGCTAGGGAGAGTCCCTTCTGAGCCTCTTGCTCTGCCCACGTTCCTGCTGCAGGCTATGCCCTCTCTTAGCTGACTGTTCCCTTGGCAACATCTCTTTGCCCTGTCTCCCAAGGTCTTTCCCACATACCATTACAGCAGCATACAACATGAGACAACTAGAAATAGAATAATGCAGAGATCCTGTAAAACAAATGTCAAGAAAGCTCTTAAAGTCCTATTTGGTGGGCACAAAATTATCCACTACATTCTCTGCATCCTGAAAAGCAAGAAAAACTCACATCAAACTCCATTCAACTCTGGATCTCCTGCAAACACAACCCTTCTTCATGTCATCTTAATGTTGGATCACTGTTTGGCCTCTGAATTTAGCAGCATGATCTGGGAACGCTCTATGCGCTGTAAGAATAAGACCAAAAGGCTGCATGTGGACTCTAGGCCATCCGTTATCTATCAGTGCTCTATACAGAAATAAAACAAAACCCATAATCTGTACTGTGCAAATTAGTATGTCAGGGAAAAAGTTGGACTCAGAATTTGGAGCCAGATTTGAGGCAGAACAGTCTCACTCCTATGCAGCTTGCTTATTACATTGTACAGAAGTTTGTCCTATTGCCAAAGCCAGTGGCTTGAATTTTCATTTTAGAAATATCTGCACAAAAGAAATCTGTCTGGATATGGCATAAGAATTACCAGCGTAGAGCTTAGGGAGGAGATAAATTGGAACATCTTTGGAACAGGCTGACCTCTTGAATAATACAAGCAATTGTACATTTCTCAAAAAAATACTGGGACACAGCTCATCTTAAAGATGTGCCCTTTCAGAAGTGTTAATATTTTCCATGAGACATACTATTAGTATTCTTTGTTTCCCTAATATTTTTAATTAGATGTATTATATGGCCTGACCAGCCCTTTTTGGTGTCTTGTTCTGTAGGAAATTTCTGTCAAGGCTTGACCTTGATCAGGAATTGGGCAATTTGCTCCTCTCACTATGCAAATGACACTAATTAATCCACACAAACATCAATATTTTTGCAAAGCGTAACCCCAAGTGCTGTTTTATGACCATGTAATTTACAAGGCCTTAAACTACATTAAAATTACCACATACAGTGTTTACAGTTTAATTACATGGCTATTTGCCTTACCCAATCAAGTGTTATTCATATAGTCCTTTTCTACTGGCCCTAATCTTACCTAAAAAGAAAAAAAGAAAACAAACCCTCATGCCCACAATAAGAACAGCAAATATTTAGCAAGAGGAATTCTTTCATATTGCTTTTGTTGTTTTTGTGAATATTAAAAAAAGAATTATTCTAGATAAGATCATTGTTGTGTGTCCATTTGCATTACTCATTGATACCTACTTCACTTGGGTAAGTGCCAGTGTGTGGTGGTGGTGGTGGTGGTGGTGGTGAGGAGGAGGAGGAGGAGGAGGAGGAGGAAAGTATTAGGTGTGCACATGTGGTAGAATGAGGTGAGGAGTCATGGTACAACACTTAGGTGGTAGAATGGATTATTTCATTTTGAATTACAAATGGGGATTGCATGTTCAATCTGAAAAACACCCTTGCAAGAAGTAATTAACCCAGCAGCTAGCAGGTGTATTAGAGTCTGAGGAATTCTGTTTTGTTTTTACTTTCTGAAAAACTGGGGGGGGGGGGGCTTCCAGACTGCCTACAGCCAGGGGCCACACTTAACATTTTGGAAAACCTGAGGACATCAGTGAGCAATTCTGCAGTGTCCTCATGCAAAATCTATGCATAGATCAGGAGGCTATAGTATGGCCTGAATATGAGAAAACAGATTGGCTCCAGGTTGGCAAAGGAGTGAGACAAGGCTGTATACTGTCTCCTTATTTATTCAGTCTGTAGGCTGAATACATATAGTATTAAGGGAAGCTAGACTGGAAGAAGATCAGCATGGATTGAAAATTGGAGGAAGAAGCATCCATAATCTGCGCAATGATGATAACAGTACTCTGATAGCTGAAAATGCAAATAATCTGCAAGCTCTAGTAATGAAAGCAAGGAGTACAATGAAAAAATGGGACTAAGATTGAATGTTAAGAAGACCTGACTAGTGACACCAGGCGCACAAGATATGTTGCAGATTAGCACTTGGTTGAATAGCAGTGAAGGCCTTGGAAAGATATTCAGATGCCAGATATGTCTATACCTACAAACATCAGAATTGTGTAGGAAATTATTTTTCCTCTGATGTTCTATGGGAGCTAAATTTGGACTTTAAAGAAGCAGGATAGAAAGAATATTAATGCTTTTGAACTTTGGTGCTGGAGAAGATTCCTGAGAGTACTATGGTCAACCAAGAAAACAAACAAATGGATCATCAAATGAATGATCAGAATTCTCACTCACTAAGCACAAATAACTAGGATCAAATTATCCTGCTTTGGGCTCATTATGTGAAGACCTAGCTCTGTTGAGAAGTCATGCTGGGAAAGCTGGAAAGAAAAAGGAAAAAAAAAAAGGATGACCAGCAGCAAAGCAGATGGATTCAATTACAGTAGTGATGGGTGCACTGTTGAAAGAGCTGAAAGACCAGGTTGAGGACAGATTTTCCTGGAGGAAATCCATCTGTGTGATTGCTAAGAGTTGATACCAATTTGATGGCACATAATCAATCAATCAATCAATCAATCAATAAAAATGCTGTCAATACTTAATGAAGCCTTCTTTTTCCTGTATTGCACTACAGATTGCTTTTCATCAAAGGTGACACCACTGAAAACTGTGTTTGGCAAGATAACATTTAGATAAGGGGCTACCTAAAAGCAAGATGTTTTGCCAGTTCAAAGTTATTGTGCTTCATAAATCATCCCACGGAAAAGAAGGGCCTATATCTCTCTGCCACTATTCCATATTGCATTTTAAACCTGCAGTTTCCCTGCAATTTTAAGTTTACTGTATAAGGTAGATTGAGAAATAGTGACTGCACAAGGTCACACAGCAAACTTCATGAAAGTGGATCCAGGACTTCTTGAGCTGCACCACAAAGACTTGGATTTGTTTATATCATGTCTTTTCTTTAATTGTGGCATGATTTCTCTTTGCTTAACCCTGTACTTGTCTTGTGAGCATAGCATACTGTCTGGGACAGTTGTATTCTCTTTGGACTCCTGTAGTGACTTTTTGGTGCTAGACTTAAGTAAATGGGACAGGGAAAATTATGTCATTTTAATTCCATTTCCAGTGCTTCAGACAGCAGCTTGGAGAAAATAATGAGAATCAAAGGTCACATGGATAGAGATCCCATGAGAATACATAATGCTCCTCTGTGTAAGTATAGCACGTAAACAGTCTTGTTAGAATCATGGCAGGATTCAGATCAGCAGCCATTATGCTTTTGCATTTACTGATGCTATCTTACATTGCTTCAACTTTGGTCTTCCCCCTTTGTTTCTAAACAGATGAAAAATGCCATGCATCAATCTGATGATATCAGATAGTGCTCTGATTATTATACCTGACAAACAGGACTCTGGTCCATAGACATTTAAGTAATAATATATCCCTTAGTCCTGGAAGCACCACAGGACTCTTTGTCGTTTATAATGTACAGTATTTATGAACATGCAAATTATGCTTGTGCTCCTTGGAATACTAATGTAGAAAAGCTCATTTGCATTATTTCCAACCTATATTATTACTCACTCAAAAACCAAGTCCCAGAAGTGATAATATAAAACAGGGTACCAGATCTGTGATACATGAATCCAAAGACAATTCATTGGCAGTAGTAAGGTTAGAGAGACCCCGTCTGGTCTAGTGGTTAAGGCACCAGGCTAGAAACTGGGAGACTGTGAGTCCTAGTCCCGCCTTAGGCACAAAGCCAGCTGGGGGACGCTGGGCCAATCACTCCCTCTTAGCCCTAGGAAGGAGGCAATGGCAAACCATTTCTGAAATTTTGCCAAGAAAACTGCAGGGACTAATCTGGGCAGTCTCCAGGAGTCAAAAATTGACTCAAAGGTACATGTGTGTGTGTGTGTGTGTGCGTGCACACACACACACACACACACACACAGAAAGTAAGGTTAGAGATTTCCATACCTCTTTTTTCTGCCATCCAGTGTTATCCAGAGTTTTACAGTCCGTATCTGTTCGAATGTCCTCCCATCTGCTTGTCAGGATTTTCCTACTTGTTGCTTTGTTATTCTCTTAGATCACACCAGTGTAACAGATCAGCCTCTTACACTGGGTTTATTTGGAATACAATGCACAGCATGGGCAATGGACATTGAAATTGCAACACATCTGGCAGGCACCGAGTTGGGCAGTACTTTGTTGAACAACGTCAGCTCTACCCTTCACCTCTTAATTTCAGTAGCAAAACAACAACAACAACAACTACTACTATTAGCCAAAAATCATTGAAGAACATTGGTACATGTTAGGTAGAATGAAGCTGCTGCTTCAGGCAGTTGAATTTAGATGCCACAAAATGGTAGCAGTTTGATGGTTATTTTTGGTCTTATCATGGTCTTTGTCATCATTGTCACCATTGTATTAGGTCAGAATTAAAGATGAGCAATCTGAGTATGGCCAGTAGAAGTGAAATACTTTTTATTTTTCCATTTTTATTGATGAAAGGAATGAAGAAATGAAGAAATAAGATGCCTTAATAAAAAGTAAAACAGAAAACTAACCCCCCTACATATGTAAACCAAAACTGAGAAAACACAAACCTGCCCAAAATACAGTACACTTGCAGTTATGTAATTATTAAAAATATTGCAGCTAATTTTTCGAACAATAAATTAAATCTTGACCACTAGGATCATATTTTCCAGTCTTTCCATTATGTCAACAGATGTCATGAGTGCCGTTGAGCTGAAGACATCAGCACAACGGCACACATGACAATAACGAGGAAGCAGAGGAAGGGACTTAAGATAAGCATAGCACGCACAACAACAGACACAGACCCCGGCCGGATGATTCAGCCATCAGGACACAAAAGAGGAAGAAGGAAAGACAAAGACAGGGCGGATCACGAGGCACACCTAAGCTGTCAGCAAAGCGCAACGGAGATCGCCCAGCTGACAGCAATCACCGGCTGAAGGAAGAAACAGATTATGGGCAATCCCGGGGCACCAGCTGGGGCCCCGCAACCCTTCACCTACCGGCACGAAAGCATGCAGGACAAAGGGGGGATGGCGCAACCCAAGGTGAGGGGGCGCTGACCGGCGCGGGGTATTTAAACCCCGCACCGGCGCGCTCCCTTCACTCTCAGCTTTTTTCGCGCAACTCTACGTTTGAATAAACCTGAACCTGCTCTTCTCTGAATCAGCGTCTGTGTTTTACTCAGTGGTAGGCAGCGCATGACAACAGAGAGCTAATTCAAAGGCTTGAACACGCACACATTTCTTCAAACCATCCTTTGACTTGTGGTATATAGTACTGTTTTTCCCAGCACTCATTATAATCTTCTTTGCAGCAATCCAGGTACAATAGAAAGTTTTTCATAAATAGATGCATTCCAAATTGTAGAGGTATAATTCAACCATACACTTATATCTATAAATCTTAACTTCCTTGCTAAAATCTTATGAACAATGTTAACTATAAAACAACCGGAAGATATGACCCAATTGCACCTGCTGATATGTCAGAAAATTTATTGCATCTCCAACATAACGAAGTATATAACCTCCTTTTAAGATATCCACTGATAGGGATGATATTTTAGCACCTTGACAAATGACTTGCTGCCCAAAACATACTGAACTGCACAAAATGTTGATTTTGCATTTTTAGGGTCTTCTTGCTGTTCAAGACTACTGGTAGCTACTTGTTCTCATTTAGAATACTGGAAAGGAAAATCCCAAAATACAAGCTACAGGGTTACTCTTCCCAGTTCACTTTGATTCTGAACTGAGCCCACAAGCAATCAGCCATCCTAGAGTAAACCAGTGGGACTGATGCTGAGCACAGAACATAGTAGTCAGAGGAGGGAAGCCCAAAGCACTGAAAAGCATATCTGCTTCTTGAAATCAGTGCTGCCAAAGTGCACTCTAGGAAAATTAATAGTTCAATATCTTTTAATAGCAGCTAAAGCATGATCATTCTTGACTGTCTTCCACTGTGGAATGGATTGCTGTGTCTCAACCATTTTTTAACAGGGATCTTTTAATTCTGCTTTGCAGTAAGATTTAGAGCTGAGCAAGTTAGGATTTATGTAACACAAAAGTGGCAGCCCCTTGCAAAGTGCTATTTCAGAGATTCAATTTTCTTGAAGGTCTCTCCATCTTACATTTTTGCTTTGAGTGTCATTGTTAGTCCTAATGTGCTATCAAGAATTTCAGAAAGATATGAGATCCTTCATCAATGTAGAAGAATAGGGTATTCATATAACTGGTAATAGCATACCACTGATATGCAGTCATGAACGAAGAATCCCACTATCAAATATTTTTGGTTTGTCCATGGACTTGAGATGGCAGTTTGTCTTAAATATAATGTGCCTTCCAAGCCAGCAGCCATTCAAGGACTTACTGCCTAATAAGTTATGTATTTGTGGAATGTGATCTCAGATATTACAGCAGATTAGAAATCAGTCTGCCTCAACCATTGTGTCCTTTCTTTCAAGGTGTAATGGTTGCCTATTCTAAAACACCATCAGACTCATGAGTAGGAATTCAAAGATATCTGATTTATTAAAGAATAGTATGCAGGATCACAGAGAAAGCTGAGAATGATGAAAGCGCGCCAAATTCAAACTAAAAACCCTCGGTGCAAATGAAATCCCTCCCCCCGTAGAATCTTCTCAAGTTCACAATCCCAGATGCTCCTAACGGTTCCTGATGGTCTGTGGGAAAAGTCCTTGAACAGAGAAAATAACCCAAACACATTCCATTGTACTGATTTCACATACAGAGCTTGGTACAAGGTTTCACAGCAGCTCTCTCCCAAACAGAAACGCGCGTCAGCACCATGGCATGTGAAATGTTACAATGTATAAACTACATTGAATCAGTGAACATGACATACTGCCCCCCCAAAATGAAGAATACATTAAGCAGCAGGCTTCAAAGGATAAGCAAGGTGGAAACGGTTAACTAAATCAGGAGCGTTAACATGGTGGGCAGACACCCATTCAGGATGAGGAAAGTATTTCCATCGGACCAGATACTGCAGAGTGCCTTGAAGCTTGCGAGAATCAATGATGTCCTTGACTTCAAAGTGTTGTTGGCCATCAATCATAATTGGAGCAGGAGGAGGAGGTTGAGGGTGCCAGCGTGGTGAGTGGTGCACAGGCTTAAGCAAGCTGCAATGGAAAACAGGGTGCAAGCGTTTCAAATTGTGAGGCAGGTCCAATTTAATAGTAACTGGATTGACAAGAAGAACAACAGGAAAAGGACCAATGAATTTGGGAGCAAGTTTTTTAGAGGGTTGAGGTGATTTGATAAATTTAGTAGATAGATACACCTGATCCCCAACTTTGAAGTCATGTTGTAAAGAATGATGCTTATCAGCTTGAGACTTGTAAGCAGCCTGGGCATCAGACAAAGCTTGTTGAATTATTGGCCAAGAATCAGACAGTTTAACAGCCCAGTCAGATGCAGAACATGTTTGGGAAGGGGGCTGTGGCAGTTCAGGGATGGGAACAAAGTCGTGACCAGAAACCACACGAAAAGGGGTTTGTCTGGTACTTTGATGCACAGTATTGTTGTAAGCAACTTCAGCAAAAGGTAACAACTCCACCCAATCATCCTGATGGTAGTTAATGTATGCTCTAAGAAACTGTTCAAGAGTGGCATTTAAAATCTCAGTAGAACCATCAGTCTGTGGATTGGACGATGTGGACAGTGATTGTTTAGTGCCAATCAGTTTTAAAAATGATTTCCAAAATTGGGAAGTAAACTGTGTGACGCGGTCAGAAATTAAACAGGAGGGGCTACCGTGGAGGCGGTAGATGTGGTGGAGAAATAGGTGCACTAATTGTGGGGCTGATGGGATGGATGCACATGGAATGAAATGAGCTTGTTTAGAGAAAAAATCCTTTACAACACAAATGACAGTTTTTTTCTGACTGGGAGGTAGGTCCACAATAAAATCCATAGAAATCTCGTCCCAGGGATGGGATGGGCTGGCCACTGGCTGCAGAAGCCCCTGTGGTTTCCCTCCTTTTCATTTTGACATGGCACAAACAGAACAGGAAGCAACATAGTCTTTTACATCACGTCTTAAGGTTGGCCATCAAAATTGACAGCGAACCAAATGCAAGGTTTTGACAAAACCAAAGTGTCCAGCAGGTTTATCATCATGGAAATGCTGCAGAACATCAGTTCTTAAAGTTTCAGGCACATAAAGGCAGTGTTCCACCCACGCCAGACCGTTTTCAAAAGAAACATTGTCTCTATTAGCTAGCAACCAAGTGTCAGATTTCAGTGCCTGGAGAAAGTCCTTCTGTAACTGACAAGGAACTTGCACTTTCTGCTTCCCAGACTGTGCTGGGGGCGGGGTTGCCTGCGCATGGGTCTGGCTCCAAGTGACAGCAACCAAGCCCAGTTGTGGTTCTGTCATGAGTGAGGATGGCGAGCAGGGGGCTCCCATCCAGGCTGTAAAGCGCATGCGTAGTACTGAGGAATTAGGTGGCCATTCAAAGAGACACAGATCGGGCCCGCCTTAGCCTTTGGGGTTTATATGTCTGGGTTTTCCCACGCTTCTTCAGTTTGTTAGGATTCTCTGTTATGTAGCAGTAATAAAACACTAGAGACCTACTCCTTGTCTCAGCGTGGTTCCTGGCTGTTAGGACAGGTTCAGTGAGAACAGTCCCGACCACATCTGCCACCTGGTCAAGGTCCTGAGGTAAACGTGACAAAGCATCGGCCAGAAAGTTTTTCTTTCCCAGAATAAATTTTAACTGAAAGTTAAAGCGACTGAAAAACTGAGCCCAGCGAATCTGTTTAGGGCTGAGACGTCGTGGGGTGCGGAGGGCTTCCAAATTCCTGTGATCAGTCCAAACCTCGAAAGGGCATTTAGCACTTTCAAGGAGATGGTGCCAGGTTTCTAAAGCTGCTTTTACAGCAAACACCTCCTTTTCCCAAACATGCCAACGGCGTTCCGTTTCAGAAAATTTCCTGGATAGATAAGCGCAGGGTTTTAAGCAATTTTCTGAATCCCTTTGTAACAAAATAGCCCCAACTAAGGAGTCAGAAGCATCAACTTGGACCACAAAGGGGCGTTCGGGATCAGGGTGCTGTAGAATAGGCTCAGCAGTGAAAAGGGTTTTTAATTTCTCAAATGCTGCCTTGCATTCAGGCGTCCAATTCAGCACCGCCCCAGGGTTTTTTACTTTGCGTGTCTCCCCCAAGCCCTTGGTACGGAGTAAATCAGTGAGGGGCAGAGCAATCTCAGTGAACCCCTGGATAAATTGCTGATAGAAATTACTGAACCCTAGGAAACTTTGTAATTGCCTCCAGGTGCGGGGACGTTCCCAGCTTAGAATCGCCTGAATTTTTGCAGGGTCCATTTCTATATCCCGGTCAGACACTCGATAGCCCAGATAGTCAAGTTGGGTTTTGTGAAACTCACATTTGGAAACTTTGGCATAGAGTTTGGCATCTCTAAGTTTGTGTAACACCTGTCTGTGGAGGCGTTCGTGTTCCTCCTTGGTTTCAGTGTAAATGAGAACATCATCTAAATAAACCGGGACCCCTTTAAACAAATGATCATGTAATACTTCATTAATCAATTGCATGAAGACTCCGGGCGCCCCTGCCAACCCAAAAGGGGGGACTTTGTACTGAAACAATCCTAGTGGTCAATTAAAAGCAGTTTTCCACTCATCCCCAGCTTTTATGTGAATGCGGAAGTAGGCTTCGCGAAGATCGAGCTTGGAGAAAATCTTGCCCTTTGACAAATGAGCTAACATGTCCTTCATGAGGGGCAGAGGGTACGTGTTGACAATAGAGAAGGAATTTAACCCTCGATAGTCTGTACAGAGTCGAAGCATGCCATCTTTCTTTTCCCGGAATAACACAGGAGCCCCAACTGGGGAATTAGCAGGTTCAATAAACCCGCTTGACAGATTTTTGTCAATGGAGTCCCATAATGCCACGAGCTCCTTCTGAGTCATCGGATAAACTTTTGGCTTGGGCAATTGAGCATTGGGAACCAACTCTATTGCACAGTCAGTTTTCCAGTGGGGGGGTAACTGATCTGCTTCCATCTCCCCAAATACGTCTGCAAATTCTTGGTAGTGAGCAGGCAAGCCTTCTAAATGTGGCAAGTCAGGGCGTGGCGTGGCGTTCGCTGCCCTTCCAACCCCCACACATGCAACTATCTCCGCTGTAGGAGGTTGGTAAAATCCATCTTTAAAAGTCACAGTTCTGTGCTCCCAGTTTATATAGGGGCTTCAATAGGTCAACCAGGGGATCCCCAGGATTACCACGGGATTGCCAACAGGTGCTACAACGAATTTCAAAGTCTCACGGTGGCTGCCCATTTGCATTGTCACAGTTCCAGTGAAATGGGTTGCCGCCCCCCCCCCCCCGCTGTTGAACCATCCAACTGTGTGAAGATCAAAGGATGCTGGAGGGGGAAACTAGGCAGTTCCAAAGCAGCAACCAGATCAGGGTGAATTAAACACCTGGAACACCTACAGTCAACTAAAGCCCATACCTCTGTAGTTTTTGTGCGGGAACCCAATTTCACTTTTACTGCTAAAGTGGGACAGTCAGCACTCACCATAGCATCTTCGCACCCATCCTCTTCCACCTGCCCGCTGGCGCCCTTCATGGCAGGTGGCTGGCGTTTCCCGCTGGCTCCTTAGAGTCGTCTTCAGCCTCTCCTGAGGATTACTTCTTCAGCATTGGCTGTCCCTTTGGCTGCTGTCATTCGCCGTGAGGGGGGGGGCGATTTGGCTGGTGGCTTCCCCACTCGATCTCCAGCCTTGGCTTTTGGGCAATCAGCTGCTCGATGGCCCTCCTTTCCGCATCAGAGACACTGACCCCACGCGTAGCGCCGATCTCTCTCCTCATCCCAGGCTCTATAGCTTGGCCAGGCAGCAGTCGCAGCACTTCAGGGTCCTCTCATGGTGGCGGGTGGCTTTTCAGGTTTTCTAGTTTGCATGAAGGTATGCTGAGCGTGCTCAGCCTTTCCTGCCAGGCAGATCCAGTTGTACAATGACTTGGGGTCATCTCTACACAATGCCCAACGCAGGATGTCCCGGTTGAGTCCCTCTTTAAAACGCTCTATTAGAGTTGACTCAGACCAGTCAGTGATTTTCCCAGCCAGAGCTTTAAACTCTAGGGCGTAATCAGCTACTGACATTTGGCCCTGGGTAAGATCCTTCAGCGCCTTCTTAGCTCTTGCCTTGGCCAGAGGATCTTCAAAATGCAGCTTTAACGCCCACATGAAATCATCAAAATAATCAAGTGCAGGGGAGTCAGCATCACATACCAGTCAGCCGCTCGACCCTTCAACTTGGTGGCAATGGCAGTTATTTTAGCCTCTTTGGAAGGGAAGCATGCCCCAAACTGCCTCATATAACTTTTAGCATTAGTTAAAAAAAAAGATAACTTTGTTGGATGCCCATCAAATTTGACAGAAAAGTCTCTCACTCCGCCTCCGGTTGGAGTGGAACCAGCAGGCGCTTGAGTGGTTTGGCCCCAGGTTACAGTAGCTTTCCCTTTTCGGGGTGGGGATACTGATGGCTGGGCTCTGTGGGGTGGAGATTCATCCCGGAACCATCTCCAGCCCCGCTCCGCTGGCGGTCTGGATGGGAGGATGGGGGATGGTTGCGGGAAGCTGGTATCTCCTCCATGTCTCCCCTGCCCCTCCAGTGACAAAGACAGTTTTTTCAACATGTACTCCATCGATTCTATTTTGGCTTCCACCACTCTTAGTCTCTCAGGGGTTCTAGAGTCCCCTCTCCTTTGCGTGCCCAGTTTCCTCTCAGTTGGCACCGTAGTAGATTCTTTGTCTGGGGTTAGCGGGAACCGATACTTCCAGGATGTCCCCAACGTCCCTGGTTGGGGTTCCCCCACTTCATCCAAGGTGATCAACTCTGCGAGCAATTCACTGGGTGCCGGTTGCTTTGGCTCTTCTCCATTGTCAGATTCCTCTGCATCAGAATTGGAATTCGATTCATCCCTTGACAGGTCTCGGGATTCTGAAGGTTCTGTGGTGAGATTCAGTTCTCCGCTGTTGACCGTTGACTCGGGCATCAAGCTAGCCGTCTCCTCAAGTCCCCCGGTCGTGGATTTTGACTCAGCCATCGTTAACTATTTTCCCTCATAAGAGACTGATCTTGGTAGGAGCTAACGGTACAACTTTGGGCATTCTCAGCTTTATGTAATGGTTCTCTATTCTAAAGCACCATCAGACTCATGAGTAGGAATTCAAAGATATCTGATTTATTAAAGAATAGTATGCAGGATCACAGAGAAAGCTGAGAATGATAAAAGCATGCCAAATGCAAACTAAAAACCCTTGGTGCAAATGAAATCCCTCCCCCCCGTAGAATCTTCCCAAGTTCACAATCCCAGGTGCTCCTAACGATTTCTGATGGTCTGCAGGAAAAGTCCTTGAACAGAGAACATAACCCAAACACATTCCATTGTAATGAACACAGATACAGAGCTTGGTACAAGGTTTCACAGCAGCTCTGTCCCAAACAGAAATGCGCGTCAGTGCCATGGCATGTGAAATGTTACAATGTATAAACTACATTGAATCAGTGAACATGACACAAGGTTTCTCAGGGCATATACCCGTGTGATAAAACATAAGAGACTAGTTTTCAGGATGGTATTCATGCATATTACAGCCTGCTTGATCCAGGGGGCAAGAACTGCTCCATTAATAATATGTGGGAAGATGAAACATTAATCTGATGGAAAGCGCAATCATAGAAATCAAACTGTGAATCGATCTGTTTATAGTTGACTAAAGGAAAAAGAAAAAGTTGGATGCTGATAAAAGAGCATGCTTTTCAGAGTCAGCTGCTTTTGAAAGGAATGTCAGCTCCTTAATTCATATTGAGAGGTATTCAAAAATCCTTTCCAGAAGGAGCTGATAGAAGGTGGCAGTTTCTGCAGCAAACACTTCATTCAGAGCTGAGAGGAGGAAGCCACAGAGAGAAGGGTGTTTGAGCTGGTCATTTAGGCTAAGAGTCAGCATGGATGTCCTTATTAATGAACCAGTGACATGTTTAATAAATGCTAGGGCAGAGTGACTGGCAGGGAAGAGACGAAGGGGCAAATTCATCTGTGTGAGTTGAGATTGCTATTTTCTAACCTCCTTGGTCACCATTTATCTTGTTATGTCTGGAGGACACTTTCCCAAAGACAAAGTGTGCTTAGCAAACTTTGCATGGATGTCCTTTAATAGAATGGGGGGGGGGAATTACTTTTAGAGCTTATTTCTAGGCCACCCTGAAAGACAAAAGCTTTTTTAAGGCAGCTTGTGCATGTGTAAGAAATAAAACTTGAATAAAACCAGTGGAAAACAAAAGTTAAAATACCCCTCCCAAACTGTAAAATCAACCACAGTTTCAGCTGGGGCTCAGATGGAGTAGTAATATTTATTCAAGGAAAAGTCTGGATAATGAATCAGTTTCTCTCTCTCTCTTTCTGTGTCTCTCTTAAAAGTTGGCAATGGCAGCATCTGAGAGACCTGCAGACAGATAAAAAAATCACAGTTAGTCAATACTTAGCCAAAAAGATTAAATGCTTTAAATAGGCCAGTAAACTTTGTACAGATGAGGGAGGATGCTTTGAGAAGAAATACATTCATGTCCATTTTTAAAAATAAGTAGCATTTATCAAAAGAGGAGAAATTGTATTTGAAAAATCAAAGATTTTTCCATTTTTTGTATTTGAAAAATCAAAGAGAGGAGTTTGGTTTAGTGATTAAGGCAACAGGCTAGAATCCAGGAGTCTGTGAGTTCTAGTCCCGCCTTAGGCATGAAAGCCGGCTGGGTGACCTTGGGCCAGTCACTCTCTCTCAGCCCAACTCACCTCACATGGTTGTTGTTGTAGGGAAAATAGGAGGAGGGAGGAGTACTAGGTTTGTTTGCCTCCTTGAGTTATTTATAAAAATAATGAAGGCGGGATAGAAAAAAAAAGATACAGCCCAATATAGACTATAAATTTTAGAGCACATATAGTTAGTATCAGTGTATTTTCTCATCTCAGTTACTGGATTTTACATCCTCCTACAAGACTTCTGCATTCTAGCAGGAAAAATAAAAAAGGTTATGTGTACAGATGGTTAACTGCTCAAATGCCCAGAAGGTTCAACTCATCTGTGTGGCAAAGATGAGGAGAATTTTCCACTGACTAATTCACAGGTGTTGAAAGCTCTGGATTATATTCAAGTGTTGCCATGTTGTTTGATCAAATATCTTACTTTAAATGTTGGGAATATGCAATTTCAAAATTATCATCATCATCATCATCATCATCATCATCCATGCTGATTCCTAGAGAAAATGGGATATATGGAACATGAGGACTATATAGTCATTACAAATAGAGGCTTTGGGCCACTTGCGTGATTGAGTCAGTTCTCTTTTTCTGTGACATATTGTATTGCCTCGGGTCAGTGACTCATAGCTTGCCGCCCCTTGTCGTCATGGTCGTAATTTGGCAAGCGATGATAATTATTTTCTACCTTATGCTAGGCAAGACCTTTCTCCTTCTCCATCCTCCTCTTATTCAGCTATAACCAGAATCACACATGCAAAGAGAGAGAGGGAGAGAGAAGGAGAGAGAGAGATGTTTAAAATTTTGGCTGGTATACCAGGAGAGCAGGAATGCACAAGTTCTTTCACCATTGGAAGAGGTTGGGTTGGCACTGCACTTTGGCAGCTGTCTGTCTATAGGAAGAGGCAAAGGCAGTACTTAATGTAATGGCTTTCTTAATAAAGTTTTAATAGGAATCATCTGAGTAAAATTAAGAATTATATACCACTATTATAAGCAAATCTGCCAGCCAAGAAAAGGTACAGCAAGCTCTTTTTCTATTTTTTAAAGGAAGCTAGATTTACTATATATTCTTTATATGTTCATATTTTTTACAATCTGTGTATCGATCATTATATATTCTTTCTGCATTAGATAACAAAAATACCAGCACTCTCCCCATTTGATTTTACTGGAAGAGTGTCCCAAAACACAAAGCTATTGCTGCATTTTTACAAAGCTGTCAATCATATATCTGTGTTGTCATCATCACAAGAACACTACCCAGAGTAACATTCATCACCATCTTAAAACCATATTAACTGTTAAAGTACAAATACCAAATGTGTAAAAGAAGTTCCCCAAAAAGAATGTTTGATGATTGGCAGAGAGAGTGTGACTCTATTGGTTCTTCTCATCCTCTCTGTACCTTTCATTAGCACTGACCATGGATTGCCAGAGATTTAGGAACAGGAGGCACTGCTTAACACTGGTCTCATTCCAACTTCTTACACAGATTTCAGATGGTGTTGCTTGGAGACAGTTGTTCTGCTAAGTAGAAGCTATTATATGCTACCCTGCAGAGCTCCATTCCATCTCCAACACTTTTCAATCTCTGTAGGAAGCCTTTTGGGGGAACCACCTGGAGATTTGCAGCTGGGTTTGTCAGCATCTGGATGCCACCCAAATCTATTTCTCTGTAACAGCTCCAAGAAAAGTGTGGTTCACTGAACGACTATCTGTAGGCATTATGGTTGGAGGAGGCTGAACGCAGGCAAGATTGTGATTCTTATAAGGGGTCATAATTTCAGATAAATTATTTGTCGTCTTGTTCTGTGTGGTATTACACTCCTTGAAGAAAGAGGTAGATAGTTTGGACTGCTTCTTGATCCAGGTCATTCTTTGATGTCCAAGACTGAACAGTGAGGAACATCTTTCAGCAGCTTTAGCTGGTATGTTAACTCCACCTTTTGGGGGGAAGAAAATGTACTAAAATAGTAGTGCACTTATTGGCAACCTCCAAGCTCCATTAGTGCACTGTGCTCTGCTTTGTATGAGGTGGCTTTTGCATTTGGTCCATAAATTTCAATTAGTATAGAATTGCCTATACTATTCCAGATACCAGCCAGTTTGGTATCTGGAAAGACTGAAACAGGCTATATGAAACTGATGCCTGAAAACATTGCACTGGCTGCCAATTTGTTTCCTGGAGAAATACACCATATCAGGTGTCATCCATAAATATCTATATGGCTTGGGTCTCTCCTATCTGAAGAAAGCCTTTCTTTTATACTAAGGGTAGGCAAAGTTTTTCAGCTTGAGGGCTGCAATTCCTCCTTTTGTCTGGCTGGGGGCTGTATCATCAGAATGGATGAGACCAAAATATTTAGTCCTTGTTTTTTTTTTCATGTATGGGATGGGGACTTCAGCAAAGGATCGTTACCTTGTCGTGGTGCTGGAGCTTGAGCACCTCAATGATGCCATGAGCTAAACCGTGAAGGGCCACCCAAGACGGGAAGGTCATGACAGAGAGGTCAGACTAAATGCGATCCCTGGGGAAGGTAATGGCAACCCACCCCAGTATTCTTGCCGTGAAAACTAAATGGATCAGTACAACCAGAGATATGTCGGTATACCATCGGAAGATGAGACCCCCAGGTCAGAAGATGGTCAAAATGCTACTGGGGAGGAACAGAGGATGAGCTCAACTAACCCCAGACGTGATGACGCAGCTAGCTCAAAGCCGAAAGGACGGCTAGCGGCCGACGGTGCTGGTGGTGAATGGCGAATCCGATGTTCTAAGGATCAACACACCATTGGAACCTGGAATGTAAGATCTATGAGCCAGGGCAAATTGGATGTGGTTATTGGTGAGATGTCAAGATTAAAGATAGACATTCTGGGCGTCAGTGAACTGAAATGGACTGGAATGGGCCACTTCACATCAAATGACCACCAGATCTACTACTGTGGACAAGAGGATCACAGAAGAAATGGAGTAGCCTTCATAATTAATAGTAAAGTGGCTAAAGCAGTGCTTGGATACAACCCCAAAAACGACAGAATGATCTCAATTCGAATTCAGGGCAAGCCATCTAACATCACAGTGATCCAAATATGCGCCCCAACCACAAATGCTGAAGAAGCTGAAGTAGAGCAGTTCTATGAGGATCTGCAGCACCTACTGGACAGCACGCCTAAAAGAGATGTGAGGTTGAATGGGCCTTAAGAAGCACTGCTAATAACAAGGCAGCAGGAGACGACGGCATCCCAGCTGAACTGTTCAAAATCTTGCAAGATGATGCTGTCAAGGTAATGCATGCTATATGCCAGCAAATTTGGAAAACACAAGAATGGCCATCAGATTGGAAAAAATCAACTTATATCCCCATACCAAAAAAGGGAAACACTAAAGAATGTTCAAACTATCGAACAGTGGCACTCATTTCACATGCCAGTAAGGTAATGCTCAAGATCATGCAAGGTAGACTTCAGCAATTCATGGAGCGAGAATTCCCAGATGTACAAACTGGATTTAGAAAAGGCAGAGGAACTAGGGACCAAATTGCCAATATCCGCTGGATAATGGAAAAAGCCAGGGAGTTTCAGAAAAACATCTATTTCTGTTTTATTGACTATTCTAAAGCCTTTGACTGTGTGGACCATAACAAATTGTGGCAAGTTCTTAGTGGTATGGGGATACCAAGTCATCTTGTATGCCTTCTGAAGAATCTGTATAACGACCAAGTAGCAACAGTAAGAACAGACCACGGAACAACGGACTGGTTTAAGATTGGGAAAGGAGTACGGCAGGGCTGTATACTCTCACCCTTCCTATTCAACTTGTACGCAGAACACATCATGCGACATGCTGGGCTTGAGGAATCCAAGGCTGGAGTTAAAATCTCTGGAAGAAACATTAACAATCTCAGATATGCAGATGATACCACTTTGATGGCTGAAAGTGAAGAGGAACTGAGGAGCCTTATGATGAAGGTGAAAGAAGAAAGTGCAAAAGCTGGTTTGCAGCTAAACCTCAAAAAAAACCAAGATTATGGCAACCCGCTTGATTGATAACTGGCAAATAGAGGGAGAAAATGTAGAAGCAGTGAAAGACTTTGTATTCCTAGGTGCAAAGATTACTGCAGATGCTGACTGCAGTCAGGAAATCAGAAGACGCTTAATCCTTGGGAGAAGAGCAATGACAAATCTCGATAAAATAGTTAAGAGCAGAGACATCACACTGACAACAAAGGCCCGCATAGTTAAAGCAATGGTGTTCCCTGTAGTAACATATGGCTGCGAGAGTTGGACCATAAGGAAGGCTGAGCGAAGGAAGATCGATGCTTTTGAACTGTGGTGTTGGAGGAAAATTCTGAGAGTGCCTTGGACTGCAAGAAGATCCAACCAGTCCATCCTCCAGGAAATAAAGCCAGACTGCTCACTTGAGGGAATGATATTAAAGGCAAAACTGAAATACTTTGGCCACATAATGAGAAGACAGGACACCCTGGAGAAGATGCTGATGCTAGGGAGAGTGGAGGGCAAAAGGAAGAGGGGCCGACCAAGGGCAAGGTGGATGGATGATATTCTAGAGGTGACGGACTCGTCCCTGGGGGAGCTGGGGGTGTTGACGACCGACAGGAAGCTCTGGCATGGGCTGGTCCATGAAGTCACGAAGAGTCGGAAGTGACTAAACGAATAAACAACAACAACAATGGGATGGGGAGTTAAAAGAGTAGAATTGGTGTCTTAAACCCTGAAGATTTAAGGTACCTACTTTACCCATCCAAAATGTGAAACAGTGACATGATTTCAGGGAAGCTGGGTTTTTAAGGGGTACTATGGATAGTTTAAGCCTCTACAAGGCTTAAGGCATCTATTTTGCCCCTTAATCCACAATCTCACCAAACATGGGCACAAAATATTTAGCCCCACTCACTCTGGAAGACTTTAATGCTATTCAGTCCCTGCTCACCAAGCTCATCTGGAAAAAGTCACCTGCAGGTTCTGAGGGCTCATTTGTCACAGAGTGGTTGGTTGCCCCCCGCCTATAGTTGCCCTTGGTCTCTGGAATGCGCTCCCTTTTGAACTGAAAGAGCTGATTCTTAGCATTTATAAAGGGTTGAAAGACATACCATATTTTGGTCAGAATAGGCTTTTAGTTGTTTTAGTTCAATTTTAAAATGTTAGATTATCTCCAACTAAGTATTTATAAAAATTACTAACAAATAAAAATTAAAAAAAATAAGCGATCAGTGATTTCCCTGGATATCAAATTCCCTCCCCCCAAGAAGCTTTGATTTCTACACCTAAAAGTCATTGCTGGAAGCTATGAATGACTTCTGTAGATGAGACAGCAGATTCACTGAGAGCCAAAGCAGAGGATCTATTAAATGTGGTATGTTAAATATGATCACATCTGCATACCTATATGCATTTGATGGCATTTGGCTACCAATCCTGACCAGACTTGTCCTTTTCATTGGCCATGTTCCTAATCAAGATTTTACTGGAGCTACTCTTTGCTCTGATACATGGTCAAGCGTTAAATTTAGGTCTGAATTCTATGTACAGCATGAGTATGAATTAGCTTAGCCCTGAATTCTGATTGGTTATGGCTTGGATGAAACAAGGCCAGTAAAGTTCTGTGTGGAAAGGGTCCCTGCAACTTTCCGCAACCTTCTCCAACTGGTCACAGGGGCTGCAAAGTCTGGGTCTGTTAATCCTGACAGATCAGAGGGCACCAGGTTGGGGGGAGAAGAGGGGAGATGGGCTGGGAGAGCCGTTTTTCCCATCCTAGTGTAAATGGCAGGGACAGGGTTACCCTCTAACTTCTCATGAACACTTCATTAAGCATCTCTGGTTTTCTAAAAACAGCCGCGGAATCTTATTTCAGTAAATGAGGAACAAATAATGAAAAACAGCTTCCGAGAGGTTGCTTGGCAGTGTGAGAACTTGGCCCCGCAGTGCAGAGCGTTCCAGGGAGAAGAGTGCCAATACCAAAAAAACACAAAAACATCTTTTAAAGAAATCGGGATGCACTGAACTGGCGAGAAGCTTCAACCGCATAACAAAGGGACCCCCCCCCCTCCGTCCCCTCCCCATTTGCTGCTGCTTGTGTTTTCCTGCCAGAAAAGGCGGTGGGGCTTGTTCCCTAGCAACGGGCCCCAGCGCCCTCCCTCTGTGGAGGCTCGTTTACCCCTAGGGGGAGCCCATTGGCTGTCAGCTTCCAGCAAGGATCTGTGTTTAACTAGCTCCTTCTGGGACGCCAGCAAGCTTTCGGAGAGCACAATTAGAGCGTCTGTCACGAGGAGACGAACTAGTACCCGGCGAGAGAAAGGTAACGTTTCCTGCTTGGAGGAGGCTGGAGTCTTTTGGAGCAAAATCCTTGGGAAGTGCAAAGGGCCTGGTTTGGATGACCTGCCCCACCTCCACCCCCACGGAGGAGGAGCTGTGTAAAACACACACACACACACACACACACACACAGACACACACACACACACAGTACACATAATAAATCATTCTTGCTTTTTAAAGATTTCATGTAAACGAATTTCCAGGAGAGGATTATGCTAATATCTATGCTTTTTAACAGCAGGCCTCATTTGCCTCTTCGATTAAAATTAGGAGCTGATGCACATTTGGACACTGGGGGCCAGTAGGCCCTAACAACCTCATTAACTGTGTCCAACTGGATCCTCAAGCTTCTGTTATAGTCTTCCTCAACCAGGTGTTCTCCATGACTGGGGATTATGGAAACAGGTTCCTGTGGAGCATCAGTGAGATTTCTGAACTTGGTGCTGAAATTCGCACTTGTATGTTAACTATGCAATTAATATTAATACACTGAGAGCCAGTTTGTTCTAGTGTTTAATATTCTGGACTAGGAGCAGGGAGACCTGAGTTCTAGTTCTGCCTTAAGCATGGAAGCCAACTGGGTGATTTGGGACCAGTTCCCCCCTAGGAAGAAGGCAATGGCAAACCACTTCCAAAAATGTTGCTAAGAAAACTGCATGGACTTGTCCATATAGTCACCAGGAAGTCAGTCCAAGGCACAAATATTATTAATCCTTGCACATTATATATGTGAGTAAGTATGTGTGTGTGCAACATGTAGAGTTTGTACACTATACACACCCAGCAACTGAATATGATCAGTGGAAGGCACCAGTATCCCCAAACAACTGTGGGCTTCTGAAATTACCCACAGTACAGTATAATTGAGTTACATTTTATTCCATGATCAAATACTCCGCAGAGAAGGGGATGGGGAGAAGGAAGACAGCCATAAGGGAGAACAGGAGAAGGATTTTCTAGACAAGAATTCCCTGTCTAAAGAGAGTACATACTGTACATGTGTTATGGTCTTCAAAGAACCTGGGAAAGGAGATTACATTGGAACAGAAAGTCACCTCTCAACATATGCACATTCCTCCTTTATCAGGAAAATGGACAATCAGCATTCCTGCCCATCAAAGTGTGGTTAGCAGAAGAATTAAGAATGAATCTAATTGAGATTTCTGTGACCTAGTTCCCTTTCTCTTTCGATAAATCTGATTATAGAGATCTTGGTGAGAATGTTTTTGCTACCAAGAGCTTGACAGTAGGCAGCACAACTTAAGACAAACATAAATGATAGGAATTGCCCTCAGATGAAGATTTGCGCTCCATCAGTTAATTCCAGTAAACTATGTCTTTGTTAAAGCTTTTAAACATTATTATTATTATTATTATTATTATTATTATCTCTTCATTTAGGCATTCATCCTCATATTGGCATTGTAACCCATGCACCATTGTACTTATTGTTAATTTATTCAGAGTAGTTAAATCTCATAATTTCACACCTTATTAGAAACCTTATTTCAGCCACAGGCCTACACTGAAAAATAAACAACGCTACCTTTAAGCAAGATTTGTATTTCCAATCAGATGAAATCAGACAAAAATAAAACTAAATGTTAGAAATCACCAGGCATGTAAAGGCAGAAAACACTATTTTATTATCTCTGTTACATTTAGTTCTGCTCCTGATTATTACATATGTCAAGTATCAATTTAGTTGTAAGCTGTTACTTATAGTAAATAGGGAATTGTTATCTTTATAGGAAATTAGCCTTGGTTAATGCCATACAACAATCCTTGTTTTTTCCTAATACAGTGATTTCCTTGAAAGCTGATTATAACAGTGACTGGTCTGCCAATGTTTTGTCACTCATATGTTTTTATATATTTTTGGGGGAATAGCTTATTCCATATTGTAGGGGACTTAACTGATGTTTTATTGTATGGGTTGGTTTTATGTTTTTATGTTTTTGAACACTAACTGGAATCTGGTGATAGGGGCAGTGTAAAAATACCAAAAACAAATAAATCTTGATTGAATTAAGTATGAGAATAAATTATGATCAATGACACACAGTTTTGATGGGACAATAAGACTCTTTCCAATAATGAGCATGTATGTATATGTATATGTGTAAGAGCCTGTTTGGTCTAGTGGTTAAGGCTCCAGGCTAGAAACCAGGAGATTCTGAGTTCTAGTCCCACCTTAGGCATGAAAGCTGGTTGGGTGACTTTGAGCCAGTTACTCTCTCTCAGCCCACATGTCAGGCTCGGGCAACAAGCCAGTCGGTCAATTCCTGTCGCAACCAACAGATCAACATTTGGTTGATCCAAAAAAGTAGACCCTGCACCTGAGGGAAAAATGCTGGGAAGAAAAAAATAAAATAAAATAAAAACGTATGCGTATAAGTGTGTACATATTTCTATGTCTATATATCTTCATGAAGTATACCAGAGAGCTATCATGCTAAGATGAGTATCTGGTCTCTAATAGTGTAAGTTGGTAGAAAGTCATATGATCAAAATTAGGATCTGAAATAGCTTCAAAATTTTGAAAAGAACTTACAGTATGTACAATACTTAAGAGTTAGATCATCCTATAACAGGATGGATCAGTTTTCCTAAATATTTATTTGTATTCCCACGCTTACAGCTTCACTGAAACATTTTTTTTAAGGGTAAGAATACAGCTGCTAAGATATCAGCTAGATTTTTCTTGCTGGATGCACTTAAACTTCTAGGCAGGCATTGATACAGATTCACAGTGGTCTTTCTCTCACTATGTAAAAAACTAGTGACAATATAGTTTGTGAAATAAATGTCACCTTGGGGTGACTGAGTAAAACATTGCTATAGTCTTTCTAAAAATGGGAATATGTAACACAGCAGAGAGAAAGTGAAGTTCCTACATACGCAAAGCAATAGGACATTAATTGCATTTGCCAGAATGCTCCAAAAGTAAAGTATGCTTGAGCATGAGCATGAGCTGTCAGGTTATTTGAATTAATGCAGTTTCCCCATCTACAGAAACTAAAAGTTACCTTTTAAAAAAGTAGCTATATACAAGAGAGGCAAGTTGACACTTTATAGATATAAGTCATGGAATAAAAAGTGCATATCTAATACAGGGGGCTTGACAATCCTGTTCAAGGAGGAAGTGAAGAAGGTAAGTATGACAGTATAAAGAAAAGCCTTCAAAAACTTCAAAGGCCATACTCAAATGTATGGCAGGGATGGAAAAACTCCCAATTGCTATGATATGTCACAGACTGTCAATTTATTAATAGATGCTTCTAAAACAGACTTGGGAGGGGGCATAACAACTTCAACAGTGCCAGCATCAAATTCTGCTCAAAGAATGAAAGATTAAATACAGAATATTCACTAGTGTGAAAAGGGAAGCTGAAACAATGCAGATCACAAACATCTGGTGTTTCTTTGTAATAAAACAATTCACTAATGACACTTGGGAATAGAGAAATGAAGTGATTCTCAGAGACTATATTTTGTCATGGAATAGCTAACTTTGCAGGAGAAGGCAGAGTTGTTTGGATACTGTCTAGGAGACCTTCATTAGCCAAATGTACATTTGTGAGTCAGGCTTTAGATACTTTCTGAAAAACCAGCACTAATTTGATTGGTGTGGTTGAAATGAAGCTTGCAACAAAATGAAATTAGTAAAGTTGCAAATTCCAAATCTGTATTTCACTTGACTGAAACATGTTTTAAAACTGTTAATATAATTGAAGTTCCTCAGGACAATGATATAATACAGAGTGCAGATACTGTATATTTTTCAAATGTTGAAATTGCCAAAGTATGAAATGAAGTCTTAGCAAAATTTCCTCCATAGGATTATATTCAACAATATCACTTTTCAAGAGGAAGCTACTGTCAGTAAATATTTATGCCTTTGATTCCCTTACTTTTGCTTTCTGATATTACAACTAAACATCATTAAAAAGCACGTTACATATGGAGTTAACAAACTTGAACTTGAGCAACTTTCTATTATATGTTCACTATGTAAATGTTTTCCCTTCTTTTTCTCTTCTTTCCTTAGGTGGCCTGAATGCGTTGCTAACTCGCAATTTGATTTTAGCAAATAGCTGCACACTAAATTAGTTTATCCTTAAGCAGAATGTTCTTTTCCATTTTAACTGAACATAAAATTTTATTTTTTAAGCATCTTCAGGAAGGAAGGCTTGATGCCTTTTCAGCAATTCAGTATGACATATGGTCTGCCTTTCCAAGCATCAGTCTGATTTGCTGCATATAGTATCTGCAAATTTGAGTGAGTGTTGCTGTGAAAACAAGTAACAATTTATGCCCCCTTCCATTCTAAAGAAGAGAATAAAAATTACCTTTCCTCTGAGAATTCTAAGGAATATAATCTATGTGTTTATTTGTGTAGATGCATTCAGTGGGTGGTTTATGTTCTAAAGCTTAGTGTAATCCCAAGTCATGCATGGAATTTTGTGTGGGCAAGGCTGTGCCAGCATCTTCATAATCAGGGAAAGCTCCCAATCAATATTCAACAAGCCTAGTTCCATACAGTTTTCCATAGACAGATGCTTCCATCATCTCTTTATCATCATTATCAAATTAGTTGTTGGGTAACTTTATTCAGTTGCTCAACCACTGGGAAATAACAAGTCTCTCTCAACTTTTTATAAGGGGTCAGTGGGTGATAAAAGAAACTAAAGGCCATTTAGCTTCACAACTTTTCTGGGAGAAATGTTGAATATATTATTAAAAAGAAAACAAGCATACATTTAGAAGAACAAGCCTTGTTGAAAAGGCACAGACTTGGCGTTCACAAAAGTATATCATGTCTCACCTTCCAGACCATTTTTGGGGGTATCAGTAAACATAAATATGAGGATGACCTTATGTTTTCTGTCTATGGTTTGTTCTGTGATGGGTTCTTTAGACATACCAGCTACTACTGATATAGTATGGCAATAATCAACAATTGTAGATTGCAAACTGTGAACTCTAATATCTGGAAGAGTTCTTAGGGCCCAAATGTTGATCTCTCAAACAGAAATATACACACTAGCTTGCATTCAGATCATTTGCCCTTAAAACTACACCTATTTTTTCCCCCCAACCATCTTCTGCCTTTCGTGATGGCCTACTTGAGCTGTACCAGACATATAGAGGAAAAGTATCTCTTCTAAATATTTCCCTTCCCTTTACTTCTGTAGTCAGCTGTCCTTTGTTCACAGACCATTTATTTAATGAAGAGCTCAAAGCAAATTTGGTTTTAGCTACTTTTAACAAGGATAGCAAGCTTTCACAATTTGAATGCGAGGAAAGTTCAGGAAAAAAATGAAATGTATTTTCTAAAAACAGTTTAAAAAAATAAGATAAGTGAATCCACTTCTGTCAGGTTACATTATTCAGTCACCAATGAAAGATGGAACTGTTTTTTTTTAAAGACTGCACCAGGCAACAGAAGGAATCACTGCTTATTTTCACAACTATTTTTTTCTTACCACAATGCAGCATTATATTATCTAGGTCAGCTAGCATGCTGGCTGAGGAATTCTGGGAGTTGAAGTCCACACATCTTAAAGAAGCCAAGGTTGAGAAACACTGGTCTAGGTACCTATGTAGCTCCTCTGAAACAAACTTACAAATGAATATTCTCCCTTGAATACAGAGGAACATGTTTCTGAACATCCTGGGATAAGAATATATTGCAATTTATAAAAACAGAACTGTGTTTTCTGCTAAAGCAAGATTTTCAACACATGGCTCTTCTATTTGGGTTCCTAGCTAATGAACAAAATGCTGTTAGATTTTCTATCATCGGCTATGCCTGCTATTGCTTATCACTGTTTCCTATTCAAACAAATTACTGGCTTACTATTGAGTACAGGGTGGAGCTATTGTATATCTTTTTGTGAAATTGACTTAATTACATAACATTTTGTACAATACCTCCTTTTCTTTTCTTGGCAGATCCCTGATAAAGGCTAGAAAATGTGTTGCGTATTCAGAACAGTTATCTGTAACTACAGAATTGTGGTTTTTCCTGGCCAAAAATTAAAATCAGGGATATTCATTGCATTCCTGTTTTTCACTTGGCTTGGTCATAAATTCAGGGCATTTCTGAATGATAAAATATCAGAATTTAGTCCAGTTTCTTAGCACTGCCCTCATGAAACCCTAATAACCCCACTTACTGAAAGGGAAAACAGAAATGCTAAAGAACAGACAACAGCTCTGTTTATTGGTTGTAAGCTGCCCAGAGTTGTTTAAGATGGGTGGCTATATAAATGTTTTAAATAAGTAAACGAACAAACAACTATATTTCCTGAGTTTTATGGGCTTCTTGCATTCTGATCAATGCAAAATTGGACAAAAGTTGCTAGCATTGATCTTGATTGTGTTGGTTGGATTATTTCCCCATTTTTGTAATTAGTGGATTTGAACAAAATCTGTAGTCAAGCCCAGCCAATCACTTTAGTTTTTGACTCATCTCTATCATAGCTTATAAAATCTAATATGAAATACCCATGTGAATTTAGGAGCCCTTAAATGCCTCTTTGAAACAGGGAGGTATTTTACCTTCTTCAAGGCTGTATTTGTACAGCATGCTTACTCTTGTTATTTTAAACAAGGGTTATTTAATTAACCCAATTGCCTGGGTTCACATGTCACACTGAATCACACAACCTGATTCATTTAACATGCTAAGCTAAAATGGGCTTAACCAGCCTGTGATCCAGTGTTATATGTAAATATAGCCTAAATGAAGAAATAATCTTCGGTAGACATTAAGATGGACTTAGAATTGATAAAGACAATTCCAGAAAATGTCCCTGAAAGAGCAGTGGCCAGTTAACTCCAATCACTGATTTTTGTGGATCTGTTTTGGTTATGTTTCACTCATAATTTGGGGACAAAATCTTTGAACAGTGGGATGCCCTTTGCCAGGAGAGACGCAGGGAGAGCAAGACACATTGTGTTGATTTCTTGTCTCTCCTGGAGGGGCAATAGCTTCACTCTAGTATCAATGATTCAAGAAACTGATGCTGGGAGATCGTTGCTCAATACCTTGGCAGTCATACCTTGGAGTATTCTATCTTCTGTGCTATTTAGCCCCTAATTAAACCTCTGAGAAAGATCATTTATAGACTAAGTTGAGATGTTTATTTATTTATTTATCATATTTTTATCACCACCCATCTCCCCCACATGGGGGACCCTAGGCAGTACACAGTAAAAACAATTTAAAATTCAATAAAATTATAAATAATACTAATATTTCAATAAATATAAAATACAATAAATGATGTTACCACTATGCAGCTGATATCTGGCCTTTGTGGCTCCCATGGCTTAGACAAGTTCTGTAACATATCATACAAGAAGGCTGCCCTGTCTACTATTTCTTGCTCACTGACTGAACGAGAAGACAACTCTGGATCCTGAAACTAATCCAGAGTCGTGAACACATGTAGAGTGCACCACAGCAATTTTAAGCCTTTCCCAGCAAGTGGCTCCCTACCATAATGTCTTCATTTTCCTTTATAATGTTTCTGAGGTTTTACAAGAAGTAGACCTCTGCAGATGGGAACTGCTGGCAGGTAGATCATTAGTGGTGGCAATTGCAGCTGAAGCATAAAATAAAATATTCTACCTTATGCACTCTTCTATTATTCCCATATCTGCAGATAGCACTTATAGGGGAAGCTCAATCTGTATAGACAACAGAATTCATTTCTACTTATGATTGTGCTATTCAAATACCTGAATAGCAATAATAAAGGATATATCAATAAATAAAAACAAAGTATTACACACAACCCTCCCCCTAAATTTTTAAGTATTAGTAATAAATCTCAGTACTTATAACCATTTGGTTACTATTGATTTAGCAATAAGCCATTTGGTGTATAAGAAAGTACGGATATCTGCAGCAGACCCTTGCTACCCAGAAACAGCCTGAATTAAAGCTGATGCACAGTCACCTTTAATCTGATGTTCAGGCTGTCTTTGGAATAAGACAGAATCTTCTTTTGTTCCCCCTTGAATCCTGCCAAGAGTGAAAAGCAGCATATAAATCATCAAGCTCCATAAGCCGCCTCAACCTTTCTGAAATAGTGTCTTTCTGCTTGAGCCAAACTAAATTGGAATTATCAAAGACCAGTCAACAAATCTACAGAGCATGATATAGGAGAGAAGTGGAGTGTAATAGCCATATTTTAGGTCAGTGGGATAATTCAAGCTATGAGAAGAGTATTCGTTATAGCTACAATGGTTGTAAGAACATTTTTACCATTGATACCAGTTTTATCTCACAGGTTTTGGTGTTACATTGGTCCATGCACCTTCTACCACTAGAGACTCATCACTTGAACAATGCATTATAAGTCAGTTATTTTAATTGATAATTTTCCTAGTTTGCACTTTGTGAACCAACATTATTCTTCGATTGTAATACTTTTCGGAATGGTATGATCCAGCATTCTGAGTGAAAAAACACATACAAATGCTTTTCATCACAAAGATTATACAATGCTTATGTCCTTGCACCAAATTAATCTATGCAGTTGATGTATACAGTTGTTGAATGCAATTTATTCTTGCATATATCTGAATAAATAATAGAGCTGTGCAGAGATGCAGATTCAAAGTGCAAAATGTGACCCAGAAGGTATGTGGGTGCATATTGTATGTAGCACCTGGAATCTTTTAAAGCAACTATGTTTTTTCCTGGGCTCACACAGATGCCCTCTACAGATGATGCACAATCCTGGGAAAAGCTGCACTTAGTTTAAGGCAGTGTTTCTCAACCTTGGCAACTTTAGGATGTGTGGACTTCA
Source organism: Candoia aspera (assembly GCF_035149785.1). Lineage (NCBI taxonomy): Eukaryota > Metazoa > Chordata > Lepidosauria > Squamata > Candoiidae > Candoia > Candoia aspera. The sequence continues at coordinate 144,060,493 of NC_086155.1, forward strand.
ACTCCCAGAATTCCCCAGCCAACACTGGTTAAGGTATTCCAAACAGAAGCCTCTATTCTTTAAAGGGTAATGGGCTTCTGAAATCATACCAGGCTTTTCAAAGCTGCAGAAAGAAGAGGTTCCTCTACCACTTCATACATGTTAGAAAATAATTGCAATTCCCATCTGCTCCAAAACAAAATTGTCCAGGGAAGGATACACACTGTCTGCATTTTGTTCTGACATTCATCTGTCATGGATCTCTTGCAACAAAGCATCACATTTGTTCCCCAAAGAATTCACAAAGTAATTCTTTTTTTATTCCTAAGTGGGAGTTTGCCAAGTTATACCTCCCAAATGAAGCTGGTGGTAGAGGGCACCTATCAGGCGAGAAGAGGTGATGGGAAGCAATAATCTCAGTCAGAGTAGAAGGCAATTTTGCAGCAGGCATGACCTCACATGACAGCCCCTCTATGACAGGCCTCGTGCCATTCATACCATTGTCTCTAAATTCCCAAGGGCTCCCTTCTTCCCTCATACAGACAAAATTTGTTTTGAACTCCCACCCACCTTGCCCCCTGTATGCTGCTGTTTTATCTGCAGCTGCAGTACGTGTCTCTTTCTCATACACACCCCAGCATAATTATTTTCTTTAGTTTCTTCTGAATGCACCCCCCTTCCAAAGGTATCAGTTCTAATATATATTTATTATGCCCTGGAGGCCCCTCCCTTCCCCTCCTGAATGTGACATGCTTACCTGCAAAATATAAGATCTCAGCCAAATCAAAAGTTACACTGTACAACTAAATGGGAAGTTCAGGTTCAGTGCATTCCTACCAAGACACTATGATAGGAGAGTTATGATTCTATTTTTTTAACATAAAATATTTTAAAAATCAAAGTGTGTTTTTAGAAAACTAGGCTAGATAGCTTATATTCACCGAGACTTCCATTTTGCACAATTAGACGGTTGGGATTTTTTTTTCTCTGTCCCCCTCCAGCTGTATATTGGCTCCACACCATATCCCAGGGCTGGGAGTGAGGAACAAGAGAAGGATTCAGCATTCAGAATCAGAGCAGTGTTTTACACAGGTTTCAGCTGTGTTATCCTCAAGTGCAAGGGGTTCTGGAAATGTTAAATGTAAGTAAATCTCCTCCTAAATGGCCTGGAGGAGGGAGGGAGAAAGCATTTGTGTGTGTCCTCTTTATTCTCGGATTTTGCTTCAGGAACTGGCGAGCATCTTGTGCTCTTGTGTTTTTGTTTTCAACCTTCCCACGAATGCCTCTCATTGTCAGGTGCTGGTTACTCAGAGGAAGAAGACAGTCACTTGAGCTCATTACAGCAAGAAGATCCCCGACTTCGTTCTCACCCCCCTGTGGAATTCTGGGCAACAAAAGGTATCAGTTGAAAGTTCTTTTAGTGCAAAATTTGGAAGAGATTAAAAGAGGGCAAAAGTTCAAATGAGAACGAACCACTGCCAAGCCTGCAAAACATCTTGGCCCAAAAGGCAAAGGCTAGTTGTGTGGAGGGGGAAGCCGTTGGTTTGAAAGGCAAGTAACCATGGCAAGCCAGGAACTCCATCCTAGAATCTGGCTAACAAGGATGGAGTTGCACAGAGCTGCAATTGTTTATTCAAGGCATGACGATACAGTTGTCTCCCATGAGTATTCTCACAGCTCTGATCCAAAAACCTGAGTGCAGTTTATTAGACCAGCCAGCACTTCTTCACAGTTGATTTGGGGATGGACAAAAGAGAAAGAAAGTACTAAGTTTATTCTCAGTGTTCCTTGGGTCTTGAAGACAGCTTCACAGAAGGAGAGAGGGGGGCAAAATTCACACCAGAGTACCAGCCCCTTTTGCTATATTGATGGGGCTTGTTTTCTGAGAGCGAAGGAAGCAATGGCTAGGGGCAATGACAGCCATCTTCGAGAACCCTTGTGACTGTTGAAAGAGAAAATGATACCTTTCCTGAGCTACCTCAACTAACTTCTTGCCTTGGAGGTTGAGAAATATGCTACCCCATCATTCAGCTACCAGTCCAGCTGGCTTTCGCACAGGGAAAGGACGCCATCTTGTTCTTTGCCTCAGGCCGCAAAATATCTTGCAGACCGTGGGTGTACTCTTGGTGCCAATCAGTCCATCTCTTCTCCCGTAGGAACGGGAAGCAGAGAGTGGAGGACACAGAGTTGTCTTTGTTTTGGAAAGGGTGTTTCTGCAATAGTCGCCTTTTAGAAAGAAAACAGTGGCTTGCAGCCACTTATCGCTGTGGGAATTTGGAGGTTAGGCATGGAATAAAAATAATGGCAAATCTCATGCAAAGTAATAACTCGTAAAAGAGGATCTGCAAATATCAGCAACACTTACCAACACACCTGCACCCTTTGTACACCTGTTGTCCTGCATATGCAATGAAAGCTCCCTTTGTTCTTGTGTGCATGAAGTTGGATTTTCCTTTGCAACAACACCGACAAAAGATACTTGCAACATTTGGCATGAGTACCTTTAAAGTTAAAGCTGGAAAAGAACACTTACTTTTCTCATAAAGCAAGAGGGAAGAACTGAAAAGAGTAGGCACCTTTACTTCCTAAAATTGAACCACTGCAATTTCATATTCATGTTCCATTGCTGAACGTGGATGCTTGCTACTCAAGATTCTTAGGCATATTTCATTTACTATCTAAATTCTGAATTCCATTTAGATAGTATTATTAGTGCTAATAATGTTGTTATTATTTTATTTGAATTTATTATGACGGGGGGGGGGGCTTAAAAATCCAAAAACAGTAGAAACGTTTAAAAACAAAACAAGACAGGCAGTGTTGTTATTCTTAATATCTTAAAGTCAGTGACATTGTTCATTCAAAAATAGTAGGTTTCTCTTAATTCTCTCTTTTATTCATTCAAAACAATGTAATCATTAATGCAGCCAACTAAAACCACAGTCTTGTGGTCCCTGGGGAAATGTCCTAGGATCCTAAGGACATTATTGAGAGGATGAAGATCAGCATGGAAGCTTGCTTATGATAGTCAGAACCACTATTATTCCTTATCTTGTTTGTGCTACAACAATGTTACAGAGTTAAAAAGGGGAATACCAGAGGTAAATAAAAGGTTCTTGGATGCTTTGGACCAAAAGTCCCGCCATTTCCCTAACAAGGCCTTCCCAAGAAAAAACGTGACTGCAGACCCAGGATTCATGAAGTTTCCCTCTTGGGGCTGGGGTATGGTGGGGAAACTATGTAACAGAATGTTGAGAAGGGGGGAAAAAGCCTTTCATTTCTGCCAATGACAACAAAATGGGTTGACCACCCGGGATTATTTATCTCTATTTCCACTGTCCTTCTGATCTCTATTCAAGATACCTAATAATAAAATAAGGATTCTTAATGCAAAAAGGGAAGTTACATTCAAAGGGAGAATATACTACAATGTTGAAGGGTAAAGTCGTAAAAATTAGCCACTATACATAGTTAGGAAAAAGTGACAGTGAATTAGACAATAGGTATATACTGAGTGTAATCAAGAAAGTGTACATACTGAGTGTAATCCTTCGTTACGTAGAATTGAGCATTATTATATTGATTGTGGCCCTACTTATATAGGATACTCTGCTATTTGAAGATGTTATCCATCTGAATAGCTGTCCAGCCTAATTCTAAGTTAAGGCAAAAGAATCCAGAACAGAGGACAGTGGGTCTTCCCACTGATCTTTGCTGAGTAAGCCAAGATATGAAAACAGGAAGAGTTCCATATGCAACATGCTAAAAACAGTTCAATTTGCCACTGATTTTCCTTTTTTCAGGCAATCCCTGGTGGATTGACAACATAAAATGGGAATTTTTGACTCCTCGTCTGTTTTTTATTTTATTCATGCCCTGTTCTCATGGTAGCTTTTCATCTTGAATTGTCCTCTGTGTTTTAGCAAACTCTTTCTTATCCCTAGTTATTGTACAAGTCTTTGGGAGAAGCAACAAAAATAAGGAAAAAAGGCCTTACATTTGATTACATGGTACCTTTGTAGCACATTTTTAATGTGTGGAATTGAGGATTCAGCTGTAGTAGAAGAAGATAAATATTATCTTAGATGTATCATAGTAAAGTCATGATTCATCTGGAAATTAAAATTTGTAAGAAGGAGCAAAATGGGAATAGGAAAGATTGTGTAGATATTTATACTTTCCTCTTAACTGTTTGCTGAGTTTGATTCCCTGAAGTATAGCCATTGTTGGAATGCTAAAATCTTTCCATTTTTAAAAATGGTCACATAAATGTTACTTGTGTTCTAGCTCACAACTAAATTATAAAATCCATAACAAGAAATAGGCCTATTCCAAGCTGGTACCTGTACCAAGTTGAATGCAACCACCAACCAAGGTTGTTCTACTTTCATAAAATGGAGGAAATAAAAGTGAGATTTACAAAGCACATGACAAGCAATAATATAGGGTTGAAGCATTGCATTCAGCTTGGGGCATTTCATCAGTAAATTCTAGAGTACCAAATTATAATAAAGGTGTATTTCAAAGTATTCCCCAGTTGTCTGCAATGTGCATGCATGGACAGTGGCTTTGTTCACTTATGGCCCCAGTAATTTTTTTTAAAAAAATCTTTAATTACAGAGTTTATCAAGTGCTCATTTTTCAATCAATTTCCCATACTTTTATACAGTAATTATACAAAGAAGGTTGTACTACAGTTTTCTACATTTTTGTAGTAGAAACTCTCAATAAGTTATGCTTCCTTTTCACCAGTTTTGAAATGTTGGCTTGGATGAAAATAAGTGAACAGAGAAGATTTGAGAGCTCTTCTTTTTCTGAGATGGGACCTTCAGCATCTTCTTCAGTGTTGCACCCTGACTGCCTCATTCTTGGGTAGAAGTCTATCCAGTTTGGGGCAATTCCCCTTTTTCCAATTGCATTCTCCACCCTATCCCATATCGTCCAGAAAAGCTATTTGGTGACACACATTGTTGTTTAAAGTAGAAGAGCTAGGAAAACTCTTCTTCCATAAATACCCTTTCTTTCCACTATTTTAAGATTGAACCAGTAATTTACTAGAATATACAAATGTAATTTGACTATTAGGACAATCCATTAACTTCATCAGACTGCTTTAATAAATCCCCAAGCCTTGCTAACAGGGCAGAGAGAGAAAAATATAGCAATTATTGACTGTTGGTATCTTTGAAGAAAAAAAACCACTCTACCATAAGCAAGGCTAGGAAAATGGACAAGTTGTTTAAAAGGGCTTTGATTGGAGAATTTCTATCATTCAGACCCTGAATTCATCTCAGCCTGCTCTAGTACAGCTCAGTCTGCTAAAAGTAATCAATCACAGGGATTGGCTGGGAGATTGGAAGGGGAGAACAGATGGAATACTATAACCTCTGGACTCAAGGGTCCACTGGATTGTGCATTAATATTTATTTTCCTGGGTGAAAGCCCTAATGCCTTCACATCTTTACTTCAGTCTTGGAAGATGTCACATCCTGATAAATGAACAGAAGAATCTCTGTAGGAATCAGAATAATGATTTAGCAGAGTCTCTGCAGAAAATCTGTACAAATGCTGATTTCAAAGGCAAACTAGTAAATATTTGGGGGAGCTGGCAAATATTCACAAGGCTGGAAATGGAATGAAAGATGATCTTTGAAGAAACACATTTTATCAGATTATACCAATATCAGAACAATTGCAAATATATGCCATTATGAAGATATTTATTTTAAAAAACCTTAAACTCAATTTCAATTATACCTTATGTGCAAAATTATTATTTATAGTTTTTTAGTGTGTGGGTGTATGTTAGGGCTTCTTTGTTCTTCCCACTTTGTTGAAAGAAAAGAAAAGAAAAGAAAAAAATGCTTATTGAGCCTAAAAACTTTATTTTAACATTTAAAATTTAACTTTATTTAACTTAATTTAAATAGTTTAAAAGGTTTAAGAAGTGTTCTCGTCTAAGAATTTTAATACATACTTTCTTTTTTATATGATTTTTAAATATGATTTTTATTGAAACTTTTTAAAAAAAGAAGTTAAAAACTAATCCAAAATAATGTAAAGTGAGGAAGAGAAAAGAAAAAGGAAGAAAGCAAAAAGAGAAAGCAAAAAGTGCAACACAAGGAAAAAAGTTTTAAGAAAAATAGAAAAGAAAGAAAAAAAGATACAAAGAGGTGGCTTCCGATATTCTTCACAGCAGTTATAAGTATTTTAACCTCTCTTTCTAAAGTTACATCATAATACTCTTCTTTCTATAATCTATCGTGTCTAATCATCACAGCCAAAGTTCATTTTTTTCATTTTTATGCAAAAAGTCCATAAGAGGCTTCCAGTCACAAATAATTGTAGATAGTGTCTTTTCTCTTAACAAAGAAGTAAGTTTTAATACATACTTTCTGATAATGAAAGGCAGTGTGTTTTTCTTCTCCATGAACGACCTGAGGTTTGGAAAAAAATTTCAGTGACTGTTTAAAGGAAAATGAACTTCTATAGCAAGAGCGTCAATGGACCTTAAATTGCAACTTATACAACAAAAAGTAATATTTAGAATTTATTGGATTCCATTACGTTTGTATAGAAAAGGACAGTCAAAAAACAGAATTTTGTTTGAGAGATAATGCTTCTTTAAAACATACATTTCTACAGTGCCCTATACTTACTAAGTTTGGGGAGAAAGTAGTGGATTATATAAATATGATTGTGTGACAAAAGCTAAAATTTTCAGAGAATAATATTCTCTTGAACTACATATCTAGTACGTAGAATTTGACAGCGTAAATGGATTCTCGGTGCCCTTACTATGGCCAAAGGACTGATACTGCAGCTTTGGAAAGATAAATTCATGGCCCCCTGATTGCACTTGCCACCTATGAGCAGATTGCCTATAGATGTAGACTTTGTATGGACAAGTATGATGAAATATGGGACTCATTTATACAAAATACAGTAGGCTAGAAAAAAACATGATAGTTATATAAGTGTATTAGAAATATATAAGTACTTGAATAATATTTGCATTAGATAAGTATATATAGAATTGTAACTGTTTACTGTTATAATGATACATTATATAATTTTTTTTCTTTTTTCCTTTGTTGTATTTTTTTCACTCTTTTAAGCACTTTCTGTGTGATTTTTTTCCTCTTTGACAATGTATGTATTTCTATCATAATTATCTTTGTGTTTTGTTTCTTTTTCTGTTATTATTTTAAAAGCAATTTAAAAAATAAATTAAAATAAAGGAAAATGAACAATAATGTGGTGGATCTAATAGTTTCCAAAAGATACAGTATGTTTGTGAGAACAGCTTAATATATTCCATGAAAATATCCTATATATATGGCACCTCCCCCCCATTATTTTCAATAATCAATGTTTGCATAAAGGAAAAGAAAAAGAAAGGAATATCCTGCTATTCAATTCCCATTGCAAAGCAGCAGCTTTGACACATACATGTTTTAATGCAGGGCTATCAAAGCCAGACTGTAACACTCTGAACCACTAGATGGCAGAAAAGAGCTAGAGTTTTTGTACTTCTTTGCTGGCATCTAGTGCTCATCTGGATTTTTGCAGCCCAGATCTGATAGTCATGTATGTGGGTGCAACTCTGTGTATTTATGTGGGTGCCTTGGTGAGTGTGCATGTGTGTCTGTCTGTCATTCTCTGAGCTTGCTTTTTTTCCTTCATACATTTCATTACCAGGTGAGGTAACATTATCAGTGCAAGGGGCATGGAGTTTGCTGATTGTGTGGTATTTTGCCCCACCTACCTTGACTGGGCATTGTTTCTTCCTTGATAGTTTCTTGGGCAGGGTATTGTTCCTGTTTATCTGGTCCTGGTTCCTACTTATCTGGGTGTTAGATGAGGAAAGACGTGTTAAGTCTGTTTGCCTCTTTCCATGTCCTTTGGTTGTTTTCTTTCTTGAACAGTTTATTGATGGAGCTTATCTCAGTGTGTCTGTTAATGGCTGATTCCTCAGAGTACTGTGCCTCTAGGAATTCTCTTGCATTTTTGGATCTGGTTTCATCGAAAAATGTTTGTAGTTTCCCAACTGAAATTAAGGTTGAATTTGCCTGTTTTTGTGTGTATGTATGAGACTCAGTGTAGTGGTTAAGATGCTGGATAGGAGGAGGGGAGACCCAGATTCTAGTCTTCCCTTAGACATGGAAGCTGTCTGGGCAACTAGACTGAGTGGCTGAAAAATATTTACCCACCAATCCCCACTGGACTGGCATGGTAGATTGAGGTCCATTACCTTCAGTTGAGAGACCATCATCTGGCAGTGGATTGATTTGGAGTAATAATAAAATCATCATCATCACCATCGCCATCTTTCTTCTAGTACAAACACAAATTAAAGCCCTAGAAACTATGTTATCTATGCTGGTTATCTACTGTTGCAGATTTTATTTAAATATAGATGCTGAATTACAGCTATACTGGTGCAATGTTGCATGCTGACACTGTCATCCTGTGAGGGCAATTTCTGGTCAATAAATTGAACACCTCATTCGGTTAAAATAGGATAAGTTTTGCAAGCAGACTCAATCTACACACAGAGCAAAGGAGTTCTACAAACATCTTTCACAAATTATAGGAGTGATTCAGATATGTTTCATTTAATATTCTAATTTTCCATTTTGCAGTGAAACCTTAAAAAAAAAAGGAAATCTGGCTTCTTCTGTGTGGTCTAGTGCCAAAAGGGATTAATGTCTGGCAAATATATCCATGCCAAGAAAATAGATTTTTACAGAATCTTTACTGAAATATTAATGTTTTAGTAATTTACTTCCACTGGCATCCAGGAAATATGTGCCAGACTGTAAGACAGAATATTATCTTGTATTAATTTGTACATGATCCCACATCCCAAGAAAAAAGGCAGATGTCAAATTCCATTGAGTTCTTCTAAGAATCATAAAGCTATTTCCAAAATGTAATATGCAGAAAGTAAGTTGGTCTGATCTCTTGGTCTTGATTTGGGTTCAGGAACCACCTTCCCTGTTAGGATAATCATATTACTGCAATAACAGAATAATATGGGAATACAGTATTATAGGTAATCCTCACTTAATGATCACAATTGAGACTGGAATTTCAGTTGCTAAGCAAAGTGGTCATTAAGCAAATCTGACCTGATTTTTACAGTAAATTTTATTAGGTTTCAAGAGAATAAAAACTACAAAAAAACAAAAAACTTCAAAGAAAGAAAAAAAACTAAAAAAGTGCAGAAACACAAGATTTTTTTTTCCAAAGTTACAAAAAGATGTGACTTCCGGCTTTTAACAGCAAAGATATACAAAAATTTTCATAAACCATCTCTTACTCTATATTAAACCAGAACACCACATTATTTCTGTAAGTCATTCCACTTTAACACATAATAAAAATCACCAAATACAGTTACTCTTCCCCCTTATATTAAAATAAAGGAAAAAAAAGTTCATATAAACCTCCTAAACAGCTTTCTCCCCTCCAAAAGATAAAACATCTAATTATTCCCTTCCTACCACTATTCTATACATTTCTGTCTACTATAATAAGAATCAAATTAAAAATCAAATTAAAAAGCACATAAGTTGTCTGCTATTATACTTAATAGTACAATTTTAATAATCCAAATCTTAATAAACCCAAAAAACAAAGACAATTCAAAACAGTAATTCCATATCTTTAAAAGGGAATAACATCAATCAAATCCTTAAAGCAACCAGATAAACATTCTTTAATCCTAATATAACAGTTTTAATAATTTTCATCTTAATAAACCCAAAAAACAAAGCCAATTCAAAACAGTAAATCCAAATTTTAAAGGCAAATAGCATCCATCAAATCCTTAAAGCAAACCAGATGAACATTCTTCAACCCTTATCCGACTTCAAAATAAACCAAAGCAGTTACAATGTGCACAGAGCTTTCCTCTTGAGTGAATCAAACAGCCCAATTGCCCCCCTCAAAGATTCCAGGTTCTTTTCATGGCATTCCACCAGGAGATCGATTTTACTTATGGCTTGCAGATCATTCTCTCCCTTAGATTTCTCCAATTCCATTATCCAATCTTTATCCAGCATCTCAATAAATTCCCAATCTCAGTTTTTTTTAAAAAAAAACCTTTTGTATCACTCTTAAATTCCTCAATTTCACTCACCACATCCCCAACCTGATGTCACATTTTAGATCTCATGTTTTCCACAATGTCCTGGATATCTTGCATAAAAGCTTGATAGAAGTCAGAAGAAATCTGTTTAAAATCCTGGTGAAAGTCAGAAAGCATCTCTTTGAAATCCTCCATGTCTCACACAGTAGATTATGGCGCTCCCTGGGAGCTTAACCAGTGAGAGCTGAAGATATGGAAGAGTTCTGAAGTGGGTTTACCTAAAGTGAGAGTGAGATAGCAGACTTCTCAAGGAAAAGTGAAAACAGAAAGCTGAAGGTTCAAGTCAGCCGATACAATGTGTCCTAACAACCAGGAAACACACTGAGACAATGAACTGGTCTCTAATATTTATTGCTAGTACTTAACAGGAATCCTAACAAACTGAAGAAGCGTGGGAAAAACCCAGACATATAACTCCCAAGGGTTAAGGCGGTCCCGATCTGTGTCTCTTTGAATGGCTGAACAATTCCTCAGTGCTACGCATGCACTTGACAGTCTGGATGGGAGCCCCCTGCTCGCCATCCTTACTCATGACACAATGTGTAGGAAAATGCTAATATCTTCAAATTTAAATAAAAAATAATAACAGGATGACAATTGTTTATTCTCAATCTTTGGAATTTCCTTCTGGTGGGAATATGGCTGACTGAACAGCTTTGCTTGTGAGCTCAGTGAGCAGGCCTGACAGCGTGGATTTTTTGGGGGTTGCAGGCAGGCTTTTCCTGATGCCCCAGAGTGTTTTCATGGATAGAAAACACTCTGAATCATCCCATTTGTGCTCCGGAACGTTGCCTTGTAGCCTGAGGATTGCAAACAGCATTACGTCAATCTGTTAAGAGGCGACAGGAGTTGGGGACGCCATCATTTTCCAGACCACGCTGCAGCCTAATGGGACACTAGGTCGAGCCTTTCCCATTTCTAAATCTGTCTATCTATCTATCTGTCTGTCTGTCTGTCTATCTATCTTATATTTTGTACTCCAAGAGAGGCTTTCTACAGCAAGAAGAAACAAATCTCTTGGTGCTTATCGTTATTTCTAGATTAATCTTAATTTTTTTTTAATTGTTGGCTTACTTCCCATTGAAATGTTAAGGAGGACTGACAATAAATAATCATCTCCCCATTACAATTTAAACTTAAAAGATTTTTTAAAAAAAATAATCCTAAAAATAATGTTAAGCACCAAGAGAACTAGCTTCTCCTCGCTGTAGAAAGCCTCTCTTGGGGTACGTGTACTTAAAAAAAATACAAACTGATGATTTAGAAATGGGGTGGCTGGTCTTAGTGTCCCTTTAAGGCTACAGTGTGGCTTGGAAAGTGATGAAGTCCCCACCTCCCAGCTGGCTCTTACCAGTCGAACGTGAAATGCTGTTTGTGATCTTCTGGCTGCAAGCAGATGGGATGATTCCAGGTATTCTCCTTGATCTGGAGAATGTCTCTGGGCTTCAGGAAAACCTGCCTGAGCCTGAAAATTTTTACCACATTGTCAGCTGCTCCTGCTGAACCAGCAGGCACAGCTGTTCAGTCCACCATTCCCACCAGAAGCCCAAATCTGACCTGATTTTACGACCTTTTTTGCGGTGCCTGTTAAGCGAATCACTGCAGGCATTAATTGAACCACATGGTCATTAAGCGAATCATGTAGTTCCCCACTGATTTTGCTTGCCAGAAGCTGGCCAGGAAGGTCGAAAATGGTGATCACATGACCACAGGACACTGCGATGGTCATAAATGTGAACCAGTTGCCAAGTGCCCAAATTGTGATTTTGTGACCATGAAGACAGTGTGATGGTCATAAGTGTGAGGACCAGTCATAAGTCAGTTTTTCCAGCACTGTTGTAAGTTCGAACCATCACTAAATGAATGGCTGTTAAGTGAGGACTACCTGTATATCATCCCATTAGAAGCATTATCTAGTGGCTTATAAAGTGGGCACATTTTTAACATACTAGTTAGATTTTCAGAACTGTCCCTGGAGCTGATGAATTAGTATTTTGCTTTCTGATGCCTGTTGTTTGTTGTCATACTGTTTATATCAGTGTTTCTCAACCTTGGCAACTTTAAACTGTGTGGACTTCAACTCCCAGAATTCCTCTGGCTGGGGAATTCTGGGAGTTGAAGCCCATACAGCTTAAAGTTGCCAAGGTTGAGAAACACTGGTTTAAATTGTGACTGAAATGTTTATAAGCATCTCTGCAAAAAGAATACAATAAATAGTAAGCATAACTAGTGATTTTTTAAATGTGATTTTTAAAAAATCTTTTCCTGCCTTTTCAATAAACAGTTGCAAACGTTGTGTCATTTGCTATCCTAATGCTGGACCGCAGAGAAAATAGAATTTAAAGTTAGAGGAAGTCTGGTAATTTCATGGACATTTCCACGTCATTTTCCTGGAAACAATATAGAAGTGGCACTGGCTTCTTCTGTGACTTTTTTTCCAACTTCCAGTCTAGTCTAGAGTCCTGAGGCTTCCTTTAAAATTGGTTTTCCCTAAACTGCACCTTCCAGATATGCTGAACAGCAATTCCTATCATCCCCAGCAAACAAGACCAAAAGGCATTTTGCTAGGAATAATGAGAAATGTAGTCTAATATATCTCATTGGCTTATGCTGGGGGAGGTGCCTTAAACCATTGGCAAATGTATTGAATGCCTGTGTTCCTTAGCATTCTCCTGCTGGCAAGATTATGAGCTTCTGCTGAACTAACCCTTAAAGAAATATTTTAGATTTCTTTTTCTTACTCCCCCTCCTACTTCAATTGTTTCCAAAGTAGTAATATCAGTGGGGGATCCTCATTAATATTCATTGTAATACATTCACATTTGTCCCCTCATCCTATCTATATATTACAAAACATACCACAGTTGTTGAGAGTGGAAAAGCTAGAAAAAGCATTAACATTTTGTTTACGATAGTTCAAGCAAAGCATTCAAAGGTGCTGTTAATCATAAATGATGATAAAATAGGAATATTTTATTTTTAGTTAATATACTTCTTAGATGCTACCTTGTGCTCTGTCAAAATAATACTTCATATTCACTTACAGGAGCATCTGGCTGAACAATAGATTCAACATTTGATTCAAACAATTTGTTTGCATCAGTAGATAATATAATGTATTACCACAGAAGTAATTTATTATCCTAACATAAAATAGTTTTCAGCCCAAACTGGTTTTGGGGGGGGCATCTTCATTTTTGATCTGGAAACTATACCATCTTTTCTCAGTAAAATAATGAAGGTATTGGGCTATGAAACAATTCTTTGCTAAAGCCCTTCTTTTTCTCTTTAAAAATCCTTTTAAACTTGTAATGTCAGTCCTTTACAAAAAAAAGGAGTAAGAAAATCAGCTCAGATGCAGCTGTAGTGATACAAAAGAAGAGATTATACAAAAGGGAACAGGTTGGAAAGGTAGACTTGTGTGTATCCTTTCTTCTTCCTTAATTGTGATTTAAATGAAAAGGTTAGTAGAAATTTCCTTGCAAAGATTTGGGAGAACACTTTTAAAATATGCCTCAGAGGTTCCATTTCCCTTATTATTTTAAAGAAATAGCTTTTCAGATTGAAGCAGAATAAGGAATTTAAAAAGAATAACTCATCCCTCTTTCCAGTCCTTTAAAATATTTTAGAAATATTCTGATTTTTTTTCAAATAAAAAATAACAAATATAGTGGAGGAATTTGTAGGATCATATGTGTGTGTGCACTTGTGTATCCATACACAAACATGGCATATACAATTAAAAGAGTTGAGGCTTGGAATATGTCTTTTTAATATGTGGATTCTGATAGAATATTTACTGAAAGTTTAAGTCTGATTGCAAGATGAATTCTGGAAGTAAAGTGCTATTGTGGAATCCAGGCAAATATACAAACAAATCTGGAGTATAATTAGACAGACAGGAATTCCTCACAACAGGGGAATGGTAGGGAGATGTGGAATGGCTGCAATCTAATACAAAACAGCACTTCATTTTGAAAAAGCTGGTTGCTCTGCTTCAATCCACAGAATTGAACTGTGTCTAAGTCCTTTGATCATTTGTCTTCAACACAGAGAAAAGAAATGTTTAGACATGCACCAAAAGGTTTCATTATTGAGAACATAGGGAGTTTCTCAAATTTTTATTAGTGGTTGGTTAACGATCATTGCTGGCTTCTCAGAAAAAATAACATTAACTAAGGGAACATTTTGTCAAACATCTGTAATTATTGTGCTATTTCTATGTAGCTCTTCAGAGAAATTCTTAGCATTCTGGTAGTCTTGATTAAAATCACAGCCCAACACTGATAATGTTGCATGGGGCTTATATCTTAAAAGTTAGGGATCTATGGGAATGGAAAATAAGCCTATTCATATTTGAAATATTTATCCCTCTTTTGGCATAATTCAGTACTACAAAACTGCTGAACCTTCGAGCTAAATTATTGTGCTTTGCTCACCTATGTTCAGGTCTACCATTACTGGAGCACCCGGTGCCCTGGAGAACTGATAGCTTGAGGGTTAGGGAAGTAGGAAGCTACCCCTTCTGAGCAGGGAGGGCAGATAAAGTTTTAAAGATCCAGACTGATGGATTAGTTATGGCTTTGGAGTAGAATCTGGGACATTGAGGTTCAAATCCACACTTAGCTATGGAGGCTGATTGGGTGACTTTGGATCAGTCACTCACTTTCAGCCCAACATAGTCCACTGGGTTGAGAAAAAAGTTTCTCAACAACTTGCTCTAGTATTTTGCTACCTATGTATACTTTGCAGTTGTTAACTCTAATTTCCTTGCCAAATGGGTGTGCCTTGTTCTTGTGTTTTCAGATCCATACTCCTTATTGCATCATACACTGTAACTAAGATTTGTCACAAATCATTTGAGTGTTGAGCCACCATCGGCATACAAAAGTACATATATGTTCATGTTCCTAAACCAAGCACCTTCCTCATCATCAGAAGCACTGTTTATACATTTATCCATAAATACATTAAACAATTAAGGGGACATCACACATTTTTCTCACATTCCTTATTTAGTGTTGAACTATTTGTTAAGCATTCCATTTATTCTCATGCTTACTTAATTTCCACCATATGTCACTCTTACAGAATACAGAACCAACTTTCAAATCATATTCACACAAAAATTCCATAATTCAAACCTTTTATCATACATTTTCTCTAAATCAACAAATGCAATACTTTTTCTTTCTCTCATTCATACATTTCTCTATGACCTGCCATACAGCACTTCCCAAAATTTGTCTCATCTCATACCTTTTCATTCAGAATTTTCCCAAACAGCTTCCCAGGCACATTTAACAAATTAACCCCAGTGTAGCTTTTCATTCACTTTTGATATCTTTCCTTTTTATAGGGAATAGTAATGGCACTCTTCCAGTACTCAGGCACAGATACATTTTTCATCACGTTTATATTTAATATTTCTGTAGTTATACCATCTACTCCTATAGCATTACCATTTTTCACTATTCTCAAAGTGTTTCTTACTTTCTTTTCATCATTTTTTTCTTAGACATTAACATCTCCAGCTTTCATCAATCAAGGTTTCCCATAATGCTTTTTGGTAATATAAAAAGGGTATAGACTAGGTTACTGGCCTTAGTTGTATCCATGCCACATGCAGCATTCTCCATTAATGGTAAGGACAATACCAGTCAGTTTTGGTACCTTTTGGCTATTGTGACACAAGCATGACCAAGGCCAGTTTTACCTCAACTATACTCTATGGAAGCTAGGATCACTACTGTGTAGCCAATATATCATTGTCTGTATCCAACCAACTGGAATGTACCTGCAGAGTCTAAAAACTCTGCTATCATTCTTTATTGTTCTTGGACTTCAGATGGTTTGCTATTTTTCAGAGTTCAAGGGAGGATGGCTTATCCTCCCACCTCTGCTGCTGCTTCTGGTACCTTTCTCACTTGGTGATTTCTACCTGCCATTCTCCACTGCCTAGTATCTTCCTTACTGAAACTATTCCTAGCTGACTGAAGTTGTATCTGAGGGCTGCAGCACATGGGAACACAAATGGATTTCAGGGGAAGTTAATCCTCAGTCCATGCATGGCTTGGCCTACTGGGTCTTTCAAAAACTGTAGGATTATGTGAATTGGCTGAAAATGTTTTCTTGCTTTCAAAATAGGCAGTGCATCTCTAGCAAACCATGATTCCTAACCTCCTAGACTACAACTTCTTTAATTCCCAGCCAGCTAGCAACACATTTGGTGGGCAGCCGTAAGGTGAGGGTAGAATAAGATGATTACCTCTGCATTTGTTATAAAAAAACAGGCCAAAAATGTTAGAAAACCTTTAAAATAAATATAAAATTGAAATCATGAGTGTTAGGAATCCATAGCAGCCCTTGATAATATTATCTGAGAGGTTTGGGAAGAATAAGAGCATTTTCTTAAGCATTCTCCACGCTCATAATCCTGTGTTTGAGGCAGCAGGCTGGGACTTCAGTATCAGATGGCCTCAAAGGCAACCTGTGTGTGTATGTGTGTGTTTTAAGATGTCTGCAAAAGCTTCACAATATCTGAAGAAAAAAAAAGAGACAAAACAAGAAGGTGCTTAAATTAAAGCTGCCTCGAGGCCATAGCAAGTTCTGGGTTGGTGGGTTTTACAAGACTACTTACTATGCTATTCAATTAAAAAAAAAAGAGCAGTTACCATAGCAACACTCCCATCTAATGGCTCTTCTGCTAACTCAGAGATACAAAGCACCTTCTTACAGAGATGCAGTGACCAATACAGAATGTTGTGGGAAGTTTTATGCTCCCAGCAATGCTTTAAAGGGGAAGGTGCATCTTTCAGTAACAAGGCACATTTATGTCTCTGGGCTGTAATCTGCTTTTAGAACTACTTGTTTGCCTTCCCCTGTTATCTGTGTATTTGTTTGCAATTTTCTTTCTCTCTTTGTCTTTAGATATAGAGAGATACAGTTTTCAAAAGAAGGAAAAATTCCCATTTGTGAGATTTAGAGTACATTTTCTATGAAGTAAAGTATTGAACCTGCTGAGTCAATGTAGCTTATTCTCGGTACATTTAGTGCTGAAGTTTCAGGTTGCAACCAGAAGCATTATTATCTGGACATAAACTCCACAGAACATAATGGGGCTTTCTTTTATGTAAACGTTTACAGGATTGTGTCCTTAGGCCATAGGTAAATGTGAAGTTGGCTCACTCCTGCCTGCCTGCCTGCCTGCCTGCCTGCCTGCCTGCCTGCCTGCCAGCCAGCCAGCCCATTAAACCAGCAAAATAGAAGTCAGAGTTGGTACACTAATAATGGTATTCAGAAAATGCTTTGAGTTTATCAGTAAAGCACACTTGTTTTTCTGAAAAGGGTTTTTATCAAACTGGCAAAAATGGGAGAATATGATTTTCGGAAAATATTCAAAACATAGCTCTTTCTATTCCTTCCAACAGAAGCATTTCTTTAATGCGGATGAAAGTCACCTTTCATATACCTGGAGCTATTTGGGGAGAGGAGAGACAGCCAAGAAATATAGTGGGTGATGCAGTGATAAAATAACATCACTGGAATGGTTGGGCTACAATTTCTGGGGAGGTTTTCTGGGGCTATTTTTCCCGCTAATATGTTAAGTCTAAAAGAAGTCTTGTATTCCTTTTTTAAAAAGTTGGCAAAACTGACAGAAAACAATGCTCCAATTTCTTTGGCTTGTTACTGAAAATCAGTGGTACGATTCTTGGGGTTGCAAAAAGAGAGTGGGGGCCACCAGTGTAAAAGCGTGAATTGCTCATGTCTGCTTTAATGGGATTTAAAAGGTACTGTAGGATTAATGCACACTTAATGGTCCATAATCATATGGTCCAGTGGCTGATTCACTCACTTCACTCATGTATGCATCAACTTATAATGTTATCCTGTGCTGGGACATATATGCAAAGGGGGGATCTGTGATCCTCCAGACATTGACTTTGTGGACTAGACTCATGGGAGATGGAATTCAAAAGTTCCAGAGAGCTACAGCTTCCCACTCTTAATAATGGATGAATCTGGTTTTGTATCAGACTTTCCTATTTGTTTGGAACCCTTGCCACTACGGTAATAGGTTAAGACTCACCCTCACAAAGGTGTAAGAATTTACATAAGTACTACAGTCATGCTCTGTAACATGATCTCTGTGTGTGCAGAAAATATTTCCATGCAAGGATCTTTATCATTCCCAAAGACCAATAATGAAAGCATTGGAGCAGTTGTGTGTAGTACTTTCAATAGAGCCTCCCCAATTTTAAATGTCCAAACATTTGAACCTGAAAAGTCAAAAGAAATGTAAAGTGGTTGTAGAACATATTTAAAATTCAAGTGCTAGCTTTTAAAAAAATGTATTAATGTATTCTGAAAAATGAATTATTAAGAGATTTGCATTGGCACAACAAAAGCCAATTTAGAGAAGGTTTACCCTGAAGCATTTGCCATCTTTTCTTCACAATCTATTGCAAACACTGCTTTTTCCCCCTTCAAATTAGGAGAAAAAACCCAACCTATACATATTACCTTTACTGAAAATGTTTCCTTAAAAATGCTTTTCAAATGATGGGAATCAAGTATTTGTTTCTGTTCAAATCTTTTCATGGTTTATATTTTCTTCACTTTTATAATGTGATGACATTCAAATTTTTCCTCACTTTGCTTTTTATCTCAGCAATTGCTTCTGTCATCCAGTTTTTAAAATACGCATTTATTATTTAGAGGTCAAGGAAATGACCTGCCAGGAAGAAAAAAAGAATTGGTTCTGCTTTTCTCTTTCTAACAGATACCAAGAGAGAGAACAAGAATTGGTGCTATTTGACTCTTCAGAAGTATACTGTTCCTGGTGTGTTACTTTTAGTTGACCCAATGGCAGAATTGCAACAGAATATAGAAAGTTTATTTATGAACCGCAAGACAACTTGATTCTCGAGGGTGTGTTACAGAGTTATCACGGTCAGTATAAGGCAGGCCCCCTATGATTTGCACAAAAACCTATTTACTGATTCAAAGGAGACACGGAAAAGTAAAACATGAGCTTGTGGATTTTTTTTTAAATTATTATTATTTTGTACCCCCATACAGGGAAAAAAGAATGAACTGTTTTTTTGTTGGCAGCATATACAAAAATTCAAAAAGTTTTCTTTTTTTTGTTTGCAGGAGTGCCTGTAGGATATGGTCAGAAAATCAGTATGGCAGCCACAACAATGTGATCAAAGCTTTGTCTATGTCTTACGTGTATTGCACATAAAAAACAGGCAGAGCTTTGATTGCACCATCATGGGTGCCATCTTTACTTTTTGGCCATATCTTGAAGACACCCCTGATTTTTCTTGTGGTGTTTCCCAGTGATTTGTAAAGTGACTAATAGCACCACCATATATTTCAGTGGCGAACATTGTCTGGTGCCTGGGGCCACACAACATTTTTTAGGGTGGTGTGGGACATAGTGAGTGGGGGTGTTGATATAGACTAGGTAGAGCTGATCAGGATTTTCCATTTTTTTCTTCTGGGGAATGGGAGATTGTATTCCTTCTTGTTATTAAAAAATATGTTACCCCTATTTTAGGACTGAAATTACAGTTTTCTTGTGTTTCCCATTTCAAAGGGTGGGAAAGTATGCTACCATTTTGGACAATCATACCGTTAAAATTCAAAACTATAATTAGACAGGGTTCTAGGAGGTACATAAAAGGGTTTCAAGGGTGGGGGCAAAGATTTTGGTCATTCATAATCTACCAGATTTCTTTAGGGAATTTTGAACAAAATGGTTGACACGCATCCTGAAGAATGGCTTTGTAATCCTTGTAATCCTTTCCTAGAACCCATTGCATTGTGTCAATTGAAGAAGCCCTTCCATGTAAGGAATAGCTAATCTGGATCCACCTCACTAGTAGCCTTGCAACTTGAGTCCTTCATGCATAACACGAATCCCAATGAACATTTAGATTTACAGTGAAAGATTCAGTGCTATATATCTTTATCAGTGCATCAGTACAAAGAAACCCTAGTAGGTTTGAAGTTAAGTTATACTCTACACATAGGAGGTCTCAAATAGAACAATAAATTGTTTAAGGGGCACTGTGATGAAAAGGGGCACTGTTTTCCATATGATTTTTCAGCTAAAGAATCATGTGTGTTTGGAGTCACTTAGGATTTTCTTCTTATATCTGTTGTCAGCAGGGATAATACTTGCCAATTCAACTCTTGGCAGATTAACCTTTAGTTTTCTAATGCAAATATTAAAATGATATTGTTGCAACTGTTGTCCAAGCAGGTCATGAGAATAGGCCCCCAGACAGCAGTATCTTTAAAATTTGGATTTTTAATTTTTTTTCAATTGGTTGGTAATCAATGCTAATTGATCCTTGGATTCTTAAATGCAGTGAATAGCTCTAAATAGCTAAATTAGAGGACGCCTAAAGTTATACAAGTTATAGACTGATCTACTGAGTGAGATTAAAGAATATAGCCTTAACATAAAGGATGTTAAGAAGAATCCCCTTCGACATTTATCCAACACATGGAAATGGGCCTTCCATGTCTTTCTCCAATATCAGCATTGGGATATTGGATGGAAAATGCATTGATGTTGGGTGCAGATGAAGTGGTTACATTTCCCCATTTTGCATGGAACACATATGGAGGGGTCTTCTGACCAACCCTATGAAGAAGAGTATGCTTGGAACTGAGATTATTCTTTTTCTAACCTGTTGTCTTCTAGATGGGTCATCCTTAACTCAAATCATACCTAGCCAGCCTGGCTATGAATTATTTATTTTATTATTTATTTATTTATTAGATTTATATTACCGCCCCTCTACCCCAAGTATCGAAGTTGAAATCCCACAAATCTGGAGGTATGGTGAATTTAATAAAATAAAAATTCTAAAGATGGTAAGCAGGGTGATTCAAAGATATTGGCAAGAAAGTAGAGTTCTGCAGTGGGCTAATGTCTCTAGCACTAGCTATTTACATGTGAAGTGTTTTTGGATGTTCACACTGTGTCCTACCCCACAAGCATTTTAATGCACCATTGCAGCTCCACACAATCCTGCCTAATATACAGTGCTGACAGTAACCCAGTAGCAGTGTGCCCCAAAGCCCATTTTGTCAGCATTCTGGTACAATCAGTGGACGAAACAGAGACAAAAATAAGGCGACCTATGCTTGTGCATGCACAGCACATTGTTTGCCATGCCCTCTCCTTCCAGTTCTATTTCACAATACAATTGTGGGGAGAAACCATTTTTGAATACTGTATGCTGGTTAAAAGGGGAAAAGCTAGAACACTTTGCAAGGCTTTCTAAAACTGTGTCATGAGAAACAAAGCCTTTTGTTGTGGTTGTTTCTGGGGCTCTTTGTTGATTCATGGAATGCTGGAAGTTCTCAGGTACAGGATGATAAACAGCAGTTGGCAAATATTCAACTGTGGACTAAGTAAGATACAGGGGAATTGGTGGAAGGACAAAAAGTCAAGATGGTGGCCTTGGCCACATATTTGAAGCCCTGCCCCTTCTCCATAGACATCGCATATGACATGGGTGGGACTTTGTGTGGACTTTTTTGACTTTCCTGGAAGTTCCTGCTCAGAACCAGGGACAGTAGGCTGAAAGTGCTCTCTGCAAGCTCATCACTATTTTGAACACATTTAGGAACTAGAGACAGTAAGGACAAAGTAGAGAAATGTGTGTTGGTACCTTTGTAATGTTCTCAAACAAAATGTGTGGTGGTGTGTAAGGCTGTGGTTATAGCATTTCAGTTTCCAGGTGTGAATGGGTTATTCCAGATGAACCACAGCACACAGGGCTTTCATATCACCTCTTATCAGGATGGAACCACCCTGCTTCAATGCAGTCAACTGCAAGAGAACAAGGGTTGTGTAACCAAAATAAAAAGGCTTGCAATTATTTCTGAATTCACTGTTCATAGGATCATTTATTAATTGTAGACTTAGCAAATAAGTCATATCTAATGTCTCTATGCTAGATCCTGTTCCCCTCTGGGCACAGAACCAATGATCTGCTTCTACTTTGCTGTGCAAGGGCACTTGGCATTTCTCAGCTGAGTTGGAGAAGATACAGAGGAAACATGTTCCCCTTATCTCTCTTGGGTGGCATTTTATGCAGACTGTAAAAGCAATTGAAGTAAACACAAGTGGAAAACAGACAAATGTGAAAGGAATTGGAAGGAACAATTTTGGTAAACAAGAAAAAGCTAGTTTGCTCTACCAAGCATGATAAACTTAGCTAAATCTGATTCATAAAATCCAAATTAGTAAATAATGCTAAGTAGTGGTTTGGATTATCCTCAAAAACCATGCCTTTAGTGATGCCTGTCATCCCTTGATATTGGCCCAGTCTGATTGCTTTTATGCTCTCACATAGTAATCCTCCTGGAAGCATGATATTATTACACCACCTCCCCTGATCATTCTTATTGCAGCTTGCAAATATCACAGCGTGTGGAATAACCTCTATGCCAGGCATCAAACAGAATTTGCCAGAACTCCTTGAGGTAGCAATTCTAGAGAATTGCTTTCATGAGTAACCATGAAAATTGCTAGAGATGAAATCATCTGGATTTGTTATTTGTTCCTCATCCTCTATCCAGCAAGTGAAATTTCACACTGATTTCCTGCTTTTTCTGGTCAACACAGGTAGCAGCATATTAACACACACACACACACACAGAGACAGACATACTGCACAGAGGTTCGCGTTCTGTTTTTGCCTACACTGTAGATGCAACTAAAGGTGCTCTTTTAAAAATACTAGTGGGAAAAAAGTGTCATTTCTTTTCCAAAATAGGTATATGGATTCATGATTAATGCTGTCATGATCCAGGCAAAAAGCCTATTTATTTTCAGTTACTATAGATCAGCTTTCCCTGATGTGGTGCCCTGAAGACATGTTGCCCTACGGGTATGCTGGCTGAGAATAGTAGGAATTGTAATCTGACATATCTATAAGGTACAAATTTGGGAAGGCTGGAATAGGAAAAAAAGATTTCTGGAAACTAAAAGGTACAGTAGTACCAATGCTGGTGGCTAATTCCTCTGGCTTGCAGTTTGTCCTCAGGACAAGAGAAAGTGCTTTTTTTGATCTACGAAAGCCTAAATGTCTTGGACCTAGGATGTCCTTACTCTCAAATGCACCTACTGTTAATTTACAGTTGTCATAGGAGATACATTTTCAGTTGTAGCAAACATTTGAGGAAATCCCTGCTAAAGGGAGGTGGGGAAAAATATTGGTTTCTCTCCAGTGCGTGGCTATTATAATTCTGACCATGGTCCTGAATGACTGCCTCCTCTCAAAAAAGTAAGGGACATGTGTGAAGCATGCTTTTACCTCATATGTCTTTAAATAATTTAATGTATGGCTCATCTCTAAGCTGAATACAGTAGAGGAAAAGGAAATTACTACTGGTGGGCATATACAGTAAATCAGTCAGATACCTCCAGTTAATTGGATTTTATGAAATGAACATGCAACAATGGCCTGGGGAAAGAATTATTTTTGATTACAAGTAAGTGCCTGTGATTTGTCTTTTTGGCAACTCTTCTACTATACTTGTGAGAAGAATACCCTCCATGTTTTGCTCAAAATTGTCCATCATCACTCTTTTTTCCTTTTTCATCATTGCCTGTTTTGCAGTCCACTTCACTTGCATTCATATACTGCTCCAGCTCTTCTTGTACAGACATCTGGATGCATATTTATTTCTTTTTTTTAAAGCCACCTTCTATGGCCAAGGATGGCTATTTAGAAGAGGGAAGAGTTTTTCAAACAGATGTGACCAATTACATTTGAAGCAAGAAAGCTTTGAACACCTTTCAAGACTTCAGTGCTTAATGTTAGTTCTTTGCATTGTATATTTGCACTAAGGGACGTGTGGACATAATAGATCTCGTGAGAATTTTGAAAATGTCTTTGTGATCATTTAAATGCATGCTGGGATGGTCCTTGCAAGATCATTATTAGGATGCACAGCTCAGGTTGTTCCACATAAAAAATAACCCTCCCTCAAATACATCTTTTAGGAAGAAATGTGTCTCTCTTGTCCTCTTCTGTTCATGCCTGTTGTGACCAGAAATACATTTCCCATTTCTCCTTGCTGGAGTGTGTTAGATTGTAAAATCAGCCTAGAGTTTTCTTTTATTCTGTTCCTGACAATGCCTGTAGCTTGTTTCTAGACAGACACTTCTTTTTCCTGACCTTCAGAAATATAAAGCATTTGGGGAGGGAATGGTTTACAGTAGACAAACACTTGAATTCAGAACCAAATCAGAAACATGTGGACAGAATTACATTCTGTGAATTAAATATCACCCCAAAGCTTTGTGAGAAAATCAGAAAAACGAAGAAATAGAAAACACAAAGAAAGAGATACACATTTTCCCTCAAGCTCTCTAAATAAGGAATCCTGCCAGGGAAGGGAGAAATGTGAAGTGTAGTTTTGGGGCTGATCACTCTAGTTTCACCTAGGGAATAGCTTTACTAGGGCTCTCAATTTTGTTTCCATTCAGAATGTTTTTGGGAAGAATGTAAAGGGACTTAATAAATGCTGCTATGCTGTTTCACAGCCTTCACAGTATTAGCAACTCTGAAGATTTCCAGGAATGGCTTGAAAGCCAGCTGAGGCCTAAAACACCAGTGGTTGCTTCTGACATCTATTCCCTAGCTAGGTATATGGAGTTCCCTGAAATCCCATGATCTGATTCAAGTACCACCAGCATTCTTGTCTTGAGCAAGTGAGCGAGGTTCAAGCATCACCTGCCTGCTAAAGGTGATGCATACTGTCCTTGCCACATAATGGGGTCCATAGTGTGGCTGAACAGAAGAACTAATCTTCTTGGCTTGGTTGCCAGCTTTATCACCACTTAATATACAGTCTGGAGGTGAGCTGGGTTTTCACTCTGAAAGACAGAAATTAAAAGATACCCTTTCCCCCTCTTATCTGAGAGCATATAATGACTGAGATGCTCTGAGGGTTTTTACAAGAATATGATATTTGACTGTTACACTACTCTTATGCAGTCACACAAGGAAAGGCAATGCAAATTATGCAAAGGAGGAGAAAAGAAATTCCCTTTTAAAAATCTCCCCATATTTTAAAGAAACCCACATACAATACAGTGAGAACAACATTCTACAATGAATGTTGTCATATTCTTTTTTTCTTCATTCCATCATAGCTGAAGTATTTAAAAATTTTAAAATACTGTTGCTGTCAACAGAACAGAAACCAAAACAAATCAAAATAGCTTTTCATTTATCATAATCTCCTAGCCGTGTACCTATACTCCTGACAATTTATTTACCCAGAGGCACACCTATATAGCAGGTATACAAGTTTCTCCCACGAAATAGGGAGAATTTTAAAAAAAATTTCTCACTCTCACTGCATAATCAGTTTAAAAGATGCACAAAACTCCAGGTGCCTATTTTTTCTAAAATATTACTAGTGTTGTCTTTCTGAGCACCTTTTTGATATAAAATGTTTACATACAAATTTAACCAAAACCCTAAAAAAGTTAGTAAGAAGTTAAAGGGAGTGGCTTTCAGTATAGCTGAGTTGAGATATTTTATGAATGGCCAGTTTGGCATCCAAATTCATATTGTGATTGGAGTATGCAGTTCTTACAAATAGCTCCCTTTCTTTCTGAGTAACAATTTCTCATTACTCTTAAGTGGTGAAATTTGATATCCTGTGTCAGACCACATGGGCTATATTTATTAAAGCTGGGTGATGCTGTCATATTGTCAGGCATAATATTATGATATCATTTTGTCAGTATGTAAACCTTGATTGTGTACTCACTAATCCTAGCACTAATTTGTGGAAGAGAAGGAAAGAAACAAAGTAATGGTAGATGTGGGGAAACAGTGGCACAAACAAGAAGATGAAGTGTATCTGGGAACAATTTCTATGCTATCAATGACTGCTTGTTTCTAGCTATCAAATGGTTGTCACACATTTTGCCCTGCAGAAATTGCATGACTTACATCTGATGGCTACAATCTGTTACCCATTTGCAAAGAGTTATACTTTTATGGGAATATCTCCACTTAAATTTGGGAAGAGTTGAGTGTTCCAGAATTACTTTAAGTTGAGTTATGATTGATCTAGCACATGAAATGGAACTGATCTAACATAGTCCGCTTTTTGTAATTTCCTAATTACAGTAGGAAATCTCAGGAAATGGGTAATTTGATTCTACAAATTACACTGATCTTGCAATAAATAAACAGCCACTGTCTGACAAAGTGATTCACTTTATCTCAAGGACACTTGCACTGTCACTCATTAACCCAGTAAAATGTAAGAGCTTTGCTCTCTTATCTGTGTTCATCCTGAAGGTCAAACCTACTGTATGTGCCATATGAAAATATTTTTTTAAAAACCCTTATCCAATTTTTTTATATTTAAATGTCCTAGTCTCATTAACTCTTTGGATACCTTTTTTCCATCTCTCCTAGGAAGCAAAACTCCTCAGAAAAGAAGCTTCTAGGAAGAAAAGAGCAAAATACATTTACAGTTGAATGATCAGTACTATCTTAGATACAAATTTATTATGTACATGTGGTTATAGGTGCAATTTACCAATCTCGGCTCCTGAATAATTTTACTTTAATAGAAGCATAATTTAGTAGAATAAACACCGGCATTGCCTATTATTTACTTAGATGCTTCCTATCTGAATGCAATTCTAAACCTATCATCCAAATACTGGATGACAAGGAAAGGCCTTCACCATTTGCCTAGAATCCTAGGATGCTGCTACTTAAAAGACCTTTCACTTCATCCTACCCAATTGAACACTGGAAGGAACAGGAATACAGAGTAAGGCTACCACATAGAAAGTAGGTAAGTACACTGTTGAGGGAGAAGCCCCAAGCCCACATTTCCTCCCCACCTTCCTCTGGGTTTATTATACCCTGGGAATAAAAAGGAATAATTGTAATGACATTTGTAGGAAAGTGGGAGAATTATCAAAATTACTTCCAAGGAGGAGTTTGAGAATCTGAAATGCTGATGAGTTAATGATTTGAATACCAAATAATTTGTGCTGCCTTTAGTGAATCTTAGTGAATTTTCTTGTGTTTTAAACAAAAATAGTCCATCTCATAAAGAGGAACCATTACTTTATTCCCCTTCACCAGATATTTTGCCCTTTTCTAACTACCCTTTTATTTTCTCCTTGTTATAAAGAAAAATGACAGGCTAATCAGCTTCAGTTTTTCTAGAGCAGGAGTTGTAATGGTTGATGCATAAACACCCATAATTAAAGACAAACAAATAGTATATCCAATTTATTTGTAATGATCCCTGTCACATTTGTATATTTTGAAAAAGCTCCACTTGTCTTTTGTCTACTTTTATGGGGAATGGAAGAACAGGCATTAAGGCCTGAAATTTCCAGGAATCAAAAGGAAGAAACAATAAAATAGAAACTGCAAACTGCAGATGATTTTTGCTTTTGGGATCACATTTGTCATTTAGATGTATTGGTGAGTCCAATGCTTAAATAGCAGATGTTTTCTCATTATTTATCTTCTTGGCTAAGTCACAAGATTTGTTTTAAGTAGCCCAGTTAAGTACTACTTCAGGTCTATCTTCCACTTACAAGCTTGTAAGGCAAGAACCTAAATACCAGTAAAAGGAAAGTTACCTTTTTTACCATTCTAGAGAAAATGCTTGTACTGATGGAGGTAACAAATAAGGAAAGTAACATTAATACAGCAAAGTTTTCATTTTTAAAAAGCCTACAGAAATAGAAAACTAAATATCCAAACTATGTACAGGCAAAGGGTTATTTCACTTTAATCAAGCTTGCATTGTCTTTTAATATTTGTTGCGAGGAATTGAAATGGGGAGGAAAGAAGAATATGGACTAATGCTTATAAAATATACCCTTTCCTAATCATATGAATCTTATTTGAGTAGGTCTACACTGCCTCCATTCCTCATCCAGAGTAATAGCTCCTCTTTTAGGAAAGAAAAGCCGAGAACAACTTGCAAACGTCCATATAGATTGTAAGGCATAATAATAATAATGGGAATAATGAAATACATCCATGTATGAGAAAGTGACAAACAGAAGGTAGTCCGCTCCTACATACAGTTTCAGAACTCTTGATTCTGGACCTCGTCTTGCACCATCAGCCAAATCATGGGCTTTTCCAGGTTTTTAAAGTGCAGCAGTCAAATTTAGATCACCATGCTTTATCCTTTTGCAAATATATACTACTTACAGGAAAATGTCCTGTTGCAATGGAGTTGGAATTAAGAATTGATGTACAAAGTAACTGTATTGGAAAACTATCTGCATGCCTAGGATTAAACAATGAGGAGTGACAGTCTGGGCCACAGATGCCCACTTAATTCTACCGATAATACATCCTCACCCCACCCCCCAACATTCCACATATTTCCAATTTAGCCCAATGTCTCCAAGCAATGTGTAGACATTTGGAGAGCAAGCAACACCTCTTAGACTGAAACAGGATTCTGCTCCAGTAATAATATACAACACTTAGTATATTGTGTAGCAGTCAGAACTGAAGCAATGCCTCCCTTTATATTTGTGAGTATTTGGGCCAATATGTCCCTACGTGTCTTGTGAATCATGATATTCCAATAATAATCTGTAGGTTTTTTAATGCCTCCACCCTGGAAATAAAACATTTGCTGGAATGTTTTCCTGAAATCCAGCATGCAAGTTCTGTAAAGCTCTCAACCTTAGTATTTAACATGCCTTAAGAGCAGTTTTCAATTGTTCAAAGCTCTTCATATACATTATCTCAAGAATTACATCATTAAAAATAAATAACACGTTCTTGTTTTAAACATAATGATCTGCTTTGCATTTAGGCCTTAGTGTCACAAGGAGTATACTACATTTGCTTATTGTAAAATCCTGCTGAATCTATTTCTAATCAGCTTCTTTTCCCTACAATCTTTGCTAAAAGGCTGCCTATATTCTCAGATTTTCTCCAGCCCTAACTTCAGTGCTGAGAAAGAGGCATTTGACTTAACTGTGTTGATGGGAAGATATTTTTTGTACTAATAATTGATAAAAAAGAGCATTTGGCAATGAATGGACTGTGCTTACTACTTCAGAATGTGCTTCCTCACTCTGCTTTGGATTTTCTACTGAGAAGAAAACATTGATATTAATCTGAGCTAGAATCCTGTTCACCCAGACCCATCTATTTGAGAAAGAAATAGTGGTCAAGGCCTAGTTTAATGGGGTCAAAAATAATCAAGTTATATAAATGATCATACTGGGTCTGAAGAATTTCCAACTTTATGCACACAGGACAACAGTCATTTTGCAAATTCAAGATCAAATGAGAGCCTGTTCGTTTGAAAAGGCTCAGAGAATTTGCATGCAGTTTTGCATGCTTTCAACACATTCTGAAAGAAGTTCCTGATCATAATTAGGATGTTTGATTTAGCACAAATTTTTAAAATATTAGAATGCAAAGCAATCCTCCAGAATGAAAATGAAAATACTTCCCATTTTAAAGTTAAGAGGTTCAGGGTGTGTAATCCAGAGAAAAGACCACTGAGTGAATGGGTAGTTCAATTTGTATTATTGGTCCTCTGAATAGCCTGTCCAAAGGCTTGTCAATTTTGTACCTGGGCCTGTAGCAGCAATTTCATCTGTGGCAAATATAATGCTTCTCTCAGTGCTCTTAATTCTAATTACAGCTTATCCTCCCAACGATTCTGCCAAATAGGTTGGATCAAGTCCTGAGAGACCACCCTGTAAGCTTCAGCACTGATCGGGGATTTGAACTCAGGTGTGAACTGCCTAGTTCTATTCACTGTGCTGCCTTGGTGTATGCTCTCTCTCTGTGTCCATATTAGGGCTCTTGTGCCTTTAACAGCTGAATAATAGGGAGAAACACAGCAGGTGAAAGTTTCAGTGGCAGGATGTGGGTTGCAGAGATAAGAAAAGATCCATCTGTTCCATTTCTCTGTGTATTTTGTTGCTAAAGGCAAAGGAGTCTAGCTGGGGCTCTCCTGCAGGGCTTTGTTCGATATTTCCAGGTGGGAATGTTAGAAGGGGAGGAATGATAATGACATGGGGCAGGGGGCAAGGGTGGGAGAACTAGAGACTATCTAATCACTTCCCACTTTCTGGGCTGATTGCATTTCTAGTTCCCAGGCTCACAATCCATTCATAATCATTTTCATCAGATATACTGTATGGATTTCTGACTGACACATTTACATAATTCACAGTATTGTAAACAGTTCCTGTTAGTACAATAACTGAGCAGGCAGAAGCTGAACAGGTCGACCATCCATCCACCATCACTTCCTACACATGCATAAATAAAGAGCAGTTCTTTATAGCAGCTTGATAGTTTGCTCTTTTGCTGTTCCTGTCTTGTGTGCAGCAACATGTATTGATCTGCTGAAGAAATGAAAGTGATGTTATGCAGAACATCCTACATCAAGCTTCATTAACATCTGATGATGAAGCTTGAACATACAGGTTAACTACCAGATGTTTCAAGCACAAGGTAGATTGTTTCTTGTAACCTGAACTCTTTGCCTTGCCTAGTAACAGAAACCTTTTACAGTATATTCTCATGCTATGGCAAAGAAAGGTCTTCCTCCTTTCTTTTACCATTCATACATTATAAATGTGTAGATTGCCAAAAAAAAAAAAGAATGCCATGGCATCTCACCTAGAGCTATAATAATATTTTGCAAATCAACAAAATGGCTTCACCATGTGAAAAATATACCATGATTAACTACTGATTATGATAGCAACTTCTGCATTTTGGCTTCTGATTAATATATTCAGCAATAATCATCTTGGCAGATGAAAAAATATTCTTAGATGTTTCATGATCACAGTTTAAACAAGCAGTTATTCTCTCTGTGACTAAGCCATCCAAAATACTCAGGGAGACCATGAAGAAACTATTACATTGAATGAGATCAAAATTTGATGTTAGAGTTCTTTTAAATGTGTCCTACAAAACTTTTCATAACTTGTTGCCTAAGATTTGGGAATCATAGTTGTTTTAACTGATCTCCCAAAAAATGAATGGATAAAGATTCTGAAGGGCCTCAGTTCACAAAAACATGGAGTAAAACAGTAAGGACCTTCATCTCACCCTTATTATCACCACTAACATCTTCACCCTTTTGAAGTCCTATTTTTCATATAATTTATGGGACAATAACACTTTTACAGTAGAATTGTAAGTTATATAAATATACAAAGACTGGTCATTCTTCACTGAACATTGAAATGAAAACGCTAATGACAATAGGAAACTGCCTTTTTGAGCCTTGCTTCATTTAGCTTTGTACCATCTATTTGGACTAGTGATGGTGCTCTAAAGTCTGAAGCAGATGTTTTCCTCAGACTTGGTAATTTTGACTTTTCCCCCCACTAACAATGACAAAGAGTGAGCATGGCAGAAGAATCTCTGCTGCTTTACAAGAAAAATCCTCTGACAATTTTTCATATGGAAATCTCTCTATGTGTAGGATTCATGGCCAGGCAAATATATAGCTTGCAAAATGGGGATCTCTGGAAGGTCTCTCCAGATGTCCTCATCAGCCCATTGATCAGGCAAGAAAAAATGTTTTGTAGTTACTGTGAACCCTAATGAAAATCATAATCAGTTCTAAATATCACTGTTTGTTAGGTCCCTGAACATAATGTATGTTTCTGGTTGCAGGCAATATATGTGACAGTAGGCAAATGATTATGTCTAAGAGTGCTCCAAATCCTAGAGATCTGGTGTCATAGAGATAAGACAATAAGGCAGTTATTTTATTTTTCTCATAAACAGCCAAGCATCTTAAATATTTGCATCCCTTTTGTGGCCTATGGCCCATTCATTTACCTATCACCCCACAATCAATCTTAAAGATGTTGCAAGACCACTGAAATAGGCTGGCAATAGAATTTGGCAATTTTCCCTGCTGGGAGGTTTTGCTTCTTCTAGCCACTAGATGGTGGTATATGTCGGTTCAACAAAGGGCTTTCCTTTCTCTGGTTGTGTTTTGTTTGGGGCTTATGTTGGACTCAGTGGAAAAACAACAGGCAGACCTTGTGGGTAGGTCCTTATCCATGAGAAAACTGTAAGTGTAGTGTGTGTTGTATGAATTCTGAATTACACTTTTCTTTCTTACTCAGTTATCATTCAGGGCAAAATAGGCCAAAATGATACTAAATGGACTACTATCTGTGCATCTGAGTACAAGCTAGGGTCTGCTTCTTAGAAGTTGCACCCATCATTTTCACATTGCAATGTAAATGGAAAGAATGACAATTAGAATAGTAATCCTATATATTCTTACTGGGGGAACAAACCGTAATGGGATTTGCTTCTGAGTGTCAGCTGATATAAAATGGTATTGAGAAGCAAACCAGCAAAGGATATCTTTATTTTTTTTCCTAGGAAGATTCAAGATTTATGGACAGCTTAAAAGTATGGGAAGGCGTCAAAAAATAGGGAAAACTTAACATAATTTAAAGTTTTAGGCAGAGAAAATTTAGATAAGATCAAACCTAACCCCCCTCCCCTGCTACAGGCCTTCAAGGCTCCAATTGACAGGTAGAGATATTCTAATTCTGTGTGCTGAAAAAAGTTTCACCTGCTAATTTTGTGTGTGAGTCTAGGTGCTAAATGTTGTTAGGGAAAGGAGTGAACCCATAAGGGTTTAAGATTTTTTTTTAAGTTGCATTAGATCTCATTTATATGATTAATACCAATGATGGTGGATTTAAGCTGATGGCCTTTATTGTCCACACCAGTGTAGTTCAAGTTGGACTCCTCAAGATGCAAGAATTCTCTGTCATTATGGTCAATGTTCAGCATGAAGGATAAAGTAGAATGCTGTCCCTTGAGAACAGATCTTAATGTTCCTTCACTCCAGGTTCAGAATTGTCATCTAAGTGAGGTCTATTTTGAAAACCACAGAAAACTAAGACTTATCTTTTCCTCTTAGAAACCTTTAATATACTTTTCCTTCAACTAAGCTATTTATATGTCTATATTGCATGTAATTCTCCAATGTCAGATGAGATAGCAAAGATTATCCTCCTAAAGGATTTGAGTTAAACTACCACTTCCACCTGCTTATCATATAATGACTTGAAAAGTCTTTGAGTAATGACAGAAAAATGAAATGTAACCCTGTCCATCAGGTTGGACTATATTCCTGTGACAATAAGACTTAAAACATAAACACGCACATGAAATATCAATCTGTTAGGATTTAATCCTATAATCCTTACCTATTATAATGACCAGATTTCATTGCAGCTAATAAGTGCTATGACCCACAAAATAATCAGATCTATATAGTATCTACTGTACTTACATTAATAGTGTTTTAAAGTATAAGGTAGTACTACTCAGTTGTAGCAGGAATTATATTTTACTGTATTGGAGTGTAAAATGGTTTAAAAGCCATAGCGATATCCTTTCTATAAATCTTTGCTTAGTATGAAGTCTATTCATTATGCAAGAATGAATTTATTTCATTCTGTCGACCAGGACAGAGAAGCTGTAGCCCTTCAGAAATTCCTCACTGTTGGCCATACTCAGCTGGCTGGAGCTCCTTGGAGTTGTGATTTAGCAATGTGTGGAGAATCACAGGTGTTCCAGCCCTGCATGTGGGCAATATTTCCATACTTAAGTGTAGCATCTGATGAATTTGTGGTTGATAGGGCTACAAGGATGTTAAGGGTACTGAACAGGATTAAAGGAGAGAGGAACAAGCACTGGACTTAAGGGTACAGATAAAATGACAGAGGTAAGATCCCAAGTCACAGAGAGTGAAAAAAGAAAAATAAGATGGAAAGTTGAGGTTGCTATTGCCCTGAAGTCAACTAGAATCCATCTTGATGTTAAATGTTTCCTACAGTACACATTTCCAAAGTTTGGTGACCCTGGATCCTAGTTTAGTAATACCCATTTAATTGTTTTATGAGCTTTAGCAGCCTAATCATAGTTATACTAGTTACTCTTGTTTGATTTGGTGTTTACAGGACTGTTGGCAGTGATGTACAAGTGGAATGTTTGTTTCCTAAGCATTGTGCAGCATGTTTCCAATATCAGTGACACCCAGTTGTATGATACAATGTTTACACAAAGACATATCCTGCTTAGCAGACATTGAATATTCATTGGCATAATGTGTCTCATGATGAATTCAGGTGACGTTACCACATGTGTCACATACAATGTATTATTGTGAAATTATTAGTGTATTTACATTCTTTTGAACCCTGCGATGATCATCTTTTTAAATTTCCTTTCCTGTGAGAATAACCAGCAGAGCAGTTAAAATATATGTGTTTGTTCTCTTTTAATGACACCCAGATCTGTATAGAAAGGGGGTTGGGGAGAATCAGTGTTCTCTAACCTATTCGGAGCTGATGTATTTTCTGCTTCAATTCAGTTAGTGAATGGAAAAACAGAACTCTGCTAACACGCTGTAACAAGCAAAATATTTTGTGCACGCTGTACATTAGATAAAAATAAGACTCAGACTATTTTAAAAACCATTCTTCGTTTTGGCAATGTTTCAGTGAGTCCTTCAAAAGAGGTTGAAATATTTCAGTTATTCAGGATGTGCCTTCACAAAGGCCCGTTAGAAAATATGTTGGTCTGAGCTTCCTGTAGATCAGGGATAACATATCAAATAAGTGTGGTATATGTGTGGTGTTTTTTTTTTTTTTTTGCAGAAACTTTAACTTATGTGATTTAGCTGAGCATAAGATAAAGATTGTTAAAGTACAGAGCAGGATTAACTTTATATGGTTGTATCTATTACTGATCTCTGACCATAAATAATTTCAAACTCAATTTGAGCAGGATCATAATACTATAGAAAATTAAGGTCACACTTGGTTTTTTGTTTTCAGTCCCAGAAAAGCCTTGGAAATGGTACTGCAAGACATAGCCTTGTTTGGAACACTTTGAACAAAAATTTTAGCCCCCTATTGTGGCCTGTGACTAGGCTGAAAAGTTGGAGAGATACTTCATCCCAGCATTAAATCACAGCATGGTTGCCTCCCTGTGCAATTTAGGAAGACATTCACTTGTCTGTCAAGAGAGGACAGTGTGGCAAAGAGCGATAGTGGGATCTTAACTGAGAAATGGTTCTTAGAGTTAAGTCTGAAGATAGTTGCTGGAAGTCAGGATGGGTTTGCAGCCTAGCTTAGTGGATAAAGAGAATGGCCTTGAAGAACAGAGGGAAGATCTGTTACCAAGTCAGCAATCAAATAAACTTGAGCCCAGGCCAAGAAAATAATTTGTGAAAAGCCTCAAGCAGCCCTTCCCTCCCCCACCCCCATTCTCATGAAGATAAAAGGGAAGAATGGTAGCACATTGAGACCTCCAAGACTAATGTCAGCCCTACCTGATAGACCAGATATCATACAGTTCAAAGCTACTTTTATTAAAATAGCTATAGTAACAGAACCTTGCAAGTCTGAATGTGCTACCTTTTCTCCTCCTTTTATCTTCATGAGAATGGGGGTGGGGGGTGGGGATGTTTCTGAGATGTTTTCACAAATTACTTTCTTCGTCTGGGCTCAAGTTTCATTCATTTGATTGTTTCCTTGGTAGCAGATTTTCCCTCTGTCCTTCAAGGAAACCCTCTTTATCCTCTACACTAGTCCTGTGTGTGAACTGTTTAGTTTTGTTGCATTTTGTAGGAATGTAATATGGGTTTAATGTTATAATTATGGATATACATAGCTAATTGTATGAGATTCCCTTTTAATTTCTGATCTACTTTAATTGAAAGGTGTCATATGCAGATAGTGGTTTACTTTTTCCCATTTCTTTTCTGTTCTTGGATTTTTTTTTTAACATTGCATAAGTAGAGGAAAATATTATGGATTTCATATCTCTGTGTCTATCTAATATCTATATTTATCTAGATATACTATTCATCTAGATGTACATACACATCTTTCAAGTACATTCTAGGCTATCACAAAGGATATCTGGCAGTGCATCTGCGCAAGTAGTAACTTTTAGGAAGGACTACATTCAAAAATTATGCACCCGTATGAATAGACTGAAGCAAAAACCACAATTCTCTTCCCTTGTTTCTGAATAATTCATAGGCATACTCCAGTCATTGCAACTATTCTGTTTTCTGTTCTCCCTCTCCTTATTTACTCTGTCTGAATTCCTGCTGCCTGTGACTGTCTGATCTACACTCGCCCCGAATACTGAAGAGAAAATGCTAATATTTTTCAGAGCTGTTCCGTGCATGGATGCAGCTATGCTATTTATATATTTTATTGATTTACAATATTATATTCTGTGTTTCTTGGTGTGCCCAGTTGCATGTATCTGTGTGTGTCTGAGAGATTTAATTAGTTTCTATAATACTTAAATTGTTATTCACATTTATGGTATTGCTAGCATATGAGCTCATTAGTCTTATTTCACCTACATATGGTTTTCAGACCTCTTAATATTGATCTATAATATGCTTCATGTCAGTGATGCCACATTTTTGCATCACTCTTAATGTGTTAAAAGAGGCGTGTCACATTATCCACAACATTCTTGTTAGCAGTATTTGCATGCACTCCAAAATGCAAACTTTCCAGATAACTTTTCCAGGTCTGCATACATACTCCTACGACCTTCAGAAAAGGCCAGGCTATAAAGGGTATTTGAATTGATGCTTGCATGCACAGTTCCCCACTTCACAGCTACTCCTACTGTGGAAGCTACAGTGACACATTCCCATTATGGCAATGGCTCCACAGTGATCCTGTTGATGAAGGGAAGAAGTGCAAGCAGGATCTAAAATGAAACATAGAGTGGTGTAATTCAGCTGGGACTGAGTTTTGACATGGATGTTCCAGTGTTTAAATCACCATTTTACTGTAAGACTATTACGTAGCTCATGATCTCTCAGCCTAATTTGTCTGCTATCCACACTACGACCAGGGAGGTCAACTGACATACTTTGATCCTAGAATTTCGATTTAAAAAATCAGAACAGAGGGCAACAGATATTAGATAGATAGTTAGATAAATAGATTTGTATTTTGTCAGCTCATACATATGCTTTAATTGTTCTTTGCTCACAAAATACAGTCCATTAGATGCAAGCTGCAGCCGGTCTGCTCTTGGCAATTGGCAATTACTGTATCAGCAGGACTACCTGTCCACTGTGGACACTCCTGTCAATTAAATGAGAATAGTTTCATGAATTCACAAAACTAAATTATGAGTGACTAAAATGAGATAACAGTTAACTATAATGAGCCTTGCAAATAAGTATCATTTTTCACACCTCCACATGAATTTTATAAAAATTGTGAAATACTAGGGAATCTTCTTAAAACAGTTTTTTGAAAGATTTCAGTAATGCTGCCATAATTTCAGCAATAGCATATAATGTAATATACCATGTACCAAATTAAAAATGACAACATTTAAATAACATAGCAGATCTGAAGAATAAAAATACATCAAAAGAACAATTCTAAGCTTTCTTGAAGAGACATTTTACCGGCTTTGAGAAAGCTCTTCTGTTCACTTCCTGGTGACCAGATGATGTGGGCAACTGAAGGGGAGCTTTCAGAATGACTTTAATTCATGAGCCAGTTGATATGGAAGCAGGTGTTTCCTCCAGCATCTGGTAGTAAGCTTCATATGACATAGCATTTGAAATAGTCTTTGAAAGCAGACCAGAAACCAATGACATTCTCAGGAACACTGAGATATGTGACCACTGTCAACTCAACAGCTTACTCGGTACAATAGAAATGGCCGCTCTTTCTAATGACCATTTCCAAAAGCAAAAGAGAGGGGGGGAGGGGGGAAATCCTAATTACTTTCAAGAAATAAAAATGATATTTCATATGTGATATACCAGTGTTTTTCAAACTTGGCAACTTTAAGATATGTGGACTTCAACTCCCAGAATTTCCCAGCTAGCATGCTGGGAGTTGAAGCCCACACATCTTAAAGTTGCCAAGTTTGAAAAACACTGTGATATACTAATAAGTGAATAATTACTGATCTTTGCAAGTTTGAAAAAGCTGTGTAAGACCATCTAGATATGCCATTTCCTATCAGTTTTCTCTTTAATTCTTTATTAAAGAATTAAATTCTTCATTCTTATTCAAAATGAAATGTCTCCTTTTGGGTTTTAGTTGTATGTAATAGTTGAAGGATTTTTTCTTTTCATGCCCAACACCATCTGGACATACGTTGCTACCTAGGAAATTCAGAAAATCATAGTCCTACACAACTAGAAGATGCTAGGTTCAGGGAAGAGTCTTCTGAAGCATATTAAATGTATAAAATATATCAGTAAGACAATTACAACTACCATAGGTTCAATATTAAAACTGTGTTAAGGAATCTATGAAACAGTTGCTAACTTTTGCAATTTTATATGGTTTTATTGGTTGTTTCATTATACCCTGCCTTGGGAATAATAGGTTAAAAATGACCCATATAAATAATATAATAAATCTGCATTAGGAGGTTGAACTAAAGGTACAATTGCCAAATCAAACAAGCATCAAATGAAGAAGAAATAACATTAACAGACAGAAGATTCATCTACTTGAAAGACACTATTGAAACATTTTGAATAGTAGCTCTCAATTTATCCCAACAATAGTTTTAAGAGGCATCTCAAAAGGAGATTGACTGAAGTGGGAAAATGGGCACCATCTCTGGAAAATAAGGGCAGGTGTAGAGTTGGAAGATTCAACTGTTGGATGTAAAGCACAGATGCTATCGTCAAGGGCAGCAGTGGGCAGGTGATGAGTGAAGACAAAGATAGGAGGCAAGAACTGTTTGGAGTTCTGAAGACCAGCACATGAGTCTGTGAGTCTAGACTCCAGATGTGGATGTACAACCTCAGAGAGCACCACATCATAAATATATCATCCAGATGTCATGAGGCTCAAACTACAAATCTCTGCAAGTGGTGACAAGACTTGGCTCTTTGAAATCTTTGCAAATATTTGCAGTACTTGTTTCCTCTTTGCATTATTGGTCATTTGCCTGGCAGCAGCTGATGGAGGCTGCCAGGTTGGAGAGAAAGGCTGCTTAGAAGTGTCCAGTTGATGCTGGGCAGAAACTGTTTGGTCTCCAGTAGGAGAAATAGTTCCACCAAAAGAAATATACATATAGGATTGGAATGGAAGATGGAAAATGGGGTTTGTTTTTTTAAAAGCCATGTATTAGAAGAAAATAAAGCTTGTGATTTGTATCAGCATCAAACCAATTTATAAGACAGGGTGGGTGATGGTGGATCAAGGGCTGGCTTGAGTTTTTTTTAACTACAAACTACTTTGGAAGCCTTCAGGGCTGAAAAGTTAGAGATAATAAATAGATTATAGAAGTAGACAGAAATAATAATAAATAGATTATATTTAAATATATTGCCTTTGCAAGCAACATATTACTCACCTTACATGCCTATATATTCCTAGCATATTGCAAGGTCAATAGCTAGTGTAGCTCTAAAATTAGGCATACAGAGGCTGGGCTGCATTTGTCTACCACAAGGTGGTAGGCTGAATTAAGGTGGGCAGAGCTTTATGGAGGAAAAGCCCCGTCTTCCCCAGAATCCTACTCACTACTTTCTCTAGCTGTTTTCTCTGCTCATGGTGAAAGAGCAGTCCTAGCCAGGCTCTCCTGCCCAAAGAGCAGCTTGTTCAGAAGCGAAGGAGAGACCAGTGACTCCCTTCTGATATGTAAAGATGAGGACCAAAATGCTTTGGGAATGGCTGGGGCACAACCTAACAGGTTGGGTGAAGTGGCCTGACAAGCCACAGTCAGTTAACACTATGGAGGTGGCCTGTCCCTGCTTTAGATCAGTGTTTTTCAAACTTGGCAACTTTAAGATGTGTGGACTTCAACTCCCAGAATTCCCCAGCCAGCATACTGCTTTAGATTTTCATGCTGTCATATTTATGCTGTTGGTTGATTTTATGTTTTATCATGCTGTTGTTATTTCACTATACTCTCTCTGGGAGTGTTACTGACCATCAAAAAATGTAATAAATACTTTATTTTCTATACAATTATTTCTCTCAAGGAGGAGCCTTAGTTGGACTAGATACAAGAATGCAGAGGAAGATGTTGCTCTCCCGGTTTTCTGCATCAGAAGCACAAATAAGTTTTTTTGTTCCTCCATTATCCCGTCAATCTGATACTCAAATTTAATGATAAAAGTACAGGTAATAGATAATACCAGGTGAGGAGGAACACATTATTCCACAGATGGGAGAAGTCCTAATAGCAGGTTATGCATATGCATTCTTATTCTGTTGTTGTTTATTCGTTTAGTCGCTTCCGACTCTTCGTGACTTCATGGACCAGCCCACGCCAGAGCTTCCTGTCGGTCGTCAACACCCCCAGCTTCCTCAGGGACGAGTCCATCACCTCTAGAATATCATCCATCCACCTTGCCCTTGGTCGGCCCCTCTTCCTTTTGCCTTCCACTCTCCCTAGCATCAGCATCTTCTCCAGGGTGTCCTGTCTTCTCATTATGTGGCCAAAGTATTTCAGTTTGGCCTTTAATATCATTCCCTCAAGTGAGCAGTCTGGCTTTATTTCCTGGAGGATGGACTGGTTTGATCTTCTTGCAGTCCAAGGCACTCTCAGAATTTTCCTCCAACACCACAGTTCAAAAGCATCGATCTTCCTTCTCTCAGCCTTCCTTATGGTCCAGCTCTCGCAACCATATGTTACTACGGGGAACACCATTGCT
Organism: Candoia aspera; assembly: GCF_035149785.1. Lineage (NCBI taxonomy): Eukaryota > Metazoa > Chordata > Lepidosauria > Squamata > Candoiidae > Candoia > Candoia aspera. The sequence continues at coordinate 144,101,390 of NC_086155.1, forward strand.
TTAACTATGCGGACCTTTGTTGTCAGTGTGATGTCTCTGCTCTTAACTATTTTATCGAGATTTGTCATTGCTCTTCTTCCAAGGATTAAGCGTCTTCTGATTTCCTGACTGCAGTCAGCATCTGCAGTAATCTTCGCACCTAGGAATACAAAGTCTTTCACTGCTTCTACATTTTCTCCCTCTATTTGCCAGTTATCAATCAAGCTGGTTGCCATAATCTTGGTTTTTTTGAGGTTTAGCTGCAAACCAGCTTTTGCACTTTCTTCTTTCACCTTCATCATAAGGCTCCTCAGTTCCTCTTCGCTTTCAGCCATCAAAGTGGTATCATCTGCATATCTGAGATTGTTAATGTTTCTTCCAGAGATTTTAACTCCAGCCTTGGATTCCTCAAGGCCAGCTTGTCGCATGATGTGTTCTGCGTACAAGTTGAATAGGTAGGGTGAGAGGATACAGCCCTGCCGTACTCCTTTCCCAATCTTAAACCAGTCTGTTGTTCCGTGGTCTGTTCTTACTGTTGCTACTTGGTCGTTATACAGATTCTTCAGGAGGCATACAAGATGACTTGGTATCCCCATACCACTAAGAACTTGCCACAATTTGTTATGGTCCACACAGTCAAAGGCTTTAGAATAGTCAATAAAACAGAAATAGATGTTTTTCTGAAACTCCCTGGCTTTTTCCATTATCCAGCGGATATTGGCAAGTTGGTCTCTAGTTCCTCTGCCTTTTCTAAACCCAGCTTGTACATCTGGCAATTCTCACTCCATGAACTGCTGAAGTCTACCTTGCAGGATCTTGAGCATTACCTTACTGGCATGTGAAATGAGTGCCACTGTTCGATAGTTTGAACATTCTTTAGTGTTTCCCTTTTTTGGTATGGGGATATAAGTTGATTTTTTCCAGTCTGATGGCCATTCTTGTGTTTTCCAAATTTGCTGGCATATAGCATGCATTACCTTGACAGCATCATCTTGCAAGATTTTGAATAATTCAGCTGGGATGCCGTCGTCTCCTGTTGCCTTGTTATTAGCAATGCTTCTTAAGGCCCACTCAACCTCACTCTTCAGGATGTCTGGCTCTAGCTCACTGACCACCCCGTCAAAGCTATCCCCGATATTGTTATCCTTCCTATACAGGTCTTCTGTATATTCTTGCCACCTTTTCTTGATCTCTTCTTCTTCTGTTAGGTCCTTGCCATCTTTGTTTTTGATCATACCCATTTTTGCCTGGAATTTACCTCCAATGTTTCTAATTTTCTGGAAGAGGTCTCTTGTCCTTCCTATTCTATTGTCTTCTTCCACTTCCGCGCATTGCTTGTTTAAAAATAATTCCTTATCTCTTCTGGCTAACCTCTGGAATTTTGCATTTAATTGGGCATATCTCCCCCTATCACTGTTGCCTTTTGCTTTCCTTCTTTCTTGGGCTACTTCTAGTGTCTCAGCAGACAGCCATTTTGCCTTCTTGGTTTTCTCTTTCTTTGGGATGTATTTTGTTGCCGCCTCCTGAACAATGCTGCCAACTTCTGTCCATAGTTCTTCCGGGACCCTATCTACTAAGTCCAGTCCCTTAAATCTATTCTTCACCTCCACTGCATATTCCTTAGGAATATTAGTGAGCTCATATCTAGCTGATCTGTGGGTCTTCCCTAATCTCTTTAGTCTGATCCTAAATTGTGCAAGAAGAAGTTCGTGATCTGAACTACAGTCAGCTCCAGGCCTTGTTTTTACCGACTGTACAGATGTCCGCCACCTTTGGCTGCAAAGGATGTAATCAATCTGATTTCGGTGTTGTCCATCTGGTGAAGTCCATGTATAAAGCCGTCTCTTAGGTTGTTGGAAGAGAGTGTTTGTTATGCAGAGTGAATTGTCTTGGCAAAATTCTATCAGCCTATGTCCTGCTTCATTTTGTTCTCCCAGGCCATACTTACCTGTAATTCGAGGTGTCATTTGACTGCCCACCTTAGCATTCCAGTCTCCTGTGATGAAAATAACATCTCTTTTAGGCGTGCTGTCCAGTAGGTGCTGCAGATCCTCATAGAACTGCTCTACTTCAGCTTCTTCAGCATTTGTGGTTGGGGCGTATATTTGGATCACTGTGATGTTAGATGGCTTGCCCTGAATTCGAATTGAGATCATTCTGTCGTTTTTTGGATTGTATCCAAGCACTGCTTTAGCCACTTGACTATTAATTATGAAGGCTACTCCATTTCTTCTGTGGTCCTCTTGTCCACAGTAGTAGATCTGGTGGTCATTTGATGTGAAGTGGCCCATTCCAGTCCATTTCAGTTCACTGACGCCCAGAATGTCTATCTTTAATCTTGACATCTCACCAATAACCACATCCAATTTGCCCTGGCTCATAGATCTTACATTCCAGGTTCCAATGGTGTGTTGATCCTTAGAACATCGGATTCGCCGTTCACCACCAGCACTGTTGGCTGCTAGCCATCCTTTCGGCTTTGAGCTAGCTGCGTCATCACGTCTGGGGCTAGTTGAACTCATCCTCTCTTCCTCCCCAGTAGCATTTTGACCATCTTCTGACCTGGGAGTCTCATCTTCCGATGGTATACCGACATATCTCTGGTTGTACTGGTCCATTTAGTGTTCACGGCAAGAATATTGGGGTGGGTTGCCATTACCTTCCCCAGGGATCGCATTTAGTCTGACCTCTCTGTCATGACCTTCCCGTCTTGGGTGGCCCTTCACGGTTTAGCTCATGGCATCATTGAGGTGCTCAAGCTCCAGCACCACGACAAGGTAACGATCCTTTGCTGAAGATTCTTATTCTTATTCTTATTCTAATGACTCATATATCATACTATAAATTTAACAGAGGTCTTAATGTGGTACATAGAGGAATCTGGTTACTCAGCCGCCAGTTCTGGTTTTGTCTGAGCTACTCTGCTCTTATTATTATTATTTATTTATTTATCAAATTTAATAATTTAATATTTCTTCTTAAATATTTCTTCTACTGCCCTTTAAATGATTGACATTTGATTTAATAATATAAAAAGGCTCTACATAGGGGCATTGAGAGAGCTTCTGATATCTGCCTTTTGGTGGTGGTGATGGTGTTAGTTATATTGGTATTAATAGTTCTCATGACTTATAGAAAAGTAGTTAGCTGATCATTGTTGAAGAAGCAGCATCCTCAGTTAGGCAGAATAGTTGGCCTGATCCAGTGAGGCAATCTGGATGCCTTGCATTACAAAATATGTGCTTTTTCTTTTTTCCTTTCAAGATTTCTCAAGAAGCAGATTCTTGTTATTGTTTATGTAACACCATCTGTGTACATGGCGCTTTACAAGTGCCTCGGGGGGCTTACAATTTAGATGCCAACACAAGGGAGACAACAGCAGAAGGGGTAGAAAATGGAGGCAAGGGAATAGTGTGTTATTTTTTCAGTTAACATATTTCAGCTTCATTACAGTAGGGTGTGTGGGGAGGGCTGGAAATTGTGTGAAATGTGAAATATCCATTATAAATGGCTGGACTTGCCTTCCTAACTGGTGCTCTATAGATGTACTGCAAGCTCCATCAGGCTAGCTAAGCAAGGAAGAGTATTAGGTATGTTCGCCACCTTGAGTAGGCTGACCATACATACCGTTTTGAACAGGACAGTCCCGTTTTTTTTAACATTTCCTGACTGTCCCATTATTTTAATATAAATGTCAATTTTGTCCCATTTTTTAAAAAACGTTGGAGCTGTTATTGGGAAAAGCGGGAAAAAATTGAAATTGAAAAGGAGGCTGACTTACCCATTGGCAGTAGTGAGAAACCTAGAGTGGGAACCTCAGAAACAGCTGATTGGCAGTGAGCAAGAGGAAGAGTCACTGCCGCCAATCAGTGCAATGGAAGATGGTTGGAAAAGCGCGCCCAGCAGAAAAGCTGATTGGCTCTCAGGCCAAAACAGCGGGAAGAAAATAAAAGGGTGTGCCAGAGAGGGACAGGTTGCTGGGGACAACCATTCACTAGACTCCTCTGTTCCTGTCCTTCCATCCCAGCTCACCGCCGCAGCTCTCCTGCGCTTCTCCAGCCTCCTGCTGCCTCCGTTCCTGTCCTCCCATCCCAGCTCACTGCTGCCCTCAGCCCTCCTGCAACCTCTCCGCCCAACGCCACCCCTGCACCAACCTCTCCGGACCCAAACACTGCCGCACCTCCCCCTCCTGCATCTTCCCAGCTTACCGTCGCCTCTGAACCTGCCTCACCCTTCCAGCCGCTGTCAACCTTCATTCCTGCACCCTGTCTCATTTTGCCATCCCAATGTCCCGTTTTTGTCTCGAGGAAATATGGTCAGCCTAGCCTTGAGTTATTTATAAAAATAATAAAGGCGGGATAGAAAATAAATAAATAAAGCAAGCAAGCAAGCAAGCTGCATCAAATATTTATTTATTTATTTATTTAGCCACCCATCTCATATATGTGAGTGGCTCATAAACTTAAAAACAAAACAATAAATAGTTACAAATAAACAACTAAAATGAAAACCACTAAAAACCAATTTAAACAGTTAAATCTTAATTTATGGGAGAGTACAAGCCATACAATGGCTAACAGTACAACCAAATAACAGGCTCCATACCACCACCGGGTCCCCAGGCACAATGATAAAGCCATGGCTTGAGAGCCTTCCGAAAGTCCAGCAGGGTTGGGGCCAGTCTATCCTTGGGGGAATGCTGTTCCAAAGGGTGGTGGTATGGCAGAAAAGGCTCTCCTGAGTCATGTCAGATGACATTCCTTGGTAGATGGGATCCATAACATGCCTCTCCTGCTGGCCCGGATGGGATGGGTAGATGTAACTAGGGAAAGGTGGTTCCTCAAATAACTTGTAGGGCTTTATAGGTAGCATCTTGAATTGAACCCAGAAGCAAACTGGCAACCAGTGCAGCTTGCAGATCAGAGGTGTAATGTGCGCTGATTGAGGAGCACACATAACCACCCATACCGCTGCATTATGCACCAGCTATAACTTCTGGATACTCTTCAAGGGCAGCCTCATGTAGAGTATGTTACAGTAATCCATTTTGGAGGTGACCAAGGCATGAGTGACTGAGAGTAGAGTCCCCGATCCAGGAACCAGTGCAACTGGCACACAACCTGAAGCAAAAGCTCTCCTGTGATTTGTCATGAGTAAGGATGGCGAGCAGGGGGCTCCCATCCAGGCTGTAAAGCGCATGTGTAGCTGAGACAAGGAACAGGTCTCTAGTGTTTTATTGCTGCTACATAACCGTAAAATCCTAACGAACTGAAGAAGCGTGGGAAAAACCCAGACATATAAACCCCAAAGGTTAAGGTGGGCCCGATCTGTGTCTCTTGGAATGGCTACCTAATTCCTCAGTGCTACGCATGCGCTTTACAGCCTGGATGGGAGCCCCCTGCTCGCCATCCTTACTCATGACAGATTTGCTCCTATGATATTGCCATGTGCTCATTGAGCAGGAGTCGTGAGTCCAGAAGGACCCCCACATTGCACACCAGGTCTGTTTGGGGCAGTGCAACCCCATCCAGCACCAAAAATGGTAAGTTCCTGGAACCTGAGGCCCCCAAACCCAAAGCTACTTAGTCTTGCAAGGGTTGAGCTGAAGCCTGTTGTTCCCCATCCAAACCCCCTCAGTCTTCAGGCTGAAGCCAGTTAGTGGCCAGCTAGAACCACTGAATTGGAGCAGAGTTTAACACAGCAGAGAAGCTGTGCACAGAAAAAGAATATTATCTTAAATAGCTTCAATGAGCATGTCAGAGAAACACAGGTTATTGACCTTACACACTCAGCCCTCCCAAGCATAAAGAATCACATGCTTAGACAGAGTAGGTTCAAAGTAAAAGTAAAAAAGAGTTTTACTGACTTTATTCTTTGGTCCAGTTATATTCATCTTTGGTGGAATATGATGTTCCGTGTTTCTTCTGTTCTTTACCTATACTTGGTGATCTCTCAGCACTACAGCTGCTAAGAGCTGCGTGTAGAATAGGAGCAGAAATTTCTTTTCTTAGGCTGACTGCATGGCCCGAGATGGAGCAGGAGGAGGAGGAAGAGGGAGAGAGGAAATGGGAGTGGCAACAAACAGCTTCCTCAATAGCATGGAGAGTTTGCATCCTAGAGCAACAATCCATATGCTAATGAGGCATGCTGGATTTGCTAGGGCTTCCAACACAGACAACAGGACAGGACATCAGCAGCATCACTTAGTTTGCCAGGGGTGGATATATACAGCTGGATGTCATCAGCATACCAGTAATACGTCACTCCATAGTGACAGATGTCCTTATCCAATGGCTTCATGTAGATGTTAAAGAGGAGTGGAGAGAGTATCGAGCCCTGTGGCACCCCACAGAGTAGGGGCTGAGGGCTGGACCTCTTGCTCCCGATCAACACCGATTGGAACCAGGCCCAGAGGAAGGAAGAAAACCAGCCAATACAGTGCCACCCACTGCCAACCCCTGGAGCCAGTCCAGAAGGACTCCATGGTTAACGGTATCAAAGGCTACCAAGAGGTCAAGAAGAGCAAGGATGGATGCATTATCTCCATCCTGTTTGCACCAGAGGTCATCTGAAAGCATGACCATGCTGTTTCAGGCCCATATCCAGGTCTGAAACCTAAGTGAAAGGGGTCCAGAAATACATCCAGAGGCCATAAGGTTGGGGTAGGCTGGTCTGGACTGTGTTGCTGATACTGATGTCTTTAGTTGGAGTTAATGGAGTTGTCTAGTGCTTGGTTCTCTCTCTGTGAAAACCCAGGAAATTCTTTTTTGGTTTGTTACTTGTTTCCAAAAGGTCTGAAAACTCTTCCACTATCCAGATTTCTGTAAGACATCCACCTTGCCAATACATTAGGGCTGTTAATACTGTCAGAATGATATAGCAATAGCTCTCTTATATGGTCAAACTGGTTTGTCTTTTCAACGTCACCCAGTGGAATCATTTTGTAAGATTAAACATTGCAGATTAAGTTTCTTCTGTACATTCTCAGCTGGATAACATTATGGTAGAGTTGAAGATGAACATGATAAAGAATCATCTAGTAATGTTATAATGGATACTTTTGGTTTACCCACAGGATGTACAGTAGATCAAAATATTGCTTCTGAAACCCAAAGTTTGTTTTCTGCACACCCTGGTTTATGTACAGGTGGAAGACTTATGCCAAGGAATGAACTGGAGAAGTCAATATCTGCTGCTTCTGTTAGGCGTCTCCATAGCTTTGAATATGGTTTATGAAATCTTTCTGGAATATTTATTTGAGTTGGGCTATTTTCCTTTCTGGAACAGTGGGCTTAAAGATGTTAGTAAAAAGTTCATTTCCACACCATAATGTGCCACAAGGTTTCATTTATGTCCCCCATAATTAATAACATCAGCATAAAACTCCTACAGTAGATGAAATTAGTGTTGCTAGTATTCTAATGATATATGTCTCTATTGGTTTGAACTACTTCTCCCAGGAAAGCTGTGGGAAATTTGAAATGATGTCCAATAATTTGGGGATGATTGACAAGAGTATAAAATCAGACTTAATCCAGACAAAATGGAGGTGCTGATTGTTCTGGATGGAAATGTATAGTTGCTCTTACATTGGGTTGCAAATTTGGCACAGCCTGGAAAATCTCAAGCAGTTGCAATAGCATGGGGTCCTTTTTATGAATTTAGACTAAAAGATTGGCTATGGCCCAGTAACCCTTGCAGTTGTGAGGCCCAGGCTGGATTATTGCAAAGTACTCTACAAAGAGGAATCTGGCTATTCCAGTTCATACAGAATGTCACTGCTGCTTAAGTGCTAGTGGGCGCAAGACATTCTGATCAAATTTAAATTTTTGTGCAATCATTGCCTTATATAGTTGAAGATCAATTTATATCAAACACTTGTATTGCCAAAGCAGCCTGTACACATTGAAATAATTAGTTAAGTCTTTGGTTTTCTCTCTTTGAAAACTATTAGGTTGATAGACACAAATAACAGATTTTTGGTGGCAACACCAGGCTTATGGAACTCATTATCAATTGAAGTTCATTTGCCCCTGTTTTTAACTCTTTTAGACGTAATCTAAAAAAAAGTATTTGTTATGCTCACTGTTTTTTCCTTAAATATGTTATAGAAATTATTGAAGTGGGTGATTTATTTTTTCATTTGTGTTTTATTTTATACTTATTGTACAGCATTTATTAGTTATTAAGTTATTTGACTGCATTCTAATTGTATGTTCTTGATGCTTGTGATGGGATTTAAATATGATATATAAATTAAATAAATTTGGTAAGGACCTTATGAGCCTCTGTTATCCTGTGGGTAGCCTGTAAATATATTTAAATAAAATCTCTAAAATAACCTGCTGAAGCTATCTTGCAGTCACTAGGTCAATCTGTGTAGTCGTACAAGGCATTGCATTTTTCCAGATAGAAATTAATGCACAGTATCACACTGCCCTAAAATCAACAAAGACATTTCTCCTATTACTATCCTTAGGGTCTTTTAGGCAGACACACTGAACTATTGAGCTAGCATTTTGGAATTTGTCCCAGGATCTTCCCAGGACAGAGATGCCACTGGCCATTTTACTAAATGTCAGTGATCATTGCTAGTTGTTTTTTGAAAAGCTGTCAAAGAATCACTTTATCCTATAATGTTTCTTGCTCAGTGGAGTGTACAAAGTACTACTGATGGAAGATCTACCAAATATATTTTCCCTTAGGAATGCAAAGTGCTTTTATTAAATAGTAATCATTATTGTGGCAATCATCCTACAAAGTTCAATTGGTGTGTTTTAAAAGTAATAATCAGTGAATTAAAAATAGAATTTTAATTTTTAAAAAACCAAGAAAACAAGAAAGAAAAATAAAATCCTGATGTGGAACAAAAATGACAGTAAAGGAATAGGAGGCAAGAAATGCTTTCCTCCTTGGTCAAGGGCATCTCACTGAAGAGTAGGAGTTGTTGAGAGGTAGGACACAACAGTAACAACTTTCTCCTCTGAGACTGATGGAGAAAAAGGAGATAGACAAATTGAAAGTAGAGCAGCTAGACCCTAGAATCATTCTACTGAAGAAGGAAAGCAGATGGAAACAAGAACTTGTGAGGGTAAAAGAGACTGACAGGAAAAAAAAAACTAAGGAAAAGTGGCCTAAAGGAATTTGACATTCTAACTTGTACTAAATAGGCAACCCGTTCTATACTATAGCTTGGGAGAGAAACATGCAAAGAATTGAAGCAAGATGGGCAAATGGCCCTTTTTTGTGTCTGCAGTTATAAGAGAAACCTTTGTTATCAGGTGATGAAAGCTGGGTGATATTTGATCGAGTCAGAAGCTATGTTTCTAGATATGTGGCATACATCTTAGTATACAATTCTTCAAAGAAGGAAGGGCTTTATGATCCATAGATTTTATAAACTCTTAGAAGCAATGCAATTTTTTTTTTACATGTCTGCCATAGAATCCATTACTGGCTTGGGGTTTCAATTTATCTTCAAACAAAATAGAAATAAATGAATTTTGGCTTAACATTATTTATCAGACATCTGTTTAATAGTAAAAATAGCAAGAGGTATTCTGGCAGCTTAAAGAATTAAAAATATAGTGTATTATGGCCCAAATCATTTCCACTTGATCAGAGAAGAATATATGGTTTCCACCTCTCCACATGATAGGAACAATGAATAAAACAAACTCTGAGCTGAGATCAGATCCTGGTGCCTTCATGGGCATATGCAGGCAATTTTCATGGCAATGGTGTGGAAGTGTTGTGCCACTGAATTCTTCCAGAATCTTTTTGTGTTCTCAATCTAGTTTATAGTCCTAATATTCTTTGGTAGCGACCCATCCAATTATTATCCAGGCTGAACTCTGCATAATTTGTGAGCCTAGTTCAGCCAAATGCTACTGCCTGTTCACTGGTTATCTACAGAGAATTTCACAGACAAATACTGCTGACGGCTCTTGCACTAGGGCATTTTTTTCTGTGTGAAATCTGCTTGATTACTACTATCTGTTCTCCTATGTGAATATTTGTTTCAAGGGTAAGCTTTTCATTTTTTTATGGCTATTTGGAATAAAAAGATAGGTGCCCTGGGATAAAGAAGTTCGTTGCAGATCAATAGGTAATATTTTATAGAGCTCTATAGTCTTTGAAAATTATTAGGAAGAAGTGCTTTGGAAAATCAGGGAGTGATACTACAGCACATCTTTAAAGCAGAAATATTTTTCACAGATGTCTGAGTAACCCTGAACACAGAAGCATGAGTCAGCCCATTAAAGCAGGCATGTCTTGTTTCAGATCCTGTGGAAACCTAAAAAAGGATGTGGCTGCCTTAAAGAGGTATATGTTAGTGCTACCATGTGTTCCAAAGCAACTCCTTCTAAACATGCTAGTATTTTACTTCTTCTATAGCAGCTTTATTCAACTGGTGTCCTTCAGGTATGTTGGATTCAATTCCTGTAATCCCAAACCAGTACAGCCATGACTGTGCTGGCTGAGAACTGTGGGAGGTATATTTCCAGCATATTTGCAGAACATACCAGATTGGGAAAATCTACTGCAGAGATTTATTGTCAAAAGGGCAGAAATACAGAAGCTTTTTGCTCCAGCAAGTCATAAGCATGCCCACACTAAACTGAAACCTAAATATTGAGACACTTGATTGTAGAAGGCCCATTGACAAGACAATTAAACTATATAGTTGTACTAACAAAAGAAATTGCCCCAAATGAGTTAAGAAGAAAGTTTATTCACAGGAACAAGATAGCTAATTAATTCAGAAGTAAACTGTGTAACAACTCTACAAGAACATCTCTACGCTACTTGAGAGTGCCATATCAAGCATTTGCCTGGGCACGAGAAGTGACTTATGGGCTCTTTTCCCCACGGGGAAACTTCACTGGCAATACTCAAGAAGTTATAAAATTCCTTAGAAAAATGTGGCAATATTCATCTGTGGCTTTTTTCTTTTTAATTGCCTACAAGAGCATCCCAAAAGACAAACATGCAATTGCTAGGGGGTTTCAGGGATGAGATTCATCTAACTTGTATCTGGCCAATAACATGCAGTGACAGGATTTGCTCAGCATCTGCTGCAATGCACGTTCAAGGAAAGATCATGCCCTAAGCTGATAACACTACTGATGGATCATCAGTATGAAGAAAATTGGGTAATCTACCCAGTTTAATCTGATGCCACATCATTTCCAGTGTAATAATACTTAATGGACTTCTGGCAGAGTTGATTTTTAATCAGAACAATTGATATTTGCAGAATTGGATCCTGCTCAGCAGTTTGTAAGAACGTTAATTCTTGCTGTCAGAAAATCATTTCTTGCAATCTGAACTGCTTCTTTCAGTCACTAGTACTTTTCTCAGCAGTGCATTTCTTCCACCCTAAATATGGACTGTAACAGCCTTTCTCAGTCTGGCATCCTACAGATTTTCAGTTTGATACATGCAAAGCATTCAGGTCCTAGATTAACTCCTTACCCCAAGATGGTTTTAAGTCAGACAAAGAATGCCAGGGCAAGAATACATCTGAGAATTACAAGTTGAGAAAATCAGAATTCAAATTTGGCAGCATTAAGATGTTCTCTTATATTTTCCAGTAATTGAGCTATTACCCAAAATCTTTTTTCCCTGTAGCCATCTACGTGCATGCATGGATGGATGGATGCAGATGAAGGAACATCTTGCATCTCATTTCTGCACTTCCTTGAGATAAAACCCGAAGAAAATTCATCACCAGTTGAAAACAGGTTGCACTTATTAACATCATATTATCCTGACTTCAGTGTTTCATCCTTCATAGGTTGTTGTCTGCACAGTCAGGGGCTTTTTAAATGAAAGACAATGCCAGTTCTATCAAGGTTGTCTTGCAGATCCAATTAGGGATTGCACCTTTATATACTGAGCCTTTTTTGTTTTGCTCAGGTTATTGTCTCGATTATCAATAACTGCTGCAAGCTGACTTCAACATCTTTTCTCCAGAATATATATGAGCCTTCCAGGAAATAGTGGTGTTTTTTTTTTAAGAAGCAAAAGAAAGGTAGAATTATATTTTGAACAGCAAGTGCAGACACTGGTTTGGATTTTCAAATATTCAGTTATTTCTTCTGTTATAATTAAACTTGCTAATACTTTTAACATAATCACTTGCAAATTTTAGTATTTCTAGTGAACTGGCATTGTGCAGCATCAAGTGACGGAAGAGAGGGCATCAAGACCATTTACGTCCTGCTTTTGAGGTAGTGGGATGCAAGGGCCTGTAAGTTAAGCAAGGTATTTTTCTGGTGTACTGGGTGCCTTAAGAGCCTCGTGCGGCGCAGAGTGGTAGGTGGCAGCATTGCAACCGAAACTCTCCCCATGACCCGAGTTCGATCCCAGCGGAAGCTGGATTCTCAGGTAGCCGGCTCAGGTCGACTCAGCCTTCCATCCTTCCGAGGTCAGTAAAATGAGTACCCAGCTTGCTGGGGAAGGTGACAACTGGGGAAGGCAATGGCAAACCACCCCGCTATAGTCTGCCAAGAAAACGTCGCGAAAGTGGTGTCCCTCCAAAGGTTCAGACATGACTCGGAGTTTACACAGGGGACCTTTCACCTTTCACCACTGGGTGCCTTGCTGCCTCACTGGATCTCTCTTTAGATTCCTTGATCTAGTTGCCAGGCTGGTACTATAATTATTGTAATTATTAAGTATTGTATATTAGTGTTTTATTATGTTGTAAGGCACCATGAATCATGAAGATTCAGTGGCTTATACATCAAACAAACAAACAAACAAATGCATGCATGCATGCATGCATGCTATTTTAAGCATTTATGAGGAAGTATAGTTTGCCTGGTGGCTATTAGAAGAATGTAAAGCATTTGCAGCTGTCTGCAACAGGGTCCTAGAGAGCATGATGCTGACACAGACAAAGGGATTCCTCAATGCTTTTCTGAAAGATCGAATTTTGGCATCTCAATCCGTGCCAATGGCGTTTATTTCTGAAGAGCCAGAAACACACTCTACTACAATTTCCCCGTGAATTCATTTATGAATATTTTTGGCTGCTCTGCTTTTAGGTCCAGCTGTCAGCCAGCCTGTAAATCTGCAGTATTGGGCAGCTAAGCCCCACAGTAAGAACCAAGTCAGGAGTGGGAATTGGCCAACAGCTACATATGCCCCAAATAATTCAGATTTTCACATAATTAGCCCTTTTGGGGCTTTCAACGTTAAGGTTTCGACAACATTCTAAGTGAGGTCAAGGAGGCTATTGTGTTACCCACCATGTGTTAACAGCATGGTTAATAGGATAAAGTCCCTGAGCTATTTAGAATCCTAATTTCCCAGCTGACTTAGGGAATGGCTGAAAGTATAGGTCCATCCTGGGTAAGAGGAATATTTCAAGGACCATCATGCCAAAAGTGGAGCATCACAAATGGAGGAATGGCAGAGAAGCAGATTTTAACCAAAACTAGTGTTGAGCATGTTGGAATTATCAGGGATCAACTCAGCATTGTCTCATAAGCATGAGGGGGTCGTCCTAGTAAACACATCTCTATTGTGCTTGTGGGATGTCACATGGGTCACCTGATTTCCACTTCCTCCTCCTCCTCAGGCTTGGGGATTAACAATGTCCATTACCCTTCTGGCATGCAGAATGCAGCTTTCCCTTTTTTCATCTCGCACACAGACCTTCTGTTCCACATAGAACGTGTCTACAAAGAACCAGCGATGATTAAGTGCTTTCTACTGTGAACCTTCCTGTATCCAGATCTACTGAATAAAAGTAAGTTATCTCTATTTTTCTTCATCTAACTGCTGTGTGAAGACTGAATTTATTTCTGAATGTAATTAAGCTTAATGTGCAAGTTCTCTTTTGGTTCACGCTTCTACTCTGCAAGATTGCTGTTAGCTGCTTGGGGTTCTTTTATTAACCTTTAAAAACTCCATCAGAGCAGGCAAATATAAAGCACATTGGCTTGGGATAGTAGGATCTATGGAGGTTTATGGAGAAAAATCTATCTATGTGGTCAACACCAACTTGTTGGCACATAGTCCTTCAGTAGGATCTGTAGTCCAGTGCATCTGGATATAGTGAGATTGTAGAAGACAGATGCCAACAATATAAGAATAAGGTTTCCCATGAGTCCCTTTCCCCTATGCAGTTCCACTTAATGCCACTCTTCTTCAGTGGAGTAGCTTCCAGATCGCTTGGCCTGCAGCTCTCCAGCTTGTAAGGCAGGGTGGGAGATCCTGGATGCTGCAGTCCCAACATTGCAGTTCCCTGCTGCAGTTAGCAAATACTGTGGAAGGTGTTTGTTCTCTGATTATACCACTGTAATCTTTAATCTTCTATTAAATGCTGTTAAGTTTTACAGAAGGAAATTATTATAGCCCCTTGTAATCTATTGTTGCTGTTTTTAAGTACTCTGCTTCCAAAGCTAATGAATAAACAAACACAGTGCTTGTTAGGTGTGTATTTTGAAAATCCTTGTTCCAACCATTACAGGTCTGCATCTTGTCATTGCTTGGGCTGCATAGCAAGCGTGTGGCTCTGTGGAAAACAGCAAGATGTCAGCCACAAATACATATTTTTAAAATTCAGAGAGGAGAGGGACTTGTGCAGTGGCTCTTAATGGGAATACTACTTGTGGAACAGCCTCCGTGCTTTTTTTTTTGGTAGTACTTTGGAGGATGAAAAGCATCTTAGCCATTAGGGCAGAGCTTGCAATTAATTAATCCACTACAAAAGTATCAGTGATAGGCAGCTAGATAAGTCTTAAAAATATTCCTTCTAATGTGAATATTCTTTTGACAAGAAATGTCAGGTCATGCTGCCTCTTAGGGGAGTGTTTGAACCAGCTATGAAGGTTTCAGAGCTGACAATAAGCCTGTTTGTGACAGCTTGTTTCAAAGGATTTACTGTCCATTGCCTGAAAACCATTGCAAAAGGGTTCAGATATTTCACTTATTGTCAGATGATTACTATAAAGAGGTCACTGGTAACTTCCCATAATTCACAGTGACTTTGGAGGAGAACCAGCCCCGGGGCTTGTTGATCTTTTTGACTGGAAGCTTTGAAGGAAAACATCACCTGCTGTTTTAATTGCTCCAGCAAATGTTTCGTGGGCTCTTCTTTACAAGATGTTATTAGATCTTTGGACTTGTTAGATCAAGAGAGGATCTAAAATTTACAAGGAAAACTATATGTCTCTGTATGTGTGGCGGGGGGGAAGGTGTCTGTAGAACGTGAGCATAATTCCAGATTGTATGGATGTGATTTGGAAAACAGTGGGGGGAAAAGGTATTATCAAATATCCTGAAGATAAAATGTAAATCAAAAATCAATTTTCAGAAATGGAAAAACAAAGAAACAAACTGGAAAGCTATTTTTAGTTTTCCTATAAGTGGTATTTTTTATAAAATAATATTGCAAAGATGACTTTGAAGAGTCTCACTGCTAGAATTAGAACATGGTCCAAATGTTCTCAGCAAGATTGCACATTCACTGCTTCCAGTGATTTCAGGAGTGGCCCTATTGCCTTTATAATTACCAATCATGACTAATGGAAAATTTATATATTTAACTTCGGGTTATTACATCATTGTTAGTTGTTGCTTTGTATGAATGAACTCAACCATGTCCTTCTTACCAAATATAATTCTGTATTTTTAATTGCTTAAATATTGAAAATACTGCTTTTGCTTTGCCCAAGGTGTCATGTCCCTTGACTAAGGGGCTCAAAAATTGATAGGCTGCATGGCAGCTGTCTTCAACCTGTGCTTTTCTGGTCTGTGGATGCAACCCTGTCCTCAACTGTGAATTGAGACTTTGAGGATGAATTTCCTTAGCTTCTCTTGTCCTTCAACTAAGACTTCAGAAATAGCCATAGACTCTTTAAGAAGCAAGTAAACATCCATTGGGCAGAACATCAAGCTCAGCCAGCCTTCTTATGCTCTCAGTTATCTACAGACTTATGCTGGAGGTCTGTGGGTTAGAGCAGTAAGTCATGCTCTAAGCTATTCAGAGTCTTGTAAGCTCCCTGATTTGTTAAGACCCACATCATTCATTAAACTCATTGCTGTTTGTGTTTGAGCTGTATACCTACCCACTTCCTCTAGGCTGTGGTTAGTTCAGCATATATGGAGTGCGAAGGCAGGCAATCTAAATAAATATTCAAGTTTTCAACCTTACAGCCTTCAGCACTATATCCTGCAGTGGTGTAAGTACAGTATGTATGTTTGTGCATATGTGCAAAAGTGAAACATACATATGTATGTACACATGTACAGAGAGGTTAGAAAACCTCATACAGTAAACATATTAAACAATGATATCATATAATTTTTGCCATACAATTTTCAGTGGATGAAAATAATAAAATTTGTATCTTATTACATATGGACCAGGTTATGTTTTTAAACTAAAGATGATGCTTCTTTGCACAGAAAATATTCCAAATGTTATCTCTAGAAATGGTTGGGAAAGACGTTAATCTGCAACCATAGAAAGTACTGCCAACATAGTTCCTAGCCATAGTGACACCAAATTGACAAAACATGTGTTGTGACATCCTGACACAAGCTTCTCCCTTTCATACGTATGTCATGACATCACACCCAAGTATGTAAGGGGTAGAATATGTATCACAATATTATAACATGCATTTCCTCCCATGCTCCCCCCACCCCATCTGCAGACACCTAGGGTACCATTCAATATTTAAACAATTTAATTAGCAATACAAGTGACTCAGTAGCTTTCTGTGTGATTTCAATCTGAGCTCCTATGTAAGATGCATATTTTGGTTCACTTGAAATATAATGTTTGTAGGAAGGTTTTAATGCCTCTAGAGGGATTCAGTGAACTAGAATTTATAGAAACCTTTGAAGAGAACTCAGATGGATAGGAAATGGTGTCTTTACAATCACTTGAGGTTTCTATATGTTGGAAGTGTTAGGAAATCAGCATGCCTCAATTAGCATGTAAATTGAGTTTGTTCCCAAGAAGAAACTCTCCATGCTTCTTAGAGGAAGCTGTTTGCTGCCACTCCCACTTCCTCTCTCTCTCTCTTCCTCCTCCTTCCACCTACTGAGGAGGCAGCAAGCATGCTGCTTTCCTCTGTCTCCATCTTGGGCCTAAAGCCATGTGCCTAGCCCTTCCTTACATGCAGGTCTTAGCAGCTGTAGGGCTGAGAGATCACCAAGTATAGGTAAAGAACAGAAGAAACAAGGAACATCATTTTCCACCAAAAATGAATGTAACTGAACCAAGGAATAAAGTCAGTAAAACTCTTTTTTACTTTACTTTGAACCTACTCTGTCTAGGTGTGTGATTCTTTATGCTTGGGAGGGCTGAGTGTGTAAGATCAATAATCTTTGTTTCTCTGATGTGCTTGTTAAAGCTATTTTAGATAATATTCTTTTTCTGTGTGCAGCTTCTCAGCTGTGTTAAGCTCTGCTCCATTTCAGTGGTTCTAGCAGGCCACTAAATGGCTTCACTATACTGATGACTGGCTCTCTAATCTGACCTGCCTTCTGTTTAAAATTATGATCTCATCACACATTAGCCTTGTCATACCTTTCATGCTTCAGACAGATCTTTGCAAACACCTTTATTTCTCTTTTCCTTCTCTCTCCTTCTAAACTATTTTCTGTGCTATTTCAGACATCCTCAAAATGCATTTGGAGGGTCTGAAGTCTATCCCTCCTCACTACCACCAGGGCATGATGCTAATATGCCTGCTTCACCACAAGATCCCTTATGGTAACCCCCTCTTTTGTATAAGCCCTCACTCACTGCTAAAATGGACCCAGCCCCCAGATGGCAATCTGCTTTTAAATTCTGGGACTGACTACAGGAGAGCCACAACCCCAGAAGTCAGTGGATTTGTCTAGCTACTGGCTGGCCAATCCAGGAACAAAACTGTCTTTGCTTCTGGGGAGTTGATTGTGTTACTGGACACCTGCAGTCAGTGCTTCTTGGTTCAGCAGAGCAAATCACTCCCCACCCCTGTGATTCCTTAGTTGTTTCCTCAAAGGAACTTATTTTCTGGTTCCCCTGACCCTTGTGTCCTTCTCTGACCCTGTTTCAGTTTGTGTTAGTTCTTGGTGTGCTAGAACTGGAACAGCATCCTGAGTGGGGTCTGACCAGTGCATAACAGAATGGAAATGTATTTTTTATGATTTAGAAATTATACTTCTATTAATGCAGTTTAAAACTGCCTATATTTTTATTTTTTTGCAACAATGCCACATTGCAGACTCATATTCAACCAAAGTCAACTACAGTTTCAAGATCCTTTTTCAGAAGTCCTGTATTACTTCCAATCCTATCCCATCCTATCACTTAGCATTTTATTTATTTACTTATCAAATTTCAACATCACCTTACTCCTGGGCAACTCTTTGAGGCTTACAGTTAAAAAAGGCAACTATATAAATAACACAACCAGCTGGAGGAACAAAATATAAACCTCCAGACCTACCAAAACCACACAAAACTAGACAAGACAAAATGAGAGGGGGCTCTACAATCACCCTGCCCCCAGGTGACTTCCTAAATGACCTAAGGATGGGATTTTTTCCCCCCCTGATGAATAACTTTGGATATCTCTCTCTCACATTTCATTCATTATTTGAAATCTATTCCACTAAGCTATCAAGATCATTTTTGAATTTTCTTTCTATCTTATAGGATACCTCGCTAACTTCTTGTCATGTGCAGAAAAAAGGAGGAAATGGTACAGTTGAGGAGATACTCGATGACAGGGAAATGGACCACCAGAGACACAGAGTTAGGTCAGAGACAGGATGCTCACGTAATTGCAATTTGAACAAGATTTTACTATTTTAAGAAGCAAGGTTACCTAGAATCTTATTGGTGCCAGCAGATGGAAAGGAAGCTCAGTACCCATCACTCCTGCACTGTCAGTGCTACTTAACCCCCCATGTGAATTAACTCACAGGAACTTGCCTCTACCAGGACTGACCAAACCAGTTTGTTTGGCAGTGCAAACTCTTTCTCTTTCTTTCCTTTGAGGAAAGAAGTCTGGAGTCTGTTCAGCAAATACATCTTTGTAACTGTGTCTTATTATAAGTCATGGGGCGATTTGCCTCTAAGGATAATGCATTTTTAATCAAGCAGCAAGGCCAACAGTATGTAAAGTTCATCTTCATTTGTGTTTTCCCCATAGTGAACAAACCCCTCGTGGTCTTCAACCTTTAGCTATTTTGCCTCTGCCAGTTTGCACATCAGAATTGCTCTTAATTACATGCCTGGCTGCACTCTTAACCCTGTTGGGGAACAGTAAACTTTAAACCTTCCCTGTCCATAAAGGATATGAACAGAAACATACTATATTTTCAAAAGGTTTAATCAAGCTCCATGTATAATGCTACTTTTTCATATTTTTAAACAAGTTCATTGTGGTTACTTTAACATGCACTGCAGTCAGTGGGCTTGGTCGAGAGAGAATCAGGCTTAAATCCCCATTCACTCATACAGTTCATTGGATTGTATTTATTTATTATGTATTGAATTTATACTCAATGCAGAGGAGACTGGATTTGTTTTGGGCAAGTTGCTATCTCTTATCCTTACTCACCACCTGAGTTTTGGGGAGGGCAAAAAAAGAAAAGAAAAGTAAAAACAGATGATACAGTAAAAAAATGCAATAGCAATGCATAATAAGGTTTTAGAATAAAAAAAAATTGTTATTTTTTTGCTGAAGGTTTGCTGAAGTCTCTTCATTCTGATCTAATAGTCAACAATATACATGTGTAAATGACGACACGTTTTTTCCAAAGTTCATATAGTAGTTGCTGCCTACTATACCAAAGACGCAGCACGAAGGTGGTTTTTTCTTTTTCTCTACTTCTCTTCCTAGTCCTCATTTCCCACTCTTTGCCTGCTTAATCCATTCTTTCCTTGATTCCTGGCCATACATTTTCCAAGCTGCCTGGCCCAAAACCTACCATGAGAAGCAGGGAGTCACTGGACTCAATTAATGGTCTGGGATGGTCAGCAGAATGCCTCTTCCACTCAAATGCTGCTGCGATTTGCCTGCTGCCAATTCCCACAGATGGTAGCATGTGGATGCCACCTTAAATCCCTCCAAAAGCAAAGTTGACTTGGTATCAACATTACACTTTGGGAAATGAAGGCAAGAGCTACCTTTTGACGATTTCACTATGTAAGCCTACATTTTCTTTAGTTGTACAATATGGTATGTCTAAACTGACAAACCATGTTATGTCTTAATGTAATGGCCATGCTAAGATGAAGGCTGAGTTCCCACAACACAATGAAATATAAACTACCCAACCTCATTTTAGCCTTGACTAGTGTGTTGTGGCTTCAGCAAAGGATCATTATCTTGTTGTGGTGCTGGAGCTTGAGCACCTCAATGATGCCATGAGCTTAACTGTGAAGGGCCACCCAAGACGGGAAGGTCATGACAGAGAGGTCAGACTAAACGCGATCCCTGGGGAAGGTAATGGCAACCCACCCCAGTATTCTTGCCGTGAAAACTAAATGGATCAGTACAACCAGAGATATGTCGGTGTCCTGACTCCCAGGAAACACTCTGAGACAGGGAATTGGTCTCTAATGTTTTATTGCTAATACATAGCAGTAATCCTAACAAACTGAACAAACGTGGGAAAACCCAGTCATATAAACCCCGCAGGTTAAGGCGGTCCCAATCTGTGCCTCTTGGAATGGCTCACCAATTCCTCAGTGCTACGCATGCGCTTAACAGTCTGGAAGGGAGCCCCCTGCTCGCCATCCTTACTCATGACAGTCGGTATACCATCGGAAGATGAGACCCCCAGGTCGGAAGATGGTCAAAATGCTACTGGGCTAGCTCAACTAGCCCCAGACGTGATGACGCAGCTAGCTCAAAGCCGAAAGGACGGCTAGCGGCCGACGGTGCTGGTGGTGAACGGTGAATCCGATGTTCTAAGGATCAACACACCATTGGAACCTGGAATGTAAGATCTATGAGCCAGGGCAAATTGGATGTGGTTATTGGTGAGATGTCAAGATTAAAGATAGACATTCTGGGCGTCAGTGAACTGAAATGGACTGGAATGGGCCACTTCACATCAAATGACCACCAGATCTGCTACTGTGGACAAGAGGACCACAGAAGAAATGGAGTAGCCTTCATAATTAATAGTAAAGTGGCTAAAGCAGTGCTTGGATACAATCCAAAAAACGATAGAATGATCTCAATTTGAATTCAGGGCAAGCCATCTAACATCACAGTGATCCAAATATACACCCCAACCACAGATGCTGAAGAAGCTGAAGTAGAGCAGTTCTATGAGGAGCTGCAGCACCTACTGGACGACACGCCTAAAAGAGATGTTATTTTCATCACGGGAGACTGGAATGCTAAGGTGGGCAGTCAAATGACACCTGGAATTACAGGTAAGCATGGCCTGGGAGAACAAAACGAAGCAGGACACAGGCTGATAGAATTTTGCCAAGACAACTCACTCTGCATAACAAACACTCTCTTCCAACAACCTAAGAGACAGCTTTATACATGGACTTCACCAGATGGACAATACCGAAATCAGATTGACTACATCCTTTGCAGCCAAAGGTGGCGGACATCCGTACAGTCGGCAAAAACAAGACCTGGAGCTGAGTGTAGTTCAGATCACGAACTTCTTCTTGCAAAATTTAGGATCAGACTAAAGAGATTAGGGAAGACCCACAGATCAGCTAGATATAAGCTCACTAATATTCCTAAGGAATATGCAGTGGAGGTGAAGAATCGACTTAAGGGACTGGACTTAGTAGATAGGGTCCCGGAAGAACTATGGACAGAAGTTCGCAACATTGTTCAGGAGGCGGCAACAAAATACATCCCAAAGAAAGAGAAAACCAAGAAGGCAAAATGGCTGTCTGCTGAGACACTAGAAGTAGCCCAAGAAAGAAGGAAAGCAAAAGGCAACAGTGATAGGGGGAGATATGCCCAATTAAATGCAAAATTTCAGAGGTTAGCCAGAAGAGATAAGGAATTATTTTTAAACAAGCAATGCGTGGAAGTGGAAGAAGGCAATAGAATAGAAAGGACAAGAGACCTCTTCCAGAAAATTAGAAACCTCGGAGGTAAATTCCAGGCCAAAATGGGTATGATCAAAAACAAAGATGGCAAGGACCTAACAGAAGAAGAAGAGATCAAGAAAAGGTGGCAAGAATATACAGAAGACCTGTATAGGAAGGATAGCAATATCGGGGATAGCTTTGATGGTGTGGTCAGTGAGCTAGAGCCAGACATTCTGAAGAGTGAGGTTGAGTGGGCCTTAAGAAGCATTGCTAATCACAAGGCAGCAGGAGACGATGGCATCCCAGCTGAACTGTTCAAAATCTTGCGAGATGATGCAGTCAAGGTAATGCATGCTATATGCCAGCAAATTTGGAAAACACAAGAATGGCCATCAGACTGGAAAAAATAAATTTATATCCCCATACCAAAAAAAGGAAACACTAAAGAATGTTCAAACTATCGAACAGTGGCACTCATTTCACATGCCAGTAAGGTGATGCTCAAGATCCTGCAAGGTAGACTTCAGCAATTCATGGAGTGAGAATTGCCAGATGTACAAGCTGGGTATAGAAAAGGCAGAGGAACTAGGGACCAAATTATCCGATGGATAATGGAAAAGGCCAGGGAGTTTCAGAAAAACATCTATTTCTGTTTTATTGATGATTCTAAAGCCTTTGACTGTGTGGACCATAACAAATTGTGGCAAGTTCTTAGTGGTATGGGGATACCAAGTCATCTTGTATGCCTCCTGAAGAATCTGTATAACGACCAAGTAGCAACAGTAAGAACAGACCACGGAACAACAGACTGGTTTAAGATTGGGAACGGAGTATGGCAGGGCTGTATACTCTCACCCTACCTATTCAACTTGTATGCAGAACACATCATGCGACATGCTGGGCTTGAGGAATCCAAGGCTGGAGTTAAAATCGCTGGAAGAAACATTAACAATCTCAGATATGCAGATGATACCACTTTGATGGCTGAAAGCAAAGAGGAACTGAGGAGCCTTATGATGAAGGTGAAAGAAGAAAGTGCAAAAGCTGGCTTGCAGCTAAATCTCAAAAAAACCAAGATTATGGCAACCAGCTTGATTGATAATTGGCAAATAGAGGGAGAAAATGTAGAAGCAGTGAAAGACTTTGTATTTCTAGGTGCGAAGTTTACTGCAGATTCTGACTGCAGGCAGGAAATCAGAAGACGTTTAATCCTTGGGAGAAGAGCAATGAGAAATCTCGATAAAATAGTTAAGAGCAGAGACATCACACTGACAACAAAGGTCCGCATAGTTAAAGCAATGGTATTCCCCGTAGTAACATATGGCTGCGAGAGCTGGACCATAAGGAAGGGTGAGCGAAGGAAGATCGATGCTTTTGAACTGTGGTGTTGGAGGAAAATTCTGAGAGTGCCTTGGACTGCAAGAAGATCAAGCCAGTCCATCCTCCAGGAAATCAAGCCAGACTGCTCACTTGAGGGAATGATATTAAAGGCAAAACTGAAATACTTTGGCCACACAATGAGAAGACAGGACACCCTGGAGAAGATGCTGATGCTAGGGAGAGTGGAGGGCAAAAGGAAGAGGGGCCGACCAAGGGCAAGGTGGATGGATGATATTCTAGGGGTGACGGACTCGTCCCTGGGGGAGCTGGGGGTGTTGACGACCGACAGGAAGCTCTGGCATGGGCTGGTCCATGAAGTCACAAAGAGTCGGAAGTGACTGAACAAGTAAACAACAACAGTGTGTTGTGTAAATACAACCATCAGGAGAGGGAAGGCTGCAAGTGACTTGCAATGGGGATAGCAACCAGAGAGCAGCATTGCTGGTTGAAAAAGCTTCCTTTGCTGTCTGCCAGGTCTGTTTCTAATGGGATTCATATGTACCTTCTCTTCCTTTCCTCTCCTCTCTTTTCCTCTCCTCTTCATTAGGGCTATACAAACCAGTGACCTTAAGGACTAAGGTTCAGTGAATCATGGCTAGGCAGCTTTTGCTCTAGCTTTATAGCATACAGTATTAAGTAATTATCAGCTATCCTATACAAAACTGGATGAAGCCTGCATAGAAGATGGATTTCTTCATCAATTGCAGTCTTGGTTGCCATCCAGAATAAAATAAAACCACATGAATCAGGGAAGCTGTATGAAGTAACTTCCTGCAATATTTGCATGATTGGTTTCATGGACATGAAAGCAGTGCAATTTTTTTTCAGTGCTAGGATGCACTTGAGTAGTTAAAATCCCTGTACCTATATTAGATGTTTTCCCTACCAAGGACATATGCATTAACATGAGGTAGTGCTTCAATCCAGTGCGTTGTTAATTTGATTCAAGAATGATAAGCATGGCTAA
The DNA here is from genome assembly GCF_035149785.1 of Candoia aspera. Taxonomy (NCBI): domain Eukaryota; kingdom Metazoa; phylum Chordata; class Lepidosauria; order Squamata; family Candoiidae; genus Candoia; species Candoia aspera. The sequence goes on from NC_086155.1 coordinate 144,125,755, forward strand.
ATGCTAAGGAAAATTTGGTACTTGCTTCTTTAAGTACCTCTGTGTATATTCTTAATCTGTTTTCTATGTAATTTGAATTATAATAGCAAGGCAACTATCTGGGGCTCTCCTAAAGTTCAGGTTCCATTATTTTCAATTGAACTATTAGGGGTACCTTTACTGAACTCAAGGAATATCATTAAGTCTCAAGAAATATTGCTAAATAAAACTTTTGTAGTACAGGTAGTTCTCACTTAACAACTGTTTATTTAGTGATGGTTCAGACTTACAACGGTGCTGGAAAAACCAACTTACAACCAGTCTTCACACTTATGACCATTGCAGCAACCCCATGGTCATATGATCATGGTTTGGGCGCTTGGGCGCTCTAACCGTTTCGTATTTATGACCATAACAGCATCCCATGGTCACGTGATCGCCATTTTCAACCTTCCCGGCCGGCTTCTGGCAAGTAAAAGCAATTGGGAACTGCATGACTTGCTTAATGACCACATGGTTCACTTAACGCCTGCTGCAAAAAAGGTTGTAAAATTGGATTTGCTTAATGACCACTTCACTTAGCAACCAAAATTCTGGTCCCAATTATGGTTGTTAAGTGAGGACTACCTGTATAGTATTTTCCTCCTAAGTTTGAATTTTGATAGTAACAAGGAAAACAATGACTTCAGAAAAAAATATTGTCTACATGAAAATATATTTGTGCCATTTTAAGCACATACATTGTATGAGAAAATGAAATCAATTAACAAGGCATGGGCAACATCATAAGTGCATTTTATTTACAGGAGCAAGTAAATAATTCTAGGTTTTTTTTGTGTTTGTGTGTGGCTTACTTGAGATATCCACTGTTTCTTTTACAGAACACTGTACCCACCCTTGTATTCAACTTTCCCATATCTGGAATGTCCAGAGAAAGAGAGAGATGCTCTTTTACACTGGCAAATCTGGCCAAAATCTAATTTAGGTATTAAGAAGCCTGGAAAACCAGAACTTGGTGCAATGTGACCCAGATGTTAATACAAGACAACTAGGGCAATATGTGTTTATGTATGTTAGCTCAATCATTATTTTACAGAAAGTTTCCACCCCTTTAACACACTAAAAATGACAGAAACATTCCCTTACTGCCAGTCAAAATGGAGGAAAAAAAAATGTATGAAATCCTGCATCTAAGCACCCGAAGGTCTTTATGATTTGTTAGGTTTAATAGTTCAGAGGATTAAAAAGACAGGAATATTAGCAGGATAAAAAAAAAGAGAGAGAAAAGTCAATGTATTCACTGAAGCAAATCTAATGGTTTGCTGGGCCAGAGGAAAGGGGAAAAAAAGGTTCCCCCTACCACCTGAGTGAATCTTATTTAGAATTCTTAAATCACTATATAAAAATAAATTCCAAAGCATCTTTCTTCTTCTCTTTTTTCTCTTTTGCTATGCAAGTCACATTTTCTAAATCCTTTATCAACGGCCGTTCTGCATATGAATGGGCTGTAATTGAACTGTCACATTCATGAAGGTCAGTAACCTTTCATTAGGAAGAATGTGTCTCTCTTGATAAATTGGAAAGTCCCTGGGGACTTGAAAGCAGATTTAAAATAAAATAAAATAATCACTCTTTCAAATATACCTTAAAAATCTAATGCCAATCTTTTTTTCTTCCTGTTCCTTTCAGAGTACTCTGACAAACCTTTGTCTTTTTCATAGTCAGCATTGTTCAGGAGATTTAATCACATACTTTGCTGTGACCAGCTTTAAGAGTAAAAGAGGAAGTGACAAAATGCCTGCGCTTTAAATTGCAGATAGTCGATATGTCTAGGGTCTCTTTTGTTTTAATAATAATCCTTGAAATTACAGCTAGTTCTTCTGGTCGTTTGGACTGCTTTAGCATCTGATGTGCAAATGGGTATCAACTCCATGTAGATCTAAGAATGGTGCAAACCAGTCAGTGTAACAAGTGAGGTTGAAGTGTCTGTGCACTTTGCTATTCAGTGTAGTTAAGGAGATTATCTAGTTTCATCAAAATGTCCAGTTATTCTAGTTGTGCTGTTGTCCATATCAGTGTCACCTGGCAAGACGTTTTGCTGCATGAGGGACAACAACAATGGCACACTTTCCCAAGCCATTGTGCATAACAGCCATAGTTCAGCTCTGGTAGGATCTGGGGCTTAAATTCCACAAGAAGCTATTTCCTGGCTATAAAAAATGCAATAATTGCGCATTATATACAGTAGCGAATGATTTGCTGACCTTTCATCAAAAATCAAGCTGATTTTTGCATGTCGTCTAGTAATATGGGAGTCATCAATTGCTGTCTAGTTAAGATATTTCTAGAGATTCTAGTACGTAAGAAGATTCATAGGCCTTCCATCATGGAAATCACCATTTATCAACTAAGGTAGGGATTCTCTTAATTCTAATCCAGTTGTATTTGACAGTGTTTACTCTGTGTCAACCTTCCCTTTCTGGAGAAGGTGGTAGAGAATCACCTACAGAGAATCCTACAGGAAATGGATTATTTAGATTCCTTTCAGTCAGGTTTCTGGCCCAGTCACTCTAACAGATGACCTTCACTGCAATTTGGGTGTGCCCCTACTGGTTCTATTAGATTACTTGGGGATGTTAGATACTATATATCACGGTGTCTAACTGGACTGCCTCCAAGGGATGGCAGCAAGCAGCAATGTAATACGATGTTTCCATATGAGCAAGCAATTCCAACTGGTACTCTTAGGGATTCAGTGATCAAGCTCTTGGCTATTCCAGTGTGAGGAGTAGCTTGGTCCTTTCGACTGAGAGAAGTCATCTGTTGATTTGGAGTGAGGCTGGTTCAAACTGATGACCCTCCATTGCTTCTGATGACACTAATTGCTATCCAGGCCAAACTGGAAGTCTTGAACCAGAGTCTAGAGCAGAGGTCCCCAACCCCCAGACCGCGGACCGGTACTGGTCCATGGCTGTTAGGAACTGGGCCGCACAGCAGGAGGTGAGCGGTGGGCGAGTGAGCGAAGCTTCATCTGTATTTACAGCCACTCCCCATCGCTCGCATTACCGCCTGAGCTCCGCCTCCTGTCAGATCAGCAGTGGCATTAGATTCTCTGTTAGAATGCAGTCTGAGTTTTGCAGCAACGGCGGGAAAAGTTGCAACAGAGCCCAGCTTGACAGTTAGAAAGAGCGCCAAAAAGAAAGCAAGCCCATTGGCTGCTGTCTCCAAACAGCACAAAGAAAAAAGAATAAAAGGTCAGGAAAAAGAGGAACGTGTTGTCAGGGACAACTGTTCTTCGGGCTCAGCTTCCAGACCTCGCCTCTTAGGATCCAGAATTGGGAAGACCTTCCAAGCCTTGCACAGCTGGACCACCAGACAAGCCTGCCTTCCTGCGCCTTCACTGCCCTCAGCTGCTTCCAGCCCTGCCCTGCCAACCCATCCTCCACCAAGTCCTACCTTCCTCCACCTCCTCCACTCTCCTCCGCTGCCTCCATTGCTGCAGCGCTGCTGCCAAAGCCTCCAAGGGTTACCAGGCTGGAGCTCCTTGCCTGAACCTGCTGGTTTCTGTGCCGGTCCTAGTGCCTGACGTGTGCCTTGTGAATCCAAGGAATTCTGTGGCTGGGTCTGCTTTGACTTTGCTGGCTTTCTGGAAAGGACTCTGCTCTTCAACCCTGCTGGCAAGCACGCAAATACTCTGTGTCAAGCCTTGTTGTACCCAGTGCGAATCCTGCCAAGTCTTGTGGTTGCCTGAGTGAATCTTGCCAAGCCTTGTACCCAGTGCAAATCCTGCCAAGTCTTGTTTTTGCCAGAGTGAATCTTGCCAAGCCTTGCTTGGATCCAGTGCGAAATCTACCAAGCCTTGCCTTCACCAGCGCGACCTTGCCAAGCCAAGCCATTACCCTGCTTACCACCATCCTGAGTTTCGTGCCAAGCCTGCCATGTGCCAGCCAGCAACTAACCATTGAACATTTTCACACTTACTTTATTAATAAAGGTTATGACTTCACCTTCCGTGTCGAGTCACAGTTCAGAACAGGACATTCTCGTAGGAGCGCAAACCCTACTGTAAACTGCACATGCGAGGGATCTAGATTGCGCACTCCTTATGAGAAGTCAGAATCCGACACTTACTTTAGTCCGCGTGTGGCCCGCTCATCATTTTATTTACCACTTCCATCCACACCTCTTTCCCGCACTGCTCACTTGTCTCAATCACGGTTTTGTCCACAAGCTACCCACAGCCAAAATGAATAAAAACCAAACCTCGCTGGAGAGCTTCTTTGAAAAGGGGGAAAGACCCAATGATGGGGACAGCAGAAGACTCTAAGACTGCCAACAAAAAGAAAGCTGCATTTAAAAGAAAATACCAACAGTCCTACTTAAATTACGGGTTCATTGCAACAGGCTTTGGCGTTTTTCAAAAGAAAAAACATGTTAACATGAAGAACAGAAGCAATTATTGGAGGCCACCACTTCATCAAATGTGTCTGCACAGAGAGCATCATTTTTAGTGGCTAACCGCATTGCTAAAGCTAAGAAGACCTTTACTATTGGTGAAGAGTTGATCCTGCCTGCTGCTAAGGACATTTGCTGTGAACTTTTAGGAGAGGCTGCAGTTCAAAAGGTGGCACGTGTTCCTCTTTTGGCTAACACCGTAACTAGAGGAATTGATGAAATAGCAGAGGATATTGAGGCACAATTGTTAGAGAGGATTAATGAGTCACTGTGGTACGCAATGCAGGTTGACGAGTCTACCAATGTTGGCAACAAGCCAACAATGCTTGTTTTTGTGTGATATATTTTCCAGGAGGATCTGCATGAAGATATGTTATATGTACTTTTGTTGCCAACCAACACCACAGCTGCAGAACTATTCAAGTCTTTGAATGATTACATATCAGGAAAACTGAATTGGTCATTTTGTGTCAGTATATGCACGGACAGAGCAGCTGCCATGACTGGACGGCTTTCTGGTTTCACTACTCGGGTCAAGGAGGTCACTTCTGAATGTGAGTCTACGCACGGTGTCATCCATAGAGAAATGCTGGCTAGCCGAAAAATGTCACCTGAACTTAAAAACGTTTTGCAAGATGTGATTAAAATTATCAACCACATTAAAGTAAATGCCCTTAACTCATGTCTGTTCGTGTAGCTCTGTGAGGAGATGGACACAGAGCACACACATCTTATCTGATACACAGAAGTGAGATGGCTTTCTAAAGGTAGATTACTGGCCAGAGTTTTTGAGTTACGAGAGCCGCTCCAGAGATTTCTTTTAGAAACACAATCACCACTGGAAGCACATTTCAGTGACACAGAATGGGTCGCAAAACTTGCTTGCTTGTGTGACATATTCAACCTGCTCAACAAACTCAATCTGTCACTTCAGGGGAGAACGACAACTGTGTTCAAGATGGCAGATAAAGTGGCTGCGTTCAAAGCCAAACTGGAATTATGGGTGTGACCAATGAACATTGGGATTTTTGACATGTTTCAAACATTAGCAGAGATTTTGAAAGAGACTGAGCCAGGGCCTTCTTTCTCCCAGCTGGTGCATAGTCTCAGCTTTCAAAAGAGTTTGAACATTACTTCCCAACCACAAAAGACTTCCAAACTGGGAAGGAATGGACCCGCGACCCATTTGTGAATAAGCCAGGTGAATCAACTTTGTCTGTGCTAGAAGAGGATCAACTGCTTGAGATCGCAAATGACGGTGGTCTTAAAAGTATGTTTGAGACAATTTCAGATCTCCATACGTTCTGGATTAAAGTCAAGGCGGAATATCCTGAGATTGCCACAAAAGCACTGAAAAGCCTGCTTTGATTTCCAACATCCTATCTTTGTGAAGCAGGGTTTTCTGCAGTGACAGCAACCGAAACGGGATTACAGAGTAGACTGGACATAAGCAACACACTTCGGGTGTCACTGTCTCCCATCACCCCCAGATGGGACCATCTGGTTGCAGGAAAACAAGCTCAGGGCTCCCACTGATTCTGCATTATGGTGAGTTTTATAATTATTTCATTATATATTACAATGTAATAATAATAGAAATAAAGTGCACAATAAATGTAATGCGCTTGAATCATCCCACTACCATCCTCCCCCGCCCCCCCGTGCAGTCCGTGGAAAAATTGTCTTCCACGAAACCAGTCCCTGGTGCCAAAAAGGTTGGGGACCGCTGGTCTAGAGGATATCAGGGACTGGATAGCAAGAATATAGATTAAATTTTATCAAGATGGAGTTGCTATCCCTGTATAAACAGCTGGGCTATCTGGGAACATCAGCCCTAACTCTTAACAGAGTCACACTTGCCCTGAAAAAACTAGTTTGTCATCTGGTGGTGCTTCTAGATTCATGGCTCCATCTGAAACGGCAGATGGATGCTGGACCAGGAAGCCTTTGTGACCCAAACTTGTGCTCTGATCACCTCACTGTTGGACTATTACAACAATTCTACATGGGCTGCTTTTGCAAATGACTTGAAGCTGCAACTGATGCACAATATGGAGGCAGGTCTTTTAGCAGAAGAAACCTGCCGCTGTAGAATTACACTCTTCTTGAGGTCACTGCTTAGAAAAGAGGCAAAGCTAAACTTACTGAACAGACAAATCTCATCAGGCTTCCCAATTATTTTTCTAAATAGCTTTAAAATAATCCAGTCAGGCCAAATTATTTCTGTGTTGTCAACCATGGTTGCTATTCCTGTTTAATGAGACCTGAGAAGTTTTTTTGATCAATCCAGGGCTGGTTAAGTCTCTTAGAACCTCAGATAAATACAGAGCAGCAAAATCTAGAACAAAACAGGGCTTCATTTATACTGATAGAAGAAACAAATGTATTTTTTACATGGGGAAATTGTATATCATGGCCTCCCCCAGGAATGGAGCTGTGTGAAAAGACCATGCCAACATACGTAGTATCTGAATCTTTCACTCACACCTCCCAACTGTTTGATATAGGAGCCCATTAAAGTATATTCCTATCTTAGACTGAGATGCAAGAACCTTGAATGGCAGTGTACCATTGGCTTCAACAATTTGATGATATTTGGACTCGGGATTTTCATTCAAGCTCATCTATATTTTGCACCAGGAATTATTTACTAAGCAAAGCACAAGTCTCACTGACTTTTCTTCAGGTGCTTCTTTCCCCCAAAAAGGAAAAGTGAAGAACATATTTCCAAGTGTGTTAAGCATTTTTTTTTCCAGGCAGGCAGAGAACAAACCCACTTTTACCACTTTGTGTCTTTACAATAGAAGCCTATCCATTAACATGGGAAACTGCTTGTTTGCATTTCTTAACAGCTGACATTTGTACCTTTCCAAGGAAAGTGAAGGGCATCTCATTGCTTCCTTGTTTAAGTGTAGAAATAATGGGGATGATAGGGAATTGCAGCTAATTTCCTTTGTCTCCTATTCAGCAGATAATGGTGGGATGTGTGGGATGTTAAAGGCCAGGCAGAGGAGGTGACCTGGAGATGACTCCATTCTTCTGAGGTTTATCAAAAGCTCCTGTCAGTCAAAGGCATGCTGGGAGACTGGGGACTGGCCATCTGGTCCAAAGTTAATCAAAGAGGAAAAATCAGAGTAGGAAGTGAGGGGGAAAAGATCTTGCTGTCAAATTCTGTGCAGAAAATTCCAGTTCCCTGTTTGTTCCAACACATGGGTCTGAGGATGGTGGAATCACCAGCAGGATGGAAAGTTTTATTTAATATGGATAAGCAGTGAGATAATCTTGTGTCACTATTCAGTGGCAACACCGAAGGTCACTCATGCTGTTAGCTATTGAGAGAAGCAATAGAACTGTTTCACTTACTTGAGAGAAGAAAGGAAAGAGCTGATTCACTATTGGAAGCCAATTTAAATTCAAACAGGTTTTCTGTTTCGAAGCCAGAAATCTTTTCATCATTGTCATGTTTATTATAAGCATTTAACCTGTTTCTATGACACATACCATTACTAAATTATCACTATCTCAAATATTACACATATAGTCTCACTAGAATCCTAAAATTATGGAATTACTAATAACCTGTAAATAGTAAAACTCTGAAAAGATTTAGGGTACTTTTGTTCAGTTGCTAACTAACCTATGAATTTAAAACAGTGCAGTGTATGGACTGGGGGAACCTATAGCTCTAATATTGCTGAAGCTAAATGGATTGGTGAACCAGACCAGTCACTGAATGAGTGACAGTCAGTGATAGTCCTCCTGTGTAAGCTCATCAGAAAGTTATAAGAGGAACAATAAATGTGTGTGTGTGTGTGTGTGTGTGTGTACACATGGCTGATGAAAATATAACTGATGAGTATCTGAGGGATCGTCTCTCCATCTATGAACCTGCCCAATTACTTAAATCAGCAGGAGAGACCCTTTTGAAGATTCCCCCTCTGCTAGGAACTTGTCTATCTGGCATGTGGAAGAGGCCTTCTCCTATGTGGCTCCCAGGAGATGCATTTGGCCTCTGCTCTCTCATATTTAGGAAAATGGCAAAAACCCCTATCTTCCATCAAGCTTTAATTGTTAGCTGAACTGATTTGAATGGCAGTGGTTTTAATTTTGATTGTTTTTAATTGTATTGTTTTATGTTTATGCTTTATAATCTGTATTTTAATTGTTGTAAGCCACTTTGAGTGTTATATGACTAAAAGGTTAAATTAAAATAATTTATCCTGCATACTTTGCTACCTACTCGCAATGCTCAGACAACACACCTAACCAGATTAGTTAAAAATCTAGCCGCTGTATGCATACAACTTGCTAAATTTGCCTAGTTTTTTTTCTGCTTCAGCCCAGTGTGACTATAAATCTAGGCTTTCCAGACTCTCAACTCCTTATTTTGAAAAGGGCTTATTTGGCAACAGACTGTCAGACATGACGTGGCTAAAATAAACACTATATTGTGGACAAGATTGAAGTTACTCATAACAGCACACTTGCCTACTGAAGTACATAGCAATCACCATTTTATATAGGTTTATGCTCCTAGGTTTAAACCCTAGGCTTTTTGTTCCCATACAGTTTTCCAAAATTATTTGGCTATTCTTTTCAAGGTCACAAAAAGTGGATAGGATCTGTTGATATAACATTTCTCTCAAGCCTAGGGACTACTGGTTCCTGCTTTACCAGTTTTATTCCTGACACTCTTCTGACACTTCCCTCCAAAGGTCAGTTGGAGCAATGGAGTGCGGGGTGGCAAGGGCCTTGGAGTACAGGGTGGTGAGGGCAACTGTGTCTGGAACTGGGCTGGGGAAGCTGAGACTTCTAGGGGCAGCTTTGCACTGTGCTGCAGCGCAGGGGCTTCTTGGAGCCTCAGAGCACCCAGAAGCCCCTGAGCTGCAGTGTGGTAAGCAGCCCCAGAGCCGTGTGGTTCTAGGGCTGCTTGCTGCCCTGCAAGGCAGGGTATAGGGCGAACAAAAGGGCAGAGATGGAGGGGAGATAGGCAGGTGGGGGGAGTTGAGCCCCCTTGTGATTATAAGTACAGGCAGGCTGCCAAACAACTGAATTTTGATCATGTGACCATAGGGCCGCTGCAGCAGCCGTAACTTTGGGGACCAGTTGTAAGTCCATTTTTTCAGCACTGCTGTATCTTCGAACAATTACTGAACAAATGGTCGTAAGTCGAGGACTACCTGTATATAATATATAAAATATTATATTAGAAATACTAGAAAATATGTATATTATAATATTTAATATAATAATAAATATATTTATAGTATTATAAAATATATAAATAATATAAAAGAGAGAGTCAGTTTGGTGTAGTGATTAAGGTGCTAGGCTAGAAACCAGGAAACTGAGTTCTAGGCCTCCCTTAGTCATGAAAGTTGGCTGGTTGACTTTGAGCCAGTTGCTCTCTCTCTGCCCAACCTACCTCACAGGGCTGTTGTGGGGAAAATAGGAGGAGGAAGGAGTATTAGGTATGTTTACTGTCTTGAGTTACATGTAAAAAAAGGTGGGATAAAAGTCTAACAACAACTAGTTATACCTCACTCTTTCTTTGAGGAAATAAGTGTTACAGCTCTGCCATGATAGCCAGACAGTGGAGCATTTTGGAGTAATTAAAGTGACTCATCTTTCTCTTTTGGTGGCCTTTTGGATGTTGATGTGAGGTTTCAGCTGACTTCTGACTCAGTAAACAAAACTCTTTCTGAGTCAGAAGGGGAAACAGAAACTTAACAGGTAGAAACCGGGAAAGCAAAATCCAGAAGTGACTCAGCAGCACGGGAGAAGTTACAGACGCTCATTGGCCAGTCTTTGGAGGAGGATTTGAATCCTCCAATCAGCGCTCAGGAAAGGCGTGCAGAAAAGCGCATGAAGGAGAAGGCAGCCTGATAGGCTGCAGAGGGGAATAGGCGCACAAGGGATCAGCATAAAAGGCAGACATGTGAAGAGCAAGCTGCCGGAGACAACCGATCCTTCGAGCTCACAGCCCCAGTGGAACTGTCCTTACCTGCATCGGAAACCTCATCTGTAGCTGGAGGGTAATCAGTGCCTGCGTTTCCTATCGTAGAGGACCTGTATCCTGCACACGCTGCCACAGAGGATATTCTCCCTGCCAAATCCAGCAACCTCAGCCTCACGTCCAGCTTTGGACCTTGCCACCACCATTCTGTGCATTTCACGTGTGTTCCCAGCCTTGTTCCTAGCTGTCAGCCGAGCCCAGGATCTCCAGTCCAGTTTCATCATGTTCCAAGCTTCCAGCCTTGCCCAGAATCTCCAGTCCAGTTTTCGTCATGCTCCAAGCCCCCAGCCTTGCCCAGGATCTCCAGTCCAGTTTTATCGTGCTTCCAGCTTCCAGCCTTGCCCAAGATTTCCAGTCCAGTCTAGTCGTGTTTCGGTCGCTCAGCCTTGTTCAGGAACTTCAGACCAATCTTTCATTCTCTGGATTCTCAACCTTGTCCAGGATCTGCAGTCCAGTCCAGTTGTGTTTCAAGCTCCCAGCCTAGTCAAGAGCCTCCAGCCCAGTCTAGTTGTGCACCAAGCTCCCAGCCTAGCCCAGAATCTCCAGCCAAGTCCAGCCTTGTTTCAAGTTATCAGCCTTGTCCTGAGTCTTCAGCCCAGTGTACCCAGTCCAGCCTGAATTGCCCAGTTCAATCCAGTCCTGCCTCCAGAGCCAAGCCTTGTCCGGTGGTTCCAGTTCAGTCTCACTTAGCCTCCAGTGCCGGCCTAGTTCAGGTAGCGTTTCAGATCGTGGACACTTGCCTCCAGTACCAGTTCTGCCACGTACCCTAGCTATGTCCAGTTTCCCAGCTCCAGTCAATGAATCTTGCCTGTTTTGCCACAGTCTCCTGCAACCTTGCTGGTTCTCCTGTTGTTGCCTGGGTGGTCTACCCAGCCTACCTCATTTATCACAAGGACTTATTATTGTAAATAGTTGTATTAATAAAGAGTGGTTTTGATAATTACCCTGTCTGGCCACCTCATAGTCTGAACAGGACAGTTGAGGCATATGCTATTGTTACAGTGCCAAGCTTGTAACCAGCAAACCATATAGATCCTTTCATCCCTTCCTCACAGAGCACTTGGATACAATTGTCTTGGACTATAACTGAGCTACCATGTGTCAAGGGTCAGGATTCTATTCTGGTAGTAGTTGATTTCTTTTCTAAGATGTATCATTTCATGTCATCCGTCCATCCCTGATCGTGCTTCATTCAATGTGCTTTACAAAACCATGATTTTGCCCAATCATATAATTTCTGAAAGTGGCCCACAATTTGTGGCAGATTTTTGAAAGCAGTTTCAACTGCTGAAAGTTCTATTTCAATTAATTTTCCCCCTGTCCATGCCCGTCATCCACAGTCAGATAGAGAAACAGAGAGAATTAAAAGCCACTTTTTAACCATATCTTTGTTGCTATGTGAACTGCCAACTGGACAACTGGCCTGATGTGGCTGAGCTTGTTTATAATAAGTCAGCTCATGTATCCATTCAGGTCGATCACACCTACCACCTGCACTTGCTGCCAAATGTTTCCTAGCCTTGCCTCCATTCCAAAGGCATCCTGTTATCTCTTGGAACTTCAAGCTACTTAATTGCTCCTCAAGGATTTATTAGATTGTGCTAAGAAGACCTCCTATTGGAAACCACATCTGGCCTTCTACCATATTTCTACCTTCCACACAACATCTAAAAAGCTGGATACCACATTTATCAGACCAGTTCCTATAATTGCATCAATCAATTCCATGGTCTTTCATCTGCAGCCTTCAGCCACAGTGGAAGTGCATCTGATTTCCCACTGTCCCACTTGGAATGACCTCCTTATCTACTTCTGTCCCACAACAGAGGAAGATGAATTCAAGATGGAACATATTTACATTTTCAGTGCAGGAGGGCAGACTGGAATATTTGATTTATTGAAAGGTCACTGGACATACATAGGAAGTAGCAGAAACTGTGCATGCCACATGTTTCCTTCAGCAGTTCAATCTGTAATACTCTCACAGACTCAAGTTACCTGACTGGTCACACAATTAGACTTTTGTTCTTGCCAGCAGTTCTTAGGGGAAGGGGGACTTGTTTGGGGAGGGAGGCATTCATACAACTAACAAGAGAGAGACAGAGACAGACCAACCAAAGATGTGAGGGAGAGTTCTGGAATGAAGGAAGTTCCTCATGAAGTTGTGAAAAGACTGAAATGCCATTTTTCCTGCTTTCTGATATTGGGAGGTTGGAAGAGTAGAGAAGCCAAAAGAGAGGGACAATGAGATCTCACCAGTTTCAGCTGAAGAAGATATGAAATTTTCCTCTCTCATCCTCAGAAGAAAGGAGAAGCACAGAGGACTGAAGGGAAGACATGTAATTGACTTTGTACAACAAGGAGATAGGATATAATGTTGTCCAGACATCCATGATCAAGAGTAGGCAAACAACCCCAGAGCCATGCGGTTCTGGGGCTGCTTGCCGCCCTGCAAGGCAGGGTGCAGGGCAGCCAAAAGGACAGAGATGGGGGAGAGATAAATGTGGAGGGGAGGAGTTGGAAGCAGTCCCTTACCTTACTGGAGGCTCAGGGTTGGGAGGGACCAAGCCTGGAATGACTCAGATTGGAGTGGGTCCTTGGCTAATGACCGGTGGAATTCACTTAAACAATGGCAATGGGGAGTGTTGGGATTGTTGTAGCTAAGCAATGCAGTCACGTGACATTGCACTTTATGACTACATCGCTTAGTGATGGAAATTCTGGTCCCAATTGTGGTTGTAAGCTGAGGAGTATCTCTATATAATATAGTTGGTGTGGCAGCATTTTCCCTGTACCCAAGAAAAAGGGAAAGGGAAAGGGTCTTGTCTAAAGATCACCTATCTCAGCCTGTGTGTGTGTGTGTGTGTGTGTGTGTGTGTGTCCTGCTATTGTGGAGTACACACTCGATCTGTTAGAGGAGATTTTCCTGTCCTACCCCAAGAAGTCAGCTTGGGGGAGTTTTCGAGATGCAAAATGGTGGCTGGAAGAGGGTCATAGGGTAAGAAATACTGTAGCTTATGTGATAAAGTAACTCACACCCTTATTACCATACGGCTGGTTTATCCAATGTGCTCCATATGGAGCTGCCTTTGAGACCACCCACATACTTGCTTGTTGTTTATTCGTTTAGTCGCTTCCGACTCTTCGTGACTTCATGGACCAGCCCACGCCAGAGCTTCCTGTCGGTCGTCAACATCCCCAGCTCCCCCAGGGACGAGTCCGTCACCTCTAGAATATCATCCATCCATCTTGCCCTTGGTCGGCCCCTCTTCCTTTTGCCTTCCACTCTCCCTAGCATCAGCATCTTCTCCAGGGTGTCCTGTCTTCTCATTATGTGGCCAAAGTATTTCAGTTTTGCCTTTAATATCATTCCCTCAAGTGAGCAGTCTGGCTTTATTTCCTGGAGGATGGACTGGTTTGATCTTCTTGCAGTCCAAGGCACTCTCAGGATTTTCCTCCAACACCACAGTTCAAAAGCATCGATCTTCCTTCGCTCAGCCTTCCTTATGGTCCAGCTCTCGCAGCCATATGTTACTACAGGGAACACCATTGCTTTAACTATGCGGGCCTTTGTTGTCAGTGTGATGTCTCTGCTCTTAACTATTTTATCGAGATTTCTCATTGCTCTTCTCCCAAGGATTAAGCGTCTTCTGATTTCCTGACTGCAGTCAGCATCTGCAGTAATCTTTGCACCTAGGAATACAAAGTCTTTCACTGCTTCTACATTTTCTCCCTCTATTTGCCAGTTATCAATCAAGCTGGTTGCCATAATCTTGGTTTTTTTGAGGTTAAGCTGCAAGCCAGCTTTTGCACTTTCTTCTTTCACCTTCATCATAAGGCTCCTCAGTTCCTCTTCACTTTCAGCCATCAAAGTGGTATCATCTGCATATCTGAGATTGTTAATGTTTCTTCCAGAGATTTTAACTCCAGCCTTGGATTCCTCAAGACCAGCTTGTCGCATGATGTGTTCTGCATACAAGTTGAATAGGTAGGGTGAGAGTATACAGCCCTGCCGTACTCCTTTCCCAATCTTAAACCAGTCCGTTGTTCCGTGGTCTGTTCTTACTGTTGCTACTTGGTCGTTATACAGATTCTTCAGGAGGCATACAAGATGACTTGGTATCCCCATACTACTAAGAACTTGCCACAATTTGTTATGGTCCACACAGTCAAAGGCTTTAGAATAGTCAATAAAACAGAAATAGATGTTTTTCTGAAACTCCCTGGCTTTTTCCATTATCCAGTGGATATTGGCAATTTGGTCTCTAGTTCCTCTGCCTTTTCTAAACCCAGCCTGTACATCTGGCAATTCTCGCTCCATGAACTGCTGAAGTCTACCTTGCAGGATCTTGAGCATTACCTTACTGGCATGTGAAATGAGTGCCACTGTTCGATAGTTTGAACATTCTTTCGTGTTTCCCTTTTTTGGTATGGGGATATAAGTTGATTTTTTCCAATCTGATGGCCATTCTTGTGTTTTCCAAATTTGCTGGCATATAGCATGCATTACCTTGACAGCATCATCTTGCAAGATTTTGAACAGTTCAGCTGGGATGCCGTCTTCTCCTGCTGCCTTGTTATTAGCAATGCTTCTTAAGGCCCACTCAACCTCACTCTTCAGGATGTCTGGCTCTAGCTCACTGACCACACCGTCAAAGCTATCCCCAATATTGTTATCCTTCCTATACAGGTCTTCTGTATATTCTTGCCACCTTTTCTTGATCTCTTCTTCTTCTGTTAGGTCCTTGCCATCTTTGTTTTTGATCATACCCATTTTTGCCTGGAATTTACCTCCAATGTTTCTAATTTTCTGGAAGAGGTCTCTTGTCCTTCCTATTCTATTGTCTTCTTCCACTTCCACGCATTGCTTGTTTAAAAATAATTCCTTATCTCTTCTGGCTAACCTCTGGAATTTTGCATTTAATTGGGCATATCTCCCCCTATCACTGTTGCCTTTTGCTTTCCTTCTTTCTTGGGCTACTTCTAGTGTCTCAGCAGACAGCCATTTTGCCTTCTTGGTTTTCTCTTTCTTTGGGATGTATTTTGTTGCCGCCTCCTGAACAATGCTGCCAACTTCTGTCCAGAGTTCTTCCGGGACCCTATCTACTAAGTCCAGTCCCTTAAATCTATTCTTCACCTCCACTGCATATTCCTGAGGAATATTCGTGAGCTCATATCTAGCTGATCTGTGGGTCTTCCCTAATCTCTTGAGTCTGATCCTAAATTGTGCAAGAAGAAGTTCATGGTCTGAACTACAGTCAGCTCCAGGCCTAGTTTTTACCGACTGTACAGATGTCCGCCACCTTTGGCTGCAAAGGATGTAATCAATCTGATTTCGGTGTTGTCCATCTGGTGAAGTCCATGTGTAAAGCCGTCTCTTAGGTTGTTGGAAGAGAGTGTTTGTTATGCAGAGTGAGTTGTCTTGGCAAAATTCTATCAGCCTATGTCCTGCTTCGTTTTGTTCTCCCAGGCCATACTTACCTGTAATTCGAGGTGTCATTTGACTGCCCACCTTAGCATTCCAGTCTCCTGTGATGAAAATAACATCTCTTTTAGGCGTGTTGTCCAGTAGGTGCTGCAGATCCTCATAGAACTGCTCTACTTCAGCTTCTTCAGCATTTGTGGTTGGGGCGTATATTTGGATCACTGTGATGTTAGATGGCTTGCCCTGAATTCGAATTGAGATCATTCTGTCGTTTTTGGGGTTGTATCCAAGCACTGCTTTAGCCACTTTACTATTAATTATGAAGGCTACTCCATTTCTTCTGTGGTCCTCTTGTCCACAGTAGTAGATCTGGTGGTCATTTGATGTGAAGTGGCCCATTCCAGTCCATTTCAGTTCACTGACGCCCAGAATGTCTATCTTTAATCTTGACATCTCACCAATAACTACATCCAATTTGCCCTGGCTCATAGATCTTACATTCCAGGTTCCAATGGTGTGTTGATCCTTAGAACATCGGATTCGCCGTTCACCGCCAGCACCGTCGGCCGCTAGCCGTCCTTTCGGCTTTGAGCTAGCTGCGTCATCACGACTGGGGCTAGTTGAACTCATCCTCTGTTCCTCCCCAGTAGCATTTTGACCATCTTCCGACCTGGGGGTCTCATCTTCCGATGGTATACCGACATATCTCTGGTTGTACTGATCCATTTAGTTTTCACGGCAAGAATACTGGGGTGGGTTGCCATTACCTTCCCCAGGGATCGCATTTAGTCTGACCTCTCTGTCATGACCTTCCCGTCTTGGGTGGCCCTTCACGGTTTAGCTCATGGCATCATTGAGGTGCTCAAGCTCCAGCACCACGACAAGGTAACGATCCTTTGCGGAGCACATACTTGCTACTATGAATATATTGCGCCTACAGTATGAGCCCCACACTAACCTCTAGTAAGCTTCTGAGTACAATTCAAATATAAAACCTGAAGTATTTCCAAGACCATATTCGCCAACTAAAATTGATCCATCCCGTTGTTTGTCCTGGGAGAAACTGCTGATAGTTCGCCAGTTCCATGAGATACTGTATATGCTATCTTGTAGGCAATGCTTTTTTTTGGCAGTGCCTGTATTTTGGAACTGACTCCCACTTCAAGTGAGGTTGGCCCACCAGTTTTTTTTTAAAGAATTTTATTGAGTTTAAAGCAAAGATAAAAACTACACAAAAGCAACTACCGAAAACTACAAAAAGAAAAAAAAAGAAAAACTAAAAAAGTGAAACACAAGAAAAAAGGATTTTGAAGATTACATAGAAAGGTGCCTTCTGACTTTCAACAGGAAGAATATACAACGATTTCCATGCTCAATCCCTTACTCTGTATCAAACCAAGATCACATTATTTCTATAAATCCTTCTGTTAACACATATACAAATCACTAATGCAATTGCTCCTTCCCCTTATAACAACATTTATTTAATTGTTTCCTTCCCACCACTATTCTATATATTTCTGTCCATTATAATAAAAATCAAATTGTAAAAACATATAAATTGTCTTTTATTATCGGAAGGTCGGCGGTTCGAAACCGCGCGGCGGGGTGAGCTCCCGTTGCTCGTCCCAGCTTCTGCACACCAAGCAGTTCGAAAACATGCAAATGTGAGTAGATTAATTGGTACCGCTTCGGCGGGAAGGTAACGGCGTTCCGTGAGTCATGCTGGCCACATGACCCGGAAGTGTCCTATGGACAACGCCGGCTCCAAGGCTTTGAAACGGAGATGAGCACCGCCCCCTAGAGTCGGACTCGACTGGACTTTACGTCAAGGGAAACCTTTACCTTTACCTTACAGCAATCTTAATCCTATTAAACCTAAAAAACCAAGCAGTTGTTATTATACCTTATGAATACCTTATAAATCTTACAAATCAAACAAACCTTTAAAAAACCAATAAATCTTAGTCCAAATCATTAAAGAGAAATGAACTCGTAATAGCCTCATTATCAATCCAATTACACATTCTTAATTTTACCCCACCTCAAAGTATACCAAAGCATTTACATATCTCCCTATTATACTCAAGACTGCCCCCCTTAAAAACTCAGACTTCTCAGCAAAATTTTCTTTGCAAAAATCAAACAGCCCAACTGTCCCCCTTAAAAACTCAAACTTGTCAACAAAAAAAACTCCCACAAAGCAGATTCTCTTCTCTCCCATGACAATCTCCCAGAAAGCTATAACAATCCCTCAGAAAAGCTCTCCTTGTAATCTGCAGCTCAGACTGTCACTTCAACCCCTTCACTTCAGTCTTGTTGTCTCTGTCCTTATCAAAATCTTCATCTTCCTCCATAACAACTTCAGCCAGATGACACAGCTTAGAAATAATTTCTTCCCCAAAGTCCTGAATAGTCTGCAGAATATGTTGACAGCACTCCAAAAAGATGTCTTTGAAGGACTACTCAGGCTCATAACAGGACTCTGAAAAGTCCTCTTTGAAATCTAGGTTGGCCCCCAAGTTTTAGCCTTCTAGGTACTATTGAAAAAGTTGTTCCAGAGAGCCTGTAGTGATGCATGACGCCTAGGATGGATGATTTTAAATATGGTTTTATTGATTTTAAAATTATATAATTTTAATTATTACTGATGGTGATTTGTTTTTCTGTCTTCATTACTATAAACCACCAAGAGGATTGACTATTTAGATATGAAATTGAAACTGAACATCAGTTTGACAATTATCACTAGAATTAAGTTTGCACTCCTTAAGGCTACTTAAGCACTAGGGTTCAGTGGAGACTCCCTTGTGAAGAAATACAGTAAGAAGAAAATCTTCAAAGATCCCCTTCCATTTTGTTCCTAAAATGGAGCCAAACTTCCAGAGCAGTTTTTCAAGTGGCAAAGAGGTCTATGTCAGCTCTTCAAGGCAGTCCAGACCAGGAAACCAAAACTAAGAATACTAATACTACCTGTACTGTAAGGTTACAGTAACAGAATTTTGCAAGTCTGAAAGCGCTTCCCTATTTTACCTCTCTAACCTACAGGTAGTCCTCATTTACTGACCAGTCACTTAAAGGCCATTTGAAGTTATGACAGTACCCCCAAAGTAGATTTCCAACTGGGCCCAAGATTACGACCCTCACAAGGCCTCTGCAATCATGAGCCTGGACTCACTTAACAAGTATTACGACTTACACCCTAAAATCTGGGCTCAATTGTGGTTGTTAAGTGAGGACTACCTGTATAAGCAAATCAAAGATAAAAATGGGTTGTTCCTACAGTTATATATTGTATATAAATATACACAATCAATATAAATTTACACAAACCAATACAGAGTTTCCTAGGAGTGAGTCTTGGGGGGAGGGAATGTTTAAATACCAACATGCATAGAATGACATGGCATTTAACACTTAGTCATTGATCAGATCTAATACAGGAGAAGTATAAGTCCTGATAATATTCCTCAATGTATCATTGCAAAATAAAAAATATCATAGGGATCAAATCTGCTTTATAGAGGAAAATTGTTACCATAGAACTTGGCACATGCTGTACTTGCATTTCTTGGTTTGAAAGCAATTTTGTTTGCTTTCTGTGTCAAGGTTCAATCAAGTCTCTTTAGGCCAGGCATATGTGGAAAAGGTCAGTAGTGTGGTCAGCTTCACCTTTAATATTACTGAGTTGCATTTCCTCTAATGCCCTTTATGGAGGAGGCACAGTTTTCCACAGCTGAGTAGCAATAATGTGGAACAGACTCAAAACATGACTTTCAACATGAAGTCATTCAGACTAAGTAATAAACATATTTACAAAGGTATAATATCCCTTGAACTCAATTAAATTTACTTCTGTGTAAATAAATACGTATGAGTTTGCATTGTATTCTCTACAGTAACTGCATTCTAGCTCAAGAAGTAAGCTTGCTCCAGTGAAGTATCACTATTTTCCTATTAATATAATTGTCCTCTCTCACTGCTGCAAGCAATAGGGAAAACATAATAAAGACGTATAAACCCAAAGACCTCCTTATTATTTTCTTTCTAGTGCAGAGCAACCTGTTTTCAAGCAGATCCTAGTACATTGTATATCTTCACAGTCAGAACTCTCGCATAAATGCATTTTCCTTTCAAAAGCAGAAATTAGGGAGAAAGGATATAAGATGCAGCTGCAAAGCACCAATATAATTTATCAGACAAAGCCTATGAGGATGCAATAGCAGGTCTGCTATCAAAGGGGAAAAAAACCTTCCGGCATTTTACATCCCTTAATCCCAATGACAGCCTGTTTCTGCAGATACCCTGCAGTTCATGAATCACTGGCTATAGCATACAAAATCCCTATTTAGGTAATTACAATACAATACACAAATCTGCACTTTGGCTAATGTCACTGAAAAATATTCCAAGCAATCTTTTCCTTGAAATAACATAGCAACCTACCAGTTTCGTGCAATCTTGACCATGCCTCTGAGAACAATCTCATACAGCGGAGAGGTAGCCGAATACAATTTTGTCAGGCATGTACTTCGTACTACTCTATGCATTTCACATTCAGATAAATGGAACATGCTTAACATGGTAGCCTGAGAAGCCCACTGGTGGCAATGGACAAGGTTGTCCTCTGAACTGGTATTTCCTAATTGGCGAAATAAAAAAAAGTAGACTGAATAAGGCTGAAAAATTTAGGATGATGCTCAAACTGAAAAGGGTTCATTCCTCACTTTGGACGTACAGTTCAATGAAGTTCTGATCCATTATATTGCGCTATTAGTATTCTGGTCTGTTGGTTTGCTTTGCAGTGGTTTAAAAATGATTAAAAGTTTATTTTCTTACATCTTAGCAGCAGATGAATGTTTCCTTGATTTGCATAGGTTGGAATGTAATTGTAATTTTTCCTTGCTGGGGCCAAAGCATCACTGTAAAGCTGCCTAGGTAACTTCTGGTGTTACTTCTCTTGTGTAGCATCTAGCAAATATAACTTGGCAAGCCTGATTGCTGTTTCGCCTCCATCTTCTTTAGCTGTCTTGGTGTTGGTCCTAGTGCCCACCACCACTGCCAGAGCAGCCAACACTGTAGGACTCAG
Organism: Candoia aspera; assembly: GCF_035149785.1. Lineage (NCBI taxonomy): Eukaryota > Metazoa > Chordata > Lepidosauria > Squamata > Candoiidae > Candoia > Candoia aspera. The sequence continues at coordinate 144,146,719 of NC_086155.1, forward strand.
GGAAAAATTCTAGGTTGTGAAGACAGCGCTGCCTTTGCTGGCTGCATCCGAAACCTAGAGAAAGCAGGAAGCCCCTTTCCCCCAGGGATTTTGTGAAGGCTGGGTTCAGTGCCTTCAGCGTCCAGAGTTTCTTTACCAATCCAAAGCAGTAGTTACTCAGGAAAGTTTGGTAAATACCAGTTTGTGATATCCATTGCCTCTCTTTTCAAATAGGGCTTTTTAAGCAGTCTTCAGCACTTCTCTTACGCAAATTGCATCATAAACTGTACTGGGCACTTTTGTATAATCTTTAGAAACCCATGTTTGTTAACAAGCAAACACTGATTTTTAAAAACTGGATTTTTGAATGGCAAAAGAGAAGACCAACAAACTTTGTTTAGTGCTGGCATCTGTATTGAATGAATTGTGCTTTGACAGGCTGGATACCTCACTTTAAAATAAATTCCAGTTACTGACTCACGTAAGGGCTAATATTAAATCTATAGTGACTTGAGTAAGCAATCACACCATACTATCGAATACCTACTGTTTATGTCTGGCATATTTGAGATCCTTGATGATAAACCTAACTTAATAAGAATAACAATTGTGTACTAACAAGGCAGTACTAATGCCCTGGCTTGGAATAAAATAGTTTCCTAAATATTTATATCCTTATCTTGCTAACACAATAACCTAGAAACTAGAAAGGGCTCAGGCACAGAATGTGATGCTTGATTTTTGTCCCAAATTGTATATTCCACATCTCTATCTTCCAACATTATTCTCTTTGACCTAGGAAAAATTCTAGATCAGTGTTTCTCAAACTTGGCAACTTGAAGATGTATGGGCTTCAGCTCCCAGAATTCCTCAGCCAGCCAGCTAGCCAGCCTCGGCTCTGGGTGTCCACACATCTTGAAGTTGCCAAGGTTGGGAAACACTGTTCTAGATTATATCGCTTCAGTCTAGGGCAATAACCTTCTAGAATCTTTTTCAATGGCAATGAAGGTTTTCCAGTTCCTCCACCACAGTTCTACCAGTTTATAATTTAATTGCACTAGTTCTATAAATTTTACCCTGCTTATCTGCTTTAATCATTCCTTTTGCTAACTCAGCCTTCTGTTTGCCCTAATGAGCTCTCAGTCACACTCACATAATACAAATGAAATTAGCAATGGCTTTACTTGGCAGTCCCTCTGGGGATACATTGTCCTTCCCTAAAGAAGTAAAAGTCAGCTTAAATCTCCTTGAGTAGAACTTGCTAGATTTTATCAGTCTATATCACTGATGTTTATACAATGGCAGTTTAAGCACTTGTGAGTTTTCATCCACCACTTTACTGTTCTGCATTATTCTGTTACATTGTGCTCTAAACTGTTATCTTAACTGTCTTTATTCAAAGACTGAACCTTTAGTACATCTGGTCACCATCATTTCCATAGGTCTTGAGATCAACCATTCACAGAGTCACTTTTTTCTTGATTGACTTCTCAGCCCCTTAGGTGAGTCAGTGCTGGTTACAGGTATGTCTCCTTCCATTTGTATTCTTGATCTTGCCTAATTATTTGCCATCATTATGGACTCAGAGGGAAATTAGGAAAGGCTATCACTGTTTCTCTGTACTCCTGTCATCGCTCACATTCAGAGACAGTGAGTAAATAGGCAATGGTTGTAAAATGGTGAAGTTGGACAACCTTCATAAGCACCCAACAATGCTAGTCATTTAATGAATGTCCATGTTTGCCTCAAGTTGCCAGGAGCTTGACAACTCAAAACATGAATATTCAGATTCTTCAGAGAAATTCCAACATGGCAAGGGTAGGAATCCCTGCAGCAAAATCAACTTTCTACAGGTATCTGAGTTGTTTGTTAATTCTCAAATACAAGCAGTTTGTGATCTATGTTATATTTGTTTTTCCCTCCTTTCAAAGCTTGGAGAAATGAAATGGCCCAACACGATACTTCCTTAAAAATCAGGAAATACCCAAGTTTCTTTTCCTCATCTCAGCCCTTCTCACTGGTGATGATCAAAGCCATAAGAACAGATTTCCTTCACATGCAAACGTTAGCTAGAGAGATGAGATTTTCATCTGGTCACAGCAGGGAAGGGAAGGTTAAATTCCCTCAACATACCTTCTCTGATTCCATGATGCATACAGTTTGCATTTTTAAGCACCTGCTGCATCTTCGTTAGATGCAGAAACAGTGCATTAAATCTAATCTCCGTATTAGTTACACAAAGCATTCAGTTTGGGACAGGTTACTTTAAAGAAGGTCTCCATTTAGAGCAACCTCCCTTATACCTCTGATCTTCAAAAATGGACATCCAACCTAATGTCCATCAGAACTTGTAGCAACAACTGTTGCTTGGCATCAGTGGTTTCCATCTCTAATTATACTAGCCTATAGCATTGTAAGGACCTAAAATAATCTACTTTTTCTTTGTTAGAATTCCGTGCTCACTAATACTAATATTTGTGGCATAGAAATATGCTTGCAATTGTGTGTATTATATAGCTCTCAATAGTTTCTGTCAGAGCCCACTATTCACAGAACCCACAAAATCTGAAGTGCCTCAGGAAGCAAATGTTTCTTCCTCACCATCCTCCTACAGATCCCCAAATGCCGCCAGGAATTTGGCCATAACCACATAATGGCACAGGAGCCTATTGTGATACGTTAAGTGATTTCACAAAATGAGACTGAAAGGTAAATCAAAGATGGGCTTAGCCGGATTGTGGAGCAGAAGGACAAAAAGAAAAGAAAAAAAAAGCCTTCACCCAGTTGTCATTAGCAAAGGAGGGGACACTCTTAGAGAGTCTGAGGAGGTCAATAAATCACCACCCTTATCTTGCAAACAGAGCTTGCGACTTCAAAAATTAGCTCATTTATTCTGCACAATTAAATTTATTGAAGTGTGACAGAAAAAGTTTAACAAGCATTGAAGCAGAAAGCCAGCAACAACGGAGGCAAGCATCTGAGTGAAAGGCACAATTAGTTGATTTTCATTTTATTTATCAATATAATTATTGAATTGTATTTATCATATTTCACAGATTTTGACTATTATTGCTTGCTGAACTCAGGGGAAAAGTATTAGCTTGAAATTGGTTTGCCCTTTTTTTTAGCTTCATTTAATATGATTATAGGGTAACTAATAAAAGAAAACTTCTCTAAAATACCTCACAATTTTGCTTTCAATGAGTGGCACATTGTTTGGCTCAGATATCAAGTCATTGTCTTGTAAAATAAGTAAACAGAATATGAAATGCGAATAAATTTCCTAAAAGGAGATTCAACATGTGTCAAATCAGTGCCAACTGTGCTGTTTATGTGAGTGGCTTTTCTTTTAAACTTTAATATATTTCACTTGTACTTCAGTAATACCTACCTAAAAGTCTCTTGGTGGTTCATAGTTTTGAGTAAGCATTGTAAGATTGCCATCAGACAGATTTAAAATAAGATAGAACAAATTGTTATAGATAAGCATTCCTGTTGACCTTATTAGAATATATTATAATGTAGTAATACTGACATCCTTTATTTCTTTACTACGTTTTTTCTGGAGGGGTGTGTGTGTGTGTGTGTGATTGTGAACTCTTGATACTCCTAGAAATTAAGAAAAGAGGGTAGTTCAAGGTGCAGAGGAGCCAATCCCTCCTCTCCTTGCTGAAGGGAATTTGCTGATTGATTTTTTTTCCCTTTGCTTGAAATGTACCAATTGCTGAAATCTCAGTCTCTTCAGATTTCACATTCAGTGAAATCCAGTGAAAAATATGAGAGATTCCTGAGAAATTGTATTACTCTCACAGACAATATTTCGGTTTTCTTCCTAATTGCTACAGCATTCATGAGCAGTGGCAGATCAGCAGCATCCCAATTTGCTTCAAGTTCACTTTTGATGAAATCTGACAACTACTGTAATTGAAAAGGATATCACTGGGCAGCCTTCTCTTACTCTGGCATCTGCCACAGGAGCTGGACTACTATCCCCATCACTTCCAGCCAACAGCCATCTGAATGGGGAATTATGGGAGCTGCAGCCCAAATAGCTGGCAGGCAGAGTCTGGTTGGAAACGGCTGCCAGTGTTATCCAGAACTACTGCTGTGTGGGAGGCCACAGATACTTTATAGGAAAGCAGTTACTGCTGCACATTTTTCAGGGGTCTTTCCCTATTTATCAGTCTATGTTGGAGCTAGTCATTATAAAAACTTGAAGATCAGCTTGTCTGGGAAGAATTCTGACAAGTCCTTCTTGATCAGTTATGTTTTTCTCTCATTTTACTTAACTTCTGGAATAAATTTGCACCTGTAGGCATGCCCATTCACCTTCATCATCCACAAAACTATTCCTTAGTGCCTATTACCTTGCAACTTAATGATTCTATCTCTAGACCTTTTTTGCATAATAATTTAATTCTATTTCATTATTGATTGATTGATTGATTGATTGATTATGTGCCATCAAGTCATTTTCGACTCCTAGCAACCACATAGATTGATTTTCTCCATGACGATCTGTCCCTAAAGTGGTCTTTCAGGTGTTCCAAAACTGTACCCATTGCCACTGGAACAGAGTCCATCCACCTTGCTGCTGGTCATGCTCTTTTCTTCTCTTTCCTTCCACCATTCCCAGCATTAGAGCCTTTTCCAGAGAGCTTCTCGTAATGTGCCTGAAGTAGGATAATTTGAATTTAGTCAATTTATTTAACTTATTTGTAGCCCATATATTATCCAGAAAATCTCATCCAGTAGTTTTGTTGGGACACGCTGAAATGCAACAGAACAGCACCATTATCCAAATTAAGCATTATTTAAGGGAGTTGCAGATGGAAGATGCACATGTGGTTGGGGAATGTATGAAGATCTGCAATGTGGCCATGAAGGACAGAACTGAAGTTAAGCTAGCATCATTTGCATTTCAATGTGGGAGTAAGGTCCACTGAGCACAGTGGAATTGGAAGTGAGTTTCAAGAGCAAGTTTTCAGTTAAGGAGACAGCCCCTGTAAGTTGCTATCAAGATTTTCTAAGGAACAGCTCTGTGTGGACAGGATCCCCCTTTAATTAATTAATTAATTAATTAATTCAATTTGTATACTGCCTAACAAATCTGAGTGGATCACAAAAGAATTATAATTGATGCAATAAAGAAATCAGGAGATTTGTGGAATATTGGGTTTTATCTTCTTTAGATCAGGACTAAGTGGTTTTCTGTGATTTTTTTTTCTTTCTACCATGAGATTTTACCTTCCAAGTGAGATGCATTTTCATCTTGAGTACTAAAGCCTTCTGTACCCAATGACCCCCCAAATGATAAAGTGGGGAGGGCTTTAATCCCCAGCACTGGCAGATTCTGAAGAATTCAAAGACTGAAAGCCTCCCAGGTTGTGGGTGGGTGGGTAACTGGTTGCTAGAGAGGAGGAAGAAAGGGCAGACCAATGTGTGAACCCAGTTACAGGACGGAGAAAGCAGTAAGTGAAAATATTGGAAGTACATATACAACTGTGTAATCTAAATATACTTGCCTTGCTTTTATCTATGTTAAAAAGCTGAATACGACATTATATGATACTGCTTTACATTTATATACAGCTTTCAAACAGTCAAAGCACTTCATTTATCATTATTTGATTACTGTCCTTAAAAGATTAGTGTTTGTGTAGCCATCCCACCTGCTCTTCCCTCCCTGAAACCTCATTCTTAGGGTCAGATTGCTCTATGCTTCTCTGTGCACAGAGAAAAATACTGTCTATTTAACCATGCTCTGAGAGATCCAACAACCAGATACTTTTAATTAAAATGACAAAAGCAGCATCATGCCATCATGCAAGCTTTGCACATTTTGTAGATGCAAATGATGTCATGATATATATACAAAAGATACAATGGAGGATCTATCTGTTTCTCCACTGCCAGTTGCTAACTCTGAAAGTTTCAAACACGGGAGTTGGGAAGGAGAAGGATAAAGGAAAAACCTCACCCAATGGCATTATCCAGTCCACAGAGACATTTTGGGTGGAAATATGACCTATGGAGCAATAAAAGTTTCCTATTCCTGCCTTGGGATGACTTCGTAAAGTAAGTGAAACTTTGTCCAGCCCATACTGCGGATGGGGGCTTTGAGACAAAGGAGAGCCTAAGACCACCTATTCAAATTACTACAGTTGTGAAATTTGAGTAGAGATATCTTGATTTGTTGTTCTCTTTCCTAGCTATTCCCTAAACCAATTATCATGTATAGTGAACAGTGTTTTCCTTCCATTTATACAAGTCGAGGAAATTAGGTCAAATGGAGGTAGACGTACTTGACTTTTTCAGACTGTTTGTCTGATTGCAAATAGGTCACTTTGTCCTAACCTCCATTTCCATTTGACAGAATTTAATTTCTCTACACAAGGGAAGTGTACCATTTTTGTAACCTTCAGGTGAAACTAAGAATGGGTATTTCTCTTCAGAGTATACAGGAGTGATGACAATTATTCACTTACAGTAAACAGTAATCAAGTGGTGAACTTGTGCAAAATGGTATGTAGTTAAGTCCAAAAAGAAACATGAATATTGCTTCTGGTAACTGAAATAACAGAATTAAAAATGCATATATTTGATTGATTGATCAAAAATATGTCCCTTATGGTGGATGGACAGGTTTAAAGAACTGTGTTCTGCACAGAAGCAGATAGTCTGTTCATATCAAGAGACAGCATATTCACACTAATTACTCAAGATTGAGGCAAATAAATAATTACAGCAGGGGGCAAGATATATTGGCAATACTTTTTCCTAATGGAATAAATGGAGCTAAATGGAGCTTTTGATAGTTCAGAATGGGGATTTAGCCTTAGTTTGATTTTTGTTGTCACAGAAATATCCTTTTTCTTCATGATCTTTTCTACATTTATCATTGCCTTCCTCCCTAGGCTTAATATCCTTTTTACTTCTCTAGTACACTGTCTATATTTATCCAAGAAAACAAAACTATCTATTTCCTTCACTTTGTCACATCAATTATAAGTTCATTAAGTAGTTTAGTGGCTGTCATTACTTTTGCCTTCTTAATATTTAACAGCTTTAAACCAGCTTTATCTGTTTTTATTTTCCTAACAATGAGCTCTTTTAAGTCCCTTTTACTTTCAACTAACAAAATTGTGTTGTCTGTATATTGTTAGTATTTAGATTTCTAATTTCTATTTCAGTTGTCAACTTTTCCAATCCAGCTATTTTTCTAATAGATTAGATAACTGGTAGCATCTATCCTTTCCCTATTGTGAATCACTGTTTCTCCTAATTCAGTTCTTAGAGTAGTTTTTTATTCACTATAGAAGTTCCTCTAAAGAATAATCAGGTGTTCTGGCTCACTACAATATGTTGCATAATAATCAAGGGCCTTGATCTAGTCAATAAAATAAAAGTAAACATTAAATTCTCTTTCTGTTATCTACCTTAAAGTTAGCTATATAGTCTTATATTTCTGCTTTTTCTGAAATCTACCTATTAATTGGTCATTTTCCTTTCCACATATGGCTTTTTTCTTTGTAAGTTCTTAAGCAAAACTTTGCTGATATGAGGAATTAGTGGAGTGGTTGAATAATTTGCAATTTTTCTTGCAATTTCCTTTTTTGGTACAGGTATGCACACGCATCTTTACCAATCTTTTAAGTGGTGCAAACCTCTTCCGTATTTGTTGATATAGAACTGTCAGCACTTTTACTGCCTCTTTTCCTGAAATGTTAAACAGTCCAGTTGGTATTTCACCTGTGCCTGGTATTTTTCTGTTTGTGAGCTAGTTTATTACCTCTCATATTTCACTTCCTAGTGGGAAAAAAAGTGCTATTCAATTCCAAGGCCTCTTCCAGGTATGAAGCTCTATATCCATGATTGGTTGGCTTGTTAGTAGAGTCCAACCTGCTTTCAGTCCCTCTTCACCTCTACCCTTTCAACCTTACAGCAAGGGTGAGCTTAATAGGTACTCAATATCTGTCTGCTGTCTATCTGCCTTTCTGATTGGATATATGTAATCTCCAAGAGTCCATTTCAATTCATGGGAATTTTGGGCTATTGATCTTTGCAGATCTGGGCTGCAAAATCCTGAGAGACACTACATGGCAGCAAAGCGTTAAAGTTTTCTGTGTATTTTTGTCACCATCTAATGGTCATCCTGATTTTTGTAACCCAGTTATGGTAACCCTAATTTCATAGAGACAAAAAGACAGAGTAAACATTGTATATTTCTACCTTCCTTATAAAAAAAAACACTCTGTAATGTTATCACTTTTTAAATGGTTTTACCTTCTATTATATGAATAGTAGCAGTTTTAATTGAACTTCTCTGTTAGGGGAAGGCTTATTAGTATACCTGCTATATCATCTACCCAGATAACTAGTAGATAAAAGAGGACATCAGTGGCATATCTAGTCCAGCCTTTATACTGGGCATCCAGATGTCTATGGGAAATCTACTAGAAAATTTTGTTGTTTTGTTGTTGCTCTGATATGAAAGTTTATGTTGCCACAGTCAAGTAATTAATCAATGAAAACTCGTAATTAATCAACTAGGGTTCTTTTCATCAGGCGATGGCTTTAGAATTAGCATATTTCTATTGGTAGTTTCCTACATACGTCTCATTTTCCATAAATTTTCTAGGCCACGAACAATGCTGCCGATCTCCACAAAACTCTAAAAGGGATTGAATGTTGCCAGATTCTCATTTGTAGTCCTGATGTTTCACAGTAGTAGGTCTTCAAGCTGTCAATTCTCCTGCACTGTATCATCATGGGGCAAAAGTTGCAGTCATGGGGGTTGGACAGTAATTAAGCTTCCTGGGTGAGAGCTGGGAAATTCTTGTGAGGCTTCTCTTGGAAGGTGCTAAGGGGTTTGAATTGTCTAAGCAAGCTGTAGAGGAGATGCATGAAGAAGCAGAGGGCAAGTGCAGCGCTATTATCATTTATCATGAGGCACTAATATACAGAATATATATATACTCAGAAGAGTAGTACAGAGTTGCGAGAAGACCCTAGCTTCCCACTTCTGACAGGATTATACCTAAGGAGACTTGAACGGTTTGGGTTTGGGTCCTAAAAGTATTAGGGGGAGCACAGAAAACGTTGACTGGCAAGGAGAGAAGTGGAGAAAGGCAGCAATGGGAACTAGGGGCTCAAGGAAGGAGAAGGTAGGAAGGCATGGGAGATACTTACACTTCCTCTGACAAACTTGGTGACACATTATGGTGTAGGGACTATTCACTGGGCCAAACCTGGTGTATAGCAATGGTTCTGGATGTAGATAACAACAGTATTTTCTAGTGTTGAGAAAATGGATTATGGATTGTCAGATTATTATATTTCTGGACTATGGGATGCTGCTTTATGCTGTGTCTGTCTAGTTGTCCAGCTAGCCCAGTCTTTCCTGTTCTGACTGGCAAGAGCAGTTTTTCCCATCAGTTCCTGTTTGAGCCTTTTTACTGGAGAGGCTGGGCACGCAAACTGCACGCATTGCAAGATTTGCTCTACTACCTAAGACAGTCCTTCCCTACTTGGTTAACATATTATAATCAAATAAATTGCCCTCCATTTAATTAGGCCGCAGTTCTATAAGCAGCTAATTGTTTTTAATGTAAACAGGTACAAATCCAAGACGCAAGCAACTTTTCAGAAGATTTTGTTCTTTTCTTAAAGAAAACTATCAATCATCTGAACCAACTTTTGTTCAGAAGGATTGTTTATTGATATGTAAATGTATGTAGATCAGATATTTTAATTGATTAAAACCTTTTATGATTAATTGATTTAGGCTGCAATTCTATAATACATTTACCTGGGATAAAATCCCATTGAATTAATTGGAACTGGGTTTGAGCAATGCATAGGTCTGTCAGATTTCTGTAACTAAATCATAGCCAAAATAGCTTTTTTTGTGTTCACACACTCACCAGTAGATTTGATTTATTTCTTTCCCCAGATTCTTTACAAACTTTCAGCTGTGGGGGTCAAAAGATTCTGGCAGTTACAAAATGCAACATAGAAGCAAAATAAAACAGCATAATTTAGAATAAATATTATTTTCAATGGAATGTTCCCCCCTTCCTCTAACACCCACATACACACAAGAGACACAAACTCTCACATGCTTATTTTTAGATCAATAGTAAAACAGAAGAAGCTTCAACATTTTTCACATGTCTCCACTGCTCTGGTGATTTAATATATTTCTTTAATTTGTTTTATAACCTTACAAAAAAGTTGTTCTTTTGAGACTGTCTCCTATCCTATGTTTTGCATATATTATTTGCTGTAAAAGATTAATGAGCTAGCAGAAGCAATTTCTAATGGATTCCCTTGCAAAGTGTTCTTGGCATTAAGGACGGGGAAAAAGAAAGTTATGAAATGCAAACCTTTTTAAACAATTTCTCTTCCCCTTACTTTGCCAGTCAGATAGAATGTGCTAACTAATTCAGTACATGGACCTCAAATGTATTTGTCAAACTTTTGTGGAAAACTTACCATTTTCAGGAGTTACCCAAATAGCCCTGTACATATTTCCAAGGTAAGAGCAGTAAAAAAAAAAAGTGCTTCCAATCTGGCCTGCAAAAATGGAGAAGATCACTAGGTGGCATTAAGTAGATCTTCTTGCATCTATGTCCATTCAGATATTTTTAATGCAGATCTTGGAGCCTTAAATAAAGGCACCTTCTTCAGACCTTCTGTAAAGTTCTGACACAGTTGACTCAATAAAATTCTGACTCATGCATCCAGATAAAATGCAGATTTCAGTTATTGATGATGTGTACAGATGTTAAGCAAAAAGCCACGACTAAAAAAGTTCTCACACAGCTCCCTGATAAAAGACAAATAGGCACGTCCAAACCTCCTCCACACTCCCCCCACCTTTCTCTTAACAGTCCAGCATTCCACTCCTGGCTGGCTGGTACGACCTTGGATTTCTTCTCACTCTCAACAACTCCCCCCTCCCCCCGGAGCTTGAGATTTGTTGCTTCAATGGCAGAGAACACAATCAACAGATCTAACAACATCTTTGATTGTGGGCTCTGACACCTTCTTTGTATGGTTTGGGATGAAGTCCTCTGAATACCGCTAGGGCAATTAGCAAAATTTGAGGATATTACCTATTTCTAGTTTACCCTAGAAGTACATAATCCGGGTACTCGAAGATTATACCATTATCTCACTTCTTGTTGACAGAAACTATATAAAGCAATTCTCCTCCCAAGTATTAAAAGGAGATGAAAGATGAAGGAGTGGCATAATTAACCAAGGTAAATTAATCTTTTCCATTCCTCAAGCCAACTGACGCTCTGCATGAAAAGATGGGAGGAAGCTGTTGCTAAAGTTGGCAGGCAAGGAAAATGGTGGGAAGTGATAAACAAAACCCATGCAAATCCTAGAGGAAGTTGGCAGATTTTTTTTTAATAAGGACTCAAAATAAGGAGAATTCTGGGGGACACAGCAATATTTATTGGTTATTATTTATTTGATAGGTATCTTGCATTTCCATTAAAAATTTTGCCCACAATAGTGAGTGATAAGATACCATAAAAATTATAATGAAGATCTTAAAATTCATTAAACTTCTTTAAAGAAGAACATAGTAGTGCTCACTGAATTAAAACCTAATTCAGTAACTGTTCACTGGAATGCCAAACCCTGTCTAAATAAAATGTTTCCTTGCTGGCAGAAGGAATTATAACTGCCTTATGGCATGTCATATATAGAACTGTTTCCAATTGTCATACTGCAATAGAAAAGCTTATAAACTGGAAAACTCAGGTGTTTTTACTGCCAGATCCAAAAGGGAGCCTATTATAGAACTTAGCGAAAGGTAGTGAGTTTTAAAGCAGTGATTCTCAATGTGGGCCATATGCCCCCCTCCAGGGGGCCATGTCATATTTCTAGGGGGCCACAGTAAGTTTCTGAGGGGGTCACCCAAACGTAACTGCCAGGCATATGGTCAATTTGTCACAATCCTCACATCTCATTCTTTGTGCTAATTTCAGCAGCTTAAATATTGAAAATTACTACAGTTTACAATAAATATCTATCCGCTAACAGTGACTATGGGGGAAGGGCTGTCACAGAGGAAAATGAGGCTCAGAAGGGGGCCATAAGCAAAACAAGGTTGGGAACCCCTGTGTTAAAGATGATGCGTTAAACTTGAACAGGGATACTTATCACTGAAATCCCTATTCAGCAAAGGGCATTCTTTGAGCCCTAACAGTCCAACCTACATTACACAAGCATTGTGAGGATACAGAACGGAGATCATGATTTCTTCCTTCATTCCTGAGAAGAAAGATGAGATAAAAACTGAATTATAATCATCATAATCACTTTAAAATATGAAATAAAGCTGTGACAATTTATCTAAATGAATATGTTTCTGTCTTCCCAACTTCTTCTGGAGAAGTTCAAAGTTTGAAGGCTATAAATAAGCCCAATTTGTGGCAATCACTGTGCCAACCTGTTGTATGAAAGGAACAAACAAGACTGATTTCTCATGCTGCAGATTTTGAGCACTGTCAAGGACTGCTAAGTTGGAAATCTGACATGCATGGAACAGCTTTTATTCCTATGCTAACAAATAATAAGAGTACAGGTCAGCCTGGGATGAGAGGATGGCTCCTCCTGGATGGGATACCAACTGCTTGGACTTTGGGATGTTCCTAGGCAGTCAACTGGCAGGAGTGGCCAAGGATGCCCAACTCCATAATACAATATTTGCACATTTTCCTGGGAAAGGAAGATTTGGCCATGGAGATTTATCAAAAAATGTTCACCTATGTTATTGCCATACCTTGTACTTGAGACTGCCCCTGAAAAATATTAGGAAATTACAACTAGTGAAAAATGTTGTGGCCAGATTCTTGACAAGTAGACAAGTAATATCATACCTAGATCAATTTCTTGCTTCTATATTGTTTCCTAGACCAGTTCAGGGTGCTTATTTTTACCTATGGTGCCCTAATATTTTAAAGCCAGAATATTTAAAGAAATGTCTTTCCTCAAATCAACTTGTTCATAATCTGTAGTTGTTACCTGAGTTCTGTTATATATTCCCCCTCCTAGTGATGTTAGATCTGTAGTTCATTGAGACAGGGTCTTATCTGCATTGGCATCCTTATTATGAAATGTGTTCCCTAAGGAGATTAAATTGGTCCTCTTTCTTATGCTTTAGGCAGTCAGTGAAAAGTGTTCTGTTTCAGTGAACTTTGAATGGTTTCAATATGGTTCTTTAGTTACACTGAATATATTTGCTGCTGTGTGAATTTATTTCTGAAATATGTGAATTTTTATTTTTATTTATAATTTAGTCAATTGTGTATCCACTTGAGCATCTGGTAGATGGAAAGGCAATTCATAAACAGGACTATAAATAAATTATAAATAATAAAATGGAAATGCCTAATTCTGCTCTCTTTTATTGCTACACTGCTTCTCCCATGTTGAGGCAGCTTGGAAAATTAATAAAATACAATAATAAAATCCAATTAAAAATGAAACTACAGATCATTTCACTAAAATTGCAATGCAAACACATCCAATTAAAGCAAGGTCATAATCAGCCGGTACTACATTAGCTTCCAAATATCTTTCTAACAAAGGTGGGTTTTGTTTTACATGGTTTTTGGATAACTGTGTATTGTGCACAAAATGAATTGACACCTGAAAATTCATCCTGCAGTCTAGCAATAGCAATTGAGGTGACCCTTCTGCAGTCACAGACAAACTGAAATGCCCCCATCTCCAAAGAGAAGACAAAGGGAAATGTAATTTGCATAACGTTTGCATGTGCTGATTTATATGTAGATGTGCAAAGTTAGAAATAATGACTATAATTTGAATAGAAATGAAATGCTAGCATGTGTATTCAGCCCTCTATCCAGGTACTAATAAAATCACAGAATGTAAGGGACCTTAGAAATAATCTAGTCCAGTCCCCTGCCCGGTGCAAGAATTCACTGCTACAATTAACAGATGGTAATCCACCTCTGTTTAAAAACCTTCTGTGGAAGAGAGTTCATCACCTCCCAAGACAGTCTGTTCGATTGTTGAGCAGCTCCTACTGTTAGAAACAACTTTCTGATGTCCAACTGAAATCTGCTTCCTTGCAGTTTAAACCCATTGTTTCTAATCTTTTCTTCTGAAACAGCTCCAACATTCTTCTACATGATAGTCTGCCAGATATTTAAGATAGCTTTCATGTATTCCCACAGTCTTCTCCAGGCTAACCATATCCAACAGTTCCAATCATTTCTTATGCTTTTCATTCCAGAGCTGTTATCATCTTGGTTGTTCTCTTTTGGACATGCTCCAGTTTGTCAATAACCATTCAGAATTATTTGCCCAAATCTGGACACAATTATCTAGGTGTGATCTTGCCAACTCAGAACAGAGAAGAATGATCTTGACATTATATTTCTGTTGATGCAGCCTAAGATTGCAGCAGCAGCAGCAGCAGCAGCAGCTGCTGCTGCTGCTGCTGCTTCTTCTTTTGCAGCTGCATCACACTGTTGGCTTATGTTCAGCTTGCTATCCACCAAGAACCTTTCTTGCATTACTCCTGCCCAGTATGGCATCCATCCACCCAACCCCCCACCTGCCATCACTTACTTATGTCTTTTATTTTTCCTACCGAAATGCAGGGCTTGACATACGTCCCTGTAGAAATTCATCTTGCTGGTTTTCACCTAACATTCCAATTTCAAGTTTCTCTGAATCTTGATACTATCATTTAAGGGGTTTACTGTCTCCTCTGTTTTTGTGTTGTCTACAAAGTTGATAATATTTTTTTAACGTCACATCCAAGTCATTTATAAATATATTGAACAACAACAAGGCCAAGAATGGCACTTCTGTCCAGGCTGATGAGGAGTCATTGACATACACTCATTGGATACAACCATTCAACTACTTCTGTATGCAAGCATAGTCCAACCCGGATTTTGCCATCTTTTTTTTTTGTTATAAAATTTCACAGGAGATTTTTATTGAGTACTTTGCTGAAGTCATAGTACCCTAGGTACACTGCATTCCTGGGGACAACTATCACTATCAAAAAAGTTGACCAGATTGGTTTAGCATGGGTTATTCTTAATATACCTGTGCTGGCTCCTGTGAAGCAATGCTTCCCCCACCCCCACCCCCACCCCAATGCTCATAAACTAACTGCTTAATAATTATTCCAGAAATTATTTCTTAACAGTAAGGTAGATTACAGCGCCCTCTAGTGCCTCAGTAAGGTAAAAGTCATTAACACTGTAATTGAACACTCTCTCCAGCCTTTTTATCTCTGGTATGGCCAATTATTATTTTGCCTGGTATCAACCTCAAGCTGACTGGTTTGTACTTACTCAAGCTTAAGATTAACTTTTCGAATAAAAAGATTATCTCCTAACAAACCTTTGGAAATTAAATTACACATTCATCCTTGCAACGAAAAGATTTAACTCCTAACTGCTTTGGGTTGAATTTCTTAGACTCAGTGTTCCTCTAACATTGCCCTTTCTTCAAATCTTCATTGTCTACTACTCTTGGGATGGATATTATTTTATTTTAAAAAGTGGCATACATTTTTCAGGAGATAAGAGAGACCAGGAGTTTTACTCAATCTGGGGGCAGATATTTTCTGTGCAGGTGTGTTTAATATTTGACTTACTTTCTACAGCTGATAGTTCCTAGTTTTCTTGCAGTTTCTATAAAATATGGGGCAGCTTGATACAGCACTAAGGTTTTTTTGTTTGAATTTTACCTAAGAGAGGCTTTCTACAACAAAGAAATGTGGAATCTCTTGGTGACTCTCATTATTTTTGAAAATTATTAACTTGGTAATTTGGCTTTTTATATATAATTTGTTAAATTGAGATTTAAAGAATTTTGTTTTTTTTATTGCTTTTTTATTAAAGTGATTTTTTGAGGAATATAAAACTCTTTTTGTTGAATCTGCAGACTGGAGTTCTGATCTATTTGCTTTCACTTTCCCATGGAAATGCTGTTTGTTATTACTTTCTATTTTCCTGATTGACCATACCAGAGATAAAAAGGCTGGAGAGAGTGTTCAATTACAGTGTTAATGACTTTACCTTCCTGAGGCACTAGAGGGCGCCATAATCTACCTTACTGTTAAGAAATATGGAGGAAATTAATTTGATATTTAAAGATCTCTACAATGCTGTTATTCAAGTCTTGGAGCATTTCTCAGAATTTGTGGAGTCCAAATTGTCATAAGAATTAAGAGAAACTGATAAGGCTGAAAACTACCTTAAGAGTAAAGTGGTTTCTCCAAAGAAAAAGATGAGAATTGGTGACTTATGTTTGAATAGTCAAAGGAAAATTGAGTTGTTGAAAGTTGAAGATAAGAAGACAAAAGTTGCCACCACACCATGATCAAGAAAGAGAATTAAACTCTAGAGGCTGGAAGATTTTGGACAAATATCTGGGCTTTTTAAAGCAGGTTTTAGAATTGACAAGAAGAAAGCTCTGTAGGTAATACTGAGACATGTAAATGCCTTGGTTTACTTTGAAGTGGGATAATTGTCTAAACGTGTTTGTCAGGATGGTTTCTTAAAGGTTTGGATAAATGGTTATGCTGTTTTGAAAATTCTTACATTTTTGGTAGATGCCTAGGTTATTGTTTAAATGTGGTTATCAGCATGGTTTTTTAAGGGTTTAGAAAAATGTTTATGCTGTTTGGATAATTTCTATATTTTTGGTTAATGTTAGTTAAGTTGGCAGATAGGAGCAAATTAATAGTGAAGAAGGGTAGCATTCGTTGCTATATTAGGTTCCAAATTATGTTTGAAGGGTTTTATTTGCTTTCTTTAATTGGGAGAGTAACTTTGTTTTAGAAGGGAATGTAACAATGAGAATTTAAATGCTTTATAGAAATAATGTTTACTATAATACGAATTGGAGTAAGAGATTTATATTGATTTATGTATATCTTTGTTATAGAAAGTTGGAAGTCACTTTGTAGTAGTTTGTTTTGTCTTTTTTCACACCTTTTTAGTTCTGTTTCGTTTTCTTTGTAGGCTTCTTTGTTTCAATCTTTTTAGTTTTTATGTATATTTTGAAAATGCTTTAATAAAGTTTTCTAAAAGAAAAAACCAAATAAAATCCTTGTGGTTTCATATTGGGAACACTTTTGAATCCAGAACACTGTAAATATGTTATTGTAGGAGTGAAGTTGTAATTTTTGGACTGAAAAGTATTTGAAAGGTATGCATTACACATGATTCCAGAAAAACGCTTTGGGCAGAAACAACTGACCATGTCTCACCAGGATTTTCTTCCTGCTTCTTTTTGTGAAAATCCTCAAACTGGTTTGAGGAATGATTACTTCTGCTAATGCTGAAAGCAGGCTAGCAATTGCAAAGGTGTACCGTAGGTCTTCCACAGAGAATTTTCAAGGTGATTAATAAGATTGGTCCAGCTGATCTCAGTATTCACATGGAGAACTCTGTCTAGAGATATGTAATCTCTAAGGTAACCAGATCCCAAGCCATGCAGGGCTTCTCAGATAGTGTTACACAAATATAACTGAAGAATTTCCTACTGTAACAAGAGAAACACTACAGGGCATGTCCTTTCTATGGCTCCTTCTGGTTAGAGAGTAGACAACCATCATTCTGCATTAGATGGATGCCTCTGGTTGACATCCCTGAATATAATTCTGGGTTCACAGGAAGGCAGTCCTGATGGATGTCACAAGATTCTGATGACTTGCTTAACTCCACTGTGTTTGGCTTATTTAAAAAGTTGCTGGCTGGCAGAGCAGGAGAGAACAAAGTGAGCAGGTGTGCTAGGCAGTCTCTGTAGACCGCTAAGCACTTGGGGAAGCCTCCACTTAGATATGCGAAGTAGAACACTCTTTTTCAGAGGTGAACTGTCTGGATACAGAGCTTTGTTTTGCTGTTTCTTTATTTCCAGTAGCAGCTAGTAATCAAATGAAAGATGTTTCTTGTGTTCATATTTTACTTTTTCTCTAGATGCTCAAGGAGGTGAGCATAGTATCCCCTTCCCGTTTTATCCTTACAACAGTCCTATGAAGTAATTTAGATTGAGTAGGTATTTGAACCTGGATCTCCCCAGTCAGTCCAATGCTTTAACCCAGGGCTTTGCAATCTGAGACCTTAGCCTGCCACAATAGCTGAGCTATAGCAGTATCCTTTCCATGTGACATAATGGAAACATTATTAAATACATAAGAAATCCTTATGGTAACTCTATGTTTGTCAGCCTTTCCAGGTCAGGAAACAAGAGTTGCTAGGAGTCTTAGATTGTTTAAAGCAGTAAAGGTATTGCAAGATAATCTTTACAGCTTGCCAAAGCCCATCTCTACATTCACCTATGCCTGACATAATCAAGGCAGAGTTGGTTTGAATTTCCTTCTCGTGCTTTCTACTTTCCCGGGACTCAGGTATCTTTTCTGTAATGGCTTGGCATTCCCCTCCCCTTCTCTGAGTCAAACCCACACTCCATCACAGTGTTGTACATTTAATGTACATGAAACTCAATTTAAAGTATATCATATCTATTTTTATCCTGGTCCTGCCTAGTTTTTGGGATATGGGCTCCAGCCTGTCACTCAAAGATCAAGTACAGTTCTTGAGCCTTCAATATTTTGTACCCCTCTTCATAGGTATCTGCAGGGAAGGCAAGTGATGAAATGTTTCATGATATCCTATGCAAACCCCACAACTTAGGTATTTGCATCCAGTGTCAAGTATGTAAGGGCAAGATGCATTGTGAAGTCCCCACATGCGTGTCATTTTCCAATCATTTTGGGTTACTGGGAATGCCTATGCCCCTGCTTTAATTAGTACCCTATATTTAAACCCTATATTACAGATCTTGATTGTACTATATGAGAAGAGCCATCGAATTATAAGGGAGGCATTTTACAGAGGGAATATTTCTCCGGGGGTTTTATTTTCCTTCCCTTAACAATGTTTTACATATCCAAAGAACTGAAGAATGCAAGGCTTGCCTTATTCCTGTTCATAAACCTACCAATTGGTGTCCTAGGTGGGAGAAAGTTTGTGTGGTTGTGTGTGTGTGTGTGTGTGTGTAAACATGAAGATTTTTTGTACATTCCAGAAATGGATGCATTGGAAGCTGATTCATGTACAAGTAGACAATTTCTCCTTCTATCCCAGGATTTCCTCCTCTGATGGGTAGATGGGGTCCCACTGGCATGACTGGAGATGCCAGGATCTAAATCAGAGAACTTTGGCATATACGGTATGTGCCAGATGTACCACAGAGATCACTGGGACCCCAGAACTCTAAATAAGACTTGTACAGTAATACAGGCATCACTGAATTGCCCATGGTACTGGTACAGTGTTTATTTTATACATTTATGTATTTAACCTGATTTAGATGCGGTGTACACCGCTCAGAGTCAGTAATGATTGGAGTGGTCTACATGCCAAGTAAGTAAATAAAACTAACACCACAACTGCCAGTCAAGCTTTTGCTGGCAAAAGAATCCCATAATTTCCAGCAACAGCATCTGGTAATTTAAATATGAGCTGGGCATGCTTTTTCTTCTAGAACAGAGGAGACCGAATCATGGCAAGCCTGGATAATCCTTGTAAGAAAGCCACTGCAGCTGGAAAGTACAGTGATGTAGATTATCCATACTGCATACTAGCAGAGAAAGGGTAGAGAATGTGATGCAGCAAGTAATGAACTCATTTTTCAGATACAAGCATGTAGTTGTTATATCTGTGATCATCAGCTTTAACATATGTAAAGCATAACCAGCCTTCTCACATGCATCTGTGCTAGTAGACTGAAAACATGATTGCTTCTTGAAGGGAAACAATCATAGACAACGCTTTTAAAAGAAATGCATGGTACAAGGAACAGATGATAAAGGGGACAGATAATTTTTATTTTTCAGAAATTGGAGCAATGCCTTATCCTTGGACAGATACCCTTTTGTTCCAAATACACACCGATGCTAAAGACATAAAATATAAAAATAAATCAAGATCCACACTAAGCATTGTTTATACCCTTATGTCTTGCTGTTTGTATAACTGTTGGAATGTTACTAAGCACCATAAAAAAGAGAGAGAGAGAGATCTGAGAAAGAGACAAGACAACAAAACATTATGAGGAATGGGCAGCTGGCAGTTCTTCACAAAGAAGAAAAACCAAATGTGGGTGGACAATGTCTGCAAATATATCTTTTCTCTTTCATAAAACAAAATGTGTATCTAGTGGCACATTCCTTCATTACATCATTTAAAACATCAAAACTATAATTTCAAACGGGATTAAAAATAATAAAATGAAGATTTAGATTAATTAGTTGATTAATAAGAGAAAAGGAAAGAGTATTTCATGTTGAATGAACTATTAACATTCCAAGAGTATTTTTTTCAAGACAAGGGGTTCTCCTTTATTACATTTGGTATGATAATTTTATTTTGCCACCGCCCATCTCCCCCCAAAAGAGGGACTCTGGGCAGTTTACAAACATACATATATATGTACACACACACACACACACACCATCTAGAAAAATGGATAATGCATCTGGTTTCTGGGCTTAGTTCGCACACCACACAAAGCAATACCTAGGTTTTGACTTCAAGGTCTATGCACAACCAGCCATTATGTATTATAAATCATGATTTATGGCTTACTGTATTGCATGAATCCACCAATTGTGGTTTATTCAATATATCAGGTCATAGTGTGATACATGAATGCAGTCTGAATCTCATCACAACAGGAAGTGATTCAGCACCTAAACAGCACTGAGTTGGCCCTAGTCAATGGACAACATGAGAAGCATCTGTAACTGAACAGCCTCTGAATGTAGAGGACAAGGTAATTTTCAAAGAGCATTGTCACCAAATGTTGAGCTCCCCCATCACAAACATCTGAGTAAGTTAATCCCAAGAGATGGAGAACCTTACTATTTGGGAGCACTGAGGGCCGCAGAGGGAGTAGGACCAAATCATACCTGTTGGTAAGTCTGGTTTTGGGAAGAATTTGGGGTATTATTTTTAAAATTGTGATATGCTTAATTTAAGGCTTACAAATAAAAAAACAAAACCAGTCACTGGGGCAATCCAACCAGCAAGAACACACACCAAATGAGCTTGACCACTTTCTCTTTCTCTTTCTCTTTCTCATCTCATCTACTCTATCATCCAGATTGTGGTAAGAATATAATGTGCACAGGACAATCACACTTATTGGTCCAAACTCCTTTGGGGGAAGATGAGACTAAAATAATTATTATAATTTATTTTATTCCACATATCTTAATGTTTGTTTTTGAAACAAGTAGTTTATTTATAAAACAGTACATTGCATTCACAGATAAAGCCATGAAGTACTCAAGTCCAAGCAAGGGTAAATCCATTCCCTATGTTCTGTCATATTGCTAAGGTCATACTGTATTTTATTCACTCTTGGTTTACAGTCTATTACTTGTAGTTTTAAAGAGTTCCTCTGTTATTGGAGCTGGGTCCCTGGCACTGTCATAGCATGTCCTTCCACACATCAGTGCTGGCACTTCACGCACACTAACTTGGAAGAGATGTGGTTTCAGTGCAACATCTTCCATACAGCAGTCAGCTATTGGCAAAAACAGTCCACAGTGGCTTTAGGTAAGTCATAGTTCTTCCCTGGGGTTCAAAACCTTAGGAGCATTGATACCTTGTTTACATCAGCAGGGAATATTGTTTGCAAGACAGTTATTCCAGAGATATTTGCTGAATAATAAAAGCTTTAAAAGGGATTCTTTAAATACTTTTTTTTTAAATGCTTGGGCATTATTTCCATTCACTATACAAGTCTGAAGTGAGCTTGCTCAATAGTTTATCAACCTGAAATGAAGCAGCAGTGAACAGAAGCTCTGGTGAATCAGTGCTAGGAATGGGTGATTCCTCCAAGGCTCTTCTTGCATTGGCTTGGGATTTTTCCAGGACTGATGAAGAGCCCATCTTCTCTATAGGTTAGAACAAACTAAAGGAATTCCCTGCATACAGTTTTCTCATTAGCATCTGCTATTATTGAGCTATCTTTGTAATGCTGAAAACAGAGAAATTCAGGCCTCTAGTATTTACTTAGGGAGAAGGGGCAGACTATTAGCAGTTCCTCTTTAACTAAAGAAGTGAGGACACAAGAATCTGTGTCATTCAAGTAACTGAAAATATTTCTTCTGGGTTCAAGAAAGAGAAATCATAAACCACATTAAAAAATAATCATTGATGAGTAATTCTAAATAATTCTAACCTCCAACCCTCCTATAATTTGATTTTTGTAGCTTAAAAAAAGTGCATTATTCTTCAACATGTCTCAGGCACAGGACCTGTTCTAGAAGGGAACAAACAACATCCTGTTCTTGTCAAAAAACTTAACCCTTCAGTCTTCTACACCAGGGCCTTTCCAGCTGTGTTCCACAGAACTCTACCTGGAGAGATTGAGGCAAAAAAAAAAAACCTCATTCAAATGCACCAGGGACATCCCTAACAATTCTTCTAAGATACAGCAGAAAGGGGGGAAATGGTGGTCATAATCATTACCTAGGAAAATGATTAGCTGGGTAGCATTCTTCTGTGAAAAAATTACCATGGCCGCCATTTTGTGGATGCCTGCCCTCCCTTCTTCAAAGTCTTCCTGCTCCAATCCTGCCTCCCTCCCCCTTCCCCCAAGCAAGGTCAACCAGGAGGGTTTGGGTGGACAGGGAAGACGTTTCTCTCTAGGCGGCAATTCGTAATCATCCCCTTTGTTATGGACTGGCAACCATTAACTGGCAATGGACACATTTCATTTTATGGCCAATTTTCAATCACTACAGCTCTTGATGAGAGGCCTGGAAATTTATTAATTTTTAAACTAATTCTGTGGTCTGAAAAAGTTTGAAAAGCCCCGTGCTACAATAGTTCCATCTCACATGACCAGGCAGCCATTCAAAGTGATGCTACTGCTTGGACATCCTGAACTTTGGCTGTGCCACTGGAGAGAAAAACCAGCCCCACCTGTTACTTCAGCCCCATGTGGGAAAGAGCCCCCAACCTAGGAAGTCAGGGACTTCCATCTTACTGCTAATCTGCCAGCCAAAACAGATACTTATTACCCTATTTTAAATACTCACAGGACTGGACTCCAAGCTTCTTTCTACAGGACAATCAATATACTTTATACTTTACAAGAAATACACATTTCCCAATTTCCAAAGCCATTTCCCAGAAAGGTGTGAAGCATTGTTCCCTTCCCTGATTCCATTCAAATCTGTTGGATTTCAATGCTCATGGTCCCTCAAACAGCAAAAATTGTTACTACCTAAGGATCAAGACAGCTGGAAAACCAACATATCTCAAAGACATCAAGTTGGAGAAGAATGGTATAAAAAATCTGTTTCTTTACAATAGTGTATTTTCACACATGGCAAAGCTGCAGTATGGAAGAACATGCTGACAAAATATCCCTGAATGTTCTCCTCTTGATGCAAATGTCAAGCCTGATTGGTGAGCACATTATGTACGCATTACAGTACATGTTAAGGCTGACATCCTCCCAGCCCAGCTGCCTTCATCCTCTTGCAGAAAAGAAAGAAATGCCAAGTTATTCCACAAAGCTTAATACTTCCTTCAGGTAAAGGCACCAGGCCAGAAGCATGGCATTTTTTTGTTTCCATTTCTTCTATTCGTTTTTTTTTTAAAAATATTGCTTTTCTGTTGTGGATGCTGTTGTTCCTGTTGTAAAACTCAAGTGTTGATCAAGACGAAGAGCTTGGCAGCCTTCCCACAACTCTCAGCATGTGGGAATAGCAAGTAACAAAGTGTTAACACCTGCCAACTGTTGGTTAGGTGTAAATATCTTTGTTAACAACAAACACTGCTGCTGGCAGTCATTGGAGCAAAGCAGCAAATCTGTTCTCTTCTCCAATCTGGGAAACACCAAAGGATGACAACAAAAAGCTATCTAATTGCTCGATTAAGATGTCTCAGACTGAGGAACTGTTGATCTAGAACACTGCATCATTGACAAACACTTCTCTCATGGTTATGCAGAATTGTTAGAGGCCCAGCTACACTACTAACATCTCATAAGTGCCAGCACCCCTCTGCTGAAGTTGCAGTGGTGAATTTTTTTACAGAACCAAGTGCATGATACAGCACTGACCCTGGTGGGAAAAAAATAGGAGAAATGTTATTTTGGCTATTAAGGTGGCAAAAATAAAGTAAACATGCAAAGCATAAAGTAATGAATGCTCAGTGCTCAATGATTCTTTCAGTTGTAATCTTTATAAGGCTCTTCTCTGTCCTCGCCTTTAGGACATCTCGGCAGTGTTAAAGCCCCCCTTATTCCAGCCTGAGATATGAATGCAATACTGTTGTCCATTCTTTGATTATGATTAATGCATATACTGAAAGAAGTTTTCAGGCCAAGCTACTTGCTACCAAGTAGTTCCCTAGCACCTATATTTCAATTTTATGGATTCTGGTAAGGGTATCAGCATAGATACAGTGAAGAAGCTATAAGAATAGGGAGATAAGATGGAACAGTTTTAATATAATTCCCAATGTTTAGCAATGTCTGAATGGAGATCTCTGGAACATTCTCCCTATTCCTTGATTAGGCTCCTACTATTAGGCATTACATTTCAGGTGCCTAATGAAGATTTATCTTTTCATTCAGGTCTTCCCCTGTAGGGTTACTGGGCAAAGCCTCCACTGCCATCAAACAGTAGCCATAAATCCATGTGGTAAAATTCGTATCAAACACAAATGCTTCAAAGTATTGGGTATGGGGAGGAGGCTACCATGGAAGCCCTTATTGTCACTGTTGTTCTTATTTTGTTCATCTTTAAGTACTTAACTAGAAGTGCCAACATCTCTTTTTTCTGTCTGTATGTGTTCTAGCTTACCTAGCATCACTTGGTAAGAAAATGGCTGCAATTAGAAACTGCTTAGTTAATATGAAGCACTTTCCATATTAAGCTTCCATACACTGATTTTGATACTGGAGACTGAAGAGAAGAACCCCTAAAATTAGTATTCTAGAAGTATGTGTTTCTATACACGTAATATAAATGTAAGAGCATCTGAGATACTTCTCTATAATGTTTTGACAACATCTGTACTGCTATAACAACCATTTTGACTCATTATTTCATTTGGCTGCTTGCACAGTTGAAACACAAATCCTTTCCACAACGTATTCTCAACCTTTGGAGTTTCAGATGAGGTGATCTCAGGAGAAGGTAAATCATTCCTTCTTCAAGGGATAAAACTTCAGCAGAACTTCCATCTCCTGAGCCTTGCAAAGATTTCAGACTACTGATAAATGGTAAGTCTTCAAAAGTTGAGACAACTGCTTCAGAGAATGCAGAGCCAATCACAATATAGAGTTTGGCTATATAGACCAAATTTCAACCCTGAAATACAAGATTCATTTGGTTTTAGAATATTACAGCAATAGTATTCTTTTGTTATCCTAAGAGGACAAGGATGAGGAGACTCCCCCACTGCTGAACTACATCACCCAACATCCTTTTCTTTTTAAAATTTATATTTAATAAGAATTTTACATAAGGTAGAAGACAAATCTAAAGAAAAAGAAAGGAAAAAAAAAGAAATTAAAGTTATGAAATATGACTTCCGACCTTCTGTTCAACAGATAATTACAATCTCATGATCCCTCCTCCCTCTTAGATGTTATACAGGTCCCTTACCCAACATCCTTTTCTACTGGCTGGAATTGCAGGGATTTGGAGGGCCCTGGGTTCCTACCTCTTGCAGGAAAAGCACTCAAGAACAACACACTTTGCAACCATCCATGGTCCTATAGTGTATAGTTTTCCCCCCTAAGAGGCAGCAGCTGCTGCTGCTGCTTTTCCTTCTCCTCCTAATGCCTTCTGATACCTTCCCTGGACTTTCCTCTGAAATCATTAGTGGCCTGCTAGAACCACCTAATGGAGCAGAGCTTATCACAGCAGAGGAGCTGTGCACAGAAAAATATTATCTTAGCTTTAATGAGCACATCAGAGAAACACAGGTTATTGATCTTACACATTCAGCCCTCCCAAGCATAAAGAATCATATGCTTAGAGTAGGTTTTAAAAGTAAAAAGATTCTTACTAACTTTTATTCTTGGTTCAGTTACATCCATCTTTGGTGGAAAGATGAAGTTTCTTTCTTCATTTGTTCTTTCTAAATTTAATTCACCCTAAACTCTCAGCTCTAATTGCTGCCAAGAGCTGTGTGGAAGAAAGTGGGAATTCCAGGCCCACCACATGGAGCCCAGAGATAGAGCAGCACACAGCTGTCCGCTTAGCTCCCGATGGAAGGAGGAGGAAGAGAGAGAGAGGAAGTGGGAGTGGCAACAAACTGCTTCCTCAATAGCACAGAAAGTTTGCATCCTAGAACAACCATCCATATGCTAATGAGGCATGCTGGATTTGCCAGGACTTCCAACACCTTCCTTACCTCTATTCACAGTTTCCTCCTTAGTGATCAGTATTAGACACTTTAATTATTGTCCTAACAATTTCTTTCTTAAGAAATTATTGGATTTTTCATAGTTCTGATTCCGATTAGGAAAATAAGTTGATTTGAAAATACTGTGGGACTTGTTGCCCACAATGATTGCAACTCAACATTTTATTTCATGTTATTTCACTGTGAAAATGAAGGGTTTCTTTATGGAAGAAAGGATGATATACAAGATACTGTGATTATCAAATTGCCCAAGTGTTAGGACTAGAGCTTCCAAAATTCCTAACCAGCATTTCCTTTGATCATGCTGGTTGAAAATTCTGGGAAATACATCTAGAGGTCATCACATTGTTAAGTTAGCCACTGTGGAAATCCCAAAATTAAGATGTGTCATTTGTCTAACTTTCTATTTTTCTATATATTGTCCACAACCAATTTAATTGGTTTAATTTGGAGAATCAGTAATAATATAAAATGCTTTATTTCCAAGGGACAAGGCACCCCATTAAATTTCTTAGATTTACTGCACAGATTAGTACAACATCAGAAGAGTAACTAGGAGTTTTTAGGTATGTTGTGGAAATGGCTTGAATTCATGCTAAAATGCTATGGTATAATTTTCATGCTCATTAGTCTCTATATTCTCATCTACTCTTGAAGATTCCAACCCTATTCCACATTTCTGAGAGTAAGTTTCCCTGAATTCAGTGCAATTTACATTTGAATAGACATGCTTAACTAATTTGTTATACACTTTTTCAGCTATATATTCATGTTAAATGCTCTCTTCAGACTTCTAGTTTGTTTTGTCTTCTTGCAGTATACATAACTGTACTTTAGTCAAATAAGATGATGACCTTTATATTCATCAAGCAGCAGAAAGTAATAGGCAGAAGAGCTAACACATTGCTATTAAATAACTACGAAAATACATTTCTAAAGGCTTTTTAAATTTTTCATATGTTTTCCAATGTCATCAGAGAGATTTTCTAAAGTGTAACTCAGTGTATTAATTTAATTACAAGGACACTGATCCAAAGAGATATGAAGGGAGCAGTGTGCAGTCTGTGTATTATTGTGTGCTGCTTGCCACCCAACAGATGGTTCATGATGTTAGTTTTAGCCTTTTGGCAGATTATGGTCCCTTTATGTACCTCAACCAATATAGAGTTTTGTATTTACTTTTCATCACTTTTTTCCTCCAATCCTCTAGGGAAAACGGTGAATATTGATAGTAATTTATCATTATTGGTATATTGTTATTTTTATTAGTGGATATTTCTGGTAAGAAAAAAAATGTCCATATTTAGCTTGACCTATAACGTCCTCAGCAGCTTGGGCCCAACATACTTAAGAGCCTGCCTCTTCCCCTATATCCCATTACAACTCTGAAGATCAGCTGAGAATGCCTTCTTGATTATACCATCTGTGCACCCCATTTGTACACAAGAACGCATAAAGAGGCATTTTGGATATTGCCCCACAATTGCAGAATTTCCTTTCCTTTAGAGACTTATAAAAACTGGAGCCAATGCAATGTTTTGAAATCCTTTAAGATGTTTTCTTTTTTCTTTTTCATAAAAAAGGAATATTGGCTGATTTTTTATAGTTATGGCTGAACTTTAAGGATAATAGGGCTTGAATAGATATCCAAGTTTGAAATTTAATATAAGAACATGTTTTCTTGAGTCAGGATAAGTCCCCATGGTCTTGTATTCTGTCTGCAACAGTAACTAGTCCATTAAAATTTAAACTATTTCAGGAATGCTGTTTAGAAGGGGGAAATTAGAAATGTAATATTGGTGATAAAAGCAAAAAAGAAACCAAACTGAAAAGTAACTATTGAATTTGGAATCTTATAATAGATAAAAAATACCCCTTATCAGCCTTTAAGCTACAAGCCTTAGCCATTGGTTAAACTACTCTGATGTCATAGTGTGTTAGTGGACATTCTAACTGTAATATGAAAAGATTATGACAATTCACTGACAATGCAGCTTTTGTTCACAAAATTAAAATATCTGTTTTGATATGAGAAAATCTTTTCACAATGCCAGTGAAGAGGAAGAGTGTTCATAGGAATAGGGAGAATCAGAACTGTTAATTATTAAAGTGGCCATGGGAGAATAAATTATCATAGACTGAACAGGACAATGATATAAGTAGAGAAAATGGAAGTGTAAGGGAAAGAATGATAAGAGAAAGAAAACTTGGAGAGAAGGACAAGCAAAATGAAAAGAAGGGTAGGGCCCAGACCAACATATATCATTGATATGAAGTGGCTGGGGACAGAGATACAGAGCTGCATCAATGTGCGTTCCTCCAATCCTTGAATCAGGCCCAAAATATGCTGGCATAATTTATGCAGCCCCAATGCCAAGCTCTAATTTGCCTCAATAAAATGCAAACTGTCCTATCCCGAGGGATAATTTAAGGGCAGCTATTGATTGATTCCCCTAGCTTTATTTACCCTCTAACTCAGTGTCAATGGCTGGCTGGAAATACTACCCCCAGTTGTTCTCATGAAAGTATGGCCAAGTGGGCTTCCACAAGTGTAGGTGGTTGCCTAAGATGGAGACTTTAGCTACTTTTCAAATTGCCCAAATGACAGGTTACCATGTAGAGAAATTCCATGTCACTTGGGCTATTTCTGAGCCTGGATCTAACCCAACCTGCCACTTGGGCTATTTCTGAGCCTGGATCTGTTGATCTTTTGGAAGACCAGTAGACCTATCTCCAAAGCTAGCCAGCTGATAGATTGCTGCAGGATGAAACTAGAAGATGCTTCCACAACTTAACAAGAAAGCTCCCTCCTACTTCATCCAGCCCATGTGTCTACTAGGCTATTTTTGGCCAGAGGTCTTCCAGAATACCAGTAGAATGATAGAAAGAAAAACTGGCAGGATCTCTTATCAATTTCAGCCCAGCTCTCAAGTATCCCTGATCTATAAATGCTGGAAAACCTTTTAACACACTTGTTTGGGACAAAACCAGGAGTACCTCTCTTTCCCAGTAAGTTTTGTTTTGTTTTTACAAACAGGTCTTTTGAAAGACCACTGAACACATAACTGGTCTAGTGGTCTTCCAGAGGACTGGTATGCCAGCATATATAAGAAGCCCAGGTAATGCTTGAATGGGCTTTGTGAAGCATGGGTCAACCATTATATAGGCAGTTGCCTTTCTGGAAACTAGGTGCCTGTTTAGTCCTGCAGCTCAGGCCAAAATGGCTATGGAAAACAGGGTGCAGTGACCAGAGGGGTGTCCACAACAGCCTCAACTGGCCAATAGGAGCTCAGCAGATACCAGCCCTTGACCATGCCATCCCCATATCATGAAGGAGGTACTGTGGATCATTCATTCACCACAACTGTCTCTGGAGAAGACTGAAAGTGTTAAAAATGGAACAGCTAAG
Source organism: Candoia aspera (assembly GCF_035149785.1). Classification (NCBI taxonomy): domain Eukaryota; kingdom Metazoa; phylum Chordata; class Lepidosauria; order Squamata; family Candoiidae; genus Candoia; species Candoia aspera. The sequence continues at coordinate 144,176,590 of NC_086155.1, forward strand.
GACAAATTTAAGCTGCTTCCATGGTAGGCTGGGATGAGACAGAATGAACTCCACTGCAGCATAGTATTGGCACTAAACAGAATATAACTTTCCTTGGTCAATAATGCACCCTCTCTCTGCCTCCCCTTTTTTAGGATTGTGGATGAAAAAGAATGCATGTTTCTGAAAGGGCAGTCATGTTGAAAACATGCTTACAGCTAGGAAATTAGCATTAATAAAGAACAGCATCAGAGACATGTACATTTAAAAAAGGATATATTGGGTGACTGTCTGTTAAAAACTTCACACGGTGGGCCACAGTGACTCTCCAGATGCTGGCCATTGAGCTCAGCAACTTCTGGTAGGTCACAGGCTCTCCTCCTTAAATTAGGGCAGCAAAAAAAGGTGGAAATGAAAATAGATTATCTTTTGCTGATAATTTTAAACACATCTATAACACATTTCCTTCCTCCACAGACTGGAATATTAACCTATTAACATGAACAACAAAATAAATGAGATTTTTACTGATCTGTGAATCCCTACTCAGTAGCAGAGAAGCTGAAGAAAGGTGCAACCAGCAAAAAGCAGGGTGAGAAACAGAAGCAGAAGACAGGACTTAATGAAAGTGATGGTGACTGAAAGGCACCGAAGCAGACCCAGTGAAGTAACCAGAGATACAATAATGCTTGTGACTTTTGACAGTGATGGCCCTGGGAGACAGCAGGGAGGCCAAAGGAGGGAGTGGGAAGGCAGGGCTGCATTATATATAGCAATGTGAACAATCAGCCGCATATTTTATTATTAGACAGAAATATGGCAGGAGGAAAAAACAAAAACTTAAAAATAAATTTTGGAGAATGGGCACAGCTGTGGAAGCTGAAGCCAGTTCTCAAGGAAGCAAACAATCTGTAGGCCGAGAAGCAGGCCCAACATGCCATAATGGTTGTCTGAGCTATAATTCGAGGATCCATGTATATACATACTAATGCTCTAGTGCTGGATCGTTCATAGTCTCATGTCAGCTGTTTGTATTGTTTCCGAAAGACCACGTAAAGCAGGCTCTTTAGCAGAAAGCAACTCTCTGTAATTTGGAGTCCTTTTCAATGTACCCCATGGGAGTACAGCTGGCAGCAAAACCAGTTAACACCCGCTGACTTGGGGTGAAGTCCAAATCCTCGTGATACAGAATCCTATAGCCCCAATCAGCAGGCCTTGTAACTCACCACGGCTTTCCCATCCTGCCGTTCTCATTACACCCAAGCTTGGGTAGGTAGCTGGACATGCCCTGAAGAATTTTATGGGAGAATATAAAGGAAGTCATTTTTCCTGTAAAAGCCTCCCTAGCGACGCTCTTAACATAAGTAATTTCATTATAATTTTGGCCAGTGCCTTTTCAGAAACACTGGCAGGCGGTTGTCACACAGCTATTATGGAGAAACCATACTGTGAAGTGAAAAGATTTCCTGCCCTCTGGGACAAGCAGCACAGAGCCAGCCTAGTTTATTCGCTGTGGGAGATTTTGAAAAGCAGGAGGGAGGAAAAGCACTCACATGCATGTGTGTGTGTGTGCACGCACACACACACACCACACACACCTCTCAACCGTTTTGCAAGCATTCAGAAAAAGGTAGCTCTGCGTGCAACACAGTTTGCAAACAATGAACATCTTTTGTGTTCGGTGTTGGCAGAGCAATCGATTCTAGTTAGAGATTGGACCTGTGCCATCACAGAAGCCGTTTGTCTTCTCCATTCTGAAAAGTACAGTAATGAAGAGCTTCCAGTGGGGCTTTGCTGTTATTATACAAAGAATAGGATTTCATTCAGCCTTTCTCTCCCTTTCCTTTCACGTTACAAAATATAACATGGAAGCCATCATTTCACTGTATGAGGCAATAACGTAACTCATTGGAGGACCTCACAACCAATGCTGTTTGTGTTCTTAATATTGTTACCTTGTCTCTGGGTTGGTTTGTTTATTTGTTTGGAGCAAGGGCTTCTTCTTCCACCTTATTTGGGTAGGGGTCTTTGACCAAGGCAAACCTGTACTTCCTTTATATATCCATATCCATCCATCCATATATACACCCATATATTTTGGATCAGGCGGCCTTCCAAACAGTCATTCATGCCTTCGTTATCACACTGTGTGGCTATTGCAAGGCGCTGTCCATGGGGCTGCCCTTGAAGACCACTCGGAAGCTTCAACTGGTCCACATGACACCCCTCCTTTGTGAGCTGCTCAGGTTGTCATTGTGCTCCCATTGTGATTCAAGGTGCTGGTTATAAAGCCCTATATGGCATAATTTGAGGGACTGCCTGATCAGTACGAGCTGACAAAGTGGGAGCACTCCAGTTCCCTCAATTAAGCAGTGTAATCTCTTGGGACCAAGGAAGCATACCTTCTCTGTCATGGCACCTGCCCTCTGGAATGAGGTTCCCCTGAAATCCATGGGGCTCCCACCCTGATGGCATTCTGGAAGGCCTTAAAGACTGGCTGTTCTCCCAGGCCTTGAAGTAGGATGGATGGAACCCGCCTTGTTGGAAGTGCTTGAGATACATTGCATATGTTTGGGGTGCGTTGGCCAGATTTTCCATTTTGTTTATTTATTTCACTGTATTTTTATTTACTTGATCATATTTCTGTTCTTTTTTATGTATATTGTGAGCTGTCCAGAATTGTTTTGGAGTGGGCAGCACCGAATTCAAATCAAAATAAAGAAATACAGAAATATATAACTAATCACTCATTCAGTGGGGTTGATGAGCTCATATTAATTTTATATGTTAACTATATTTATTTTAAATTTATTTATTCTAAGATTATTGAGGCTGCATTTGGGGGCAAAACTTTCCCAAGGCAGTTTGCATAAGAGGAATAAAATACAGTAAAAATAATATTCAAGAGAAAGGGCTATCGAACATAAAATACCACACGCCAAATTAAAACTCTTATTTCTCCCACAAAATTCAAGAAAATAACTTTTTCCTAGTTTTATCTTACGGTGCTGCCATTATTTTGTCTCCACAGTTTCTCCTCCCTGCCCATAATACCATAACTTTCCTCATCCTCTATGCATATATCATTATTAACCCAACTGACTGTACTATGATTGCTATTTCTGGAGGACTTCAGTCAAATGAGGTTTTGAGAATTTAAAAATAGTGAGAAACAACATGCCAGAAAGCTATGAAAACACAGATGAAAGGTTCCTGATAAGAGGCTAAATCCCTCTATTATTTAATAGGAGTAAGAAACTTGTGTTCTTCTGAATGGTCCCAGCATTCTTCATCATTGGCCATATTGTCTGAGATGCTGGTAGTTGTAGTTCTGCCTTTACAGAAATATAGATTTATGCTCTACATCCTTCACTGAAAACAGCCATGCTATATGTGAATTAGTAAGTTTGCCTTGTAAAATAGGTATGCCTAAGTGTACAGTACATTGTAGCTGTATAAAATGAGATCTATAAAAATGGAGGATACTTCATTTTTGGGATGCATACTGAGCTGCATCCTATATTGTGAAATCATTTGTTTACAATCATAATACTATTTAAAACATCAAGGATTTATTTTTATCCTGTTTCCCTAGTGGGAAAAAACTATTAAGCATCACAGGACTATGCTGAATAAAATTGCTGTTAAGGCTGATCCTCTCCTTCTCTCTCCTCTCCTCTCTTTTGCTGATGAAAGAAACTGTTAATTGTGCCGTATCAATAACTTTCTCAGTTTGGAAATTTGCTCACATAATTATTCTAGCTAGTATCATTACAACAAGCCTACATTATATGGCTTAGGTCTAATTGGCATTGGAAGCATCAGGGAGGTTGGATGTTTTTTCACAGGTTAGGCTGTCGTCCCTCGAGAGGGACTTTTCATCTCACAAAAGAGGCTTTCCTGTAGTCATTGCAACGTGTAAATCAAATTCTCTGTAACGGCTGTTTTCATGTGTTGCCTGTGACCTGGAACTAAATCTCTTATGTACTGTCCTACAGTTTGGATCACTCTTGGGATCTCAAATGGTTCACAAGAAATAATTGAATACTTACATAGAAGGTGAAATTAGTGAGCTATTTGGCAAAATAGATAAAGATTAAAATAAGCAAATCTTCATAACATTTTATGGTGGAGAAATAATCTAACAAAATAGATTATTTAGAGCATTGGAAAGCTTTGATAAATGTACTATTGGGGACTGTAATGACAAGATTGCTTAAGCATAGCAGCCAGAAAAAAAATATTTAAAAAACCCACTAGTTGTTCTTTTTACTCAATCTTGTCTGACAGATAGGAAAAGACATTTCCATCACAAGGAGTTACTGGACCTATCCAGGATCATAGAATCTCCATTGTCCAACATGGAGACAACCATTACTCCATTATCTATCTACTTTTCTTCATATGTGGGGAAAGCCCAGAGAAATGGACTGTACTTGATTTCAAACATACTTCAAACTACCTGACCTTTTATGCAAATATTAAGAGTATTCAAGGTATTAACTTGCAAGAAATATAACAACCTCTTAGTTACCAAAAGAGTAGTAGGGGTGGTGTTCTTTTTGGGAATTGCAGTCCCAATTTATTATTCCTTTAATTAATGTATACCTTGTCTTGGCAATTAAAAGGATGACCAAGACAGCCAGAAGTACAGAACCAATTTTTTTTAAAAAAAATCTGACTCCATTGTTTGCAAATGGATTTCTGGGAACAAGACATCTGGAGGGCCCCTGGTTGGGGAAGACAATATTACAAGATATCAAGAGCTGATCAGTGTAGAAGTAAAGGAATGCCTGAGCACTCCAATCCTTTCTTTACAGCTCTGCATTTCAACTCAGGAGTGTGAACAGTGATAGGAAGCATGCACACTACTTGTTATGTGGACTTCCAAGCATACAGCTCTAATTCTTGGCTTTTTTTCTTGTGTATGTGTGTGTGAGAGTGAGCGTGCATGTGTGTATGCTAATGGTTTCATACCTTTGATTAAACCCTGCATGGTGCATTAAAGACTAAAACAGATGATAAATGCCACACAGTACTTTACATTAGATCAGTGTTGATTAGAATTTTTGATGATCCAGCAACTAGAGGAAGAAACTGCATGAACAGCAAGTGAAAAAAAAAAAATCAGCTGTTACCTTTGTGTGAGTAAATGGCTTTTGTGCAGTCAAAGAGACAAAGAAGAACTAACTGGGTGATATTTCCTCTAAGGCAACTAGTAGTTTTCAATGGCTTTTTTTTTTTTGGTAATTTATACTTGGGATATTTAATTGCTCTGGTGGCATAATTCGGTCTTTTCAGAGACAGTAGGCAGAGCTGTATTGGCATGAGTGGTGCACTGGTTTTGCATGAGCCACACCCCTGACAGACTTGGTGCTAAAAAAAATATGCAGCTGCGCTGGCATACAACACAAAAGAATATTGGAGGGATGTAGCAATAAGAGACAAAATTGGAAAGAGACTGACTGGGTCTGGGGTTTGTGTCATTGCTGGAATGAGAAGACAGACTTGGATCCTATGGAGATCTCACCTTAATATAGGTTTTCTTATCTGGTCAAACATGCTTGGACCACAAGTCTCAAAATTTGGGTTGGAGATTCCAGGAACTAGAACAGTCCAGTGTGGGGAAGGTTGCCTTAACACAACAAGGATTTTAATCTCAGATTCCCTTTCCATCTGCAGATCTCCCACACAACCACCTACAGACCTTTTTCTTTTGGAAAATTTCAAATGGCTTGGGAACAGAAGATTCACTTCAATCTCTCTTCCACTTTCTTATCGCTGCATCCCGTCTCAATGTTTTCTTCTACAGTTTTTTTATAGTCCACACCACTGTAAGTAAGTCAGTGTGAGGAAACCCCACATAATTATTGGGATTATAATTTTACTGTTTTGAGGGGAGAGTATTGATCTAGCTAGGACCATCTGGAGGCTGTGGTCAAAAAAGGACAAGGCAGCCATGAGGTTGCAATCAAAGCTCCGCTCGTTTTTTTTGTGTGTGTTGCATACACTTTGGATCTAGCTGAGCATTTCAGATACTGAATTGTACTTTGGATAGGGCCCTTTCCATGTGTAGAGCCCAAAGCAGTTGTTCCCGCTGTTTTTTTCCTCCTCCCGTCTCAAAAAGATTCTGCTCACAACGTATCCCTGTAAAGTAAGGTGGTGCTTCAGGCTCTGGAACCTGTCGAGGAAGGCAGGAATGTGTCCCCTGATTGAATGCTCAAGATGCATTTCTGTAAATAAATTGCATCAGGAAAACAGTGAATCATTTAAAAGCCCATCACTGCTATACTGTATGCTCTTTTTGCTATGTACAATGATTATTACACAAAACAGCATTAATTTACCCAAGAGGGGAGAAAATCTGTCTCTTCTACCTGAAATTTAAAATTTAAAAAAATGCTTGTTATTTTGATTGATTAATTGATTGATTATGTGCCATCAAGCCATTGTCAACTCTTAGTGACCACATACATATATTTTCTCCATGACAACCTGTCCCTAGCCTGGTCCTTCAGCTCTTCCAATGGTGCACTCATCACCACTGTAACCGAGTCAGTCCACCTAATGGTCATCCTCTTCTTCTCTTTCCTTCCATCTTTCCCAGCATTACAGCCTTCTCCAGAGAGCTGAGTCTTCTCATGAAATTAGAAATAAAGGGGCAAGATGAAGGAATTTAAAATGAAATTAGTTAAGAAGATAGAAAAGATGGGTGGGAACGTTAGGGGAGAGAAGAGAAGCAAGCAGGAAAACATCCTGTATTGTAATAAAACCTACTATTGAATTGTACATTTCAAAACAAAACTTTCACTTAATGGTTAAGACTGTATCCGTCCACCACCCCCACCACCCCGCTTCCCCACTATCTTACCTGTGGAGGTTAGTAAGGCTGCTCTATTCTCTTTCTCATTCTCTTTGCTTTTCATAAACATTTTGTTAGAATTAGCATTCACAGAGCAATTTATTTTGATTGTTAAAGTATAATTGTGGAATTATTTTGAATATAAAGTGTGGTCTTTTGTGTGATTTAAAATGTTTCAGTCATATTCGGAGAGAAGGCTTTAATTTTTTTTAAATATGCCATGCTATTAAATTGGGGAAGGAAAGGCAGGATCAAGACATTTTGCAAGATGACCCAGTTTATAGGACCTTTTTGTTCTGCTTGCCAGAACCAGTGAAGGAAAATAAATGTGACAAAGTAATGCTTTCACTAAATGCAATATATGATCATGTAAGAGATGGATGAACACGGAAGAATTTGAGGGACTCTAAGGATAAAGAAGTTTAGCCTTAGCCAATCACCCTTCATTATAAAGATGCAAGTTAGCTGAAACAACATATAATAGATAAGCAAATGATTGCTAGGTTTACGCAGGTGCAAGGGTGCAGTTCAGATGTGGTAGAACTGCACGCTGTGTCACGAAACAGCTGCTGTGGATAACAGAACAAACCCTATAGTAAGTTGCTATGGAAATGCCACTATTATATGCATGTGCAAAGGTAAGCTTAGAAATGTCAACATGACCAAATATGAATCAGTCAGTGTGACTGCACCGTTCGTAATGCCTTGTGTGAAACTGACTATACAGTATAAGCCTGCATGTATGTGTATTCAGGATCTTTCACCTGGGAACATTACGTAATGTGTCCTTGCTTGTTTGACCAAAACTCTATAGGTTCTTAATAAAGTTTTGGAGACTTTAATCCATGTCCTGATTGAGTAGAAGGACAGACCTGAACCTCACCACCAAGGTAGCAGAGAAGGAAGACAAGTGCTGGGGGTTTTTTCTCAGAGGACTTCACAACAGTCCCAAATACTGAAATCAGTGGGACCTCTAAGTAGTGTCTTCAAGAATATCCATGTGGGGAAGAGGGATAAAACAATAATGGCTGCAACTATGCAGTTTAAACCCTGCTGCTTTATGTTGTGGCTGCCATCTTGACTTTTTTGACTCTCCTAGACACCCCTGGCTGTCTTTTACAAAGTCTGACATATGGAAACTCTGATTTCTCTGCTTAACATTTTCCTGAAAGAGTTTGGATTGGTTTGAATGGAATATTGTGTGATGATAAATAATTCCTTTTTCAAATTCATTTAATACAATTCCAGCCTCTAACATCTCCTAAAGTTTGCTATATTTTCTGTGTATGCCTCTAAATAGTGTTATATGTTACTTAATTATTAATACTTTTGCTACATTACCTAAATTCATGTAACTTCTTCTGTTGTTTTTTGAAACAAAATTCTGACTCAAGCTGCTTCTATTATTCTCACATAATTCAGAGAAAATGTTTTTCATTACTTCAAAATTATGAAATGCTATAAGGGTTTTTCACTGGAATTTGGATTTATTTTACTTAAAATATTTATATACTGCCTTTCCCTTATATAGCTCTTTGTTGCTTATTGGGTTATAATATATGCATGTTTATATATATAAATCTGTGTCAGAAGACTCAGACTTCCCAGTACTATTACAGGCCTAATAATCATATGTCAACACATGCATTGTACTCAAAATTGTGCATGCAGATTATGTTCCACATTTGTCTAGCTGATTCTTCCACTGGCAGTGAAAGAATGAATAAATCCATATTTCCCCTACTTCTTGATAACTGGCTGTATTTGAAATACAGCAGTGAGAAGCTGTTAATTAAGGGAAAAAGGATTTGCAGATTCCATAAAAGATTAGATTCTGATACAGATCCTAAGGGTCACTTCTAAAAATCATGACATTTCAACAGGATTGCAGTTTGAAAGAAATACCTTAGAAGAATTTTTCCCAAGTCATATTAGCAGAAGCCTGGGAAGGGAAAAAAGTGAGTGGATGTATAATGTTGGCAACACATTAAGAAAGAATCAGTGCCACTGTCTGATTTTTTCATCTTTATTCCCAATCTCTTTATCTTTTGTTTTATAACTACTATGTATAAATAATTTGTTCACAAAAACACATTTGTAGGAGCTTTGTTGGCCTGCAGAATCAATAAAAATATTCGAACAAGTACAAATCAGCCAAGATCTGTATTGAACTGAGATTTGAGATTCAGAAGAGGCATGATTCCATCTAAATGTGATATCTACAGGCAAGAAGATTTGATTTAGGCCGATTTGACATTGTGTTGGATAAACTATCTGATTCTAGCCTAAAGAAAAAACAACCACAACTGTTTTGTTTCGTCTTGTTTCGTTTCATTTCCTTTACAATGGAAAGGAATGTAAATGAGATTGTAGACCTTTATTACACTTACAAAGTTTGAGCAGAAGTTTCAGCGGTTTCACTGAAGTAAACACTTGAAATAGTCCCCCAAGTCTCTTCTAAGGCAGGGATAGGAGGGATGAGGAAAAGACAGAAACACAGCCTCTAAACCAGTGTTTCTCAACCTTAGCAACTTTAAGATGTGTGGACTTCAACTCCTAGAATTCCCCAGCTAGCTTACTAAGGCTGCCCACCCCCCACCCCCTGTTATGCAAACCTAAAGACATTTCAGTAGAAGAGTCAGATATTAACAGATGAGCAGCACTTCCACAAATGTTTTGATAGGTAGAGAAGAAGAAGGTGATAAAACTCATTGGCCAGCTACTTATATCTATATCAGAAAGCCCATTATATCACTTCCCCCAGTTTTGCCTTATATAGAAGGAAAACTGCAATAGGGAATGAGAAAATCCATCAAATCTTCAAATGTCTCCAGCTCTCTCTACATCAGCTCAAAGGCACTTGATCCAATTCAATGTCACAGATTGATCTGAAGATTCAATAAGGTGATTGACTCAATCTCCTTTGAATTGAATCACCCCTTCAGTGCTTCACAAAGCCTGACAAACAAGTAGAAGTATACATGAATTGAAAGAAAAAGACAAATGATCAATGTGAGATAATATGATATTTGGCTAATGTTATTTAATCTGTGAGTTCATCCCTGCAGATTGCAGTCATGAAGAAAATGCATATAGGAACAAATTCTTAGCCTTCTAGTACATCTTTGTCAGCATATGTTTCCATTTATTGCCACATAAATTTACCCTTATGGAAGTAGTACATTGAAATATTATATAATTATCTGAATATGTGGGAAATCTCTTGTCAGTCAAATAAATTAGGTTTAACAGTAAATATTCCCCATTTCTGAAACTACAGCTGAGTTCCTTGGTTACAGCACAGAATGTTCCCCACAAAATATGTGAGAGTAAGCTGGGAGGATACCCTTAAGGCTGACATTACTCAGTATATTGTTAGTCTACACTGTCTGTCTGTGGCCATTCTAAACCTCCCTGTAAGGGGGAAAAAGCCTAAAATTTTATCTTCCTTTGTTTGGGAAAAAGCTGATGTTCAGGCTAGCTAGGAACTCTCACCATCCAAAAGCACTGATTACATTTCAAATCACATTCAACATGCTTCGTCAGAAAGAAGATCAGCCCAGTTGACTTACACCCACAGCAGAAAATGTCAACCTAGCAGCAAAATATTTAGAACATCCTTTCCCAACCTTGTGACTTTCCAATGTGTTCCCCAAAGCTCCAGCCACGTCAGTTAGAAGTTATTGGACTTGACACATCTGACAACCTGAAGGGTATCTGGTTGGGGGAGGCAACAATTTCTAATCTATTTAATATATCAAACATAGGTAACCCTAAGTTTGAAAGCCAAATCTTTGACAATATTCCACCTCATGCAAATATATGGCAGCCCTTTTTTGAACAAGTGGTCAAAATAGATGATATGATATTTCTTTATTGTGGTCATTAACCAGCACAACTTCAGCAAAGGATCGTTACCTTGTCGTGGTGCTGGAGCTTGAGCACCTCAATGATGCCATGAGCTAAACCGTGAAGGGCCACCCAAGACGGGAAGGTCATGACAGAGAGGTCAGACTAAATGCGATCCCTGGGGAAGGTAATGGCAACCCACCCCAGTATTCTTGCCGTGAAAACTAAATGGATCAGTACAACCAGAGATATGTCGGTATACCATCAGAAGATGAGACCCCCAGGTCGGAAGATGGTCAAAATGCTACTGGGGAGGAACAGAGGATGAGCTCAACTAGCCCCAGACGTGATGACGCAGCTAGCTCAAAGCCGAAAGGACGGCTAGCGGCCGACGGTGCTGGTGGTGAACGGTGAATCCGATGTTCTAAGGATCAACACACCATTGGAACCTGGAATGTAAGATCTATGAGCCAGGGCAAATTGGATGTGGTTATTGGTGAGATGTCAAGATTAAAGATAGACATTCTGGGCGTCAGTGAACTGAAATGGACTGGAATGGGCCACTTCACATCAAATGACCACCAGATCTACTACTGTGGACAAGAGGACCACAGAGGAAATGGAGTAGCCTTCATAATTAATAGTAAAGTCGCTAAAGCAGTGCTTGGATACAATCCAAAAAACGACAGAATGATCTCAATTCGAATTCAGGGCAAGCCATCTAACATCACAGTGATCCAAATATACGCCCCAACCACAGATGCTGAAGAAGCTGAAGTAGAGCAGTTCTATGAGGATCTGCAGCACCTACTGGACAACACGCCTAAAAGAGATGTTATTTTCATCACAGGAGACTGGAATGCTAAGGTGGGCAGTCAAATGACACCTCGAATTACAGGTAAGTATGGCCTGGGAGAACAAAATGAAGCAGGACATAGGCTGATAGAATTTTGCCAAGACAATTCACTCTGCATAACAAACACTCTCTTCCAACAACCTAAGAGACGGCTTTATACATGGACTTCACCAGATCGACAACACCGAAATCAGATTGATTACATCCTTTGCAGCCAAAGGTGGCGGACATCTGTACAGTCGGTAAAAACAAGGCCTGGAGCTGAGTGTAGTTCAGATCACGAACTTCTTCTTGCACAATTTAGGATCAGACTAAAGAGATTAGGGAAGACCCACAGATCAGCTAGATATGAGCTCACTAATATCTCTCAGGAATATGCAGTGGAGGTAAAGAATCGATTTAAGGGACTGGACTTAGTAGATAGGGTCCCGGAAGAACTCTGGACAGAAGTTCGCAGCATTGTTCAGGAGGCGGCAACAAAATACATCCCAAAGAAAGAGAAAACCAAGAAGGCAAAATGGCTGTCTGCTGAGACACTAGAAGTAGCCCAAGAAAGAAGGAAAGCAAAAGGCAACAGTGATAGGGGGAGATATGCCCAATTAAATGCAAAATTCCAGAGGTTAGCCAGAAGAGATAAGGAATTATTTTTAAACAAGCAATGCGCGGAAGTGGAAGAAGACAATAGAATAGGAAGGACAAGAGACCTCTTCCAGAAAATTAAAAACATTGGAGGTAAATTCCAGGCAAAAATGGGTATGATCAAAAACAAAGATGGCAAGGACCTAACAGAAGAAGAAGAGATCAAGAAAAGGTGGCAAGAATATACAGAAGACCTGTATAGGAAGGATAACAATATCGGGGATAGCTTTGATGGTGTGGTCAGTGAGCTAGAGCCAGACATCCTGAAGAGTGAGGTTGAGTGGGCCTTAAGAAGCATTGCTAATCACAAGGCAGCAGGAGACGACGGCATCCCAGTTGAACTGTTCAAAATCTTGCAAGATGATGCTGTCAAGGTAATGCATTCTATATGCCAGCAAATTTGGAAAACACAAGAATGGCCATCAGATTGGAAAAAATCAACTTATATCCCCATACCAAAAAAGGGAAACACTAAAGAATGTTCAAACTATCGAACAGTGGAACTCATTTCACATGCCAGTAAGGTAATGCTCAAGATCCTGCAAGGTAGACTTCAGCAGTTCATGGAGCGAGAATTGCCAGATGTACAAGCTGGGTTTAGAAAAGGCAGAGGAACTAGAGACCAAATTGCCAATATCCGCTGGATAATGGAAAAAGCCAGGGAGTTTCAGAAAAACATCTATTTCTGTTTTATTGACGATTCTAAAGCCTTTGGCTGTGTGGACCATAACAAATTGTGGCAAGTTCTTAGTGGTATGGGGATACCAAGTCATCTTGTCTGCCTCCTGAAGAATCTGTATAACGACCAAGTAGCAACAGTAAGAACAGACCACGTAACAACGGACTGGTTTAAGATTGGGAAAGGAGTACAGCAGGGCTGTATACTCTCACCCTACCTATTCAACTTGTATGCAGAACACATCATGCGACAAGCTGGGCTTGAGGAATCCAAGGCTGGAGTTAAAATCGCTGGAAGAAACATTAACAATCTCAGATATGCAGATGATACCACTTTGATGGCTGAAAGCAAAGAGGAACTGAGGAGCCTTATGATGAAGGTGAAAGAATAAAGTGCAAAAGCTGGTTTGCAGCTAAACCTCAAAAAAACCAAGATTATGGCAACCAGCTTGATTGATAACTGGCAAATAGAGGGAGAAAATGTAGAGGCAGTGAAAGACTTTGTATTCCTAGGTGCAAAGATTACTGCAGATGCTGACTGCAGTCAGGAAATCAGAAGACGCTTAATCCTTGGGAGAAGAGCAATGACAAATCTCGATAAAATAGTTAAGAGCAGAGACATCGCACTGACAACAAAGGCCCGCATAGTTAAAGCAATGGTGTTCCCTGTAGTAACATATGGCTGCGAGAGCTGGACCATAAGGAAGGCTGAGCGAAGGAAGATCGATGCTTTTGAACTGTGGTGTTGGAGGAAAATTCTGAGAGTGCCTTGGACTGCAAGAAGATCAAACCAGTCCATCCTCCAGGAAATAAAGCCAGACTGCTCACTTGAGGGAATGATATTAAAGGCAAAACTGAAATACTTTGGCCACATAATGAGAAAACAGGACACCCTGGAGAAGATGCTGATGCTAGGGAGAGTGGAAGGCAAAAGGAAGAGGGGCCGACCCAGGGCAAGATGGATGGATGATATTCTAGAGGTGACGGACTCGTCCCTGGGGGAGCTGGGGGTGTTGACGACCGACAGGAAGCTCTGGCGTGGGCTGGTCCATGAAGTCACGAAGAGTCGGAAGCGACTAAACGAATAAACAACAACAACCAGCACAAGGAAATTAGTATTCAAATATCCAAAAATAAATTGACAATATCAAGGTAATTAGGAAAAGTATGTAATTTTGGAGTGGTCAAAATAATACACTGAACCACATTTATTATTCTGCTACTGTGTGTTGAATACCTAAGTGACACCATTCTTTTGATTCAAATTCTCTCATTAAATAGTCTCCATATGATACCACAGTTTATAAAAGCTAAGAATGGGCAGAAAAACTATTTTGGATTTTTTTTTTTTTTAAATCTGCTTTAGATTTTCTTTTTTCCCCAGAGGAGAAGAGTCACTTTTGGACTGTGGTGATCCTGCACTGCTTTATTTATGAGGTGGCAGAGGAAGGTGGGGAGGCATAGAAATGTCTAATTTTACTAGATAATTCTATAATCATCTCTCCAGTCCTCTCCAGCCCTCCGGGCTTCCCAAACTTCAAATAAATCTCAAAGGAAGATATTATGAGAAAACTCCCCTCACTCTGGACTTTTTTCAGTGGAGGTGCTACAATCACTGTTAAGGGGCAGTCTGACCTTTGAGAAATTGTGAGACAATCCCCAAGAAAGTGTCCACCCAATTTTTATGCTCACTTATTTGATGGAGTTTTTTCAAAAGCCTTCCGTACCCAGCTCAACTGAAAACTGACCCATTGAGGCCATTGTATATGTTCCAGTGAATGTGGATGGCCAGACTGCTTCCTGAATCAACAAGTGCAAAAGTGTTCTTGTCTTTAGCCACACAACCCTTCCTCTCAACCACAGATAACAGGCCAACGAGAGGAATGCTCACCCATCTGCAATTCTGCATATGACTGCTTTAATTGAAGCATTTGGTTGCTCATAGGATTGCAATTATTTGAAATAGTTTTCTACATCTGGAATAGCTGTCATGCATTGCTTAGTGGCACACTTTCTTTACTTGGTAGGCTAATGGCTTCTATCAGGAGCCTGTTATTCCATCAAAACTTGCAATTGTCTATGTAACTCCATTACATTGCAGTATAATTACCTTTCAGAGCTACTACTTTAAAAGCCTGGAAATGAGCATCTTTTTGAGATACGGCATCATAAAAAGTGAGAAGATTAGTTATTTTAATGCCATTACATCCTCTAGAAAGAGCTAAGTGCCATCTTCATGGCATTTTTCCCCCATCTCCATTTAAGTAATTTTTAAAATAAATCCCAACTTGAAAAAATTGCTTCTAATAACACAGAATTCTTACTTCATTTTGAGACAGCCTCCTCTCTGATCTCCTCTCTGTGTTACAGACAAAGAATAGCAAAGTTCAATCAAATTGTATCATCAAAAATTGAGCATTGTGCTATAATTGTTAGTAAGTTGTTCAGTAAATGAGATTTACAAGTCAATCTCCACACACTTCTCACTTTCCTGCCCTTGACCTGGTGTGGCTGCAAGGAGGAAATTGAAAACATTCACTTTGATTTTCAATTATTCACAATTAAGTGTTAAGACTGAATCTGGAACTGTGATTAATCTTAATAAAAGTGTGCTGCCCAAATTTGTGGGCAAAACACTGAAATCCACCAGTGAATTGCAGATATTTAGGGCTTTTCCCTTTACAGGAATATGAAGAAAATATATTAAATCTCCAATAAGCTTAATAAACTATTTTATTTAAACAATTCCCAACACTGTCTCTCCTCCGCATTACACTTTACTAATCCATACTCCTATATTAGATGCAGTGTGATTGCAATTTTTTTATATGAAAGGGCAGGCATGTAAGTAACAGATTAAGCTACTCAAATATATCCATTTTATTCTCATTCTATCTATATCTATATAACTATATCTATATCATCTATATCTAATCTATCCATTTCAAACCTATGCTTTAGGATCCAGACAATTGCCCCTCTCCAAAAAAAAAAAAAAATCCATGCATTTAATCCCAAGAGTTATTGCAGTATTTGGGTTTTTTCCCACACTGCTATATATGGGGCTCCTGAAATTTCTTGCGAATTCATTTCCTTTATCAGCCAGCAGAACTCAAACAATCCCAGGATAGATCCTTGGAGGCAGACTTTCCCGATCTCCATCCAGCTGAAGGACAGTGGCAAGACCTGTGTTACTGTACTAGGGTTACCAGACGTCTGGCAAAAGGAGGACATGTCCTCCATTTTGCCTTCATGTCCTCTTTCCATAGCCTTAACATCAAATATTGTCTGACCTTTTGAGAAACTTGGAGGTTTTTTGGGAGAGGGACTGTTTTCACAACAGTAGTCATTCAGACTTTTGTGTATTGTGATATTGTAAATTGTCAGCTTCTTTCTTTCCCTCATCTGTTGACAGACTCAAAAGCCTAGATTTACGTTATTTAATTTATTTCCTGATTCCAGCAGTCAGCTTGAATCCAGCTCCTTCAAATCTATGATCCCTGTAGTCTGTAGATCACATGACTTGTCATAAGTTTCTATAATGGAATATGAAAAGCATGTCTGTAGATCACATGACTCGTACATTTCTATAGTGAAATACGAAAAGCGTGTCATGTTATTGCTAGTGTAGGTTCTTGAAAATAAAGATTTTCTGGAAAAAAAAATTGCAGTTGAAAGACCAGGCTTTTTGATACTGGAAAAAGTACAGGTAGTTCTCGTTTGGTGTCTGCCTCATACAGTGACCATGTCCTCCTTTGCCTATTCAGATACCTGGTAATCCTATGCGTTACATACACTGTCTGATTACCCAAACTCCTATATGTCTGCTAAAGAGGAAAAAGGATTGTCTTTGAAAAGACCACAGGAAACTTGGGGAGAAAAAGAGCAAGTTGATAAGCAGAAGGATCTCTTCAGCCTCTGATAAAAAGGGAGAAAAAAACCTACCAGAAACTGTGGATGGGTATGAGTGTGTTTCTGCATATTTTTTTTACTGGGGGTCCTTTTCAGGTGCTGTCTGGGTTCTGACAGCTCTATACTTCTATCTCCTTTGCCACTGAAATTTTAATTGGCAGATAAAGTTAAAAAGGAATGTTTATATTCAGTCTTTTCGTCCTTTTTTTAATATAATTTTTATTAAAGATTTTCAAAAAGGAGGATAAAAGCTAATACAAACTAATATAAAGTAAGAAAAAAGGAAAGAAAAAGAAAAATCAAAGAGAAAGCTAAGTGCAAGAAAGGGGGAAAAAGTGAAAGAAAAATAGAAAAGAAAGAAAAAAGATAAAAAGAAGTGGCTTCCGATCTTCTTTACAGCAGTTACAAGTACAATTATAAATTTATCTTTAATTCTGTGGTTACAACATAACTGTCTTCTTTCTATAATCTAATCATCAAAACCATAAATCATAAATTCATTTTTTTTCTGTTGTACGCAAAAATCCATAAGGGGTCTCCAGTCAACATGCCTCTCTTCTTTCTATAATCTATCCTTTCCCTCCTTTTCAAAAATAAAGTTTGATTGTCTGTTTCCACAGAGAGGAGTAGAGTGAAGAAGGACTGACTTCCCTATTCCACACCTATTTCACACCTCAGGAGATGGCCTTATAGGATTTATTTCCCTTTTATAATTTTCCCCCTTTTATTTGCCAATAAGGTGCAAAGGCTGTGAGAGCCGTTTGTCTCTCACACGGGACCCCAGCTCAAGACATTACTCAGGTAGGGGGATGATTGCAGCCGTAATTAGCAAGCTGCACATTAAGGCAAGAGGTGAAGTTAAGGTGCAAAGCCGCAGATGGCTTCTAGGAGAGCAGGTTTCAGACCTCCAGCCTTTCACTTTTCAGGCCTGACACTATGACATCAGTGGACAAGACCCACACAATGCTGTGAGAAGGAGGGACATTCTGACTCCTGGCTTCTCTGACTCTTTAAGGGGCCCTGCCTCACAACATCTGTTTCTGCTCTTGCATTCACCTAATTCTTAAATATAATATGCTAGTAAGTAAGTGCTTTTATAATAGACTTAAACCAGTGTAAAAACATGTTAAGGAATCAAGAGAGGTATGTAGACCTCTCTACATACCTCTCTTGAAAGGTATTTCTTTTCTCTAGAAAGCAAGAATTCAGATGAGCAGAAAGAATCTAACAGAAAGCATGCAAAAAATATTTTAAAGTAAATCTAGCAATGTTGTAAATTATGGAAGTGAGTTGTTTTGATCCCACAAAGTATATCAAATCCTGAATGGGTGTCCACTGTTTCATGGTTTAAAAAAAAAATCCCCCCCTTTGCAGTTGAAAGGGTATGCATTTAATGGCATGGGATGAAGATTACATGGGTGTATTATGTGTTTCATGATAGGAACATCCCACTTTGGTTTCTGCAGAGGATACAAGGCAGCAAAAGATAATCTGTTAATTGATGTACACAAAGGAAAATTGTATGAGCTTTCTCGGAAATTTCTTTGGGCTGGATTTTTCTCTTGTCAAGTGTTTCATTTCAACTATAAATAGAACGTGAAATCACATGGGAAGCAATGGTGACATAGTGTGCCATTTATAATCTGTATGCCCATTTTAGAATTCTCCTGTTAAAAATGCCACGTAGCAACTATGATGATTTTAATGCATTTAATATAACAGATGCAACTCAAAAGTAGCTAATACGCCTGCAAAGCATATTCCATGTTTCTATTTCATGATCTAAAGTTGCCTCCGATAAATATATCTGTATGTATAATGGGGAAAAAAGCGGGTAAGCTTTGAATAAACACTCTGGGATGACTGTTTCCTTAGGTCTCTGCTTTTTATAACAAAACTGTGCTTTTAAAATATATGGATAAATATTTGACCTTTGCTGAATTTGCCATCTAACTTTATGCTGAAATTATCATATATGCAGATGGTGACTTATTCCTGATCAACATTTCTGAGAATATATAGTAAGAAAATTGTAACCCTAAAATGGTATAAAAAACAATGTTACTTTTCCGGAACATATTGTGATAGAGGTTAGTCAAACACTTCCTTTCTAAAAATGGTTCAGCCAGGCATCCTTGAGGAACCCATAAGCATAATAAGATGGAAATAATCATCCCAAATTGCTTGTCTCCAGCAACTGGCAATCATGAAAGTTCCCTATTTTCCTAATATTAGTAGATTATTGTCAGTGACTGTGATTAATTGGGCATGTGTATGTGTGTAATCTTTAAAGATAACAGACAGCACATTATGCAAATCTATCCAGTTGGGCAATCCCAAATTACAACACTAGAAGAACACTTCCTCTTACTTAAACTTTCCACACAGTTCACTCTTCACGTAGAATGGTTGTAAAAGAAGCTCCAAAGTCAAACATCTGAAGTTAAGCTTTTTGGTTATAGGAAATACAGTTCGAGGAAGTATTCTTAGGAATCACCGCCCAGAGTCCCCCTTTTCAGGGGGAGATGGGCGGTGATAGAAATTGGAATAATAAATAAATCATAAATAACTTGCCTGGGACTAAGCTTCATTAAACCCACTTTTCTTATGAAGAGAGTATTCTAGCATAGCCCTGGTAACTTCCTAATAACTATAATCACTCTGTTTAGAACAACCTCCACTTTTACCTACTGCTGTCACTTGGAGGAGATCAGAGCTACTGATTTAAGGGAGAACAGCTCATTGCTGAGGCAGGAATGAGCTTTCGAGTCTGAGACAACCCTCATGGAAGTTCTAAAGCTTGAAGACCAAGCTGGGTAGACAGGCAGTCACATTGTAAGGATGTGATTTATTGCAAGTCTGAAAATGGTCTGTAGCTTATACATTACTCATATTTCTACAATTACTGGTACTTTTAAGTACTTTCTAAATGAGATAGAACAATTAGGAATATTGTATCTTTTTTATTTAGCTTTTATAGAGTTAATATTTGTTTAGTATAAAGATTTTCTTCTAAATTTTCTCCAAGTTTGGTGAAAGGACACGTTCAAGGGTCAATTAACCAAGAGGGAGTTTTCATTTAGAGCAGATGTGCTAGCTGGGGAGAGGGAGATGGAAACATTGTGGTACCAAGTCACCCATCAGGTCCTCAAGAGACATTCCAAATCCCGAACAATAACAGGAAGCAACAACGTTTACATGATAAATGCTGATTTTTGATTGAGGACTGATGCGAGGAGGCTGAGAAAGTAATGTCCAGCTAGACATGAACAACCAATAGATGAAATAAGAGTTCATGAGTAGCTTATCTCAGTCCAGGCTGCCGAAAGCCTGAAACAAATAGATTGAAAATCTCTTCAAAGAGACTCTGCCTTAATGAACTCCCTATTAAAAAGAGGAATGAGGTTCCTATTGCAGTTTCCAAGTTTTGATACCCCTAATTCTTGCCTTAACTCTCCTTATTGAAGTCTGTGTGATTCCTGCTTCTTTGATCATGCCCTGCTGTATGGGTTTGACAACTAGTCTATGTGTAGCCAACATCTGCAGGTAACATGCAGCAGACAGACAGCACATAGTCATTGATCCCTTCAGGTTTGTGAATTCGTCTTTAATTTTGCATTCCACTTTCCACCTTGTAATTGTAGGAGTTCACATTTGCCCTGTCCTTCCCCACATGCAACCAGGGGCACAAAATCTCCTTTTTGGTGGTGAATGTCATACCATGCCTCTGAGTAATTTGTCAAATGCATGCTGCCCATGCCTGCCTACAGTGGACTAGCCGTGCCAAAGAAATGGGTAGGGATAATTTATTTAGTAACATCAGATTACTAAATTACATTAGTAACATCAGATTACTAAATAAATTATTTTGGAAAGGAGAGTCTCATGACTGTATTGCCTTTTATCCTGCAAAAAATTACTGCTCACTGGCAACTTCTGGAAAGTCACTGAAAGCTGCGCCCAAGGCTTGAGATGGGGCACATGACTCTACAAGTTGTATGCTCCTGTTTTTATATTAAGAGGAGCAGTGGCAGTGTTTATGATGCAACAGAATGACCGCACATCAGGATAAAATCTGGGAATAACCAGAAGATGTGCAGGGCCACTGGTAGAATGTTTAGCTAACTGACGTCCATGAGATGATAGGAGAAAAGAATTGAAGACCTTGTGACTAGAATTTGGAAGACATTATTTTAAATACTAGCTCAAATATTGATTTTTACATGGAATGGAATGGAATGGAATGGAATGGAGTGCCAAAAACAAAAGAGAGGTCTGCCCTGTGCTGACAAGGTTTATCAAAGGATCTCCTGTCCTTGGAAATACTGTATTCCCAAGACTTTTGACTAATGAGCTTGCTGTGAGCAGCTGGGTTGAACAGGATGAGTATCTATTGCAGTGTTTCTCAACCATGCTGGCTGGGGAATTCTGGGAGCTGAAGTCCACGTATCTTAAAGTTGCCAAGGTTGAGAAACACTGATCTATTCTTTCCATCTGCCTTCGATTTTTACAGCTCCTCTGAGGCAGAGCACTTAGACAGCCATTTACCACAGAGAAGGATACTGTATATTAAGCAGAAAATACAAAGGGAAATCTTCCCCCCTCCCCAAAGAATCGAGAAGTGAAAATATTTTAATGCAATGCATTTTTCTTACCAAAATTAGGCCTTGAGCACTTATTTATATTTCATCTCAATATGACAAAGTTTTAGTCATCTAATTTCTATTTGAAACATTCCTATTTTGTTGCAGGGACTTGGGCACCACCTGGCAATATTCTCAAAAAAAGAAAACAACAACAATGGGTTTTTGGTTGGCTACTTTGTGATTCCATTTGTGATGTGAATATAGCCAATATTTTGCAAATGTTGATCTCCAATCCAATATCCAAAGCTAATGTTTAGTGAGAAAAATTGGGAAGATGGAATTGTTGGATCAGAAGGCAAAATATTTGGGAAAGTTACAGGATAAAAACAGAATTGTGACTCCAAGGATCTTATACCTTCTTTGATTTTATTTAATTCCAGTTACACTACTTAGCATATTTCAGTAACTTTCTGCCTTCGCTTTGAAAAAAGAATGGATTTCTCAGGAACATAAGTTAAATCCTGCTGGATCAAATCAAATCTGGAGTCCCCTACTCTAGTATTCTGCTGCCAAATGGCCAACAGATGCCTTTTGGAAGATCACAACCAGTGAAGCAGAACAAAATTGTTAGCATTCAGCTCCGTACATTTACCAGTATCTGGTATTCAGAGGCAAACTGAGAGGCTCCTTAATGTAGTTCCTTTGGCACTTCTACAGTTTTATTTCTGTGTATTCCATTATGAATCTCAAGCTTTGCTAGTTCATCTTTAACCCTTTTTCTCTATTTTTACTTCAACTAACTTTTCC
This sequence comes from Candoia aspera, assembly GCF_035149785.1. Lineage (NCBI taxonomy): Eukaryota > Metazoa > Chordata > Lepidosauria > Squamata > Candoiidae > Candoia > Candoia aspera. The sequence continues at coordinate 144,198,758 of NC_086155.1, forward strand.
GATCTCCACTGTAAACACTGATCAGTCTTCCAGTACTGCCAAGACTCATCTGAAGTCACAGGGACCTATCTTAAGTGGATCTCTACTTAGACAGGTAGATTTTTTAACTTTTCCTTTCATTCTTAATTTGGGGGTAGATCATGACAAACTATAGCAAGTTATGTCTGGATGTGCATCTGTCTTATCAAAGGCTAGAGAAATACAGGGTGTCATAAATATCTACATGCATCTAATTTTTATGTTATAAATTGTGTATGCAAGAATTGTTTTGTTTGTTGCATGGTTTAATACAGATTGAACCATGGTTTATTTTTCATTTAGTCACTTCACTTTTTGTAGTTGATTTTTATCACACTTTTATGCTTGGTCAACTCAAAGCAACATACCTACTTAATGCTCCCATCTCCTGTTTTGGCAACAACAAGCCTGCAAGGTGGTATAGGCTGAGAGAGGGGCTAGACCAAAGTCACCCAGGCTAAGGGATAACTAGAACTCACAGTCTCCTGGTTTCTAGCCCAACTCCTTAGCCATTACACCAAACTGTCTCTTTCTCTTTTATTTTCTTCTATGTTGCACTTTCATCTTATAAATCTGATTGTTTCATTTACTGCAATTTTAATACATTTTTCAATTTTAGTGTAACTTGAATCTAACACTAGTTTTTTCTGTTTTTCATTGGAGAATGCAGTCTATTTTGGCACTGAAATTCTTGGATTGAACTTCCCTTTTCAATCTTCCCAGAACACTAAAATTAAAAAGTTCAGTTCCATTATTTTTAACAGATTTTCTATGCTGGGTTCTACAGTCCAAAACAACACAACAAAACATTGAAATCTGAATCACATATAGGTTAGTGCTTAGAGTTTTGTACACAATCATTTATTATTATATGCTATTATTTTAATTTGTTTACTTTGCATTTTATATTTCATTGGTCTAAAAATTATCTTGTAAATTGCTTTGAGGACATATAAGAGGACAAATTTACTATTTTATAAAAACAACAATAATAATTTTAATAAACTGATTAACATAACACATAACATTATATAGTTTGTTACAAATACAGTGCAAATGAATTAAAAATTTACAGAGCAAGCCTATAGATCAGTGTTTCTCAACCTTAGCAAATTTAAGATGTGTGGACTTCAACTTCCAGAATTCCCCAGCCAACAAGGCTGGCTGGGGAATTTTGGAAGTTGAAGTCCACACATCTTAAAGTTGGCGAAGTTGAGAAACACTGCTGTAGTTGTTCAGTCAGAAGCAGTCCCATCAAGTTCACATGATATTTGTAGAGACTTGCCCTGTGGCACACTTCCTTGGGATTATTGACTTCTCTATTGATCAAACAAATGAAACTAGGAGTAACAGGTTTTTCTGATGGTTACTTTACTGAAACTTCTATAATAAATTCCAGTTAGTTTGCAAGGGCTACAACATATGGAGGCAGCCCAAAATAATCAAGCAATAATACTAGATCACAGACACACTTAATAGAGTAATAGTAACAGTGCAACACACTACTAGTTTTATTTTGTTTTACTTTATGCTAAAATTCTGATTTTGCTGACTGCACATTCTTTCTGTTCAGCTGTATATGAACCTGGGAAAAACATTCCAAATACCTATGTGCTCTTCTAGTACAGAGAATTTTGTACACAATTTTCCCATTATGCATAGTATTTGCATGCAGTTTTTCCACAGTAAACTGCAAACATTCTTGTGTATTTCCCCTATAATGCCAATTGTTTGCAGCTTCCCTAACAGCTAGAAAATATTAACTATAGTAATTTGTGTATGTGTGTTTTAATTTGAAAAATATTTCTCCACTTGGCAGATCAAGATATTCTGGTATATCATCAAGGTAGGAGAAGTAGTCTTACTGCCAATAAGTAAGGACAATTCCTGTCCCTTAAGTATATCTGCTTTTTCCTCCTTTCCAAATCTCATGTGAAGAACTTCAGAATACTAATTGCTGTGTGGTGTTTACGGGAGAGAAGGGACAATGAGAGCATAGGAGGTGAAAGCAGAGTTTACACCGGGGAATGCATATTATTTGCTATAAACAAAACTATATCATACATCCTAAAATTCAGCTCTGGGCCAACATGCTGTTAATTTGTTTTGATGTTAAGAACCATCCAGCCATATTTAAGCACTTAACTCTAAGCCCACTGATTTTGCTAGGTGAGATTTGGGTGCTCCCACACTTCCCTTGTGCCACTCACTAAACTCACTTTACTTTGCTTCTTCACAAATTCACGAACAGTACACAATGGCAAAGGAAAAGGAAAAAGAAATAAACATCATGCCACAAATTTCCAGGAAATGGTTATTTATTGCCTACTTCACCAAGCAATTGAAAGTCATAGTATTAGATGGACAATCCCTAAATCTGATTTATACCTAATACATTTCTTTGGAACCTTGTTTTAAGGAAGAGTGATACCTTCTTGGTGTCAGCCACTTTTCTTAGTCTACAGTGATGTCTACTTTTTGGTGGACAGATGAATTTGGATTCTTTGCTATTTTATTCTTGCCTCCATGAGCAAACAACTAACACGTGTTGCAAAGAGATTCCTGATGTAATGAAAGGAGGGCTTTTTACTGAGCTGCCTTTATTTGATAGCTGTTTTTCCCCTTTCCCCTTCACTCCACTTTCAAGGGTGTGTCAGTTCTGAGTTCTGTGCTAGATTTTTACACCTTATCACTCAAACTGAAGAGCACCAACTGGAGTATCTTAGGAATTTATTAGAGATCATTGGTGTAATCTATGATTCAGCCCCTTTAAAGCTGCCATCCCCTAACCTTGTGCCATCCAGGTGTATTGGTCTACTGCTCTAACATGGAGAACACTAGAGAAGAAGACAATTCTACAGCCCTTAAAACGAGACACCTTATGCTTACAATAGCCACACTTTTGCATTCTAAACTGGTTTATTTGATTTTCTAGAATTAATATTGGAAGCAAAAGAGAATGAGGCATCAGGGACAGAGACAATTAATAGCAATGAAACATTAGATTTTCAGAGCCAGCATTTGGAATATTAAAATTAAATGCCTTGACAATAAAACAGCTATTGGGACAATGTGGCATAGCTCGGGTGCTGTGATTACTGAGTAGGCTTGGCCAGGAGTAAGCAACATTTTCAGGTCAGTGAGCACCTTCTGAATGTTGAGAGCAAGTCACAAGCACTCCTACAAGCCTGCTACAGAATACCCATTTGTCAGGAAACAAATTGGTGACATTGTTGCCCACCATCCCCTCTAACCTTGAAGATGTCCCCATCACATCAATTTAATATTTTTGGTAATGCGGGGTAGGGTGGAGAAGGCAGGCACACTTTCAAACAAAGCACTGGCCTGCAACCCACCCACCATTTTTATTTTCTAAGAATGTCTAAGGGCCCAGAGACATTACTATAAATAAAAACAACATTGGCAGCTGGTATCCTTTCTTTGGTGGCACTTTTTATTTTGGTGCCTTTGAGTCAATCTTGACTCCTGTGGACACCAGTTTCCTAAAGATGCCCTCATGAACTCATATCATGACGACTGCATCCATACTATTTTCTTGGTCATTCTGCTGAAGTGCCCTGACAGCCCTGGAATTCTGCCCATCCAAGTACTAAGCAGAACTAACCCTGCTTCATTTCTCAGATCAGCCAAAATCTCAGTTCTGCTACCTCATGAGGCTTCCTTTAAAAGGCTCTTAAAAAGTTAATGAGGGAGAAGCTTTACAAGGTGAAGCTGTCTTGGACACCATGTTGATATCCCTATTTATGGTCCATCCCTTGTTATTCCAGTCATTGTGGAGCCTCTCTTCAAGTGGCTGTAAATTGAGCATTGAGGAGTTTTTGTAGTAATATGATATTATTATGTTAGCAACACTTTTAACGGTGTGTCTATATAGAGCAAAGAACTTTTGTTTTCCACATCTGACAACAGTATTTCTAAATGACTTTTTTCTAACTTTTCAGTTTAAAAATATAAAGCAGGAAAGAGTTCTCTGAGCTAGAAAATACTAGATTTTAAGGACACATTGGGTTAACATAGCCTAAAACTAAACAGCTGCTAGAGTGTCCTAATAATTCCTAGCACCCATAATTTCTACCCAAAGCAGAGGAATATGGAAAGTGACAGCAGACATTCTTCACCAAATCAGGCACAAGCTCCTATCTGAAAATGCAAGTTAATGGGATGCTAAATTCTAGCCATCATAAATTTCAGAAGGCTTAACCATAACGGCAAATAAATTAAAGGTCATTCACAAATGTTTTCTTTCTGCTTGAGAGATGTCAGTTTAAGTTAGGATTTTGCTTGAACATTCTCATAAGATGAAAGTACAGTGGGCCCTTTCTTCCTCCCTGTTGATGACTTTCTGGAGAACGTTGTGGTGCTGAGCCACTATGATACATGGCACATCATGGATATAACTCCTCACTCAAGCTTTACATGCTTAGATATGGAAGATGTCACTGTAATGAAGTTGAATCTCACTGACATTAAGGCTCATATTTATTTTACAAAGCTAGGATTCCATATTAAATGACAATGCTGTGTGTCCAGAATTTTTTTAAAATGTGTATTTATAAATATTTCAACTCTCTCTACTTGTATTGTGTCACATTTCTTTCTTCCTGTTTATTTCACCTACATTATAGCTCTAAGTAAATAAATGACAGGGTTTGGTCCATCAGCAGCAGCCAGATCATCCTGCATGAGCTCTAAGAAAATGGGAGAACTTGTTACCTGTCTGGTTCTCTTCACATTCTCTGTCAGCTTTACTGCATCTGGGCTGCATGTCACAGTCATCTGAACAAGCTGAATGTAACAGTGAAAACATCAGCTTGGGAGTCAAATCAATCAAAATGGCCAACTGTAGCCACAAGGAGGGCTTGTGCTCAAGAAACAGATGCTGAAGGAGGCTTGTCTTCCCTTGCCATCCAGCCTGCTGCTGCCATTGCTGGGACTGACAACTCAAGCTTATTACCTTCTCATTTGAATTCTTTCCTTGCTTTGTTGGGGTTTATCTCTTGGTGGCAAAATGGGAAAGGGAAAATTAAACAGCTGTTAAATCTGGGAATGAAGATGGCTGTGACTAAGCTTGTTCTGAGGCCAGGTCCTGTCATTTTATGTTAAGCTTCTGAATTCTAGTGCAGGAGAAGTTGAAAAAGTGCGTGAAATTGCAGAAATCATTATGTTGAGTAACTCAAAACTTTGCCAGTGGACTGGAGGACTAACATAAATCTGGTCAACCAAAACCATCATGAGTTCCAGTGAGGTGGCATGGAAAAGGGATTTTGATAATTTGTTGCTCAGTCCAGATCACTCATGTTGGCTCATATCTAGTCTAGTCTAGTGGGCAACATCCGACTCATTGCTCCTGAGGTCTCTGAAGTTAACTTTCAGCCGATCTACACTTACAGATCAACTATATTTACTCATGTAGAACATTTGTTTTCTAAATAACCACAAAACTGTGCTAGGAGGGTTATGAAATTAATTATTAATACATAAATACATAATACAGATTGTATATTGTTATCACTTAGGCAGAAACATTTTTAAATGCCTCTCAATTTTTTTTAGGGACAGTTGCTTGCACTTAGTGTACAGCACTAATGCAAAATATTTCCTTTGCTATTCCATTCTTCTCTCTTTTAGGGAATTTTTATCTGTTTGCTTTAATACAGTGTTTCTCAATCCTGGCAGCTTGAAGTTCTGTGGACTTCAGCTCCCAGAATTCCCCAGCCAGCATTCTGGGGAAATTTGGGAGTTGAAATCCACACATCTTCAAGCTGCCAAGGTTAAGAAACACCACTTTTATATACAAAATCAACATTCCTCATCCAAGGCCTGTAGTGGTACAGCCCAGTTTACTCAATTAAATGGGGGAAAGGGGTGGGAGAAGTGATCATTTTAGTAGAAGAAAGGTGGAACACATGCAGTCAGGTATTTTGTGGTGGAAAGAGTTGGGCTTCAATGGGATGCTGTGGCAGCTGAAACACTAGGGAAAGAGAAGGCTTAGGAACTGGATAATAGATGAAGCAACAGTTCTCACCAATTAATGGTCCACTAACAAGCTCAATATCTTTCAAATTGTCAGGTTGCCTTCTATATGATTTTAAATATCCGGTAGATGTGCAGAAAATAAATTGGCTTACCTGCCAAACAGAGATCGTGCAAGAACCTATGTGGAAGTACCCTACATATTACTATGTGAAAGAACGTAGATGTTGTAAACCTCCATGGTTTGGTTTTTAAATTGATTTTCCTATCCAAGTGATAGATATGATCTCTAATATTAATGTTGGTGTATACCTGAGTAGTGATCACTTCCCATTAAAACTGTGTTGAGCTTTAAAAGGAAGGATTACAAACACAAAAATGTTAGTGCCCAGAGTTCCCCCAAAACTTCCAACTATATTCATGTAAAATGGGCAGAGGAGATGGAGAGAATAAAGCAGCTTGTATATAAATCTGTCAATGTACATAGTTTTATATTTTCTGAATTAATGAAGTGTCTCCAGAAAGGATCTGTAATTTGTACCATAGTCTAAGCACTATCTTCAACAAGGCACTAACTGGTAAAACTAAACATGGAACAAGTAAAAAAAGATCTTTTACATTGTTACATTGATACATTGATTCCACTGAGACTTGATTAGGCCAAAGCATCTTTCAGGCAACGTGTCAGAGGTATTGCCCTGCACAACAATCTCAGGCAGGTGCCACCTTATATAATTCCAATGGACTCAGGAAAAAGTGTTGCTCCTGCTCATTACCTCTACAATATCCCCTAAAAATACTAGAAGAGCTTTTACACTTGTTGGCTGCAATGCCCACCCCTCCGCCCTTTTGGAAGGAGGGTTCTGTAACATACCTAAAGGACCAGGATTCTTCCCTTGTGATGAGCGGGAAATTGAAACTTTGGGTCATGTGTTGCTGTGCTGCCTTTTTTATAGAGATCCCTAAGACACTTAGGTTTTTCCATTCATAACACAATACCCAGGTTGATTACCTTAGCCTCTTGCTAGCTGACCAGGAGGGAGGACTTCAGATGGTGTAGTTTAGTTCTGTATCTGAGCTATGATGGAACACAAATGACTCCTCCATGGAGGTGATGCTATGCCCTGTCTAGGTTAGTATAACTCAATGTATCTCAATCTTTTCTCTTGTTGTTTAGAATGAATGAATGAATGAATGAATGAATGAATGAATACACACACAAATACACACATGCCATTCCAATTATGCTACGTTTTATCTTGTTATCTCACTTCTAATTGGTTGGATTATGACAATCATATCCTAGTAGGTCTACAGAAAATGTTAAGCTGACCACAAGTCAGGATAGTTTTAAATTGTTACAGTGTCTTACAGATCCTAGTATTTCTTATGTATTTATCTATAGTAATCTGGCTTAACTACTTATAGCCTTAAGAATACAGATTGCAATTTTATAGATTTCTCCCTGGTATTATATTTTATATTTTGTAATTTTATGCTAGTAATCGTCTGTTTTATCTTACTCTTGTGATATTTTACTGGTCTTACTTCTATTTTGGGAATGGTTGTAAAGTTATTTGTTTTATCTGGCCTACGACCGTAATAAAAGACATCAATTAATTTTAGATATTCAATTATTTCATCTCCAATTATTTCATTCTGAGAACGTTCCTGCTGTATATTCCAGATAGAGGCTTTAGGAACATATATGATTTAGGATTACAGGCCTTAAATACTACAGAATTGTGACAAGAAATCTAATAACCCAAGAATAATTTTTTAACTTTTTATATTCGTCTAACAAATTGCCTTGGAGGTCTGAGAAAGTTAATGGCAATGCCCACAGTTATGCAAATGATAAAGTGCTTCTTTCACCCTCCTGAAATGGCATTTATGAGACTATTTTTCAGCTTTGTTCCAAGAGAGCAATGTGCAATACACTAAATAAATAATGTCAGGAAAAAGTGTCAGGAATAATGCCAAAACAATAGTGATTTTGTAGCAGTTGTAGAAAGCTCTTTGAAGGATAACAAAAACTATAGGCTGAACAAAGGCAGACTGTTTGGTTTGCTCCACGTAGAATATTTAAGCACTGGGCTGTTTGAACAGCCTGTGGGAACTAAAGCAATTTCCCTGAGATGGCCACATGGAAAAATCCCTGCCTGGTTTACAAAATGGCTGCATTTGTATACATGGATTCTTCAAGTATTCATCAGAACATCTGCAACGTACAAGGAGTCCAAGGCAAATACTTAGGATTTTCTGTGCAGAAAATAGAAACCTATTATACTAATACTGTGCAAACTCACCCTTTGAATTTGTAAGCCATGGATAATGACTTAGTATCTATGTTAACCCAGCCATTATAGCATATCCAACAAACCCTGACAAAAACAAATCATATCTTAGCACAGTGTAACAGACTAGAAGACAAAACTATAGGAGTTCACTTGTTATCACCCATAGTCCCCAGCAAAGGCCATATCACTGATCTGACAATGCATCCTGAACAATGGCAGTTCCTCTGCAGAGTCCTTAGATGATAGGTCCACACTCACTTGCAGAGATGCACCCAACCTAAAACAACTACTAACAGGCAACAACTAGCCATACCACAGTGATGCATTCAAACATGTGAATGCATGTCTTTTCTTGCCTTCTGAAGTGCCATATCCTTGATAGACAGTACTATTGTTCATCATGCTAGTAAAAATAATGCTTGTATCATCCATTAATGATAAGTCTCCTAGAAGCAAAAAACAAAGCAGAAAATTAACATCAAACCCTTGAGTTTGCCTGGAATCTTAGCAAGGGCTATTGTATTCCTTTGGCTAAAGAAAAATATACCCCTGCCTCTGTTCATACAATCATAGAGTTAGAAGGGACTATAAAGTTCAACCTACTTGTCCAGAGCAGGAATCCTCATATCATCCCAGAAAAATGCTTGTCTAGCTTTTTCTTGAAAACCTACAATGATGGCTCACCCACAGTTCCAGTGATGCTCATTCTTCTAAATGACTGAGATATATGTAGCAGTGAAAGGGAGAGAACCATTTAGCCCAGTGTTCTCACATCTTAAAGTTGCCAAGGTTGAGAAACACTGATCTAGCCATTCAGTGGACTCAACCCTGCTGATCAATGAGCTGTCTAAATAGCATTAAGATGTGTGGTATTGCCATGGGTATGCTTGGGCAAATAAAAAAAGTCTTCACCTGGCATCAAAGTGATCACAGCTACAACACTTCCCTCACCTATTTATCAGGGGCACCTGGAAAACAGATTTTGTACATAAGTACACAGTATATCCACCTTTAAGGTCATGTGTTTGCATTCTAAAGGGCAATATCAGCACTTTGAACTGTGTCCTATGGTTCCCCTTCCCCATTTTAACGTTTTAAATTATGTTGGGACTGATCTTTGCCTCTCACCGCATTCTGTACATGAAGTGAGGATCCTAATTAGTGCAAACCAAGACTGCAAGCTTCAAAACACTTAAACATATAGTTTGCATATTACACAAAATTTACATATACTATCCATGTGGCATTGGTTCAAATTGCTCTCCAAACTGCTAACAATTTTAATCACAATATGCTAAGAAGCCTTATGCTGAAGGTTAATGCACTGTATCATAGCTTTCCTTTTCAAAAACAAATGCAGGAGTGTCATGAAAAATCCTGAGACCAATAATTATAGCATTAGCCTCAACATGTTCCCCCACCCACTTTCCACTACTATATTTCTATACCCAGAATTTTGAAATCAATAAACTTTTCCCCCTATCTTAAGTTTTGGTGTGCAATGTCACCTACTCTTTCCCACACCTTATTTCTGTACTGAACATGCCAAATCCTATCAAGCAGTTTTTCACTAACTGCTTGTCCCAGTTTTCTTCTAATCTGAGCCATTAAGTCACCTGATCTATGTCTGACTGCCTCTCAGGTGTGTTTGTTCACCTGGCTAATCCACATAGACAAGGTCATCTGTTATACCTGGAGCTAGGTGTAAATATAGCTTGACATATAGTCATATATTTTATTCTGACAGGTAACAGAGGCATATAAATAAGGTTTAGCAGAAATAGTGACAGTGATTACAATAATAATAATAATAATAGCAACAACAATTACAGTTACAATAATAATGTGTTACAATAAATTTATACCTGGTTTTGCCTATAAGAAAGTGCACCAAAAGCATCACTAGCTTGTCTTTAAAGAGTTTTCAGGCTCACTTTGTCAATTCATATAAATAGGTTGCAACATTAATCACAACATCCTTGTTACACTGAGGCTGTAAAGATAAGCATCCCCTATGCAAAACCAGAAGTGTAAGGTCATCTTTTCCATTGGAAGTCATGAAAAATGCACATGACTTGCAAATGATAGTTTTAATGAGAAACAGTAAACTTAACCGCTGGTGTTGTTTGTCTCCTAATTGCAGTGCAAAGCCTGAAAGCTTAATGCAATATTTATAGGTGGGATAAAGTCTCCCATTTCTCCCATGCACTTCCTGAAACTCACAGCTCTTGATGTGAAAATATGCAACAGTTCGTAGGCTTCTGCATTCAGGAGTAAAAATGGGATGGGGGAGGGTGTGCATATGTTCCTCTCCCCATTACACCTATGTCCCCATATTCTTTATTTTTGACCTTCAAATGTTAAGCTAGAAGGTCTGAATATTTATTGGTGATGGAGCAGTCCAATTGATTATTTTAAGTGTTCCATTGATGAATTACACCAATACTTCCAAATTCCTGTTGGCAATATCCTGGAAGATGGAAGTGATGTCAGAGAGACTTTTTCATAAAAGCTATTTAATTAGGTTCAACTCTCAAGACAAATACATTTTTTTAACTTTGATGTCATGGATTTAAATCATAGGAAGGCAGATTCCAATTGAATGGTAGAAAAAGCTTTCTATCAGTAAGATCAGCTCTGTAGGGAAAGCACCCAGTTACCCAGAAAGGTGGTAGGCTTCCCTTCACTGGACGTGTTCAAGTAGAAGCTAGACAGCCACCTATCTGGAATGACTTAGTTGCATCCAAGCCTTAAATGGCACCTTCCACTCTGTAATTCAACCTGTTAGGAGTCCAGAATTTTATTCTCCCAAAGAATGATTTAACAATACCAGGAAGAAAACAGCACAAGGAGAAATATGTAAACATCTGCCTTCTAGTTCTGATGTTTGATCAAAAGCAGAACTCCATGCAACTGCTTTAAAGCTTAATTTGAACAAATAACCCACAACACATTTTTTTTAGCTCTGATATCACTGCTATTGTAGAAATGGTAATTACAAAGAATGCATTCTTTAATACTTTTTGAATGTAAAACCATGAAAAATATGCTGCCTGATTGTTAGGCAGAGTATGTCTTTCTTTTTGAACCAAATAAGAATTGTTTTGCCTACATGTTTTATATATCTCTGTAGCAAGACTATGCAATTATAGATTTGGGTGCAGTCAATCTTTAATTCTGAGGCTGTCAACGTGGAAAAAGATAAGCTGAGTTCTTTAGGTTTCCTGAATTAAAGGGGCTGAAATATGGTACCTTGAAGAAAAGTCTTGCAATCTATCCATGGAGTATCCCTGCTGTTTGTTCTCCATAGTGTCATGATTAGGTAAAGGTAAAGGTTTCCCTTGACGTAAAGTCCAGTCGTGTCCGACTCTAGGGGGCGGTGCTCATCTCCGTTTCAAAGCCTTGGAGCCGGCGTTGTCCATAGGACACTTCCGGGTCATGTGGCCAGTATGACTCACGGAACGCCGTTACCTTCCCGCCGAAGCGGTACCAATTAATCTACTCACATTTGCATGTTTTCGAACTGCTTGGTGTGCAGAAGCTGGGACGAGCAACGGGAGCTCACCCCGCCGCGCGGTTTCGAACCGCCGACCTTCCGATCGACAGCTCAGCGGTTTAACCCGCAGCGCCACCTATCTAAATTGCCTATTTAAAATTATCTTATACTAAGGACAAACCAAATTCCTACAAAGTTGAGTCAGCATGAAAGCATAAAGTAGGCAACTAAAATCCATACTCTTCCAGCATGAAAGTGGGAACCTTTGAACTTGCTCAAGGTCAAGACCAGTTAAATGCAAAGGTGTTGTTGTATTTATTTTGCAGATCTGTCTCAAACTCCCTTTTAAGTTGTCTTTCAAAATGAGCTTCTACTGGCAGTTGAGTCTACGGTCTATCTCCCAGGAGCTTTGGTACTCCAGCTGCACTTGTCTAAATTGGTAACAGAAGTTCCACCCATTTTGGGTATGCATTATGATGTCACACACATATACAAAAGGGACAAGGCTTGCGCAGTGCTGCTCTCATCCTTTTGACAAAAGCAACAGATCTTGCAGATGACTCTGATTACCACAATGGTGAATCGGGTTCTTGGAAGGCAGCTAAGGGTTATAGATGTTAATTAGTAAACAAATCTGAAATCTTTCAATTCATGAAGAACTTTGGAAATAGTAAGCTTAGATTGTTGTGGAAAAGGTGATTAGGTACAAGAATGTATGTGTCCTGGACTCTAAAACTTGACTGAATGAAATTTGTTAGCTCTGTGCCAAAGGAGAAGCAAGACCTTACAACATGATTCTGTATGACCTAGGTTTAACTCACTGTTTAAAAATTGGAACATAAAACTGAAATTTAAGAAAGCTATATAATTTTAATGACGTAACATGTAGTGTGCTTTTTTCTTCTTTAAATGTTTTTTTCTATTTATATTTAAAAATAGATCTAATTTAGGTGTGGGTTTTTTCTCTTTTCTTTGGAGTTTTTAGTTTTGCTAAGTTGTTTTTTTTTAAGGTTTTGTTTTTATTTTCTAGGGCTTTTTTGCTTTTTTCTTTGTTTTTTCTTTTTCTTTTTTAGTATATAGATAAATATAGTTTTATTTCTCACTATATAACTCTTTTTATATAAATGGTTAGAGATCCTTTTTAAAGTATGCAAGTTTTATACAACAATTCCATCCTTATATCTTTATACTGCTATTTGGTTTCCATACTAATAATTAAGAATGAGCTAAAATGTTTTTGAAGTTTAATAAAATGTGGTTTTTTTAAATCACCCTGGCTATAAATCATTGTAAGGCATTGTAAGAAGCAAAAAGGCATCTGTTCTGCCTTTCCCAAATGTGCTGGTCACTATGGGCAGGGAAGGACAAACCATGGCTAGTAGGAAGGAAATTGGAATCAGTTTGGGAAAACAATTCATCAATTGAAATAGTTTTTTTTGGGGGGGGGGTCCTCTCTTTCTCAGTATCCCAGGCATTACAATAATTCTAGGTAGCCAAAGTTCATTGTTATTTTATTAAATGTTAAGATTCCAAAACAGAGAATATCTTGGACAAAACAGCTCTTAGAATGGTCACAAATCCCTCTATCTCAGTGTTTCTCAACCTTGGCAACTTTAAGATGTATGGCCTTCAACTCCAAGAATTCCCTAGCCAGCATGCTGAGAGTTGAAATCCACACATTTTAAAGTTGCCAAGGTTGAGAAATGCTGCTAGGCCATCTAGTAGCACTTGATTAAAGTCCACAGTTGTGACATAACCTCAGCGAAAACCAGCTTCACAGTAGATTCACAAGTTTCCAGCTTCCCAGACTACACAAAGTCCATCCAAAGAATAATAGCATGTAAAACTCCAGCTTTCTGAAAGGAAAAAGCCAAAGAGAGAGAACCAATCTTCTGTAGCTGAGAAAGAATTCAAGATACTAGGAACTGCTTTCCCAGAAATTAATTTCAGCCCACTCAGAAAATGTGTTTGCTTTTATATATTCTTTTCTCCTATGATTTTTGAAATGTTTACCATATGGGATAGCAACCCTTTTTACAAGATAATTCATGTAGATTTTGGGCTCTAGACTTTTAAAAATTGTTGCATAATTCCATGTGAGCAGGGGATGTTTAACTTGGCTCAAATTCAGCATAGAATGATCATATTTATATTCTGTAACTGATAACTATCATCTCTCTCTCTCTCTCCCCTCTCTTAATGCCTCTTGTTTCTTTGTCCTAAGAGATGTACAGTACTATTCAGTAAAAAGCATTGAGTTTTCCCAAGACATAACCCTCTAAGCCAGAGGCAACTATGTAAAGTCCCATGTAATTCTCCAAAGAACAGGCAATATTCTTCTTCATCTGGGTGATACTTCAAAATGTTCTTATCCGTTAAAATGGAATCTAAGAAGCTGTGTGTGATCCAGAGATTGTTTGTTTGCTGATCTGTTCCATGCATAAAAATAGGGCTGCTAAATTCATTGAGAAATCATGCAAAAAAAAAAAGTCATAAAAGAAATGTGACAGAGAATGAAAACAACAGAATCCCATTTAATAACAGACTTCCATATGCAATAAACCTGCATGCAGATGAAATAAAATAAAGGCATTTGAGAAGGATAATATTGAAAACAATAAGAGTAATTAAGAAGAAGAGAAGAAGGCAAGGAATTATCATAGTGAGTGGCCCAGTAGGTGACTGAATTATTTCCTAGAAACTGACTTCCAATCAGGATCCTCAGGTGCTTGCATGATTTGTGAATGGGAGCAAACTTTTTAGAAACACTCAAGAGCATGGGGTGAATACAGGAAGGATGTGTGGTTCATGCCTGTTGCATCTTTTCCTTTCACATCTTTCCTGTAGACTAATTGATTTTATCGTAATGGTCAAGTATTAGGAACATTGCAAGGAAATGTGCTACACTGCCATCCATTCCATTTGCAAATCATTCCCAATGCATTTAATCACAGCCCATGATTCTCCTACTTTGCCCTATCATCCATGTATCCTCAACTCATTTAGCATAGTGTTGAACTCAGCAGGAACCCCTTTAGCCAATCATTGGTCAGTCACAGCTGGCCAATAGCAAAACTCTGAAAACAGCCAATTACTCACTCTGTTCCTAGATAACAAGTCAGTGAATTTCCTTAAAATCCCAAAGTGCTTCCTGAGCTCTGTGAAATTTAAAGGAAACAAACAAACATGGCAATATCCTAATAAGGGATAATCCTGTGTAGTATCTTGTCGCAACAAATCCTAACGCTGTAGCAGACCTTGAAGCTGGGAAGAAGGGAGCATGGCTGGAAGTACTCTGTCCAATGAGACAGCATAGGATGACTTCATTGGAATGAGAGTTTCATCCATAGCTGATATGAGGAAGAAAACAAAACTGGTTTTGAAGGGTGATGAAGAAGCAGAGTTTCAGGACTTTGAAGCATATTACCACTGTTTTGCTGTGAACATCAGGCATTAGGTGAGGGTTATGTTCAGCAGCAGCAGGATGGTAAAATTGTGTGAAAGGGCTCATTGTGCCTAACTTGGGCTGATTGAACTTGGTCGGTAGTTGGATGGGAGAACATCAGGAAATCTCAGGACTGTATTTCTCAGGAGAAGGAAAGGGAAGGGAGGAAGGAAGGAAGGAATACTAGAAAAAGGCAGGCAAACTACTTCTGTACTATTGCCAAGAAAACTACATAGACATGTCCATGAAGCTACCAGGAACCAAGCTTGGTTTGAAGGAGATTTACCTTTAGGGTTCATTGTAAAATGTGAATTGATCCCAAAGTCCAAGATTTAATGTAAGGCAACAATGTTTGCTAGAGTGCATGGATAAAGAGCTCAGCCTTGGCAGGAAGGCCCCTCATAAATAAAATCCTGGTGATAAAATGGACAACTGGGAGAACATGTAGGTGCATTGTTACATGCCCAATTCCTGACTGAACATCTGTTGGATTTCCACACAGCTATTGGCAAATGGAAAAGGCCACTGCAATCCATCTAAGCTGATGGAAGAGCAGCCATTTCCACTTCTGGTCCAAGTTGCAATTGGCATCCTGTTCCATGTGTGTGGAGAAGGAAGAAAATGGCAGAGAGGACTAAGGCTGTCTAAAAGGTCAAGAGCTATAGAGCATAGCAGAATGCCAGCACTTCACATGCTTTTTGTTCCTTTTATGAGTGATAGCTGTCAGCTTCAGAAATTGCTTCCTTTCTTTTAGACAAACAGCAATACTTAGGTTTTGATATTTGGAAATTAAAAAGCCAGTGAGAATCAGAATATATTGAGAAACAGACCACAGATTTGAATCTAGCACTTTGCAGTCCTCCTCTTAAAATGCTACATTTCGTTGGTACTCCAACAGTGCTTAGAAGCAGCAAAGTGGCATATTGTTCCTTTTGCTGAGAAAACCCCAAGACATGGAGAAAAGAAGATATGCTATGAGTTCTCATGATGTCAAGGAAATAAAATGAAATCTAGATAAATATCATCAGCAGTTATTTCTGATTTTGCACAAGGGTCAATTTTTTTGTAAGGGTCAAGCATGGACTTTTATTAGTGAATTTTTGAAAACATGTAACTTTGCCAGCCACTATATCTGAGCAAGCCACAATCCAGAGATAAGTAATGCATTGTCTCGTCTGGACACTAATGTTTAAAATACTGAATTTAAAGAAGATGACCAGAACAACAAAAACAACAAAATGTTAAAGCAACCCACATCTCCTAGTTCCAGGTCCCTTTGACTTTTTTCAGTTACCTTATTTCCTCCATGTCCTACACACACAGAGAGAGAGAGAGAGAGAGAGAGAAGTGAAGATGAAGAAGATGAAGAAACTACTGTTTATCTCATAACTTAGTACTTTATAGCTTGGTCATTTGCCTATTGGGCTGAGTCCTGGCAATTCTCATCATTTAGGAAAATAAATACCAAAACTGATAGTGGAATACCATTCTCAGAGATTATCTCCAGTCCTCTGGTGTCCAGGTTCTGTTCCTAAGTTTTGATCTCAAGTTGGCTCCATAGAAGAAACTGAGAGGAGAAAAAGCTTCTGATCCTTCTGCTGTTATAACCACTTTGGTGAAGGATAAGTGAACAGAAGTTGGAGTGAGGTATCCTCCTGGCCCATGCTTTGTAATGGAGTCTGCAACACTGTGTCTAAGAGCCATAAAGGCTGAGGGTGGGAAGTCTATGCACCTCCAGATGTTTGTTGGATGCTCCCAGCATCCTTCATCATTGGCCATATTGGCTGCTAAGAGTTATAGTACAGATACATCCCAACATCTATATTCCCTTCTTTGCCCAAACTTTGCCCAAACTGCTCCAGAACTATATTTCTGAATGACTTTCCCTTGCTTATAATTTGGTAATGTTACTTGCATGCTAACAGTTTTTTTAAGTGAAAGCATTTATTACAAATGTCATTTTAACAGTCATCTAAAAAGGGTATATTCCATACTATCATAATTGTAAAATAGTACATGAAAAAAACTGAATTATGCTGTTTGGAATGTCAGGGGAAGTGGAAAAGATAGATTTCTGCAAGGATATTTTGTTTAGTTTTAATTACTCTTTTTAGGAGAAAATTTTGAGTGATTATTCAAGAAGATAGTCTGTAACTCATTGCTGGTGAGAAGAGTCTGTTAGATTGAAATACAATAATGTTGATTCATTAGCATGGTGATTCTTGGTTCTGTACTCACAATTTTTAACAACTATTTGTACTATAAAGCAGTCCACATAATCAAATGGTAAATCTTGTCCTGGACTGTACTGATTTCAACTGCCACTAAGGCTCACATGTTTTCATACGCCCTCATGTAAAAATAACTTCCTGAAGTTTAGAAAAGTTGTACGGTTCAATTGACCATTTCCCTGTGATGCTACCTTTTCATGTGCCTCAATTTTTCTTCTTGTAGTACAATATCACTGTTCCTGGTGTTACGATTTTTTAAAAATTGATTTTGCTAAATGTATACACAACCAGCTTTGAATCTATCCTTTACCCACAGTGCTGTGATTTATTATTTAAAGTGCTAGTTATGTTTAATAAAAATGTTAAGTCTGCTAAAGAACAATATTTTCCATGATCTTGAAGATGGTTTCTACAAGTTCGTTGAAGGCGAAAATGGGACCAAACCAGTCAAGTTTCCGTAAGGCCAATTTAAGACGAATTGCTTTACAAATTGTAATGCAGAATTGAACAATGTAAAACATTGCTGAGGAAATGTTGAATATTTCTGTTTGGAAATTTATAGAGCTGACTCTAGTAAAAAAAACAAAGAAATTGATCCTTGTTTCTCTTTTATGTGGATTATCTTTGCTTCATTTTCTTATTCAGTGATCCTGTGCTAAATGTTGTATTCTGTGATGCAAACCCTCTTACCATTGTAGAAATATACATTTTTAGTACTAAAATATAGCACAGTTTCTAGTTTCAATATTATTTGTAGCTGGAAAATTCTACACTATGCACAACAACCTTGAACTATGGAATATAGGAAAACAACCAAGCTATCTTCTAAGTCGTCTGAGTTCAACTGTTTTGCAGATGTTAAAAAGTACAGAAAAAGAAATACAAAGATTAATCTTGCTCAGCTACACGCCAGCAGGAAATGATTACCAAACCAGAGGTGCTGTGAAAGAGAACAGAAAGTGGTAGTAGAAGGAGCTGTCCGTGGTTCCACCTGTATATGAATTGGTAGAGCTGTTTCGTGGGCTAAAGCTGCAAGCTAAGACTTTGTTAGCATGAGAAGGACATGGGGAAGGAGGGAGCAAAAAAAACAAACAAACCCCAAGTACTCTAAATATTAACACCTCCATTCCAAAATGATATGCAGGAGGTCCTTGCTTAGCAACCACTCATTCAGTGACCATTCAAACTTATGACAGCACTGAAGAGCAGCACTTACGACAGATCCTAGAAGTTCTGGCTATCACAGCATCCCTGCAGTCATGCAGTCTGGGTGATTGTGATTATGACATTGCAGCATCCCGCAGTCACATGATTGCCATTTGCGACCTTCTTTGCTGGCTTCTTACAAGCAAAGTCAATGGGGAAGCTGGTAGGAGGTTGCAAATGGTGACCACATAATGTCCTCGCTTAATGACCCATGGTGATTCACTTAATGATGGCAACCAGAAGTGCTGGAATTTCCATCACTAAGCAGTGCAGTCATACGACATTGTGCTTTATGGCCACATCACTAAGCAATGGAAATTCCAATCCCAATTGCCGTCATTAACCGAGGACTACCTGTACATCTGAATAATTCTGTGTCTTTGTGGCAAATCTTTTTCAGGGTTCTTCCAGTTTTGTTTTCCAGGCTCCTTCAGAAGATGGTGCCAAATGTGGCATGGCTGTCAGCTCTGTTGCCAGTTTGAATGATATGTGCATCACCTGAGAAAAAGTCCACTATCCAATAGCATGAATTTGAAATGGGTGTTCAGATCTATTCTAACATTTTTTCCTGCTATCATATAGTACAACAGTCAAAGCAATATTGGAGAGTTGGCAACTGGATTGTCAAAATACCATTAAAAAAAGCTGATTGCATGGCATTCACAGTCACAATATCTTTGCAATAGTAAAAAAACCTGATTCTGTTTCCAAGTTAGGAGAAAGCAGTAAAAATGACAAACATGGCTACTTGGATAGCTGTAATTAGAAAAAAAATTAAAATATGTGTAGGGTGTTTATAATTGTTCTGAATGTGCACTATTCTGAATGTTGAAAAAAGTTACAGAAGGGTTTTACTAAACACATCAAATAGAATTAAAGCGTGATATAGTTGTTAAAATGGCAAGTTTATATTCTGAGGGTTAAACATAACAAAAGCAGAGGGATAAGTCCAGCATGATATAAATGACCTTCCATTTGTCCAAAAAGCTCTGGCAATTAATCCAGTTGATTTGTTGAGGAAGCAGTTACTTAAAACTAGCTCTTAATGAGTTTATTAATGTTGATTTAGAAGAATGTTTCCTATAGATTCTAAACACTTTTTCCTATCCTTACTTTAAAAAACTGATTTGAGTATACATTTTGGCATTATTTTAGATGTTTCAATGTGTAAAACAAACTCTGATGTAAATTTCCAGAGTTTCCGGATCAATTCTTGGGAGTGAATATACCATGAAGTTAACAATTTTCCTAACAATTCCAGGGCAGAATGGACAATTGCTTTGACACAAGGCTTCCTGAATCTCAGGTCTGGACTCATTTGTGAATTTCATCTTTGTTACTGTTTAGAATCAGAAGAAATAACCTTATACTAAACCTGCCTATCTGTCCATAGAGCCTAATTTACCTATTTGGGCCATCAGTATCTCATAAAAGACAGTGGCCTTTTTAAAATGATCTACTATATAACTGGAGATGCCAAGGGTTAAATGTGCAATTTTCTATATACAAAAAAGCATGTGTTCCACCTTAGAATGCATGGCTGCTCCTTAAATGCTCTAAGCAAGGAATCCAAAATTTGTTGTTTGGGATATGAACGGTATTTCAGTAGTCATTAAGGGCCAAATTAGATGCATATCAAGTTTTACCTTAATTAATTACAGGCTGGAGGGGAGCAAATCTTATTTGGAAAATAGCGTGCAGTGCAATCAGGAATATCCAGTGGGGTTTTTAATGTGTTCTAGTTGCATATAGATATGTTTGGATGAAGCTAGGGTGGAAAGAATTAAACCTTCCCACTATGTACTATATACCTAGTAAGATTCCTTCCTTTTAATGTTTTTAATTATTGAAGGAAAACTTTATATATAGCTGGTGTATCAATGGAAAATCAAGTTTGGATCTTTATGGTGGCAGGACTATGTGTTAAAAAGAAGACAGCAGATCTTGCTTGTAATCTGCAATTACAGGTAGTCCTCACTTACTGACCACAATCCCATCACTAAGCACTGTGGCTGCTAAGCAAAAAATCATGTGACTGTGCTGGACTTACGATGCCACTTCCACTTCCATCATTAAGCGAATCACTGTGGTCGTGAAGTGACATATCACATAACCACAACTTGCGATTTCACTTCCACATTCTCCATTAATTCTGCCTGTTGGAAGCCAGTTGTGAATATCACAAATATAAGAACATAAGCAGTGCCTGCTAGATTGGACCCTTGGCCCATCCAGTCCAGCAGTCTGTTCTCATAGTGGCCAACCAACTGCACAAAGCAGCCCACTAGTCTCCCAGCAAATGGCCTTCAAAGGCAGTCACACTGCCATCAAGGCTAATAGCCACTGATCCCCATGACTTCAGTGAAATGAGTGGGTAGCCAGCACAACATCTCATGCTAGCAAATTCCAAAATTTAATTATGTGTTGTGTAAAAAAATATTTCCTTTCGTCTGTCCTGATTTTTCCAGGGTTCAATTCCAGGAATCCATTTGCAAGACTGATGCAGTTGGTGAAAAGAATCTTTTCACTAGCTTTCATTTCCCAAAACAGACTTACCATATCAAGCAGAAGTTTTAAAAATACTTCTAATATCCCAGCTTCAACAACTTTTTTTTCCTCTGAGGGGCTCATTGATTTCCCAGTAAAAAGCTGAGAGTTCATGTGCACCCATTCATATCACATTCACATTCATACCCAGATCACATTCATCCACTTCTGTCTTTCATTCCCTTTCTTGCACAGGATCTCTTGGATGGACAGGAAGGCGATCAACATTCTCCTTTTGGTGACCTACTTGTAGACTTCTGGCTTCCTGTTTATGAGAAAGGACTGCTCTTGAACATGATTGCAGGTTGAGGAGGGCATGAAAACCTTTTTCCAAAGTTCCTGAGCTAGATTAATGGAAGGAAGAGAGAAACCAGTGTTTTTTAAGCAGGATCACAGCAAGGGATTGAGAAAGCATGCTTACCACCACTACGGACAACCATGAGGCTTCCTCCTTTCCTCAGTATGCTACATTAGCAGTAGGAAATCAGTGATTTGTTCAGCCAGCTATCCAATCAACCAATCAGCTAGTAAATTTCCTTACAAATGACTGGCCAGCAAGAAATTACATAGGTTTCCATGGGCCAACTTTCTGTGGCTAAGAGTCATACATGACCCCAACCCATGGTTTGCTTCCTTTCATGTATTATCATGAACAAATTAATCCAGTGTGTCCTGAAATGGTGTTTTAAATGACTGGATATTTTATGCAAATTATCTTAGGAACATTAAACTCTACAAATTATTTTTGTATTATCATTTCACATCTTCCAGATGTCGTTACCAATTATTCTTTTTTCTCCATAATCTACTCTTAGAAATTTAAATTGCCTTTCATGTAGACCTTGAATTATCACTTGATATTTTGCTTCCATATCTTGAGTCTTCTATTATGTGTCTAGTCTTTTCTCTTCAAAGCCTGTTACAGTATTTCAAAGCCTTCCTAGACTTTTCTTCATTCTCATTTCAAGTTTACTCAGTTCATCCTGTAAAGTCTTACCAAATGCTTATTTTATTTTTAAAGAAGTTTTCCAACTCCTAACTTCTTTCTTCTTTTTAATTATAATCAAATTAATACTTGTAAATTTCCAATACAGGGAAAAAAAACATAACTTCATGTTCTTCCCCTAGATGGAAAATACTTCATGTATCAAAATGCTACTATTTGCTTCTATTCAGGCAATGCACAATTTCTGCCCTTTGGCATTTATTCTCATGAAGTGGATTCACCGAAATGCTCTGGATTTCTCCCTCTTCTATAGAACAGTTATCCAACATGCCCCTCCCCCAAAGCATCTTATAGAAATCAATGATAGCAATGCTCTGTGTGTGTGTGCACGCATGTGTGCGCACATTCAAGTCACCGTTGACTCATGATTACTGCCTAGACTAGTCCCTGCAGGTTTCTTGGCAAGATTTCAGAGGTGGTTTGCCATTGCCTCCTTCATAGGGCTGAGAGAGAGTGACTGGTCCAAGGTCACCCAGTTGGCTTCATCCCTAAGGCAAGACTAGAACTCACAGTCCAAACTGGCTCTCAAAAAGAATACTGGTTCCCAGAAAACCAGTTGATTGTCTATCGTGATAGAAATATGATAAATTGTGCTACTTGTTATGCTATTACATTTCATTTAATATCCCTATTTTAGATGGGAGAATAGGTTTCCCATGGAAGGGACTACTTATTATTCTACATTCTCCCTAAGTTTTGCAAGGTGCTTGATAATGATGCTATAGGATCCAGCAGTGAAAGTTTGTGTAGAAAACAGTGCTTAGTGGTAATGTAGCTTTGTGAAAAAGGAAAGATTACATGAATGGAAGTTCTGCCCATCTGGCCATTTACTATGTAGGTGGTACAGCAAGCAAAAAAAGGAGTGGGACCTGCTCTACTCTTCTGCTGTATCATTGCTTCCTGGAGAAGGGATGAACTGAAGCCATATTGATAGAAATGGCATTGCACAGGATGTTTCCTTTTGGTAATGAGAGTGTCATCTCTGTGCATCTATATGCTACTAGCCCTGCTGGTTATAGATAACTACTGATATCAGAGGCAGTGTGCTGCTCAACGGCAGTTGCTTGGAAACGTGAGCAGGAAGCTGCTGCTGCACTCATGACCCGGCTGTTAGCTTCCTGCGAGTATCTGGTTGGCCACCATGGGAACAGAATGCTGGGCTAGGTAAGAGTTTAGCTGGACCAGCCGAGCTGGTCTTACATTTTATGAAACTGAAAAGGGCTTATGCTGTAGCTTGTTGGAATACAAATAACTCTGTACCAAAGCAAAAGAGCTTTTCTGCGTTTATTTAGCACCAAGCAACTTTTGTTCAAATGTTTACCTCACTATGAAAAAGCACAGGTTCCAGAAAATTGCCAGTGTGGATATAGCCATAATTGAAGATAAACCGTATGAGCCCTATTTATACAGAACAGAAAAAGAAGCATAAAGATCCTAAAATATTTGCCAATGACAAGCCCTCATGTGGTCCATAAGATATGAATCTTATAGGGCTTGTAAAAGGAAAAACAATATACTGTACGGAGTGTTTTCCTTTGAGCAACCATTGTGTTCAGCTTTTCTGTACAAATGTTATTAAGAAGACTCATGGGGAAATCTAGCAGCCTCCTGGTGCTGGGGAAAAAGCAAGGATAGCGTTTGCAGGCAGATCATAGAAAAACTTACACAAAAGCAACAGGATACCACCTACCCTGCTTCAAGTTTTGAAAGTGCATGATGTGTCCAATTGGGGAAAAAAAACATTTCTTTCCACAGTTAGGGAGAGTATAGATGTTGCTGTCTTCTTATACACAGCCCCAATAGTTGTGTTCTGATATATCTTTACCTAGTGGTAGTAGTGGTGTATTATTATTATTATTATTATTCAAACCTCAGGGTGAGGACTTAAGCATACCATAGAAAGAGAAAATCCTGTTCTTATTGGTACATTTTTTCTTGAATCAGAATGTATACACCTACACATACAAACCCTTTGAAAGCATACCTTAACAGAGAACTTCCCAAGTTAAATACACCTGAAGCCACATGCTACCATTTCCAATCTGGGCATTCTCCAGACATGTGGTCTTCAACTCCCAGAAGTCTTTATTCAGCCTGACCATTCCTGAGGATTCTGGGAGTTGAAGACACACCTCTGAAGGGCATGCTGGTTGTGGAAGGCTTCCATAGGCTTTTATTTGGTCTATAAGATCTTGCTTCCATCATTTGATGAAAGCAGCATCATGGTGACACACTGCAAGTTTTGCCCCTTTTTGGAATGAGTGTGATATTGCAATACACATAGAAAAGGGGTGGGGCTTGCATCACAACACTGTTTCATTCAGTCTGACTTTTGTTGCCTTCCCCTGGAGATGCTGCTGTTTGAAAGCCATTTTTCCAGTGAGTCTCTACTGGTTATGCTTATTCATCAAAGAGAGAAAGACATTCCACCTGCCCTCTGTTTATCGTATTGCCGTATGATTGGGTCTGGAATGAAGAAATGCCACCTGCTTCCTCTTCAGTCTACCATATTTTGTACAGCAGTTTTCCCCAACCCAGGTTCTCCATATGTGCCAAATCAGCAATGGCCAGGGTCCCCAGCTATCATGACTAATGTTGGCTGGGACTCTGAGAGGCTTTGCTGACAGGGACAACAGGAAGGACATGGAGGAATGGAAAAACAGGGGAACCAAAGAGAAGACAGAGTTTGAATTATCTGAACCTTTTGTAATATATACATACATTTTAACTGAATGTGTAAAACATAGAAATGAGTGAGTTGGTAGTGACAAGTTTATATATAAAACTATAAAGTTAATATAAGAGAAATGAGATGCATACCTAAAGAAAAAGGAAACAAGAAAACAAAACATGGAGTAAAAATAATTGGTTATCCTCCAAAAGAGATTCTTCCCCCAAAGAAGAAAAAAAATCCAATAATTAAAAAAACAAAATTTGTAGTTTACACTTTGTCACAAGCTACTAATGAAACTCCTAGTGCTTGTGGCTCATAAAAAGATAATAGAGGCACAAAGAGTAAAGAGAAAGTCTTATTCATATCCAAATAACTATGGCTGCTGTGTATAAATTACCTGAGCATTGTACATGCAAGGCTCTTTTGTTGAACAAACATATCTTCAGCATCTGCACCTTCCCACTCTCCAGCCTTCAATTAAAGGTCAAGGTGTGACATCATGAATAATGCCCCTCTTGGGCATCTCTCAGATGAGAAGCAGCCTAGAAGGTCACAGAGTGATGGAGAGAAGAGTATCGTAGAAAGCATCCGCTGTACACTCTCACAATGGGAAGGTAAACTAAAAACACCACCAACCAAATTCTACTGAAATTTACCCTGAGGTAAAAAACTGTGTTGTGAATGTTTTTAAAATTATATTTGTTTAGGGTTGGTTTTTGTTAAGTGACTGTTAGCCACCCAGAGTCATGTGTCAAGAAGGTGATCATATAAATTTAAATAATAAACCCAGAACCTGTTTGCACAGGAAAAGAAATTTTTCAGGAAACTGGAAGTGTACTAGCCAGATCCAAGTGGGGAAGCAGAGAATGATGGTGGTTTAGAGGGAGCTTCTTGTTACAGCAAACACACAACTACTGCTAGACCTTATTTTCTGAGGCTTTAGTAACCACTGAATACCCTCCCTCCCTCCCTTCCTTCCCATTATTTTTGATACCATCAACAGCAGCAGCAAAAACAAGATTCTGAAGCAAACTAAATTGCATTGCAGGAAATATATTTCCAGTCCAAGGAACTGAATTAAAGGATTCCATCAAGAGAGTAATCAATAATGCAAAATGGTTTGTTCCTTTCTACCTCAACAGAAGAATAAATTATAATTAACAACTGGCAACCCTCACCTTAAGATGTTAAAACTGCTGAAGCTTTAGCATGTTCCAAACTGTGCCTGCTTGTTAATCTCACACACAAGCTTTCTTTTTTTCTTTTCTTCTCTTCCAGACAAATTTGCTCCGTTTCCATAATAGTTGGCATTATTTATCTTAGTTGTAATTATTTTTGTAGGGTTGTGTGTTTTTAAGGGACTGTACATAAAAACACAAGAAATAATTAGGTGAGCCAAGATTTTATAGTTTAAGAATATAAAGTGTAACGTATTGCAACAGCATAGAGAGAAGGAGAAAAAATTAAAGAGCACGAATCTATAACAACTAGTTTTGAAAGAGCTCAATGTGAAACCAACCAGAAAATGATTATTCTTCTACAATAAATACACAGTACTAAAATCAAGTCTATAGCACTATGAAAAAACTATAAATAAAAGAGACACCCCAAAAGCATTGTGGGGAAGGTATTTATGTGGCTATAAAATAGCAAATTTGTTTTCTTTATATTAAGTGCAACTTTGATTGAATCTGTAGAATTAAACTCTAATGTTATTATAAGTTAGAACTGGAATTTCTGCCTGGCACCAAATCAAGCAAGAAACGAGTGTGAGTCACCAAGTCTGAAGATGTGATTTGCCTTTATATGGCTTAGTTAGGGTTACTTTAGATGCACTGGAAAATAAAAGTAATCCTTACATAAAGAAACAAAAATGCTTTCTCTTTAAATAAACACAAAGAATGAGACTCATGTGCCAATGAAGGCTGTGGCATATAAATCTTTTTACAAGCACAAACAGATTATTATGTTTAGCACATATTCTATTGAGATTAACATGCCAGATTAGGACATCCACCCCCTGACTGTGAGGTCACACTATCTTCCTTTGATTAATTGCAGCCCTTGGTTACTCAGTGCAAGGAAATGGCCTTCTCTTTCTTTTTCTGTTTAGCCTGTGGTCAGTTGTTCATGACCCAAGGGGGATTGTGAATAGACAAATCCTATGTAGGTATATTCAAAAATGGGGGGCCAAAGCAGATATTCCATGACTAGATAGTGTATGTGTACATGTCCAGTTTTCTTTTATTAACTACAGACATGTGGAATGGAGGAAGAATTACTCTCAGAAACTGTGCATTGGAGAGTGGATTATGTTATTATTCCTCCACACCACTGGAATTCTTACATGGTTAGAAAGTTAAGAGGGCAGAAATCCCATTGATTCTAATCAGACTTC
Organism: Candoia aspera; assembly: GCF_035149785.1. Classification (NCBI taxonomy): domain Eukaryota; kingdom Metazoa; phylum Chordata; class Lepidosauria; order Squamata; family Candoiidae; genus Candoia; species Candoia aspera. Next base: position 144,226,073 of record NC_086155.1, read on the forward strand.
CTTTCCCTAGCTATGTATGGAGGAGGACATGATTTAGACACTGATCACATTGGGGAATAAACACATGATTTCCCCTTTTTCACATGCAGTGATAATTTTTGATAATAACACCCTTTGATGAACTCAAAATAACCTAGTTGGGTACCAAAAATGTACAGAATGTATTTGAGACCAAGTGTTCAATGACCTGTCCTGTGCAGGTGAGGAAGCTGCAGCAGATCTTTCCCCCAAACATTGTGTACATTGAGACCACTGAAGAAACAACAAGGACAGTGGTATCTCCATTTCATCAGGAAAATTGAGGTTTATCCTTTTTCCTGGGCATTTCTGGTTAGAGATGATTATCTAGAAAACAAAGGGCTGATACAGGAATCCATCAGTAGTTTACAAGTGCAAGTGTGACTAATTCATTCTTTCTCAACAATATAATTAGCCATCAGAAATTAATTTAATTTAATTTAATTTAATTTCTATCCTGCCTTTATTATTTTTACAAATAACTCAAGGCGGTGAACATACCTAATACTCCTTGCTCCTCCTATTTTTCCCACAACAACAACCCTGTGAGGTGAGTTGGGCTGAGAGAGAGTGACTGGCTCAAGGTCACCCAGCCGGCTTTCATGCCTATAGAACCCTTGTGATATTAAGTATAATTAAACACAAAGATGATATAGATGAGCTAGCCATTTGAAACTATGACACCAACTTAGCAGTCATGTCAAATCTATTTCATGTATAGCCTGATGTTTTTCATCAGTACATGAAAGCCCATATAATTGAGAAGCAGCATAGCCAATACTATTACAAGTGGTGAAATGGCCGTCATGTATGTGCCAATCATTTTCCCAGCTGCCCTCCTCTCTGAGGCAATGAGTATGAGATCTCTGGTTGCTACTATAACATTCCAGAAGTATAGAAAATAAAAGTGGAACACAAAGAAAGACTAGGAACATTTTGACTTGGTGGTTTGAGGAAGGTAAACAGCAGTTTGTATCTTTATACATTTGCCTTCTATAAAGGCATATTTGTGCTACTACAAAAGTGTTCCTTTGTGGTTTAATGCTACATACAGTATAGCAACAGGAACAATGAGGTCCTTGAAGATTTAGTTTCATGAGTAAACATTGCTTCAAATTCCAGCTGCACTAACTTGCATGGTGGTGGTTGAATTTATTGAAAAAGCAAGGTCTTCTAGAAGTGGGGGGGGGGACAGAAGTATTTTAACAAACTAACTCATGATTTAACAGAACATTTAACCCAGAATCCAAGTAAAAATCTAATCTGAATATATCAGCTAGCAAAACACACAAACCTGATTCTTTGCACCTCTCCTGCCTATCTTCTTGACATCTAGAGCAGACAGTGAACAACTAAAGAAATAAATCCTATATTCCTTTCCTTCAGAATGATCTGGATACTCAGTTGTTGTAGGGCTCATGATGCATGGAAGCCAGCTTACATAGCTGTCTGCCCTTCATGTGTCTGTGACCTATGAATGGGAATGTGGTCAAACAAACAAACAAACAACTTCGATCTTGGATGTGGGAGTACCAGCATAGTCTGGATTCCTGTTTGTTAGAAACATGTGTGTAAGGGATTAAACTTGCAAAAGGATATCTACAAAGCAAGATGCTTTGGGCATATACATTTCACATGGTTAAGAAGTAAAAAATAAAGAAAAAAGGTACTTTAAGCCAAGATCTGCCAGTCCCTTATTCTAGATGTCTTAGGATACCTTATTGTAGCTATCTTTTAAGCTCATCAAGTGATAATTTAACCATTGACAATATTATGTTTATAAAGAAGACTAATGAAACTAAGGCAGTGCTAGATTGGGCAATTAAATCAGTCTGTGTTCCTTCTTGGGTTTCTTTTTTTCTCCTTTCCTCAATATTTAATGTTGGTTTGGTCAGTTTGTATTTAAGATGGTTTTCTAGCCTAAGTATCTGAAACCTCCTTAGTATGTATATGGCAATCCTGTAATGAATAAAGAGGTCAAAAGACATCTAAGATGTCCATATTGCCTATGCTTTCAGCTTAAGATATTTAAAGGCACTCATTAAATGCATATAAAGATATAACAGATGTCTAAGTACACCTTGAGATGCCCTATGCCCTCTCTGCCTCCTTGAAATATTAATCACCCTTCTGAATAGGAAAAATCTCACCTTGCGGATAAGAAAAAAGAGGCTGAACTTAATATTAATTTTCACAGCTAGAATAGCAACAATGCATTTACTTTCTGCCAAGTACGCCTGCTCAGGACATAGAGTCATTTTTGCACTCTCCTAGATAGGAATGTTGCCCTCAACACACTTATCTGACACTTAGACATAGTCTCTTGGCTGCCTACTTACTGCCCATCTGGTTGGATGGCATTATGCCAGCTTACAAGGTAGCTTGCCAGCTTTACTTGAACAAATAAGCCAAGATACAGATTTATTCCTAGACAAACTGATGTGGATATCTTTTCCCATGAGAAAATTTCTGCCAGGAGAGATGACTAGTACTATAAGTAGTTATCACTTCTATTTCCAGGGCAGGGCTCCTCAAATACATCCTCTGGAACTCAGCAGCACACACATATGCACACACATATACACATATCCACAAATTAACTGAGATCATTAATGCAATGATTTAATTTAATGGATTGATTCATTGGTTAAATTTATATCCCATCTTTCCTCCAGGAACTCAGGTGGCATACACAGCATTCCCTCATCCAATTTTTCCCCACAACAGCAGCCCTGGGCTGAGGAAGAGTAACTGGTCCAAAGTCACCCAGTGAGCATCCATGGCTAAAGATAGACTGTTCCTCTCACTTAGATGTGCCCCTTTGTTTGCAAGCAACCAGGCATATATTCACATGAAATACTATCACCCTGTATCATATGACTTGCATTCATATATTTCCATATGACATTTTCCACAGGTAACAATCCTATCAACTATGGAACTGATGACATTACCTGGTTGGGTAATGAAACGTCTGCAAGCAAACTACCCAGCTCAGAGAGCACCAAGAACTCCACAGTTCAACCCTGAGCTACAGATATTCTTTTCTATTGGAACCTATTGATTGTCCATGGAAGTAGAGCTGCCATCTACCTTTAACTTTTGTGTAAATGGAGGTTGACAGGCTGACAAAAATCTGAAGTGCATTATGAATTCTCCCTAGTCCTGATAAAGCTGTATGCCCACATTAAGCAAATGGAAGGATTTGAAAGTGGGACGGCCCATTTTTTATAATGTAAGAGACTTGAATTATGAAAAGAGAAAAGCAATCAAGAAAAGCAAAGGTGTATTAAGATTTACAAAAACATAATAATTTTAAAAGATTTTTTAAAAAAAAGAATAACGAGAAGAGAAGGGAAGAGGTCTATGGACTGGATGTGACCAATAGGCTGCCATAAATTAAATGTACCTGATATTGAGAAAAAGAGAAGAGATTCTGCCCAATCAGACAAGCTACATGGAGACAGGGGAAATCCTGGGCGGAACCATAGCTGAGCTCAAAACAGTCATTGCTTGTGCAAAACCAGATCTAGCATCCTAAATGCTCTGACCACCATTCTCCTAAAAGGCACACTCAGGGCCCCCATCCTGGGATCAGAGATCAATTAATTCAGAATTTTGACTTCCTGAGGAAATGTTATCAAAATGAACATGGCCTCTTTCTGCAGTACCCACAATATAGCTGTTTTAGTTTGAGTTACTGTCACCATGCCAGGATTCAATTTGGAAACATCTAGGTATTTTGACCCTTCAAGAAGAACATGAATGGAACCAGCCATTTTGTTCGTAAAGGTGCCAAGGGACACGTCTCTGACTGCTGGCACATGCTTGTTTCTGCAACTATAGGAATGGATACTTTCTCAGTGCCTGAATCTCTCTAAAGGAATGTTTGTGTGTGTGTATGTACACAGCTGTATAGGTTGGGGCTTTTTATGAATGATACTCTATAAAGTATCAGAGAGAGAGAAAAGCCTGACGTACATTGCATAGCAATTGAGGGCTAATGAAGATCCAGGTATTAAATCAATTAAGAAGTATCAAAAGCTACCTAATCATCAAGGAACAAAATTGGCACCACAATATGTAGTGAGTATGGGAAAGCCTAATTTACTAAACATACCCTGCAGTCACATAATTGCATGTAATTTTACCAGCATAATTAACTAATTTAATTACCACTTCTCAAGTGCATCAATTATTGACATTACAGAGTTTTCAGACAGCAGAATTACTGTGTGATACATTCAGAGAATGCAAAATGTTCCCTGTGCTACTTCTCTAGTCAGAGGCAACAATTGAGGGGGAAGGCAGGACGCCTTTCATCTCTCTCTGCTCTCCCCAGTATCCCACTGAAAAAGAGCAGGGCTGCCTGGCTGGATCAGAATCAATGGAAGCCACAATCGATTTTGTGTCAGGCCCTGGGATGGAGGGTGGGGCTCACCATTTGTTGAGACTGGTGGGTGGGATGGTCAGAGTTACAAGTGTATGCGTTGCATTGCATTGCATTGCACTGGCAGTTTGGTGTAATGGTTAAAGGTGTCCTGCCTTAGGCACAGAAGTCAATCCTTGGAAGAAGGCGATGGCAAACCACTTCCAAAAAAGGTGCCAAATCACCAGGAATCAAGAGTGACTTGAAAACACCTCCCCTCCCCCCAAAAAACAATATTAACTAAGATATTTGGAAATTTGGTTAAAGTCTGTTGTTTTCTAGATATTCAAAACATCCTGAAATCTATACAATGAGAAGCTGCCATGAGGCAGGAAAAATGAGCATGTTGATATTTACAAAGATAAAATGGCAAAGCTCATTGATTCTTCAAGAAAATAAAGTTTAAGGAAAGTTAGGCTGAAGAAAGTCTTATGCAGTCAATGCTACAGAATAATTCCTTTGCAGAGCTGATCACTGCTTTGCACCTAGGAACAAATCACTTCATAGAAAGAATTGGTGCCAGTCTTCTCCAGCCTAGTGTTCTTTAGATGTAATGGAGCTACAGCTCTCAGAATTCCCAACCAATGTGGCCGCCTGCATCTGAAGAGCAACAAAGCTGGGAAAGTTTGCTGTAGCAGAATCCAATCAAGTATAACATGTTTAACGGTCAGCCATTATTTCATTACTTCCCGTTCCATTTCTTTGGGAGAACTTAGTACCTTATGACAAATAGGAAAACTGCAAAAACAGTAAAAAGTAAAATTGAAAGTGACATAATCTAATTCCACAACAAACTCAACAGCCATTGTAGGATTATGCATTGAAGAAGCAATAGATTTTCACATAGAAAATGTTAAATAAAATCAATGTTAATAAAATATCTGATCTACTCTACACTACTATGTATAGTGCAGAAGTCTGAGTCTAAACTAGAACTACAAGTAGTGCTCATTTAGCGACTGCCTCATTTAGCGACTGTTCACAGTTACAACAGTGATGAAAAAGTAACTTTACAACTTTTCCTCGCATTTATGACCTTTGCAGGCCTGTAAAGCAAAGAAAAGCTGAAATATGATTGTAAGCACAGTCGTGGTTTCACTAAGCAACTGCTTCTCTTAATGACCTAGTTGCTAGTCCCAATTGTGGTTGCTGAGGGAGGACTACCTGTATATCTGAAATTTTATGCATGTAAGAAGACCTCTGATCTGAATCAAAATATACAAAAGACTTGTACAGGGAACAGGGAAGATAATAACTGTTAAGAGTTCCATCCTGCCCAGCATCTCTCTTGAACTGACTGCTTTGTTTTGCACAAAATTTAGGAAGAGAAGTACAGCTCAGGGATGATAGATAATAGATTGAGCAGTGATACCATTAAGGGACATATAGGCAGCACTTTGCCAGTTCTCACTATCATTTTCAGTGACAGGTGGCTGAATTTATTTTCATGCAGGCCTATTCAAAGTCTCTAATTTCATATATTAAACACCAGTGTTTAATGGTGTGCTGGGAAAAGAACATCTGATTATATGTAGGCAATCAAGTTTTAACCAATTGATCATACCCATTTTTATTTAGCCAGAACTAAAAGGTAGGCTTCAGAAAGGGATTAGGCAAAATACATCTCTCAAGGAAGCTTATTTCCTAATGTCCTTTTTAATGCATTTATTACAGTGAAGGAATAGGTTACCATGAGCTCAGCCCAGGATTGTTTTCCCCGTCCATTCACACATACATTTTTACAGCTTTCTCCATTTCAGCAACCTAATATAAAGAGAGAGGAGAGGTCACCTGTTTGGTGATTGTTAGCATTCAGCTTTTCCCAACCTAATGAACTTAGATATGTTGGCAACAAAATACCCAGGACACTTTAGCCAACATGGTCATGACACTTCGGAAATTTGAGGAACTACAGTAGTCTCACTCTACCTAATAACAGAAATTCTGATCCTTTGCAAATTTAGTGCAAGTCATCTACCACTCTACTATTATATCCTGATCTAACTAATCTTCTACTAAAGACTTTTCCAGCATTGGATCACTTGGGATGAAAGGTGCATTGTTCTTCATATTTCACTATCTACTCCAACATCTCACTTTCCGTCAAGATGGTGCAGAAATGCTGCTTAGTGGCACAAATATGGAAGGTTCAACCATCTGCTAAAACATGTACCAGCAATATATAAAACTTCACCTAAAGTGCTTTCAGCAACAAGCTTTTACAAGTCAAGACAGGGACCAGAACCTTAAGAATCAAGGTCACTAAAATACAGGCAGCATCAGTGAAAATTATTCCCCTTATCAGTCAATTTGTTAAGAGGGTCTGGTTAGAATCCCTGGGATTTTCTTTTCATGTTCCCCTCTTATATTTGACCTTTGTGCCCTGGCATGGCTGTTCTAAAGTATCTGAAGATGGGTGAACTATGAGATGACGATTAGTAGAAAGAGTGATTATTTATTTATTTATTTGCTTGTTTGCTTCAACCCAATTTAGACCAAGGAATGGAAAAAGACCATTTCCTTTATCACTCAAAGATCAACTCTGCTGCTTAATCCAGATTAAAACAGGAGCAATTATATTGCCAATTAAAATACAATTATCAGATTATTTTACATTATAGATCTGCAAATGTAATCCACTATATCAACATAAAAGTGAATAATTGCTCCAATATCTTTTTCTTTTAATTACACCTGTGTTCTAGGAACCATGCAGTCAAGAGGTTCATATGTACATGCACAAATGTACACACACACACATACAAACACACACACACACACATTTCCTACCCTTTTCAGGACCAAAGGGTCAAAAGGATAGCCTCATTACTGCATATACTGTATCTCCATCTGATTAGTTCATTTCAGACTAATCAGAAGTTGCTTTTAAATGATCTTGGTGTTCTTCATATTGTACTCTGTCATGTACTGACAGCTATCATAAGGAAAGTAAGTAAGTGGGCCAAAGTAAAAGATAACTTTGGGGAACCTTTATGGAAAAAAATGTAACTGTTGAAGGTACATCCAACCAAAACTTTGTTCAGAACTATGTATGTATGTATGTATGTATGTATGTATGTATGTTTTTGTGATTGAATCTTCTGCAACAAACCTATCATTATTTTAAAAGCAATTAAAGTAAATACTCCTTTGGAGAGGAAAGCAACCACCGAGGAGAATACGTTAAGTGCTTATATATTTTATTTGGATGATTACTACTTCATTAACATGATTCTAAAAGGTCAGAAAAGATAAAAGCAATAAATCGGTGTACCAGTTTCATTTAGTAACCGACCACTGTTTTGAAACTGCTGCTGCTGCTGCTGCTGCTACGTTTCAGCATTGTTGTGACTACCACTATCAGCCTAGATATTTCTTTTTTATTTTTATGAAGAATAGGATACAAATGGAAAATTATCAAAAAATCATTCTGTAATTCTAAAAAATGCCTTGTAGCTAATCTTTCCCCACTTTTTTTTCGTTTTTACAAGAACTTTATTAAAGTTTCAAAACACAGTTAAAATAGAAAACTTTATTTTTAAATGTTTGTGAAGTCTGAACAGCAGCTAGTTATCAGTGACTCAATGATTCACTCTTCACTCAGTACCATGAGTGTTTATTTTCAACATAACACCACACACATTCAAGATCTTGCTTTTCCTCTTCAACAGGTATATGGAACAGCGTGGTTGTCTGTCCAAGGCATTCACTGTATGTCAGCCTTTCTGAACCTTTTGACCCTGGAGGAACCCTTGAAATATTTTTCAGGCCTCGGGGAACCCCTGCACCCTGTTCAGGCTTAAATATAGGCCAGAAGTTACCAAATTATTATACTTGTTTCATACGTAGGCTGTATATATGCATTAACAGTGTTCTTAAACTAAAGAATGAAACTTACCTTTTTAATGTGAAGTTGCCCAAATTTGAAATAATTTTTTAAATAAATCGTGATCTCCCAGGGAACCCCTAGTGACCTCTCACAGAACCCTAGGGTTCCATGGAACCCTGGTTGAGAAACCCTGTTTTATGTTGTGCAAAATGCAACACTAACTATAGACACAGAGTTACAGCTGTAGCCAAAATTGAAGCCAATCAGGAATTGACTGAGAGGATTAAGACCTGCAGCCATGACTTAATATCCATTTGGGAAAGCTCTGAAGGTCTCGGACTTAGATAATGGTTTGTAGTAAAACACTGTTTGATTGTTGTTGGATATCCCAGGAGGTTAATATGGACTTCTTAAGAAGCATTTGTTAGTGTGTTGTTCAAAATATGCAGGTCTGAACATTTTTTAAAAGAATTATTTGTAGTATTTATATTATCCTGATAACAACTTGAGTTCAGAAGACTCAATTCATAAACAGTCTGCTCTTTCTGCCCCTGGCTATGCTTTCTATGTTGGATTATTTACCCAATGTTCCGAATTCATAACCCACCTTGCTTATTTCAGTTCTGAGCAGACGCAAATAGGATTAGATTTATGTACATCTATTATCTGTCACTCCTCAGACTGAGTGGTGTAGAACTAGCTAATGATGAACTGAGAAGATCAAGAGCAACAATAACTCTGAATAATACTGGCCCAATTGGCAACTGGTTCCTGATCCAGTTTTGATATGTAGAGGGTTAATAAAGGTAAAGGATTCCCTTGACATTAAGTCCAGTCGTGTCCAACTCTAGGGGGCAGTGCTCATCTCTGTTTCAAAGCCGAAGAGCTTTGTCCATAGGCACTTCCGTGGTCATGTGGCCGGCATGACTAAACGGAACGCTGTTACCTGCCCGCCGAAGTGGTGCCTATTAATCTACTCACATCTGCATGTTTTCGGACTGCTAGGTTGGCAGGAGCTGGGACTAGCAATGGGAGCTCACCCCGTCACGTGGATTCGAACCGCCGACCTTCCGATCGGCAAGCTCAGCAGCTCAGCGGTTTAACTCGCAGCACCACCGCGCCCCTTTTTACTTAATACATTCAGTCAGGAAGAATTGTCCTCACTTGATATTGAACAGCTTAAAGGGGCAGTGTCACAGTATTTCTCCAAGGGAAAGTACAGGGACCAGTGATTCCTTTCAGCTCAAGCCATGAAAATAAATTTTAACAGGCAAGACGTTTTCAGAGAAAGAAGTATCAAGTCTTAGAGTTATAATCAAACAATGGTAGATAAGAGAAATAGAGATATTAGGGGTAGTATTTCTTGCAGAATCTACTGATATGCCTACTAGCATATGACAGATTGGTTGGTAATATTAGATTTAAACCTGATAGGGCAAGGAAGAAGAAGAAGAAGGAGCATCAGAAGCATTTCAGGATCGGAATATCATTACGAAGGTGATTCAAGATTCACACCAACTTCATACTAGTCAGTGACTTTTTTTTAATGGTAGCTCAGATTTAGAACTCTTGGTTCTGCTGCTACATTAATTCCTACAAAGGACAGGCAAGAAATTACTGTTGTTGGGCAGAACAGTGTAGGTCTGAATGCTCATCCAGGGACAGTGATATAATTAGGGATAATAATAGAAACAAGAATCAAAATCAAAATAATGTATATTACACAAGCCTACAAGGTCTAATGACATATGTATAGGAGAAGAATCCAGTTTACACCCTTAGATAATAAAAATATTTTTTTCTTTTGTAATTGGGCTTTACCAAATTAAAATTGGACTTGAAGGTAGCCCAGAATTTACTCATTGTGGCAATCTATGAGCAGGATGAAATGTGCCTCTTCATTCTTCTCAGAGGCCAGGGAAAATAGAGGGACAATTATCTTGATCTTTCCTGAGCCCTGCAGCCCAGACTTGAAAACAAAGTGGTATTATTTAAATAGGAATAGATCTAGAACTCACATCTCAAAGTTCCTGAATACCTTGTGTGTGTGCACGCGTGCGTGCTTTCCATCAGTTGTTGATTCCTGGCGACTGCCTAGACAAGTCCCTGCAGTTTTCTTGGCAAGGTTTTTCGGAAGTGGTTTGCCCTTGCCTTCTTCCTAGGTCTGAGAGAGAGTGACTGGCCCAAGATCAGGCAGCTGTCTTTGTGCCTAAGGCGGGACTAGAACTCACAGTCTCCGAGTTTCTAGCCTGGTGCCTTAAACACTACATGAAACTAGCTCTACTCTGAACACCTAACCCAGAAAAATCTCCAAATAGCATATAACAGATGGAAGTTCTGGAAAGATAATCTGAGATGAGAAATGGGTAAGGCTCCATATCATTCAAGAAAGAAATTTCCAGCTGGAAAAGAAAAGGTGTGTTAAGTCTCTGTCCTATATTAAATTCCACAATCAGTGGAAATAAGAATCCAGCTAGATCCTTGGGTATTGCTGAGAAATAAACAGCAAAGATCCTATCTAAGAACCCCTGGATATCATAAAATAGGATAGTCATCTTGGGATCTAGTAAACAGAGGTAGTTATCCATGAAGGCACTGAGACTGAATTGGGGTGGGGGAGGAGGAACACAGCCTTGCTTAACCCACAGCAGAATTGACTGTCAACTTTGTGGTGGAGAATTCTCAATATTCTGACACACTTTTAATTTGATTTTCCTACAGAAGATTTGGCATTTGAATAAGGCCAACTTGAATTTACATTTTTTTTCCTTTTTGAGAAAACAGCAATTAAAGATAATGAAATAGAGAGAGGTACAGGGAAATAACTGTATGGATCAGTTTTGTTTTGTTTTTCTCTCTATACCACCCAGAGTCATGGTAAGATGGGCAGCCATAGAATTTTAAATTATAAATAAATACACTTTTGTAGTGTGTGTTGGATAAAGTGGTAAAAAATTTGTAACAGCTGACAATTATATCGAGCCATACTCAGAATAAGGAGGGCACAAAACTGATTTGTGTTACCCTCAATGCATCTCCAATACAGCTACTTTGCTTTGTAACCTCAGTTATTTACTGGATGTAATATTAACTCACTATCCTGATGCAGAACTACTAACATGTGGTGATTTTGAAACCTGTACTGTACAGGCACAGGTTCGGCTTTTGTAAAATCCCAAATCAAGGCAGCCTATTAAATGTTATGGCAGATCTGGAAATCTATGACAATCTTTCCCACAGCCAGCTGGGATGAAATCTGCACATGAAGCAAGGCCTGATTTGGCTGCTTTAATGCATGGGAAGTCTTTTACAGGACTTGTTGGTTTCACTGTCCAATACAAGGGTATCTACATTTGATACATAATGTTCTGAATGAGATTATTTTCCCCTGAATAAGTCTGAAACCGCATTCATCACAAGCATAGATCAATGTGGCCTCTGGGCTGGATGAAAACATTTCTTTTGATTTTCTGTTGAGCACTTCAGAAGAGAACATACATTAATAATGCTTTCAGACAGGGCCTGGGGCTTGGAAGTACAGATAGGTCAATATAAATCCTGGATTTTGAGGGGCAGTTTAGAAGGCCATATGCTTTGTACCCATGCCAGCATAGCCATGCCAGCTCAAGTGTTCATACTAGGTGCTGATACTAGCCACAAACTTGAAGTGCCCTCAGAAAGAAATGGATAACTAAAATATGATTTATCTGGCAAAATCCTGTATAATATAATGGCAAAAATGTTGGACTGGGACTGAGAAGACCCAGGTTCTGGTCTACCCTCAGTCATGGAAGCTCACTGGATAACTTTGGGCCAATTGCTCCCTCTCAGCCCAACCTGCCCCACCAAGTTATTGTTGTGGGAAATGAGCGCCCGGAGGAAGGATGGAATATAAACCCAACATATAAATAATCATATAACAATCCAATTATTGTAGTCTTGAATCACTGAAGTTTCCATATATACTCCACAGGCAACTTCATAATGTCAGAGCCACTAGTGTTGAAATATAACTTGGGAATGCCTGCTCATAAAGGATTTTTGTTTTTGTTAAATTATTAGTTAAATATATATATATATAACTGAGGTTGTCTATGTTCAAGTTTTCTTTTTTAGAAGTGGGTACAAAAAATCGACCAGTTAGTTAGGTCCAAAGAGGATCTGTTCCATCTTAAGCAAATTACACTCAAGTATTTAAGAAATAAAATTATCATTAATAAGACCAATAATTAAAACTTCTAATAATATAGAAGTCTGCTTAGTGCTTGTTATGTATTCCAACTGTTTCACATCTATTACCTCTCAGAAATCATTAGAAGCATAAGCAAGTTTTATTACTTTCCTGAAGAGAGTTTCCAGTTAATAACATTCGAACTGGATAATCACCCAGCCCCGAACATGGCATTTTATAGACCAATTCAAAATATTTTATTTTGCGTTTGTTACTTTCCCATGTTTTCCCATGCCTCTTCCTTCAACTCAAAAAAAACCAGGGGTGTTCACAGAATATGGTGAAAAACATCAAAATGATGGCCACAATGGTGTGATCAAAGTTCCACCTGTTTTTGATTGATCTTGGCATTTTTGACCACACTCTGCAGATATCCCTGCAAAAAAGAATCTGTTAAGGAGGGACAGATGCCTCTTGACTGGTAGAGATGGGCAGAAATACCCAGAGAGCAAGACTACAGCTGAGATTAACTAGCCTGAAGTTAAGTTTAAAACTGAGGTAAAATATGAATGGCTGCCTTCCCATTCACATTTTTTCTATTCTGGTTTGGTGTAGGAAAGAAAGAGGGTAGGGGAAAGGGAAAGAAGATTTCCCATTTTACATTTATTTATTCATGTTTTTCAAAGTGTACGTTTTAAGGAGATGCGGGGAGCTGTTAACAAAAAACAAGGCCTTTTTCTTACACATCTTAGGACTTCAACAAGACACAAAGCGGAGGGAGGATTTGTCCTAATTACTAGAAGTAAGGGGTCTTTATGTTAAGAGGTTGGACTGCTCAGTGTTTCCCAGACTAGTAAGGCCTGAAGTGGCTGTCCCAATAGTTTTGAAGCTACCTTTCCCCTTGGTATTTGGAAGTGTGGGCTCCAAAAGTAGATTAAAGGAACTTTTACAATACAGAATTAATTATGAAGAGGTCTGATAATTATGCTAAAAAAAATTGAGATATTAGTGGCATATCTTGCTAGCAAGATTAGCAAAATCAAAATGATTATGCTTACCAGTCCAGAGTCAGTGAGAGAAATAAAGAGTTCTTCCAATCTAGACGGTTCCTTTCAGTACCAATAAACTGCATCCAACACAAAATCTGCATCATTAAAATAAAGAAAGCTATAGCAACACATTCAGAGTATACCATGTAATGTTTCTTTGACTGTCTCATACTATAATTAAATGGTGTGTGTGTGTGTGTGTGTGTGTGTGTGTGAAGAGACAGTAAATAATCATGTACAGAATACATTTTACCTTGGGCTATACTGTTTACTATTAACCAAAAGTAGAAACTTCTGGTTCTCCATTGTGTGCAATTGTAATGGTTGCCTACCCTAAACACTCAGACTCACAAGAGGTTACTTAAATGAAATCTGATTTATTAGGGAAATTATGGCAAATACAGAGAAAGCTGAGAATGAGCAAAAGCACGCGAAAATACAAACTAAATCCCCTTGCTTGAGGAGAACCCCTCCCTCGCCCAGCCATATCAACCGCCCCTTCCCAGGTGCTGGAAACCGTTAGCCTCAGCCTGGGAAAGCAACCTTGAATCCCTGACCTAACCCAAACACATTCCAATACAGCAGCCAAGAGATAACACCTCAGTAGAGTGGAATTATCCACCCGCTCCTGAGAGTAAGCCCCCTCCAAGGAAATGGCATGCGAGGCGTTACGATGTACCAGGCACATTGAAACGGTGAACATGACAGACTGCCCCCCAAAAAATAGCTAAGGACCTGGTTTGGAGGGATAAGCATCATGGAATCTACGAACAAGAATAGGGGAAGCAACATCGTGAGCGGCCACCCATTCCGGGTGGGGAAAATGTTTCCAGCGAACTAGGTACTGCAGTGTGTTTCGAAGCCGGCGAGAGTCAAGAATTTCTTTTACTTCAAAATGCTGTTGCCCGTCAATCATGATGGGAGGCGGAGGCGGAGGTTGATCATGCCAGCGGTCTGAGCGAGTAAGGGGTTTGAGCAAACTGCAATGAAAGACAGGGTGTAAGCATTTTAGATTATGCGGCAAGTCAAGTTTAAAAGTCACTGGGTTAATTTGTGCCACAATAGGAAATGGACCCACAAATTTAGGAGCCAATTTTTTAGATGGTTGAGAGGACTTGATGAACTTGGTAGACAGGTACACCATGTCACCCGCTTGAAACGAAGGGTGAGGGGCATGCTTTCTATCAGCATGCTGTTTGTAAGCGGACTGTGCGTCCGCTAGTGCCTGCTGGATGACCGGCCAAGAGTCCGCCAGCTGCGTTGCCCAGTCGGATGGTGAAGCAGGCGAGACAGGCGGCTGCGGCAAATCAGGGATCGGGACAAAATCCCTGCCGGAAACGGTGCGAAAAGGGGTTTGACCGGTGCTTTAATGAACAGCGTTGTTGTAGGCAACCTCAGCAAAGGGAAGGAGGTCAACCCAGTTATCTTGTTGATAATTCACAAAAGCCCGCAAATATTGCTCCAGTGTTGAATTTAGCGCCTCTGTGGCCCCGTCAGTCTCAGGATGCCACACCGTGGACAATGCCTGTTTAGTGCCCAAAAGTTTCAAAAATGCCCGCCAAAACTGAGAGGTGAACTGTGTGCCCCTGTCAGAAATTAAGCGGGAGGGACATCCGTGTAATCTGTACAAGTGTACAAGGAATAGGCGGGCTAACTGTCGCGCCGAAGGAATGGAGGCGCATGGGATGAAATGAGCTTGCTTGGAGAAATAGTCTTTTACTACCCAAATAACAGTTTTTTGTTGACTGGGAGGTAACTCCACTATGAAATCCATGGAAACCTCCTCCCACGGGCAAGCGGGACTGGCCACTGGTTGCAACAAGCCTTGAGGCTTCCCCACCTTGCGTTTAGACATAGCGCAAACAGAACAGGACGCAACATAGTCCTTTACATCTTTGCGCAACGCCGGCCACCAAAACTGTCTGCGAACCAGGTGCAAAGTCTTTACAAAGCCAAAATGCCCAGCAACCTTATCATCGTATAAACGGAGTAACACCTCCTTTCGCAAGCCGTCAGGAACATAGAGACGATTGGAGTTCCAAGCGAATCCCTGGTCAAAAGTAACACTGTCTCTATTTGCCAGCAACCAAGTGTCAGTTTTTAGCTCCTTCAGAAACCTTTGTTGCAATTGAGATGAAATGGACAAGGTGCCCTGCGGGGCGGAATCATTGCCGGCAGGCTGCTGCGCACGGGCTTGACTACGGGTCACAGCCGGCATTCCCAGTTGTGGCTGTGTCCACAAAATACTGACCACCTCTGGCGCTGAGCTGGAGTCCTGGGGCTGCCTGGACAGCGCGTCTGCTAAAAAGTTCTTTTTCCCCGGAATAAACTTCAGTTTGAAGTTGAAACGACTAAAGAACTGAGCCCAGCGAACTTGTTTAGGACTCAGCTTGCGGGGGGTACTAAGGGCTTCCAAGTTCTTATGGTCAGTCCACACCTCAAATGAATGATTAGCCCCTTCCAGCAAGTGGCACCAAGTGTCTAAAGCTGCTTTGACTGCAAAAGCCTCCTTTTCCCACACATGCCAACGTCTCTCTGTCTCAGAGAATTTGCGCGACAGGTAGGCACATGGCTTTAAACAACCCGCCCCATCTGCTTGCAACAACAGGGCTCCAATAGAATAATCAGAGGCATCCACTTGAACAACAAAAGGCTTGAAGGGATCAGGATGTTGTAAAATAGGCTCCTGTGTAAAAGTCTCCTTCAGCTTATCGAAAGCCGCCTGACAAGCAGAAGTCCATCTAAGCAGCGCGCCTGGGTTTTTTACCCAGCGGGTTTCTCCCACACCCTTCGTCCGAAGCAAATCTGTCAGGGGCAAAGTTATTTCCGCGAACCCCTTGATGAACAAGCGGTAGTAATTGCTGAACCTCAGAAAACTTTGAAGTTGCCTGCGGGTGTGGGGATCTTAGCAGGATCCATCTCTATGCCCTTATCTGAGATCCTGTACCCCAGATAATCAATTTGTGTTTGATGGAATGCACATTTGGACAGTTTGGCATACAACTCAGCTTTCCTTAGCTTGCGAAGCACCTGCTTAACCAACTGCACATGTTCCTCCAGAGTTTCAGTATAAATCAATGCATCATCCAAATAGACCAATACCCCCTTAAACAGATGTTCATGTAATACTTTATTGATCAATTGCATAAACACCCCAGGCGCCCCAGCCAAACCAAATGGCAAAACCTTATATTGAAAAGCTCCCAACAGGCAATTGAATGCCGTTTTCCATTCATCCCCCTCCTGGATCCTCACACGGTAATAAACTTCCCTTAAATCCAGTTTCAAGAAGATCTTCCCCTTAGCCAGATGTGATAACATATCTTTTATCAAGGGCAGAGAATATTTATTTGATATCGAGACCGCATTGAGCCCATGGAAATCGGTACAGAGTCTTAATGTCCCATCTTTCTTCGGGTGGAAGAGAACCGGTGCCCCCACTGGCGAACTAGCTGGTTCAATGAACCCTCTTGCCAAGTTTTTGTCCACAAACTCCCGTAACAAAGTTAGTTCCTTCTGAGTCATTGAATAAATCTTTGGCTTAGGCAATTGGGTGTTAGGCACCAGCTCAATGGCACAGTCAGTTTTCCGATGGGGGGGAAGTTGATCCGCTTCTTTCTCCCCAAACACATCAGCAAATGCCTGGTATTCCTCAGGTAGACCCTCAAGAGGAGGGGTTGGGTACTGCGGAGTTGCAGCTGCCACTATCCCCACCACCTCCTCTGGGGCTTCATTCCCCTCCGGCGCTTGATAAAATCCGTCCCTAAAGGTTACAGTCCGATAGACCCAATTTATCTGAGGATTTTGCTGGACCAACCATGGGACACCCAAAACCACCAAAGGACCCCCCACCGGAGCTACTACAAATGACAACCCTTCCCGATGGCTACCCATTTGCAAGGCCACCAAACCGGTGAAATGCGTGACCAGTTTGCCCCCTGCCATAGATCTGTCCAATTGGGTGAAAACCATGGGTCGTTGCAACGGAAAGGTGGGCAACTCCAAGGCAGCCACCACATCGGGATGCATTAAGCACCGTGAGCACCCAGAATCAATCATCACCCACACTTCTATCGTCTTCGTGCGTGATCCCAACTTTACTTTCGCAGTGAGAATGCGATAGTTGCCACTCACCGACACAGGCTCGCGCCCCTCCTCTACCACCTGCCTTGCGGCGCCCTTTAGAGCAGGTGGCTGGTGTTTCCCGCCGACTGCAGCAATTCAGGCTCACCCTCGTCCCCATAAAACGGCACGCTTTCCATCTCGCTGTCAGCCACTGCTGCTTTCATTTTTCTCGGCAGAGAGGGGGACTTCGCAGTCGACTTTCCCTGCCGGTCCTCGCCCTTCACCTTCGGGCACGCTGCCGCGCGGTGCCCCTCTTTGCCGCAGCGCAGGCACTGCCCCTTCGCATAGCGGCGCTCCTTCTCCTCTTCCCATGAATGTTGTCCGGATCTTCCTACGGTGCCCGAAGGGCAGTTGGGTTTTCCATCCCGCCCCGACTTCGTTGCCCGTCTCTGCGCGAACACCTCGTGAGCATGCTCAGCCTTTCCAGCAAGCTGGATCCACCTGTACAAGCTGTCAGGATCATCTCGTCCCAGCGACCAGTGCAGCACTTCGGTGTTTAAACCATCTTTGAACAACTCTATTACAGTTGCCTGCGACCAGTCTTCCACCTTCCCCACTAGCACTTTAAACTCAAGCGCATAATCAGCCACGGTTCTCGATCCCTGCTTGAGTTCTTTCAAGGCACGCTTTGCCCGCTCCTTAGCTAGTGGATCTTCAAAATGGTGCTGTAGGGCCCAGAGGAATTCGTCAAATTTCTCCAGTTCAGGGGCTTCCGACTGGCACATCTGTACATACCAGTCTGCTGCCCTCCCCTTAAGCTTGGTGGCAATGGTGATGATTTTTGCTTTCTCCGAGCGAAAAAGCGACCCCCACTCTTCCATGTAAGCCTTAGCATTCGTCAGAAAGAACAAGAGTTTTGTCGGGTCTCCATCGAACTTGACAGAGAAGTCCCTCAGTCCTCTGCCCGACGGGCCGCGCCCCCCCACTGGCAATTCAGCTGCTTTGACAGCTCCCTGCTGCCTCTGCTCAGGGACAAGCGGCTGCGCTAGTTCCACCCTGGGAGCCCGGTCCCCCTCTCTTGGGTGAGCTCCCCTTCTCCGTTCCGGAGACTGTGTCTGGGAGGAAGGGGTCAAATGCCGCTGGCTTGACCCCTCCCGCACTTCTTTCAGCGAACTCAAGTCCATGCTCATTTTCTGCAGAATGAGCTCCAGGGAGTCCATCTTCAACTCTAATACCCGAATCTGGTCTGGAGTGGGGGAGTCCCCCCTCGGCAGCACCTGTATCACCGTTGGGGACAGCGGGTATCTCTGCTTCCAGGACGAGCCCCTCGCCTCCGAGAAGTCCCCACGACTGTCATCCCAGGTGACCAGTTCACCCGGGGTCGTGACCGTGGTCTCTGGCGCGGTTTTCATGCCCACAGCTTCGCCTTCAGACCCCGAACTCGCCTCCTCCCGGATTGCTGAGAGCTCTCCCAGAGGGGCTCTGTCGGGTCGCATCATGGTAGAGTCGGGCTCTCCCTCGCTCGACTCATCACTCTCCACAAGTAGCACATTTGGATCGGTCATCGCCAGCACTCTCCCTCGCAGGATTAAAAGAACCTTTCTTTTCCTGGATAGGGGCCAGCGGGATTTGAAGTTTTGAATTCTCAGCTTTATGTAATGGTTGCCTACCCCAAACACTCAGACTCACAAGAGGTTACTTAAATGAAATCTGATTTATTAGGGAAATTATGGCAAATACAGAGAAAGCTGAGAATGAGCAAAAGCGCACGAAAATACAAACTAAATCCCCTTGCTTGAGGAGAACCCCTCCCTCGCCCAGCCATATCAATCGCCCCTTCCCAGGTGCTGGAAACCGTTAGCCTCAGCCTGGGAAAGCAACCTTGAATCCCTGACCTAACCCAAACACATTCCAATACAGCAGCCAAGAGATAACACCTCAGCAGAGTGGAATTATCCACCCGCTCCTGAGAGTAAGCCCCCTCCAAGGAAATGGCATGCGAGGCGTTACGATGTACCAGGCACATTGAAACGGTGAACATGACAGCAATGCTCATTTGGAGAAACTGATGTTGCTTGTGCAATTCTGCCAGAATAACTATAAACTACATGTCTTGTGATTATAAAGGCAAAAACTGTTGCCACAGTTTGGATATAGAAGGATGGTATAAGTGATATGGTGCCCAGACCAGGGGCTTTCCCACTGCTGAGTTGAACTGGTCTTGATCCATCCTTAAGTCAGCACAAAACAATACTGGCATGACATTGATAGGCCCATCACCAGTCCCAATCCTGCGATTGCCTGTCTGATCCTGCTCACTGCCCCAATTACCTGCCTTCCCTCCAGCTTAATGGCTGATGAGGCCTAACAGATATTGTCCACTTTGAGGGCACCCATGGATGGTATTAGAAAAAGAAGGGGAACACTGCTTTCACATCATTATAGCTAAGAATGACTGAAGGTTGCCTCAGTCATGGACTATGGAAATGCATCTTGGGGATGTGGCAAGTAAAAGAGGTTGCCAGGGCATGTATGGCATGGTTAGGTGCAGGTGGGGGTGGGGGGAAGGGGAGCCTTATGGGTAATGTTGAGCAAAGTACTTTAGCGACTACCTGTTTCAATTACTGTAATGTTGCTGTTCTTAATAATCTAGAAAGTTCACCAAATCCTAGACTACAGCTCTATAGCTTCACCAGCTGAAATGAAGAGCTACTAGGGAAGGGACTTGTTAGTGGCAGCCATGGTTCCCCCTGATTGTAGAAGGCTCTGCACCCAGAGGCTCCATTACCACCTTCTTTAGGGCCATCACCATTGTTTCAGGCAACTTAAAACTGGTTTCAACATCATGAATTTTTGTGTGATGACATATACTTAGAACAAAAAGAAATGTAGATGTTAAAAGGAGGAGGAAAGTATTGACTCCTGTGGCACACCACAGTAGAGGGCTCTGGGGCTTGAACTCTTACCCCTTCTTACCCCCAGTTGGAACCATCACTTAGGAAAGAGAAGACTTACTGTAGAACAGTGCCCCCCCCCTCACAACCTTCATAGATGGTCCCAAACAAAATTGTGATCCATAGGATTAAAAACTGGTAAGAGATCAAGCAAAACCAGGAGGGTTACACTTCTTCTATTCTGATCCCACCACAGGACATCCACAAGAGCAATCCATACTTGATCTGAAGCCTGACTGAAGAGGGTTCAGATAATCTGTTCCTTCCAGAGCAACCTGAAATTGCAACTCCATCACCTTCTCCAAAAAGGGAAGATGGGAGACTAGCTGGTAGTTTTCTAGAATTACTGAATCAAGCAATGAGCCCCTGGCATGAGAATGCCCCACCAGCATCTTCAAGACATATGGCACCCCCCCGTTTCCCCAAAAGTAATTCACCAACACATGAAACCAATCTCCATGGAGGCTTCAGTAGCCAGGAAGGGTGGGGATCCTAGCTGCAGGTGGCAGAGCTGATATTACAGAGTTTATAACTCTCTCCACATCCTCAGCACCAACCAGCCCAAACTCTTCCCAGGTATCCTCACAAGATATGGCTTAAGTTTCCTTGCTAGGATCTGCCCAACTAGTGTCCAGCTCAGAGCCAACCTAAGTAACTTTATCTTCTAGATGTCCTGCTAACTCTTCCCAGCAACCCAAGGGCTCTCCCAGTCTATTCTTCACATAAAGAATAGTGTTTTCATACTACATCTAAAAATTCCATAATAGACACTAACATAATTGACAATACTAAAAATAAAAATAGCAGCTTATTATATAGGTATTATAGTGGCATTCTTGAATTACAAATGTAAATTACAATATGACTTACAATCATGACAATAAGTTCAGTAAAACTTCATTTAGTTCAATGAAAAATAGTAACACAGCTGAATTTGTACTTTTTAAAACTTATGTTGAAAGAAAGCCATGTGCTGTGGATTCCTTATTTTATATTATTATATTTTACTTATTTGAAATTCCATGCTCTTGTTGTACATTGTTCTGAAATGAAACCAGTGAGAAGCTATTAAAACTTCAGCGCTTCTCATTAGCACCCGTCACCTTGGGATTTTCAGTGTGTGTTCTAGATTAGAGTTCTGACTTTTCAAACCACAGTGGAGTCAAGCGAGATTCCCCACAGACAGATGCGCAGACTCATCTTGGAATCCAAATCACATTGGAAAGTCTGATTTCTTCCCTGTCTTTCCATTTTCTTTGCTTTGTCTAATTTCATCTCAACTTCCCTTTGAGCTTTTTCCAGGTTCTGCAGATACAGTATACATGCATGATTGTCATTTGGTTTTAAAAGTGCCAGTGTTAAACACCAGGATATACAAGCTTTTTGCATCTTGATTATTCACCAGACCTGTGGAATGAGAAGCCACTTTATGCAACTGGGTGTTTCTGTATTTGTTAGACCATAATTTCCATTATCTCCAGCTGTGGAGGCATATTTCTTGGGGATGACTGGAGCTGCAATCCAACACACTTGGAGGGTGCCAGACCAGGAATACTATGCAAACAATGGAAGACATGTCCCAATTCTATCAGGAGTCTGTGGAACAAAACATAAGACTCAAGGAAGCTTAGAGAGAACCATTGGACCGACTAACATATTTGCAAATGTCCTATTATACTACTCGTATCTAATTTAGTTCATTGGTCTCCTGCTTTTTTATTATCATAGAAGGCAGCCTTCTGTCCAGATACTGATAAAATGCAAACTAACTTAGTTTCAACAATTGTTAGTTGCAGTGCATCCTTACTATGACCAACACTTTTTTTTTTTACTAGATGTTGTTAAAGCCTGTTGTCACAGCTAGGAATAATTTCTGTACCATCTCTTAGTGTTTTATGTAAAACAAAGATCCACGATTCACACAACCATTTTAGTCAGTACAGTCTGAAAGTTTCATTTTCTGATATACAGTACATTTAGCTCTTGTAGAGTCCCTAATGAGCTGTGTCATATGGGGATTACATTCTGTAACTGCTGCTGGACACAAACATATGTTAAAAGCTGCAAAGGTCTTAATCAAAAGCAGGGCCCTGACATATTCAAGTGGCACTGGAATGGGGAACTTTTTGCTAATGCAACTTGAAATAAAAATCTTAAATTCATATGTGTCTGGGTGTGTGAGAGAGAGAGAGCAGAGAGAATATGACTGGATGAATAGGAGGAATATCTTCGAAGGTATGCTCAAATATGCAGAAACAAATTCAGTCTATACCAGTGTTTTTCAAACGTGGCAACTTTAAGATGTGTGGACTTCAACTCCCAGCACTGGCTGGGGAATTCTGGGAGTTGAAGTCCACACATCTTAAAGTTGCCAAGTTTGAAAAACACTGGTCTACACCATTCTTACCTTAATCTCTCCCACTGCTGATATGTAGCCCTTCTCTTTCCCAATCTTCCTCAAAATATTCCTTGAGAGAAGTCTTTAAAAACACTTTTTATTCCCAGTTGAGCCTCTCAGGAATGGAGAGATCCCCCTGGGTTTCCTTGCAACTGTACAGGTCAAAAAGGGGATCACTTAACCTGGACAAGCGGCCTATCAGGGAAGCTGGCTAAGAACAAAACTATATTCCAAACTGAAAAATATCAGACAATGGATTTGACACGGTTCCAAAGAAGGGCGTTTACTAGAGCAAGATTCAAGCTGTTGGATTCCCTGATAAAATCAGGGTGATTCTACCAAGTGCCACCCCATGAGAGGACATGTTTATGCGGAGCTCCAGTCTTAAAGGACTTTGTGTGTATCTTACTCAACAGCCAAATATATGTTCTAGTAAGGACTGGGTACTTAAAACCATTACTTGACAAAACAGCCCATCAGGACCTTAATAGCAAACTGTCCTACTCTCTCCAGGGCACTAATGTATACATAGTTAACAGAATTGCCAAGTTTATCATCAAGTTTGCTCAGTTAAGAACTCATTGTACCAAACTGATCAAGGTTACTTGTAAAGGTGATACACTTACCTGAATATACACATATATACCCCTTTTATTTTAATTTGTCAACTGGTGCTGTGTTTTTCATATGGTTGACTGACAAATCAATAAATTTAAACCAACCAACTAACTAACTATCAGGGAAACTGGTCATTAACATCTTCTTAAAACCCCACCAAAGCCTGAGGTTATCCTGATAGGATGTTCTCTGAGCTCTCCAAACTACTGCTTGAGGGTCCTTCCAAATATTTGCCAGAGAGTAAAAGCAGTGACAGTCTATGTATTCAGCTTTACTTTCTTTACTTCCTTTTTCAGACTGGACAATGGTACTTCCCCTAGAGAGTAAGAAGTGTCAGGTGGGACAATGAAAAAGATCTCCATCCAAATTTCTGAGCCCACCTTCAATGCAGGAACTTTATACTACATCCATTCCATGGCCAGGAGGGATTCTGGAAAAAAGGGCAATAGGCTGCTGCCCTCCGGGCTGGTTGGGAGCCACAGCCAGCAAAAGGTTGCCCATTAGGACAGCATTTTTGGATGGAGCAGAGGAGAAAAGTAGTGGTAAGATCATAACACTTGCCCAGTCATGATAGATGCCCCTACTGAGCCTGTACTTTTAAAGTATAACCATCATTTCACAAGGAGGCTCTTAACATTGTACAGGGTGGTGATGCTGGGAAATGACAGCAAGATAAGAGAACAGAGAGCAGTGAGCCACATCACCACTTCTCCTGTTCCCTTTAAACTAACCTGTTGTCTTCAGGTGACAATGAAGGATGCTGTCTTCTCACCAGTACTGAAGAAAAATTCTATGGCTAATCCATCTAACTTTTATAGATGGGTTAGGAAAGGGCACAATCTTGTTAATCATCTCAGGAAGCAGAATGTTGAGGCTGAATTATATGCTTTTTCCAACTCCTCTGAAGCTACTATTTGTGCAGGGAGGAAATCCTGATTTTAAATTTAAATCTTAGTAGTTAGATTTATATCTCACTTTTCCTCCAGGAGCTCATGACAGATTGCATGCAACCCCATGAGATACCAAAGGTTGGGCTGAGAAAGTGACTGGCCCAAATTCACGCAGTAAGCTTCCATTGCTAGGAGAGGACTGAACCTGGGCCTTCCCAGTCCTACTCAAACACCTTACCGCTATACCACAGTGGCTCTCCATTTGGCTTGGACTTTGGTTCCAATATGACCTACATTTTAATAGTTTCCAAAATTGGGAGATCAATGAGCCTGAGTTTTCAAGAGTTGTCTGTAACATAATTCAGCAGCCACAGCATCACAAATACCACCATCTGACTATTATTTGGATTAAATATGCTACCTAGACTTCCTCATTTGTGTTTTCATAGGTTGCCTGATTTCTCCTTTACATGAAAATATGGGATCTTCCCACAGCTTCTTCTTCCCCAAAGCAAAATGTCTTGGCTAACAGTAATGACTATGCCTTTTGTTGAGTGCAAGTCCAAGCTGGCAACATTTTGCCCATATCCATTTTTCTCATCTCCATCATCCTGTCTGCAGGAGACCTTTCTTTTTGCTTCAGATCTGAAGCGCTGCCTTGATGCCAAAAATGCTGCTGCAGTTATCAGAAGAAAAGTAAATGATCCAGCACAAGGAAGAAAGAAAATGAAATGAAAGTGCAAAGATCATATTACTCAGATGAAGGAAAACACTTTTCCAACTACAATAGTGGCTGAACTCATAAATTAGATGACTGAAGTAATAAGACATGTGAAATAGCTTTTAACTCCACTACCAGCTCTGTGTAATAAATTTCCAATGACACCCAAGCTTTTAGCGGAGGATATGATTTATTGCCGTCTACAGGAAGAGAGCTTTCATGGATTATCTCTAAAGTGGCAAAACTCTATTCTGAATTTTTCAAAATTAGTGAAGCTGTATGAATGTTACAGGTAGGTAGGTTCCACAATACTGCAGATGTATTTTAGAAGTGGTACAAACTATGGTTGCACTGGCTAAGCTTCTGAAGATCAAATAAGATCCAACCTTTCTTATCCATGTTATAAGTTATTATCAAGATAAGGTACGGGAGAATGGGAGAAGTGGGATGCTGTTGATAACTTTGGGGCAACTGCCTAATCATGGTACTTAAGTGATTTATATTCTTTAGGAAGAGTTGGGTTGAACCAAAAGTTGCCCAGAGTTCTGAAGGTACAACCAAATGTTATAAAAAGAGACAAATAACTTACCTGAGAAGATGTTATTCTAAATTATCCCTGCATGGTGGATATTGACTCATAATCAGAGACCAAGATCTGCATTTTGAATGAGAAAAGCAATTTTCTCCATTTTTAGACTGGTTAGTCTCAGCAGGTGGCGACAACTGGTAATTTAGTTAGTACAGTATCTAAGGAGGGTTGGACCATTTAGATAGAGGCCTCCAGGGTATATCAGGGCTGTAGACTAGGGGGAAAAAATCCCAGGAGACAGCAATGCAAACCATTTCCATATTGCTGTCAAGAAGAGTACATGGCTTTGTCTATAACATATGACACCAGGAGTCAAACTCAACTTGAGGAAGACCTTACCTTTTACAAATCCTTCAGAAATGGAGTTTGCCTTCCCCTGTAAGGTGCAGCAGCCTCAAATTTTTTTTCAGGAGGCCACCCAGCACCGCTGGATATGCATATTCTGTATGTGCATCCCTCTTTTAGCACATGCTGCCATCTAGCTAGTCTGAACAGCAGGAAAGAAGCTGGTTTGGGGACTTAAGGAACAGCTTTATAGGAACTGAAGAGGTGACACGTGTGTCTCTCAGAGCTATTAAACTCTGAGAAAGGGTCAAATCAATCACTCTACCTTCAACTGCCCCAAGTGATCTCAGCAAAGAATTCAATGTTTTCTCAATGTCAACAGGATTCTCTCTTCTGGGTTTTCCTGATGTATCTTTGCCAGAAGGCAAAAGCTCATTTTGGAGCAGCCACAAAAGAAGAGGATGCTTCTTTGCTAAGAGAAATTCCAAAATGGCCCCAAGCCAATCACCTGCAGCTGTTTGTTTTCATTAAGCACCTACAGAAATACACTTAGCAAGAGATAATTCAAGCATTTTTTTTACAAGAATGAGGAGATAGATTTGCAGCCACCTGATGCCAATATAATGGTATTTTACTAAATACATATGAGAGGAACAGGCTGTTTAAGTAACATCATAATCCAACTGAAGAATATTATTTGAGATGGCAGACTGGAGTACCTTTTCTTTGCCATAAAATTCTCAACTGAAGTGATTAACCTATGCCTGGACTATACTAGGAATGAGGGACAAATTCACTCACCTGCATCAGAATGCAAATTCGTCTATTTTTGCATTTTCTACCCAACATATGAACCGAAACTCAGTTAACCTTCAAGAATGTGTACTTCAGTCTACATAAAAACACATGGAATCATGATAATATTGCTGGGGTATGTCACATGTAGTGCTTAACTGAATCTGCATTCCACTGAAGATCTCCCTTGGGAGGATTCGAGCCACAGTTTTATGTTCTTTTGATGGCTTGCTGTTGAGATAGGTTGCAGGCAAAAGTTACTGGAGATAAATCTTGTAAAGTTGCTGAGAAGGTAAGCTATATTATTAGCAGACTCTACTCTAGTGAATGGAGGCTACATTCTACTGGGACATTCCTTGAGTAGTAGCTTGATGAACTGTTACTGTACAACCACTTTAACCTTTTTCATCAAATCATGCTTTATGGATACATGAGGCACAAAACTGATCCAGCAGCATTGCAGTCTTTCCTTAAGGCGAAGAGTGAAAACAACTATCAAGTCCAATGAAAATGTGGGTGGGGATGTACTATCAGCATAATTTAATCAGCCAGATGGGAATC
Organism: Candoia aspera; assembly: GCF_035149785.1. NCBI lineage: Eukaryota > Metazoa > Chordata > Lepidosauria > Squamata > Candoiidae > Candoia > Candoia aspera. Next base: position 144,253,445 of record NC_086155.1, read on the forward strand.
TGATGAGGACACTAAGCCAAATGCTTCTGTTTTCCTTGGTGCCAAGAGAAGAAGAGTGGTGCTGAATATATGGACTTTATCTGACTTCTCTAACAAAGATAAGGAAGGCTCTTGGCCCTGATGGTTTCCCACTTGATGAAGACAAAACGCATATTGAGTTCTTACACTTTATCTGAGATTTAAGTCAAAACTCTGACAAGTAGATTCCTAACTCTGTTTCAATGAAACAAATATGCTGCTTCCTAAGCAAGGTTTATATTATCATTTTGTTGATAAATGTGGATGCTAAGATTTCCGATTTAACTCTGAATTACATGTGATAACGGTGCATAGAACGTCTTACTTGCATTGCTAGTAATTTTGAAAATATTAAAGTGATTGTACCAGAAGAGTCAGAGCATAAGATTCTAATATATGGGAACAATATGTTAAATTTCATGAACCATCCACTCTTAATCTCTATAAATTGGGTACTCTATAAATTGCAGCAAATTGAACTTAATGCCATTTAGTCCAAATAGTAATTCATATGTGTTGTGTTCTGAGTCCCTTGTTTATCTCCATAAAATAATTCCTCAGAATTAGGAAGGGGAAAATTTGAAATTATCCCCATTTTTGACACAAAGATATAGACAGTATTCCTTTGATTATAAGGGCTAAGAGAAATATGATCAAGCCAAATTTAATGCTGAGATGTATTAATTCTTCCCCTTCTCCTTCTGCTACAATTAAGAAACTCTCACTAGGGACGCTCTCAACAAATCGTCCACAGTACAAGTAAATTACGTATCCATAAACAATAAACAGCGCTACAAAAATTAAACTACGGTTCAAAAAAAATCTAAAAGTAATAAAGATAGATGGGACAAAGGCCCTCTGAAACAGTTCTTTTTTTAATAATTTCCTAAAGCCTAACAAGATACAAGTTGATTGGATTTCAGAAGGCAAGGAGGACCACTGCTGAAAAACAAGATTTGCAGGCCTCTCAATAAAATGGTGAAAGGTCCCCTGTGCAGGCACGGAGTCACGTCTGACCCTTTGGGGGGATGACGTTTTTGTGACGTTTTCTTGGCAGACTATAGCGGGGCGGTTTGCCATTGCCTTCCCCAGTCGTCCCCTTCCCCAGCAAGCAAGCTGGGTCCTCATTTTACCGACCTCGGAAGGATGGAAGGCCGAGTCGACCTGAGCCGGCTACCCAAGAATCCAGCTTCCGCTGGGATCAACTCGGGTCATGGGGAGAGTTTCGGTTGCAATGCTGCCGCCTACCACTCTGCACCACACAAGGCTCAATAAAATTGGGGACTATTAATAGAATCTCTTGGGAGCTCTGTATCAGACAGGTCAAAATTGAGTGGAGGAGATGTTCCTGGAGATGTCTTGGTACTAAGCCATGTAGAGTTTTAAAAGTCAAGAACAGCTCTTTGAATTGCACATGGAACCTAATAGGAAGCCACTGCAGGGCCAAGTACCTATCAACAACTGGGCTGTTGCATTCTGGACTAGGTGAAGCTTCTGTGTGGTCTTCAAAGGCCGCCCCATATAGAGTAGGAGAGAGAGGACTGAGCCTTGCAGTAACTCCAAGGGAGGGGCCATTTAACAACACTTATCCCCCACAACCATCACCTGGACTCACCCACTGAGGAAGAAGTAGGATGCAATGCCTCCAACTCTTAACTATGGGAGGTGGTCCAGAAGGATACTATGGTCAGTGGAATCAAAGACTGCTGTAGCAGGACTAGGAGAGATGTACTGTACTTGCCCCATCCAGGTCACAACAAAGATCATCAATCAGGGCAACCAACACTGTCTTAGTCCCATATTTGAAGGGGTCTTTTTATTATTTTATTATTACACATTATTTTATATATAATAAATGAATATATAATAGTTTTCTCTGTAATTTACTTTGTAAATTGCAATTACCTATTGGAAAAATTGGGATTTAATTTTAACTTTGCTTACTGGTTACAGTTAGGAACTTCAGTTCCTCTTTGTTCCTTCTTTGTTTAGGAACTACCTTCAGTTCTTGTACTTAATATTGCAAGATAAATATGGAAAATATTAGGTCACAGTACCCATGAAAAACTTATACTATGAAATAATGGGAATTTTAAAATAGCTGGTAAATCAATCTTGAAGTTTAGCTGGACCTTTAAAAATATCATTACCTTGGACTAATTTAGTTTTTCTATAGCTGTTCTTCAAACATTTGTAGAAAAAGTAGAATTAATGTCACCAAGAGTACTTCTTGGCACTTTATTCAACTTAAACACTTCGTTAGGCTGTTCAGCCTTGCTTCTATTATTATCTCTGAGGTTACACAGTTATTCGATACTTCAGAGGATTTAGTTCAAGTACCTAAGCTGGTGTTTTGTTAAGAAATTGAAGGAACTTTATGAAATGGACATTATCCTATTTACATAAATTTTGGAATCATGAGCTTAATGTTCAATGATTGTGAAGCTGTGAAAAGTCATCTTAAAGAATGTAAAAATTATTTGTGTTGATATTAAAGTGAGGTTAGTTCAACTGAAAATTCCATTTAATGTATGTTGGACACTTAGGGAATGTTTAATAAATGTTGGATGCAATCATTTTACTCTTCCAGATGCAGTATAGAAATTAGAACATTAACTAACATGTTCTGGACTTGTCCTATGATTGCCACATTTTGGATTGAAATCCATGGATTGTTAACATGACTTTAGATCAATCATTGCTGGTTAAGGGAACATATGTTCTTTCTGGCTTTATTCCCAGCATTTGGAATCTATCAAAACACGAAGAACTGTGGTTTTGCATGTAAATGGATAACCAAAAGAATTATTATACAACATCAGAAGGACAAATCTACACCTGACTTGCAGCAATGGATTCTTTAAATGTGTAATCTATCAATACTTTAATTAGTGTTTCCTTTAAAAAAAACAAAACAAAAGGGTAAGGAACAGGATTTTTGACCAGGCTAATCAGAAGTTACTTTGTTCTTTTGTTCATTAGATAAATTTCTTTGTCCCTTCTCCCCTCCCCATTTTCTTTTCTACTTTGGGGGGTGGTAAGTTTTTATATTATATTATGTTAACTCTATGCATATAATCTTTATCTTTTTTATTAGTTCAACACAATAAGCTATTTTTAAAAAACATCTAATAAAATTGATTTAGATGGTCAGGGAGCCATGTAAGTGTAACCTTTTTCTGTGGCCAAGGATCATACTTAAAAATTTTGGGGAGAGGGCAGTGGGTGGGATAATGTTGCACATGTGATTTTAATAGGATTTTCAATTTGGGCCAAGATTAGAGTTATTCTTTGTTTTGCTTTTAATCATGTCAAGCCTCTTTTATAATATTGATTGGTGTTTTCTTGCATTTCCTATTTCAAAATGACAGAAAACTATACTGCTAATTTTGGCCAGAATGGTCTCTGGGGCCCATAAAAATGGGTTGGGAGGCTGAAGGTTATCCACCCCTGATCTGGAGACTATAAATATGGGAAAATGCTCTCCTCATCACCACTTTTAAAATAATAGGGGCCTTGTCAGAGTCTGTTCTGAGATATCATAAATTAGCAGTAAAGCATAGAATGAAGTGGGAGAAGACGTGAAGTTTTTAGTCTTGTATGCTGAGACACCAATTTGCTTAACGAAGGACTACTTAACCACATTAAAGGCTAGATTTTTTGCAATGTGCTAGAGAGGAGAGAGAGAGAGAATGAGAGAGAGAGAGCGAGAGAGAATGTGTGTGTTTAGGGCAAAATTGAACATGATGACAGTTAACTTTCAAGTACACCATGGGACCTTCCATTCCTGTCCTGTCTCTGTTGCATTCTATGCCACCAAACCATTAGCTGGAGGTTCCCCATTCCTCTGGGGCATGTTTTGAGGATACTGAAAAGATTGGAGAAGGATTGAACCCCTAATCACACAGCAGGTAGAAACCATAGAAATTAACTGGATATCATCCATAGGTCATGGCAAGCATTGCCTCATGGGAAGAGCAAAAAAGATGGTGAAGTGGTTCTAACTATGGTGTTTGCCAAGGATGACATGCTAAGCAATTTCAGATATGAGCTTTAAAATGGATGCAACTTCAATTCTTTATTTATTCATTTCTGTTTTAAAACCAGTAAATAATGCTTCATTTGCTTTTCCCCAAGAGGTATCTTAGGCTGCAATTCCTATTATTCCCAGCAAACAAGGCCTGGAGCCCACGCATGCTGACTATTGAGGTAAAAGTAGAAAGTTTTTTTTAAAAAGGGAATGGATTGTCTGGAGCTCTGAACTGAACCATCCTACAGTGCATGTCTTGTGGCACATCACACTTGTTCTGATTTAAGGGTGATCATATAAATTCTGTTTATTAGTCCTTCTTCCTCTGACCCTCCAAAGAGTTCTACCTTTGCTTTCAAAGTACAGCACAATGGAACAGAATTGTCTCGAGGGGATTCTAGCATTTTATTTGAATTTTTATGGGTGTGTCTGTGTCAAAAGACAGCAGCCTTGTAATAAAGTGGCCCAGTCATCATAACAGCAAAGATGGTAAATAGATAAAAAGAATACTGGGGTCGATAGAATAATAGGCTATGCAATGCAAACCACAAAACTTGCTATAATGTACTGTAAAGAAATGGGAAGAAAGAAATGATGTACAGATGGTAAGAACAGCAGATTGCCTGCCACCACACAATAAATGTAGCTTCCTAGCAACCCAAGATTAGTACCCTTTTCTGAACAAAGGAAGAGCAAGAGAAGGCAAGTGCAACACACACACACACTCACACTGTGTGTGTGTGTGTATGGGAGTTCTTTAACTTATTAAAGAATTAAAGATTAATTCTAAAATTAAGGAACTCCCAGCAATTCAAGGAGCAACCTAACCTCTGAAAATAAAAATGCAAATAATTAATACTTTAAAGAAATGGAAAAAGAAAAGTCTCCAGTAAAAAACTTAAGACAAAAATAGGATTGCCTTAAACAGAAAGTTGCAGTTGAAGGAGAAATACATGATTTCTTTGAAATTCTTATTTTCCCTATGTTATATATACTGTGTGTCTATGCATGTGTGTGTGTGTGTATGTGTGTATGTGTGTGTATGTATGTATGTGTACATACATACATACATATATATATATATATATAGTCATACTATTAGAATCAGGTTCTCCTTTAGCTCATCACAAACTTCCCAAGCTAGTTTTGTACACAAATTTTTGTTGTATCCAACATTTTAAAAACTTTGTGTTAATCCTTTAATTTTCCAGTCTTGTATGAAGATGTTTTTTACCTCTTTCAAGCCAAATTCATTTTTTTTAATTGCTTAGTACTGTCTTCCTTACAAATTCGCCCTACAAGTTATAGGATGTTGAATTCCCAACCTTACCTGGACTTCAGTTCAGGACTCAATAGTAAAATATTCTTCAAATGATGAAACAGTATCCAATAAAAAGATCTTTTGAGGTGCACAGTAGCTGGATTAGCACAACACACCAACCCTTGGTGCTACTGTTGAAATTCTGCCACACTTTCTGATGTCTGGTACCCAATCCAGGCACCATCCTGGTTTCCAAGGCTACACCAAGTACTGCTCACATCTTCTCACAACTTCTCTTCCAGCTATAAGGATTATTTATTTTTTAAAACATACATCAGGTTTAGCCTTCTATGAGGCTGTGGCAAATCTGTATCCACAGTGTATAACTTAGGAGCCTTTTAGCCAATGTTGAAAATTAGTCATTTAGAAATACATAACCATTTTCCTTGGGATTTTGCAAGAACTAGCCAAAGAAAGAAAGACTTTAGCAGAGACTGATATTTTCTGAATGAGAAATCAAAGCAAAATACTTCATTTAGCAGATCATGACCTCTCTCAGAGATTATTGAAGAGGAAATAGGGGAAAGCAACACATCCCTTTCTCTTCTATTGGTTTAATGGATCTTGCTGATTTGGTGATAATTTGAAACTGCCAATGGCACTTGCCAGTGATCATATTTAGCTTTTGCATTCAACTCATTTCCTTTATTTTTGCAAGCAACTTTGATTTAATGTTATGCAAGCTTCTCACTTTTAAAGGGAAAGGCCTTGTTACCTTCAAGCCCCTTATCTCAACAGCACTACTAGGAACTATTATTAGTGCCATCATTTCCATAATACTTTTAATGTCTACCAAATGGCATCTTGTTCTTCTTCACAAGAAATCTATGAAATAGCTTCCTAAATATTATATGCTGCATTAATATTCAGCAAGTTAAATTTGACTTTATTTTCCCAAAAAAATTATTTTGCTGGTCAAGGACCAAAATAAAATGACTGACTTCCTAAATAGTTTCCACTATTTCAAATATTAGCGTTGTCGTTTTTGTACTTATATCTTTATACAGCATTGTACACTGATGGCACCATATGTAAATAAAATAACAGCAAAAAGTACAGTTGTGAACTAGAACGGGAAACAATGCCGATGGTCTATTTATTATATTTGCCAAAGAGATACAAATGTTTTGAGAAGAGGGGTATTCACCTGATCTCTTTCCATATTCCTTTCTTTTGGCCTGCAGAAATAATTTTACCAAAACAAAGCAAAAAAAGGAACAAAACCAATCAGTCAGTTCTTCTGAAGAAGGCAATAATTTCAATGTAATTAAAAGAGCAGGACGCAGTGGCACTGCGGGTTAAACCGCTGAGCTGCCGATCGGAAGGTCGGCGGTTCAAAACCGCGCGGCGGGGTGAGCTCCCGTTGCTCATCCCAGCTCCTGCTCACCTAGCAGTTCGAAAACATGCAAATGTGAGTAGATCAATAGGTACCGCTTCGGCGGGAAGGTAACGGCGTTCCGAGTCGTCATGCTGGCCACATGACCCGGAAGTGTCTATGACAACGCTGGCTCCAAGGCTTAGAAACGGAGATGAGCACCGCCCCCTAGAGTCGGACACGACTGGACTTTACGTCAAGGGAAACCTTTACCTTTACCTAATTAAAAGAGCACAATTAGTAGAATAAGTCAAAATAAATAACTTTGCCAAGAACTGTTTCAATTTCCATGAAATATGAGGTAGTAAGACTGAAAATGTGCATGAGTAACACACAACCAGTATCATGGCCGTATTAGTTATTCCATCCAGAGTTTTAGTTGCTTCCTTTCTATTCAAAGGAGAGTGACACCATAACCATTTCACATAAATAGATGCATTCGTAGCTTGCATTTCAAAATGGATACCTGAAGCCATGAATGCAGTAATCATTCATATTCAAGATCATCAGCACTCTGGAGTGTGATTCATGGCCTAGAATATTTGCTTTATGACACCCAAATAAATGACTGACACAATTTACAACAAACCCTTCACTCTTTCAAAGGAAAGAACAACATTCAAAAATGTTCAGAGACTATGCTCAAACCCAGCTGGATGGCATAAATTCTTTATATATTTCTTGCTCTGCTTCAAAACTTTCCTTTCAGCTTGTTAGATATCATACCACATTTTCCATCCAAAGACACTGCAGTTCTTGGTCCAAGTTCTTAAGTCCCCAACAACTGCTAGCTTTCCCCAGTGTGAAAAGAATCCCCTGGGAGTGTTACATTCTACAACTCTCCTTTTGACCTTTTAAATGTTGACTGTGGACCATAAGCAGCCCAGCCTCACTTTCTGTGGTCCTAGAGCACTCATAGTGCCACTGGAGCAGACAGGACCAAACTTTTTGGCCCAAATTTGAGATGGTTTTAAGGGGGAACATTGGGGTCTTAAAATATAAAACCTCAAGGCACCTACTTTCATCCTAACTCTCCTCCCCAGAAAAAGACCACACACTTGAGGCCCATCCACTCTGGTGACATCATGATGTTACTGGTCATGCAAACTCTTGCAGACCTTGGAGGTCAAAACCTCACTGCACATCATTTTTTAAAGTGCAGTGCCCAGCCAGAAAAAGGTTGCTTATCTCTGTTTTGAGTCTTGATCCATAAAAGGCTGCTTCTATCATCAACATAGACATCTTGCTTAACATGGAGAATCCTACTTTGAAGTACCATTATCTGAAACTTCTTCTCTCTTTATTTACAGCCAATCCACACAGTCTTGTATATCACTGAAAAATGTCTTTGTCAAAGCATTGTTTGAAAGCATATAGCAGAACAAATGCAGCGGCTATACTTAAAGGTAGTGATTTTGAGTGACTGTTGGACCTGTTTGGAACAGCTCCCTCATTCTTACAAGTCATCCCTTAAATGTCTTCATACCACAGAAGTCCATAATGTTGGGAAAACTGTAAAAAAGAAAAGAAGATGACCAGCAACAAGGTGGATGAACTCGATTATATCAGTGATGGGTTCATCACTGGAAGACCTGAAGGGCCAGATTGGGGACAGATCATTCTGGAGAAGGTCTATGTGGCTGCTAAGTTGACTCTGACTTGATGACACATAATCAATCATTCAAAAGAGCATAATCCTGTATTTATTCCATGGGGATTCTTCAGGATATGCTTTGGATTTCACTCCATGGTAAGTCAGAGACCCACAATCTGTGCCCCCTCCAGTTTTGAACATGGCCTGGCAGCCAGTTAATGTGATTTTGGGCCAATCACTCTCTCTTAGCTCATCCCACCTCAGAGGGGTGTAGTTGTGTGTAGTTATAGTTGTAGGAGGCAGGAGCATTTCATACACTGTCTGGAGCTGTACAAAATAAAGGTGGGATATCATCATCACCATCACCATCACCACCCTTATCCTTTTATAATTTTTAATGTAACAAAAGAAAAAATACAATTAATACTTACAAATCATACTATCTTTTATTAAATACAATCAATTCAATAATATTAAATCAAAGTTTCCTTTTATCCTAATTCCACTGATTTTTTTCCCTCCATTTTGAACTATAGCCTCTTGCAAGATACTCAGAGGATAAGTACAGTCCCTGGGAAACTCCATGTGTTTTTGCAGATATCCACACAACCAACATGAGGATGTCAAATCCAGGCTGGTGAAGATACAAAATATTTTGATAAGGCCAAATTCCCAATCAAATAAAGATCTCCACAGTTCTTTGTATTTGTGGAGCCCCATTTACATGATAAATCAGGGGTATCCATGATGTATTTGTGTGTGTGTCAAAAAAAGTCAAGATGGCAGCCACAACCATGTGATCAAAAGCCCCACCCTTATTTATTTATTAAACAAATGTATATAGTCGCCCCTCTACAGAAGGCAATCTGGATAGTGAACAAGAATGAGTGTGATGGCCACCATCTTGACTGCTTTGACCCCCATGACCACCCCTGTGATGAGTGTTAAAATCTGTATAGGATGATAGCCTAAAAAGGTATATCTTGGTAAAAAGGCAAACAGATCATGATGTAATGATCAGAAAAATAATACGTTGCTGGGAATAAATTCAGTAGTTAAAACTTTACAAGGTGAGATGTTTAAAAAATGTGAGGAAAAAAAACCATGTACATTCACCACTTACTCTTCTCCTTAGCGTTTTTCCCGTGCTATGGCAAGGTCTGCTTGTCGGCATATCTCTCTCCATTTGGCTTGATTCAAGGCATCTTCAGGGGTGACATCCACACATGCCATGTCCTCCTTAATGTGGTCCATCCACTGTTTCTTGGGTCTACCATGGGGCCGCCGGCCGCCAGGGTCCAGGTGCATGGCTGTTCTTGCCACCGAGTCTTCTTTGCCACGTGTGACGTGTCCATACCATACATTCACCTCTCTCCTCTCAAATTATTACCCAATCCAATTGCATTTACTCAGTTGTCTCATAAGAAGGGGAAATTTAACACATTCTGACTCTGTACCAATCACATCTTCAGCAAAGGATCGTTACCTTGTCGTGGTGCTGGAGCTTGAGCACCTCAATGATGCCATGAGCTAAACCGTGAAGGGCCACCCAAGACAGGAAGGTCATGACAGAGAGGTCAGACTAAATGCGATCCCTGGGGAAGGTAATGGCAACCCACCCCAGTATTCTTGCCGTGAAAACTCAATGGATCAGTACAACCAGAGATATGTTGGTATACCATCGGAAGATGAGACCCACAGGTCAGAAGATGGTCAAAATGCTACTGGGGAGGAACAGAGGATGAGTTCAACTAGCCCCAGACGTGATGACGCAGCTAGCTCAAAGCCGAAAGGACGGCTAACGACCGACGGTGCTGGTGGTGAACGGCGAATCCGATGTTCTAAGGATCAACACACCATTGGAACCTGGAATGTAAGATCTATGAGCCAGGGCAAATTGGATATGGTTATTGGTGAGATGCCAAGGTTAAAGATAGACATTTTGGGCGTTAGTGAACTGAAATGGACTGGAATGGGCCACCTCACATCAAATGACCACCAGATCTACTACTGTGGACAAGAGGACCACAGCAGAAATGGAGTAGCCTTCATAATTAATAGTCAAGTGGCTAAAGCAGTGCTTGGATACAATCCAAAAAATGATAGAATGATCTCAATTCGAATTCAGGGCAAGCCATCTAACATCACAGTGATCCAAATATACGCCCCAACCACAGATGCGGAAGAAGCTGAAGTAGAGCAGTTCTATGAGGATCTGCAGCACCTACTGGACGACATGCCTAAAAGAGATGTTATTTTCATCATGGGAGACTGGAATGCTAAGGTGGGCAGTCAAATGACACCTCGAATTACAGGTAAGTATGGCCCGGGAGAACAAAACGAAGCACGACATAGGCTGATAGAATTTTGCCAAGACAATTCACTCTGCATAACAAACACTCTCTTCCAACAACCTAAGAGACAGCTTTATACATGGACTTCACCAGATCGACAACACCGAAATCAGATTGACTACATCCTTTGCAGCCAAAAGTGGCGGACATCCGTACAGTCGGTAAAAACAAGACCTGGAGCTGACTGTAGTTCAGATCACGAACTTCTTCTTGCACAATTTAGGATAGGACTAAAGAGATTAGGGAAAACCCACAGATCAGCTAGATATGAGCTCACTAATATTCCTAAGGAATATGCAGTGGAGGTGAAGAACAGATTTAAGGGACTGGACTTAGTAGATAGGGTCCCGGAAGAACTATGGACAGAAGTCCGCAACATTGTTCAGGAGGTGGCAACAAAATACATCCCAAAGAAAGAGAAAACCAAGAAGGCAAAATGGCTGTCTGCTGAGACACTAGAAGTAGCCCAAGAAAGAAGGAAAGCAAAAGGCAACAGTGATAGGGGGAGATATGCCCAATTAAATGCAAAATTCCAGAGGTTAGCCAGAAGAGATAAGGAATTATTTTAAAACAAGCAATGCGCGGAAGTGGAAGAAGACAATAGAATAGGAAGGACAAGAATAGGAAGGACAAGAGACCTCTTCCAGAAAATTAGAAACATCAGAGGTAAATTCCAGGCCAAAATGGGTATGATCAAAAACAAAGATGGCAAGGACCTAACAGAAGAAGAAGAGATAAAGAAAAGGTGGCAAGAATATACAGAAGACCTGTATAGGAAGGATAACAATATTGGGGATAGCTTTGATGGTGTGGTCAGTGAGCTAGAGCCAGACATCCTGAAGAGTGAGGTTGAATGGACCTTAAGAAGCATTGCTAATAACAAGGCAGCAGGAGACGACGGCATCCCAGCGGAATTGTTCAAAATCTTGCAAGATGATGCTGTCAAGGTAATACATGCTATATGCCAGCAAATTTGGAAAACACAAGAATGGCCATCAGACTGGAAAAAATCAATTTATATCCCCATACCAAAAAAGGGAAACACTAAAGAATGTTCAAACTATCGAACAGTGGCACTCATTTCACATGCCAGTAAAGTAATGCTCAAGTTCCTGCAAGGTAGACTTCAGCAATTCATGGAGCGAGAATTGCCAGATGTACAAGCTGGGTTTAGAAAAGGCAGAGGAACTCAGGACCAAATTGCCAATATCCGATGGATAATGGAAAAAGCCAGGGAGTTTCAGAAAAACATCTATTTCTGTTTTATTGACTATTCTAAAGCCTTTGACTGTGTGGACCATAACAAGTTCTTAGTGGTATGGGGATACCAAGTCATCTTGTATGCCTCCTGAAGAATCTGTATAACGACCAAGTAGCAACAGTAAGAACAGACCACGGAACAACGGACTGGTTTAAGATTGGGAAAGGAGTACGGCAGGGCTGTATACTCTCACCCTACCTATTCAACTTGTACACAGAACACATCATGCAACATGCTGGGCTTGAGGAATCCAAGGCTGGAGTTAAAATCGCTGGAAGAAACATTAACAATCTCAGATATGCAGATGATACCACTTTGATGGCTGAAAGCGAAGAGGAACTGAGGAGCCTTATGATGAAGGTGAAAGAATAAAGTGCAAAAGCTGGCTTGCAGCTAAACCTCAAAAAAACCAAGGTTATGGCAACCAGCTTGATTGATAACTGGCAAATAGAGGGAGAAAATGTAGAAGCAGTGAAAGACTTCGTATTTCTAGGTGCGAAGATGACTGCAGATGCTGACTGCAGTCAGGAAATCAGAAGACGCTTAATCCTTGGGAGAAGAGCAATGAGAAATCTCGATAAAATAGTTAAGAGCGGAGACATCACACTGACAACAAAGGTCCGCATAGTTAAAGCAATGGTATTCCCCGTAGTAACATATGGCTGTGAGAGCTGGACCATAAGGAAGGCTGAGAGAAGGAAGATCGATGCTTTGGAACTGTGGTGTTGGAGGAAAATTCTGAGAGTGCCTTGGACTGCAAGAAGATCCAACCAGTCCATCCTCCAGGAAATAAAGCCAGACTGCTCACTTGAGGGAATGATATTAAAGGCAAAACTGAAATACTTTGGCCACATACTGAGAAGACAGGACACCCTGGAGAAGATGCCGATGCTAGGGAGATTGGAGGGCAAAAGGAAGAGGGGCCGACCAAGGGCAAGGTGGATGGATGATATTCTAGAGGTGACGGACTCGTCCCTGGGGGAGCTGGGGGTGTTGACGACCGACAGGAAGCTCTGGCATGGGATGGTCCATGAAGTCACGAAGAGTCAGAAGCGACTAAACGAATAAACAACAAAAACCAATCTCATACTGTATTGCTCCTTTGTTGGGGAGCCTCTGATTTTTCAATTCCACTGTGAAATAAAAAAGAGGAAGCATTTGCCAAGAGGTTTTGCTATGCCTGCCCATTGCTGGAAGTGCTACAAAATAGTATCAATACTAGTATGTGAGTTTGTTATTGTTAATTGATTTGGTTTGTGGTGCTTGTTTTGATACCTTTTAGAATACATATTTTTACCAAGTTGTTGCTTATATATTGTGGATATATTATTGTGGATTATTTGTTATTGAAAACTGCTGTGAGTCCGTACTTGACGAGGTTATAGATAAATGGAATAAGTAAGAAAAACCACATGAGACCTGTAGTTTTCTCTGCCTCCTAAGTGAATTATACAGTCCTCTGTAAGAAATGATACTCTGAGCATGTACAGAAGGATCATTTTTACGTAAGGATAGGGAGTGACGTTTACCCAATTTCTCTTTAACTCTTTTCTACTGACAAATCTTCACTCTACTTATTAATAAACAATTAATTGGGTGACCTTCCCTCAGCACTTTAGGGTAACTAATTAACTATCCACAAGGTGAAACTTCTAGGCCTTTTCCTCAACAAAATGTATTGTTTGTCGCACCCAGGCCTGCATAGAATTGCCTCAGGCAGGCTGCTGTTGCTTCTCCGTAATATTTTATAATCCTCCTTTGCACACAAGGACTCAATTCAGTCATTCTTGATGCATTAGGATCCCCTTCAAACCCATTAGCTGTATCAGAGGCTTCGCAGCATCACTCTCTCTTCAAAACATTTTATGATGAGGTGACTCTATTACAAAACCATGAACTATGAATATTTAAGCATGCTGCACATATTAAACTGCTGAAATCAATCCTGGTCTTTTGCTATGCCAGCAAGATTTGGAAAGCTGTTCAATGCTCTGTCATTTTTTTATTTCCCAGCAAAGAGCAGGGATCTCTTATTTGTAATCATAATAAAAATGTGACATGTAGTCATCCCAGAAGCACTTCTCTATATGTGTGTGCTCTTCAAGTGGTTCTAGTTGGCTCCCCAGGACAAAATAGTCATAGCATGGCCCAGATTGACCAGTTGTTCCAACCTCAGGTCTTCAGTCACTGCAGGAAGCTCTCCTTTCACATAAGAGTTTTCCTAATTTATTAATAAAATCGTGATTCATTGATCTTCTTCATCTACTGCCACCATATTTCCAGCATATGATGCAATCCTGCATCAGGTTCCAGCTATTTTAACACCCCCATATAATTAGTCACTCTGGACAAGACCAAAAATTTGTCTCCCTTGTGGATTCTTGAGAGCAGAACATTCAATACTGAAGAAAATCAGAGTGCACCATTTGCAAATGCATTAAAGTTGAATTTCATCCCACAGAGCAGCCAGGTCTAGAAAACTGAACAGTATTAACTTCTGCAATATAGAAACATCAGTCACTTCAAAGTTAGCCCTGATAAGCCTACAAAACTTCTTCCCTTCAAATTTCCTCTTTGAAAATAGTTGTTCTACTGTTAAAGATTTAACTTGTTCTTATCTCACATAGTTAAAGTTGCACCTCTTTGCACCTTTATACCTCTTATCTTGACTTATTGGCTTAGACCATGGTAAAAAAAAAGGGGAGGAGAAAATTCAGCAGAATCTGCTTAAGCCACCCTTCTGTGTCATGTACTTATGAAGGTAGTTAGCATGTGCTTGGGGTATTTGAATGAATTAATCTCAAATTCATACACCAGTTTGGGGCAGTGGTTAAGGCACCAGGCTAGAAAACCAGGAGGCCGTGAGCTCTAATCCTGCCTTAGGCACAAAGCCCACTGGGTGACCTTGGGCCAGTCACTCTCTCTCAGCCCTGGGAAGAAGGTGGCAATGGCAAACCACTTCTGAAAAACCTTGCCAAGAAAACTGCAGGGACTAGTCCAGGCAGTCGCTAGGAGTCAAGAACTGACTCGAAGGCACTCCTGCCCCCCAAAAAGGTCAGGCTATTTGCTCACCAATTCATGTTGTACATTTTCGGGGGAACGTGGCATTCTTTTTAATCTGTGGCTGTTTAGCACCTGAGCTATCCTGCTTAGTGGTAGGGATATAGAGGTCAGAAGGATATGCCAGTTCCTTTCAGGGTTGAAATGCCATATGCATAACTTTTTGGGGCCCAAAGCTCATGCTGGGCCTTTGAGTAGGATGCCAAGCTGCTCTCCCAAAATGAGTGGCACCAAGACAAAAACTAAATTTGATTTAGTTTAATTTAACCAATTAAAATAACTAGAGTTACTATGATTACTTCATTCATATTTAATATTTTCCCCTTTATTTCACATTAAAAATTACCATTATTTTAGAAGGTCTGTAAGGGATTGCCAATTTGAGACAGGGGCACCTGTGCTCATGAAGGCCCCCCCCCCGCCTTTATGCTATGATTTATATAATGTAATAATTTCAAAATCTATTGCATTAGAATTTGGGTCATACACACCAAACCTCAAGTGAATTGAAATGTTGGAAAATTCGGCATGTAAAACTTTACCGCATAGCAAATATTGAATATGAAAAGAAAGCTTTAATTCAAGAAGTTACCTCAGCCAAAGGTTAACTACAATCATCAGGGATGAGTTGACTTCCTCAGTTTCCTTTGCTTTAGATGGTGTAGCTGTTGAATGTAGAAGATAATAAATAAACTGTGGAGGGGGCATACCTCTAGAATAATAGGCAGGTTCACTGCAAATCTCAGGTCTCTGCTATTTTTCTGAGTAGGGCATTTCTGATTTTTCACCTGTATTGTCCCATATCCTGGGTATAGATCCATCAGGATAATGTGCCAACATGAAACACTGGTGAGAAATTCTTGGCATCTCTTTAGCAGATGCTGTAGAATTCCACGCAGAGCTGGTCAAACTTCATAAAATTCACTAGACTCTCTCTCCCAATGTATTGGAAGCAAGTGGGAGAGCAGCTGTATGGACATGCCTTTAAATACAAAGAATGCAGGCCACAAGCTAACTTGTGCTTTAAATATGTCCACTAAAAATGATCTAACCACCCTGTCCAAAAGAGAAACAGATTCATCCAGGACAGGACAGTATTTCTTTTGCTGTCCACCCAGAATAAAAGATCCTGAAGACAAATATTTCCTTTATCATGCTCGATAAGATAAAAACACATTTCTAATGATTATAGCGAGAAGCTTTCCAAGAACAACTGCTAAAATAGATCAAATCATTAGTCTGGCACTTTCTTTATTCTGTTTCTAGCAGCAGCTTGATTTAGTGGAAGTTATAAACACTGAAGAGCAGCTCTATCCCCTGCTGTTCTCACCTAGATTTTTGCCAGCTAGAAATTAGAAGATATCCAGTGTATACAGACATAAAAGGAGATGACTGGCTTTCAGCTGTTGTTGATGGTATTTATACCGCATTTCTTAGCAAATATAACAACAAACGGAACAAGTTCGATGACTGGGCTCATACACTCTATCCAGCTGTACTTTCTTTAGTTGGGGTTTGTAAAATAAGCTATAATTAGCTGGGTTTATACGTTGTGCTAAGCCATAAGCCATAGTTAAGGAAGGAAGGAAATCTGCTGCCTGATTTTGCTGTTAAAATCACTACAAATAAGAGCAAGGTGTACCAAATCTAGAAATTAAAAAAAACAAAAACAAAGATATGCTTTATTTATTTAGTAAAAGTGTTTTTGTGCTACTTCAGTCACACACCCGCCAATCCAAACAGCTTATGAAAGCAGTATACAATAAATGCGACAATCCATATAATATGAATTGAATAACATCATCATAACATCACAGTAATGACAACCTCATTAGCAGCACCCATACAAACATCCTCAGTACATACCTCCTCCATACCTCAGTCCCCGAATGCCTGCTTAAATAGCCAAATTTTCACTAAGCTTCTAAATACTAACAACAAGGATGGCAATTTTATTTTACGGGGTGGGGGGAGCTGACTGCACAGGAGGAGAGCTTCAGCACAGAATGCTTGCTTCCAAGTCTTTTCTCATCACACCTCAATGAAAAGTCCTTTATAAACACTAAATAAAGCCCACTGTCTGTTGGATACCTTATCCCTGTCCATCACATGGCTTCTTTAATGGTGCAGAATACAGGAAGGATCACTTGGTGTCCCACTTTCCATCTCTCTTCTGCTACTGCTTTGTACAGAATGGGGTTACAGCTGGAGTAAGCAAAGGCCACTCTTTTGGGGAACACCCATGCTATTAATGACCCACAGCACCATTTCCAGTGGCTCTGCAAAGTCCTGTGCTTTTTGATATAGCTATGTAAATAATGTAAACTCCTGCTTGTTGTTCCTGTCTTGCCCTCTCTCTCCTTTCCTCTCTCCTTTCGCTGGCCTCTTATCCCATTTCGCCTGTCAACTGTTTTGTTGTTTGCTGATGTTTAATAAACAAACATCCAGCCACTGTATATTTTTGCTAGCTGAACTGAGTGCGGTGCGTATTTGCTCTAATCCGGATAGAAGGATTGACCAGGAGTGTGCTGGGTGCAAACCAACCTGGAAATTACCCACAGTAATTTTCCAGTCCTCTCAAATTTAGTGCTACCTATCAAAAGCCAAGCCAAACTGGAAAAAAAAAGGGCATACTTAACAAAGATGCCCATTTTCAGGCTCTGACATAGCACCAGAAGCAGAACATCGGAAAGACAGAGGTAGCAATCTAAAATGCCTGTCACTGTTTTACTACTCTGAGAACCAAACATTTTAATGCAGGACCCAATTTGTTTTTGACAGCGTGATGGGATTTTTAACATAAAAACGTACTCTGGTTTGCAGATTTTCTCATAAAGTATATGAAAAGCCCTGAGATTTCAGTAATCTGAATGCGGAGAAAGTAAAATGGGTAAGATTTGTCCATCTAGGCAGAGGGCTGTGAGAGTTTAGCTCTTGAGCATCTAGGGCAGAATCTATTCTGGAGTCCTGCACACGTGTAAGGCTCTGCAGTGGGGATAGTTTTACAAAACACAACTGCTGCACTTTACGGATAAAATTGCTCATATTCACTCTCAGCTGGATGCTAGATGGGCAGGATCTCGTGAGATGGGAGAAGTAATGACTTGCAATCTCCTCTGGGATGCTTTCAAGCCTGTGACACCTGAGGAAGCTGGCAGGGTCCTCTGCTGAATTAATGCAGCCACTTGTAAATTAGATCCTTCTCTCTTTTGGATAATACCGATGGCCAGAGGATCTAAGCTTTTATACTTTTATGCCTTCTTTGACCATCGGTATTATCCATCGGTATTATCCAAGAGGGAGAGAGGTGGTAAATGCATCCTTGGGGAGGGGGTGATGCCACCTGCATGAAGGAGGGGGTAGTACCCCCTCATTCCTCAAAAAGCCATCTCTTGACTCAGCTGTCGTAGATAGCTATTGGCCCACTGTTCCTTGTATGGTTGTTTAGAAGGTTGTTAAACTCCAACTGCAGAGGATCTTGGATGAGATGAATTGTCTGGATCCCTTTCTTTCAGGGTTCAGGCTAGAGTTGGGACTGAAGCGCCAGTCACTCTTGTGGATAACCTGTGGCTAGACTTGGAGTGAAGTAGTGTGCTCCTCCCCTCATCCTTTTAAATCTCTCAGCATCATTCAATACCCTCGACAGTAGCATCTTTTTGGACCATCTGTGGGAGTTGGGGATTGGAGGCACTGTTCTGCAGTGTCTTTCCTTCCTGAGTGAGCCATTCCAATCAGTGTTCTGAAGAGAAGAGAATGAATGCTTGTGCATTCCAGTGTGGGGTCCCCCATCTTATTTCACATCTACACAAAACCCCTGAAGGAGGTCATCTATTAGTTCAGGGTCCAGTATAATCAATACGTTGATGATACCCATCTTTACATCTCAACCCCAAGGTCATGGAAGCTTTGATACTATGTTGTAAGGGACTACATGGGGCAAAACAGACTGAGATTGAATTCCAACAAAATGGAGTTATTGCTGGTTCAGAATCCATGGTTCCATGAAGTTTCCATCCAAACCTGTTGACAGGGTTGCACTTCCCCTGAAAGAGTGGAAGCAATGAACAAGAGGGCCTTTGGCCAACTTCAGCAAGTCTGCGAGTAGTGCCCATTCCTGGACTGAGAGGTACTGAAGAAAATGATGTCATATGTGTCATATGTCAGACGATTGCAATTTCCTCTACATGGGGCTTGAAGATGTACAGTATGCAACTGCTCACCTACTAATTGGTGCTTGTTAGTTCAGCAGAATAACACCTATTTTGTGTGAACTTCATTGGTTGTCAATAGGCTTCAGGCCCAATCCGAGTGCTGGTTGGTACCTATAAAGCTTATTACCTGCTCAGCCTCCATGAACTGGCTGGGTGGAAATGCTGAAGGTCCCACCACTAAAAGATCAGAGGGGGTGGGGACACAGCAAATGCCATTCTCTGTAGCAAATCTCTCATTCTGGCTCTGG
Source organism: Candoia aspera (assembly GCF_035149785.1). Lineage (NCBI taxonomy): Eukaryota > Metazoa > Chordata > Lepidosauria > Squamata > Candoiidae > Candoia > Candoia aspera. The sequence continues at coordinate 144,272,917 of NC_086155.1, forward strand.
AAGAGTTTACCCTGTGAGGTCAAGCTAACCCCTATCCTTTTATCCTTTAGGAAGGATGTTGACAGCATCCCCCTTGATTTTATGGATATTTAAATGTATGCAGTTTATAAGTGGCCTAGAGTAGGCACCATACAAATAATTATAATATATGATAATAAATAAAAAATAAAAATGCAAGTTCCTGTGTTGTCAAATGAAGATTTTATATTTCCTCTGCTGGGAATTTATTTTTGAGAGATGCAAGAAAAAATTGACCTTAAATGCCTTTTCTTACCTATGGAGAACTTAAATGATCTTCAGTATCAGTAAACAATTAATCTCTTACCTGTTTTTCCCTTAGCAAAAGTTCTGTGCATCTTATCAAGGGTGAAACAATACTGACTTGCTGGAATTCGTGTTTTCAACTGTGGGTAACTCCTGAAACTACTGCTCTTTCTGCTTCCTAGCATGCTTTGGCAGAATCTCTGGTGCAGCTTGACCAGCATTACCTCTGGCATGTCTTGACATTCTCCTTCACTTTATTTAAGAATACAATCTACCACATGGCTTGAACACATGGCTTGAAAATCAGTGGCATATTTAATTTGAATTAAATTTAAATATCAATTAAATCAAACCAGATTTTTTTTTTGTCCTGGCCCCATGTAATACTTTTTGGAGTATGATCCCTGGCATGCCCCTTAAAGACCAAATACAACTTTTGACCCATAAAACCGTGCATGACCCATCACAAATCTGTTCACCTAAAAAAGAGATCAACTCAGTATGGATCTTAAAAACATTTGTCACTGTGCAGCTCTGTCAAAATGGGTCAAGTATATGGACAATTGCATAAAGTATACAGAAATGCAAAACTTTTCCCTGATCTGATACAGTACAATCTTTGTTGGAGTTTACCATTAGGTGATCAATCATCTGCAGTTCTGATCAGTATGAGCCCTGCAGCAATTGATAAAGATACCATAGTCTCCATTGTAATATGCAGTATATTGACAAGTGTCACCAATACATCTGTCCCCAAGTACACAAAAATGAGATTCAAAAGAGAGATCTCTGGACCGCCCATCAAAATAGCCAATGACTGTTAGCATTTTTAAGTGTTTGTTACATGGGGGAAATCATTTTTGCTTTCTATGGAGAAAAGAATTTTTTTTTAGTATATTACTGATGTGAATCTTTTTGATGAATTTAGTTAAAACTACAGGGTTGGGGGCATCATAAGAATAAAAAATCCAGCATATCTGTATCTGTTACCATAGATGATAAAACAAAAATGCCAATAAAGTAAGCCAATAAAGAACTTACATCAACATAAGAGAAAACATTACTTTGTTCTCTTCCCCTCATTAATTTAGAATTTCAGAATTTACCATTCCTTTTGCCCACACAACATATTGTGATCTACTTAAAGCTTTTGATTTTGACTCCTCATTGGAAAAGCCTTCAACTTGTGCTACAGACTATAGCCTTGAAGCCAAGTACAAATTAGCTTTAAATCAGTGAAGCTGATTAAAGCCTCATTGTATCTGAGTCCTAATAGGAAGCATATAGACAAAAGAGAGAGAGGGAGAAAGGAAGGACCCACTTAAACGCAGCAAGAGTTGCCTCTTGTAACTTGGAATGTGTCAGTGCTTCTCAGCTTCATTTTTCTTGGATAAAACCATGAAAGGTTTCAGGCTATTTACCTGCTGAGAGAATGGAGCCAAATTCCCAGTTTGGTGAAAATAGCCAAGGAACAATCAAAGGCATTACTTTGTTTTTCCCAAATAGCAAATAGCTTCTTTTTAACCACAATTTTAAAAAAAAAGAACCCTAAAATGAGGGAAAGAGGGAATGGAATCAAATAATTCCAAAATTACTCACCTTAATATAAAAATTGTATATTGACTTAAAAGCATGCCAAGGCCAAATCTAAAAGAAAGTATCTGGGAAATAATACAAACTTTTAAGAATTATCAATGTGTAAAGAGCTTGTTATTGGGGTTTTTTACTTTTATTTTTTTAAGAAAAGATGAAGCCTCCTTTGAGCGGAGTTTGACTTGGTGATTACATGAACACAGCAATGCAGTTTTCATAGCAACAGTATCAAAGTGGATCCCCAGTGGCTTTTTCCAAGATTTTTTTAAACCTTCATCGTCTGGACTACCACCTAAGATTTTCCTGGTGATCTTCAACCCAAGGAAGGATGAGGTCTGACTCTGCTTAGCTTTTCTTGAGATCAGCCAAAGTCAGTTAAATGTGCTTGGCTGCCTCTCCTTTTAAATAACTCTTCTAGCAAACCAACACCAAAATCACTTCTATTAAAGCAATCTAAGATTTTCAGCACAAGTCTGTGTGAGAATCAGGGATGGCGGGGAGAAACAATGTGGTAGTTCTACCACTAATCTAAAGTCCTGCTAAGATGGAAGGTAGCCTGGCAGTTTTTCTTGGCTTTCTAGCCTGCCAACGTTTACAGTTTAATTATTTCCTCTATGGAATGTTTTCCATGGGAAACTGAAACTGAACTGTAGACATTCTAGATTAGCATACATAAGGGGTGTATACTGAGATCTATTTGGATTCTTCCTCTTGAGGGAAAGAAGTAGGTTTAGATCTTCCTGTTTCAGAACTTAGGACTCTATGTTTGATACTGCTAAGGGGACCTCAAGTAGTTTATTTATTTATTTATTCATTCATTCATGCAATTTGTCCCCACCCATCTCCTCCCATTGGGGGACTCTTTTTGAGTTTCAGCAGTCAATAGATGGGAGGAACTTATTGTGGAAGATCTTGACCTTCTTAGCAAACCATGGATAGACACCTCTGCCAGATCTTAACCCCCTCCACAAAAGAGTTTGGTTTTCTCTCTTAGAAATTTTAGTTAATTAGTTAACATCAAAGGTTGCAGAGACTACACTCCATTGAGATCTTTGGAATTTATTTCTGAGTCACATATAACTAGCTAGACCTCCCATACCTAGGCTGCAAAAATCTGATCAACCACCAGATGGCAGGAAAGAAGCATCAATTTGCTGCCATCTAGTGGTCATCCAAGTTATTGGAGCTCAGAATGGACTAATATGATCTCAGAATCTATATGCTACAGTTAACTGTGGGATATAGTGGGCATAGCACACTAAGTTATGGTTAGCAATATATCTTCATGGGGTACCCAAACATGATGATGCCCTAATGGTCCAGTTTAAGCTATGTGGAGAAGTAGACACATGATAGGTTACCATGCAATAATTCAAACTGGCAAGGAAAAAATCAATACAGCCTAAAAGTATCCTTCATGTTTTCAGGACATGTACAGTACGTGAGTCAACTTTCAAGAAATAACTCTCACAGTTGCCAAGGATCGCAACAGAAATCCTGTTGCAACCAAGCATATGACTAGAAACCACTGAGCCATTTTAATTTATAGAAGAGGTGAGTTTGTTCTGTGGAGGCTCACTAAACCTACAGGTATGGCTGCAATTACATGACAGAAAAGAAGATAATCTATTCCCACTGAACTTTTCAAAATTAATATTGATTGCTGGGTACCAGTTTTAGCAGCCCTTTTTCATACCACTGCTTCTTTCATGAAAATCCCAAAAGACTGGATTTTGTGATTATTCATACATGTATATATATTTATATATATATATATATATATATATATAGAGAGAGAGAGAGAGAGAGAGAGACTCCTATGCAGACCTCAGCAATTATCATCCCATTAGTCTGCTGACTATAATCAGCAAAATATATACGGGACATCTTTGTTTAAAACAGTTGGCTGGAGTTTGAAACAATCCTCACAGGTAAACAGGCTGGGTTTAGAGCTGGAGGGTCTACAATTGACCACAGCTTGGTAGTTGAACATCAGGAGGAAAAGCACAGTGCCAAGCTGCATGGGGCCATTCATGCTGCCTTTATGGATTTAAATCTGCCTTTAATTCTATCCCATGTGACAGATCTTGGAAGAAGCTGGAGGCCTCAATGATAGCTTGGAGGCTTTATTTTCTGATACCAAAATTGCATGAGAATAATTTTCTTAAGGTCGATTGTAATGCCCAAGGACATTTGACAAAGAGTATCCCACAAAGGGAGTGGGGGAACAAGCTCTTCTCCTGTTCAATTTTTATTTAGACTCTGCAGGTACTTCAAAACCCAAAATACAATTTCTCACTTGTGGCTAACAGAGAAATTCCTGCTTAGTTCATGCTGGTGACACTGTCATTCTTCCTTTCCCAGTGGTAGAATTTAAGGTGAGCATTACCAATGGTGTGCTGGTAAATGTTTAACAACTGCCTCACTGAAAAAAAAAAGAGTGTATGTATGTATGTGTACACACGCATATCATTTTATAAATTTTACTGATATAAAGGATATGTAGCACCCAATTTACAAATAATAATAAAATATACAATACTCTTAATTGTAAACTCCATATAGCCAATTGAATTAATTTCATTTGAATTTAGCAACAATTACATTTAGAACCCTTGGCACACAAACCTGAATGTGCAGTACTTCGTAAATCTCCACATGCTGATTTCAATATTTAGTTCTAGTCAAGCACATATGTGATGGCAGCCTCAAAACTGCAGACAAACTTAAGAAAATATGCCAACTTGGAAAGCTAAAAACCCAACACTCAAGAGTTACTTTAAAATTATTTCCTACACGCAAACGGCAATTCTAAGCTCAGATAAGAGAAAGGTGCTCACCCGAACTCAGCCCAACCCACAGAAGGTATGAACCAATCACAGAGTGTGAGAAGTGTTAATAACCAATCAGAACTATGAAAGCCCCACCCTTCATCAAGAAACCTGTTCCACTCTTTTCACTGTCAACGTAACCAGTGCACGTGGTGTTCTATATTCTTCTTGGCACATGCACGTGCAGCTCTTCTCATTTTCTTCCCTCTTCATTTCTCCATCTCTTACGACATCTGTTGGACACACAAAAGCCAAAGAAACCATAGAACTGCACCAATGGGGTATCAATTGGCAAAACAACCTTAGCAGAACCACCTGTTGTTGTGTAGTCAGAAGTCCAATTAAAAGCTTTGCCCTGCTTTCTTACCTTCTGGAGATCTTTCCTCAAATCATTGGCAGGCCTTTTCTTTGGCCTGCTTATTTGTCTTACTCTCTGCAAATAGGCATAATAGATTTGCTGGTCCACCATATGATAAATATTTACGTCCATGCCTTTCTTGGTCTGCTGAATCAGTGGCACATGCATTATTGTACTCTTCCTTCTATGGGGACTCCCAATATTTATTCATAACACCTCTTCTAAGCAAAAATGCAGATCATCTAGATAGCTTTTGCATCAGTCTCCTTTTGGCAGATGTACAGTAAACCCAGACGTTACCCATCATGTACAACATTTGCCTATGGACCTGTATGCTAGATTTAACTTCATCCTGTTGCCTATATTCCAGCCTTGGATTTTTCTTTGCTATTTGTGCCTGTTTCACATTTTTCCCCTTCTAAACCTTTGATTGAATATCCCCCCATCTACAGTTTAATGTTAGCAATGTAAATTCTTAGTTTATTATACCCTATAGATGGTTTGATCTGCTACCTTTGGACTTTTTGTTTTGTTTTATACATTTTTACTGCTCTGTTTTATCATCCCACTGTATGGCCATATCACAGCCTTTATAGTCTGACTATTAGTAGCGTGTATCATTCTTATAATTGGATCTTAATGTTAAAGTTTTACTGTTTTGTATTAGTAACCCCTATAACATTGATATTAATATCTTATTTTAAACCTTAAGTTCTATTTCTTGCTATTTCATGTAGCCCGCTTATAGTACCAGTGAATTCTACATCATGAAATCTATGAAAAGATCACAATACAGTCTAGATTTTTTAAACTCCTGACTATTCCTAATCAATTTTTGTTTCCCTTCATTTATTTTATGCTGTTTTATTGTTTATACTGTATTATTGTAATGTTGTAATATAAATAGTAAGAAAAGTTCTTATAATTAGATCTTAGTGGTATAAGATTTTACAATTCTATGTTAGTAATCCTTATAATTATGTTATTGATATGTTACTCTCTATATTAAATTCTTATTTCTAGAATGATTGTAATTCTATGTATTTTATATTGTTCTGTGCCTGCAACAAAGATTGACTAATTGACTGGCTTACTGTACATAGAAGACCCTGCTAGCAAGAGAATGATCACAGGAACTGCTAATACAGGTAGTCCTCACTTAATGACCACAATTAGGACCAGCATTTTGGTTGCTAAGTGAAGCAGTCATTAAGCGAATCTGACATGATTTTACAACCTTTTTTGCAGCGGTCATTAAGCAAATCACCACGGTGTTAAGCAAGCCATATGGTCATTAAGTGAATTACATGGTTCCCCATTGATTTTACTTGCCAGAAGCCAGCCAAAAATGGTGATCACATGACCAAGGAATGCTGCAACAATCATAAATGCGAACCAGTTGCCAAGCACCCAAATCATAATCATGTGACCATGGGGGATGCTGCGACAATCTTGTGAGGATCAGTTGTAAGTCGGTTTTTTTAGCACTGTCGTAAGTTCAAACCATCACTAAACAAATGGTTGTTAAGCAAGGACTACTTGTATTGAATTCCAGCTTTAGCCCTTTTCTGGGCAATTTGGCACTATCTGAAGGTGCTTCATGTGTTCAAATTTTTATTGTTTCAGTTTCCTTTTTAGTCCTATAAATCACCCAAAAGAAAGAGGAAGAAGTATGTGTTGATTTGAATGCTTAACCAGCAATTTGAGCAAGCGCTAAAGGGTATCTCAGATGCTGAGTTTTATCAGATCTGAAATCTAATTATTTTTATGTGTTATAATGCCTTGAGCTCCTGGAGGCAAGGGGGAGGGGGATATAAAAACATAACACTAAATAAAAACAGTAATATATATTGCAATATACATTCAGTATATTGAGTAAATACTCACTATCTCTATTGTGTTGGTTCACCACTGAAACTTGTTATTTTATACAGATGCACAGGTGTTAATATTATTTGTTTATGTATTAGAGAACTGGGGAAAATACAGAAATCCTGGCTGGGGCTCACAGTGGAAGGAAATAGAATGGGATCCCATTTCTCCCCTTTTCAGTCACCCCAGGACTATTCATGCCATTGGTCAGAACAGTGAATGTTTTGTTCGCACTAAGCCGTTCCACAGAACATTGCTCAAACATTAGGCCTGCATAGGCAATCACCTACTACATGGACAGACTTAAGCTGGGGAAGGGATTTAGAAGTCCATGCCCAGCTGCCCTTCCCAGATGTGGGGAAATCTGGGGACACTTTCAGCAAAACATGCTTAATTCTTTTCCCACCGGATCTTCACACTAAACACCCAAAGGTAGCCAGATATACAGAGAGGTCTGGCACAAAGTTTCAATGCATGCTCACATCCCCTGCCTGTTTTAGTTCTATAGGTACTGTATCTGAATGCATAATTGCAGATAAATGCACCATGAGACAGGCAAGCTCCCATAGACATTTTTTCCTTTTTTAATCATTAAAAGAACATCTACATTTTTAACATAAGGAGTAAGGAACCACAGGAACTCAACACAGAAGAAGATGAAGGAAACCCACTGAGAAAAATGTGAAAAGAAGCTGAAAAATAAGGTTCCTTATGTTAAAATGGTAACAATTAAAAAAAAGAGGAAAATAGCTGTTCCTCTTGTCTTTGACGCAGCCTTTAATTAGAACCCATATTTATGACTGTCCAAAGACAGACTGTGAAGAAGCACTTGTTTTAATGTTTTATCATTTGTGCTTTGCAGTAACTTGTAGCCTAGAGATAATAAGTTGACCATCTTCTTCAGACACCTTTACCCATGGGAAGCACATACATCCCATTTTTCTGTTCAAGGGTTTTTGCAGCCCCTCAATATCTGCAAAATGTGGTACGAATGAGGTGAGGATTTATTATCATGGGAAATATTGCTTCCATTGCTTCCATTGTTCTCTTTAAATTATTAACTATTTATCTTATTAAGCTGAATATACCACTAATTCAGTTGGCAGTGTACAGCCTTAACCCATACTGCATTTGTCTGATGCTTCCTCTCTCTAACCAGAGAGCTTAACCAGACTATCCATTTATACTGTATTTCTATTCATTGGATTCAAGGAAACTCTTTTCTGAAGGCAGTGCTTCTATTACATTTATATCACATTTTCTTAATTCTCAGATTGCATTCTCTGGTCACCTGAAAGAATTCCAGCTTGAGCTAGGCTTGTATATGTGAATTCTTCTCCTTTCTTCCCCACATCATCCATTATACCAATAAATATCCAACAAGGAATAAATATTACTTTTCACAATAATTATATCAGGCTTCCCCCAAACCGATACCTATCAGATGTTTGGAATTATAAATCCAGAAGCCCATCTTGCAGGGCCAATGTGTAGTCTCAACACATTTGGAAATCGTCAACTTGGGGTGCATTTTCAGTATGGTGCCCTGGTGACTAGTGTCGGCATCCTTAGTGGGGTAATTATAGAAACTTCATCATGATGGGCAAGATGTCACTGTGTCTTCAGGCACCTTGGATGAGTGGATTCACATAAGGTGCTAAACCTTGATCTGTTTGGTTTGGCTTAGCATATTGTGTGAACCAAACCATTATGGCTAGTAAGTCATGGATTATGTATCAGCATGATACATGAACTTGGTTGCCAATCGCTGAGTTTACTCCCCTGTCCTCTTGCCAAGAGCTTCTAGTGCTCCACGAAACACAAAGAGAACCAAGCCTTTGACTCACCATAGTGCTCTTCTGGCAAGCTCTGTGTTGTTTTTCATCCCAACAAATCCTGACAGTGTATCAAGCAACCTCAAGGACTTCTCCCCAAGTGAAGCTAGGTGGAAAGGAATGGGGAGGCACAGCATTACAGGCAATCTGTCCAGTGAGAAAGAAAACACTCACAAACAGTGGATGACCCCACAGGAACATAAATTCCATCTGTAGCATAAGTGTGGGAGGAAATCCTTCATTTCAGGGGGTGGAGGAACACATTGCTGCCAGTTTGCTATCAACTTCATACAATGAGCAGAATCTTGTACAACACCAGAGTTATAGTAAAATGGTTGCACAGCAAGCTATAACATTTATATTTTGTTATTCAAATTGCAAAGGAGCCTTGAGAAGGATTCTGGGTGGTTACTCCAAATTATGGAATACTCCTCTTTAAAGACTTGCCAAAAACTCATGAAATGCTGCATGTACAAACTCCTACCCTTTGGAATTTGCAGTAAAGTTTGCCATTCCAGCTGGGGCAGGTCTGAGTGGGTCTAAATCAGACTGAGGACTTACCTGAGTGTTTGCTGTGAGTCCAACAAATTCCAATAAAGTCAAGGCCACATATTACTTGTGTAGATGCAACCCATCAGGGAGAATCATCACTCAGAAGAGAATTGGGGGGAAAGAATTTGTTTGTTCTACTGGATATTATCATACTTTAGAAGATATATTGAACCAATATCTTTTGTGGCTGCTTTATATCTCTAGAATGTGTTACACAGTTGTGTTGCATTGTTAGTAGAATTATATCTTCTGGGCTATAACTACAGTATTTATCATCTGCCATGATTGTCAGTTCTGAAATAATCCTAGCTCCTTGTTTGGGCTGTCTGGATTCAAATTTTGCATACAGAGGTTATCTGATTTCCTTTTTGAACTGAACAAGTTGATTCTGCATTCTATCCAAGCAGTTGCTATATTATTTCCTGATAAATGAGATTGCTACTAAAGAAACTTTGTTCATGTTGGATCTCTGAAGGTTGTATTCCACAGAAATGTGTTTCTGGAAACAAATATGCTCAATAGGGCTGTGCACATTTCACAAGTTACTTGTAAATATATCCTTGGACACCATGACACTGGTACCTCTCTGCTGTTCATTAAAACATGCACATCATTTTCCAGGCTTCCATGACAACCTGAAAAAAGTGGCTGCTGTTTTAATAAGTCAAAGTATTAAAGCACTGCTTCTTTAATACAACTCTTAAAGGAACTATATTTTTATTAAGCTCATGAATAACCCAGAAAAAAAGTTGTGGCTGCTTTAACAAACAGTAGAGAAGTTTTGTGCTCACATGAAAAATATTCTATGTTTGTGAAATGGCAGCAAGGAAAAAGGATTACAAAATACATGAACTAAAATTTTCCCTTGCCCATAAAATAGAACCACCTTCCAATGTTCACAAAGTTTTCTCTTGCAAAATTCAGAACCCCAAGTTTTCCCAATCTCAACTCACTGCAAAGACAGAGGTTGGGAATAGCTGTGGAGTCCAATCAAAAGGGATCAAGGAGAACAGACAATTACCAACTGCTGATGTAATGGGATGACTTGCATGTATCACTACAAACCAAAATCTGAGTCACTACAAATCAGAGGTCTTAATACTTTAATATAAAAGAAAAATAGGGGAGCCTTTTTTTGGTAAACTGTTAGGATTCAAAATGCATTCTAATCTACATTAAAGATCTAGCAGTCTACCAGAAGATCTCAGTTGCTTTCTGCTCATCCTTCTTCTATATAAGGAGAACAAGATGAAAACATGCCTGGAAACCTTGAATGTATGAATGTATGAAATGAATGAGGGTGAAAACTTGACAGGTCTACCTCCTGACTTCTTGAGCAAGCATCTCTGCTAAGCATAATCAGGTGAGGCATGGGAAGGATGAAGGACCCAATGCTCCAGGTGATACAAAAGAATTGTACTAGCATCTGGGAAAGGAAAACATCATGCAATCAACTGGGATGCATGATATGAAATGTGGGTGAACAAAGAGCAGTTTGTCAGGGTGAAAGCTCCAGCTCCTGGACTATAGCAATTGTGAGATTTCAGAAAGGACTCAGCATGGAAATGATAGAAGGATTCTTCCTACAACTATCACAAATTCATGCTCAATGGATGCCCAAGGTGTAGGATCATGCCAGCTAGATATGCCTAGGGCTACCAAATCTGGACTGCAAATATAGCAGGATAGACATACAGAAAAAGCTCTGTTTCCCCATTATCTAGTGGTCATTCAGAATTTTGCAGCCCACATTTGCTGCCCCTCAGTGGCCACATATTTTTGTGTTCTTCCTCAGTGATAAGATCTCTTATGGCCATAGATCAACCCTGAATAGATTTTACTTGGGAATCAGGAAAAAAAATCCTAATGGTGCAAGTTATTGAACAATAGAACAGACTGCCTTGGGAGGTAAAGGACAATCCTTTGCTGAATGCCGTTTGTCATAGATGTTGTAATGGTAGATCTCCATACCAGGCAAGTGGTTAGAGTAGATAATCTCCAAAGTCTGTTCCAACCCTTACATTCTGTGATTGATGATTTTATTTGAAGATGAAATAAAATGGTAGGACTCTTTAGCTCTGAAGAAAAGGTGACTGAGAAGGAACATGTTTAAGATGTATAAAGTCATGGATGACATGGAGAAAGTAGAAAGGGAGAAGTCTCCCTCCCTCCCTCCCTCCCTCAAAATGCTAGAACCAGGAGCTATTCAGTGAAGTTCTTTGGAAGGAGGTTTAAAACAGATGAAAGAAATAACTTTCACACTGTACATAATTAACTTGTGGAAATCATAACCACAAGATCTGGTGACCAGCATTCACTTGGATAGCTTTAAAAGGGGATTGGATGAATACATGAAGGGCAATCTCACAAGGCTATTGATCTTGAAAAGAGTCAATGTCACCTTTGGGTTGGGGTCAGCATGCTTCCAAATGCAGTTGCTGGCTGTAGAGAGGTATATCTCCACTTCCTGCCTGCAAGAACCCCAGAGGCATTTGGGGGTCTAGTTGGTGGAGAGCATCCCAGGAGGAGCTAGAGGGGATCAAGACACTTCTTACCAGTTTGCATTCTGGTAGGTGGTGTTTTGTGACTGGCCATGCTCACCATGGCAGATATGTCTCCCCTTGGCAACCCTTCTATGAAAGTACCCATAACATCTGCTCAAATTCCAAAGGTGTCCACTGGTCCAAATGTAGTTCAATATACCAAACTCCCTTTCATGCTAATATGAAACAGTTTCTAAACGAGCTATAACAGCATATACCTTAATTTTGAGGTATATGGCTAAATAATTTTTCCCTCATACAGCCACTGAATTTGGAGCTGGGCAGGTTGTAGGAATAGTTATCTGATCATGTAATGAGAGGATTGGAAGCTTTCCCCAATTTGATGCTGTCTTGTAGAGAAGCCAGAGATGACCTTGGAGAAAGTATGCAGTGGCTGTTAGTAACACATGAGCTTAGCCTGGGAACATAGAAAAGCATGAGAAAGGAGCTTAAAATTATCTTGCCTTGAATCTGTTTGGTATAAGAGGGAGGGAAGGGAACTGTTGTCAGGCTTCCAAGATTCTGTTAATGTAGCCTGTATCAATAAAGTAGAGTTTCAGTATTTCTTGTTGGGTCTGTTTCCTGACCTGGCCTGGCCTACTTCAAAGGGCTGACATGTCAGCTCCAACTAGCATGAACTCTGCTGGCATGCATTAAATCCTTTTTGAACCCTATTCCTGTTTTACATTGTTGTGTGTCCCAGATAGAATGGTGTCATACTTTCTGGCAAAGGGCTTGAGGCCTCAACACTGGCAGAAAATTGGGTGTTCTTCAAGCATCTGAAAAGTTACCTGCAGAATGCTACATTTGAGTATACTAATAACTGCATAATTCAAGGTTGATACCACACTGTAAAAACCTCTGAAGGGACATTTCCTATCCCCAGCAAATTTCCCTGACACAGATATAAGATTTATTATAGCACATTTCACCATTATAGTATTCACTAGAAGGACTTTTTTTAAAAAAATTAATTAACACTCAAACATAAAAAATGAGGAGGCAGCAAGTGAAGCAGAACATTATATGGGAGTGGGGGATGAGGTAAGGTTTTTATAGAAATGCTTCTGAATTTGGATTCACTCTTCACACTCCAGTAATAATTCCATATATACAGAAATGTAAAGATCTTATTGAACATTCAGGAGACTCATTAAAACTAAAAATGCCATCTTAAAAAAAAGGAAAAGAAATTAATACTTTTCTTCAGCAGCAGACACTTAAAAAATAAAAGAAAAACCTCATTTCTAATGTAGAAGTTCCTTCAAAATTAGCTTACTCTGTGATATAAATTAGTTTTCTTTGTGATCTAAAATTGACTTGCCGTTAACTACTTAGTCAAAAAATAGCTGGTGAAAAGGCCCAGCCTTGGAGCTTTGGACTGTGGGTTCCTTTCATGCTGTAAACAAATGCTTCAGATTTAAAGCTTTCCCATAATTGTTATGCTAACCTTGGAGTGAAACCTCTCCATTTGCATTTGAAGGAGCTAAATATTAGGCAGGAAAGAAAAGTGCTCTTTTTAAAAGCATGAGAAAATGTTCCTTCTTTTTGGTCCTCAACCATCTGGGCAGGCTCTGTTTTTCTCTCTCTGGCAAAGGAAGAAGTAGAGGGAAAGGGACAGGGGTGGTGGTAATCTCACCCACCCCCGAAGAAGAAGAAGAAGAAGAAGAAGAAGAAGAAGAAGAAGAAGAAATAATAATAATAATAATAATAATAATAATAATAATAATAATAATAATTCATTCTACACTTGAATGGGAGAATGAATGAGACTTACTATAGGGAAAAGCAAAAAATGCATTCCTGGAGAATGTTAAGAAAGGGTAGGTGAGAAAGAGGTGGGTATAGGAAGACATAGCCTTGACTAAAATCCTCAGTAGTTCAGCAACATAAAATACATTGCAAGGATTGATGTATATATAGACTCAGCAAAGTCTTGATTCTGCAGCCATACAATTAAGAATCTTTGAAACTTTGATCATACAGTTTTGTTTTGTGCTATGTTCTGACTTGCTTGGGACAAGATCATGCAAAGGGTAAGCTCTTTTTAAAGCCCACTGTTTTCAGTGAGAAAGCTAAAGGTTACAGTCCCTACTTATGTAGGAACAAAGCTCAGTAAACCCCAGTGGGATTTATTGAACAGCAAACATTTGAAGAGAAAATTAAATGTGTTTAACTCTGTGATCCCATACATGTATACTCAAAAGAATTACAGAATGGCATGGTGTATTCTTAATATGGTTGTATAAAGCATAAAAAAAATTGATTTGCAGGAGATTTGATTGAATCATCCCTTTGAATTGCATCTCCAAACTGAATCTTCAAATCAGTTTGTGCCATCAAATCATATCAGGGTCCTTCAAATAACTTCAGAGAGATTGGAATGATTTAGAGAACCTCCTGGTTTTGCAAATTTTTTGCAGACAAAACATTGTTGCAGCTTTCCTTATATGGACAAAGCCAAGGGGCTGGGGATTGGTGTGATAGGCTTTCTGATATTGATATGAATAACTGGCCAATGAATTGTACTACTTCTACAAATCTTGCCTATCACTGTGCTTGTTGCAGTGCTGCTTTGTTGTGTGTATCTCACTCTTCCGATAGAATCTGCTTAGGCAGGTTCATTTCGAGAGAGAAAGAAGCAGATTTATTCTGCTGCTGGTTTTGCTCTGATTGTTCTTTCTTGTGTGACTCTCCACCTATCCTCCACTTCATAGCTTTTTGTCCTTATTCTCCCTTAAATCTCAAACCTTATGTCTGACCTTTAGCATAGTCCCTGCTATTTTTTGTGCCCAGTAATTGCAATTCTTCACTCTGTCATTCTGCTCCTTCCCTTTCATTTAATTGTCATTCTCCATACTTCCTGTTAAAAAAGCTAAAATAGAAAGCAAACAAAAAAAAAATCCTGTTTACTTGTCTTGTATTGAGAAAATGAGTCATCTTCATTTCTGTAGGGTGCAGCTGAGGCTTTGAAGAAGAGAAGAAGCCTCCCTCAAGCTCCTATAGACTGAACAGGCTGGTTCAGGTGAATCAGTTAGGCTGACAAGCCAGAACTTCTTCATCCCTGATTAAAGCTACAACTAGCTACTTCTCCTACACAGCTGGTAACAGCTCAAGAAAATGTGGCCTGACAGCCATGTCATAAGAGCAAAGAAAAAAAGCATCCAAATAGTCAAGAAAGAATGAGAAAAAGGGGAGCTCAGCAATGATAATATATATAGACACACAGATTACACAGGTCAAGAAAAAGAAGCCTTTCAGCCTTACAAAGTGCACACAAATTCTAGTTTGTTCCTGTACGATGTCAGTCAGTTACACGTTTTGCTGGGTTAAGACATACTGAAAGAGTTTCAGAATCTACAAGTATGTAAAAAAAAAAAAGGGGGGGGTGTCCACAAAATCATGTTGTTTATTGGTTCAGTCTCTTCCGACTCTTCGTGACTTCATGGACCAGCCCACGACAGAGCTTCCTGTCGGTCGTCAACACCCCCAGCTCCCCCAGGGACGAGTCCGTCACCTCTAGAATATCATCCATCCATCTTGCCCTTGGTCAGCCCCTCTTCCTTTTGCCTTCCACTCTCCCTAGCATCAGCATCTTCTCCAGGGTGTCCTGCTTTCTCATTATATGGCCAAAGTATTTCAGTTTTGCTTTAACATCATTCCCTCAAGTGAGCAGTCTGGCTTTATTTCCTGGAGGATGGACTGGTTTGATCTTCTTGCAGTCCAAGGCACTCTCAGAATTTTCCTCCAACACCACAGTTCGAAAGCATCGATCTTCCTTTGCTCAGCCTTCCTTATGGTCCAGCTCTCGCAGCCATATGTTACTACGGGGAATACCATTGCTTTAACTATGCGGACCTTTGTTGTCAGTGTGATGTCTCTGCTCTTAACTATTTTATCGAGATTTGTCATTGCTCTTCTCCCAAGGATTAAATGTCTTCTGACTTCCTGGCTGCAGTCAGCATCTGCAGTAATCTTCGCACCTAGAAATACAAAGTCTTTCACTGCTTCTACATTTTCTCCCTCTATTTGACAGTTATCAATCAAGCTGGTTGCCACAATCTTGGTTTTTTTGAGGTTTAGCTGCAAGCCAGCTTTTGCACTTTCTTCTTTCACCTTCATCATAAAGCTCCTCAGTTCCTCTTCGGTTTCAGCCATCAAAGTGGTATCATCTGCATATCTGAGATTGTTAATGTTTCTTCCAGCAATTTTAACTCCAGCCTTGGATTCCTCAAGCCCAGCACGTCGCATGATGTGTTCTGCGTACAAATTGAATAGGTAGGGTGAGAGTATACAGCCCTGCTGTACTCCTTTCCCAATCTTAAACCAGTCCGTTGTTCCGTGCTCTGTTCTTACTGCTGCTACTTGGTCGTTATACAGATTGTTCAGGAGGCAGACAAGATGACTTGGTATCCCCATACCGCTAAGAACTTGCCACAATTTGTTATGGTCCACACAGTCAAAGGCTTTAGAATAGTCAATAAAACAGAAATAGATGTTTTTCTGAAACTCCCTGGCTTTTTCCATTATCCAGCGGATATTGGCAATTTGGTCCTGAGTTCCTCTGCCTTTTCTAAACCCAGCTTGTACATCTGGCAATTCTCGCTCCATGAATTGCTGAAGTCTACCTTGAAGGATCTTGAGCATTACCTTACTGGCATGTGAAATGAATGCCACTGTTCGATAGTTTGAACATTCTTTAGTGTTTCCCCTTTTTGGTATGGGGATATAAGTTGATTTTTTCCAGTCTGATGGCCATTCTTGTGTTTTCCAAATTTGCTGGCATATAGCATGCATCACCTTGACAGCATCATCTTGCAAGATTTTGAACAGTTCTGCTGGGATGCCGTCGTCTCCTGCTGCCTTGTTATTTGCAAATGCTTCTTAAGGCCCACTCAACCTCACTCTTCAGGATGTCTGGCTCTAGCTCCCTGACCACACCGTCAAAGCTATCCCCGATATTGTTATCCTTCCTATACAGGTCTTATGTATATACTTGCCACCTTTTCTTGATCTCTTCTTCTTCTGTTAGGTCCTTGCCATCTTTGTTTTTGATCATACCCATTTTGCCCTGGAATTTACCTCCAATGTTTCTAATTTTCTGGAAGAGGTCTCTTGTCCTTCCTATTCTATTGTCTTCTTCCACTTCCATGCATTGCTTCTTTAAAAATAATTCCTTATCTCTTCTGGCTAACCTCTGGAATTTTGCATTTAATTGGGCATATCTTCCCCTATCACTGTTGCCTTTTGCTTTCCTTCTTTCTTGGGCTACTTCTAGTGTCTCAGCAGACAGCCATTTTGCCTTCTTGGTTTTCTCTTTCTTTGGGATTTATTTTGTTTCCGCCTCCTGAACAATGTTGCGAACTTCTGTCCAGAGTTCTTCCGGGACCCCATCTACTAAGTCCAGTCCCTTAAATCGATTCTTCACCTCCACTGCATATTCCTTAGAAATATTAGTGAGCTCATATCTAGCTGATCTGTGGGTCTTCCCTAATCTCTTTAGTCTGATCCTAAATTGTGCAATAAGAAGTTCGTGATCTGAACTACAGTCAGCTCCAGGTCTTGTTTTTACTGACTGTATAGATATCCGCCACCTTTGGCTGCAAAGGATGTAGTCAATCTGATTTCGGTGTTGTCGATCTCGTGAAGTCCATGTATAAAGCTGTATCTTAGGTTGTTGGAAGAGAGTGTTTGTTATGCAGAGTGAGTTGCCTTGGCAAAATTCTATCAGCCTATGTCGTGCTTCGTTTTGTTCTCCCGGACCATGCTTAGCTGTAATTCCAGGTGTCATTTGACTGCCCACCTTAGCATTCCAGTCTCCCGTGATTAAAATAACATCTCTTTTAGGCGTGTTGTCCAGTAGGTGCTGCAGATCCTCATAGAACTGCTCTACTTCAGCTTCTTCCGCATCTGTGGTTGGGGCGTATATTTGGATCACTGTGATGTTAGATGGCTTGCCCTGAATTCGAATTGAGATCATTCTATCGTTTTTTGGATTGTATCCAAGCACTGCTTTAGCCACTGTACTATTAATTATGAAGGCTACTCCATTTCTGCTGTGGTCCTCTTGTCCACAGTAGTAGATCTGGTGGTCATTTGATGTGAGGTGGCCCATTCCAATCCATTTCAGTTCACTGATGCCCAGAATGTCTATCTTTAACCTTGACATCTCACCAATAACCACATCCAATTTGCCCTGGCTCATAGATCTTACATTCCAGGTTCCAATGGTGTGTTGATCCTTAGAACATCGGATTCGCCGTTCACCACCAGCACCATTGGCCGCTAGCCGTCCTTTCGGCTTTGAGCTAGCTGCGTCATCACGTCTGGGGCTAGTTGAACTCATCCTCTGTTCCTCCCCAGTAGCATTTTGACCATCTTCTGACCTGGGGGTCTCATCTTCCGATGGTATACCGACATATCTCTGGTTGTACTGATCCATTGAGTTTTCACGGCAAGAATACTGGGGTGGGTTGCCATTACCTTCCCCAGGGATCGCATTTAGTCTGACCTCTCTGTCATGACCTTCCCGTCTTGGGTGGCCCTTCACGGTTTAGCTCATGGCATCATTGAGGTGCTCAAGCTCCAGCACCACGACAAGGTAACGATCCTTTGCTGAAGCCACAAAATCATAGATGTAAGGAAATCTACCATATTAACTCTGATGTCTCTCTTCCCTGGTTTTCAGGAAAGAAAAGATTACTGCGGGGAAACAGGAAGGTAAGTGTGCCTTTCAAAGTCATGGGAGGTACCTTTTCTCCATGCTCCTTAGGTATACCACAGGTGGTCTCATGGCAGTAATGGATAATCAGTCCATTAACTGGTTGATTGATTGAAAGTATGCACCTTTCATAATTTTTGTTATTTGTCTTTCACATAGTACAGCTATGTATTACTTCTACAATAGAGGAATTTAGGATGCACGCTGCCATTTCTGTACCGTGCATTTCCTGGTCCTTACTCAGTACTCAGCAGCATCACAAAATGCCGAACAGGAAAACAGTGGGACACTCGTATTCAATCCCTTCTAAACCTACATAACAAATCTACATAAATCTACGTAACAACTCAGTGCTTCTCAAAATACGTTGTTCTGCCCCACATATTTTCTAGTCAAGCATCGTTTGGCACATGTGCACCATCAGGAGGCATTTTGACATGCCATTCACTTACCTCCCATAAACTGTGCTTGGTAAACTGTGATTGCTAGCTCAGCTGAGGTGTGTTTAGTTACTTTATAGGGAGATTTTTCTAAGTTCAAGAGCTTTGGTGGCACTCAGTAGATCATCCCTCAATGAAAATCTTCAAGACAAAGCATCATGTCTCAGCAGTAGGTGTCCACTTCTAATCAAATGGTGTGTAAATTCAATATATAGCTATTAAGCAGAAGCTGGGGATTGCAGAAAAAGAGATTACATTGTAAATTGGGCTGTTAAAGAAGATGGGTTTAGAGCTAATTTCTTTCTCATTGTTTTCAATTTTTCTTCACTCTGACCCAATGCCAACTTATTCAATTAGAATAAGAATTCCTGACACTTCAGTGCTGAGGAACTGAGAGTTATTTGGTTGGGCTTCCCTAAAACCTTTCTCCTGATGTGCACGCTTAAGTCTGAAATCAGAGAATGAGTTTTTCTCCTGGACTAGAAATAATCTACTACTATTTTGCAGGGCCAATCGTTGACAAGCCAGTTCCCCTCCAGAAAGTATATTTTCATCTTCCCATAAAGAGAAACAGGACATTATCTAGATTCCAGGATTTCCTCACAGAATCTAACCAATTATAGTGATAGCATATTGTCTAGCGTAGATTTTTAACCTTCCATTTTAAACAGATACTGTATCTGTATGTATAAGTTGTGAAGAAAAACGTGAAACTTCCAGTATACAAGCCTTTTTTATTTTTTAAATGAACTTTATTTCTCCCTTCCTCCCCCTCCATTGATGTGGGGAGGGAGAAATTCTTAGGCAAGATAGATAGCGAAGAATCCTTCTCTTGGTTTTGGTTTGTCTTTTACCTTTTAATATCTCACTGTGGGACAATTTTTCCATTATCCCTGAATCTTAGGACAAGTGTTGAAATCTGTGTTTGTCATAAAAACTCATCTGTCAGTGATGTTCTTGCTTGTATGTATGAAGAGTTTGTATGTGGGTGATACCATAGGTGTTCCTTTGACATTTAACATGAAATCAAGTTATGGGCCATATATCTGCACATCCACCAAGAGAATCCTTTCACCAGTGGCAAGGCTAAACTGCAAAAGTTGCCTTCTGAGAAATCCTAGAATCCATATTTATTAGGTCGCATGTAAGTTTATGTAATAATAAATAAATAAGCTATCCACCACATGAGTATAGATTTTAATACAAGATAACTATATGCCAAGCAATCCTCTGTATGTTTTGTGATAAAGGCTACACAAATTTCATTTCAGGGGAAATCTATTTTTCAGAGTGGGAGTAATTCTGCAAAGCAAGGTGTGTCAACCTAAACCCATGGTTGGAAAACTCTGAAGTGGCTACCTCTCTGATGGATTATGGAGCTGTATTTTCTTTCTAATAGCTGAGGTTTTAGCAAGATGTTTAGCAAAACTGGGATTCCAAGTGGGAACATTTGGAAGGTCTTGTCATAGCAACTCTACCATGACCCTGTGAAATGGGGCTGGGAAATACTACAGATGATGTCCTAATTCCAAATCTAGGGTACTGCTCCAATCCACGGATCAAAAAGGAAATTATGCTGAGCATATGAGTGCCAGTGAGCTAGAAGACTGAGGAATTTATTTTAGTGCATTCAAAGGTAAACATAAAAACTCCCTCAAGTAAAGTTTGATTCCTGACTATATGGATGTTGAAGGGGGTGGGGGGCAAAAATATAGAACTGATTTGCCATTGGCCTCTTCCAGGATGTTCACTTCCCAATGTAGCCTACAGGCCTGAGATTTGTTACTGGTCTCCCATCCTAGTATTGACCAAGTCTAGCCCTGCTGAGCCTTTTTCAAGATCAATCAAAATCAGATAGGTGCTGCCACATACTGTATCAGAAGGTTCAAAATAGATTTTGACACCACACCTCCCCATGGATGCCACTGCAGAGAATCAGCATCAAAATCTTACATAATTTTGATGGTGGTTGAAAACCCAGTTCCACTTTCTATAAGATTAGAGAAAAACCCTATCAACAGGGAAATTCCAGTGATTATAACTGAAAATTGTTGTAATCAAACAGATGAAAACTGGAAAGGGATGTAAAAATAGGAGTAGAGAGATAGAATATGCTGGAAGATGTGGTTTGCTGGACTCCTGAACAAGAGCACTCCCTTGTGCAACAATGTATTCCAGGCTCCACCCATCATTTCTGAAGGATAGATGCTGTCTTAAAATGCTTTGCACTGTAGATAAGAAGTATTGATCTTAGTCATTTGAGCAAAGTAGCTGTATACAAGCATCCAGGAGGGAGATCTTTTCAAGCCATTCCAAAAATTAAGAAGACAAAACAAAGACTTGAGCAGCAGGCCAACAGAATAGACAAAGTTGATGGGAAGAATGTAGCAGGACCATGAGAACATGCATTATACTTGAGTGTTCCCTAGTTTGAAGTCCTCTAGGTATACTGTATGTGGGACCACAACTCTCAGAATTCCCAGCCAGAACCTTTTTAAAATCTTTTTCAGACAATGCTAACAGATACCTGCTCACCGTCACTGAACTGGGACAAATATATCAGAAATCTATCAGAACAGGTCAAAGCAGTAAACATGGAAGCAGTTTGTCCACCTTAAACATGCAAGTGAATAATCTCAAGTCGGTACCTTTCAAATGTTCTATTGGCAAAATACCTTTTCTCAGCTGTAGCTCATAGAGCAACATAAATCCCCAGCAGCAGATCATTTATCAGAGACTAATTTCTGCTTCTAGGAGCAAACTGAGAGATCCATCTACCTTATCTTATGTTTGTTTTGGGCGTGTGACATTTGATACCACACAACTGGCTGTATTTTAAAGCACTGATTTTTCAGCAGCAACACCTGAACAAGATGAGAAGGCCTTGTTCTCTCTGAGGTGGGAAGCCTGTGCCTGCAATGTGTTCTTTCAGACTTCAGACTGGCACTCAGTTCATTAAAACGTTTCTGACCGTAAACAATTCCCTGCTGTTAGAAAAATATATTTTCCCTCCCCCAATCAACCATGCACATAAAAAAAAGGGGGGGAGGAGGCTTTGACTGCATGGTTGTGGCCACTATCTTGACTTTTGGGACATCCCTACTGGCAAGGTATTCTCTGGAACTTCCTCAGGAAGCTTAACATGAGAGGCAGATTGGCACTGTCCTCAGGGCTGCAACTAGGGTCTGTGTCACCCGGGACAAACATGGATTTCACGCCCATTTTGGCACACACACCCCAGCACGGCGCCTGGGGCACATGCCCTGCTTGCCCGCCCCCTCTAGTTGCAGCCCTGACTGTCCTCCTTGAAATCTCTATAAAGGTATTTCTGATGGTTAGATTGCTATACCTGGCTCTGGGAAGTGAAGCAGGAGCAGGCCACACCTGAGATATCCTTGATCAATGTCATCATATATTCCACAGTGACCCAAACTTAATTACATTACTTATATTTATGGTACCATAAAGCAAATGATACTTTACGTCCTACATACAAAGACCAATCCAGTAATACAGTAAAATATTTTACAACCAGATGGAAATGGATTAATACAATAGGAAAGTTACTTGCTCAACATAATGAATGTCTTCTATTACAATGTGCAGATACTTGGCAAGCACCAGATGAAAGAAAAAAATATTAACAATAGCAAGAATCCATCAAGAAATATTTCTCTCCATTTTGGAAGTGTGCGTGATCTTTTAAAGGAGTACATTGATCCTTTGATGTCAGTGTTTATTCTTTGAAGACCCAATCTGTTTGCTTGGGAAATATATCTGTATTAACAGAGCGTCAGTCATTTTAAACAGGTTATAAAAAGCGCACACTGGGGGAGGAAAATATTTCAGACAACAATGCCAAGAACTGTTGGCATCATACGATTTTCGTATCATCACAACTTTTCCACACTTTCTGGATGAAAAGTCCTGGTATCTAATGAAGTAACAGCTTTAGTTATTTGCACAGGGAGGGAACTAAAACAAAAGCAGGGAATAGAAAAATATCCAGTAACAGAAATAACTAATAATTCAACAGCAAACACTGAGAGAAGGCACACAGAATTAGCTGTCTTGCATTTCTCCATTGCGGCCTCCTGCCTGTGGAACTTTGTTCCAATTGATGTCTGCCAGGTCCTATGATTACAGGCCTTAAGGGAACCCTAAAGACTGGTCTGTTTGCCTTGGCCTCAGACTTGGACTTAGAACTCCAGTTGACACAATTGTAGGCATGGCCCTATCTGATTTTAACTGTTAGCTTCACATATAGAGAGACATAGACACAGATATAACATTGTTGTTTTCTGATTTGTTCTGAGGGATGCTCATGCTTTCTTGGAAAGGTTTGGACCAGATCACCAAGTAAAAAAGGGGTGGGGCTTCAATCGCATGGTTGTAGCCACCATCTTGACATTTTTGGCCCCCTCCCTGCAGACACCCATCTCTAGGAGCCTGGGCTAAATTCTGAGCAGGGTTTTCAGATTGTTTGGTCAGCATTGCCTTTCCCATTTCACCAAGGGACTAGCATTGGACAGCCTATTCCACGATACAAGGTGGCAACAGACTAGTCTGGGCATCTCTGGGAGAATGGCTGAGGAGCCAGAGCAAGGAAAGCTGGTATCCCATAGAGCCACAATTAAATCCTAAATTTATTGAATAGTTGATGTCCTAGTAATTTGTTTTGTAAACATTAGAAGCCAATAGTATATAAGCAGTGGAATGATCAGCTGGGCAGATTCCAATAGTGGTGAGAATGTGAGGATTTATTTAAATAACCATGAGCACAGCTGCCAACCAAGAAATGTACCACAGGAAGAGTCAAAGTGGGGAAGTCCAGTCACAAAACCCATGTTTTGCATATAAAGGTTGGCAGCAAAGCTTAATACCTCCATTTAAGAAGGTAGAACATGATGTTAAAGGTGACTACCTGAGACCAGTGGAGCTGCTGGTATTTAAGGTAGTGAATGGGTAGCTCCTGGATGGGTCAAGGGTTCCATATGTTGCACAGCCATATCATCCATAGACCTTTCGCATGTACTGGTAACAAGGGAATGCTTTGCAGAAGGAGCTGAGCAATAGGTTGCTCCCTGTCGTCCTCTTTACATGCAGCCCTAAACAAGTCCTAGTCATTGGGATCTTCATATGAGGAACTACATGTGGGATTATAATCCTTACATTGGCTCATAGTGCAGTATCAGTGGTATGGATGAGCTCAGAATATGGGGCTCTCTAACTCAGACTGATGAATACAAGAGTCAAAAAAGCCATCTACAGGCATATTTTGGCCCTGTTACCACTCCATACTTAACGGGGTCAGTGGGAAGTGGGTCGTTGTGTTTTTGGAACACTAGTCAATACCAAACAGATTAAATGTAACCTCCAAAAGACCAAATCATAGACAGGTTAAATGAATCCCATCCAGGCTGTTGCGCTGTGGGAACACTAACAGCCAGCCAACTGATTCATTTTGCACAGGTGGTCCTCCAAGAAAGTGTCCCCAAGAGAAGGAGCAGCTGAAATTTCAAGCCCCTCTATTATAAAGGGAGGCCTGGCAGCCTAGAATACCCCTTGCAAATATTGACTGATTTTACGGGCCAAGCAATGCTCCCTTCTGCCTGACTAGCTGAACGGGAAAGTACAAATGATGCTGTGAAGCTCTGGGCCTCTGCGATATACTAAGTCCTTTCTGAAGAAAGTGGGGGAGGAGTCTCTGTTTCCAGAACAACATGGTTTATTTGTTTGTTTATTCACTCAATTAAGACTAATGGCACTGGGTGGCATACAATTAAAAAAGGTAGGAACAAGCAAAAAACAGAAGGGAAACCATACGCATCCGGAAGACAAACATATAAACAAAGATAAACCCATCCCACAGGGGCTCGACCGTCACCCTGCCCCAAAGCTTGAGAGAATAGCCAGGTCTTCAATAGCTTCCTGGACATCACCAGATGGGAGCTTCTGGGCCAATTCATGTGACTGTGCATTACTAGAACCACAGTCAATGAGATTTGATTAGTTAGTGACTGACCAGGCTAAGCATAAGGTGGGAACAAGGCTGCCATCCCCCACATCTTAGGGACGTCACTGCATATGACTTCTTAGTATCTGAACTCTCCACAATATTTTCTATGTATTCAAATATCAATATTCACTTCATTCTTTCAAAAGGTTGGCTTATGTAAGAACAAAACAAAGAAGATAGGCTCAGAGTTTTTTTCTTTTTTAAAAAGACAAACAGAAAAGTGGGTGTTAATTTAAGTTTATTTGCACTCAGAGACTAAAATATTAAGCATATTCAATACAATATAATCCATAGTCAGTAAGAACAAGGGGAAAAAACAGGAAATTAAAGAATGATTAAAATTAGAATTGTTTTGAAAAGAGGAAAAGAAGGAAATAACCAGCAATACAAATGCTTAAAGAGACATTAAATTTCTTCAGACATTCTGAAAAAAGAACATATGGAGGGAGATGGGAATATATAGTTTGGTGCTGACCCTCTTCTCCACCCACATATCATACTGTATTAATACGGAGAGTGTGAAAAGAGGTTAAAAGTATAATTGGCAGAAGAGCACAGTTACACTCTCAATAAGTTTGAGAAAAACCTGCACCACATCAAAAAGACATTTGTATCTATATATGACATAGGAGTCCAATTCAAACCATGATGATGAAAAAATGATACAATCCCTGTCGTCTTATACTTGTTTCCCAACTTCAGATGCAAGCATGTAAGCCCACACGGTTTGTAGGATGACATAATAATACATACTTTGTCATCCACCTACCCCTCCCGGCACCTCCTGTGGATGCCTACAGTCACATCATCACTGCTGACACCATAGGAAGGTTAGGGGAATGGAAGAAACAGACCACAGCTCATTTCCCTACCTCCCTTTCTTTTTCAGAATGGCTGGAGCGGGCTAAAATAATTCATGCATTCGTTGGTTGACATGGAAAGAGTGCAGGGTTTATGCCTTTTATAGAGTGATGTGTCAGCTGAGCCACACCTAGACAAAGTGGATACCTACCATACATTCAGACTAGACTACTGTAATGCTTTATCATGACCGTCTACTTAAAGAAATTTCAGTTGGAGCAGAATGCAGCTAGCCAGCTACTTTCAAGGATTTTTCCCCTTTCCAATCTAAGCATTTAATATGAGGAGGAGTTTCTCGGCTGCAAAGAGACCATTCTTCTTGCATTCAAAACCTTACCAGGAGCTGGGATGCTAAAATGATACTATGTCAGCATTTTGCAACCAGACACTTTCCCCAATAGTTGCCCCATCGACTGCATGTTGCTGCAGCAGATAAAATGGTGGAGAGGAGGAAGTACCTTCTAATCAACATCACCACATAGGCACTGGGATGCTCTACTGAAGGAGGCTGAGAGGCCGAGAGACAAAGTTTAGAGGAGCTGCAAGGGTCAGGCAACAGTTCCCACCAATGGAAAAAATATCCTGTTCACAAACTCTGTGAAACCACAACAATTTAAAGGCAACAGGATTGTTCCAATTTCATATAAATTGGTATACAGCCAAAATATACTTACCCAGCTCCCAAAAGCAGACACTGTGCATTCAGGCCTGGAGCTCATATTGAACTGGCACAAAGTCCTTGTGCAGAAGTACCTTGGACTTCAGGCTCCAGAGACAGTTGGTTATCTCACATTTATATAGTTTCTTCCTAATGCAGGTGAACCCTAAGCTCATGGCTTTTAATTGAGCCCTGAGGCTCTTTTGGGTCCATACTACTTTGAACTGATATTATTCTCTTCTGTATTTAACTGCCATGTACACTGTTCACACTCTGTTGCTTATTTTTGCATTCATATTGGGGGAATGCTGGAATTTTTTTTATTGTGGCTATTATAAAATTTTTAAAAATTGTAGTGTTTCCTGACAAATCTAAAAAGCTAAATGAATCGAATTATTTTTTAATGGTTTGGATGGGTTGCAAACCACTTTGGAAAGATTCGTTTCTGAAAAATTGCCTATATATCCTGAAATAAAATATTAAGAAATAGAGAGGGGAAGCCCTAGAGCAGTGTTTCTCAATCTTGGCAGCTTGAAGATGTGTGGACTTCAACTCCCAGAATTCCCCAGCCAGGGTGGCTGGGGAATTCTGGGAGTTGAAGTCTACACATCTTCAAGCTGCCAAGATTGAGAAACACTGCCCTAGAGAGTTGCTTGTCATCAGAACCACTACAATGCACTCTGCTACATATCTCATCTTGCCCTCTACAGCAACCAGGCAAAAATCATCTCTGCCCCACCCCTGGGATCTTTAAGCAGTGTTTTCATAGACCACGGTGGGCAGCCTGAGGCACAAAGATCATTCACAGCCCTTTGACTCCCTCCAACTATAGCTGCTGAGAACAGGCAGCATGGTTTCCCACCATATTGAAGTAGGAAATGCACAATAATTCTAGTGCAACCCCTAAAGCAGGTTTAATGTAGTTCTTCAAAGAAAAAAGTCCTTCCCAAACTCAAGAAAAACCCTACAATCCTGACCCCACCCTTATAGGTGGGCCATCCATCTGGCATCATTTCTCTCCGCACAGCAACACTGGCCCTATCCAGAGGCTCCTCCCCCTCCTGTCAGGTCCTGGCAGATTGCTTGCCATTTCATTTTCCCTTTTTTTAAAGCCCCACCTTCACTCTTTTTTTGTTGTTGTTAACACATTTTATTATGTTTCAAGAGAAGAATGAAAACTACCAAAAAAACAAAAAACCTACAAAGAAAGAAAAAATAACTAAAAAGGTACGAAAACACAAGAGAAAATTTTTTCAGATTTACAAAAAGATGTGGCTTCCAACTTTCAACAGCAAGGATATACAAAAATTTCCATACTCAATCTCTTACTCTATTAAACCAAAACACCAAATTATTTCTATAAATCATTCCACTTTAGCACATAATAAAAGTCACTCAATACAGTTACTCCTCTCCCTTATATTAAATAAAGAAAAAAAACTTCATATAAACCTCCTAAACATCTTTCTCCCCTCCAGAAGATAACACCTATTAATTATTCCCTTCCTATCACTATTCTGTACATTTCTGTCTACTATAATAAGATTCAAATTAAGAAGTATATAGGTTGTCTGCTATTATACTTGGTAATACAGGTTTTAGTAATCTTAATCTTAATAAACCCAAAAACCAAAAGCAATTTAAAACAGTAATTCCATTTCTTTAAAAGCAAATAACATCAATCAAATCCTTAAAGCAAACCAGACAAACATTCTTTAACCCTAATACAACAGTTTCAATAATCGTAATCTTAATAAACCCCCAAAAATACAGTTCGAAGCAATAAATCCAAATTTTTAAAAGCAAATAACTTCAATCAAATCCTTAAAGCAAATCTGATAAACATTCTTCAACCCTTATCTCACTTCAAAATAAACCAGAGCATTTACTGTACATATCCCCTCAATGTGCATAGAGCTTTTCTCTTAAAAGAATCAAACAGTCCAACTTCCCCCCTCAAAGATTCCAGGTTCTTTTCATGGCATTCCACCAGAAAGTCAATTTACTAGTGGTTTGAAGATCTCTCTCTCCCTTAAATTCCTCCAACTCTACTACCCAATCTTCATCCAGCATCTCAGTAAAAATCCCAATGTCACTCTTAAAAAGAAATATTTCTATTGCTCTTAAATTCCTAAATTTCATCCACCACATCCCCAACCTAATGTCACATTTTAATTCTCATGTTTTCCACAATGTCCTGGATATCTTGCATAAAAGCTTGATAGAAGTCAGAAGAAATCTGTTGAAAATCTTGGTGGAAATCAGAAAGAATCTGTTTGAAATCCTCCATGTCTCACGCAGAAGATTATGGTGCCCCCTAGGAGCTTAACCAGCAAAAGTCAAAGCTATGGAAAAGTTCCTGAGTGTGTTTACACAAAGCAAAAGTGAAATAGCCAGACAGTTCCCAAGAGAAAGTGAAAGAGAAAGCTGAAGGTTCAAATCAGCCAATTCAACATGTAGGAAGATGCTAATATCTTCAAATTTAACACAAAAATAATAACAGGAAGACAATTGTGTACTCTCAATCTCTGGAAATTCCTTTGGAAGGAAAATGAAATCCAAAACTTATAAGATTTTTTTTAAAAAAAAAGGTAATCCCAAAAATAACCTTAAGCACCAAGAGAACCAGCTTCACCTCGCTGGAGAAAGCCTCTCTTGAGGTACATATACTTTAAAAAAAATACAAATTGGTGATTTAGAGATGGGGTGGCCAGTCTTAGTGTCCCTTTAAGGCTACAGCATGGCTTGGAAAGTGATGATGTCCCCGCCTCCCAGCTAGCTCTTGCCAGACTAACACAAAATGCTGTTTGTGATCTTCTGGCTGCAAGCAGCCATCCAGAGGACAGATGGGGTGATTCCAGGTGTTCTCCTTTATCCAGAGAACATTTTTGGGCTTCAGGAGAACCTGCCTGAGCCCCCCAAAAGTGCCATGTTGTCAGCACCGCCCACTGAGCTCGCGGGCACAACCATTCAGTCCGCCATTCCCCACTGGAAGCCAAGCCCCACCTTCACTCTTGTCCTGCTTCTTACTGGCTCTTGAATTTCCAGCAGCTGAAGAATTTTGCAGAAGTAATGTATATGTGCCATTTTTGTACTGCTAGGGATGGGCAAACAAAATAAAGACAGCTGTATTTGCAATGCACATATCACAACTTCTTAATGGGTAAATATATAAGAAGATAGATAAAAGTGTGTTTTGAGCCCCTTTGCAAAGAGTAAGATCAAAACAAAGAGGTGACATAATGAAGTTTTGCTACATTTATTTATTTATTTACTTACTAGATTCACATCCTGCCTTTCATTCAGGTACTGATGGTCCCTTCTCAAAATTTTCCTCACTACAATAATCCTGTAAAGGGGACTAAACTGAGAGAAAATAACTGCATTAAAGTTATCCACTGAATTTCCATAGCTGAGGGTAGATTTAAATCTGGATCTCCTAAATGCTATACCACACCAGCTCCCTTTTGTCAGTACTAAGCTGCAACCCTTATTAAGGATTATCTCTTAATTAAAGTTAGTTGTTTGGATTTAACATTTCCTTTTAAAAAAAATTAGTTTTAATTTTAAAAAATAAAAACACCTTTTAATGATGATAATAATAGTAAGTTACTTGTTTTATATTTTTTTTGATTGGTTGAATGTCATCACTGCCTTTATACACACAAATGTCTCCTTTAATGAGTTCTGGCAGTTGGTGGAGATCCTCTTTTTATGGAAGCCACTTATATCATACAATTTTCTTTGTGCTGCTTTAATTGGTCTCTGTTTGCAAGAGGAAATACTTTAAACACATTGACTTCTGTTGCTCTGTGCTCAGGATCATCCACTTTATGTGCGACTTTAAGCCAAAAAGATGCTTTTTAAGTTTCAGTTACCAACTTATAAGCAGGCTCAGGAGGATTATTTGGAGTGAAGGCAGGGCACAAATGTCTAAAATAAATAAATAAAATAAAATAAAATAAAATAAAATAAAATAATCAAATAATTACAGCAAATGTGTAAACTCTGTATAATGAATATTTCATTTATTTATTATTGCCCTGAGTGACTTATTCCAAACCCCTTAAAACCATTCCTGTAGGTGTTCTGCGGAGCAGCCCACTAGTTTGAGGAAAAGCAAGATCTATTCACTTCTTCAGTGAAGGGAAGACGGGTCGGATGTGGCCTGCCTCAAAGACAAGGAAGGAACTCATGGAACACAATAAGGCTAGAAGATGCTTTTAGCTCCTTTCCTGCCTCCTGCCCCCCTTGCTATCTGCTTCTCTTCCCCCTCCCTTCTCCGGTCCTATTTTATGGTCTAAAAGCTGGCACAAATGGGTGTGTTCTTTCAGGTTTATAGCCTTGACTAATGGAATTGCTCTACATAACATTTTGATCTTGTAAGGTCACAAAGAGTGCTATACCTTTCCTTTAATGATGCAGGTCTGGATGAGGCATTTCCCAGAATTGAGATGGTAATGAAGTCATTAGTTTCTTCCTACTTGAAGCTCCCGTTAGAAAAAGGAATTCTATGGGTACAGCCAGAGTGGGCCTTTTAATGCAGCTCCTACCCAGCTGAGTTAAAGCACCTGTTACATTTTCCCAGAACTGCAGCTACAGGCTTCGCCAAATCAATTTGCTCTTCGTGGCTCATGGACAAAAGCAGAGAGGGCAACTGTTTTTAAAGGCAGTGTTAATTGAAAAATTCTGACCAGTGCAAATGTTAGAGTCCCTAATCAGTAAGGCCTTGTTGATTATTTCCTCTCCACCATACATGATGTAAGTGTCATGCAAAATTCTATCTATCCATCCATCCATCCATCCATCCATCCATCCAGTTCTGAAAAGAAGAGAGAATTCAGGGGATCAGACTCAGTAATTATTTTTATTGTTACAGAAGTTAGGAAAGTTACATTGGATTTAAAAATAGAAAAAGCCCAATTAAAAGGCAGGCCTTTAAAAAGGAAACTGTTGCAGATGTTAGGTAGCGAACATGAAAAATGGCTTTTCCTTCTAATGATAGGAGTAAATATTTAATTCTAAACGATAGCCAAAAATCTCCCATTCAGGTGTTTTGCGAATAAGTATTTGATCAATTAATTGATTTAAAACTCTGATAATCAACTAGAACATTATTTAATTGATCAATAGTCTTAACAAGAATCTCATTTTAACATTAGCCTCAGTTATCCAAGTGCAGGTGCTTATGTGGCAAAAATATCAATTTCCACCTGGTTCAGGTTTGTAGGGGGAAAAAAGAATTTAAAAAATCCTAAAACGAGCAACTTCAAAGCAGTCCAATGTTCAGTGGCTACAAAATGGCTAACTGTTGGGGGAAAGGGGAAAAAACCCCCAGAAAATAGAGGAATAAGGGGAGTGGAATGGAGTCACCTAGAAGAGGGCACATCTGCCCAACTCACTGGCACCTTGAATAGATCATAAACGTAAATGAAAAATGAACAGAAAGCTAAGTATAACTGGGAGTGGGGTGGGAGGAAGTCTTGGTCAGAACTGGGAGAGGATCTTGCAATGCAGAATAGTAAGACAAAAGATACAAGGAAGAGAATTAAGATAAATTGTGTACACCTCTCAGACAGTTCGTATTTAACTATTGCTCTTCATTTTGCATTATCACTCTGTATGGATTTATTAAGCGCTAATTTGACATTAACCTTTTAAAATGATCAGTGACCAGAGAGGTCAGATCTTCCCAGCGTTTATCAAGAATATTATGCAAATATACTGACTCTGCTTATTATGGGAATAGTAGTCAGCCTGGTGAATACAAATGCAAAGGTAGTGAAATTATGAGAGCGAAAAAGCAGAAGGTATATGATTGTCACATCTGCTAATACAGAAGAGCAGCATAAATAATTGTATATGTGAATTAGTAGCATTGGAAAGGACCGTAAACCCAAATTAGTGCATCTTGCAAATGGCAAGACTTGCAACGTTCCAATCTATTCCTGTGCAAACTGCCTTGCAGGTGATTGCTTGAAAATGCAATTCACCGCTAACGGCCTGTTCAACTGGCATCCATAGCAACACAGCAGCAAAACAAGTCCTCAAATGGGTTCAACAGCCTGAAACATTTGGTAAGGCCTGGAAGCTACAGCTATGAAAAGTGATATAGTCAGTTGTCAACAAGTCAAAAGGGGCTAACGTCAGCCTGCGCATGCGGGTCAATCCATGGAAGCTTAGCTTAGCCCAGCCCAGAAGGACAGATCTGACAGACTGAAGAATCTTGCTGCGAGACAGTCTCACACACTTAAGGACAAAAGTAGGGCCCACTGAGTTCAGTGAGATGCATATCCAGGTAGGTGAGTATATCTCAGCTATGGAAGCCCATTGGGAGACTTGGGGCCCATCACTACTTCTCAGCTCAACCTGACTTAAGGGTAGTTTTGTGTGGAACAATTGAAGGAGGGAGAGCTGTGTACAATGCCTTGAGTTCCTGAAGGGAATGTGGACTATAAATCTAACTGATAAATAAGTGAAGTAGAGCCCTGTAAGCAGTTCTTCGAACAAGACGTGAATGGGCACTGCTATCTCATCAGCACAACTGCCATACCTATTTAGCTATTTTTCCAGATCCAAGTAAGACAGAATCCACCTTGTGTTTTGTTCAGACAGACATGAATTCAGATACAGCATCTCCAGGCAGTTGTTGGCCACAACTGAAATCTACCCTGGGTCTCTCTCAACTGGTATTTTGAACCAGTGGATGCCACCACGTTAATTTCCATCAACATTCCTGGCCTAGGGTCATTCTAAACATTATACAAAATGAAATGGTGATTCTATCAAAACATCGACACTCCTGTTTGCTATTTCACCATCCATTAGTAAACTCATTGTGCTGGGGTGGGGCAGGGAGAGGGATGATGGATGTAGTAGGAGTCCACCAAAGGCATGTTCCAAGAACTCCTGTCAGACTTGGAGTCAGCTCCGTGCACAAATGAAATAATGAACCCAAAGAGCCTTTCTCCACTGCAGACTGAATGTGCTCTGCACCCATCCTTGAGTCATCAGAAAACTATACTAGCATGACATTTGCTGTCCTCATTGCTTCAGCTGTGACCCATTGCTTAATGGGCTGTCCTGCTCATGCACTTGCAAGGTGCATTACAAAAAGTGATTAGTATAAACCTCTGGCTTTACTTTCTTGATAAGCAGGAAGGAGGAGAAGGGGGAGAAGAGGGAAAGAGCAGTGATCCTCAAGGAATCTACCAGAGCCTCTAAGGCAGTGGCATCTGCAGGGAGTTAAAAAAAAAAATCCAGATGGAAGCTACAATCGCCTATATGTAGGCTGAGCATACGTCCCATTTTGAATGGGACAGTCCTGTTTTTTTAACATTTCCAGACCGTCCCGTCGTTTTAACATAAATGTCCGTTTTGTCCCGTTTTCTTAAAAACCTTACTTAAAAATTTGAAAGTTCCTGCAAACCTGTCAGAATGCAGTCTGACTTTGAGTGGAAGGAGGGGGAGCTCAGCAGAAACGGCGGGAAAAAAGCTGCAGAGCTCAACCCGGCAGGAAACCTAAAAAGAAAAAAAACAGGATCAGCTGATAGGTGGTGATCAAAGGGCGAGCCCACTGGCTCCTGCCTTGAAAGGGAGGGAAGAAAAGAACGTCAAAGCACAGCCGGAGGAGGAACGGCTTGTCGGGGACAACCGTTCACTAGACTCTCCAGCCCAGCCTTGCCTCTCACAAACAAAGGAATCCAAAGATTCCCAGCCTGAGAAAACTGGAGAAGTTCCTGCCTGCTGATCCAGCCAGTCGCCCAGCTCTGCCCTGTTTTGCCATCCCAATGTCCTGTTTTTGTCTCAAGGAAATATGGTCAGCCTACCCATATGGAAAGGCGAGTGAAGAAAGAGCTGCCTCTGCTGGTACAACCACCTAGTCTTCCACTGCCACTCCTGAATTAGCTGTTGCCTCAACAGCAGCAGCATGTGCTGGTAATGGAGCCATTAGAACAGGGGCATCCACAGTGGAAATCCAAAATCAAGCTGGCATGCATGATTGAAGCCCCAACCCCTTTTATGTATGCATGTGCCATAATCTTGACTTTTTTGAAAAGCAACCATGGGACAGTTTCAAAGGTAAGATTATGGTGCCTGGGCCTGAACAGACACTCAGATACATCTGTATACATAGCACTACATTATATCTTAAAGTGCATTTAAAAAGCCACAGAAACATTATTCAATTTGAAGGTGAAATAGTTCATTCCCTCCAAAGAGTAGCATAACCTAGACTTCGGAAACCAGGTGGTCTATCTGCATCTTTTGTTTGGGAAAGATCATTCAAATAATACAGAGTGTTGGGGTGAAGAGAATACAGAAATGAAACATGTGCCATTGGAGGAGCAACTGACATCAATGCATGTTTATTGCTGCTGTTATGGCTGGACCATTAACTCTAGTTGCACCACCCTGAGGCTTAGAAGTCTCTTCTAAAACATATCCAATACCAGGAGACCCAGTACTGCCACCCACTCCTCTGGAGGAAGGGATATGCAAGGGATATGCAATTACAGCTTTGGGAGAATGGAACATGATTCGTCTACAAAATGTTCCTCGATAGCTTCCATTTTACCCAAGAGATGGATTTGAAGGACTTGAAAACTGAAAGCTACCAAGGAATATTCCACTAACTTGTGCATACCGTTGACTCAATCACTTTTTTCAAGAAATTAACATACTCTGTATTCTGAACTTGAACAGAGGAAAGCAAACCTGCATTTCTGAATCCACCACAAAACAAGAACTATTGCATCTGGATGAAGAAGCTGGTCAGTTTCAGATGCATTCCTAGTTTCATTCCTGGGAAATAAAATCTGCCACGCTTCAGGTCTATACTAGAATGAAATCAGCAGGGTTCACATGTTGCATTAAAAGTCATTCATCAGAGCTTACAATTTGCAGAGGTTGAGTTCCCACATGTTGCCAAGCAAGATCAAACAAGCCACCTTCTGGTTAGGGCAATATGTGTAACAGACCTGAGCACAATAAAGTGTGAGCCCTATCACTATGCATCGCTCTGGATTTGGTTTTAACTTTTAAAAAAATTGAGAGCACCTAAAGAGTTGGAATAAACTTGCCCATCCTTAATAAGTAAATATGTTGTATACAATTCCTATTTGCAATGTTTTCTCTTTTCTTCTTCTTTTCCTTTTTTAAGTTAGGGAAAATGGGGGAGGGGGGGTTCAAAGTCTCGCTTTGAAGGGTCTCCAATATAGAACCCTTGCTTTTGCAGCATGCTTCTGTCCTTCCCTCTCGCTCTTTTAAAAGTGAAAGAAAATCCAAATTCCTCATTTGTTGAGGCTGAAATCCTCTACACATTCCCACAAACTACTTCCTTTTCTCTTCCTTTTTTTTCTCATCCTCAGGCTCCCTCCCTCCCTCGCTCTTCTTTTAATGAAGAGAAGTTCAGAAAGGGTTTTTTTCCCCCCTCTTTCTCTCTCTCCCCCCCCCCATCCCTCCCCATGAATAGATGGTCAGCACCTGGGAGTTATGAATTTTAAAGTGATCATTTTCTTTCAGCCCGTCCGGGACAATGGGGATCTCCTTTTGACTCAGTTTCACAGCTTTGAGAGGCTCTCAGATCAGCCACATTCCAATCCGATTGGAGTCAGATCAGAGCCGCCTTAGCCTGCCTCGAGGTCTCCCACAGAAAGACACAGAGCAGATGGCCAACACCAACCTCGCCTCCTCTTTTCAGGCTGGAAGGGAAGGCAATGTGGGAAAAGCGTTCCCCCAGCATTGCCTATTGAGGGCTGAATAGGACCACCACATGCCACCAGCCTGTAGGTATGAACCTCTGTTAACAGATGGTGAGATCATTATGAGCAATTAATTCCTTTAATGTATCAGTGGGAACATGCTGGAAAGGATGAGGCAGGCAGGGAGTGAATAGTGCGCGCCTCACTCCTCCGGGAGACTGGCCACCGCATCACGAAAGGATGGGAATTGGCTTTCAAGGGCTCCGATGTACCCACTGAGAACCACTGGGGGCTCCTGGGAATGCAGGACCAAACCGTGGTTTTCATTACCTAATAGGCCCTTACTGGGTTGATTTGCATGATTAATCACAGATTTTTACATGCATACACACACACACTCAGCTCCCAGGGGTCAATTTTACCCACACAAACAACTCAAAGGCTGGGGGGATTTTAAAAATTTACCAATTTGTAGCAGGGTTATAAAAATAGAGCTCAAACAACATCTGATTTTCTCAATTTAAAATGCAAGCAGAAGGGGAGATCCTGAATTATCTGTCTATCTAAGCCTAGCTTTAAAATGTGTCAGTGCTGTTTAGAATATATTGGATAGTTCAACCAGCTTCATGTAATTACAGTATACTTTAAAACATTCCTGCAAGATGATCCATAATGTCATTTTCTTATTATCATGTGCCATCAAGTCATTGTCGACTCTTAGCAACCACATATAGATAGATTTCTTTCATGACAATCTGTTGCTAACCTGGCCTTCCAGGTCTTCCAACAGTGCACTCATCACCACTGTAACTGAGTCCATCCACTTGCTGCTGGTCATCCTCTTCTTCTCTTTCTTTCCACCATAATGTCATTAGCTATGTATTATATATAGGGGCAAGGTGAAGTCCGAATCCTCCTAAACGTTCCTTGTAAATAAGCCCACAAATGGTGCTAGCTGGATGTGAGAGAACGTCTAGCTCTGATGCTAGGAATGGAGGCTGATCTTCCTTCTTCTATCAGGTATCTGAGTGCAGAAGAGGACGGC
Source organism: Candoia aspera (assembly GCF_035149785.1). Taxonomy (NCBI): domain Eukaryota; kingdom Metazoa; phylum Chordata; class Lepidosauria; order Squamata; family Candoiidae; genus Candoia; species Candoia aspera. The sequence goes on from NC_086155.1 coordinate 144,310,213, forward strand.
GTGCTCCCTTCCTACCTGCTAGACTTTTCACCTACCTGCATGCCCTTCCAGGCATGCAGCAAGTCTACCCCAAATATTTGGGTCAACATACTAATTATAGCTCAGGTAAATTATCCATGCAGCATCTATGCTACCAAACTGCATCCAGTTAAAATGTATTCCCTGCAAGACCTGCTGAAAAGAGTATCTTTTCCAGGCAAGGGGAAGGCATTCCACCAGTGTGGCTTGCTGCACCCTAAATATTCAGATGTGGGCATAGCCCACATAGTCCTCCAGATGCAGTTGAGCTGCAACTCCTAGCAGCCTTTGTCACTGGCCCTGCTGACCAGGACTGGGTCATGAGGGGATGCCCTTGCCACCCCTTTCCATCTCTTGCTCAGCAACTTAGCTTTGAAAGATTGTCTCTTTGCCTGGCTCACATACTTTTCACCTTGGGCAACCTTTACTTAAAGTAAAGTAATTTACTTGCTATATTAGGCAAAGGAAGGGAGGTAAATGTAAGTGGTGGTTTCTTGTCTACAGAATGCTCTGAACAGCAGCTGAATTGTGGTTAAGTCCTAATCGTGGATTTGCCAGAAATCCAGTTTTTTACTTTTGTTACACTTTACCTATTTCACTTTTGAAATCCACGGCTACAGTCAGTAGCTCTTTGGTCTGATCCCACAAGCTGCTCTTAAATTTTTTTACTTTTAAATCCTCCCTGAAATATATGTATTCACTCAGGGAATGGCTGGTGAAACGATACAATCAGTTTACTGCTGAGCTTTAAAGCACTGGGAAGTAAGGTGCTGGAAATACAAGCCACAATTCATGTTAAAATGACACACTATTTTTTTTTCTTTTTTGCCTGTAATTAAGTCATTTCAGTTGTGATCTGTTCCTGAAATTTACATAATTGTACAATAGGTTATGTAAGTAACAGCAAATGATTGTTAACCTTGAAATCTGTTATCTTAATTGAGTAAATCTGGCTTTAGTTCAAGAAATCAAAACAGAACGAATTTTTTAAAACCATTACATTAAAATAATTTCTGCTGCAGCTGAATCTGTGGGGGGAGGGGGTTATTTGTTAGCTTTTTGTTTGTCTGTTTTTTTTTTTCTTCCCACTGGAACATTTAAAATATTTGTGGAGATGAGGGAGCATTTCTGCACAGCCAGAAAGTCCCTGATACATGTTTGTTGTTTTCTTCTCATTCTTTGCACTTTGCATTTGTGCCACATTCTGGAAACCCTTGATAAGAATATCAGAACGTGGAATCCAAATGTCTAACTTGCTTGAGATATCTCTTCCCCTTTATCCTCCACCCTCCCATGTTGCTCAGCCCCTTTTGAATTTCCGATCCCCCATTCCAACACTATATAACATGCTAGCTACATTATTCCCAAAAACTCGGCAGAGAATTTGGACTGGGGGTGGGGGGTGGGGGGTGGGGGGTGGGGGAAGGCAGATTTTTTTCAGAGAAGCAAATAGGAAGACAAATCCCACAGCCCTCTTGTTAAGAAGAATAAAACCTCTTGCAGAATTGAACTGTTTACAAAGGAAACTGGGGAAATCTACTCCTTCTGGCACCATCCAACCAGTATCAGACCTGCTTGGGACACCAAGGAAAAGTTATAGGGAGGTACACATTAGGTTTCTAATGAACAGATACCGGCATTCTTGGGTTTGGTTCGCAAGACAAACATTGAAGAATGCAGGTGTCCTAATATAATTCATCTTTGGATACTCCTGAAGACTTAACATTGTTAACCACTTCCAGCCATACCTTAGGAAGCCACAGTTGTGGGTATGTTTGGCTGTACTTTAGAAAAAGAAAGAGAAAAAGCAGTGATTACTTGGCTGTTGGAGAACACAAAGAAGAACGGGAGGGGGAGCTGCAATTTCTGCTTCGCTCACAATGTACACCATTGTATTTCAGCAATATAAACGGTAGGGGCTCAGCTCTAACCCATATCACTGGAAGAGAAGAATTCACACTGTGAATTACCATTTTTCCCAGCATCTCACCCTAGTCCAGGACAGCACAATAATAAACTAGAAGCTCCTTTGTCTGTAAAAACATCGTTCTTCATTGCAACATGAAAAGCAAGTGGGCTTTCTATAGGGGAACTGCCCCTGCTGCAGGAGGCAAGGAAGGATGAAGGGAACATTCTGGATCACCAGCTCACCCACCTGCCGCTCCGTAGCAGCCCACCCAATCCTTCTGATGCCTTGCAGATCCTGTTAGGCTTTGTCAGGTTCCGAAGTTCAGGAGAAACCTAGATTTGGAAGAGACTGCAGGGAAGATGATCCAATTGCCACCCATAGAAGGCTCGCATAAATCACCTGTGTGCACTGTCTGGATGAAATGTAGCAAATCAGCAGGATTATCCTACTAAGAGGATTGATTTCAGTAAGCGCAGGCAATTCAGGCTGGCAATTTAGAATGTAAATGGAAGAATCATATTTTTGTCTGATAAAAATGGCTAATCAATCACAATTCAGAATTTCTATTTGTCTAGGCTTGCTCTTCTTCACTATTGTTCGAAGCCAGGTTGAGGATGTGCTCTGTCTCCAGGACTGTTGATTGTGATTCCACCATTCTCTCATTTCATTCCTCCTAAACACTTATAGCTGTAAGTCCCAAAACTTGAAAGAATTAAGGCAAAGTAAAAAAAAAAAAATCAGGAAAAACCAGGATCAGCAATTCCATTATTTTGGCCACATTTCTCATTTTGGACCACAAGTTCTGTTTTTCTTTGCTGTGTACCTGCTTGGTAGAAAGAGCATGTTCATAGGCATGCTCTTCATTCCCCCTTCTCCTAACAGAGGCACTTTAAATGCATTTTTCCCAGTGTGTGTACTTATGCCTATGTTTTTTGAGTACCAAGTATGTAACTTTGTCATATGAAACTAATGTTTTGTGTCTACCAGTGATGCTCCAAGACCATGCTTTTCAAAGATGTTTTAAGCTACGAGGCCAAAGAGGTTTTTAGGAATGAGGTAATGAAGGCAAGACCAGAATTTTCAAATCTTCCTTCTTCCCCAAGTTTGAGGAACTGAGGTTAGTGGAGTATAAATCCTATGCTTATCAGAGGGCTAAGAGACTTATTCTATTCCTTCACAAGGGAAAGACAGAACATTTCACATTCAGCTGTTTGCTGCTAAATTTGGCCAAGGTGAAATGTTCCAAGTCTGCAAAAAAAGAGATGGAGGCTATATGCAGCACCCACTACTGATTGACTCATCTACTCCAACTTACTTTATTTTTCCTTAAAATACACATTTTGAAGGCATTTTTTGAGTTGTGAAACTGCAAAATTCTGTAAGTGAATTCTGAAATGCATATACATTTTTGCTCCTCCTATATATGCAGGAAGTCCAAAATTAGAATAAAAAAATCATTGTGCAACAAGCTTTCCATCTAACAAATTTTCCATCTTTCCAAACTGCCTTGTACTTTACATTAAATCAGTCAAACATCCACCTATATTACTTATAAAAGGTGCTTGTCTACAAGGAGTAGCAGTAAATTATTTCCCTACCACAATTTTCCAAGTAACCCAGAAGACTCAAATCACTTGCTGTTTTCTGACTACAAAGGTTTTTGTTTTTTTAAAAAATAATCCTTGGGCAAATTTAGTGTAGTTTGTAGATAATCTGAATATGAATTTTAGGACTGTATCTCTATGCTTCTCTGTCTGGTTGTTTTCCATGCATGTGTTTTCTTTCTTCCTTTTTTTTTTTAAATTAGGAAGCTGTTTTATTTACCAAGAGCTGAGGCTAATTAAGGTAAAAGTGATAGTCTTGTTGTCATTGTCAAAGTCAATGACCCAATGCATTAGTAATTAAAGTACATTTGAAGTTAAGTTGATTGCAAAGTCCTCCAAAAACATGCTGTGTTCACCTTTTCAAGCCCTTTTGCTCCTTAATGGTAAACTCCGTATAAGGGATTCTTCATGGTTTAGTTATTCCTCTGTGGACTTTAATCATTCTTTTTTTCACCAGACTTGGTAGTTAGAAAGGTGGTATTGCTTTTGTTTGTTTAAACTGTATTATAGATATTTGCACAGAATTTTACACAAAACTAAGGGTGGGTAGGTAGGAAGGTAGGAAGTTAGTTCTGAATATGCACATGAAAAAATGCAGAGGGCTGAATCCAGATTTACTCATACTTCAGTGTTACTGGTTTCAATGCAATTACTTTAAATATGTCTTGATCCAACCAAATGTATTTCCCAACACCTTTCCTCATTTACTTTCAGGAAATGATATAATCCATTCCTCTCCATCAACCCATTTGATCTGGGATGTGTTTCACATTACTCCATGGATGAGAAGATACATCATTTCCTACTTTGAGCATTAGAAAGGAACAGGAAAATAAACATTTCTCTTTCTTCTTGGATTCTATCTTGCCTGAAGTCAATGTTCCATGGGAGTGAGGGGGGGGGGCAAGTAGGTAGGTAATAAACTTTGAATTCAGATTCTAAGGTTTTTAAACAAAAAACTTAAATGTTAAGTTGTTCTAAACCAAGAAAGGAAATTCAGGTTACCGAATGACTTCTGTATCATGCTTAAGATAAAAATGGATTGGTGTGCTAACAATTATTTTTGAGTCATATAACACCAGCTAATATTTTGGGTTCTACATAGCTTAATGTTCTGTGAAGTATCCTTTTGTTTACCTGAAATAAAATAAAATAAAATATCAGGTAGTGGTGAATGTGGAGCAAAGCTACCCTTGCTTGCTCCAGATTAGGAATATTTATGTATTTGTATTAATAAATAAATATATTTACCTCTTGTTCATACACACACACATGCACACAGACTTCTCCTTCTGTATGCATGTCTTACCTACATATCTGATTGTGAAGGATTCTTTTTTTAAGAATTACTTGTCTACAAAACAGCAGCTCTTTCTCAAAGTTTGTTCACATTTGACAAGATGAATTCATAAAGTTCCTTGTGATACACTGTGCCTTTGTGTTATTTGGGCTTTCCAGAAGACCAAAAAAAAAAAACCTCAAGCATAAGATTTGCATGTATGGCATACGTTTAGAAGTCTAAACATGTCTTCTAGTTTACGGTGTGGTGTGCTAGTCTATGGTTGTCACAGCAGAGGAGACAGTAGTGGCCACAGACAGCTGAAGCAAATCTATCACTCCTTATTTGGTCAAAGCTTGGGGGAAGTCTGGTCAGAAATATAAAACAGATTTTGACTTTCTGGGAACACTGAATTTCTGGTCTTTTCTGGGCAGGTGTTCTAGTAATCAGTTACAAGAAAGGAACTTTCACATCTTTGTTTTAGCATAGTAATATGTTGCTATTTACATATTTTGCTTTTCTGAAAATAAAATTTAAAAAACTACTGCCAAAAATGGAGATGTTGGTGCTTTGTGTATGGAAAAAAAATGTTATTTCTAGAAGTTCATGATATATACGAAACTTGCTAAATTTCCAGCTAATCAACAATTGACTTTTCTTAAGGAAGAAATTATGCTGTCAGTCACCATAGGGCTAGGAGACATGGCCTTCCTTAGGAATTAGATTTTGAATCAGAATATGTTTGAATATAACAGAATGATTCCCCTTTTATTATCTAACTCTGAACCATAAATAGCCTGAGCATCTGCCATCAATGGAAAGGGGCCATAGCCACACTGAAGAGGGGCAGGAAAAAATAATCATTGAGACAATAAAAATGGTTTCTTATTGGAGTTAAATGGAAGAGGCACACTTAGCTCATCAATGTGGTTGGCTTTTTTTCACTCCTTCTATATATAGTAGGAAGATGCAATTTTCTATTGTTCTTCCTTCTCCCACTTATTATCCCAGTCTGCACATAGGCTGCCATCTACTTCATCTTAGATAGTGGAGGTACCCAGACAGCATTCCCAGAGTCTGAATTCCCCTACTATCATGGGGGCATGAGTTTGGCAGGGACTGCTCCAACGTTATTTCTCTGTAACTTCAGAAGTTACCATTTATGTCCAATTCTTTGCCTTCCAGGTATCTGGACTTCAACTCGCAACAGTCTTAGCTTGCAAGTCCAGTGGCAGGTGATAGTAGAAATTGTACTGCAAAACATTTGGAAAGCATCAATTTGCCCACCACAATTCTATGAGTTGCTGTCTCAGATCACAGGGTACAAAGAAGGGGTGTGATGGCAGTAAGGTTGCTCGTGACCAACTGATACACCAACAGACAAACATTTTAGCCATGCTAGAACTTTAAAGTAGGACACTTTTGATATAGTAGCTGGGTAATAAAAATAGAAATGCATTATATTGGAACTAATGCATTGAAGAGAAAAGTGATTTATTCCCCATTAGTTTCTCACCTTATCCCCTGTCTACAAACTACTAACATTCCATTAGGATTGCTGGGGCAGGAGAGATATTGCGAGTCTTAAATAGCATAGATAGCTGCATCAATGTGCTTTGTATGTGTACAGAATCCCAAGTTACTTTTCTTACACTGAAGCAAAAACTTAAAAGGAGTGATGTGCAGTTATTGGGTTCCAAAGCAGAAAAGAGGCTTCACAGGGGACATAGGTACACCCTGTTGGTGCCACCCTTAAAGAAATTGTGCCCTTTCCTGAGCTTAAACAGCAGTCACAGGAAAACATCTATTTGAATTAAGGAGGTACCAACAAAATCTTACACTGCTAGTACCTCCTTGGGGCCTGGTTATTCAAGGGATTGCATGTCTCCAATTGTTTCTGCCCATCTGGTACATTCAGACAGAGGGGTCCTCTCCAGTTCCATTAATTAGAGCCAGTTTGGTCTAGTGGTTAAGGTTCTGAGCTAGAAACCAGGACTCTGTGAGTTCTAGTCCCACCTTAGGCATGAAAGCCGGCTGGGTGACCTTGGGCCAGTCCCCCTCTCTCAGCCCATCTTGGTGCAATGTAGACTAGCCTCCTCGTGGTGCACCCCGGGCAACGTGACTTGTCATGGCTAAATTCTCTACACATCTGGCTGCTGGACCTCACAAGGATTTCCCAGCAAGAAAAAGCAGCATGAACACCAAACTGCTATGCCATACGATTAAGAAAATGGGACCAAGGAAGTGTGCCTTCTCTGTCACAGCCCCTGCCCTCCAGAACACCATCCCCCTGGAGATCCACACAACTCCCACCCTTCTTAGTTTCTGGAAGTCTTTTAAGATCTGGCTCTGTTCCCAGGCCTGGGGTTAGCATGTCTGTGGAGCCCTTTCTGAGTTTTTCTTGCAGTTGGGGTGTGTTGCTTTCGTCCGGGCAGTCATTTGGTTTTTAGTTGTGTTTTTAACATATGTATTGGACTTACTGCACACCACTCAAAGTCTTCTTGGAGTTGGATTAACACATCCAATAAAATAAATAAAATAAATAATAATACCTTAGCCATTTCAGGTGCCAGACTGTGGAGGGAAGGTGCCACTAGGACCCAAGGTATAGAAAACTGGATCTGCTCTTAGCGCTCACATAAGTAGTACTCACACGAGTACTATATTGGAGGAAGGAGGGCACGAGAGACATAACAGACAGGCAAGAGAAGATGCGAGAGGGAGTAACAGAGAACAGCAGGACGTATAGGGAGAGAGAGGAAGAGGAGCCTCTTACGGACTACCCACAATCACTGGAAGATTTGAAGGACCAGGATGGGGACAGATCATCCTGGAGACAAGCTGTCTGTATGGTCACTAAGAGCTGACACCAACCTGACGGCACATAGTCATTGCACCTGCGAGGGCCTAAACTGTGAACCGCAGCTTCTTAGAGCTTCCTGGTTCCTGCTGCTTCCCACTTCTGCTCGTGGTCAGAGAAGAAGTGTTGGTGATACCAGTTAGGCCCTTAAAGCACTGCTATCTCCCCTCACTCAGCCCCTGCTGCCAGCCTGCTTTTTAGTACACTTTAACTGAGTGATGAGAGGCACTAGAGTTGGCACAGAACAACAGTCATGAGTGGAAATACTCTGGGAGAGTACTGAGAAAAACAAAGCAAGCAAAAGGAGCTTTTGTATCTAAGAGGAAGGAGCTCTCCTGAGATCCATAAACACAAATGTTCCTGGTAACTTTTCTGGAATGGTGAGAATGTTAAATGGTGGGGAGATGCCTGAACTTAGTCAGTCAGAGTGCAGGTGACTTGGCAGCTACTGCAGCATCCGTATCTCCATCTCAGATGGATGTAACCATGCTCATTCATGAAGATCAGAGGAGAATGTGGTAGAGGCACAAGAAACAGCTGCTGCTGAGTTTAATTCCTTAAATCTACATGATCCAAGACTGTGGACCCACTTGAGCAGCAGACCACTTAGTACTGCAAGGCCCACAGCAAGTGGAAAATTTCATGTTTACCAAAGACAAGAAAAATAGGCATTTCCATCCAACACATTACTGATGGGAAATCTTTAATGGTGACAGAGTGGAGGAGCCAGTGGTTCTGTATTCAAAAACAGAAGATGCTGCTTCCTGTCTTTGTTGCAAATTTCCCAGTCTAATATTCCAACCATACAGGAACAAATCTGCTAAAAATGTGGTATGCCATGAGAAGGCAGCAAATCACCAGAGAGTATTCTATAGATGGAAAGAGCTTGAGATAAGTGTAAAGTTAAAAGCAGTCAGAAATTATCCATTTCAAGAGAAGACTGCATCAGCCTTTTTAACAATAATTTTAATTGTTGTTCTATGGCTACCCGTCTTGCAGATGTGATTCTGGAAGGCTAACAATACGTTAAAAACAATACAAACAACAATACCAACAAACAGTAAAAATCTACAATGGTTTCCAAGAACAAAACCAATAAACACTCAATAATAACAACAACAACATCTCTTGGGCCATCTCCCAACTTCCATGTTCTGGAGCATATCCAGGTCTTCACTGCTTTGTGAAAGACAAATATTTTCAGAATAGTCTGAAAAGCTTCACCAATGATGTTGTCAGAAAGCTTCCTATTTAAAACTAGCACCACATGGCAATTCACATCAGCTATATGTGCCAAATAGTGGGAAATTCCTTAAAACTGTGCAGCTGATAGCTAAATTTGATGCTTTACTCCAGGAACATCTAAGAAGGTTCACCGCACAAGACATTTACACACACCATTATCTTAAAATAAGCATTCAAAATGAAATAATGCAGTTACTTGTAGCAAATGTTAAATAGATGATTATGGAAAATCTCAAGTCAGCAAGATGTTGCTTTTATTCTGTACAGCATAGCTGACATCAACTATATAGAACAAATGACTATAAGGATGTGTTTGTAACAACAATTCCTTGTGAAAATTTCCCTGCAATTGTGATGTCAGGGAGCATTTTCTAGGAATGATTGATATGATTATACTACAGAATCTGGCACAACAAATATGGCTCTAAAAAAGATGGAAGATACAAGACCTGAGCTGACGTGAGAAGATGGAGCAATTGCAATAGTGACATCATGAAAGGAATGGAAGATGCAGACATGGAATCTAGAGTTAAACCCTCACTTTTTTTTTTTTGTCCTTTGCAGGTACCATTGATCACATTGGTGATCAATGAAGTTATATCAGCTTCTAATGAGGCTACTAATTTTTTTAATGTAATTCAAAACATCTATATGCTTTCCTCTGATGAACTCATCAATGGCAAAATTTGGAGCAACATGTGAGAATATGAATGCCACATGATGAGAAAGTCAAGTGGGTGTCATAAAGACTGTCAAACTCCAAATTCAAAAGATAGATGATGCTACAGAGGCTATTATGAAGAATAATACTTTATTGTGCAAGAACAGTGGCAAAGGGAAATGGATCCCAGAAACATACAGTACATACTGTGGCTCTTGATATAATTACTTTTATTTTATGGTATTTAATTCCTATTGTGAATGTTTTGATTTAAATTCCTTACTATCTGCTTGTTCTTATCTACTGTAAATCGCCAAGAGTCTGTTTTGATTGTGGTGGATATAAATTCAATAACTAACACATAAATAAATAGCCTGGCTACTCAGATATTTGAAAGTCAGTTAAAGTTTTTGGAGAAGACATTTTAAGTTGTTAGTTCTCCACTGATGAGACAGGTAACAGAGCAGTGTCATCAGAAGAGTAGAACAGGAAGTAGGCAGAGCTGAGATCAAAGTTTTGACCCAAGTGACCAAGCAACCGGGTGGTAGGGACACCATTTGAGCTCCCCACTCCAAGTGCCAAAATATTATCAGCCTGGCTTGACTATACAAACAGATGTTAGAAATAATTAATCGTCTTTAAAGGGGTCATCCACAAAACTCGGTGCTTATTTTGTAAGCTGCTCTGAGTCCAGCTGCATTGAAGGGGCATATCAATCCAAGCAAGTGAGCAAGTAAAATGTACAGGATGATAGGACCACTAAGTTCTTTATTTTCTATATATTATTTCTTTTTCCTTCCCTTCCCATTTTTTTTCCTCTACCCAACTCTCAGCTACCTCTCTTTTCTTTCATTCCCTTTCTCTCCCTCAAAGTTCTCTCAACTTTTGAGTGTTTTCCTTCTAAGGAAGTTGTTAATTAACTCTTTCCTTGCATTCCATTTGGTGTGTCTTGAGGCAATTTACAAATAAATCTACAAACACATACTGTGCAGCTATTTAAAAACCCTAAAAGCAAATGAGATAAACTGCACACATTGCAATAAAATGGGAGAGAATATCATACATTAAGTGTTACAACTTAACATGGACAATAGAAAGACTAACCAACTACTACAAACCTAAAGGTTTATATTTCCAAACAGTACTTAACCCCCTATTCATCACATTTCAAACCAAGAAACATCTACATCACAGGCAATGATTGTTGTTGTTTATTCGTTTAGTCGCTTCCGACTCTTCGTGACTTCATGGACTTCAGCAAAGGATCGTTACCTTGTCGTGGTGCTGGAGCTTGAGCACCTCAGTGATGCCATGAGCTAAACCGTGAAGGGCCACCCAAGACGGGAAGGTCATGACAGAGAGGTCAGACTAAATGCGATCCCTGGGGAAGGTAATGGCAACCCGCCCCAGTATTCTTGCCGTGAAAACTAAATGGATCAGTACAGGCAATGATAGTCAGGTTTCATTCACAGATATGATGCACATAACCATATCCTTCTTTACCAGAGCTCTCCATGAATGCTCCCCACCCCCCAGCTACTCATTCATTAGGATTTTTAAAAGTTGGTAATGGAGATTTTTAAAGCCCAGGTGCTGGATGGAGTGTGGGAAAGGAGGGGAAGAAGGAGTGGGAAAGAGAGAGAGAGAGAGAGAGAAGAATGAGGTGCATGGGTGCGCAAGGAATAATAGAAGGGCAGAGCAGGAGCGTTTGTGTATGTTCGCAGCACACAATGTCAAATGAAAATTCAGTTTCATAGTCCAAGGAATAGAGTGTAAGACATTTGCTAACAAATAATGGGTATCTATCATTCCAGGAAAGTCCAATAAGGAAAAAGTTTATTAAGTTGCCACAGCTTTTATTCAAATAAAATCTGTCTAACGCGCAGCCTCCATGTAAATATTTTTCTTTCTAAGAGAACTATTATAATTAATACCTTTCTTGAAATTGTACTCTCTGACCTGGAAGTTTTACCCTGAAACAAATAGATGGAGAGGCAAGCCATGGTGCTGAGAAAAAACTCTTTGCAGGCTCCCAATACTCTTCTGAGAGACGAGGTAGGAAACGGAGGTAGGCAACAGTTGACCACAAAGATCCTGAAAATTAATGTTCAGATGAGGTCTGCAGCATCTTTACACAGATGTTAAAAATTTCAGTGGGTGAGGAAAAGATCCAAGGGAGAAGGGTAGAGCCCTGCTGTTCTCAAACAGCAGCATTCTTTCAAGCATTGGCCAACATTTCCTAGCCCTACGTTGCTAAAGAATAAACTGGTTGAAAAGTAATTGCTGGGTCTGCAAAGTTTCATGCTTGGCCACATGACCCACTTACTTCACCCAGCATGAGCAACGCTTCTGGGGAGGGAAGTGGAGTTACAGCAAGGGACTTGCACATGTTGCCAATCTGCCTGAAATACCGAAAGGATTTCAACACTTGAAATACTGGAGATCTGAGGACAAAAGACAAAAGTTGCAATATGACATGTTGTTCTTGCAACTAGTCATGCCCTTTCTCACAATTTTCATCCCATTCCTTGTTTTACTTGTTTTACTCCCTCTCCTTTTTCCCCCACTTCTGCAAATCCTGTGTTCCTATGCAGAGCATGATACTGCCTTTGGGCTTTTTCTGCAGATTATTGGCTTGCTCCCATCACATTCACCACCTGATTTCCCTAAGAGAGGGAACTTCAGTAGTTGACTTACTGGGGCATGGTTAGCTGAAGCCTGAAATGATTCGTTCAGTTCAGTTTCACTGGTTCTGAGGCGTGTTGGGCCCTGTTAGCATGCTTTCTCATCCAGAATGACTCTCCTTTAAGTTACACTACAGATGGGGCAGAGAACAGAAAAATCTTGCCTTCTGCCTTCAGAAGAGGGAACTCTTGTGAAATCAGGCCAGCTCATGCCATTTATGGTCTTCACTCTAATCCAATCACCCCTATCAAACACAAGACTAGAAATTACACACAACTGGAAGGCCAAAACTGACAGCAGTGCTCAAAGGTTATTTTGAGCATACAATAAAGCTGTTGTACATCATTCACTGAACTAACTGAATGTGAATCATATGCTAGCAGTGGATTGCCAAGCACAACATCCCATTGTGAAAAAGACAGTTTAGGACTTTGAAAAGGCCTTTGACATGAAGGAACGAAAAGTAGCTTCAGAAGGCTGGAGAGGAAGTTCTAGAAGGGCTGGGTGTGCTGTACTAATCCTGGGACATACTTTGCGTGGATTGGGGGAAGACATTTAAGCCTGCCTGTTCGACCAACTTTTAACTTAGATGCCATGAGCTAGACCAAGAGAATGAACTGGCTTTTATTCATTACTTAATGGTAGAGATGGATTTCAAAGTGATTCCTCAACTGCCAGCTCAGCTACTGTACTTGGGTGCCAAGCCAAGCCAAAAGAAAAATCAGAGCTATTGTTTGCAGCACTTCAACTAATGATTCACACCCTCATTGAAAGATGGTAGGATACACAAAAAGAAAAAAGAGGAATCTAAAAACATTGTCAACAAACAATGCTTCCATGTACAAATTGTGGAAGGTATACCTTATCACCAGCAGTTGTGCTTTGTTCAAGTCATTCCCCTGTCTCTTCTGTGTTCTGGCTGCCTAAAAGAATCAAACTGCAGGGGCATTGGGGGCATTGGGGGTGGGGGGAGTCAAAAATTTAAAATGGCAGCTGCAACCAGGCCACCAAAGCCCCACCCCCTTTTTACATGCAACAGAGTCCCAAAGAAACGGAGTTCCAGAAGACTCACTGTTCAAGACCTTTTTTCACTCAGTCTCTTATCAACTAGCAAGGCTTTGAGAGTTTTATACTCAGTCTGCCAGAGCTCATCTAAGGTTTACCTGGCAGTTTTGCTGAGGTGTCCATACTACAGACTTCTATGAATATTACCTTACCTCTCCATGGCTGAATCTCCAGTACTAACATAGTGTTTTAATCATGGTTTGCTGAACAAGTCACAATGGCCTGATTTACACATCAAGTTAAGATCTAATATAATTTGGTATTACAGATAGTCCTCACTTACTGACCACAGTAGGGACTGGTAACTCCATCACTAAGTGGCACAGTCATTAAACACAACATGACTGTGCCAACTTATGACGTCAGTTCTGCTATTCTGCTATATATTCTGCTATGTTAAAGGAATTACTGTGGGTTGTTAAGCACGATGTCACATGACCACAACTTGCAACTTCCTGCCAGCTTCCCCACTGACTTTGCTTGTCAAAAACCAGCTGTGAAGGTCACAAATGGCAATCACGTGACCACAGGACACTGTGACTATCGTAAATGCAAGCTGGTTGCCAAGCTCCCAAATCATGATCATGTGACCACAGGGACACTGTGACAGCTACAACTTCGAGGACCAGTCGTAAGTCTCATTTTTCTGTGCCATTGTAACTTCAAACAGTCACTGAACAATGGTCAGTAAGCAAGGACTACCTGTATATCATTTAGAGTGATGTGCAAACCCAGTTGTTCTGATTTGTAAATTTTGCTTTATTGCTTAGCATTATCCATGAATTAGACCACTGTAGCTTGTTCAACAAGCCATGATTAAAACAAATTACATCTTAGTACACTGTGTGAAGCCATGTACTGTATGAGTGCAGGAGATACATTTGAATCTCACAAAATATCCACACTGAACTGGAAACAAACCATTCACACATAAAATGACTGGGGAAGGAAAGTAGGATTAGTTATTTTTCCACTGTTATTAGACTATAAGGAAAAAAATGTGATCCATGTTTGAAATGCAGCATCAACCAATAGTTTTCTGCTTGACTGATTTCACAATTAGAACAGCATTTTTCCCTACAGTAAAAAAGAAAGTTGCTTATTTCATGGTAGAAAAATGGATGTGTCACAATACCCTATTCCAAGGATGGTATTTCACAATTAAACTCAAATTATTTATTCATGGAGAAAATTCATGGAGAAAATTAGCTTTGTCCCATTCGGATATCTTTTCCTTTTTATTTTATGCATTTAAATGTAATGAATTCTACAGACCCGAAAGTTGATGATAATGGGAACCTACACCCTGCCCCCCAAGCAAAGCAAAGTAAAACTGCATTCCGTATGTCAAATGTCCAAAAATACATTTACAATAAAATTAAAAATTATAATGAGGCAAATACCTGGCAGGATTGCATTAAAAGAATCATAATACACCTCTTTGGTAACTAAATCACTACCCAACACACACAGAAATATGCATGGCTGGGTCTACAAGACATCAGGCAAAACCATGGTTTGTTTAATAGAACAAGACATTTTAGGTTAAACTATAAAACACGGTTGATAAATCACAAAGACTAGGTTTACACATGACTCTCAGCCTAACCTGTATTGTTATGGCTCACTGGCTAGGCTATCCTCTTTACCATATTTAGGTAACATTTGTTAATTTTTACAGTGTTGTTAATAGTTTCATAGGTGGCAACAGATGGCAGCATCTAGACAATTGTGATCAATCTCAAAAAAAAAGCTAAGCAGGATTGTATCTGGTTAGTTCCTGGATGGGAGGCCACCAGGAAATTCATTCATTCATTAGATTAGTTATTTTTTGAGGCTACCCAACACCAAAAAGACTGAGCAGTTTACAGCAGTGTTTCTCAACCTTGGCAACTTTAAGATGTATGGACTTCAACTCCCAGAGTTCCCTAGAAAGCACACTGGCTGGGGAATTCTGGAAGTTGAAGTCCATACATCTTAAAGTTGCCAAGGTTGAGAAACACGTGTTTAAAATACACAGTTTAAAAAACATGATTGCCCAGAGAAAGCAACATCAATGACATTCAGAAAAGATTTGGTAGGGGCCCCAGAAACACCCTAGCCCCAGAGGTGGAGACAGGGCTAGGGCTTCAGGGACCTTTGGAACACTTGGGGATTACACGTATCTCCAGGGGGATGTTCTTCCAAGGGGCAGGGGGTTCTCTGTAAAAACAGATCCTCAAAAAAGGCAATGGCAAACCACTTCCATAATGTTGACAAGGAAACTAAATGGGTGTGTATATGTGGTTCCATGCTAAATCTTGATTTCTTTTAATCATAATCTGTTGAAGTAGCTACAACTATAGCCAAGGCATACAAACCACATCTCATCCAAGCTTTTCACATGATGGCATAGCGTACCCAGGCACAAACAATCACAAGCACCAAGCCTAATTCTTGCTCTCCACTGGGTCAAGGGCACCATGAGCAGCGGCTATCGGTGCAGAGAGAAATCCAAAAAATGGGGGCAAGAACCGTCTTACCACAATGCCTTGTATAAAGTCACTCCAACTGGAGAGGCTTCTTTGTACTTATTTACACTATTAAAATAAAGGGTTGAAATATGTAAGATGCTAGGTGATTGAGAAACTAGCCTTATGCCACTGTAATTGCTTGGGGCAAGGATTCTTGAACTTGCCCTTATGCTGTTAGTAAGCTACACTGCACAGCTTTATTTTAAAGGAGGATGGTAGTGAGTAAAATGGTGGTTTGTCCTTCACTGGGACTGAAGAGCTGAGAGGCACTAATACATAATGAGAATTAATGGCAAACTGTGGTTAATGACCCTCTGTCTATACCTCAGGCCATTAACTCCTCCCTCCCTGTTATTAATCCTTAGGCAATGCCTCACACTTCCATCTTTATTGCTAGCTCATAAACCCAACAGCTACAAAACCACCAAGTCAGTTCTTAGTTACTCTTCCTTTCTATGTTTACTTACTTATGAAAACACTTCGTGCTGAAAAATCAGTTTATGTACTGTTCTTATGAAAGAAATGTGTCCATTTTAGAACCAAACAAGCATTTTCTTCCTTACCAACGTAACATCTATTTCTACTAATTACTATTTTTATAAGAACAGGCTCTCAGAAAGTATGCAAAAACATAACATGTTTGTTAAGTCTGACTTATCATGCTATGTGAATTTAGGCATTGTCCTGATTACCAGGAAACACACTGAGGCGAGGACTTGGTCTCTAATATTTATTAGTAGTACTTAACAAGAATCCTAACAAACTGAGAAAGCGTGGGAAAACCCAGCCATATAAACCCCAAAGGTTAAGGCGGTCCCGATCTGTGTCTCTTTGAATGGCTGAACAGTTCCTCAGTGCTACGCATGCGCTTGACAGTCTGGGTGGGAGCCCCCTGCTCGCCATCCTTACTCATGACAGGCATTCTGCACCATTTTTGCTGTGTTGGGTGAACCCAGTCATAGTGGTTAACTCAGCAAGCCATGCATTAAAAAAGCCATGTCTTGGTGCAATCCAGCTGTTCTCTCTCATAACCTTTCAAGGTAGCTCTCTGAAGTTCCTAACTAATGAACCTAAACTGGATATCACACTGCAGCCTTCTTTAATGAAAATTATACCTAGATATTTGTAGTCTTAAGTTGTAGACCAGTGTTTTTCAACCTTGGTAACTTTAAGATGTGTGGAAGTCCACACATCTTAAAGTTGCCAAGGTTGAAAAACACTGTGGTAGACAGTTCAACACTTTGTTCTGCTTGAGTACGGGTCTGTATCCACTATCTTTGTGAGCAAGTTTGATTTTTGCCTCAGTTGAGTGCTAATGCCAGTCCCCACATGGGGCTCAGGATTAACATGCTTTTGTTAAGTCCATAGCCTACTATTGCTCAAGCAATGACACTATCAGTGAGAATAACGATTTCCATATGGGTCTTTCTCTAGCCATACTATTTGCATAAGCACACCGGTCCCTTTTCAACTGCCATGAGCTTTAACAGCTCATACTTCCTCATTTTCTCATGCACCATTAAGCTAGACAATTCATATGTTTTTGGTGATTAAGGGAGATGATAAACCTATTCATTTCAAGAGTCTGCTCCAAAAATCCCTGCATGATAGTATGCTATTCTTTTGGAGGGCAGGACTTCTCCAAATGAATTAAACTAAACATAGCTGCAGCCATCAGCATCCTCCCCGTGCTGCAGCAGAGCACAAATTGTGATGGTCTATGTAGTACACCACCAACCCATGGTGGAAAATGTAAGTGGCCATATGGTATGATACCTTCTTCATTCTACCATGGCACTGGGTAGGTTGGCATCTCTTCCCTTCCACCCAGCTGCCTTTCCCAGCTCTCTGTGTAGGCTTTCCCTACACTAAAGATTTGTAGTTGGTAATCCTAAGATGTAGGACTAAGAAAGGCTAGTTGCTGCTGCTGCTGCTTCATGGTCAGACAGATACAAATGCCAAGTGAGCAAGACTGATAATGGATGGAAATCTCAGAAATCTCTTTCATTAGTCCATCCTTCTGAAGCTCCACCCTGCGTGGCCCAAGCATTTAGATCAGCCCTTAAAAAGTCATCCCCCTGGCCTTCAAATAAGCATTTCACTTTTCTATGGCTTCCCCTGGCATAAGAGCCCTCAGGCCCTCCAATGAGATGACTTATGGGGAAGAATTGCTCATGAAACAGAGTTCAGATGTTCAACCTCAACCCTGGTTGTCCACACATCAGATAATCAGCCTCCTGCAGGATCCTGGCACCAAACTCAGCCTGATCCGATTCTCATGCTTCTGTTACAACCAAACCGGGCTCAGCCATCTCACCTTCCTTTGGCTAGAATCTTACAGGGAGTGTCCTAGCATCATGTAGGTGTGCATTCAGGGCTATAAGAATTACACCAATTCAACAGTGACTATAATGTTGGGAGATAAAACATTTGAATGAGAAAGAACTCACCCTTATACTGACCAAGCAAAGGTATATTCTTTAACAGATAGGCATTTCCTCCATTATTCAGCCCTTTATAATCCCATTCATCTAGCTTTGTCTGTTTCAGCAAGGGGTACAATTTACAATTTTAAATGGTTGCATTTATTTATAACATTATAAAAGGCGGAAGCTGTGCTGTTCTCAACAATCTTATGTGTACTTTTACCAACACTAATTTGTCTTGTCTTCCTTACTCATTGGGAGAAGAAATCTAATCAAATTCTTTGGAGTATTTTTCTCTGCTGTAATTTAGCAGCGAAGTTGGCATGGTGCCTAACCATGTCAAAAAGAGAGAGAGAAAAAAGCATTTGAAATGCTGTAATATAAAATAACAAGGAAGCTTTTAGCCACATTCATGTGGAGAAGACTATGAAAATGTTTACTTGCAATGTGGTTAGCATATGAAAAGATTAATCCAACAGGATAATACGTTTCAGAATTGCAAAATTGTCTGTCTTGATATTTAAATATTTTATATAAATAGAGCAAGATGGGAGACTCATAACATTTAGATACTCTTTAAAACAAAAATCAATGGCCCAACAGCCAGCTACTCTCAGTACTTCTTAGACTCACTTTCGTCTTGCCCTGGTAATGAAACAACATTAATCCTGTTATTTATTTATTCTAAACTTTACTCCACAGACAGTGGCGCCAGCGGTTCTGTCTGAGAAAGCCACTGAAGCACCACCATCACCTTCAAATAAAAGGCTGGGCCCAGTGACTGCTGAAGCTATGTTTCTCAGTGGCTTTTGGGAACTCAGCCAAGATTGCTCCTGGCAGTGTTTATCTTGCCACAGGTAGTAGGCTAGAAAAGCCTGATGTATGTGTTACTCAGCCATCCCCCACACAAGATTCCATTGATAGTTTCTCTTATTAAAACCATCTAATTTTCTTACCAGAATCGCCAGGAGGTCTTCCACTTGTCATTGGTACTTCAACATAGGACTTTTGATACGTACTGAATTAAATGAAAAAGTACCTGTGAAAAGCATTGAGGATGCATATGCTTCCTTGAAATTCAGATCCTCAATCCATTTTAATACTGTGTAATACTCAATTTGGTTCAAGATCATCATTCAAGGCCACTTTTGTGAAGGATCGTATAAGCAATCTTACCCTGCTGCACTAGGACACTGTCATTTTAGAAGTGTCTATCATTTTCCAAGGAAGGTCTTCAACATTTCCATTTAATTCAAGAATTTTCCAAGGAAGGTCTTCAACATTTCCATTTAATTCAAGAATTTTCCAAGGAAGGTCTTCAACATTTCCATTTAATTCAAGAATATGGGGCTTTGGCAGGGTTCACATGTTACACTCTCCCATGGTTTGTCTTACTTATGGATTGTTAAATCAAACAGTGTTGAGATTAACATACAACATTAAGTCAAAACAAAACAAACATCGTTTCGGCACCCATTCCTTCCAACCCACTGAAATATTTATAAGTTACGCAGATCATGCATAGCCATGGTTTGCTTAACCATTTATTATTTAATATACTACAACTGTTCACACCACAGATTAAGTTAAAACCAGACAAACCATATTATGGCTCAATATGACATGTGACAGATTGTTAACAAACAAACCTCAATTCAACAGACGGTTCAGAGGGAGGGGGTGTCCATTAAATCCAAATGTCTGTTAAATCTGAATTGATGTCATCTGCATCAATTAATATAATTTCATAATTGAGATAAATGTCATTTGCAGTAAAGCCTCAATTTAACCCATAACTCTTAATTTAATGGACATTAGTCCATTCAACTGGGGCAAAGTCTGAATGAAAAGTCTGATTATTTCATTGGAAATTTGTTAAACCAAGGTCCATAAAATTGCAGGTTTACTGACTATACTATGTTCTCTGGGGAGACCAGTGAATACACATATAGGGCAGGCAAAGGTAGGCACTTGGAGTAATAAGCAGACCTGTAGTAATGTATTGTTAGTAACTGCCCCATTTCACCATAGCTTATTTATTTATTAATCATATTTATAACCTACACAACTCAGAACTTGGGGGACGGGGGCATAGAATTAAATTATCCTACAATATAAAGAAAGAGTCGACAGATTAGGGACTGACATAACAAATACCTGAGTAAAAAATCCCCAAAGGCACAGGATCCTACCCTAGCACCTGATGAAGGAGCCAGATTAAGGCTCATTTAAAGGATAGCAAATTTGGGGCAACTCAAATTTCATGGGGTTACTATTCCACAGGGCAGGCACCACGATAGAGAAGCCCAACTGCCTAGGTCCCATCAGGTGCCATTGTTTCAAAGATGGGACCTGAAGAATCTACTCTATTTGATCTTACTGGACAGGCAGAAATAGTGGGAGAAAGGCAATCCCACAGATAATCAGTACCTATGCATGAAAGGCTTTATAGGTCATAATCAGCACCATGAATTACACTCAGAAGCTTACTGGTAACCAGTGCAGGTCTGATAGTAGAGGTGTTCCATGGACCATGGTGTGCCCATTACTATCCATGCCACTGTAAGGACAACCCCATGTAGACTGCAACAGTCCAGATAAGAGATGATTACAGAATGAGTGACTGTGAGAAGGGACTCTTCAAGCAGGAGCTGTGAGTCCAGGAGAACCCCCACAATATGCATCATTTGTGTCCAGTGAAGTGTTACCTCATTCAGAACTAAAGATGGAAAATCTGGGGTACCAGACCAACTCACACAGCCACTCAACCTTATCTACTTAAGACTGTTCCTCCTCATCCAGACCCTTGCCAGCATCACTGTCAGTCCAGGGTTCAGATATACAAGGTTTCATCAGCATATTGATGATATCTGACCCCATGTCAACAATGACCTCTCCCATCAGCTTCATGTAGATGTTAAACAGAGGAGTGAGAGTGTTGGGCCTTGTGGCACCCTGAAATCCAGGGGCCTCAGGCTTGACCTCTTTGCCCTCCCATCAACACTGACAGTCACTCATGCCCTCCCACATTTAATCCCTGCAGTCGGTCCAGAAGAATACCATGACCATTTGTATGGAAAGTCACTAAGAGATTAAGGAGAACCAGAGCAATTGTACCACCACTATCCCAATTCCATCAGAGGTCACTGACAAGCATGATCAATGCCATCTCTGCACTATGAAACCCTGACTGAAGAGGGTCCAGATAATCTATTTCCTCCAGGCCCCTCTGAAGTTGCAATCCGACCATCTTCCGGAAGGTTGGAGACTGGACAAAAATTGTTCATCATCATTCTTGATGATGAACCTTCTGGACTAATTCTGCTGCTCTTGTACAAGAAAAAAATAGTCTAAGTAGACTTCCTGATGCAAAATCCATGTTCAGGACCATTTGGAAAGGAAAAAAAATAACGTTAATACCCTTATTCAGATGTATGGTATTACCAAACCTGCAATATAGTCTGCACCTTTGGTCCCTACAACTCAAGAAGAAAATTGTGGGGCTTTAGATAAGTTACAAAAAATGGAAAACAAAATGATCAAGGGATTGAGCACCTTCTCTGTGAGAAAAGCTTTAGGGCATTTCAATATTCAACAAAATATGAGTAAAGGGAGGACATGGCAAATATTTATGTAGGGCTGTGCAGAGATTCATATTCAAGAGCAAAATATTATTTGAAGCATATTTGGATATGCATGTAGTACCTACCAGGAATACTTTAAACATTTTGCCCTTCAAATTCAGATCTTTGTACAGCTTAAAGCTATGAGTAGCTAAGTACTTGAGTACCCTTGAGTATAAAAGGGTTAGGGAGGCTTTCTTTAGCTGTTTATAGGGTTGTCCTATAAACAAATGTGCTTTGTAAAGAAATAAGCTTTTTGGAATTCACCACCCCAAGATGTAATAATGGCCAGCAACTTGGCCTACTTTAAGATGATACTAGACAACTTCACAGAAGATAAAATTGTGAACAGCTACTTGTTAAAATAGCCATTCACTGTCTTCAGTGATGAAGGCAATATGTCTCCTGATACCAGTTGCTGACGAGTGTGAGAGTGCAACTGTTTAGCCTGTGGGCATTCCCACTGTCATCTGATTGGCCACTGTGAGAAGAGAATGTTGGAATAGATGGACCGGTTGGAATCATCTGGCACAACTTTTCTTATGTCTTAAGAAACAAGCTCACAGAACTGTGCCTGCCAAAAATGGCACAGAGAAGCCAAACTACACTACTGTACAAGCATAAAAGTGGCCTTGCTTATCTACAGCATGTCTTTCCACACCACATCATCCACCTATGCTATATACCACAGTAAGATGTTATGAGGACCACTAATTTGGATGGCTTTAAATGGTGATAAGCATATTCACGCATCAATGCTATATATTCTGTCTAATTTTGGAAACAGCATGTTAGTTCTGAATTCCAGTTGCTGGGGATTAAAGACAACTGCATTTACAAACTACTTTTGGACTTCCCTTAGCATCTGGCTGGCTACTGTGGAACAGAAGGCTAGACTAGATAGGGTTTAAATGGGTTCCACAAAGTCATTTCTAAGATCAGTAGAACAATGTGTGAACAAATTCCCTTGCCAGTATTTAGTTGTCACCAAAATTCTGTAACAACAGTTCTGATAGCTTTTGGGGGTGGGGGTGGAGACTAGAATCTATAGTCCAGAAAAAAATTAAGGAAAAGGATCCAAAATCAAATGCCTTTCAGACTAAGGTTCTTTTATTATACCTTTAAAACTTGAAACAACTGGCAGCAAAACAGATTTTTTTTTCCAGATAACTAAACTAATTGCTGTAGCAATCATCTCATATTATGTTTTTTTATTATTTTTCGTCACAAATTGACACCAGCGATTCCAAAATGCAGCATTCTCAAAACATAACCATTAGGGTAGTTGTTACATATTTAATTTCATGCTTCATTCAGCATAAAGCAGTTGCGGAATGGCCAGGCAGAGCAAATTAAGTAATCGGTTAGATAATTTCCTGCTTAATTGAAAGCAGGTAGGTTTTTTTCCCCCAAAAAGTAATAATTGATTTTGCTACTAATGAAATGTGTACCATTTTCTCTCTCAATCCTGTTACTGAACAAAATACCTCCCATTATTAGAAACAGCCAAGAAAAAAGGAAATGAGAAACAGGGAGAGAAAGGAGCTTCACAATGAAGCAAAAATGCTGGATTCATTACAGGACATAGGGACTCATATTTGGGGCTCTCTCTTTTGACTTCTCCACTACATTACCTGCTCACTCGTTATTCACATAAACTCAGGAGAAACATGCTGTGGATATGCCATTAATGCCGGTGTAGATTAAAAGCTGCTAACATTTTAACCATTTTCCCAAATAAGTTCTCCCTTCCTTGTGCAGCATTCCTCCTGACACAGCCTTAGAGTTGCACCATGCTAACTCCAATAAACATGATCCAGAGCTAATGTATAGGCTGCGTTCACATACCATGCTAAGCTGTGATTTATTTAACCATAGTTTAATCAGATGGCTGGATTCACACATGCCAAAACCAAATTGCATGTCAGTTTAACACAATACTTAATCTAGCCTGAAGCAGAATTTGAATCCAGGGTTTGAGCCTGATTGGCTTAACCATGATTAGTACAGATGGCATGATATACCATAAATAACTGACAAGAGAAGAAAGGAGAGATTTATGCTGGATGAGGAGGTAGTATGCTATGCTTCTGAACTATTAACCATGGTTAAAAGATTAATAGAATGATGTCTGCAGTGGATTTATTAAATAGTTGGTTAATACAAGGACTTATCCTGAACTGTCAAAAGAACACCTTTTACAAAAGTCAGATTTACTTGAGAAATATATCCATAAAATTCTGCTTACATTATTCCAATAGAACTTGACTGAATTTAAAAGAAGCTAAGATAATTTCATTCATCATTTATTTAACTTACTCAAAAATTATCAGAGAAAATCACATTCTGCAAGTTTTAAAATTGGCCTATGCAAGTACATTATCAACTCAAATATTATGACAATCAAATTCTTCCTTCCCTGGGTTTTAAAATTCTTGAGAGAAGCTCTCTTCTGAAAGAAGAAAATCTTTATTGCAGTCAATGACCAGTACATAATAAAGCCCAATAATGTAATGCATATAGATAAATGCAGATCATAAAATTAACTGGATGTATTGATTAGTCAGCTTCACATTTTACATATAACAAAATTTAGCTATGCTTAAGGTAACAGAATTGTATGTATCTGGAAGTAAAAATGGTAAATTGGACTGGTTGGAATGGTCAGGAAATGTATTTAGATATGGGTTTATCAACCCTGAGTATGTTCCAGCATAAAACAGACAATATTATTAGATTTGTTTTACGGTTTCAATAGTCCCTTTGCCACAGGGGCAAAACTTTAGCCCACATGGGATGCTTAAGACTGCTGTAGGAAGGGCATTAAATCAAGCCAGGCGAATGCCTTCCTATGGTTTGGCTTAGACACCTGGCAGATCTAAGGAGGGTAAAGGACCTAGCTGGAAATACATCCTTGGAAAGAGATGGCAGGTCTAATATGATATTGATATTCTGATAAAAATATCAATTATCTTTACAGCAGCTTGCCTGAGAGTGAAGAGTTGAGGAAAATTAAAGGAGCTCCCATTTTTAATCCCTTGCTTTTCACCCGAATGAGACACATTATCAGTTAAGGATGTGAGGTGTCAGACCTATGAGGCAAAGTATGTTTTGGCCTAGTATGTAAAAACACGAGAGCCAGTTTGTGTAGTGATTAAGGCAATGGGCTAGAAACTGAGAGTCCATAAGTTCTAGTCCTGCCTGAGGCATGAAGCCAGCTGGGTGGCCTTGGCCCAGTCACGTTCTCTCACCCCTAGGAAGGTGGCAAACCACTTCCAAAATCTTTCCAAGAAAACTGCAGGGACTAGTCCAAGCAGTCACCAGGAGTCAACAATGACTTGAAGGTGCACACACACACAAAAGTAATTGTATATAATAAACCTTGGTCTTGATTTTACCCATGCCAACCTCACGGCAAAGAATCACATCTGAGACATAGAAAGGAGTTTGGGATATGTTCCTTAGAAATTTAGTGTAGACTGTTTTAACAGGGCCAAGGAACTTTAGATGCCTAATTGGGAACCAAAGAACAGCTGAGCTCTAACTTTGGCTGAGTACCCTTGGAGTGTATCACAAATAAATAATGTTCCTTTAGCGTAGAAAAATTATTGCAATCCTATAGCAGATCCCTAGGCTTTTTGCCTGATAAAAAGAGTCCGCATAGTTAAAGCAATGGTGTTCCCTGTAGTAACATATGGCTGCGAGAGCTGGACCATAAGGAAGGCTGAGAGAAGGAAGATCGATGCTTTTGAACTGTGGTGGTGGAGGAAAATTCTGAGAGTGCCTTGGACTGCAAGAAGATCAAACCAGTCCATCCTCCAGGAAATAAAGCCAGACTGCTCACTTGAGGGAATGATATTAAAGGCAAAACTGAAATACTTTGGCCACATAATGAGAAGACAGGACACCCTGGAGAAGGTGCTGATGCTAGGGAGAGTGGAAGGCAAAAGGAAAAGGGGCTGACCAAGGGCAAGATGGATAGATGATATTCTAGAGGTGACGGACTCGTCCCTGGGGGAGCTGGGGGTGTTGACGACCGACAGGAAGCTCTGGCGTGGGCTGGTCCATGAAGTCACGAAGAGTCAGAAGCGACTAAACGAATAAACAACAACAGGCTTTTTGCATTATGTATTCTCTGTGCAATCTACATGAAATTGTGGCACGAAAGACTATGCCTAGGTATTTAAATGATTTAACCTGTTCAACTGAGTGATTATTTAGCATCCAAATATGACTTTTGGGCCACTTGGCAAAGACTACCCCTTTGGTCTTGTAATTAATTTCCAAAGCTTTTGACGCACAGTAATTGTCCAGAGCTCACAGTGCCCTTCTTAGGCCAATCAGGGCCTGGGAAAGTAAAACTGAAACATCTGCATATAGAAGAATTGCTTTGTGTTTCACCAATGTCCACTGCAAATGCGGTTCACAACATTCTCCGGAGTTACTTCCAGAATCTAGAACTCCCGCAAGTCTTATCTCCAATGTCCTTCTGGTAGACAAAACTCTTCTTTCCCCATGAATGGACTTTAGTTCATAAGGTAATTTGCAAAGATGTGATGATGGTTGTTTTCATTTATTTGACCTGCTTTCTTTATGTTTATTACCTCTTTTACTGCTATTAACTGCATTTTACAGTTTTAATACTCCAGTTGTCAGCTACTTGTGTATATCTAGTAGAAAAGTGGGATATATATTGAGCAGATAAACAACAACTTGTCTGAAATATGCAACACTCAGTTTGGCAAAATCATGAAAGGCAGAAAAGCAGCAAAACCTCACCACCATTCTTAAAAAAAAAATGAAGCTCAACAAAATAAGCCATCCAATCCATTTCAGAAATGTTCTTATCAGCCAATCAGTGTCAAGGGAAAATATTCTCATGTACTTCAAGCAGGGCATCACTCAAACAAATTTATGAATGTACTATGTTATTAAATGTTGTATATTTTTTATCTCCTTTATGAGTTCTGCTTTGATTTTTGTTTTGTTCTGTTTATTGCTGCTCCTCTTATTTTCCTTCACACTATGCAGCACAAATATTTCCAGGTAATTCAGCAGGGTGAGCTAAGTCAATTATCAACCAAGTATCACAACGTGTTTTCCTAAAGATTTGGGAATAACTGAAAATTAAAAATGAAATTCTATAGCTCTTGAAATTCATGAAGAGAACACAGAAGTTGGTATTCAAAACATGCTCATAATTACTAGGAAAAGGCTGGTAGATGAAAATGTGGCCCTGATGAGCAAAATGATATGACACTCTGAATTATGGACAATACCATTTAGCTGAAAGGATATATCAAACATTGGGAAGGAAGGGAATTGTAGATAAGATTTTTAAACCAGACATCTTTCAGTAAAAATCTCACAACATCATGTGGGAATTGGGCTTCCAATTTCAGGAACAAATTGAACTTCAGATAGTCTCCCTATTTAAGGCTTCACAGAACAGCCTCAAAGGAGAGAGAGAGAAACAGCATTGCTATGGTGAATACAAAAATCCATCCACAGAGGAAGGATCCTGTCATGCTTCATTTTTAAAATCAAAGCCATTTGAAGAGATTTTCTTAGACAGGAGGACAAAAACAATATAATCAGAAAGAAACTAATTAAAAATCTTTGCAAGAGAGAGATGACATATTGGGAGATGAATAGAAAAAAAGAAAGGAAGAACTGAAAGATCACAGAGAGAAAATGTAACCAAATATCCAAGAATAGATAGATTGTTGAAAACAATGGGGGCAGACCAAAGAGAACGGCACATTTCCTATTGGTTATATTGACTTTATACTGTGTTCAAAGTAAACACATAATGACATTTGTCCTGCAGTAAGCCAACTTCCCTTGGTGAGTAAATGTAAATCATATCGCTTCAAGTTAACAGGCATTAACCCGGTTAAAAGCCCACCAGTCCCAAAGGCTTAAGAGGACTAACCTTGGGCCCTGATTGTCATGTTTAAACTACAGTATCCTTCTATCACTCTATCCCTGCTGCCCATCAAAAGCTAACACGAGGAGACTTGGCGCTTCCTGAAAATGTGAAGGTGCTTGAGTTTTGGTGAGCTTCCAGAAGGAGTAGATACCAAGCTACTGTAAACATTTCACCTTCCACATTCTCTATAACGCTGGAGCTTTTATTTTTCTGGCAGATGAAACAATTTCCAATTCTACTTTCTTTCTTCCACAGCATCTAATAATCAACGACAAACTATCTCCCACACTAAAGGCTTCATTTTGCAATGGAAGCTAAGAACAGTTCGGGTTATTTGACCCACCCAGCCCCCAGCCCCCAGCCCCCAGCCCCCACCTTAAACACGGAACAAAATTAATTTACTTTGAGTCAAAACTGTTATTTATATGTGACTCACAATGCATCCAATGAAATTGAGAAGCGAGGAAGCAGCTGTCGCTGGTATATTAAGTCATTAGTTAATTTCATTTCATGCAGGACTTTCTTCTTTCGTTTCTGAATTGTCTTTTCCTAGTAGTAATATTTCCGAGACTCGCACACAGGCGCACAACTGTTGCTTTATATATTTTAACTACAGTTAGAATCTGTAAATGTTAACCAAAACAATTTGGCAGGCAGTTAAGCGCATCTCACTTTTTGCGTAATTTATCCCTATTCTTTCAGGGTCGCCCACAATCAAGCACGCTTTGCGGAAACCCCAGCACTTTTCCCAAATTGCCTGCCAGTCCGCCGCCCGTGATGCACCCTCGCGCACGCGCGCTTGCCAAAGCCCGCTACTTCGCGCTCGTTCCAGCTGGAAATCGTTGCACTAAGCTTGGCGTCCCTGTTGCCACGGCGACCGCCCGGTCGGCGCCGGCTGGGCCAAAGTGTGAATGGGTGATGTCACGAGCCAGGCGCCGGCCCGTCTGGGTAGCCTAAGCCAATGAATCAGCTGAGACGGGAGACGGAAGCTCTGGAGAAAGTCGCGAGCTGGGCGCGAGGAGAAAAAGTGGCGCAACCGAGCTCCTGTGCGGTTAAGTTTCCGGAACTTTCGCCGCCCCGGCTTGGGATGGCGGTTTTTATGCAGACTAGACCGCGAAAGGCACTTGCTAAAGCTTTTCCCAACTGGAAGAGTCTTTACGTTTGAACGCCCAGCTTGAGAACATGGGATTTGCCATCAAATTCCAATAATTATCCCGCAATAATCCTTCAGATTAGTTAAACCTATCTCTGTAAAACGCTGGGATTTCACGTTTCTTGCACACGTAGATCAAACCACGTTCAGAGATGGATCCGAGGATAAGGAAGAAAGCATTTTTCTCAGTTATGCATTTTCTGACCGTTGTTGCTGCTTTTTGAAAGCATGTGGCAGGCAGGAAATAAGCATTTCAGAGATTATTCCCCCTCTCCGCCCATGAAAAGAGTGTTGGGAGGAAATACTGTAGAAATGCTTGTCGAAAACATGCTACAGTAAAAAGTGACTGTCTTGTCTATAAAGTCTGGCCATTTTGTCAGCAGTGGTTCAAATTAGCAGCTGTGACCCTATGCTTTAAGCCCTGTCCCTTTTCTAGGTGCATTGCACTGGGCATTAAGCAGAATGCACTGTCTAGGATTGCCAGTAACATAATTCATTTGCCTTATATTTACAGGCACACATCACACAATTTCTTGGTATGGGACAACATGGCACCTTTCTCCAGATGCATTCTACCCAAGATCCAAAATTAATTTCATGTAATGCATTTTCAGTTACCCCTAACCCTCAAGACTTACTCAGCTTAGTTACTGAAGCCTTAGTAGCATCTGTTAACCAGACACTCAGGCTCTCTGATTCTGCCTCTTGCTAATCCATGTGGGTTACACACAATAATAGGTTTACCCAGAAAAAAATATTTCTGCTTGTGCAGAGGAGTACCTCCACTGTGTCCCCATACCCTCAGCTCATCCACTGCTGTCTACTCCTGCCCTGGCAGTTGGGAAATCCTTCTCAATTATGGAGGGGCGGTTCACATGTGTGAAATTCACATGTGTGAAAGTAATTTCTCTTCGTGCAAAACTACCATTGTCATAAACACTATGTTGAAAGAAAAATCCCACTGCAGACCTAAAAATGTTGCTCCCCAAAATGGAGCCCATAAGGTGCTCTTCCTCCTAAGGCTAAAACAGTATGCTCAGTTTTCTGTACACCGAGATGCCAGTTTGTGCCATCATCTATTCTTCGTCCCTCAGTGCAACCTCAAGAATTTTGTTACAAGGCATGGCTGGCTCTGACTTTTCCTGAATAGGTTCATCATGTCACTGCCCCTTCCTTAAAATCCCTCCTCAGTGGTAAGGTGGGGGGGGGCAGTTTGGTTTCTCTTAACTCTTTAATCCTTGTTACCAACAAAAAGTAAGTGATGAGGCATAATAAAAGAACAAAAGGCTTGGATTTTTTTAGCTGCTCTGCAAGCCAAAGTTCCTTGTAGCTTTGCAACTGAAACAACAGACAAGCTTCCTAGAAAACTGGATTCTGACTCAGCCACCAGTCCTTCCCACAATCATGCTTCAGTCATTCACTTTTTTTTTTAATCACAACTGATCGAGATCCAAAATATTTATCCCATTACACATTCCTGTTAGTAATCTCTTTTTTAAAAAATGCAAAACTATGGGACTTTCTCTGGGGCATCCATTGCTGCTCACAGCCATCTTCATACTTACAGGATCCTTTTAGAGCCCAGCCATGAGGACTTAGTGCTCCATGGTGCTGACCATGGAAAAGGTGCTTTGTTGTGCTATGACTATTGTTACCATCTTCATACTTGGAACTGTGTGCACATTTTTGTCCTCAGTTTTCTTCCCCTTCACCTATTTTATATTAACTAAATGCCTTGAGGCGAGGAGACTGGCAGCAGAATGCATCAGTAGCTTGATGTAATAGTCTATGTAACTGACAGGTCATATAATTTAGGGAAACCATTATATTTTAAATATTTCAAGTGTAGAAGAAATTATTTCAAGTAATATATTCTAGCCCGCTACTTCTTCTGAAGGATAGCGTATATTGCATCCCACAAATGGGAGCTAGAAACTCACTAGTTTCACAAGTAAAAGCCATAATTGTTAACACATATTTTAAGGAGAGCAGAAAAGAGCAGAATTCTAAAACACAAGCCCCACATGCAATGTCCAAAGATAAAGAAGAAGAATAAAAATGTAATGTTATTATAAAAGTCCATGCAAAGGCCTTCTTCAATTAGGACAGTCTAATAATGAAACCATACCTGTATAGCACACCCACCCTCATACAGCCCTATTGATCATACAATACTGTAACTGGAGGGCTTGTATTTGTGAGCAGTTTTAACATATCCCTGTGTCAGCAGCATGGCATTTGTGGCTGGGGCAATGTCACTTCAAAGAAACAAAAACTGATTCAGAAAGAGCAAACCCTGTGCTTGAAGGGGGATTTTCCCATCTCCTGGGATCCAGTTGAGGAGCCTGCTTGGAAAGGTATCCAAAAGCAGAATTGGAAGTATGCCAGCATCAGGAGTCAGGAAAACAACAGAGGTTTGCTGTCATGGTAAGTGGGAGGGCTATGAGGGTTGTTAATTTATTTAAAATCTAGCTCCCCTCAGATAGTTTCCCTTCAAACTGACTTTGGCATGTTGTCTCAAAAAAAGACAAATGTTCAGAAAGACATCCACAGAAACACTTACAGCATATAGCAAGCACATCATGCTAGCAATTTATTTTGTTTCCTGTTTATGAAGAGGGAAAACTGTAATTTTAGTTGTAGTCCTGATGAAATCTGAGTAAATGGGAGGAAACAGTCAGTTATCAGCCAACTTGAAAGAACAAGTGAGTCTTGACTGGTTAACAATTCTCTATGCTCAGATGTTTGTCAGGAAGGGCAAGTAGTGATAGCTGATGGTTCTCCACAAGCTCTAGAGCAGTGTTTCTCAACCTTGGGAAATTTAAGATGTGTGGACTTCAACTCCGAGAATTCCCCAGCTGCTCTAGACTCTCATGCATCAAATATGACTGTGTTTATGTTAATGTCCAAGTAGATCTACTGTTAGTCAAATAAGTCCAGATTAGTCTCAAGTGGTTTTAAACTGAACTGATTTCAAGTGTATTTTAAACTGGAAGATAGGCTGGTTGTCTGGAAGAACCCTACCTTGAGACTGATCTTGAAATGCAGATTTATGCCAATTAAGGTAATGTTTTTATTTTCCTGTTTCTTCCCCATTTGCTGTTCGTTGTAACATCTTGCCGAATTAAAGGCTCTGCACATGTCAAAACCTTGCATACTTTTCATGCCATTTCATCTGATTGTAAGGAAAAAAATGGCTCTACCATGGACATGGGGATGTTAGATTGTTTTTCCCTTCAAGGACAATACTGCTATAGTACCCACCATGACTGTTGCTACGCAAGGAACTCCTTACTCAAGCAGGCAGTCCAAGCTTCCATAACTGGTTGCAGGTTAACTATATAGACAACTCTGCATGTGGATCTTACATAAGTTTTTACTTGTCCAATATAAGCAAGCCTTGCTTGGTAGAAAAATTCCATTTGAAGTTAGTACAATGACGTGTCCATAGAAATAAATGAGTGATTGAATGCCTGAGCTAGATTTTACCTGTTCAAATGCCAACCGGTGGAGTTTGCTGACAGCCATCAGATGCCTCAAGTTAGTGCAAACCAAGCTGATTTGTATATTCCAATGGCTTACGCAAATGGCAATATTCTGTTATTCGGATAATGTTTTATTTCTTGCACTTTCCCACTGGTTGTCATTTGGGGGACAATGCAAAGGAATACAGTGCCAACTGGCTGATCTCCAAGCTGTGACTTTGCTGGTAATGGGCAATATACTTTCATAAAACCTTTTAGAAAATAACTGAACAGGCAGCAGTCTACCACTAAGGAACTCCTTCCCCCTGTACGAGTACAAAACCACTTTGTGAAACCATTTATTTTTCAGATTTAATGCTGATTTGTTTGTTTTCTCTTTGCAGGCTAAGCATTTTCCCATCTTACAACTGGAGTGCTGAAGTCCCAATTATTTTTAAATAGTGACCTCCTTCTCTCACAGGGAGGAGACTTCTCCCATGCATTACTTGTATAGGGGTATGTTTTATGAATTGCAGCTAGCATTGCCACTGTTCAGGGTTATTAAAGTACTCAAACTAAATTACATTGGATACCATCCAGGCAAATCAGGCATGTTTAAGTCTCACCGATGAAACTTAACCATGTCCTTAATTCTTCTACTAAAGCCAGTGGAATTTAGAAGTGCTTAATTTGCTAGATTGTAGGGTTTTTTCCCCCCCAACATCTGAAAAGGCTCTTAAGAGATTTAACAAGTTGACCATGGCACAAGTTTTTGTAGGTAAGAGCCAACTAAGCTAAATGTTAGAAAGCACTTTGCTAACAGTACATAATAAATGTATTTATTAGGTAACAAATGAGTTCCTTTCTTTTATGTTTTTGTTACTGGCCTTTCAAGATTAATTTGGAGAAAAATTCATAGAATACTTCACTCTGGAGATATATACTTTTTCACTGAATACTTTTAATATTCAAATAACTTAAACTAAATACATTTTTAAAAACTTACTTTTCACAGCTGCAGTACAGTTGATAGATATAGGATCAAGCTCTGCCATAAAAATAAGGAAAGATAAAATCGGGCAATATATTAAAAAGGTTTCTCTTGGTTAAAAATTAAGTATAGATTGGATACGTAATTATCCTAATTCATAAAAATGTATAAAATAATTTAAAATGGATATATATATATATATATATATATATATATATATATATATTAATCATGAGAGATAAATTTAGCATGTAGACTTACTATCTTGAGAATTATAGTTTTGAAGGAAGAGGGAAATGGCTGTTTTATAAAAAGCTTGATCTCACTTTAAATAGACTCAAAGTATAATTACATTCATTAAAGTTCTGCAGCATTTATTATTTAATTAACTGGCTTAAGCAGGGAAGGTCACTCTAAGGACTGAAATGTTCATTGAAACCAGTGGTAAATCAATCAGCCAGAGAATTAATCAATAAATCAATTTTTTAATTAGATTTTAACCAGAACTGTATCCAGTTCACAATCATAAGAGTAAGTACTTCAGGGCTTATGGCATTGGTGAAAATGATCCATGAGACTTTATTGGGTTTTGTAATGTGTTCAAGTCTCTGTGTTCATTTTTAATAAAGGATCTATTGACTTCCCTTAAACTTTGACCATAAAGATTAATTTGATATATTAATGGATCATTTCTCATTTTAAGAAGCAGTAAAACAGTTTTAAACACTACACTATACTATACTTTTATTTTACTGAAAAAAAATCCTAAATAAAACTCTATCCATTCTTCTTTGTGGTTTTCAGGATTAAAGGACAACAAGTTAAGTAATTTTGAATTAGCTGGGCATTGTGTATATTATGTGTGTTATTTCTTAATTCAGAGTGTCCTTTTTGCTTTGCCTTATATATTTTTTTTAACTTTCACAGCATTAACAAGGTTCTGTATGCTGTTTAAGAATCCGCTGAAGGAACAGTAACAGTGGTTTTTATCTCTACCCCATTTATCTTAATATACCCAGCTGAGATCTCATGTGATAGCAGTCTGTGGAAATGTCCTGGAAATATCCTGAGAAACTCTTTCCTCTTTTCCCATTGATCATCACCTGCAGTGGACTTCTTACATCAGTTTAATCCTATTCTCTCTGTCAAAGATTTCTAGCCTCCCCAAGCTCCTGACTGCTAGGGAACAAAGCTTGGTATGTAGTCCCTGCAAAGGTCAATCATTAACCTGCCCCCACAACAGTTTTAGTTAGATCAAGGCAAGAAGGAAAACTAAGGAAAAAGCACTTTCACTTAGGAATGAATTGTTCCAAATGCCTCTTGTACATTCAGTACCATTCTCTTTCAGCTTAGCACTTCTTAGTTCCTGCATGTATTCATTTCTCTTCAGGCATAATGGCATGGTTGGTCTCCCAGAGATCTGACCTTAAGTTTATTCTAGACACAACACTATAGACCATTCCATTAATTATGAATACACTTGTGTGTATAGAAAGGCATTGATAGGCCAGCCTGGTAATTTTACCTTGTTCTGCAGGCTTACCTTAATAAATAAATTAAGGACATATCTTTGTGAAATGCCTTTGGAAGAAAAGAAGGGGGAAAAAATCCTTTGAGTCTTAAAAGCCTCAATGTTCAAAGATAAGAGGATTGGTGACATCAAACACTTTTATTCATTGTCCCTTTGGTTTGCATTATATATGACTGAGTATATTTTTATATATGTGTGTGCGAGTTCAAGAAAGGAAGACAAAGCATTGGATATACAACTAGCTATCAATAAGACATTTATTTCCATGAGTTATTGATAACCTCATAGCTCATAAGTGACAAGGTAAAGTAGACCCACGGGCAAAGTATGAAAGGTCATCAATAACAATTGAAAATAAATGATGTCTCAAGAGCCTACCCATTGTTTGCTGCGTTTCTATAGCATCAGGTTAAGTTTCAGTTCAGGCTGATGTTGTAGCAACCTGAAGCTCTAGAGCTCTAGCTGAAGTAAATGTCTTTCCATGCAAGGAGTAGGGGGGAGGATAAGGGGAGATGGGACTATGTTTTTACAGCTGTGGGAGGTGGTGAATCTGCAGATTATAAGAATGAAAGGAGAGACAACTTCTTTTTCGATAACATTAAATATGAAAAGGAACACTGCCTCTGGGTGGCCATGCTTGATCAAGAAGGCATCTAGATCATGGTCCTTAGAAAGATGAAGTTGATCTCAGGCCCTCTTTTGGTATTCCCACAAGGCTGACATCTCATGGGCTTTGCTAACTCTGTGTCGACTCATTAGCATAAGGTGGTTTCACATAATTTTTTGGCTGCTGTAGCACTCTAAACAGTCTGGAAAAGAACGGATTTCCTTGAAGCCCCCCGACATGGCTGGGGAGTTTATCCATTTGTGCTTTTCAGTATCGGTCACACAGGGGTGGAGAAGCTTAACCTCCCCCACAGAGACATTTTGGAAGCTACAGCTCAGCCACATCTTAGAAGCCCACAAGGTCACTTCAGTCAATAAGTTTGGATAGGTCAATGTAACTGTTGGGTATCCTGTGGGTTGCCTACATTTAAGGGATCTTACTGGCTCATATTTTAAAACAGTAATTTCTCATCATATCTCCAGTTAGCTGATTCAATACATTACAAAAAATAAGGTGAGCTGCAGAGGCTGTGTTGTTGTTTATTCATTCAGTCGCTTCCGACTCTTCGTGACTTCATGGACCAGCCCGTGCCAGAGCTTCCTGTCAGTCGTCAACACCCCCAGCTCCCCCAGGGACGAGTCCGTCACCTCTAGAATATCATCCATCCACCTTGCCCTTGGTCGGCCCCTCTTCCTTTTGCCCTCCACTCTCCTCAGCATCAGCATCTTTTCCAGGGTGTCCTGTCTTCTCATTATGTGGCCAAAGTTTCAGTTTTGCCTTTAATATCTGCAGAGGCTGTACTGATGGACAAACCCCAAACCCTGACCTTATAGATATTAGACAGAACTATAGTTTTGCCCTTTAGTTGTTTATATTTCCTAAAGAAATGCGGTAATAAGCAGAAAGATCTGAAAGTAAAAGCATAAAAAGCCCAGCCAATCTCCAAACGATTCTGCCAAGCCACTAACCCCAATTAATTTTATACAGCAATTTTGGGATTAATGGCCCTCCCAAACTAGCATGCCCCAAACTGGTTCCCTCCAAATATCGTGGACTTCAGCTCCTGTAATTCTCAACCTTCAGACATCCTAGCTGGAGATTATGAGTGTCAAAGTCCAACTCAAAAATATTTGGAGGGCATCAGTTTAGATGAGTAAGTCTGCTCACCAAAGTTTGAATAACAAGTAACTCATTTACCCCATTGTAGTCCAAATTCAATGGGGAAAGGAATGATTTCTTTTAATGGATGAGCATATGAGTGTGTAATTAGAATCAAGGTATCCCATTTGAAAAAGAATGAAGAGAGTGATATGCCCACCTTTTCCTCTTTTATTTCCTTTCTAGTGTGCATGAATGGGAATGTCAAAGAGTTCTATTGGATTTCAGTCAACAGCAATTCTTCCTTGGATGCACCTCCTGCTGAGACCTCCCTCCCTTAGCCTTCCAACCACCATTGCTAAGGACAGAAGAGGAGAGAGGCAGAAGCCTCTCCATTGTTCTCAAATCCAGTTTCCTCATCTGGTGAATTACCACCTGTCATGCCCATGTGAAGGGGTTTAAAGAAAAGGCCAAGGCAGTCCCAGAGCTGGGGTTCACTTGCAATTTGCAACACCTTAATAGCCTAGCAACCCCAGTTTTATTCCTGTTCAGTGGAACTGATTCTCTGTTTCCAAAGGCTCATAATTTAAATAGTTTTATCCCACTGATTTATGTTCTGCCAAGAGAGCCAGTTTGGTCTAGTGGTTAAGGTGCTGGGCTAGAAACCAGGAGGCTGTGAGTTCTAGTCCCGCCTTAGGCATGAAAGCCGGCTGGGTGACCTTGGGCCAGTCCCCCTCTCTCAGCCCATCTTGGTGCAATGTAGACTAGCCTCCTCATCGTGCACCCCGGGCAACGTGACTTGTCATGGCTAAATAGTCTGCACATCTGGCTGCTGGACCTCACAAGGATTTCCCAGCAAGAAAAGCAGCATGAACACCGAACTGCTGCGCCATATGATTAAAAATAAAATGTTCTGCCAACACTGTCTTTCCTCAGTAAGCATCTACAGCACTGTGGCGTGAATGTCACAGCACTTTCCCCATTTTTTAGGGGGAGGGGTATTCATGCGGTTGCTAATAATAAATCCTTGCCATGGGGAGGTACTCGCGTCATAAAAGAGAAGATGGGGCATATGTGCCCTGTCATCCAATCCAAAAGGTTCCTCTACCAACCCCTGTGGACATGGTTTAGTCAGATGAGATCAGGATACTATGTTGCTATGCCATATCCTGCCACAGCAAGGAGGCAGGGGTCCATGGGGAATCACTTGTGGGGAAAGGCTCTACCACATTCCTGAAGTTTCCAAAATCATTAGAAACAAGTTTCAAAGACAGACATCAGAACAACAACCTTTGAACATTGCCTAAGTTCAGCAACGGCCTGGAAGAGAGAAGGAGCTGAAATTAAATCAAGGCAAGATGGTGGTGCTGTTAGTAAATAGGAAAATGGACTTGGGAACTGTGGTACAATCTGTTCGGGACTGGGTTGCCCTGTTCCTGAAAGAGTACCTTTGCAGTGAGAGCGCTCCTTCATCCTCAGCTGCCAATGGGTTTGCAGGTGGCAGCTGTGTGTCAAGGAGCACCTTCACATAACTACATCTGGTGTGCAAGCTGTATCCTTTCCTGGATTTGGTGATAGTTATCCATGTCTTTCCTATTGTAATGCATGTAGGACTGCCCTTGAAGAGTATCTGGAAGTTGCAAAACACAATAGCTAGGCTATTAACCAAGTTAACTTCAGGGATCATATGACATCTGAACTGAAGGATCTCCATTGGGTACCAGTTGCCTAGGGCACAATTTAAGGCAGTGTTTCTTAACCTTGGCCACTTTGAGACATATGCTGGCTGGGGAGTTCTAGGAGTTGACGTCCACACATCTTAAAGTTGCCAAGGTTGAGAAATGCTGATTTAAGGTATTGACCTTTAAACTGTCCAAGGGGACACATCTCCTTTAACAAACATGTCTAGTTCCTAGACTTGCAGGAAAGCCCTCTTGAAGATGCCCCACTCCTAGAGACTCATCTTTCTGGCACAGAAGAGAGTCTTTTCTGGGGTGCTCCTATGCACTCCTTCAGGAGTTGTATTGCACTCCTCCCTTTTTTTTTAGTGTTTATGAAGTCTTAAATCCTTCTTTTGCCAGGCATTATTTATTTTAATATTTATTCATATTTAGTACGTATTATATAGCATTTATTTTATTGTTAATTTTAATTAGTATTTTAAAATTTGTATATATTTGTTTTAAAATTTATTAGCAACCTGGAGTGCTTGCCAGAAAAGCAGGGGATACATTTCATTAAATAAAATCAGGCAACTGAAGGAAGGAGGTGGAGTCAAGAGAGGGAAAGTTATAAAGCTGAGAACAGCTTGAGTATAATCATCATGGGATCTGGAATGGAAATGCTGGCTGGAGAATTCTGGGAGTCGAAGTCCACACATCTTAAAGTAGCCAGGGTTGAGAAACTCTGATCTACAGTAGATGAAACTAAAGTAACAAATGTTTGAAAGCTGCCATGGGAGGGTTTTGCCCTGAAAGATGACATATAACAACTTTAAATAAGTAGATATTTAGGTAATCTGGAGTAGGTCACTGGCTCAGTTAACTCATTTAGTTATGGCTTATATTGGGGTCTTGTGCTGTTTATTCAAGGGTTGGAAGGAGAAACATTTGATGAAAGAATTAAGAGTGATGTTAAAGAAGGTGGTGACTAGAACTGGTCCATTTGAAGAAGACTGGAACTGACAGAATGAGAGATTTGGAACAGAAGTATCTCTGGGGGTTGTTCTGTGGAGATCTGCCATGTCTGTTGGATATTTTGGAGATTCTTCGGTGGATTGTCTGGGTCCTGTGCTGCAGGCTCAAAGTTGAGGTTCTTAATCTTTGGAGGAGCTTGGGAGTTGCTGGTCTGGCTAGAGTGGTAGTGATACTGCTGGCAAAGTGCCAAGGGAGTGGCATGGCATTTGCCATTTCTGCTGGGAGTTTTCCTCTGGGTTGAAGCTGGAGGCAGGAGGTGGCCTGGGAGCCGCACCAATTGAGGAGTGGGAGTTATGGAGGAGGACTTGGGAAGCAATTGTGTCAAGCCCCTGGAGGAGAAGGCAGCTTTAGAGGATGGCCAGGACTTTCTCATCATTCCATTTATGTAGCTTCAGGAGTAGCAACAATACTAAGTGTTCTCCTCAGCCAGACTGGGGGGGCAAAGGAGTGAACTGGAGCAAAGGGTCTTCATCCAGGTTGATTCAAGGAGACATTTATGCCAGCTGGGACACATTCCAGGAAGGAGACACTCTGTTGGGCCATGGTGCCAGGTAGCGGAGATGGGAGCAGTGGAAGTATAGTATGGCTTCCACATCCCACATCCTTAGCCAGGCTCCTACAGTAGCATTGGCATCTGCACATGATCAGATACATGCAGCCCTCGGAGGGATCTGTCACTCAAGAAAATGCTAGTTACACCTGGATTGAGAGGTTTTCTAGATATGAGATGGGGATCCAGAGGGAACCTTCACCTGAAGTGAGATTGCAACCTCCTGCTCAATGAGGACAAGTGAATGTGAATGATCCTATGTCATTGTTGTGAAGGTTTAGTATAGTAGGAGATGGAGTGAAGAAATGACGGAGTGGTGAGCCAGCATGAATGGAACTGTTGGACTGATGGCCTCTAAAAGTGAGATGATTGGGTATGGATAGTTGTGTGGGGTTTAGTTGGTGGCCTAATGTCTGGGGAGATGTATTACAGTAATGGGAAGAGTAAGTTGATCCCAGCTGTGACAGGTCATGGGATATATGGTGAGTGAATTCCAGGTGAAGGGGGACTGAAACCTGGTGGGGATTTCCACTTCCATTTCAGCTGTCCTAATCCTGTGTTCTAAGGACCAGGTTGTTTGTGACTTTGAGCTCAAGTTGCTTATCATAAGTGCCATGTCCATTTGTAATAAGACCTTGCTTATCTGCAACTTGTTGGTAATGAGTAGAGATGCCATACCTATAATCAAGGCTTCTGCTTCTGAGTTGACAGAATGTGAGTCCTTGTGTGTTAAGATGGGTCATGGTAACAAGTTAGGTACCAGCTGCCCTGTTGGCAGGATCTTTATCCAAACTTTTGCATCTATTTTTGGGGCTAGTGTTGGGGCATGCTGCCAAGAATCTTTTGATTGTGGTGGGATATAAATCTTATAAAATAATTAATTAAGAAAAAAAAGTCATGAAATGTGAGAGGGTTAATTACACCAAAATCCTCTAGCTAAGGGAGTGAAACTAAAAACAAAAATTATTTCAAATGCTAATGTCTAAGGAGGATCTGTAGACCAACCTATCTTGGTAGCCAGAATGAAATACAATAAATATTAATTCAATTTGCACTCAAGTCCTGGTGACCACATGGGCACAGTCATATAGAAGTGGTTTGAACATTCTTCTTTTAGGATGCTTTTGACTTCCCACTTCGATAAGGCAACAAGTGAATGATTTCTATTAATGATCGCATTTGGAACCCAGTTTCAAACAAACTTACTTTAGAACAATGCTGATTAAAGAATATTAAATGAGTTAGAATGGCTGAAACAGCTTCTGCATCTTTATTTATTTGTTTGTTTGTTTATTTATTTTCTATAGCCGCCTATCTCAACAAGTGACTCGTATAGTCAGAAGCATCAGCAAGCATGTGATAAAGATAATCCAAAACCAAAAGCTGGCATACACTCTTAAAGGGAGGAAAGTTCTCTTATACACAGGGATCAGGCTGAAACCTAGCCAAGCACAGAGAAAACAGGCAATTCTAGTCTTTTAAAAAAATAGAATCTAAAAAATCTTCAGTGCATCAGGTTTGTTTGTTTGTTTGTTTAACCTAGATGTTGATCTTTGTTTCCGGAAGAACTACAGCCCTTTGGAGAATGTACCAATTTAAACTTCCTAATGGACGGACCATACCTCAGTGTGGAATACATCTTGCACATGCGGAAGACCCCAGATTCTATCCCTGACATTTTCTACAAAAGACTAAAACCCTGGAGAGTTCCTGCCGTTAATACAGGCAACGCTGTGCTAGTTAAGTCCAGGGGCGGATTCAGTCTAAGGCAGCTTTCTCTGTTCTTCTCCTATTTCTTCATTCAGAATCGTATTATATGATTTTTCTAATTTTTTATGGCTTGGCTTTAAGGTATAAACAAAATGTACGTCTGGACGATAACTAGTTTGGCCAATATGCTAATGGCACTGTTTAGGACAGTAAAAATTAAAACTGAATAAAGAGCCACAGAAAGTTGTCCCCAAATGACATGGCAGAAGAAACGTAATGTCCTCTGAAGAACTGAACTGGCCATAGTCATTTGGAATTATTATTTTTAGGGTCATAGTAGAAAGGTTGCATACAGAGAAGTCTGATGTATATTTACTCAGAAGAATGCATCATGGCCTTACATTACAGGGTACCTCCAGTACTCTATATGAGAGAGAGGATGCTTAAAATGTTTATTATTTATTTATTTTAAAAGATTTATATAGCCGCACATATTGTCGGCCAGTTTGGTCTAGTGCTTAAGGCAACCGGCTAGAAACCAGGAGGCTGTGAGTTCTAGTCCTGCCTTAGGCATGAAAGCCGGCTGGGTGACCTTGGGCCAGTCACTCTCTCTCAGCCCAACCCAGCTCACAGGGTTGTTGTTGTGGGGAAAATAGGAAGAGGAAGGAGTATTAGGTATGTTCCCCACCTTGAGTTATTTATAAAAAAGTAATAAAGGTGGGATAATAAACAAACAAACAAACAACCCTGGGTGACATGCAAAACAGTAAAGACAACGACCAAAAACCCAAACCAAAAATAAAGTCCGTAGAAACTCCATGGACACTTTGGTCAGAAATGACCAAGGATAAGAGAACTGTTTACAAACTCATTGTTCTACTGGAGAAAATACATAATAAATAGTTTACAGTCCTTACACTGTATGACTGTACAACATACAGTGTTGCACAGAGTCATCTACAACATGCAGTGTAAGGACTGGAACAGCCACTGAGTAGGACAGGCAGGCAGAAGACTAGCAGAGCGCATACACGAACACCAACTAGCAGTCAGAAGACAGGATGAAAACTCCTTAATCTCCTTAATCTCACAACGCATGGCCAGACCACAGTTTCAAGTGGGAAACTTGTTAGCATTTTAGATCAAGCCAAGTCCAAGAATGCTAGGGAATTCCTGGAAGCTAGGCATTCAGACAATTCAGCCATCAATAGGTACATAGAGATAAACCATATTTACACACCATTCAAAAGAGACAATAAAAAAGCTAAGAAGGAAACAAAAAGACCAGAACACATCCTCTCCAGCAGCCAACATCCAGATAAGCCTGGATTAACACCAGACAATCAAGCAGAAAACAATACCCTAATCAAGGTATTACCAAGGCGAAAACCCCCACCCCCACCCCCACTGGCAGGGCAGCTACTGTATATAAACCAGGAGCAAGCCCCACACCCCACATGCACCAGCACTGATGATGTTATCTATTTGGATAATGAGGCATCTGCAAACAAACAACCAAGCTCAGAGAGCACCAAGGACTCCACAGTTCTACCCTGAGTTACATATGTTCTATTGATACTTACTGTGTTTTTAAAATTGTTCTCTTCAACTTCCTCAGAAATTAAAAATTATAGATTCTGCTTATAGGCCTGCCTAAGCAGAACTGTTGGTGCCAATGCATATGGTAAATGTGTTAGCTATCATCTGCACAGATTGCTTGATATTTATTTACATGGTGCTAAACATAAATATTGGCTTCATTTGTATCCTACCCTTCCTCCAGGAAACACAAAAGAGCATTTTAGCCTAGCAAGATACCTGGAAAGGTAAGTTGCACCTGAAAAATAGTCACTGACTGGCCCAGCAATTACTTCAGGTATACAGAGATGTAAATGAAGATTTTTTTATCACTGAGTCCAACACATTAGCAACCATAGATTGGCTTTTATTTTTTGTCTATAATGCCTATTTTGTTATTCAACACTGAAACACTATCTCTGCAAAAAAAAAAAACGTTTAAAAGACACAGCTGAAACATGTATCAGTGTAAACTCAGAAAAGAGGGTGACTTTCACAAAGATGTATAGATTGCTCTAAAAATGGGAGAATGGGATCATTGGTTCATTCATAAAACAGAATGTGAATAATACTGACTTCCTACATATCTGCCTGTCACTGGATAACTATACATTATGGAATGTATTCTCCTCTTCAGTGCTTCCTCCATGAGACTCCATTCCAGGGTCCTTCTTCTGATCATTCCCTGCCCCTTCAAAGTGAGCATTTCATGTATATTAAGCATGTTTAGTCTTCAGTGGTTAAGGATTCCCCGCCCCCAATAACCTCCTCTTTAGGCCCAGATGCTACATAAGCATACGTGCTCCACTATGACTATTAGAAATAGAAGAAATTATATAGTCCTCATTTAGCGACAATTGGTACCGGCAACTTGGTTGTTAAGCAAAGCGGTTGCTAAGAGACAAGTGTGCTTTTGATCTTACTTCAGCTTTCCTTTGCTTTACAGACCCGCAAAGGTTGTAAATGCGGGCATTGGTCTCAAAATTACTTTTTCATCACCATTGTAACTCTGAATGGTTGCTAAATGAGGCAGTCGCTAAATGAGGACAGCCTGTATTTTTAACATACATGCATCCATGTAGACCTGTTTCACACAAACCATTAATAATGGTTGGATGAATCCCCAAATGGTTGGGTCTGCACATTAAACCAAAACCAAACATTATAATTAACATTATATGGAAATAATATAATACCATAAATACAAGCATAAACTCTTAAAACTGGAACACAATTTGGCATCTTGAAAACCTTGTTTCATTTTAGATGCCCAACACACCCAAAACCCACTGAGGAAATACAGAAATTGAAAACAGAATGAATTAAAAATGAATTAAACTTTTTTTTCCACCTTTTTGCTTACTT
Source organism: Candoia aspera (assembly GCF_035149785.1). Lineage (NCBI taxonomy): Eukaryota > Metazoa > Chordata > Lepidosauria > Squamata > Candoiidae > Candoia > Candoia aspera. The sequence continues at coordinate 144,354,776 of NC_086155.1, forward strand.
GCTTGTCTACTGCATCTACAGAATCATCTTTCTAGCATTGTGTTCTGAACAATGCCTTAAATGCATATTTAAATTAGTGAAAGTAAACAAAAACAAGATACAAAAGGTAAATAGCAGCTTATCAAAAGTTTGAGGTGTCTTCAAGAGGTAATAGTATGGACTTCTACACCTGAACTTCCCTGGCAAATATATACTATACTGTTGCTAATGAAAGTATGCTTGATTTACAATATAAACTAAATATTGGAAGTTGGGTATTTTATTTTTAATTGAATATTGTGCACTTCAATAGTTGCATATTTTAATTATATCATAAGAAAAAAATAGTATCAACAAGCTTACACATTCAAAACATCTCAATTTAAGTATATGAATACAAATTATTCTAATCTGTACAATGTATTTGAATACAGACTATGAGGGGGAAAAATAGGCCAAACAATTTAGAAGATTTTATCAGAATTCACAAATGCTCAGATATTTGTTGCAATTTCAAGAATGGCTCAACATTAAGATGCCTCAAAATATGTGCACATCTGTTCAATCTAGATTGGCACCAAGAAAATGGGATCCATACAGGGATTTCCCACCAGTATCCTAAAGTGGAATCAGATTAGCTCTAAGAACCTATTCCATACAATCAAAACAATTAGCTACAGTAATAGATCTAGTTTCACAAAGATTCTAATTAAGATGGGAACAGTGAGATGTAGTTCACCTACTCAATCTAGAAATCATGTTTATTTAGCATGGGATAGCCTTCACACAATCAAGATTCTGTGGAAAAGGTATTACTGCAAAAAAATGTATTAAAACCTTATTAAAGCTACTTATATTTCCAAAGAAGTTACCAAATTAAAAAAACACCTAATGAATGATATCCAATTCTGCATCAGAGTTCACTGATAAATTCATTTGCTCTTCCATCCTAATGCTATTGCCTTTAGACATGTTCTACTGAAGCTAGGGAAACATCCAATATAGTTCATTAGACACTGACATTTCAGATAAGAGTAGCCAGTTCCTATACATATTGGAACCTACTGACTAAAATTCTGAAAGTGTTTTGCCTTATCTGATTTCTGTGTTTTGTATCTTAATTTTGCATGCTGATTTTACTAGATCTCCTTGTCAAATGTAGGTTCCTAAATGCATTCTTCAAGACATGCTAAATGTTCATTTTTGTTACTGGGGTTCATGCATGTGGGTGTGTTCATGCCCCCACCCATATTTTCCATTTCGTAGATTGACTGCATTTTAGAATTCTAGAGTTCTGGGCCTTCCAGAATCAAGAAGCGGAGTGAAAGAGGCATACAGTATATGACTCCCATTAAAGAACAAAATTCTTTGCATAGTATCTGATCATCCAGAGCATGTGGGCTGTTTAATCTGGAGCCCACACTGATGAGTGGCTTTTCTGAGTTCAACATCAGTGGGCTATACAAGATCCAAGGCATTTATTTATGTACTTCACTGGTCCTGCAGAATTACATAATTCCATGAGTATAACTTTCTCACATGGCTAAAAAAGGAGAAGTGACCTTTTATTTATTACAATGAAGTTTTTGCTCATTAGTCAACAGTTTAATGGTTTTCATCTGGAATCTTGCAAGAGGGCTTCAAAGAAAGTTGCAGCAAGGCATTATTAAATTAAGAGACTGCACTCCACCACAGTATTTCCACATTCATTTTACACACTGATTCAAAGCACAGAAATTCAAGCATTTCCAGCCTCATATTTAAAATGGCACATTGAACAAATATGTGATCGGGGCACTAATGAGGCAAATTAAGTTACAGGTATGAATTTTACATCAAATGGATTAATATTATATGGCGCTAAGGAATTTTAAACATCCCCCATCGCCATTAATTTTTAATCGTGATGCGCTCTAATTCAATGTAGCAAGGCAACTGGTTCCCTTAACAACAACAACAAAACCTTTCCACTCCCCCACCCCCAAATTCCCGCCAACTTTCTGGACTTTAGGATTGTTGTGAGGAAATATTCCGGCTGTCAATAATAAACCCGCAGAGGGGGCTCAAAAGCGTAAAAAGCCGTGGAATGAAGCCTGAAGCCGCACGTCTCCTTCGGGGACTAGCTGGAGAGGTGATAATTAGGTAGCCTGAAGAATAAATGTTGAGAACAAAAAGAAAAAAAGAGAGAGACAGAAGTGATCACATCGGCCATTGTTCCTCTTCGGCTTGAGAGCCGGATCTCAGGAGGAGCCGCTCCTGTCGCGGCGCAGGCCGTTGCAAGGGCTCCCCGAGCCGCCGGGGAATCACAAGAGCCAGGCAAGCTATAAGCCAGCCCGACTGAATTCCATTCGCATTCCCGCAGTTCCTCACAAGGAACTTCTTTTTTCCCTCCCTCCGTCCCTCTCTCCTCCCTCGGGTTCGACGGCCTGCCTTTCCCGAGATCCTATACAGCATTTGACAGAATGGAGGCAGTTGTCATTGGCTAAAGCGACGTTCCATGGAGAAAATTGCCGCTTCTGATTGGCTAAAGCGCAACGCCGTATTCTCGTGCCTCCTTTTTTTTAATGTCCACATTATCCCTCCCATAGTCTTGTGTCTTACCCACTCGCTTATTCTCCCTCTCCCTCCCCTTGGACTCGGGCAGCGTGCGCGCCCCGCCCAACCTGTACCCCGTGCTCTATATATAGATAAAGCGGCATAGCAAACTGGGCAGAGGAGAGGTGGTTGGAATCGGTGTGAGAGCTGGAAAGGGAAGTAATCAGACAGATTGATTGGGTAGGTGGCTGGATTTTTTTTTTAATTTCCACCCCACCTCCACGATTTGTAATTTTCTACTCTCCCTGCTTTTTTCCCCCTTCCTTTTTGTAAAACCCGAAGATTGTGAGCGGTCTGAGCCAGGCTCTTCATCGCCTTGATTTGCCCAGCAAAAGAGCGCTGCATCGTCTCTTGTCTTGCCTTGTCACCCTGCGGGCAGGAGCTGTTTGGCTCCGGCGCCCAAGGCTCTTGCTGCCTGCTTGTATCTCTCTTTGCACCATGAAAGCGGTGAGTCCCGTACGACACCCCAGCAGGAAGGCATTGGCTAGCGGCTGCTGTTGTGGAGGCGGCGACGGAGGCGGCGGCGATCTGGCTCTGCGTTGCCTGGCCGAGCACGGCTGCTACAAGGGGAGCCCCTCGCTGGGCGAGGAGCCCGCGACTCTGTGTCTTCAGTGCGACATGAATGACTGTTACAGTCGCCTTAGGAAGCTGGTGCCCACCATTCCACCCAACAAGCGGGTCAGCAAAGTGGAGATCCTGCAGCATGTGATCGACTACATCCTTGATCTGCAGCTGGCCTTGGAGACGCACCCGGCTCTGCTCCGGCCGCCGCCGCCGCCGCCGCCCCCGTTGCACCCAGCAAGTTACCCTGGAGGGCCTCCCCGGACCCCGCTCACAGCGCTCAACACCGACCCGGTAAGAGCCTCCGCGCCGCTGAGCGCAGCGACAGCGGGGAGGGGAGGGAGGGGAGGGGAGAAGAGGCGGCTTCGGCGATCGGATGCGCGCACACGCTCCTTTCACCCAGAGGTGGGACGGTGGCGTTTTCTCGAGGACGGGCCCCGAGAAGGAGCAGTGTCTGCCCCTCTTCTTATCTATCCCTCTCAGCCCTGCGTGCACTGGGGCAAAAGACAGCCCCAACCTGCCGCGCTTCATGCCAGGAATCTTAGCCCCATCCTAAGGGCGATTCGACGTGCGATCCAAAAGCCCATGAACCCAGGGTGTTCCTAATCTGGCACCTTTTCTCATTACACCTCCCTTTCTTTGCGTTTGCTTACCTATTTAAATCAATCTTTTGAATTATATCTCTCCTTTCCCCCAAAAGCCCAAGGAGGCCAATATTTCCTTCAGCTTTTCCCACAACAGCAATCCCTGGGTAGGTTGGCTGAGCGATAGCCATTTCCTTAATGAGTTTTCATGGCTGAAGGAGGATTTGAACCTGGATCTCCCATCCCACTTCCAAATCTTAATGGTTACACCTCACGGATCTTGCCAGTGGGACTGTAGCCATCTCTGTTTTGTAGGGTACCTAAGCACCAGCTTTAGCCAAAATGCTATAGGAATCATTTCAGCTGGTTCCTTTAATCTCTGAGGATGGAAATTTTTCAGAGAGAAAATACAGGTTAATTAGGCTGTGAATTGCAAGCCAGTATACTGGTATTGCTTTTAAATTGCATAGCAAATTGGATTGCATAGGTCTCTGCGGGGGTGTGAATATAGGTATATACCTGCCCACTCTTAATAGCAAACAAGATGCAATTGCACATGCTTATCGAATTGTATGCATACCCAGACTATGGGTTGCCAGCCATTGTCATTCAGGAACTGTACATAAAATTCAGTAATACAGCTTTTGTGTGTGTAGAACACTGTTCATTTATATGTAGTGAAGCAAATATATATGCTGTATATAGAGGTAACTTCTGATTGATTCTAATGGGTGTTATTTCTTCTAGAGTTGCCCTGATCTATCTAACCACACAAACACTCTTTTCCTTTACGTAGCTGTAATAAAATGCATATCTGCACCCGGAAGTTCATTATATAATTGGACTCTTTAGATGGATATACTACTGAAAACAAATGGAAATACACTCCCATCAGCATGTTCTAGTTACGGTTCTTTTTGACTTGCATGATTGGAGTCAGTGTGTTTAGGACTAGAAGGACTGTTAGAAGAAATATAAGCATACACTAAATAAACAATTGTTGAGTGAAGGACCAGAGAGGACATAGTTTTGGAACACGACCAGTCTTCCTCACAATCCATTATTCCCAGACATCAAAAATACGCTCCCAGAAAAAATAAGTCATGTGCCAGAGATTTAGATTCCAGTCTCACAAATCTGTGGGTTTTAGGAGGGGTGCCCTTGCTTGGTTGTGTTGCACTGGGAAAGAACATAAACCCTCAGCTGCAGTTGGCCATCCCTGTAGGGGTCTATGAAGCAAAAGGTGGTCACCCTTGGCAGCTTTCAGCCTGTCCCTAACTGCTGGCCTGGGTGGGGATCTACAGAGAACAGCCCTCGGAGGCTGGCAAATTCTTGCAGTTCCCTCTGTCTCTGTTTGAAATTGTCTTGCAACCAGCCTGCCAGGGAAAGAGGGCTGCTTATTGTTAAACTTGGTATTTGCATTTGCTGTAATGTTCAACTCTTGTTTTGTTCTTGTGCAGGCGGGTGCTGTTAATAAGCAAGGAGATAGTATTTTGTGCCGCTGAACTGCACTACCAAGGTGAGTCTCGTCTTTTAAGATTGGCACAGTGGTGGAGCTGAGCGCATTTATCATTCGTATCTGTGACTTTGTAGTTTAATCTAAGGCAGCAACCTTAGACTCACTCACCTGGAAGTAAGCCTCCCTGAAATCTGTGGGACTTGCCTCTGTGCAAATAGAAATAGGATTAGGTTTCAGTTCTTCTCACTTAGCAGTGTGTCACACACCAGTCTTAGGCATGCTTCTTAGAACCTAAACGTGGCAGGGCAATAAAATACCTGTTTCAAACTAGTGCATGAGAATGCAATCCACCAACTAGTTCAACTTGGGTACTTAAGTTTTAACAACACAATCCTTTGGTTGAGTTAAAAGTTGCTATAGTTGTGTGGCTCAGAGTGGGATGCATTCTTCATTATATTTTCTTTTTAATTCTAGACACATACTTTAAGAGGGTAGGGTCAGACTACATTTGTCTAAATAGCATACATTTATTCTAAAGGGATGTGTATTAAACAGTGTCTGTTAATTAATCAAGACTTTCAGTATGTTCTAAAGGCTATATGATGGGCAAAACATAAGAAAAATAAACTGCTTTCTTCATGCTTAAAAAAAGAAAGTGCAACTTGTCTAACTGCAAGGTCTTTTGACTGAGGCATATAGCTCGGGCTGCCTCTTTGGAATGTTCTTTAGGAATTCCCTTCCTTTCCTTTCTATAAAAGCCATGAATAAAACATTATGGAAATGCTGTTGATTGTCTTGCACGTATTTTTCTTTGGCACATAGGCTGTTGATTGCCACCCGTTTACTTGGATGTAAATCCGATTTAACTCCATGCAACTTATTCCCAAGTAAACATGCATCAGGGCTTTTCTTGCCCATGTGCTTGATCTGTGCAAACAGAAATGGAGAAGTGACTTGGAGGGCACGTTCCCTAACTCCTTCCCTGGCAAGCTTCTTCTCGCTTGGACTTGCAGCTGTGTATTCCTCTGCTTGGCCTAGCCTGGGAGCTGCCCTTGTTGTTTGACCTGGTTTGTTTTGGGTTGTTGATCAAGCATGTCTTCTGTTTTGTTGGTGGCGCCAGTCAGTCTGGAGCAGAATGGTTCACACCCCCTCCTCTATTCATTCCTCTTCCACAGGTGTGCAGCAAGCAGATCCTCAGCCACAGAAGCAGAAAGACACATTAGAGTGGGAGGGGAAAACAGAGAGAAAGAGAGGAAAAAAATCAGCCACTAGGCTAAAGGAAAAAAAAAATCTCAACTACTCCAGAATTCTTTCCATACTTCCTTTAGAGAGAGAGAGAGAAAGAAAGAAAGAGAAAAAGATTTTTTCACAACTTTGTATGTTCATAGCATTTTTCACATGATTCTTAACTCTTTTTTTTTTAGATCAGATGTGAATTGTGTACATGTCTGGGAGGGAGGGGATTTAAATCTTCAGTATTGTGTGGTTTTCTGTTGGATTGAAGATCAAGGGCAAAAACTGGAGTTTAGAAATATAACTTTAATGCGTTGAGCAGTCAAAATCTGAAGCTTTACTAATCTACCAGAGGCATTGTAGATAACTTTTGTTTTGACATCTATTGTTTAAAATAGATGATTTTATTGTTTCCTTGGGGATTTTCTTCTCCCTGCAGGAATGTTACATATTGTATAGATTAAAATGAGTGACATTTCATACTATGTATATAGAGAGAGGTTCTATAAGTGTAAGTGAGAAAAGTATATGCTTTAATAGACCAACTGTAATTATGAAATATTTTTAATTAAATATTTTTTGTAAATATTATCAAGATGTGTATGTTTTTTTTAAAATATGTGGGAACATTTCTTTAGGAAAACTATTTCTGGCTCAAGTGCAGAACTGCCAGCAATGACAATATATTGGATGTTGCCCACCCCCCCAACCCACCCCCAGTCCCTGTAGACTCTGAAGCTATAGCCGTAGGTAGCCTGGTCCTGCATGAATGCATGAGCTGTCTAACCACAAATAAAATGTGTTCTGAATCCATACCAATGTGCTTTTTTTCAATCCAATTAAAAAGTGTTTGTATCATACAGTTTTGAGACTTACATTTTGTCTGTTTGGCACTGGGGTTTATATTACAGTGTATGCGGAAAGGTATCAAGATGTAAGAATTGGTTCTTACCCAAGACGGCTCCTTTCTTTCAGTCTGGGTACAGTGCTGAGATATAATCAGCATTTATTAAATCTTTTGTTGTCGCAAACATTTTTGTAATACCAAGAGGGGGGATGTTACCCCATAATTTTAAGCCCTGTGGCATGTAACTTTGAGAGAGGGTTTTGAAAAGTTTTCTGCTTCTGACCAAAGGGCATACTATCAACAAATGTAAAGTTGCTGTTTCTTTCATCCAAAGACTAGAAACTTGGAGAGTAGGAGAGGATAATAGGGAAAATTTCAGTCTTAATTACTGGTATAAATCAATTTCAAAGAACTTGTGTAGACCAAAAAAAAAACCACAACCAGATGACTGTATTGAGATTATTTTTTTAATATATAGCAGCATTAATTTTATTGCAGCTCTGTTAACATCTGAAATTCCTGTTTAGTGTCTGTTATGTGTAACTTCTACATGTAAACATTAAACTAGATTGATGTGGCTTATGCTGTGATTTGCTTCTTTCTTTCTTTGCCATTTCCATGACTCTGTATAACTGTTTCCCTTTGCTTATACGTGATAGGTATTTTTATAGGAAAAATTGGATTTGCTATAATCGGAACTGGGGAAGGCTGATCCAAATCTACTTTCTGCCCAGGCTCAGAGAAAGTTACATATATCATATGATCAACAGTCTTCACATAGCAATGAAGAGGGATTTTCACAGAGTGGGTGAATTAAGTAGGATTTAATTGGGCGCTTTGTCAAGAGTTATCCAACTGTGTGTGAAGCATGGTCTGCTTGATTTTCTAAAAAAAAGTGGGAGGATTTGTTTCAGACAATGAAAAGTGTCAAAGTAAATTGACCTGGGGATCCTCTTTTATTAAAATAAATATTTATGAGGTAATGGACATGTGAAAGTAAATTAGATATTGATAAGTGTGGTAAAATGTCAACAGCATCAATGTTTTATTCAAAGTGTTTGGTATTAAGATTAAGCTTATCAAAATACTAGCTTGTTTTGTGGGTAAGGAACATCAACTACTGTACATTATGATTAATGTTAAATGTAAATCTGTTTAAAAGATTGGGGTTTATTCGTGTAAAGTTATGGTTAAGAAGCTAGCCACCTAAACTGAAGAAATGTAGCTTAGCTTGAAATTTAACAAATCAAAGCAGCAGCGCTTTTATAAAGCAACCTTTCTTAAAACAGAAAATATTCTTGTTGGTTCATTCACATTCATTCTGTCTGACTTTAACTGCCAGAGAAAAATATTTCAAACAGGTAGATACACTTTTGGCCTGAGATAGCTCCTATCTTGAGTTGTGTGAAAGTTAAAGCACAGCACTTAATGAGTTCTTACTTGAGGTTATTTTTGCACAAGAGAATATTCAAAGATAAATTTTCCTTTGTTTATACTTGAAAGGTAAAAGGAAAATTCAGTCTAGTGCATAGAATAATGTCAGGTGGGATTTTATTTATTTCATTATTTATTCATTTATTTGGTGGCTCTCTGCACATTGTTTTCAATGCAGACCAGTTCCAATTCGTTCATTCCTGTTGAGTCTGGAAAACCGGTAGTTAAGAGCACCATGAGTTACGGATTGTATTAAGTGCAGCATAATTAAATGAAACACCATTTTTAAGGATGAGCATGTATTTATGTCAGTTGCCTCCTTTCAACTGATTCACTTATTAAGCACAATTTTTTTAAAAAGCCAGATCGCATGTGTTTCTTTAAAACAACCTTGTTCCATCGAAACCTCAAACCTTTTTCCACTCTCATTAACTTCAATTAGAAGGACTCCTTCTGAAGGACTACTGTATATGACCTAGTACTGTCATGTATTAAAGTCTACCTGCTGTGCGCCTGACTGCTCAGTTCAATGGTTACCATTCCCAACATAGTGACCCTGAAGAGCAAGGACATCCCTGTAAAGGGGAGAGCCTTTGGCTTATATTTCTAAAGCATTTCTAGTTGGGCATGCAAAACTGGAGTTCAATTTGTACTGAGCAGAAGCAGTAAAATGAGTGCAGGCAGCTGGAACAGGCAAGAACAGCCAGTTTTGAATGATGCTTTCTAGTAAGGTTGACAGTACAGTTGATAATAGATTTTAGTCAACAGTTCCAGTTTGTTACCAACACTTTGCAGGAGTAATCTACACCCATTTAAGAAATGACTCAAAATTATGTTCATGAAGTTCATTTTCCACTTTTTAAAAGTGTTTTAAAATCAGTGGTATAAAATACTAAACAACTGGTAAGCCATGTAGTTTGTACCTTGGGTGATGGTGGCAGTAACAAATATGACATTATAAAATATGATGATAAAGTTAGGTTAATGCATGAGATTTACAGGAACATAACTGTAGTCCATACTTTTCTTTTTAAGATTACCTGCTTATTCTGATTTGGAGAATTAGTTATTAAAGTTGACACGCAATTCAAATTTAAAAACTAACACATGTCCATCAAAAACTGGATTCACGTGTAAGGAAGTAAACCTTCTTGATTGACATTTATATCCAATAACGTCTTGTGGATCAGGAAACATGCACTTAGGAAAACATGCACACAACACCAGTGGACGAAATCCCTGGATTGTCACAGTTTTTCTCAGTGGAATACAGGAGTATTGTGCAATGTCTCTTGCACTAATACCAGATTCTTCTATCTATTTACTCCACAGGGCACTTGGGCGTTGGTTCATACTATTTTGCACATACAAGAATACATACAAATAAATGCAGGATATCTGCACAGTGCCTCAACCTGCTTTTGCCCTGCCAGTTGTTAACAATTTCCAATAAGAGGAGGGAGCCTTAATTCCTTGGGGTGTCACTGAATCACCACAGAGAATCAGTAGATGTTGAGGAATTTACTACAATTTTTAATCAGATGCTTTTATCTGAGACTCCGTGCTGATCTCTGCATCACCTTCTCTGTTGATAACTAGTGTGCCAAGACATACGCTGGTAAGGCTTGACTTGGAATGAGTTGGCAAAAATGTCACTGAATTTTATAGGACGAAATCACACGATACAGCCTGTGGAAGTATATGTTTTTATAATCAGAAGTAATTCTATTTACAGTAGGATTTACTCTTCAAGGAATGTGTGCAAAGGATTGCAGCCATGGCTTGACAGTTAGCTGGTGGATTGCAACGGAATGTTAACCCAGAATTTTATTACCGCATATTTTTTCTTCCTTGTTTCTTATAACAATGTAGGAAAATGACAGCTAAGTATGATCAAATCTCTCTTTGATCTTTTTGTTCGTTGTTTCTTGTGGCATGAGTAAGGAAACAATTTTAGAATTATGGGGTTCTGCATCCATATTTAATTAAACAGATGTAGGAGTGCTCAATTTAAGTTGCAGGAAATGCTACTTAAATTTGGTTGTCAGAAATTATTTTGACACAGATTTACACTGGAGATAAGCATATTTCCCTGCAGTAGGTAGAACAATGATTGGATATAGTCCCCAATTAAATCCAGGAACTGCACATCATCCATACATAAAGAATGAAATGCTGCTCTGAAGAAAAAGTACTGTACAAATATAAAAAGTATGCATTTTATATTAAATGGTATTTGTTACATCAATGGAAAAGGAATTCATATAAACGTAAACACTAATTTGAGTTGCAATACTCTTCCACATCTTGGTGTATATTCAAAATGTATAGATTATATCTGTTTTTCAGACTTCCTGTTTTATGTGCAAAACTCCTATATTTCTGAAACAGTTAAATGCACACATATTTAAGCGTACTGTAATTTGTCATTTGGTTCTTCAGTTGTGACATGCATCCAAAGACAAAATGCTTTCTTGTCATAAACTCTTTTCCTTACATGCAAAATGCATTCTCATCTCCAGTGAGAAAGATGAAATATAAAAACTAGCATGCACAAACATTTGAGTATTTCACCATATTGCAGCACAGATTTCATGAATGTAATTCCTGTATCATGATTAGTTGTTAACCAGTAAAAGGATAAGGCTTTCTTTATCTTCTGTGAAAATGTTTCTAAATCAGTGAGTGAAAACAGTAAGGGAGGGGGGAGGGGAGGGGGTGTTATTTGCCACTTGGCTGGATTTGCTGTAACACCACATTTGCGGTGGATTAGGTTTCTATCCAAATTGGATCGTTTACTCTTAGTTTACCGATTTCTCAATTTAAGAAATTTCTTCTGCCTTGTTTGTTCTGTTGCAGGAGAGTAGAAACCATGTTCCCAAATACATCCTTCAATTGCTCTTCATGCTGACTGATATTTTATGTTTTTATTTTTAAAGAAGTATAAATTTTATAAATGTATAAATGTCAGAATTCAGTTTAATCTTGAAAAACATTTTCTGGCCCAGGGAGGTTGTCTATAATTTTAATACTTCTGCATTATGGGAAAAAAACCCAACTTTTGGTATAGTGATGGAAGTCAGAACTACCAATTCTGCAGCAGTAAAGTAGATTCTCTCCACCCTGCATTTCACTGCAGTTCAGTGTTGTTCAATATGGGATGTTGTCCAATGCCCAACCGTTCTAGGAAAAATTAAAATATTGTTCCTTCAGCAAATAAGCCATATTCGTATAGCATATAGTAAGAGAGTTAAGTTCCTTCTGGTATTTTTCTACAAGAATGTCATCTAAATTTGAAGCTTGATAATATTTGCAAAAAAGTTGCAAGAGGTAACATGCAATAAGAGGTTTTAGATCTGGATAGGGAACAACTATAATAAAAGATATCACAAGAGATAGATCTGAGAAGTGATTTATCCAAATAATGGGCCACAAAGAAGATACCAAGATGTATGCCACTTGCTCAGGAATTCTGCTTCCCTGTTCCAAGCCACCAAGAGTTTCCATGGAAGCAGTGTAGATATATTAAAGAACTTCTGGGCATGCAGCAATTTGCTCAGTGTTCCTCATTTGTTGGACACTGACTGCACATGCAAAGAATCTCATTTAACATTATTAATCTGGAAATAGTGCTCAGTTTTATAATACAGCTGGTACTTAGTGTTCAAAAAAGCTGAGAAAAAAATACGCTTTGATTTTAATATGTGCCCTGGGTGTTTGTTTATTTAAAATATTTGTATGCCCCCCTTCAAAGCCATTTTCCTTGGGTTGCTTAGAACACTGTGAAATCATTATATATATATATATAGGTACATATAAAAAAAAAATGGAAGGAGACCCAGTTTGGTTTACTGGTTAAGGCACCAGATTAGAAACCGGGAGAGTATGAGTTCTAGGCCTGCCTCAGGCACAAAGCCAGCTGGGTGACCTTGGGCCAGTCACCCTTTCTCAGCCCTAGGAAGCAGGCAATGGCAAACCACTTCCAAAAACTTGCCAAGAAAACTGCAGGGACTTGTCCAGGCAGTTGCCAGGAGCCAACACTGACTTGAAGGCACAAATAAAATAAAATAAAATAAGCAATAAATAAACTGAAAAGAAGAGTTTAATTGCAGCATATCCATTTAAAATATTAAAACATTAATTCATTAAAATTCAACTTGAAACCAATAATTATGAATTTCAATTATGTTACAGTTCTGGGGAAAAAATATCTAACTTTCCAGGTAACCAAATCCAAACAATAAACTTCGTAACTATAGGAAAATGCAAACAGACAGTATCCCCATCATTTTGATCTGAAGAACTTCAGTTATTTTCAGGATTCTTAACTTTTACAAGATATGAGAATGCAATTTAGAATACAAATGTATATACTGCAAAACCATGGATCAAAAATGAATGTGTTTATAGGATGGAAATCTCTGTTGAACAAGGAGCTTTACTTTCTTCTTCATTATTATTAATTTTTTATTGCTTCTCTTTGGTAGTAACAGAAAAAGAAAACAAAAACAAAAAAATACACAAAGATACATACATTATCAAAACTAAAACAACAACCCCATAACAGGTGCTTTATTTTCTTAAACCTGCTTTGAGTCCCATGCTTCTTTTCGTCTGCAAGTTCCATTTTTTTTAACTGACTTAGCTTTCTAGTACTGAATGTGATTCCTTACCAATTGATAAAAGAAATGCTTAGACAATTTATATAATGCATCCCATTTACTTCAAGAGTGTAATAGCTCCTTCTGAGCCATATGTCATGTAAATAAGTATTTCAACATTTTTAACATGCATATTATGCACTCTATAGATCAATAGCTCTTTTGAAGCTTTTGTACTTTATCTTGTAAAGTCACATTTAGACTTTAAAAAGATGTATTATTTATTCAATAGGCTATCACTTCTTTCAGAGATTCTTCATTCTGTCATCTAAATAACTATTTAGCCCATTTAAAGATAAATATCTCTTCAATTTAGAAGAGTTCTTCTGGAAATATTAATCAGGAAGAATGTACCAAACTCAGCTTGCAGCATAAACTAAAGCAGCTTGTTATAGAATTTATTTTTCATATTTTTTGCTTACCCTCCCACCCCCCAATTTTGCTCCACACAACTGCGTTGGCCTGGCAATCGAATTATTAGGTTAAACTAGAAACAACACCTCAAAATAGTCTGATATAATAAGTGCACAAGGAAAAATGCAGGAAACCTGTTTTTGAGAATCATATTATTATGTTCTAGATTTCACATGACCCATTGCTGGGTCATCTGGTACATGAAATGCAGGTTTCATCCAGAGAAGTAACTACACAAGTATCATATCCATATGGAAATTCTAAGGATTTCTAGTGAAAGAATGGCAAGAGAACATACTCTAGCTGGTAGCAGTAGATTTCACTGGTTAGTGTTGTAAGCTGTGGGGGTCTCAAAATGAAGGCTCTGATGGATAAGGGAAGAACTTAACTTACTGTGCCCCTACAATACTTCATTACAAAAAGGATCAAACTATAAGGAAGCAATCAATTCCTGCTCAATGTTGATAGCCAAGGAATCACATTACCTCTACTAACTCAGCAGAGGTCAGATGATACTTGGGGGCATTAATACTTCAGCTAGCTTTCTAAACTGCTGAGTCTCCTCAGACAGAGCAATTTACTGATGCTGAGACTATTATTCCAACCAGAGGAATGAGAGCACCTATATGCAACAGGAAACTCAAGGACTTGCCATCTTCAGGGAACCATTAATTGTCACCTTGCATCCCTTTCTCCATCCTCTGCATTTGTAGGTAAGTGAAAGTTGCAGAAAGATATCAGGAATGCATACACAGGAGAATAATAGGTGTGGATGTTCATAAAGAGCAGTCTAGCTGTCAGCCATGTAATATCTAAGCCAACCCCATCAGTTGTCCTGGCTTTGTTACCATTGTTGACAAGTATCCACCTGAGAAAAACTACTCTGGAGAGATGTTTTCTGATGGATATTGGTAAAACTTGGCTTGCTCAGAAGAAATACATCTGACCGAAATATAACTGTTCAATGTGCACTTTCAAAACTTTACTTGCACATGCATAGACACACAGTAATCACAGATGTAAGCTTATTGTTTGTTTAAGATGATAGATGATGGATGGATGGATGGGTGGATGGAGTAGATGCCACCTTTTAGGCAGGTTTCCTCTCAAGGTGGCTACCACAGAAAAGTTTAGTTCTTACCATTACATAACAAAATTATTTTTTATCTAACTTTTTTTTCTGTCTAGTGCTGGAGACATTGATAATGCAGTATTTGTTTCAGCAATACTCTAGTCCTTCATACAAGTCTCTTCAAAATGGGACAGGGGTCTATAATAATCAGGAAGAGATGGAAAGTGCCTTGGCTATCATAGGGTTGTTCTTCATTTTGGCCAGAAACAGCTTAAAGTTTTCAGTCCATCAGATGACCACCTTCCAGTGAATATTTTGATCTCCCTGAGATAATACTGTAAATGCAGGATAGCCATTAAAAATTCTCATCCACCATTGGATCAATTCCAAAATACCTTGGATGGAAGTCCAGTTTGCTTTTTATAATGAAATGACCTTCCCTAACTTCTCTTTATGTCTTTTACTTCAGTCAAAATACTTGTACTTCTCAGGTTATGCTCCCCAAAATGTTCCTTAATAGTTCCCCCATATCAGGGGTGGGAGTTTGCAGTCACCCAGGTTTCTGAATTTCAGCTCCTAGAATCCTTTCCCACTGGTTGTCCTGATCAGGGTTGTACAGACTTGTACTTCATCAGTTCATGCAGAGCCACAAGTTTCCACCACGTTTCTGTTCTTAATGACTGGGTCCAAGGCCACCAGATATCTGATGAGTATGGCATATACAGAAACAACCCTCAAGGATTTCTGTAGTTCAAGGGTGTTACACAAATGCCACAGGTAAAATCTCCAAATGCAAAAGCATTATCAGACAGTATTGGTTGGATGAAGAGGAAGGGAGTTACATTCCCTTAATTTGAAACCTGAACTTCAGTTTTTAATGTTGCAGCTATGGATCACAGAAGGACAGTGGGGAACAACGGGAATTTTGTGCTTTGTTTGATTCATTTGTTCTTTTGGCCCATTCCCTCACTCCCTTCAATAACAGCATTTCTTGGCAGAAAATCTGTGTCTTGAATTAAAAATAAAAACTAAAATTATTTTCAACATAGCTTACTTTTAGCATGAATACAGTGCACCAAATATAATCTGCTGTTTGGACATCCAGCTTAAATGTAATTCTGTGTTTATTTTATTACTGTTAACATATCCACATAGACCTTGTTATTTGCTATAGAAACATAATAAAAATAAAACACTGAGTGTGTGCGCATGTCCGCAAATGTTCAAGAATGTTGAAGATATTTATCTAAAGGCTTATTAGCATGTGCTAATGCATTTTAGAAATATAGTTATGCTAACATCTTTAAGGAAAAGATTCTGTGACTAGTTGTACCACAAATGTTTACCTGAGTCCCTAACGTCTGTTAGTACCAGCTATGAGAACCACCTGCTAATTTCATCAAAACTATATACTCCATACTTACCAAAAATTCAACATATATCACTTTTGAACTCAGACCAGAATGTTCATGACAAGTTGCATACGCTTGCAGATACAGATATTTTTAAATAAAAATTCAATTTTCAGGACTGATAAAATGGGCAAAAAGTTGTACAATATGTGGAGGCAAAAGAGATCTAATAGCAATCAGAAGGTCAGAAATCTCCTCCTTGGATACCTGAGGCCTTAATTAAGCTTCTGTTTATATCTGAAGGACACTTCACAACATAATACCCTTAATTATTCCATGCTGTCTGGGAATTCTTGGAATTACTGTCCTAACACATTTGAAGAGTGCCAGTTTAGGAAGGCTGTCATAAGGTATTTTCCCAGGTACAGGTATTTCAAATCAAATCAAATCAAATTCTTTATTACAGGTTAACGATCCAGACAGGTACGGGTATTTAAGAATGATGGGGTGGAGGACCGAAAGAGAAAGTTCGGGAACAGCAGTGGAGTATTTGTGCAGTAGCAAAAAAGGCCTCAGGAACTTCTCTGTGGATAGAGAAGGAGGTAAGTGTGGGAACACCACAGAAGTAATTTCAGGAGGAGAAGCTACAAGCAATACCATCATCAGCCACTAACTACAAACTCCACTTGCTCACACATATGAAGTACACATACCTCCAGATAACAGCTGGATGATAAAATATCTCAGTGTCATGATCTACTTGGTGCCTTCACATGTCTAAAGAGATAGACTCACAGGCTTGAGTGTTCTAAGGAAATCACCTCTTTAACATAAAGGACTGAAGTAATGAGATAATTCTGTTTGCTTGTATTGCAGCAAACAGGAACTAGCCCATTGTCTTCTACAGGAAGAAGATTATGCATTTATTAGATCATTTGGATTTAATCTTTCATTCTGTTAAATGCGAGTACTAAGTATGAACCACACCATCATGCTTTGTTTGCTTGGATTTACAGAAACTTTAAAACAAATACTTAATTCCAGGTAAGTCTGAGGTTACTAACAAACCCTACACTGTTCTCTGTCAAACAGGTGTGAGGGAACACCTGTGCAACTCTGCATAGAATCACCAGTTTTGGGGGCGGGACAGTGTTATATGGGGGGGGCAAATCCTGCTCAACAAGGATGTCAATCCAATCTTTGTTTAGTTCTTGGCTGAAAGTATCTGTGGTAGTGCACTGGATATGGATAAACAAACAATTCTACCTACCCACCTTGCTGTCAGCTTGCAACTTACTATCGGTGCTTATTATATGAAGCAAAAGCATGGCATCAGTGTCAACAGAAGTTATGGGGATGATTATTATTTGAACAGGTGTGTGAGGTGTTGCTACACCGAGAGTATTTAAGAATTGCTAGAATGAGCAGTTAGGACGGAACTGTGCATGTAATAACCAGAGTTCATTGGCATTTATTGTCATAACAAGTGCACATAGCATAAGGTTTCACAAAGGGCTGCCCTATTGATAAAGCCAATATATTTAACTGGTATTCAGGTTATCGTCCTCTACTAACAACAAGAAAAGGAAGGAAGGGCAAAAGAACCTTGCCTTAATGATAAATAAGCAGCAAAAAATAAATAAAAAAATAAAATCAGAGTGAGGGGAAAAAACCTATGGCCTGCTAGGCAAAAATAAATTCCCATTCTTAAACTGAAGCTATTTCTCTACCATTATTTCTGTGGAGAAATGAAACAAATTTCCTCCTGTTATTTTTTTTCCTGTTTATTGCAATAGTTTCACACTTCCTATCAGCAGCTGATGTTCTCCAAACTGTTTGCAATAAAATAAAAATGGGTACCTTTTTCTGTCACTGATGGGGACCATCTTTACAGAAGATTGTAGATGAGTGTTTTTCAAACTTGGCAACTTTAAGATCTGTGGAGTTCCATTCCCAGAAGTCTCCAGCTGGCTGGGAAATTCTGGGAATTGAAGTCCACACATCTTAAAGTTTCCAAGTCTGAAAAACAGTGCTGTAGATTAATCCCCTTTAAATAGTTCTTAAAAGAAAAGATGATTTTATTGACAATTATCAACCAGAAAATGTTAATAACATTTCTGTTTGCAAAAATAACAGTAGTGCTTCACAGAGAAAACCCCAAATATTTAGCAGGTCTCCCATGTATTTTTCTTCTTCTTTTCTTTTCTTTCCTTTCCTTTCTTCTTGTACAGAGAAGAGAATGAGATATTAGCATTACAGTCTTCGGTATACCTAATGAGAAGTTAACCCCATCAAATCCAAGTGAATTATTCCCAAGTAAGTATGCTGAAACCCAGTGAACTGCTTAAGAAAAATAAAGTACAAGAAAGACTCTTTTATAGCACCATTACTCTTCAACTTACTGGGTCAGTTGAATGCATTTTTGATCAACTCCCCATTCTCTCAGTCTTAGTTTACTGTATATAGCATAGGAAAAGCCTGGTGGATCAGGCCAAGGTTCATCTTAGTTCAGCATTTTGTTTTTCATAGTGGCCAACCAAATCATAGATGTCCATTCCTAAACATGATGATGCCAAAATGATGAAATGTACATTGTAATGTCACACCATGACATGTCTTTTTGTACTTGCATTTTGACCTTATACCCAAGTACAAAAGAAGAGGTGTTTGCATTGTGATGCACATATTATCACTCCTTCCCCCCATGGACACTTATGATGTCTCTGGAGTCTTTGCACATTCCTGTCCCACTACTGTCCCCCTGCAAATGACATTTGGAGGCATGGAGGTCATACTGTCTTCAAAACCTATAGCCTTTGACCGACATGTTCTTCATTAATTTAAAGCCATCCAAGTTAGTGCATTACTGCTTCATGTGGTAATGAATTCTGCAAGTCAAGTATGTGCTGTGAAAAAATGTCCTTTCTTTTCCCTGTTCTAAATCTCCTTCTAGTATTTTGAGAGGGAAAAAAACTATCCATGTTCACTTTCCCAGGCTATGCATGATTTTATATACTTCAACCCTTCCCACACCCCCACATGCCTTTGCCTTTTTTCTGAACAAAAGACTCCCAAATATTTTAAACTTTTATCGTAGGGAAGGTGTACAAGCCCTTTGATCATTTTGGGTGCACATTTCTGCACACTAAAAGCAGTGTATGATCCTAAGATTAAAAAGTCTAGGACAATAAAAAGATCTCCAGCTAGTCCTAAAAAGACTACCATGTAAGGTCTGGCAAGTGTCATGGTGCAACATTCCATAATTTGAGAATCATCCCAAAGAAATTCTTTGCCTAGTAGCCATCTCTCAGATCTCAGATGCAAGGCTTCCAGACTAGGACATTTGAAGATGCTCTTAATATCTGATAGATACATATTTTATGATGATATTAATCCTGATCTTGGGTTGTAAGTAAAGATAATTGTATACAGCATACATCTAATGAAGCAGAGACAAAGCCTTCCTATTTTTTTTTGACATGCTTATGAAAAGTACATAGTCTCACACTATTTTTTTAAAAGCTTTCCTTTAAAAATTATGAATGAGTGCCAATAACAACAACCACCCACAGTTGAAAAGACCATTGTAGAACTGCTCCAGACCTAGAGAAAAGACAGGGAAGAATTACATGCTGCTTATGGATGCTACCCAAATGGCATCCATAACTATCTAATCAAAGTAGTACACAGTCCTATTACAGCCATCCTGAGCATGCATTTGGAAGTTCATTCACATTTTGTTTCTACCCAAGTTAGAACTTGCAGTGCTACCTATTTTGCAAAACCAGCTTGACCTGAGAACCCAATGGGCAACATGAGGAATAGTTTATTGAGGGTGAGAGCAGCTGTACAATGTCACCTCCAAATCTTGGAAAGCTATTTCTGTACACAGCTGAGAAAAAGAATGAAGGGGAAGAAGAGTGTGAAGCTCCTGGGTATTAACTACTGAAGAATCCTCAAGAGATAAATAGGATTTTGTTGAAATTTAGTTCTACGTATGTATGGATTAAAAAAAATGAAAGAAATGTATAAATCAATGTCTTTGTTTCCCATTTTCAAATGGAAGACTAGCATCTGTTATAGGTTATACTTCAAAACATGTTAGCAACTCTCTCCCTGTATGACTGTGTATGTATCGATCTGCTTATAAAATGTCCCAAACTGTGTTTCAGGACTCCCAGAGGGGGTGCTGGCAATAGATGAAAGATCTGGCATCCTTTTCCTGGTCTCTTGAACCCTACTTTTCTGGTTGGGTCTTGTTTGGACTAGAATGATGCTAGGTCCCATGGAATGCTCCTAAGGACCTGGGTTCTACTATCATGTTTTGATGACTTGGAGCTCTTTTGTATCTCACAAAGTTTATCATCTGTAAAACTGAAATACAAGTGGCTTCCTTCTCTGTGAGGAAATAAGCCTAAATCTTTGCATTAAGACTTCAAACTGAGGGACAAATATAGATTGTCTGAAGATTGTTGTTGTTTATTCGTTTAGTCGCTTCCGACTCTTCGTGACTTCATGGACCAGACCACGCCAGAGCTTCCTGTCGGTCGTCAACTCCCCCAGCTCCCCCAGGGACGAGTCCGTCACCTCTAGAATATCATCCATCCATCTTGCCCTTGGTCGGCCCCTCTTCCTTTTGCCCTCCACTCTCCCTAGCATCAGCACCTTCTCCAGGGTGTCCTGTCTTCTCATGATGTGGCCAAAGTATTTCAGTTTTGCCTTTAATATCATTCCCTCAAGTGAGCAGTCTGGCTTTATTTCCTGCAGTATGGACTGGTTTGATCTTCTTGCAGTCCAAGGCACTCTCAGAATTTTCCTCCAACACCACAGTTCAAAAGCATCGATCTTCCTTCTCTCAGCCTTCCTTATGGTCCAGCTCTCGCAGCCATATGTTACTACGGGGAACACCATTGCTTTAATTATGCGGACCTTTGTTGTCAGTGTGATGTCTCTGCTCTTAACTATTTTATTGAGATTTGTCATTGCTCTTCTCCCAAGGATTAAGCGTCTTCTGATTTCCTGACTGCAGTCAACATCTGCGGTAATCTTCGCACCTAGAAATACAAAGTCTTTCACTGCTTCTACATTTTCTCCCTCTATTTGCCAGTTATCAATCAGGCTGGTTGCCACAATCTTGGTTTTTTTGAGGTTTAGCTGCAAGCCAGCTTTTGCACTTTCTTCTTTCACCATCATAAGGCTCCTCAGTTCCTCTTCGCTTTCAGCCATCAAAGTGGTATCATCTGCATATCTGAGATTGTTAATGTTTCTTCCAGAGATTTTAACTCCAGCCTTGGATTCCTCAAGGCCAGCTTGTCGCATGATGTGTTCTGCATACAAGTTGAATAGGTAGGGTGAGAGTATACAGCCCTGCCGTACTCCTTTCCCAATCTTAAACCAGTCTGTTGTTCCGTGGTCTGTTCTTACTGTTGCTACTTGGTTGTTATACAGATTCTTCAGGAGGCAGACAAGATGACTTGGTATCCCCATACCACTAAGAACTTGCCACAATTTGTTACGGTCCACACAGTCAAAGGCTTTAGAATAGTCAATAAAACAGAAATAGATGTTTTTCTGAAACTCCCTGGCTTTTTCCATTATCCAGCAGATATTGGCAATTTGGTCTCTAGTTCCTCTGCCTTTTCTAAACCCAGCTTGTACATCTGGCAATTCTCGCTCCATGAACTGCTGAAGTCTACCTTGCAGGATCTTGAGCATTACCTTACTGGCATGTGAGATGAGTGCCACTGTTCGATAGTTTGAACATTCTTTATTGTTTCCCTTTTTTGGTATGGGGATATAAGTTGATTTTTTCCAATCTGATGGCCATTCTTGTGTTTTCCAAATTTGCTGGCATATAACATGCATTACCTTGACAGCATCATCTTGCAAGATTTTGAACAGTTCAGCTGGGATGCTGTCGTCTCCTGCTGCCTTGTTATTAGCAATGCTTCTTAAGGCCCACTCAACCTCACTCTTCAGGATATCTGGCTCTAGCTCACTGACCACACCGTCAAAGCTATCCCCGATATTGTTATCCTTCCTATACAGGTCTTCTGTATATTCTTGCCACCTTTTCTTGATCTCTTCTTCTTCTGTTAGGTCCTTGCCATCTTTGTTTTTGATCATACCCATTTTTGCCTGGAATTTACCTCCAATGTTTCTAATTTTCTGGAAGAGGTCTCTTGTCCTTCCTATTCTATTGTCTTCTTCCACTTCTGCGCATTGCTTGTCTAAAAATAATTCCTTATCTCTTCTGGCTAACCTCTGGAATTTTGCATTTAATTGGGCATATCTCCCCCTATCACTGTTGCCTTTTGCTTTCCTTCTTTCTTGGGCTACTTCTAGTGTCTCAGCAGACAGCCATTTTGCCTTCTTGGTTTTCTCTTTCTTTGGGATGTATTTTATTGCCGCCTCCTGAACAATGCTGCCAACTTCTGTCCAGAGTTCTTCCGGGACCCTATCTACTAAGTCCAGTCCCTTAAATCTATTCTTCACCTCCACTGCATATTCCTTAGGGATATTAGTGAGCTCATATCTAGCTGATCTGTGGGTCTTCCCTAATCTCTTGAGTCTGATCCTAAATTGTGCAAGAAGACGTTCGTGATCTGAACTACAGTCAGCTCCAGGCCTTGTTTTTACCGACTGTACAGATGTCTGCCACCTTTGGCTGCAAAGGATGTAATCAATCTGATTTTGGTGTTGTCCATCTGGTGAAGTCCATGTATAAAGCCGTCTCTTAGGTTGTTGGAAGAGAGTGTTTGTTATGCAGAGTGAATTGTCTTGGCAAAATTCTATCAGCCTATGTCCTGCTTCATTTTGTTCTCCCAGGCCATACTTACCTGTAATTCGAGGTGTCATTTGACTGCCCACCTTAGCATTCCAGTCTCCTGTGATGAAAATAACATCTCTTTTAGGCGTGTTGTCCAGTAGGTGCTGCAGATCCTCATAGAACTGCTCTACTTCAGCTTCTTCAGCATCTGTGGTTGGGGCGTATATTTGGATCACTGTGATGTTAGATGGCTTGCCCTGAATTCGAATTGAGATCATTCTGTCATTTTTTGGGTTGTATCCAAGCACTGCTTTAGCCACTTGACTATTAATTATGAAGGCTACTCCATTTCTTCTGTGGTCCTCTTGTCCACAGTAGTAGATCTGGTGGTCATTTGATGTGAAGTGGCCCATTCCAGTCCATTTCAGTTTGCTGATGCTCAAAATGTCTATCTTTAATCTTGACATCTCACCAATAACCACATCCAATTTGCCCTGGCTCATAGATCTTACATTCCAGGTTCCAATGGTGTGTTGATCCTTAGAACATCGGATTCGCCATTCACCACCAGCACCGTCGGCCGCTAGCCATCCTTTCAGCTTTGAGCTAGCTGCGTCATCACGTCTGGGGCTAGTTGAACTCATCCTCTGTTCCTCCCCAGTAGCATTTTGACCATCTTCCGACCTGGGGGGTCTCATCTTCCGATGGTATACCGACATATCTCTGGTTGTACTGATCCATTTAGTTTTCACGGCCAGAATACTGGGGTGGGTTGCCATTACCTTCCCCAGGGATTGCATTTAGTCTGACCTCTCTGTCATGACCTTCCCGTCTTGGGTGGCCCTTCACGGTTTAGCTCATGGCATCATTGAGGTGCTCAAGCTCCAGCACCATGACAAGGTAACGATCCTTTGCTGAAGCAAAGGCTTTAGAATAGTCAATAAAACAGAAATAGATGTTTTTCTGAAACTCCCTGTTTTTTTCCATTATCCAGCGGATATTGGCAATTTGGTCCCTAGTTCCTCTGCCTTTTCTAAAGCCAGCTTGTACATCTGGCAATTCTCTCTCCATAAATTGCTGAAGTCTACCTTGCAGGATCTTGAGCATCACCTTACTGGCATGTGAAATGAGTGCCACTGTTCGGTAGTTTGAACGTTCTTTAGTGTTCCCCTTTTTTGGTATGGGGATATAAGTTGATTTTTTCCAATCTGATGGCCATTCCTGTGTTTTCCAAATTTGCTGGCATATAGCATGCATCACCTTGACAGCATCATCTTGCAAGATTTTAAACAGTTCAGCTGGGATGCCGTCATCTCCTGCTGCCTTGTTATTAGACGGGAAGGTCATGACAGAGAGGTCAGACTAAATGCGATCCATGGGGAAGGTAATGGCAACCCACCCCAGTATTCTTGCCGTGAAAACTAAATGGATCAGTACAACCAGAGATATGTTGGTATACCATCGGAAGATGAGACCCCCAGGTCGGAAGATGGTCAAAATGCTACTGGGAAGGAACAGAGGATGAGTTCAACTAGCCCCAGACATGATGATGCAGCTAGCTCAAAGCTGAAAGGACGGCTAGCGGCCAACGGTGCTGGTGGTGAACGGCGAATCCGATGTTCTAAGGATCAACACACCATTGGAACCTGGAATGTAAGATCTATGAGCCAGGGCAAATTGGATGTGGTTATTGGTGAGATGTCAAGATCAAAGGTAGACATTTTGGGCGTCAGTGAACTGAAATGGACTGGAATGGGCCACTTCACATCAAATGACCACCAGATCTACTACTGTGGACAAGAGGACCACAGAAGAAATGGAGTAGCCTTCATAATTAATAGTCAAGTGGCTAAAGCAGTGCTTGGATACAATCCAAAAAACGATAGAATGATCTCAATTCGAATTCAGGGCAAGCCATCTAACATCACAGTGATCCAAATATACGCCCCAACCACAGATGCTGAAGAAGCTGAAGTAGAGCAGTTCTATGAGGATCTGCAGCACCTACTGGACAACACGCCTAAAAGAGATGTCTGAAGATACTTCCATATAAAAATAAAAAATAAAAATAGTCCCCCTATCTAGATAGTAGGAAAAGCAGTCCTTTTTGCTTCACAATTTAGATTTCTATGTGCAGGGATATGTGTTTTTTTTAAAAAATAATAATTTTAAACGTTGCTTAATTGCATGGTCTCTCAGTCTGAAATGGCAAAGCCAGATTTGTGACTAGTACCTCTGTAAGAACTAGAACTCCAAAGTATCAACTTTTAAGATACCGTACCACTTTTGTCTTTTAATGCTAACTCTTAATAATTTTATAAAACTTGCTGTGAACTTTTATTTATGCAGAAGAATAGGGGATAGGTTTTCTGTCAGCCTCCACCTCCATTTTAGCTATTTCTACACAACACTTTTAAAGTGTAACCCTCTACATGTGCGCAGAATTGAAGTAAACCCTTCTGATTTCAACAAGCCTTTTCCCAGGTAAGTGAGAACCTCCTCCTACCTGGTGCTCTTCAGAAACCTCAGAACTCTCAGCAAGAAAGTCCAGAAACCTCAGATGTCCAGCAAGAAAATCCAGAAACTATAAAAATAGTTGCTGAATGACTGATGAGACACCCTCAATCATGAGCTACTGGCATACAGAACTGAGGTAAGTAATGTGGGGTGGGGGGGAGATGCTTCAATCAGCTCTGTTGTGAACTCATTCCCTGAAGATCTTTAAGCAGAAGCTGGATAGTTCTTTGGGGACAGCACATTCATCAAGTTTATCTAGGTCAGAACAAACAGATGGATAAATGGCTTGCTAAGCCCAGCACAATTTTATGGTTTTATATTTCTATACAAATAAATATTTGAATATTTGCGTGGTTGTTGCACCAGAAACAGTCACAGTATTTCACAACTGACACTGATACATACACATTAAATATAGTAATGCTGGTATCATCAGTGCTGCATGATCCTTTGAACTATTTCACAAACTATGCATAGAGAAACTTGGCTTTTCAACCATGTATAACCTGAATAAAAAATGGCGTTGAATATTATCCTAACCACTATATATTTTGCAAATTTCTCATAATGCATTTTTTGTGTTAATTCCCTCCCACTTTCTCTCTAAATGTATGATTCCAGAAACATGTTTTCATTTTTAAAAACTATGTTCAGGCTTAGCATGCATATGTGCATCAGCAATACAAAGTTTACCTTATAAGAGATCCTCTAATAACCTTGACTTCATTTTTCACACTGATGCAATGTCATTAGAAAGCCCTTCTAAGATCATAAGAAACTGTGCAATGAAATGACAGCTGCTCCACTATGACGCTGAATTTGATCCAGAGTTTTAGAGGTAGACCCATTGAAATGATTGGGACAAGCTAGATCTATTCTTAGCATCATTTAGTCTGGACTCAGTCCTGGGTATGGGGCATGGTCAGAACCTCTCAAACTGAATGCTTTGCTGTGACAGCTCTAAAAATATTATAGCCTCAGGCAACCTGATAGGCTGAGCTACACAGGTATGTAAGTTGAGAAATTGCAAGAGAAGGGTCATAACAGAGCTCACTTGCATTATAGATAGGACATTATGCATGGATATTATTTTTCCATCATCATAAAACATTTCTGCCACATTTCCCCTTCATTCTCTTGCAAAGTATCTAGTCAAGCACATAAAAGTTTCTCCTGTACTATGCATCAGCCAAGGAAAATTGTTCCATGCTGTCACAGCAGGAATAAAAGGGGTATATTACACATACAAATGTGAAGACCTCCAAGTGTTTTACACCATCTATTCACTGGGTTATCAAACCTAATGTGCCTTGCTTATTGTGTGAATCCAGCCATGTTTGTAAAACATGGTTTATGGCTTGGTATGCTGTGTGAACCCAGCCAATTGTGGCTTATTCAACAAAGCTGGTTAACTAAGCAAACCATAGCTTAGAGCAGTATTTCTCAACCTTGGCAACCTTAAGACGTGTGGACTTCAACTCCCAGAATTCTAATAAATAAGTCCACACGTCTTAAAGTTGTCAAGGTTGAGAAACACTGGCTTAGAGCAATGTGTGAAATCTTTGTCATTTTGTTACTAAAGCCTATCATCAGAGTCTAAACTATTACCGATAAACTCTGCAAATCCTGACATCAGCTTCATTAAAACAAAAACAAAAAACAAAGTGGAATCTTGTATACCAAAAAGAAATGGTGTAAGAGGCTTATCTCACCCAGCAATTCTGATCCCTCAGTTACCAACTGGATGCTTTTGGAAATCCTCAAGCAGGAACTAAGTACAATGCCATATTTCCCATCAATTTTCCAGAAAACAGTTATTCAGAAGCATGATATTTCCTCTCACACTGAAGATAATATAGCCACCCCAACTGCTGGCCATTGATAGCCTTCTCTTACACCTAATCTCTTCTTACGGCATTCCAAGTTGGTAACCATGACACGTCTTCTAGTAGCAAATTCCATCATTTAATTCTAAGTTCTTAATCTTCTAGAATTCATTTCCATTGGAGGTTCCTGAGTTTAATATTAAGGAACAGGAAGAAAAGTTTCTCCTTTCTGCATTCTCTATGTTAAGCACAATTTTATATGTTTGTATCAAATCCCAGGTTTCCTTTTTTCTAAATGGCAAAGCCTAAAATGTTACAACCACATATCACAATATATGAATTGGCTAGCTTAGAAAAATCTAACAGGTTTGTATATGGTGATTAAGAAAAAATATTTCCTAATCATCCTGAAGATTAGGGAGGAAAAAAAAACATATTTCAGCTGCTAACCACCCACTGTTTGCTAGCAAACTAATTAATGCAACAGCTTTCCTCCACATTATCCTCAATGGCTGAACTGACATATGAATATTAGCTTCAGTTATTACATAAGCTGGGTTGGTTTGAGGAACCCACAGCACTACTGTTGAATCGAAGTGGCTATGGCCTCCCCTATATATGATTCTCAAAGACTGATATATAGCCACTCCACAGGCCAGTAAGTGAGGGATGTACGAATCCACCACATTATGATATAATTTATCCTGGGTGAAAGAAACAACTTTTTAAAAAAATGAAATGCCATGAAAATCCAAAATCAACTGTAGCCTCTCCAGGCATAATATGTCACATAATCCATAAAGTAGCCCATTGATGAAGAAGAATCAACAAAGAAGTTGGGAGTTTGCATATTGGCTAGAAAAAACTTGGGAGACTGCACGATGGCTGGAGAAATTTGGAAGGTCACATGCTGGCTGAAGAAGTTGAGAATGTTTGTGTAATCAGTGTGTGTGTGTGTGTGTGTGTGCATGCGTGCTGTCCAGTCAGTGTTGACTCCTGGCGACTGCCTGGACATGTCCCTACAGTCTTCTTGGCAAGGTTTCAGAAGTAGTTTACCATTGCTTTCTGCCTAGGACTGAGAGAGGATGACTGGCCCAAGGTCACTCAGTTGGCTTTGTGCCTAAGGCAGGACTAGAACTCACAGTCACCTGCTTTCTAGACTGATGCCTTAACCATTACACCAAACTGGCTCTCCTGTGTAATCATTAGCAATTGGAATTAAGGTCAGAATGATTGAGGCTGAAATACCAAATCAGCTATGAAACTCACCTTAGGTCAGCTAATGCCGTTCAACCAAATCTATCTCAGAGGGTTGTTGTGAAGATTGAAATGAGGGAGCAAAAAACCTCCCTGAGCTGCTTGGAGGGCTTGGGGAGGGGGGAATCTCAAAACAGAGCAAGCTGGGGCAGGCTGACTGCACAATCTTTGACTAAACTTCTCTACCCACTTATAGATGGGACTCGATAGCACTGAATTTCAAATAAACATTTACAGGAAGGCACAGGAAGGGGCCACTTTTTCCTGGTGGTGGAAGTAGTAGCAATACCACAAGAGAAAAAAGAAGACCAGAGGATCCGTTGCAGTGTGTGGAACTCTTGGACGCCAGGGATCCAGGGGTGTCTGCAGTGGGGCGAATGTCAAAAAAATCAAGATGGCAGCTGTGACCACACAATCAAAGCTGTCTTCACTTTTTTCTCACATATACACACCCCACATGCACCTCTGCATGGAGGAGTTACTATATTTTGAGCTTTTCATGTTGTCCTAACCTCACGGTTGACATTTGCCTTAATTCTGCAGTAAAGAATTAACTCTAGGAGGAGTCAAGGAATGAAGCCAAAAAGTTGTCTGAAGGTTTCTGTTCCTGTTATCTGCAAGTCTTGCGTGGGTGTTCCGGCCAGCCAGTGGAAAATCTGTCTTGCCTATTCTGTGAAATCAAAGGGAAGAAATGGCTTTGCCCTTGCCCTTTTTGGCAACCAGCTTACAAGCAAAGAAACTTGTCTGACTACCAATATAAACCACACTCGTTCTGCTTCCCATATTGGTAAGACCACATGGACTTAATCAGGGAAAATAATTGCTGGTTTTCATGTTATAAAAACACTCTCACTCTTCCTACAAAGCAGCACTCTCAGTAAAGTGAGGTTTTAACAAGGGTTTCTATTTGCTGAACTATTCTTCCTTTCTGGATCTGTTGCATTAGGACACTGCTCACCGAGACGTGCAGTCATCTTGGTGCCCGAATCTTATCATGACAATCATGAGTGTGCAACAAGGAGTGATTGTAAGAAATGCCAAATGAATTTGCTAATAACTGCCATCAATTAAAAGCACTTCTGTGTAGGTATACAGTCCCAAGAACATAAATTCATTATGCATTAAAATTAATCTTTCAGAACATGATGTGTGTTTTTCATAACCACCAATTTTTGCTTAAGACATCCGTCCTGCTGTGAGAATTCCTTGTCTTCCTAGAAGTGGAGGTAAACTGCTGCCCTCTTTTGAATAAAGATGGGTATTGCACCTTTTACAAGTCAGGCTGCCTGTAGTACCAAAAAGCCACAACTACAGTATTGTAGAGCTTTAGAAGGAAGAGTTCCGTGACTTTTTGAAAAATAGGTCTGTCTTCTATTGTATGTTGGAACCAACATCATCACATGCGTTGTTTAACCACCTCCACTGACACAGTTATTCACTCAAAAAAAAAAACAACCCTCTATATTAATGAGTTCTGCATTACCTTCTTCCACACATTTTTAAAATACATCTGGGTGCTATGGCAACCTAAGAGAACAGAGCCAGGGAGGGAGGGAGGGGGTAGTAGATTTGCTCCAGCTTTGGGGCAGGTTATGCTCCAGAGGCTCCTCCTATATTGAGGCTCCCTGGCAACAGTTGTGAACAGGGAGAAGCTATCTTTTAAAATGCCCCATAACGATCCAAGAGAGCCAGTTCGGTAGAGGCACTGGTTAAGGCACCAGGCGAGAAACCAGGACATCATGAGTTCTAGTCCTGCCTTAGGCCCAAGTCAGCTCGGTGACTTTGGATCAGTCTCTCAGGCAACTTCTGAGCCTCTTCTGAAAATATTGCCAAGAAAACTGCAGGGGCTAGTCCAGGCAGTCACCAGCAGTCAACTCTGACATCATCATCATCATCACCACCTGCACCAGAATTACACAAACTGACTACAAGCAGCATTACAACCAAGTTGCCAAAATTATTCATTGGAAACTTTGTCAGAGGTTTGGATTTGAATGTAGCAAGAACCACTGGCACCACCAAGTTGAGAAGGTTTTGGAAAATGAGTGGGCTAAGATCTTATGGGATTTTAAGATCCAAAGAGACAGGCAACAAGATATAACAGTCATTGAAAAGAAGAAAGTCTGGTTCATTGATGTTGCTGTACCAGGGAAAACAATGAGAAAAAATTACAAAATACTGGGACTTGCAGATCGAAGTTGAACACTTACAGAAGAAGAATCTGCTGTTATACCAATCATGATTGGGGCCCTTGGAGCAGTATCTAAAGGACTTCCTCAATATTTGGAAAATATGAATTTATCAGAGCTGAACACCCTAATTTTACAAAAACACCACCCTGCTAGAAACTACCTATATTCCAAGATGCTACTTAATAATTCTTAGGTCCCCGATTAGCACTTGAATTATTAGGCTCCCACCAGTCTTAGATTGTGAATTTAATTGTAGATTACTCATAATAGTAGTAGTAGTAGTAATACAGAGCATTGCTACTATACCCGGCAATCTGCGACTTTCCGGATGTTCCTGGACTATGATTCTAAGCAGCCCCAACCAGCACTACCAATAATGAGAAAGGCTAGAAGTTGCAATTCTGTAATATCTGGAAAACCACGGATCCCTGCAATACCATGCCTAGTATTTCAGGGTCCTATGAAAAACTGAAGCTACCAAAAGCAATATCAATGCCAGTAGACCGTCCTAGGCTCCAGTTAACTACCCCTCCCAAAAATGCTATGTGTTGACCAAAACGGAGCAGAAAAAGAATACTTAAAGAGTATTTAGGAGCTGTATGGGACATAACCATAAAAGCTGCATGTCTATTAATAATTATCTCTACCTTTGTCACCAGTCACTATTCAAGGACTGGTGACAAAGCACCAGAGCACCAGAGTAAGCACCAGTTTACTCTGTTTCCCCCAAACAGGGAGTATAAGATGAATATGAAAACAGCCTCTCCAAAGTACTGTATTTGAAGAAGTGCCATAAAGCTTCTGCCTGCCTGCAATTATCTGCCATAACTGTTTCATTGGACAAGTCTTGTGAATGTCTGAACTCACACTTAGGAAGCCTCCCCAAATGCAGGATGAGTGTGTAAACAGAATAGAATAGTGCTGGGCAAAATGGTAACAGCACATGCATATATTTATGCATACATTACGCATCTCTGTAGGCTGGAAGCTAAATCTCTTGTTCCTTGTTGCTCCCAGATAATTTACACGAAGATCCGTTTATACCAGTGTCAACCCAATTCTCCATCAAGGCCCAAGCATAGAAGGAGGGGAAGGACATATTTTGTCAGGGCCCAGGACGTTAAGGGAAGCTGGGACCGGGAGGCTGTATTCCAATTTCCATATGAAAAAGTGAGCTAAATTATAGATTACCCTGGAGGGTTCATGAAATTTTATTTTCCTTTATCTAGGAACCTTTTGTCAAAATCTTGTGAAATCTGCTTGAGTTTATAAGAAGCCAAGGTGAAGCGAGGTATTGTAGATCTTCAAAGAGATACTTTATTGGAGAGTCAGATGCTTCATAGCAAAGAACTGATCCAATTCTAATCAACTGAGGGGTTGTATTCCTTCAATCTGCTCAGTAACAAGAGTTTCTTCACATACCAGAAACCCATGTTCCTACATGAAACAGCCAAGGCAGATCAGACCCATTGCCTCCTTTCAGTGAAACAGAGCAAGGCAAAGCTACTTGTATACAAGAGGCAAAGGATCTTGTAAAGGTGGACCATTGCTAGTTTGCATTGGCTTAGCAGGAGCAATGTCCTAGCAGGGTGTTCCAAGGCCAGAAGATACCTTCAACTTTAAAGAGAAGAGCAGTTGATTTCCTTTTGTGACTTACTTTCTTAACATCTATTTGTCTCAGAATTCCTTACACACAGACACAGGGAAAGGGCACTGGTGGGTGATACAAGGTTCCCTTATAGTTAGAGATATTGACCCAAGGGCAGGAGGATCCATTTCTGCAATATATATGCCAACAATCTCTGAAAATGTCCTGAATGCCACAAATGCTGCCATGCCAGAGTATAGATACAAACTGAACAGTCAGAAACATGAAGAATAAGCAAAGCCTCCTAACTATTTTGGCTATTACTGCAAACTTACAAGACCAAACTAACTTTAGCAAATAATTCATAATTCATTGAAAAAGTCCAAGAAGGAATCCAGCTATACAAGCTTAGGGCTACTCTTTTTTTTGGGGGGGGGGGAGGATAAATATCTTTATAGGATCAAACTATCTCCCCACCCCCCACCCCAATTATAAATCTGTCTTTGTAGGTTGGATGCTATGTTAAATAAAAATAGAGAGGTGAGTAAATCATGGAAGAATAGCTTCAGTGAGGATCACATGGTCAGTTTCAAAAGTAAAGTAACAGAACATCTAATTTCAGAATTTTTTTGTTAAAGCATTTCTTTTATGATTTATGCAATTGTATATGGGAGAGCCAGTTTGGTGTAGTGGTTAAGGCACCGGGCTAGAAACCATGAGACCATGAGTTGGCTTTGGGCACAAAGCCAGTGGGTGACCTTGGGCCAGTCGCTTTGTCTCAGCCCTAGGAAGCAGGCAATGGCAAGCCACTTCTGAAGAACCTTGCCAAGAAAACTGCAGGGATTGGTCCAGGCAGTCTCCAAGAATCAGATACGATTGAACAGGTTAAAACAAGTGTATATGTACTGGGATTGTGGATCCATAAGGATAGATCTATGAAAATGTTTATAGTGGACCAAAATTAAGAAATAAATGAACATCTGCTGCTGGGTGCTAGGATATTATAATGCAGATCCAGATCCACGGACAGCTACTAGAACATCTGTAAAGAGTGAGGGTTTTTGTTTTCATCTGATCTGAGTGCTGCTGAACTGAAATAACTTGCATTCTGACCCTATTAGGCAATGGATTCCAACTGAGATAGCTGGCACTTCCACACCATTTGTATTTTCATTCTCCAATTCCAAAAAAGCAATTCAGAACCAACCCATTGTCTTTAAACTTCTCACTGCAAACCACTGACAACAAGAAGCAAACCTCACTGCCCTGCCCCAAGGTGGCATAGCTCTTACATCAACAGAATCCCTTTATCCTCACTCTGTGCAAAAGGAAAACAATATCAATTATTTGCACCCACACATCCTCATCCACACCCTTGTTGTTATAGGCATTTGGGGATAAACAAAATACTGCAGCAGTTTCTGTGAGGGGAGCTGAGAAAGCATCAAGCCACCTTTCCCCTTGAAAGACCCGAAGTTAGGATGTGGGAGGTATGGTAAGACAGAAATTTCAGCAAGTGCTGAAACAGATTTCCCACATGCTGCACAGCACCACATTTTTAAAAAGAAGTTTTATTGGCATTGCAAGTGCCCTGCAGTTGAAATAAATCTGCTCAGCTATTAAACATACCCCAATGTCATAGGATTACAGAGATTCAAAGCTGCTTTCAAACTGGCACAGATTCCTCATATGGAAGTGCCCCAAGTTCAGGAGCAGAAGCCAGACCAAGTGAGCGACAGCACCCCCAGTGTTTGTCCAGATGCAGATGATCTCAGACTCCTTCCCTCCAATTGTCTGGCACAGACAAAGAAGGAGGGGATTCTCTTGTGGATCTCTGGAATTGGCTGGACACCTGACTTATGCATGATAATTTCATGGAATGAAACAATGTAATTCTGCTGTGTTGCAACTGAGGGTAAAACAAAAGGGGGGGAAGTCTCCTGTAATATTTTCTTTTCAAAGCATGCTGTATGGTGTCTAGATCTCGAAAGCACACAAAGGTCTAATCTTCATTCATTTCCCCCAGAGAATAATGGATCAGTTAGTGCTCTGATGCTGTTTTAATAATGTACAATTTACAATTCATTGGTTACTAAGCGGGTGGAGTATAATTAATTTCCACAGGCCCTTCCTATGAATGCACATAGCCTAGAATATAATATAAAGGGAAGGTAGGAAAAACAATATTTTTTTTCCTCTCTTTCTCTTTCTCTCTCTCTCTCTCTCTCTACCCCCCCCCCCTGCACCCGCAGCCTTTCCTAACAAAACAAATCCTGTATTCCAAGCCATCTGTGTGATTTTGACAGGCAGTTGCTGTGTGCTACTGAGTGGGAAGTGGGGGGTTGATTTCCCGTCACTCATTACATACATGTTTCTGGGAAGCAACAGAATGAGGCACAGCCGACACTGTTGACAGTGTCATGGGAAGAGATCTGATCAAACCACATTAATCGAGTTGCCAAATCACCCAGCCACATTAGCATCATTCTTTCAAGGCACAGCTGTTCTGCTCCTCCTGGATGTGAAATGTGTGTGGCCCACCCTGTTGGTCCCAGGATGTGTGTGGCAAACACTGCAGCACAAACTGGAGCGAGGGAGGTATAAATTCTAAGAGATAAAAGGCAGGAGTAGATCGTTCAGTTTTCACACTGACCGGCTCCTCTCTTTTCAGGGGCTCTTTCTCTGTGCCTTAAACAGCAGCTACAAGTGTAGGAAACTGAATTATGTGGGGAGCAGCTATTCATGCTAGAGAGGCAATGCAGAGTGGGAGGCAGCAAAGTCTTGGCATGGACTGAGCAATGGATGGATTTTCTGTAAATGCAATTAATGTGATAATAATCATAAGAGCAACAACAGTCCTTTTTTATAGCACCTTCATGTCTTCTGAACCCTTCACAAAGAGTCCCATTCCTCTATGGTGCCACTTGAACATGATGCCCAGCACTGACAGAAGTTATAGTCCAACATATTTGAAGGGGCATCACTTCAGAGGAGACTATCATATAGCTGTTGTTGTTGTTAGTTGGTGTTGAGTCGTTTAAGACTCATGTATCTAGTTGTAAATCTGAAAACAGCCTGCTAGGGTGAGTCATTATCTTATATATGGCAGATATTGGGAGCAGAGGATGAAAGTGGCTAAATTTTAATGAGCGTATATCACAAGTTAAATGAACTGGAGATTTGATTAGCTTAGCATCTATGCTATAGCTACTCAGTTGTTGAAATTTAAGTGATGTAAATACATCTACAATAAGAAGGGATTTTTGGATCACATACTCAGCCCTCTCACTATATTATATGGGTCTAATAGGAAAATCTATAAGGAAGGTATAAAAAGTTGGGAAAGACTGAAGCATCTCTAACTCTTAGAGAGGTCCACATCTATCTTCCTCATATGGGTGACTTCCAGATGTATCTGAACTACCATTCCTAAAATTCCAACTCAGCATGGAATTCTGCCAATTCTACTCCCCATATACCTAGAGGGCACCTAAGTGGATAAAGCTGATTTAGAAATCAAAATTGTTAAACAGTTTTATTTCTACCACTGCCAAGAAGCTTTAGAAAGAAAATAATACACATGTCCAATATGCTAAAAAAACAAAATCATTTTGCCTAGAATTAAGAAGTGGATGAGACAAACCTATGAACAACAAGCGTCTTCAATCTGAATACTAATCAGTCCTCCATACATACATTTATTATCAGTGGAAAAGCAGCAGTGAGATGGAAGGCCAGTAGTGTGAACAAGCAATTTCTACTAGGTTTAGTAGCCGACACGTCTCAAAATGCAATCCTGGCAATCCTAATATTTCCCTCTTCAAATTTAATATTATAATGCATTTGAATGTTTACTGCATTCCAGTCTTTCTCTGGAAGAAAATATCTATATGTTCATTGCAGGACCATTTTCAACCTATGAAGTATTTTATTAATTTGAAGGATTTAAATGTTCTAACACCAGTTCTGCAATTACTTTACATTATACTGCATCTTCACGTTTCTTTTCTTTTCATGACAGCTCTGAAGTCCCAGATGAGGGAGAAAAACAGAATAGAAATTTAACAAATAATTAAATCTTTGTGTCTCAGAACACAAAGCTGGTAAATTATTATGGTATCCTTCTACAATGCTTTCTGCCAAGAAAAAATTAAGAATACCATCTATTCCATAACATATTATAAAATTGTTTATTCTTCTGTTTTTCTTAAATGGCCCAGCCTTATCTCTAAAGAAGAATGTAAATGATGTGAAATAAGACATCACGTAGCAGACTGCCAATGTTAAATGTAATAAATAAAATAAATAAATAAAATATTAAATTTAATATAGCACAACTGATTAAAAAAAGAAGTCATGAATATCATTTGGACTGGGGTACACTACTGAAACCTCCAGCCTCAAGAGTGCCTTTAATGTGACAAAAAGACACATGGGGCATAATCCTGTTGATTCTATTTAATATATTAAAATTTAATTAGAATTCTATGTAATGTTAAATTAAATTGGAGTTAGTTTTTGTTCTAGCCCCACCTATTTCTTGGAGTATTCCCCCCAGAACACAAATCAAAGGTTGAGAGCAACCCCCCTCCCTCCAAAAGGGTTACATGATCCTGTTTTAAACATGAAGGTGGGAGGAGGGATACTGGGGGGGAGGTGAATCAGGGTCTCATTAACCCCCCTCCCATTTGTATTTGATCTAAAAGTTCTTCAAGATGCAGCTGTTATAATGAAAGGCCTGTGGAAGCTGTGGCTGAATGTCCTTCATGACACTGTCCAGAACTGTAGCCTTATCTCCAGTAACTGAAACAATGGGATGGTCATCACACTAGTGTCACAGGTTCCTAGAGTTGGCATGAGAGACAAGGCCTTGTAAGGCCCTCTCCTGCATCTTCCCCAAATCTTTTTCTTTTGTTTATCAACGTGGAAGATCTGTATTGCTCTTTGGAAGCGCTGGCTGCATGGTTCTCACTGTTTTTAAAAGCTATTTACCAACTCTGACAAGGCGACTGTAATTGCTTATATAAATGGGATAGCAGTGCAGATGGCTTCTCCTCAGCAGCAGCCATTTGCAGCATTACCAATATGGGAGAAGACTTCCATTTGAATAAAAGGTTTTCCAGACAAGGCTTTTATTGCACAATGATCCTGCCTCATTCACGGAACTTTATAAGGCACCCTGATGCATTGGTGTAAACTTTGGGGGAAGCAGGAAGAGACAAAGCCATTATAGTCTGGCGTCATTTGATACCAGCTCATAATGGGATGTCATCACTGGGGTTATCAGACTTCTGCAACAAGGAAAGTGGCAACTGCAAGAACGGAAAACATCTTCTGAGGCTCGAATCTGAGGCAACAGCAACCCTGCTACTCTGCCTCCTCCCAACACAACCTGTAGTCAGAGCCAGCCATACCAGGGGACCCCAGAAAGAGAAGGAGGAAGTGGCTTTTACAGAACTGATTTGCTTTCCAACAAGACCTTCATCATACCAATGGACAAGGGGCAGAATGTAACACTTTCATCTCTTTGGGATGTGGTTCATCTTTTGAATGGGGAGAAGGAAACCACCTACAGCAGTCACTGCCAGAATTGACAAAGCTGATAAAAATACTGACCATTCCCATAACATCCTGTACATCAGAAAGGACATTCATAGGATGTTCCAACCTTTCCATTATCAAGCATGGAGCAAGCCAGTTTCAGTTATGTGGCTCTTCTGCATGGGCGTAAGCAAGTCTTGCAGAAAACTGATCTCAGTGTGGTAGTCAACACATTCACCCAGGAGCCCCAGTTTGACAAAGCAGATTTAGTGTACAGGAATTGAAACAAGCTGATTTCATTCAGGGTCTGAATCCCCCAGCTATCCACACAGCTCTAAAAGTGACAGAAACTCCATTTCGGTTGCTTTGTATTGTCACTTGCTAATGTTTGGGACACTCATTACTTGACTGCAGCCTGTCCCCTGGGAAATTGGCATTTTTACACCCACATCCAAATGAGGACTTTTGTCCTTCCTTTCTGTCTTTTTTTCTTTCCAAGGGAAATTCGTTGCAGATGAAAAATAACACAATGTTGTATGTGCAGAACAGCCACAGAATGCCTTCTGATTCACAGTGATAGAAGTCTGAAGGCAGCCACAGGCAGTGATCCCTCTTCTCTGTGATGTGCACATCCGATCTGTTACAGATTTAATATACTTTTGGTTAGTTCTTGTTGGTATGGCAGCTGTTAGTGAGGGGGGAAAAGGTGGGAAGAGGAGTCCAATTGTTAAGCAACTGCAAACTGCGCAGAATTTTTGGTCCCTTTAAGTCAGAAGAAAACGTTCAAAGCAAGATTCAAAGAATTCACACCTTCTTTAATATATTCAAGATTAACTTATTCCAAATAAATGTATTTTAATATTTGTGCAAGTTGCTTTCCATCCATATTAATAACTAGATCTGTCCTTGCTTTGAATAGTCATGATCTATGATTAGATAAAATGGCCCATGTGGCTGGCTTCCCACCTTCATTAAATCAAGTTGCAGTAGTTAATGTGATCTCTGTGGCTTATTTTCAACATCTGCACATTGTTTTCTTTTTATCGTTCATTTTAAAAAGAAAAAGAAATGGACAGGTAGACTAAGCAGACCAACAGCAAATCAAAAGTGATTCTGGTTAAAGTTTCTTCTTATAATTTAAATCAATAACCAAGATACTTTGTTAAAATGTAAATTAAAAATACATAAATCACATGTGGGGGAGCTATCTACTGGGCAGATTACTAACTAAAAATAACATTGCCAAACAGAGATGCACCCTCTTTTTCATCTCTCCAAATTGCATTTATCCTGTTTTGACCTTGGACTTATTTTCTGCTGACCTGACTAATCTTAGCAAAGTGTGTACTAAAATCATGCAGGCAAACATTCATTAAAGCAAATAACCTTAATAAGCTATCAACAATCAACTCTACAAGGTCAACAGTAGGACTCAAGAGTGCAGCAATGTAAGACGTCCATGAAGAACAAGGCCTGTGTTTAATAAGATCTCTCTAAACGACTCAGACAATGAGTCATCAATATTGGAAGACATAGCAGGTGAGTTTAGGGTTCTTCCAGCAAAACATAATTGGCAGCTCCAATGAACACACGGACCACAGCTGTAATCTACCATGATTTGGAATATATTCACTGATCACAGCTGTGTAATTTCAGGTACCATGCTTCTGTTGTTTAGTTTTGTTTAACATTGTTAAATATATAGTCAGACCATCTGCACAGTATTTTTTTAAATTGGAAATTACAGCCATAACTTCCTTTTTATATATCAATAAACTAAACAGCAAAATTTCAAAGGGACCCTTCTCCACCAAACTCTGAGGCAGAATGTTTGTCCCACGCCACACCATTGCCTAATTGCCCACTAATTGGACAAACGTAATTAAATATTTCAAGATCTTTCCTAATTGCCTCTATTTTAGCTTTCAAATTTGCTTGCCACCAACAAATTTAATGACATTGGTGTCTAGTCATCAGCAAAAAGCCCAAGAGTTGCTCTTTAAAATGTACATAGTCAGAATATTTACTGATTGCACATTGTTGTTTCCAATGTAGCTTAATTAGAAATCCAATCAGTTCTCTAAGTCCAATTATACTTGATTTGTAGATTCAGAGGATGATACATAATGAAGCTAAGCAGCTAACGGTAAACGTGCTTGAGATGAAGCAAAAAAGAAATATTTTAATGTGACTCTTGTTTTAGAAACTTGAAGTAATATGTGATGAAACTGAAACACATCAGGATATACAGACATTTATGAGTCCCTAAATTTTTTTGGCAAAATCTACTTCAGTTGTTTGATTAATGAACAAAGACACTTAGGTGAGTCTGATGCTAAACATCATCTTTCCATTAAGAAGAAATAAAGAATAGAATGGAATTCCAGAATATTTAGAAATGAAATAGGGATCATTCCTGTGGTTGAAAATTCAGTTTGCATAAAAAAATTAGTTTCTCCATATTCAAAAGAAATCAGTCTTCAAAATTCTGCCATAGCAAAGAAAAACTCCCATTCGTTGGTATATCTCCTTAACAGAATGTCTAAGTACAACTGAACAATCTGGGGAAAAGATATGAGTCAATGGTAGATGATTTATATGAGACTGTTGACAGACTTACTATGATAATCTAAAATCTGAAATAATCTTGAAAGGTGAGCATATAGCTGCAAGGTGCTTGCAGATGAACTTGCTTACAGGTTTCTTGCTTGCAGGTGGACTTAGAAAGGTGATGAATTTCTAGTCATCATCTTTCTAAGTTCATCTGCAAGCAAGAAACTGTGCAAATAAATGCCATTCTTGAATCCTTCCTTTATAGAATTGCACTCTCCTGATTTGCATGAGCAGCGAAAACCATGAGGCAATATTTTATTTCTTGGAATGACTGAAACAGAGAAACACAGAACAGACAAAACACAGTAGAAGCTACAAGCAAACAGATTCTGACAGGGTACAACACACTCAGCAGCTTCTGACTTCAGATACTCAAAGAACAGATGCACCTCAAAGAACCTTCAGTTTAAACCTTCAGTTTCAGCTTAAATTCAGAGCCTCCTGTGTTTCTATGCATCCAAATGCAGTTTGCAAAGCTGCTGCTTTTCTTACTCACCTATACCTTTGGCCCTGCCTTAATTTTGCCCTGCAGACGTTGTACCTTGGAAGAAAGGCAAGGTTTATTATTTTTTTCTTCATTAAGAAAAGTTGATACCTTGGTCTTTAAGTAAAAATAGCAGGGCAAAGAAGTTAGGGTCACACTTGTCAGGGGTCATTTTTTCACTAGTCTGACACTAGGCAACCTAATAATCCTAGTTAATGCATACTGCCAAAGATTATGGTATAATTGCATTAGACACTTGAGGTACCTTCTCATACCTTCATAGCCAATGTCACAACAGTCTGTGGTTGTCCTCACTGCACTTATGCTGAGCACTCAGCATCCCTGGCCAATGAGTGCCAAAACTGACTTGCTGGCTCCCACGCTCCACAGCCTGGGCCCCGTCTGTGACCTGACACACCTTTCTTCAAAAATGTGACTACCGCTTGCTAACCCATGTGAGGGCACTAAGATGGGAAGGCTTTGTCAGCTGCAGGAAAGGGGAAACCCCAGAGAGCCAGGAAGCTGGAATTTGTAGTGATTCCTGTTGACCAAAAATTGCTCTATTCTTCAAGGACCTATAGAGTTCCAAATTGCAAAACTGAAGCTTTGCTATTTGAGATGGGGAGGCATTTGAGCCAGAATAAAATTGGTTTGGCTGCTTAAGAGAACACTAGCATGGGTGGAGAGGGGCAGAGTGCTGCAGCAGGCGTGATGCCAAAGCCGCTTTGGAAAGGCCCTTGGCAGACTGTATTCAGTAAACATATATAAGAAATGGGAGATAAAATGGGGACCATGTCAGTTCCCCGTAACAAAGACATGAGCAAATGGGGTTGGTGAAAGAAAGAACATGAGAACAGAACAGAAATCTTCTTAGCCCTCTTGGGATTGTCTTTGCTCGCTTCAAGACAGAAATAAGGCAGCAAGACCATTCCAGTGGTCTGGTCGGGGT
Source organism: Candoia aspera (assembly GCF_035149785.1). Lineage (NCBI taxonomy): Eukaryota > Metazoa > Chordata > Lepidosauria > Squamata > Candoiidae > Candoia > Candoia aspera. The sequence continues at coordinate 144,396,703 of NC_086155.1, forward strand.
TTATGTATGAATCATCCCCAAAATTTCAATGGTGAGATGTATAGTAAAGTAAAACAATCACATGAAGAATAAAAACAACAAAATAAAGAATTAATAACAGTGGCACCATTTTATGTGTAGAGGGCAAAACCGAAAGCAAACACAAAAATGGGCGATTTTAAAATACCACAATGACAATTTGGCATGCAAAAGCCAAGCAGCCAGTGGATTGTTTGGAATCCTTAAAAGGGCTGGGAGGATAAAAGCCTCTTTGCTTGATGTTGAAAAATGGATGATTTCAGCACATTCATGAGTAGCCATCTGCCAGACCTCATTATGTACTTGCAACAGAGGCTCAGATGAGCATGGGACATGAGAAGATGCAGGTTTTCAAATACTGCAGCCCCAAGCCAAGCAGGGCTTTATAGGGTAACACTGACTCTTCTATACAGCTGCCAGCTTCATCCTCCAATCTGTCAATGGGATTGTCTTAGCATACATGGCCCTGCACAAGTGTCTTAGTACTCTTGCTACTATATACTTTCTAAGAGCATTGGGTTGCCTTCAGAGGTAACTCTCATAGAAAACATCAGGGACACAGCCAAACCCCTCACCCAACACTTCAGAGGTGGCTCCTAAAAGTTTCCACCAGACTAATTTTTAATGTGACAGAAGAGAAACAATTTTAATAAATTTAGGTTTTATTAAAATAAATTACATTTGGGGCTAGCCCCATTGACTTTTTGCCTTGATCTTCTGGCATGTCTCTCAAAGACCAAGAGTGGTCCTCAACCAAGAAAAGGTTGGGTATCTCTACATGGAGATAAACTGGAATTTACCAAAATATGAATTGCCATTGCCATCATTCAGGTGGGGAAAGCCCTTGAGGTGCTATGCCAAGCTAAGATCTATGCCACTGATAACACTTGAATTCCAGGATAGTTCCACAAGTATTCCCAAACCTTGAATCCGAACTGGAGCTGAATATCCAGCAATAGTACTTCTTCAAAACTCTTCAAAACATATTAAGCAACCCAAAAGACCCAATAGCCCAAGAAGAAAAAACAAGAGTTATTTACAACATACAGTGCAAAGACTGTAACAGCCACTATGTAGGACAGACAGGCAGAAGACTAGCAGAGTGCATCCACGAACACCAACTAGCAGTCAGAAAACACAATGAGAACTCCTTAATCTCACAACACATGGACAGACTCAACCATAGTTTCAACTGGGAAACTGTGAGCATCCTAAACCAAGCCAAATCCAAAAACACCAGAGAATTCCTGGAAGCCTGGCACTCAGACAAAGCATCCATCAACAGACACATAGAGGTAAACAACATTTACATACCATTCAAAAGAGACAATAGAAAAGCCAAAAGACCAGTACACTCCCTTGCCAGCAATCAACACCCAGATATGCAAAAATCAACACTAGGATTAACACCAGATGAACCATCAAACAGCACAATACACCCTAATCAAGGAACTATTAACTCAGGCAATTAACCAAGCAGCAAACAACAGCCCAATCAAAGAACTCCCAAGGAGAGAACAACACCCCTACCCACACAAGCAGGGCAAGCCACAGTATATAAACTGAGAGCAAGCCCACTCCCTCTTTGCACTGAAGATGTTGCCCAGTCTGGCAATGAAACGTCTGCAAGAAAACAAGGCTCAGAGAGCACCAAGGACTCCACAATAGTACTTCTGTCTCATCTGGCTTGGGACTCAGTTTGTTGACTTTCATCCAAGTCATCCCTTGGCCATATATTAATTAAGCACTGCCATTTTTTCACCAGTCCCTTCTCCTTCCCCAAACAATCTCTTGCAATGACCAATCTGCTTCCTTTTTATTTATTTCACTTTTCCTCCTTGTCCCCTTTAATTTTGTTTCAGGTTCAGCTGGTTTTTTGTTTGTGCATTAACCTTTCTGTTACTTTTGTTTAAAGTGATATCATAATGACTACCCATGGAATGGCTGAGGACACTGGCTCTTATCCCTGTGCGGTGGAAGAAGCATTCCACTGTCAGATCTGAATCAGCACTTTGACGCAAAGAACATGAACCATACCCAAGTATGTGATGGACTGTAATTGTGAATTAAGTTGCACATTTATGGTGCAACTTTCAAAAACATAATGAGACAATGTTGATTGGCAAACTGCAGCTATATAAAAGAACTAATAAATTTTGAATAAAACAAATAAAATCTATTCCCAATGTTGTGGTAACAAATCTGGAGATATCAGACGCTTCATATAAATGCCAGCTTTGTTAGACAAACACAATGATTACAATCTGTGGTTACTGAGGAAAAAATAGCATTGGTGTTGAAACAAATGCTATTTGCATAGTTCCAAGACAGAGAATGTGAAAATATTTAAAAATGGGATCAGTGAGACAGCTTTGGGGGAAAGTAATTAATTATATGGATTTTTTTTTTTAAAAAACCCACTCTGCTTTGATAAAGTGCATCTTATTTTTGTTCTAAAACAGCCTTCCTTGAGATCCCCACAATAAAGGACACTACAATTACCATCATCCCCAGTCAGCATGGCCTAGCTGGGTTGTTAATAATAGTAATATATTATGGGTGGAAGCCTCCAGGTTAGGGAAGTTTGTTCTAAATTAATTTTAGCTGAACAAATTATACATACATTAAGATCCAATAATACACGAATAGAAAAACCTTAGGATCAGTGGGTACATTTAGTATGTTGAAAGCACTGATGTCTGAATTGTCCTATAATCAAAACTTCAAGGGTGAGATACATGGTTACATAAAGCAATTGCACGAAGAACAAAATCAACAGTAGCAACGTTTTACACAAGGCAGACACCGAAAAGCATAGAAGTGCAAGATGTGAAAGGCCTTGTATTTTCACAAAACGGCTGCCGTGGTGGTGGGTGTGGGTAGTTACAAAACAGCCCATCATCCCCTCTAAGGATATTGGCTTATGACTGCAGGTTACCTTTGCTTTGTTTCTGGGCAAACAGAACAATTCCAAACAAAGCAGTGGACTGCAGCTATCCATCTCTTTGTTTTCTAAAACTACTGTAGGTGACCCAGGGGCATTCTTTTAAATAACTATGATGATAGATGCAAGCACTTTGATTTACAAAATGATGGTTTCCTATTTATGTTTAAACATTAAAAAAGTAAACTGAAAAATCAAGAGGCCAGGAAGTTTTGCAGATGCCAAGGGAACCATCCCTGGACAAGCTGGTGATGATGGATGGGGCTAGCATAGCTGCAAAAATCCGGCACTGCTAGACGGCAACAAAGTGCTAGAATTTTCTATATCTCTTTGCTGCTATCTACTGATTGAATAGATGTTTGACGCCTAGATATAGTAGCCCTACTATAGATTCCACATTTCCTACCCCTGATGTGATGGAATTTAGACATTACATTCATTTCATCAGACAAAGATGATCCATACAAAGCAATCATTCACAAAATGAGAATGAATCCCCTCTACGAAAATTGGTTCGGATCCTTCCTAACACACAATAAGTCCCTTATAACTTATATTTATACTCCTAATAATGAATGAAACCTGAAGACAAACTGGGAACCTCCAAATCTAAAATTGAGATGTCACCTATTCACACAGGGGCTGTACACTGCTTTGGATTGGTTTCCAAAAAGTTGCTTTGGGGCATGCAGGGATACAAACATAGCATCTATCTGCAACTCTTTAAAGCAGCTGCATCTTTTCACAGGATCATACAGCTGTCATCTACCTTTGGTGTGCTCTAAAGCACTTTTTTGGAATCAAATCCCAAACATTGCACAATACTAATTAATACTGTACATATGTATCACCCCAGATCCATTCTCACAATTTATAGGCAACATGAAGACTTCAAATTGGTCAGACCTTGTACAAACCTGAGGAGCCTGGTATTCTATTGTTCCTGATCTGCAGAGCAAATTGTACTTTTTGCTGACTGCTTCAGGCTTCACAGAGAGCTGGCAACAGAATCTACTCCCTTAAACAGCTGCCAAACTCCAAGCATCCCAGAGAGGTCCAGGAATGCTCCTGGTGAATATTCTTGCCCAGTCCCTTGCCTACAATTAAAGGCAAACATGGTCAGGGCTACACTTACATTTGGAAGATGGTTAATGGCATTTATCAAAGTGGGTGGGCAAGATCTTAGCTTTTTTCTGATTTGGGCAGAGAGGTATGCATATTTTCTTGTTTTTTCAAATTACACTAAATCTACTTTAGGGTTCACTGTACAGTTGTATCCTTCCTACCTTAAAATGGTAGAAAATTGTACTGATTATTTTCAGTACAATTGCAGCCATTGGGGACTCTGGGGCCACATTAAGAAGCCTTAGAAATTCAGGTAACTCTCACTAGAATAAAGTGGCAACTTTCTCACAATGTACTGCAGAGGGACCCTACATCAGACTGGGTAAGAAATTTAAATGATTGGCAGCTTGTAGCTCTTCCCCAGATTCCAGAATTCCTTCTCTCTCTGCTTTCCATTAGTAGTAAGCCTGCTAGGATTCAGCCATAATATCAGAGGGAACTTACAATGATGAAGGGCAAAGTTTACCAGGTAACACTTTGCTTATTTTGAATTGGCTCCAATTTAAAAATATCCAACTCAAATCTCAGAAATCAGGAGCAGAACGCTCCTCACCTTCGAGATTCATTTGCAATTACCACACATTCATTAGCCTGAATGTGATATAATATTATTTTTAACACAAATGTAAATGATTGATCTACAGTTTGCAATACTGAATCATATTATGTATATGATACGACATTTCTTCTGAACTTTGATTCACTTCAGTTTGCAGTGGAACTCATGGAGCTATGATGCAATTAATATGTAGGCCTCAACTTTTTTTAAAAAAATGTTAGATTTCACTTTTATTGATTTGTGTCTCCAACTCGGCTAGAATGCTACTTTGATTTTTGGAAAATTATAATAATTATATTGAAGGTCAATACATAGATATTTGAGAGCTGTGTGCCCAATATGTTCAAGCAGACAGGGCATGGTCCAAGTCCCATCTCTCTGGAAGCTATTATGGATGCAGGTTGGAAGTGAGGGTTCTCTTTGATGGCTCCATTCTTCTGGAACAGTTTCCCCTCTGAGGCAAAGATGTGTCTGCCCTGATGATATTTCAGAAGGCTGTTCAAACGCTGCTCTTTCAAGGAGCCTTCAGAGACTGAAAAATAAAGGGTATGAACTATATAGTGAGAGGATGTGCTATGCAATGCATGTTAAGTAATCTGGATCTTCCTAATATACTGATTTTTTAATTATAGTGTGTTTAAACTGTTATTTATTTATTGTAAATAAATGTACTGCATTGTATAAGCTGCTTTATCATCACAGAAGACTTAGAAATAAATAACACCTGTTGAACACAGCAAGGTTATTTTTCCATTAATACTTTTAATTACAGTCTATTTCTGCACCCCGATATATTACTTTGATTTGATTTGATTGTTTGTTTGTTTTACAAGTGAGCCAACAAGTAATTCGACTCTCCCCAGCATTCCAGAACAAAGTGGCTTGCTGAGAATCTGGGCTGAAAAAGAACCACTCAAGGAAACTATCATGCAGATGTTTACCACTCCACCTGACCAAAGTAATTCCTGACATGAATGATCCAAGATTTTCCATGCTACCAAAGATGCTAATAGAATACTGGAATATATCAAGATCAACATTAACTGCTTTGGAAACTGAGAGTATTGAATTCCAAATATACTGTATTAGCTCGTCCAATATTTTTTATAATAGATTGTATAGATCACCCAAATAATTCTATGTGTAACATATTTTGGCCTGAGAAAATCAGCAGCACAGCATGCACAAGCCACCCACATGATGTACAATGTGTTTGTGGTGGGATAACAAAACAAAGTAGGAATAGTCGGTACAAAGCAATAAACACAAACAACTGCTTTGGTGCTGAAGCAAGTAGAATTTAGTGTTGAGTAAGCATTCTTCTATAGCTCTGATGGAATTATGAGATTAATACCCTAGCATTATCCAGACAGAGGAACTCCTAACTGGAAAAAAAAAAAAAAGAACATAACAACGTCTCCTGGAAGGAGGTTTGCATACAACCAGAGCAGTGTTTCTCAGCCTTGGCAGCTTGAAGATGTATGGACTTCAACTCTCAGAATTCCCCAGCCAAGCTAGCTGGCTGGGGAATTCTGGGAATTGAGGTCCACACACATCTTCAAGTTGGCAAGGTTGAGAACCACTGAACTAGACAGACTCCTTCCTTTCTCCTCCTTCCAAATCACACAGCGCAGAGGAAAGCATGAGCTGTCTAAGTATAAAATTCAAATACGGATCTTTCAGTCTACGCCATTAGCAACTTTCTGTTAGGTGCACAATCTGGACAGTGATTTATATAAATTGGCAAAGGATTGTGCCCAGTGCCTGCGCTCTCATATTTATAGGAGGCAGTATGTCACAAAAAAGGGCAATGGTTTTGCCAGTATAAGTTAACTTGGTGTCTGTTGGCCATACTGGGTGGAAATTCTAGGGGCTGTGATCTCAAAACATCTGGTGGACATGAAGTACAAACTCAACAGCTAAGAAAGATTTACATTTAGTCCTCTCTGCTTCAGATTTGACACAGCCACATACCTGAATGATTTCAAAGAAATAATGATTTTAAATAAATTACAGTACAGTAATGTCCTTTTCATACAGAGTTCATTTATATTTATGTATTAATTGTGAAATACATGTACTGTACATTTCTTAGGTTTTTTTCTGGCTTTATCATTACTCCTTTATAATAAAGTTTGGTCATCTTTAACATACAACAGGCTCTTAATGAGCCATGCAGACTTTGGTAAATTCTCCACTGCTGCAAATGTTTGCCACTAATTTATGCCGTTTGTTCTAATAATAAGCAAATCATCCAATATTTGGTGCAATGAAAATATGCTAAACTTGCTTTATTGATGCTGCATTTCATTCCAAGTGTTTTCGGTCAACTGAGATAATAGGCGTGCCTTTGTTGCCACTAATGTGTGATAAGAGGGATCACGTGAATCAAACATTAAGGAGATATCAGCCCACATTACCTGGCTGTGTTTATCACCAGATACCTAGGAACTGCCAGCAGCAGGTACAGTACAATACCAAAGAATTGAACTGCACATCAGGAAATCCCTGATAAAAATTGTAACTTCAAACTCAGGTAGTCTTAAATTCAGACCCAAAATAATTCTTCCATCCTACAAAATAATCTCAGTGATCTAACAGGATTATAGTAAGATAATATATTTGAAGGACTTTGAACGCTCTAAAGGGATGTATAAATGGAACATAGTATTTCCATAAATACATTGCCCATAATGAATAAAGTTATTAAATGGAATTTGTCTTCCTAAATATCTAATCAGTGGATTGTGTACATAGTTCCTTTCTGTGTCCATACATGATATTTTTGAGATATTATAGCATGTCTTTAAAATAAGAACACAAAAATTGACTTGCTGCATCACACCATAGACTCTAATAATGTACTTGCCCTGGATTTATTACTGAAACTTTATATTACTTGGAAATCAAGATGCATCTAAAGTTAAATTCTCTATTTCAGGAAGCTCTCCATATCTATATAGCAACCACCAAATTGGAAGGAAAGGGGTCAGAGCTAGATGTTGTAGCTTAGATGAAGATAGTCATATTCCAAGTAAAAGCAGTCTAATCCCAAATTAAGTTTTACACTTGTAGCCCTGGAGTTGGAGGGAAGGTGCATACAAAGCAGAAAAGGTAAAAGTTGTAAACTGAATAGCTAGATTGCAAGATGCAGGATGGTAGGTAAATGGATATATGGATTTTGGGAAGAAATAGGAAAGAGTTTGTCAAAGGCCTGCTGACTCCAGGTTATAGTTTAACTAGCCCCAGCCCTAACTGTCATTCATAGTGAGGGAGAATAAATGGAGGAAATAAAAGCTAGTTGTGAGGGGAGAGGGAGAGAGAGGGAGGTGGAGCTATCTCTGAAACTTATATAAAACTTCAACTTTGGTTGTAAAGCAAGGGTGTGAGAGAGATTGTGTGAGAGAGAAAGAGGGAGAAGAAGGGAAGAGCATCTGAAGCTAGCAGGGTGGGCGTCCCTCCCCCACTGGCAGAAAGGCTACTTGTGAGCAGCAGATGAAGGAGAAACTGCATGAGGCTTTATGCAAGGAATACCAGAGCAACCAGTGGCAGCTGAAGCGCTGGGATGCGAAATGCTGGAAGTCTCACCTATGGAAAGCTGAGAAGCAGTCTGGGCATTTGGCTCCAGCGGAGAAAGAGGCTAGGATGGTCAGAAGAGGAGAAAAGCAGACTGGAGGTCAGGCCCATGAACCATGGCAAGCAGCCAGAGACAATTAGCATGAGACAATTGTCTCTGGCTAACATTGCCAGAGACAATTAGCATGAGCACATTTTGGAAGGGTGGGGAAGTTGTTTGGTTACTGGGCTGTGCCTTGAACACCTTGTGTAAATTCCCATGTACCTGTGGCTATTCTGCTCATATGTGGTTTCTCTTTTGCAAATGCTGCAAAGGAGTTCTCAACTAGAGATGGGAGAGTCTTTTTTTTTTAAGTTGATTGGATGCCACAGGAGGGAGGGAAGTCACTCCTGAGAGCACCCTGCTGGTGAAAGCGTTGGCAGCAAACTGGAGAATAAATCCTCTTGCAGCTGGAAAACATTCTGCCTGGCAAAATCTCTGCAGGGAAGCAGCTCTTGAACTCAGGACAAGCTCCAGTGTGTACCTGGAGTTACACACTTTTAAGATTGAAGCCAATACAGTGATTGTTGTTAGCATTTGTCTCATTTAATCGCAGGGCCCACTCACTGTACTCCCTGACTGGATTCTGTTTTCAACATTTTATTTCCATCTGAAATCAGAGTCCTTTATACCATCTGTACTAAATCTTCTTTCCCCAACCTCTGATACAAAGTTAGCATCTTATTTACTGAGTTTCCCTATCTGGGTGTTTGTACATGCATTTTTAAAAAGTTGATCTCCCACCAAGCCCTCTACCTCTCCAGTCAGACAGATTTTTGAATGCCAAATTAGCCCCATGCTGTCATAGTCACAGCCTCTTAGAAAGACTTCTGAATATAGATTTAGCTCTATGATGTTTTCAGCGGATGGGGCGGTGGGGTGGGCAAAAGCTGCAAGGGAGCACAAAGAAAGAACCCTGATGGGTTGAAATTCTCAACTAGCTCTAGTATCACAAAATCTTGCCCATGATTATAAGTACTTTAAGAGCTTGGGAAATGGATGGGTTGGAAAATGTGTATATAAGAGGTTTACTGACACTTTCCATTTGCAGGTAAGAATAAGAACTATCTTATAACAGGACACATTACTCTATATGAGCAATAATTAAAACTATGCCTTAGTATGCAAATGTGCGGGCCTCACTTTCTCTGACGTGAATGAAAAGAATAGGCAGAGAAGGAATGAACCAAAATAGGGATCTGTTAGAAATACAGTCTTTATGTAAACTTGTTTTTTCCCATATTTTATATATGCATTTCCCTTTTTAGTGACTGTTTTTAGAGTAATCACAATTTAGTTACAGATATATAGGCATTGTATCATTTTACAGTATCTTAAATCTTTATCTTATTTGTATGACCAACTCCATTTAAACCACTAGCCTTCCACCAAAAAGGTGGTCCATCATGAAAAGTACTGCTTTCTTCAGATGGAATATTTCAAGTTTTTTTAGCCTGTTTTCATAGAACATATATTTGAGTCCCTACTTTGTTGTCCTCCTCTATCCCTATTCTAGCAATATCCTTCTGGAAATATGTTGCTTAGAACTGTACATAGTAGTCCCAGTGTGGTCTCACCAGGGCAGAGTGGAGGACATTATGCAGCTTTGACCCAGTGCTTCTTCTAATGCAGAGGTAGCTGGAATAAATTCTTATATGTTTAGTTCAGGATTAAATAAATAAATATAGTTTAAGATATTGTTTGCTACCATCTCAAAATGATAAACTCAGAGTTTATGTGTTCAGTTTGATACTGATGTCATCTCACATTGGTTCTTCTCCTGGTAGCACAGTATCTTAGATGTGGGTGCAGGATTATAGTAGTCTGTCTCACATTTATTCATTTGATTATAAACAATTTTTTTATTTAACAATAACATTGTGGGAATCCATAATATAGGTTGCTTCTCTTTAAAGAGTTTCATAAACAAAACTATGTCCTACTAGAATGACCTTTTACTTTGTTACAGAGGCACACTTTCTCTTCTGTCATACATAGTGCTTATCTCTTTTTTCCTTTCTTTCCTCTCTTTCTGTCCTACCCAACTGCCAACCTTCTTGTCACTTCACTCCTTCTGTCTCCTCAGGGTTTGCTTAGCTTTCTGCCTGCCTTCCTAACTCTTTACTTGTTTTCATAGAATGCCAATAACGTCACATCCAGCCACTGCAATTTGCCATGGCAGGAAAACTTCCATTCACCAACTGGAGCTTTATTTGTCTTCCAGTAACAATCACAAGTTCCCCATCAATCCAGATGTCTTTGACCAGTCCTGGTTGGGGAAAGGGGCTACAGCTGCTATTTATTTGAAAGGAGCACACAATTACAATCAAAACTGTGCACGAGTTTTGCTTTCTTCCTGAAGCTGCTCAGTATATCAAACTGAAACACTTCGCGTTTCAGTGCATGGTTTACATACAGTATATCTATGTGAACCTTTATATATTGTTTGTCTGCAACTCTCATCATCATTGGTCATGCTGATTAGGGCTTACACATTGGCCATACTTGGCTTACATGAACTGGAACTCAGCAGAAGACTGTAAATTACAGGTACTGGACAAAACGGTGTCAATGAATTGCTTTGAGTTGTGACAGTCTTGGGGTTCCATTCTCAGGATTTCCACTCATACTTATTTTGTGATGATGAAATCTAAATCGGGGCTGAATTGACCATCTTCAAAAACAGCCTTATCTCATATGAAACACATCTATTCTTTGAATTAAATATTGTCAGGGAGAGCATTCACACTCAAATGTTTTGACTGATTCAAATACTGGAAATCATACTGTTACAATTCTTGAAACATTACACAGTAATCTATATCATGACTAAATATCAAAATATGACTAGCTGGAGTAAATCAGCATATTGCAAATTCATTTGCCATAAAACAAAATATCATATACAAGTTTCATAGAATTAAAGAACTGTACGGGATTCTTGATTCCTATAGTCCAACATCTTGGTACAACATCTGTTTTGAAGATTTCTACCACTCTTCTGGTATTTAGCTTTATTGTCAAGCTGCTCTTATCAGCAAGAGGCTTCTTCTAACATGGAATGTAAGTCTGCTGTCTTTTAACTTAAGGCCATATATTAAACAGCTTGACTGGCATGTCGTATACTAGAAAGATGCTCAGTATTATTAAGGTGAAGTCTGATTATTTTACTTTCATTTTCATTAAGATGAACTAAATGAGTTCAGCAAATAAAATAGATGAAGGGAAACTACATGACTCTAGAAGCAATAATTTTGAATCATGTTGATTATTTCCAAATAAAAGTGATTAACATTTTAAATATAGTTTTAAATAACCATGTTTGTTTCACACATATTATATAAATCATATTTATTCATGCCTACTGCAAATAGTAAAAGAACAGGCGGCTTACTGAGATGCAACTCTATTAGACTTTTATAAATAAGTATTTTGAATAAAGTCTCAAATTAAATGTCTGTCAACTTTCTCTTTATACATCCTTAGCAGAACTGGACCTGGTTAGTTCTTGAGGTGGTAGATAGCTTCTGCCTTTTGGAATAGCAAAGGAACTAGCAGTCAAGAAATATGCCACAAACTAGCACTTTGTAGGGTAGCAATGAAGGCCTTGGAAAAGGATTTCAGATGCCATGACACATCTATACATACAAAGATCAGAATCCTGAAGGCAATGGTTTTCCTGTGATACTCTATGTGAAAGCTGGACTTTGAAGAAGAAAGATAAAAGGAGTATTGATGCTTTTGAACGTTGGTGTTGGAGAAAACTTGAGAATACCATAGATGGACAAGAAAATAACCAAATGGATCACAGAGCAAATCAATTCTGAGTTGTCACTTTAGGCAGAAATGACTAGGTTCAAATTATCATATTTTTGATATATTAGGTAAAGACCCAACTCTCTTGAGAAATTCATAACATTGGGAAAGGTGGAAGGAAAGAGGTGGAGGGACCCAATTACAGCAGCAATGGGTGTATCATGGAAAGACATTCAGGGTCACATGGGAGACAGAACATCCTGGAGAAGGTTTGTCTATGTCTTTGCTAAGAATTGACACCAACTTGATCCCACATAATCAATCAATCAATTAATCAGATACTTGGATGAGAGATGAACTAGGAATGCAAGCTAGATGGGAAGTTGAAAAAATATCTGGGAAGAAGGCAAAGGCAAACAAACTTCCATATTGTTATCAAAAAAATAAAAGGATGTGCTCATGAAGTCATTAGGAATCAAACTCAATGATTAGGTTTTGTGCATTGGAGGCAGCTTCTGTATTCTCAGACGTGAACATGGGTAAGGCTGTGCACACGTCAAAAATGATTTAGAAAATGTGCTTCAGACTTCATATGAGTAGAGCACCTCTTGGTTACCAAACAGCTATTTCTGTGTGAGCCTGAAACAAGATGCCACTGCTTTAAGAAGTCAACTCATTAAGTGATTGTTGAGGCAGTGGCATCTTTTTTTCAGGATTTTGTGGAAGTCTTAAATGGCTGCTTTAATGGATAGACAAGAGGTGTTGTGCTTGTTTGAAGTCCAGAACTCCATTTTTCCTGATTGATGGCCAGGGACTCCCCACATCTGGAGATCATCTGTCCCTCACTGTAGGTTGGGTAGTCTCTCCCATCTCAACCAGTACCAGAGTAAGTTTTAAATGATTCTAGATATTGAATTCTAAATTCTCACAGCTTAAGTACACTGCTCTTATTCATTCAGTGTTGTACTATTCCATGCAATCATTTTCATTTTGTCTCCTTCAACAATATTATTCTTTTGCTGAAGGTGCTTTATTGCATCCGTGGGGCCAGAGGGCCAGTGAGAAGCTGGATCAGTACCACTTCCTACTTCAACTATGCCTTTGAATATGCTAGTATCTACATTGCTATCTTAATTCATCCCCATGTTTAATATTTTTATTGCATTGCATTGTGATCTTCATGGTTCTTTTGTCTTTCAAGGAAGAATGTTGATTTTTTGTTGTTGTTATTGGGAACTGCCTTGAACTTGGTGAATAGGTGGGATAGAGACATCACTTCATATTCAGTATCCAGAAATATTCCCTATTGAAAAGAAATATGACTCAACACAACATGAATGTAATGTGTAAAAATGGGACATCACATTTGATGCTCATTTGACAATGCTGGTTGCATTTGCATATACAAATAGCTGTTTAGTAGTGTTACTTTCTCAATCAATTTTTTGACATATCACATTGCTTTCTACATACTCTGAAATGTACAACTCCCCAAATTTGTCTGGAGGTATGATGAAAGCAACTCCCACCCAATGTCACAAACCAACTCCTTCTGTTACCTTATGAGCAAAGGGGAAGGAGGAGGAGGGGGCGGAGGGAGGGGGACCTAATCAAATGGTAAACAAAAATACCTGCCGTGAAATGAGAATGGTATAGTGTCAACAATGACATTGTTTGTGTCATGTGTTCCATTATGACCCTTATTGTTATTACCTAACTGCTGAATCTAAATGAAACAGCAGTTGCAGGGCACTGCAGGAGTCGAACATTAATTAATATGGATGAGTATATATAAGCGGTATATGTATCTACTTGCAGATTTGTTTTTTATGTGCACAAACACATTGTAAAGCTTTTATTTGTTCTATGTGTTCACAAGGGCATGTGGCAAATTATAGTGCAGCCTGACTGCTCCATCTCCTTTGTTGTTGTTTTGTTTTCTTTTTGAGCTGCTTAAAACCTGTACAGACACACAGTCACTGTGTACACACATCTCACACCCCTGCCTCTCAACAGATGTTAGCTAATGTGGTTGTAGAAGGTTCACCGTGGTTGCTGTGAGCCCAATAAATCTTCCTCTTAAATGCAGGCACTCCACCATCTCAGCATCTTCAACCTATAATACATTTTAATTACTTGGCTATTCAAATTATACTAAATTAGATCTGCACAGAGTCATATCACAGATTTCTCAATTTACATTTAATCCACTGCAAACCAAACAACAATACTAGAAGTGTGGGATGTTTGTGGGGGGGGAGGGGGGAATTGTGGAGGCAAGGGGGCCTTTTATTAGAAGTTGCCGGCACTCCTGAAGTTTGATCTCTTAAAAATTATTAAGTGACAAAGATTACTAGCAGTAAGCTTCTCCTTGCTTCCCCATTAGCCATTTAGGTGACAGCTGCTGCATTACACATAAAGATGAACCATTCCTTGAGGGATGACAGTAGTTCCGCTGTGACACTACTGGCATAAAGCATTATCAGACCATAGCTGTGCTTAGAGCCATCACAGTCTCCTAGGCACCTATCAGTAGCCTCATTATCTGCATCACAGAATGTCTTAAAAGAACAGTGCCAGGCTTCACAGCTTTGCAGCTCATTTGAGAAGCGGAAATTAAATGTCCCAGGAGAAAAAACAGGCACATTGTAACAGCACCAGAGCTCTACCACCAATAACATGTTGACTACTGCAACACACTGACTTCTGTCTCATTAATTTAATAGGCTCCTGAAATGGGGAGGGGAAGAGAGAGGGAGAGAAGGATCATTTCCAAGCAGATGACAGAATAGGGCTCTTCTTGCATTCTTGTTGTAGGCAAGACCTGAATAAGAACTTGGTAGTAATTTCAATCTCAGCTTTGACTGTCAGAAGTACTGGCATGGCTCACAGATAATGCTAAGCAGTAATGTGGTTTGTTTGAGGCTTAATGTCATGTGTGAACCCTGATATGATCAGGGTATGATCAACAAGAACCACTAAAAAAATCCTGGCTGGGCCTTATGTGTGAATTGACCAATGTGTGATCACAGAATAGGAACAAAGTTAGAAAACCCACATGCACCTAATTATGATGCAAACTTGCCCTGACAAAAAAATTTTCTCAGTGTCTCCATATAGTTTCCTTCACTTTATTTCATTCCCAGCCCATGCACAAGAAAAGTTAAAGTCATATTTAAATATATCAGGATTAAAATATTATTTCCAATACCATCCAAGGGCAACTTTAAGGTGTGTAGAATCTGTTAGAGAGCCAGTTTGGTGTAGTGTTTAAGGCACCAGGCTAGAAACTGGGAGGCCATGAGTTCTAGTCCTGCCTTAGGCACGAAGCCAGCTAGGTGACCTTGGGCCAACCACTCTCTCTCAGCCCTAGGAAGGAGGCAATGGCAAATCACTTCCAAAAAACCTTGCCAAGAAAACTGCAGGGACTAGTCCATGCAGTCACCAGGAGTCAGCACTGACTCAAAAAATAATCTCTTAAGCTTTGTCCTATGTTACCTTGGAAGGAAGTCAGGTGACTGGCAGCAACTTGAAAGAGAGGAAATAGAGGTAGGATAGAGATCAGCAATGGGAAAAGCAGTATAGTTTTCAAGGATGTATAAAGAGCACTTTAATTCAGCAGTAGGAAAAGGCTCACAAGCATCAACTGTCCCTGATTTAGACTAAACCTCAAATATAGAAATGGTCAGTCCTACAAGGCAACTGGATCTAGAGGAGTCTACAGAGGGTAAGCAAGAGATGAAGTGAGCATTGCATTGTCATGATGCAAATTCTTCCCCTTTCATACATGTCTTTTGACATCACAAGCATATATAAAAGGAGTTCACCTTGGATTGTGAAAATGCAACACTCTTTGCATTGTTTTGATGTTTGATGAAAGCATCAGATCACATTTCAGCTGAATAAAAGAACCCTAGTGGAAAGTAGGGACTTCGTTCAGATAACAAGATTTTATAAACATAGTTGTGGTGGGGTGGGGAAAGGCAGAAAAATACTGTGAGCCAAAGCTATATTTGGTTACAGAGAATATGAAAGTATCCTTTTTTCTATAGCAATCACATTCCTGCAATATGAAGTAATTAGGAGCTATATTGAAACATTTTCTTGGCTGAACCATTGCATAAAGTTGTGTAAGATCTGCAGATATATATATATATATATATATATATCTTTATCTTTTATACTTTACAGTGGTTAATAAGGCAACTTATCCTCAAAACAACTCTAACTGTAGATATACGCAAAGATAAAATTGCCCAGTCTTAGACTGTATGCCCATAGAGCTTGGCTAAACCTCTAAAGTAGAAAATACAAGGTACACAGAAATCCTGATGACCACTAAATGGCAGGTAAAAGAGTCTCTTTGCTGCCAACCCAAAGAAAAAATGTTCTATAATGTAACAAAGTCAATGTGTACCTTTAAATATATTTAAAAGGCAGCATCTCATAGGAGAAGTGTAGGCCACCATTCATTCAGTGACCGTTTGAAGTTAAAATGGTGCTGAACAAGTGGTACTTACAATGGGTCCTCGTAGTTGGGGCTGTTGCAACACCCCTGTGGTCATGTGATCGTGATTCGGGCGCTTGGCAATTGGCTTACATGACGGTTGCAGCATCCCACAGTCATGATTGCCATTTGCAACCTTCCCTGCTGGCTTCCAACAAGCAAAGTCAATGGGGAAACTTGCAGTGAAGGTTGTAAGTTGCTCCTGCTCCCCTAACTTTTCCTTCTGAGGAGCCCTGCTACAGAGTGCAAGATCCCAGGGATCTCATAGTTCATAGAGCATGCCTGCCCACAGCACCTCACCCCACACTCCATAGCGTTCATCCACCCAGCTGGCTGTGCACAAGCCAGGCCGCAGTACCCTGCCCACCTGTACTCTGCAGCACTCACCCACCCGCCGGCCTGCTTGCGAGCCACCTAAAGAAAGACTTGTCAGTGGGACTTGCAACTTCCTGCTGGCTTCCCCATTGATTTTGCTTGTTGGAAGCCAGCAGGAAGTCACAAGTTGTGGTCATGTGAGGTCCTTGCTTAATGACCACAGTCTTGCTTAATGACGGCTATGGGAGACTGCCAGGATTGCTGTTGCTAAGTGATGCAGTCATGTAAAATTGTGCTTTACGACCACACTGCTTAGTGCTGGAAATTCTGGTCCCGATTACCATCATTAAGTGAGGACTACCTGTATAGAGTGATTTGAAAATCACTCACTGACAAATGCTTTAAGTTAATTTTTTTTTTATGCTGAGGGTTTTTTAAAGGCAACTCAGGGCTTGTTAACTCAGTTTTTGTTGCCTGCCTAGAAAAAAAGTAACAAAGCCCTAAGAAATGACTATTAGACAGTGTTTGGCTTAGCAAGTCAAAACTAGTTGGACCAACATGGTGAATAACCTAACTTGCATTTGATTACTTTATTTAGACTAATAATGCAAAATCCAGATAAGTAGTTGGTTTTCTTTTTTGCTTGTTTGCTTTTTAGCCACCAGCTATTTGCTTTCAACTCTGAATTCCAGCCATTTCAGTGGCAGGCTCCATAAAGAGCGGGCTGTAATGCGGTATGACTCCAGGTTCCTTGGACCGCTGTGAGAAATAGGAGTGTCACCTGCTATTTGCTTGTTTGTCACACATTGTGGCCCATGCATAGGCACTGGCAAGCTGAATGGGGGAAAGCGTAACAACCTCTGTATGGCTCACTGCTTATCAGAAGCAAGCACTGGCAGCCATATTGTAGGTCAGCTGAAGCAAACAAAGCAACATCAAAAAGAGCCCTTTTGTGAGGGATGAAAAGAGCTTGGAAATGTCTGAGCCATAAAGTCACTACTGCTGCCAATGACTTCTTGACTGATTTTTTAAAAATCTTTTTATGGCCTGCGGCCTGGCTGTTTTTTGCTGGGCCTTTCCAACATTCTGTATATTAATGGCTCTTGGAAAAAAAAAACCCTTGTATAAAGTTGAGGCATAGGCTAGGCAAAAAGTGATCCTTTCTCAAGAGAAATGAATCAAGTTTATAATACTGGAGCCTTGCAGCTTGTAAACTGAGATAAGGTTTTCTCAGTGCATTCATTAACCAAGCACAAATTTCTTTTACAATCTACGCTATAGCTTCACTCTTTGTGACATGGCCTTCCTACTCTCCTTTGTATGCACTGCACTTATTTTGCCCATCTCTGTCCCAATTATAGAAGATAATGGAACAAACGAGAACTGGTTTATATACTAAAAACCTTTCTGGAAGGTGTGAAGCAGTTTCTTATATTTTCAAAGCAAATTTACATAAAAGTAAGTAGTATGGAAATGCATGAGAACTATGGCTGAGCAAATATGGTTAAGATGGTATGGTTAAGAAACCACGTCCTTATGTCGCATTATAATTTTAACTTACAATTCAACTCGGGTAGTAAGAACTTACTTAGGCCTTTATGCGGTGCCTGAGTCTGGTAGTACGGAATAGAGCCCACCATTCATATCTCAGATGGAAGTTTCGAAAATTAGTAAGGGGTAAATTCAATGAATCCTTTTTCTTTTGTCTTTTTCATTCCAGAGACCTTTAATAGGAGATATTTAAGAAAAACCTCTCCACTTGACTCTGACCTGATGCTGCTTACTCATTCCCAGCCCATGAGTAAGACAAGCTGAAGTCATCTTTAAATATATCAGGGTTAAAATATTCTTTCCAATACCATCCAAGAGCAACTTTAAGGTGTGTAGGATCTGTTAGAGAGCCAGTTTGGTCTAGTGTTTAAGGCACCAGGCTAGAAACTGGGAGGCTATGAGTTCTAGTCCTGCCTTAGGCATGGAAGCCGGCTGGGTGACTTTGGGCCATGCCATAATCCTGAGAAGTGATATCTGTATTACCAGAGTGTTTGATAGTACTGTTTGTGTCAACTGTTTTCAACTACTCTAATATTATTTTATTTATAGTTTTGCAGTCTACTCCAGCAGCTCATCCAGAGAAAACAGTCCTCCTAGGAAAAAGCTGTTTTGACTACAATTTTTTTCAAAGAATATGAGACCTCTCATTTTTTACATTTTTCTTTCCACCAACCAGTTCTCTCTCTCTCTTTTGCTCTTACACACACAGCATGTAGACCAGTGTTTTTCAACCTTGGCAATTTTAAGATGTGTGGGCTTCAATTCCTAGAATTCCCCAGCCAGTATGCTGGCTGGGGAATTTTGGGAGTTGAAGTCTACACGTTTGTAAATCACTGATGTAGACAAATCAGTCTTTGTTGATGCCCCCTTGCCTTTCAAAGGCAGAGTACTGCACAGCTGTTGCAGACACTTCTGAGATATCTTAGATCCCTGCTCCCAAAAGCTCTTGAGACAGGTTTTGAGTCACTTCTGAGTGAGATGGGCAGTGACTAAATTTGAAATGTAAATAAAATAAATAAATGTTCAAGAATAGAATTTTTAGGGCTGGCCCCTACCATCTTTGCTTTTAGGCTTACAGACATGAATATAAGGATGAGTCGACTGAGCAGTTGTCCTTCATAATATTAATCCTGGAGTTATCTATGAGGGGGGATAACTCTTAGTTTCTTGCATGTACAGAACTCTGGAGCAGTGTTTTTCAATCTCAACAACTATAAGATGTGTGGATTTCATCCTACTCTGGCTGGAGAATTCTGGGGGTTGAAGTTCACAATTCTTAAAGTTGCCAAGGTTGAGAAACACCGGTCTAGACTACTGGGTTTCTCCCTCCTGTTCTAGAACAGGTCCTCATTCAAACCCAGAAAAAACTGCACAAATACCTCCTCTGTAGATAATTACAGAATGTAAATATCCTGGTTTGTAGCTTCTTCCATGAAGATGTACAAGGAACCGCAAGTGGCCGCATATCTATTCTCCCTTCCATGACCTGGGTCTAAAATCTAAAAGAATTTCAACATTAGTGATATATAGTATCATGCAGCCCTCACTGTGGCAATTTAATGCACTTCATTAGTAATGTATAAGCACAGCAATGACTTGACAATGCTATAAATTGCTAGTGTGGAAATGCTTTACCTATGAACTGTCATATATCTTCATTCTGTAGCTTCATGCAATACTAAAACCTGGATAACATTAGGTAACCCAGAGAACTGAATGACAGCATTAGACAATCTGAATCCATATCTTTTATTGCTGTATCTCATATGATCTTCTTAGGGATGTCCTGTGTCTCTTCCTAGATCAGAGACTAATAATAAACGCTGTCCCCACACTGCACCACAGTCTTTAGGAACTCTCCAGTATCTATGCTGCAGAATGAAAATGTGAATATTGTTCTACAAAATAGGATGAATAATAATAAGTATATGAATTCCACAGTGAGTTCACATTGCAAAGAAGTTGAATGGAACTACTATAAAATACTCTATGAAATGGCAAAACAGTGCCCATCCTGACTGAAGCCCTGAATTTTATTCATATCATGATCACACAGTTAACCCAGGAAATCAAGTTATCTATTAAGACAAAAATAATAGTCCTGCTTCTTCACTTTTGGACTATTTCCTTGTATCTGGAAAAAAATGAAGTTGATTGGATTGGATTGGATTTTGGGTTTTGATGATTAATTTGTTATAGCTTATAGAAATAACGTTTACTATGGTTTGATTTAGAACAAGAGATTAATGTATTGTATTTGTATTTGCATCTGTGCTGGAGAGGGTCAGAAGTCATTCTTTTCGTATTTCTTTCTAATTATTTCTGCACTTTTTAGTTTGTCTTTTTTCTTTTAGTCTTTTCTAAAAAAAATAACAGTCCTGTTTCTTGAATCATATCTGTATGTTTTCCTTTGTGTTTTACTAGTTTTCCTGTAAATAGCTGCATCCCTGTTAGTTTTCTTTCTTAATTAGATAAATGCATTCTTACATCTTAACATCTTTCTTTGACTAAAGAGAAGGGGGAAATCACTATGGTTAAATTACTTTTAAAAAGAAACTGGGAAATTACAATATCCTTTAAGTGTCAGTTTCCATATCCCATTTCAGTGATATTCCCAATATTTGAACATGAAACTTAGAATTATACCCTCAACATGTGTACCAAATTTAGTTTGAACATCTCAGTGTTCAAAGCAGGCAACATAAGCAGCGAAGGCCAAATAAGACAGTTTAAATCAAACCCATTACTTTGTTCAAATTAACAATATTAGAAGCTAATTTAATGACTCTTCTGAGAAATAGCACCATTAAATGAAGCTGCATGATAGAGAGCAGCATTTGTTAAGGTCAGCCATGCTATGAAGCAGGGTGTGATGATTGCTTCAGGCAGCAGATGCTGAGAGGCAAGGGAACAGCACCAAGACACTGGAGGACAGTTGACTGGGCCCCCCACAGCCTGTCCTACATCTTTGCTGCCTCAGCTGTACTGCCCCATTGCCAGTGTGAAACAAGGTTCAGTTGCCAGTCTGAGACAGACAGAAGGAGGCAGAACATTTTGGACTGTGTGGCAGCCTTTGGCATGGCTACCTCCCCAGCTCCCAGTCTGCCTCATTCTCCTTAACTGTCTCAGGGGTGAAAAAACAGCCTTTTTTCCTTTTAAAACTCAGTGGCACATGTCTTCCTTTAAAAAAAAAAAGCCAAATGTGTTATTTCTAAGCCTAGATAGCATATCAGTGGATACAGGGGTAAGGATGATACAATCAGAGACAGCAGTTAGAAGATTCAGTAGCTATACAAAACAAGACAGAGATAGAAGTTTGGGGATAATTGCTTAATTACAATGCCAAAACTATACATGGGTTGAGAGAGCGAGTGAGAGAGAGAGAGGTGATCTGACTGGAAATATAACAACCTTTACTTAAAGTACAGATCAAATTTTCCAGCAAATATTTCTCTCCAAGGCTAAGATATTCTAACATTGACTGCAAAGAGACCTGCCTGAAATAAGATGGCAATCATGAGGAATAAATCAAAGGAGGCAGAAATCCTAATTCTGTGGAAAAGCATTTGACTCCTTTTGGATTTTTGGAATTTAATCATATTTTGGCTCCTGAATGTTATCAGAACTCATGTAGGAAAACATGTAGGAACACATGTCTCTAGGAAGACATGTATTATTGATAATATAAAAGGAGTCTGAGTGAACAAATAGCAGCAAGTTTGGTATTATTGGTTTTCATAAACAATAATCTATGTGCCAATCTGAAAAAGCATTCACTGCCATAGTTCAGTCAATTCAGTTGAAGGAAGTGGCATCTGCAGGGGGTGCACACACACAAAAGGACAAACTTGCAGCATAATGCCAAGTCTGCCATCTTACCTTTTTTGACCCTCCCCTTTATTAATTCTGCTGCTGATTAAAGGATAACTAGGGCCAATCATCTAAGTACTTTCTTACCAAAGCAGGGCTAACACTGGCCTATATAAATGTCACAGATGTTGGCTCTCCTCCTCACAGTAAAGTCCTCACAACACAAATTCTAGAAATTCATCATGCCCCACTCAAAAGAAATGTCTGAAGACTTCAGTATCAAAACCACTGATGTTTATCAGTCCAGAAAACTCATACCGATGTGAGAGACAGATAATCCAAAAGAAGGAAGCATTTGGTTGAAGTTATTGTAACTAAAAGTGGTCCAACTGGTTGCTGAATCTAAGTAGTTGATTGCTTTCCACATTAGCACATCACATGTTATGTAACTTTGTTTCTGAAATAAATGGAACAAGACCAAACTTTGTTTTTATTTGTTTACTCCAACATCTTTTATATCTATATCAGTAACACCCGCGTGAAGCTCTGGAAACATTTAATGGCAGAGACATGCAAAAATTCAGAACACTTGAAAGGGGTAAATATTTTGTTACAGAATTACATGTTAAAACAACAATGTTAGGGAGACACATAAAGGCTTCAAGCTTAGAGTTAAATTGCATTTGAAAGAATTACATTGTTATAATCCGTTGCTAGTTGTTTGTGCTTTGGTGCAAAAAACTAAAAACCTAGAGGTTTTCTTTAGAGGGACCAGAAAGTTCTTAATTAAAGAAACTGTTTACCTGTAACTGCTTTTCAAGCGGTCATCTGAACATTTGTACAGATGGGTGATGCAGCTCTGCAGAACCATCATTTATAGCCAAAGAGATTTTTCTGGGAACAGCATCTCACTCTCCCTTCAGTTCCTTTGTTATCACTGCAGCAAAAGCATTGTTATTAGCCTTCTCTGTTATTTCTGCAAGAGCAGAGAAAGAACATGTATTGCTTTTTCATCCAATTTATTTCTTTGATGTCCCTTCATTGAAAAAATACATATTTTTCCCTTGATCATAGTTTCTACTGACAAGCAAGATGTAACTGTGTTTTCAGTTCACTTCAGACTTGTGGCAACAAGAGTACCATTTTGGTAGTGCTCGAAGTGTGGGAGCATTCTCTTTGCCTCCTGGGTCTTAGAAAAGTCCATTTATTGAATTCTTGCCTCCGCTGCCAACTATTTTCTAACGGTTGGTGCAATATTTCATCTGGTCTTCAAGCACTCCTGTAGCTTTTAGCTACAGACCTGATCAACAAAAAATATCCTTAGCCATAGAAAATCCCCAGAGGTGGTTCTGCTGAGGTACCTCACTCAAATGTCCAAATGCACAAGGAACAATCAATATCATACATAGGCTTAATTTAGGTAGCTCCTGGAATTCCTCTGCTAAGAGGCAGCGTTTCTCAACCTTGGCAACTTTAAGATGTGTGGACTTCACTTCCCAGAATTCCCCAGCCAGCATGGCTGGCTGGGGAATTCTGGGAGTTGAAGTCCACACATCTTAAAGTTGCAAGGTTGAGAGACACTGGGCTAGTCTATACTACTTTCGTTTATAAGTCTGTTCATTTACTAACCTGAGAGGTTTTGGCTAGCTGAGAATCAGGAGCTCATTTTGTTTTCTAGCTGTAAATTTGCTCCACACTGATTCTGTTTTAGTAAAACAGTATTAGATTTGATCCAACTGGATGATTTATTTTCCCTTCAGCCACTTCTATTATCTCACTATTCCTGTAATAGCTGTGTAGCAAGGAAATTTTTACATGAGAAAGTTTACCATGAAGCAGTGAGATAACCCACATGTTGCTGAAATTCTTTGTTCTTCAGGATCACCACCATCTCCATTTAATATGGAGATACACACAGTCCTACAAACACAGGAAGGCGCCTCATATTGATTCAGATTATCTGTCCAGTAGTATCCATTCTGATGCCAGTAACATCCTAAATCCCAGGCAGTCATGTTTCACATTCCCACAGAATTCTGCTTCACTCTCTTAACTGTGTTGCCAGAAACTAGTCTAGGATCTTCTTCATACAAAGCACATGCTGCAGCATTGATTGATGACCCTTCTCACATGAGAGTAATTCTTCCAAATCTATTCTCATAAGAAGTACTGGCAGCTCAAATACTATTGATAATTTCTTCCAAAATGGAGTTTATTGTTGAACAGAAGATCAACAGCTGCCACTCAGTTCTTCATTCACATCACATTAGCTCATAGTTATGCATGCTGATTCATTCTCACAGTATTCACCTAGCCAAGACGAGCAAACATGACGGGCTGGCGTCAGGGACTTGGGATGGTCAGAAAGAAAGAAATCTAGGATATTACCCCAACTAGATATCTGGGTGGGTACAGAGCCCTTGGCTGCTATGGTAAGGATGACCATATTTATTTTCAAAACTGGAAAGTCTGTAATCAATACTTTGGGAACATTCCTATCTCCCTGGAAATGACAAAAGTAAACGACTGATGGGAACCATCTGGGAAGCCAAAGGAAATAGGAGGGGGCAACCACATCAGCTTGCCTTGTGGTAAATGAGGGTTTTAGTGGTGGGCCATGCTGAATTTTCTGAAGAGGGATCCTTCTCTGGCAGCCATTTTGGGACAGCGATCACAACGTGCTCTCAAAATTCCTGCAGTATTCACCAACCTAAAAAGGTTGCTTAAGCTTGTCATAACAGACAGATCTCACACTACCATCTGCTCCTCTTGAACACAGATTTGTCCATGTAAATTTTTAATCATGATTCCATGTCCCAGGCTGATATTGCTGAAATAAAAAAGAAGCCACAAAATGCAAATATGAAGCATATAATACCAATTTTCTGAATGTCAGTGCATACTGACCTCCAATTATAAACACTGGCAGATGGCCACTGCTTCAGTGCTTAAGACTGGTCTGAATAGAAAATCAAGCAGTGGCCCAGCCTGATTTGGGTTGCTTTATTTTGTTTTTTTATTATTATAATTTTGCCTCCACACCAGCACCATAGCAACACTCACTGGTATCTATATGAACATGAGGCTTCTGTTCCTCTCTAACATAGTGAAGCTACTGCAAGTCCCACTGATTCCATATCATGCTGGGTCAAAGCTACCAAGAATCAAGGCTGGCCTGCTGGTGGGAAGACAGAAGCAGATGAGCTGCTTGGCTGAAGTCCTCAGAAAACTAGCAACATTAACAGGAGCCATGAAATTCCACAAACAGTGTTGCTAATTATATTCTTAGAGGGTCACTATAGTTGGCTATACTGCCAAAGGAAATCCATGACTAACTACACCCCAAAGAAGTCCCTCTATCTACAATCCAAGCACATCTAAGCCCTGGAGCAACTCTGGAGTGAATGTGTACATCCACCCAAACGCTGAACTTTTCTTAAATGCATCCCATTGTTAGGGCTCTCTTAACTTCAGTGCCATCGGCTCCTTCAAAGATTCCATAGAGTTAAGTGTTTCCATTTCTTTTCATTTGTTGGTAACGATGACCCAACAGCAGCACAGCTGTGAGGAGCAAACAGGAACAAGGATTACCATTGCCCGCTGTTCTCTTATCTCTGTTGATCCTTTGGCGTGGAAGTTTGGCTGCACAATATGTCGCTGGTTCAGAGGATGTGGTGACATTTTCCTGCCACGGCTGACAAAGTTCTTTACAAAGGAAGCTCTCTCTCCCCACTACCACCCTCCCCCCCTTCCTCTTTTAAAAAAAAAATGACATTTCCTTCAGTGAAAAGCCAGCCTAATTTTTCTTGAAATAATGTACATGGCTGCACACTTCAAAACTTATCACTGACAAACGGATAGATAATGTTAAACTATTTTATGATTCAATTATCCTGAGCAGCAAAGGGCTCATCTGCAGGCACGGTGAGCTAATGCTACTTGCATCTTCTTTGTTTCGGGGACGTAGATTTTGTCAGCTGAGGGGTAGTTGTGGTTTTGTTCTTAAGGTCTGCTTGTATAGTCAAAGCATATCACAAGCCCCATTTTCATGTCAGTTGCACTATATCTCACCTTTTATTCATTAGGGCAGGGCAAAATATTCCTAGCATGCTACTGACACAATCCAAAAGAGATATTGGTGCAAATCCATTGATTTGTATATGCTTACTTAAGTCTGTCCAGCCTAATAATTCTTGATGTAATCATGCTTGCAAAATGTAATGCAGGTTGATCACAGCAATTAGATTCTATTTGAACAAGCAAATCTACACAAAGTAGGCATATTGCCACTCAATAGAACCCCACTGGCTCACATTACACAGATGCAATGGTATCATAGGAGTAAGAGTGGGCCATCAATAGTGCAGAGTAAGGCTTAATTCTATTTCTTACCTGCATTCTGTTATTAAGGACTTTCCTCTTCCTCTGTCCAAATCTTTTATAGTTGATAACTTGATAACTTTGCTTCCTGCTGTTATATCCTTCCTTGCCCTTAGTTATGATCCAAACTATGGTCTCACCTAACTCAGTTTGTCAAGTCACAGCCATCAAGGCCTAAGGTAATAGACTAGCATAATAAGTAAGCAGACACAGCCCTTTTTTTAAGGAACTGCCTCATTCAATTCTTTCTTACCAGTCTCAGACCCTTTCCATTCTACCTATAAATATCTCTTTACAATTCAGATCAGCTTGAGTGAGAGACATTATGTTCTCATCAGCTCCCCTTCAGCCTTTTCTTACACTCTGGTAGACAAATATTGTATACTGTGAATCCAGCTGCAATATGTTGAACATACTCTCTTAATGAGACAATTTCTTGAAGATCTATTAAAATAAACAGTGGTATATTTGCCCAATTTCATTTGTTTTCATTTCTTCTTCCATTCTGCTTTTTTCTTCTTTTTTACATTTTTTAAAAAACTGTCTTCTGTATCAGCAGGTAAACAGAGATATTCCAGCTTTCTATCTTTCTCAATCTTCAGCTGTTTTTGAAACATTAATCAAATCAACAGCAGTATATAAGATTTCAACCTAATCCCAGGAAAACATAGGCCAGGTAATAAAAAAAAAATCCTCACTTTAAAATGAGATAGTTGTTGGATCTGCTTTATTGTGGCTTAGGGCATATCCCCATGGCACCCTTAAGCTGCTCCTGTCCAATGCTCATGCTAGCTTGATTCTAAAGTGGCTTAAGAAAATCCTGCCTAGACTGAGACGCTTTGGCAATGGCTGGCAACATTTTCAGTTCCAACAGGGGACTACCATGTCCTCCCACTGAAGAATCCCCCTGCCACCTTTCTCTTCCAGAGAAGTGATTGCCAATTGTTTTCCTTCCTGTGGGCAGGTCTTTCCAGACATATTGTCATGTTCACTGATTCAATGTCATTTATACATCGTAACGTTTCACATGCCATGGCGCTGACGTGCGTTTCTGTTTGGGAAGGAGCTGCTGTGAGACCTTGTACCAAGCTCTGTATATGGAATCAGTACAATGGAATGTGTTTGGAATTATGTTATCTGTTCAAGGCCTTTTCCCTCAGACCATCAGAAGCTGTTAGGAGCACCTGGGATTGTGAACTTGAGAAGATTCTACGGGGGGAGGGATTTCATTTGCACCAAGGGTTTTTAGTTTGAATTTGGCATGCTTTCATCATTCTCAGCTTTCTCTGTGATCCTGCATACTGTTCTTTAATAAATCAGATATCTTTGAATTCCTGCTCATGAGTCTGATAGTGTTTTAGAATAGGCAACCGTTACATAAAGCTGAGAATCCCCAAAGTTGTACCGTTAACTCCTACCAAGATCAGTTTCTTGCAAGGGAAAATAGTTAACGATGGCTGAGTCCAAGCTCACGACCGGGGGACTTGAAGAGACGGTTAGCTTGATGCATGAGTCGACGGTCAAGAGAGGAGAACTGAACCTCACCCCAGAACCTTCAGACTCCCGGGATGAATCGAGTTCCAATTCTGGTGTGGAGGAATCTGATGATGGGGAAGAGCCAGAGCAACCAGCACTCAGTGTATCACTCGCAGAGTTGATCACCTTGGATGAAGTAGGGGAACCCCAGCCAGGGACATCGGGGGCGTCCTGGAAGTATCGGTTCCCGCTAACCCCAGACAAAGAATCTACTATGGTGTCAACAGAAAGCCGAACACGCGAGGGAGGGAGGACTCTCAAACCCCTGAGAGACTAAGAGTGATGGAAGCCAAATTAGAATCGATAGAGTACATGCTAAGAAACCTGTCTCTGTCACTGGAGGGGCAGGGGAGGCGTGGAGGAGTTCCCAGCTTCCCGCAACCATCCCCCATCCTCCCATCCAGACCGCCGGCGGAACGGGGCCGGAGACGGCTCCTGGATGAATCTCCACCCCACAGGGCTCGATCACCAGTGTCCCCACCCCGAAGAGGGAAAGCTACTGTAACCTGGGGCCCAACCACTCAAGTGGCTTCCGATTCCACTCCAACCGGAGTGGGGGTGAGAGACTTTTCTGTCAAATTTGATGGGGATCCAACAAAGTTATCTTTCTTTTTAACTAATGCTAAAAGTTATATGAGGCAGTTTGGAACATGCTTCCCTTCCTAAGAGGCTAAGATAACTGCCATTGCCACCAAGTTGAAGGGCTGAGCGGCTGACTGGTCTGTTCAATTAAGTGATGCTGACTCCCCTGCACTTGATTATTTCAATGATTTCATGTGGGTGTTAAAGCTGCATTTTGAAGATCCTCTGGCCAAGGCAAGAGCTAAGAAGGCGCTGAAGGATCTTACCCAGGGCCAAATGTCCGTAGCTGATTACGCCCTAGAGTTTAAAGCTCTGGCTGGGAAAATCACTGACTGGTCTGAGTCAACTCTAATAGAACGGTTTAAAGAGGGACTCAACCTTGAGATGTGACGTAAAAGACTATGTTGCTTCCAGTCCTGTTTGTGCCATGTCAAAATGTAAAGGAGGGAAACCACAGGGGCTTTTACAGCCAGTGGCCAGTCCTACCCATCCCTGGGATGAGATTTCTATGGATTTTATTGTGGATCTTCCTCCCAGTCAGAAGAAAACTGTAATTTGAGTTGTAAAAGATTTTTTCTCCAAGCAAGTGCATTTCATTCCATGTGCATCCATCCCATCAGCCCCACAATTAGCGCAACTATTTCTCCTCCATATCCACCACCTCCACGGTAGCCCCTCCCGTTTGGTCTCTGACCGCGGGACACAGTTTACTTCCCAGTTTTGGAAATCATTTTTAAAATTGATTGGCACTAAACAAGCGCTGTCCACATCGTCCCATCCCCAGACTGACGGTTCTACTGGGATTTTAAATTCCACTCTTGAACAGTTTCTTAGAGCATACATTAACTACCATCAGGACGATTGGGTGGACTTATTGCCTTTTGCTGAAGTTGCTCACAACAATTCTGTGCATCAAAGTACCAGACAAACCCCTTTTTGCATGGTTTCTGGTCATGACTTTGTTCCCATCCCTGAACTGCCACAACCCCCTTCCCAAACATGTTCTGCGTCTGACTGGGCTGTTAAACTGTCTGATTCCTGGCCAGTAATTCAACAAGCTTTGTCTGATGCCCAGGCTGCTTACAAGTCTCAAGCTGATAAGCATCATTCTTTACAACGCGACTTCAAAGTTGGGGATCAGGTGTATCTATCTACTAAATTTATCAAATCACCTCAACCCTCTAAAAAACTTGGTCCCAAATTCATTGGTCCTTTCCCTATTGTTGGTCTTTTCAATCCAGTTACTGTTAAATTGGAACTGCCTCATAATTTGAAATGCAATGTTTTCCATTGCAGCTTGCTTAAGCCTGTGCACCACTCACCACATTGGCACCCTCCACCTCCTCCTCCTGCTCCAATTATGATTGACGGCCAACAACACTTTGAAGTCAAGGACATAGTTGATTCCTGCAAACTTCGGGGCACCCTGCAGTATCTCGTCCGATGGAAACATTTTCCTCATCCTGAATGGGTGTCTGCTCACCATGTTAACGCTCCTGATTTAGTTAACCATTTCCACCTTGCTTATCCTTTAAAGCCTGCTGCTTGATGTAATCTTTATTTTGGGGGGGCAGTATGTCATGTTCACTGATTCAATGTAGTTTATACCTCGTAACGTTTCACATGCCATGGCGCTGACATGCGTTTCTGTTTGGGAGGGAGCTGCTGTGAGACCTTGTGCC
This sequence comes from Candoia aspera, assembly GCF_035149785.1. NCBI lineage: Eukaryota > Metazoa > Chordata > Lepidosauria > Squamata > Candoiidae > Candoia > Candoia aspera. The sequence continues at coordinate 144,427,084 of NC_086155.1, forward strand.
AAGCTCTGTATATGGAATCAGTACAATGGAATGTGTTTGGAATTATGTTATCTGTTCAAGGCCTTTTCCCGCAGACCATCAGAAGCCGTTAGGAGCATCTGGGATTGTGAACTTGAGAAGATTCTACGGGGGGAGGGATTTCATTTGCACCGAGGGTTTTTAGTTTGAATTTGGCGCGCTTTCATCATTCTCAGCTTTCTCTGTGATCCTGCATACTGTTCTTTAATAAATCAGATATCTTTGAATTCACACTCATGAGTCTGATGGTGTTTTAGAATAGGCAACCGTTACACATATATACTTATGTATGTATGTATGTATGTATGTATGTATACATACCGACATAAAGAAAATTTGGATGTATATTTTATTTATTTATTTATTCAATTTATATAGTCATTCATCTCAGTGATGGCTCTGGGCAGCAAACATACTCATCTGTATGCAAAGTTAAAGTGTACATATACACACATGCAAGAACAATAACCAGCTGCAAAATAAAAACCAAGTTTTTACTACTCGGTGTCTAATGCCTTGAGGAATGGCATCCCTCTGGAGATCTGGATGGCCCTGATCCTGTTAGTTTTTTTTTTTTCTTTAAGGAACTAAATACCTGGCAGTTCCCACAGGCATTTGGGCAGGAAGGTTAAGCAAGCTCTGTGGGCTGATGTTATTTATACTGTAAATTGAAACTGGTTTTTTTTAGTGACCCTTGATATTTGTTTTTTGGCTTGTTGTTCTAATTATTTTAATTCTTGTACATTGCCCAGAGTCATTGGTGTGAGATGGGTGTCCCTATAAATTGTTTAAATAAATAAATACCATCCTCTTGACCTACCTTTATTAGAAATGGCATAATAATGCAGTAATTCTATTAATGACATGAAAATAGAAGCTTTCTGGTTTGAAATCTGGCAGAATATTGTTTAATTACTTTTTTCCCCTTGAGCTATCTACTTTTCCATAGGCTTTTTTTTTTAGGTAAGTCCAGCAATACATTGTTTCATCATTTTTCCAGTCACTTGAGATAGAAGGGTTTACTGGGGAAATGATGGAACAGTGCACTGCTGGACTTATTAAAAAAAAGAGCCCAGGGGAAAGTAAGTAGTTCAGGTAAAGAAAAATGGTAATTAATAAAAATATATTGCTACTGGGGTTTGAATGAACAACCTTCTATTTACAAAGCAGGTGTTACAAATGTTGTGCTATTATAGTAAAGATATCTCTAGAAAACAGTAGACTACTCCGTTGGGGGTATGTTCCTGCCTCCAATGACCTGCTTGGCTGTGAGTGCCAACAAAAGGTACACCAGCCAAAATGGACCAAAGCACTCGAGGTGACAAGAGGGAAAAGAGTATTTTAAAACTGCAGCAGGAAAACATGACTCAAGGTCACATTTGCGATGGGAATGGGGTGAATACAGAGCATCATCGTCTGTTCCAGATCTCCAAAAATGGTTGCTGGTCCCTTGTGATGACACAGCAGCTGGCAGTGCAGATAACCTTTTAGGCACTTCACCTTCCATGTTTTCTTTGTTCACACAGGAAGGAAAGAAAAGAAATAAAATTTAATTAAAATGAATTGTATGAACACATACTTTTTATCATATATACACAGCATGCCTATGAAATAGGAAGCCATTTGATTAAATTCATAAAAAGAAATTCCATATGTCATCCAGACCCATCTGTTAGCCTATGAATATGAATATATATATATATATATATATATATATATATATATATATATATGCCACTGACAGATGCTTGTTCAAGATTTGTTCTTAAAAACATACTTTAAAAGAGATTCTGTAAGTACTTAAAAATATTCTATTCTCAAGACTGGAAAATCCTTTTACAATTATACTGCTTAAAAAAGCACTCCAAACTCTTCTATTTTGAACTCTATTCAGGGTACTTGTCAACTTCTAATAGCCTTTTAAAATTATTGGAGTTTGGATATACTATATATAAAATAGACTAATGTCTAGCTAAGTAAGGAGGAATCATGTAAAATTTTGCACCTTTGAATTTCAAGGCAGAGAGAAAAGATGCTTTGGATGGCTGATGCTGGAGGCTGAAGGTGTTACAAGGTGAGCCTGAATCTCTTAAACTAGCCTGCTGTCCTGTCTCCACGTATGAATCCTGAAACAGGATGTGATTGTTAATCCATCTGATTTCTATATGTGGAACTGGGAGGCAACATCCAAATTTTGAGTAAAGCAGCAAAAATATATTAGCATATCTATGACATATCTCATTGCAGTATGAAAAATTGGGAACCACAGCGATTTCTTTTTCACTCCACTCCCTAGTATTTTTAAAAGACATCCTGAATTCTATCAAGAGGGAAATCAGTCACATATTGTACTTGAAGCAGAAAATGAAAGATGATAGTGCCCCCTCCTTTCTTATCAGGTTATAAGTCTCTTTGGAATCGTTTTTAATTTATCAGCACCTTTCTTGAATTAAAATACTCAGATGTACCACCTGCTGCTTCAAATGAAGTCTTCTCAGTGTGATCAAAATGGCACAATTACTTCCTGAGTCTTGAAGGTAATTCTTATATTAAAACACCCTAAATTCTGCAGGCCTTGCTATGTCTTCTGCACCCCAGAATATCGGAAATTACAGAGAACATTCTCCTGCTGTGTGGCTGTTGCACTGTCTCAAGATTCTAAAGCCCCACAATAACAGCAGAACAATATAAACAAATTAGAAGCAAAAGTGATTTTCTAACATTTCACGAAGTCCTGTGGCTTTAAGATTTCACCCAAAGTAACATCAGTCATATTGGCAATCTGTATGGATGTTGTTCTATAACAATTGTCCTGCCCTTCCTAACGACATTTCTGACCAAATGTTTGGCAATAAGGTGTATATGCACGAATGGGCATAAAAACCAAAACAGCTCCACAATCATAGCCAGTACCCTTGTCCTGAATGTATGGCAAACCTGGTTGTTCTCATGAATAGTCAGGCCCTTTTGAAACAGCAAACACTGTTTACTTAACATGCAGGACTTTAAAATGCCACAGAGGAACATGCACATATGGGACACATGTTCAAATTAACCAGAAATTTGGACTTTTCTCAGGTTGCTATTTAAGATGCAGGTAAAGTCCGAATGTGTGCCTGCCACTATATCAAGCAAAAAATAAAACTGACACTATCCGAATGCTTTTCAGCCAGCAGCTTCACTGTTCCACAGTCTCATGTAACCTGAAAAGTATCTGTGCTGGGATTGAAGATGCCCGTGTAAAAAATACTCTTATTTTACTGGACTGGGAGATAAATAACATTAAGCTCTTTTTAAGGTGGCCCATCTCCTTCTGGGTAAGGAGGATTCGGGGGTGTACCTGCAAGGGCGCGCTGAGGAATTTGCAGATTTTCTGACAGATAAAATCACTCAGATTCATTCCCATTTGGATGCCAGCGTGGATAATGGTCTGGTGGAGATGCCTGGGGTAGTTCCTGCCCAGTTATCTGGGAACACTTTGACCCTGTTGCTCCTGAGGAAGTGGACAGGACTCTAGGGACTGTGAGCTCGGCCACTTGTGTGTTGGATCCATGTCCCTCCTAGTTAGTAAAAGCCTCCTGGGAGGTGATGTGTGGGTGGGTACTGGCAGTGACAAATGCATCTCTGGAGGAGGGGGTTGTGCCCCAGCCTTTTAAAGAGTCCATGGTTCACCCCTCCTTAAGAAGCCATTGCTGGATCCCACCCTGATGGACAGTTTTTGTCCTGTCTCCAACCTCCCCTTTTTGGGGAAGGTTGTTGAGAAAGTGGTCACGCTGCAGCTCCAGAGGATCCTGGATGAAATGGATTATCTGGACCCCTTTCAATCAGGATTCAGGCCTGGATATGGGATGGAAATGGCATTGGTCACGCTCTTCGATGATCTTTGGCAGGAGCAGGATGGAGGGTGTGCGACCATCCTGGTTCTTCTTGGCGGCTTTCAATACCATCGGCCACGGTATCCTTCTGGAGTGGCTTTGGAGGTTGGGGGTGGGGGGCACTGTGTTGTCCAGTTTACCTCCTTCCTCCAGGGCTGTTTCCAGTCAGTGGTGATAGGGAGCGAGAGGTCTTGCCCTCAGCACCTGCTTTTTGGGGTGCCTCAGGGGTCGGTGCTCTCTCTGCTCCTGTTTAACATCTACATGAAGCCGCTGGGTGAGATCATCCATCACCATGGAGTGAGATATCATCAGTATGCTGATGTCCCTCAGTTGCACAACTCTGCCCATGGTGAGTTAAGCGATGCCGCGACCGCCCTCTCCTGGTGCCTGGAGGCTGTTGAGAGCTGGATGGGGAGCAACAGGTTGAAGTTGAACCCTGGCAAGATGGAATGGGTTCGGGGCTCTTTGGTTTCCAGAGAATTACCATCTTTGGTCTTGGATGGGGTTGCACTGCCTCATACAGACCCTGTGTGTAACCTGGGGGTTCTCCTGGAGTCACGAGTCCTGCTCAAAGAGCAGGTGGCAGTGATGGCCAGGAGAGCCTTTGCACAAATGCATGTTGTGCACCAGCTACGCCCATTCCTGGACCAACAGGCCCTTCTCATAGTCACCCATGCTCTAGTCACCTCCCATTTGGATTACTGTAATGCGTTCTACATGGGGCTGCCCTTGGAAAGTATCCAGAAGCTTCAACTGGTTCAAAATGCAGCGGCCCGCATAGTTTTGCACAAGCCTAGACTTGTCCATGTGTCATCTCTTTTGCAGGAGCTGCATTGGTTGCCGATTTGCTTCCGGGTCCAATTCAAGGTGCTGGTTATCACCTTTAAAGCCCTATGTGGCTTGGGGCCAGGTTATTTGCAGGACTGCCTTTCCCCAGATACATCCACCCAGTCCACCAGAGCGGGGAGGCGGGGCATGTTGTGGGTCCCTTCAGTTAGGGAGGTACATCTAGTGGGACCAAGGAAAAGGGCCTTCTCCATAGTGGCTCCCTCCCTTTGGAACATCATCCCCCCAGATATAAGATTGGCCCCCTCCTTGCTCCTGTTCTGGAAGGCCCTGAAGATGTGGTCCTGTCAATGGGCCTGGGGACCCCAGGCTGCTTCAGAGCCAATCATGTGGCTTGTATGAATGTGTTTGCTGCCGCTGGGGGTGTCTATTGTGTTTTTATAGTTTTTAATTCTGTAAGGCGCCTGGAGCCACCATGTGTAAGTTGGGTGGCCTTATAAATCTGTTTAATAAATAAATAAATAAATAAAATGCCTTGCATAAATAGTTCTTTAAGATGATACTATTTTTGACAAAGAGAAATCTCAAAGCATGACTGAAGTGTAACAGGAGTGAAAAGGAAAATGGAATCCATTCTGAAAAGAGGAAGACTTGGATAATTACATATAGCCGGATGGCTGGCAGGATCAAACTTCAAATCTCAAAATACAGCTGCAGAAGAAAGGCAGAATCTGACCATCCAAACCAGGTTCACTTCTCACGCTCTCATGTTTCTCGTTTTCTGTAGTTAAGAAGCTATTGTTAGGCTTCCTAATTTCACTAAAATAACTCCGAGTAATGGCCTTCTATCTCTACCCAAGGAAGCAACAGTGAGCAGCAGTTTATTTGCTTGCCAGTCTCCAGGAACAGTTTGTTCTCCGGTGTTTTGCTCCCTTAACATCAAGGACCCCATCTGAGCTGGAACCCATGAAATGTGCACCAGTCTTTTCTCCCCTGAGAATAACATCACTCACCCAAATCCAACCTGAGGTGCAGAATCATGCCCTTTGCCCCGATTAGATCGGTGGACACCTCCTTTTTCTTGGAGCACAAACATATTTGAACTCTTGCCCTAAATTTTAAAAATTGCTGAGGGATCCTCTCACCTGCAGCCACATTAACAATCCTTTTAGTTCTTTTCTACACTAGATTAGCATCTGAGCTGGGAGGAGACCTGGCAATGAGTGTATCTTTAAACAGGTGGAGTAAACACTGGGGCTGGATAAGAAGGTGAGACAGAGTCAATGGAAGGCAGCACCCAGGAAGTCTTGTACATTGATAGAGATTGTTTACTTCAAGGTGTGTTTGGCATTCTCTGGGTTTTTCCTTGAACTGTAACAAGGGACTGTGCATGACACAGGGGTGGGTTTGTGTAACTATGTATGACATTAGTTCCAGGAAATATGGGACAGTGACACATCACAACGCAAAACAGTGATTATTTGTAAGATGCTGCTATGGGTTATTTCCCCCCACTCCCCCCCCCAAAAAACTATAGGCTCATTTATTTAATGATTGCCAAAGCAAATCTGATTTTTAAAAAAGCAGCCATGAAGCAGCTGTACCACCAAAAGCAAGGGGGAAGAGAATGGAAGAAGCAGTCATCTGAACACTGATCACACCACCAAGTGTGGTTGGTTCGCACTGTGGTGCTGAGTCCTCTACTTGGCAAAGCACCTTTCTTCATCATAGCATCCCGTGGGGAGTCAATGGAACAGCCTGACAAGCCTAATCTTGCACCTTAACCTTACAATATTGGTTTGCTCTTGGCCCCAGGCCGCGATTTATGCTGCCTTTTCCTGCTGTTTCCTGTAATACAACACCCAAAGGAGACTGAAGGAAGTCAGGACAATTCATCATCATACCAGCAGCTCTATCTATCACCAGAGCAAAGTCAGAGCTATGGAAAGTTGTTGCATTAACCTTCAATAAGCTCATGTATAAGTTAACAGTAATTGTGAAGTTAATGCCAAGGCAAAAGTAGCTAAAGGTGCTGGAAACAAAGATCAGGCTAGCAAGTGAAGCCAGGACAGGGACCTTAATTACTCCCGACTTAATATCAGAACATAATCGTCTTGGCCAAGACGTGACTGACACTTTTTGGGCCTCTCTTTAGGAAAGCCTGTTTGTTCGGCCAAAGCACCCTCGGTCACCCTCCCAAAAGTGGTTATATCTAAGGCAAGAGAATGAATGGTACAGAAAAAACCCCCTCAACTGGACTGAATTTTAATTTAATGTTAGTAGGATTAATCTCCCTGTATTTAATAATGTTCCTTCTGTCATGTCGAAAAATATCTAGTTGTTTGGGGAGGGGAGCAGAGGAGAGCGGAGGGGAGAGGAGGGGAGGGGTGTTCAGATAAAGCATGGAAGGTCACAGTTTGTGCACTAGCTTTAGATAAGTCTTTGTGGAGTGGCTAGTTGGGAATAGCCATTTATGCCTCCGGCGGAGCATTGCTCCAGATCAGCATGGTTTATTTAAATGATGGTTCAATCAGAACTCTACTGCTGCTTCTGGCACCAAAAAAGTCAAGCCTCTTGAGTTTACATAGGAGGCATATGATGATCATCAAAACTGAATGAGCATACTTCACCCACAGACTGGCAATAAAATCAGTGTTAGGGCCAAACACCCCATGAATGGCTAATCCCCAATTATGTGACATTATTGTCCCAAAAGTCTCTGAAAAAAAACTAACTTAATGCTCTTCCACTCAGAACAGATAGTCCCAGATATAACCAGGACCCCACACCATAGGTAGCATCCAGCATTTTGGACTGAACCTGGAAACTGACAACCAGTGCAGTTCCCACAATATGCAGTAGGTCTTGCAATAATGAATCTCACGCATCAGCAAGTGGGACTTGCATTTTGCCCCAGCTGTAGCTTCCAGGTTGTATTCAAGGGCAACCCCATGTAAAGTGAATTACAGTAGTCCAACTGGGAGACTATAAGGGCATGAGTTACTGTTGCCAGAGCCTTCTGCTACAGAAAAGGCTGCCACTTGCCCACCAGCCAAAGCTGGTCAAAGGCTCTCCTGACCCAGAGAGAGAGTGACTGGCCCAAAGTCTTCCAGAAAACTTCCATGCTTCAAGGTGAACTTGAACCTGGGTCTCCTCAGCCAACACCTTAACAACTATACCACATTGGCTTTCACCACTTAGTCAATATTACAAGAAAGGATAAAAAGCAAGTTCCTATCCTCTTTTAGCATACCATGTGTAATATGGCCATAAGATTTCTCTCTCTTACTCAGTTTTTTTTAATAAACAAAAATATCAGATGTAACTTTTCTTCATAGGTCAGTCCTATACTTTTACATGCTCTGCAATGTCTGCTTATAGTGAGCTTACCAGATATTGATAATTTCTAGTCTTTTCCTAGTTGTTTGAAACACAGAAGTTGCCTTTTTCATAGCAATGCACACTGGATCGAGACTTGGAAGTCCATTTGCTTAGACCATGTGTACTGATTAGTATATATGCAAACATCAGAGGGGTGTGCAATGCTTTTGATTTTAATTGGACTTTTAATTTTAATTTAAGAGGACATAAGATTACAGACATAGCACCTGTCTGCAACTCTTTAAAGCAGCCATGCCATTTTATAGGATAAAATGGTAGATGAAGGGGGTAACTTTGCCATCCTGAGAAAGAATTGCAGATAGGTGTTATATTCACGCACCCATGGTCTGTGAAGCAACTTTTCTGCATTACTTCTAAATAATCCAATATATATTATCTTATATCTATTTGTTATTAATGCCCAAATGGAAGAAATTATGTTGATGTTCTTTAGTGTCTCTTCTTGTTTTAATCACTCCAAGCAATTTGAAATCATCCATAGATATATTCTCTGTTCATCCTTAACTCAATAAAATTTGTGAACACATTACTATAAAAAGTACCAGTTCCAATACAGATCATTGAGGGATCCCATTCTGTATAAGTTAATTGAGAGGATTAGTCTTTCATTGCCTTTCTCTGGTTTCTATTTAGCTGTTACAAATCCGTAAGATGAGCCATGCTCTGATCCTATCACTACTTAATAATCTATCAAAAAGATTTCTGAAAATTCAAGGAAACTGTAGAAGGGGGAGCACATGGACCATACTGCTCCTTCTCTCATATTTTTTCAGGGCCCCACACATGAGCTATGTTGAGCTGGACCTTTCAAAAGAAGCTAGTTGTGACTTGGAAGAGTGAGACTCTGTGGGAGGAGATAGAAGATCATTGTCAAAAGTGTTGAAAACACAGTGAAAATTGGAGAATGCCAAGGGATGAAGGAGTGAAACACCATAGAGGATGTTGGAGGTGTTCAAGATATATCAGAGGCAGCCAGGCCAATGGAAAATAGCTGGGAGGTAGCACAACAGGTGTGATGAGGGCACACTGGCAGGGCTGGGGAACCACTAGCAGCAGCACAGCAGCCCAGAAGAGACATCAGGTACTACAGCAGGAAGGCACAACAGCTGGTAGAAGAGGGTCCTGGACACTGGCAGTAGTTTAAGGAATACTGGCAATAGGTAAGGAGACTCATGATGCTGGCAGCTAATTTGTTAAGGAGGCCCTGAATGCTGGCCTGGGAAATTGAGTCAGTCCTGTAGAAGAAGATAAAAGGCAGACTGTAGGAATATAGTAAGTGTATATCAACAGAGTAAAAATAAGGGCAATCTGCACCTTCTGCTTAGCCCATCCCCAGTACAGGCCACCTACCACTTCCTCATGGATGGCATTATCTTCCTCCCACTCCCAGCCCATTGCATATGCACCCTGTGCCTGTGTCTAACAGCTTCAATTCAAAACTGCTGTTTCTGACCAGAGCCATCTTAAGCTCTTCAGAATGGATGGTCTCCAGCACATCATTCCATGCCAGCAACAACCACAGCTCCAATTGGCTGAAGGGCCTGATGTATTCCCTTTCCTCTAATGGCTGGTCATTGCTCCTGGCAGCCATTTTGTCTTGGGCTATTGGGTTTCCTTTTTCTCATTTTTTTAATAATCTTGTACTTGATCCAATTATAGCCCCTTAAGTCAATAAAGTATCCCCACTCCTAGAGACTCATGCTCCATTCAACCCTTACAACTCCCACTGAGCATCTTTTTTGGTTTCTGCCCAGACTGAGTGAAACATGCCCTTCTTGCTGTCCATAGTACTTCAAATTTTCCCTTCCCATTCCTTAACCTGTTGACCATCTTTAAGTTATAACATAGGAATGTCACTAATATTTTTTTTCTAGGAAGGTGAAGTTTTTGTTTCCTATAACTTTCCATGGACCTACAGAGTAAAGTAGGAGGGCAAGAACAACCTGCTCCCTATTGCCTTGATTATTGTAGCATTGGAACTTCTATGATATCGTATGGAGGAGGCGGGGGGGGGGGGAAGATCAGCATCAAACAAGATGATGTGGGAAGGGTTGGTGAAGGCATCTACAATATGTGTGTAAACATCTGGGACAGCAAAGGAAAGTCACAGGTCAGAACCTGTCAGAAAGTCACAGGTCAGAACCATTTCTAAAAGGAAAAGGCAGGAACTGGTAGAATGGTCCACCCAAGAATCAGCTGATGAGGCTGGGTTTCCCTACAGTGATGGGAAGAGAAAGAAGCATGAGGATGACCGATCAAGGCTTGCAGTGCACTAGACTGCAAGAACAGAGCACCAGCCCAGCTTCATTGCCAACCCTCTGCTGTCCAGACTGGAATTCCTGAAACTGGGTTAAGAAAAAGCCAGAAAAACACAGGAGATAAGAAGCTTAGGCTGCACTGAGAAATTGCCCAAGTCACAGTAAGGCTATAGATACTACTGTTCAAGATAGGAATACATTAATAGAAGTACCAAGATAGGAATAAGGATGTAAGACAGAGGCAGAATATATAAGAGAAATTTAAAAAAAGTTTAAACAACAGGAAACATGATAGAATAAGATTTATTGCATAGAACCTAATAGTACTAAGGAACATGGGTACATTTTAATAAAAGTGATAGGAGCACTTGCTCTTGTATAAAGAACTTGGTTTTGTATAAAACTTTTGTAAGAAAAACTCATTAGGGCAAAGACCTGTAGTATGATCCTAGCAGAATTTTGCGAGGAGGAAATGTTACTGATAAATTCCTCCAAAACTAAAGTTTTTGTTTTCTTCAAGTGGCCCCAAATCCACAGTGAGGCTGTCATTTTGCTGAATGAGAGCTCCTCCCTCCCTCCCTTCCACAGCTATATGCCACACAACTACAACATGTTCCTCTTGAGAATGGGAATAGGTGTACTTACTGAATGGAGATACCGTATATACTTGTGTATAAGCCGATCCACGTTTAAGCTGACTCTCAAATCTTTAACCAATATACCACCAAAAATGTGCCGCCTTTGGTTGAGCCGACCCACATTTTTCATGGTATTTGATTAAAAAATTCAAGGGTCTGCTTATCCATGGATGGGCTTATACATACTTATATATGGGAAACATGGGTACTTTTAGAAAGCACTACTGTACATACTTGTGAATAAACCTATCCATGGATAAGCTGAACCTGATTTTGCGGGTGCATTTTGGCACCTAAAATTCTCAGCTTATCCATGAGTATATACAGTAATTGAGAATTTTGTCCAGTTTGTTGTTGTTGTTGTTATTGTTGTTAATGAAAAACTAAGCACAATTCCCAAATTTCTTCATGAATGGAATGGAAAGAACGTCATTGTTTTTAAGAAAATGAACTGATAGATTTCTTCTTCCAGTACACAGTAACTTTAATGAGATTTATATAAACATAATTGTTCTGCAAATTGATTCTTATGCTAAATGATTGCACCAATGCAATTGCACATTTTTTCAGCACTTATGAAAACATAGCTCATTACTAGGTAAAAAAAGGTAGACTCCTTCAAGTTGAGCTCAGCTCCTGATAACTACATAGGTACAACTTGGCAATAATACATAAACGGTTTTAAATTTATTTCCAAGCTAACCTGGAATTTCCTAGTGGTCTCCCAACCAAATACTATCCAAATCCAATCCTGCTTAGCATTTCTGAAATCAGACAAGTTGGGACTAGCTGCTGCCACCTAGTTTGGCCCTGTAGGTAAAGACTGATTACATATACTCAAGGGTCTGACAGCAGGATAAGCTACATGGCATTTCAGTCAATATTCGCAGAGTGCCCGTGCATCACTCATACCACAATTCCTCCTGGATTAAATCTTATCAGCACAGTGAATCTGTTACATTGGCTGCAAACATCTGCCCAGATAAACTCCCCTTGAAGTCAATATTATTGAAGTTGCCAAAATGTGTCACAATTGCCCTTATAATCATGTGAGAGATATTTTTTTCCACATTTTTATCTGAATCTCTACCAGATTCAGATTTGACCTCATGCATGACCTGCACACAAAAGTTCATCACGTGTGCAAGTGAAGACAAATTCTCCCATGTGCATCTTATTGTACTTTTTTGCAATCTGCACACATAATCATGCCTACATTTATGGCACCTACCACTGTTTTTAAAGCAAAATGGGGAACTATATGGAAAACATTTTCCCCTTTGCTGCCTTCATGTTACTTGTCTTGTACTTAACATCATCTAGCTTCCCTGCTAGAACAAGGAGTGATCATGTAATCAGTAACTCACAGCAGCATTTTTATAACAAGGTCTTTTTTCCACTCTCTCAAAGCACATAAATGGTCCTTTTCTCTCAAAGCACAGAGCTTGAAAGTCCAGGTTTACCAGAGGAAAATCAGATTTAAAAAACAGCCAGCATGATGTCTGGTTCATCTTTTTATTAACACAAATTAATGCTTATTAATTCCTGCCAACTGCCAATCAGTTTCTAAAATCAAATCACATCTCCAATGAGATTTGTTAAACAGGGATAAAAATCATACATCCTATTATAGCTTTTTTTTTTTGGTCCCTTTGAGTCATTGTTGACTCCTGGCAACTGCCTGGACAAGTCCGTGTGTTTCTTGGCAAGGTTCTTCAGCAATGGTTTGCCATTGCCTCCTTCCTAAGGCTGAGAGAGAGTGACTGGCCCAAGGTCATCCAACTGGCTTTGTGGTTAAAGTAGGACTAGAACTCACAGTCTCCTGGTTTCTAGCTTGGTACCTTAACTAGTTCTCTATTATAGCATATAAATACCCAGAAAAATATTGCTGCAACAGATAGCAAGATATAGAACTCAACATAATAAGCATGAGCAAGAGTTGGATGAGAGGCCTTCTTAATTGTTGTGCCTGTAATGCTTAGGACTCTGCTCCAGGAATCAGTCTGAGTTAGGCTTCCATGTTTGCTGATAAAATTGGAAGGTACACTTGTCATATGTTCCTACCTATAGCCTAAGGTTATCTCAGGAGGGCCTGCTGTGAGTGTCTTAGCAGGATGAGGAGTGGTGTTGACTAGCCAGGTCTGGCCTTCCTCAATGGCAGCCCTCTATTTCTAGAAGGCCCTTTCCAGTGGCATTCCACCTGCTGTCACCTTCACTATAATTTCAGTGCCAAAGACATTTTTATTACTCTAGAGCTTTTAATAATGTGTTGATCCTGCTATGATTTTTAAACTATTTTTTAGTACTGCTTTTACTTTCAACTACTATTTTAATATTTTGCTGGTTGTATTTAGTATTCTTACAAAATGTCTTAAGGCTGGGGCTGGATTGTTTGCATTGGGCCAGGTTATTTGCAGGACTGCCTCTTCCTGGTTGTTTCTACCCACCAGGTCCAACAGGAGAGGCACGTTCTTGGTCCCCTCAAGTAAATAATGTCATCTAATGGGATCTAGGAAGCGGGCTTTTTCTGTTGCATTGACTGCCCTCTAGAATGCCATATACGTGAAATTAAATTGATCCTGACTCTGCCAGCCCTTTGCAAAACATTGAAGACCTGGATATGCTCCAGGCCATGGGGGTTGGGCAGTTAGGTGGCCCATAAGATGTTGTTCTCCTGTTTTGGGTTTACAGAATTCTCAATGACCATTGTAGGTTTTTTAAATGTTCTGTTAACAGCATTTTCTCTATGGCTTTTAATGTGTTAGCCATCCAGAGTCACATCTGCAAGATGGGTAGCCATATAAATCAAATACATACATATATACATACATACATACATACATACATACATACATGTTTTAATATTTTTTTCATTGTAAATATAATTTTAATTGTACACTGCTTTGTGTTTATTTGAATGGGAAGTGGTATAGAAATGTTCAAAATAAATAAGTAAACTTGTATGACAGTCTGTAGCTGTTTTATTTTAGTTAGGGCTCAAAGTTTCTCCATAGGTAGTTGCTGGGCAATTAGCAATACAGATGGCCCTTGTTATCCACAGCCTTGTTACCTGCAGCTTCGCATCTCTATGATAGTTAATTAGAGGCTAGGCCCTCAGTACATGCATATAGGTTTCATGTATCTAGCATTTTGGCCTTGTTTTTTTGTTGTTTTATGCATGCACATCCTTTTTCAAGGATTAGACTGTCTGCGCAAAGTACCCATATTGGCTGCCCTTCTCCTCACTTGGACATGCCTGATCTTGTTGTGTCAACAAAGTTGCAAGGCTTCACATCTCTTCTTTGTGGTAGCTGGTCATTTTCTTTATAGCACCTCACTTGGCTGGAGATGTGACTAATGTTAGATTCTCCGTATGGCAGAAGCCTTCATGATTTTATTGGACGGGGCCTCTCAGTCATGTCCCTGGATGCTAGCACCTCCCATAGGCTGTTCCTAGCAGGCAAATCCAGTTTGATCCATCATGACCAAGCTAGGAGGAGGAGTAAATAGAGGTTCATTGTGCAGGCAACTGCTATGGGAGGCAGAGGGAGGAAGCATTTGTGAGAGGAAGCTCTGGAACATAACTACCAATTTCCCACAGAAGCTCTTATTATTCATAATTTCATTAATCATGGTTTTGTGCTGGAACAGAACTCCTATGAATAACAAATATTATCTAAATCTGAATAAGATTTCATATGCTTCAGGTCAGAAGTGTTCGATGAAGGGGCATGGGGGCACATACATTTGGACAGATTGTATGTGTGGGAGCCCTGCTTAGGCAGTTGGAGGGGCGTTCTTGCACCAAAACATGATTATTGGAAGGAAAATGGAAACCTATTCTAATGTATTCTGGACATATTACAATAAAAGCTTCAATTCCATCAGTTTAGAGCAGTGTTTCTCAAGCTTGGCAACTTTCAGATGTGTGGACTTCAACTCCCAGAATTCCCTAGCCAGCAAGGGGAATGTTCAATTGTGTGTTTACCAGAGAGATTATGCTAAGTCTGGGTGTTTGAAGGCAATCTGAAATCCTAGAACAATGGGCAGCCCTAGGGCTCCCTCATTTTGTCTAATCTTGACTTAACTGAAACCCCCTCCCCATTAAAAATACCAGTTCAGGCTTTAGGCAAAGGCTCTCTCTCCCCTCCCTGAAGTCTGCTGCTCCAGAGAGAGAGAGAGAGAGAGAACATATCAGAAAAAGGTGGTGTCAGAGGAAGGGTAAATGGGACCCCTACCTATTTGGAATCTGGCTCTACTCAATGGTTGCCTCAGCCCTGCCAACCTTGCGGCCTTTAGCAGATTACTCCTAAGGATAGGAACGTGGTCCTCAACAGAAACAATAT
Source organism: Candoia aspera (assembly GCF_035149785.1). Taxonomy (NCBI): domain Eukaryota; kingdom Metazoa; phylum Chordata; class Lepidosauria; order Squamata; family Candoiidae; genus Candoia; species Candoia aspera. Next base: position 144,442,407 of record NC_086155.1, read on the forward strand.
TACCCAGCCCTGCACTAAGTAATACTTGTAATTTCTTCAGCAGAAATTTTGGCAACATGAGAAACACCCCCCCTCCCCCTGCTTTCAGAAACAGCCCTGTCAGCCTTTCCCCTCCTCTTTTCAGCAGGAAAAGAAGTTGTGGCTAAGGAATAAGGGCCATAAGGTGCCTCAGTAATTCACTGAATGTTTTTCTTCCCTTCCCTTCCTTCAAGCTGTTTCAAGAAGCATGAGGAGGGAGGGATAATGCAGAAAGGGGCTGCATCCTAGAGAGCTGACAAAGATACCAGCTATGAATACAGATAAAAAAACAACAACAATGAATTAAACCACAGAAAAAAGCAATAATTGCTTTCTCAACACATTGCAAAAGCAGTGAGACATGCAAATGTTACATCTGTAGTTCTCTACTTGCATGGCAAATGCCACACAAAAGTGCAGGGTTTGTTTATTTTTCATAAGCAGTCTTGCTATATTCACAGCAAATTATAACGGCAGAGTCAATATATAAGGTTTCTGATGATCACCTGAGTGCTCTATTAAAGACAAGACTGAATAAAATGAACATCCATCCATCCATCTTCAGGACTGTATCCATGTACAGCTCTTGGTTTTACACTCAAAGCAACCATTGGCCCAAATCTTTTCCTCTGTTTCTGCCAGGGAGGGAGGGAGGGAGGGAGGGAGGAAGGAAGGGGCAAGGGAGAGAAAGTCAAGCTTGATTTTAAAAAAATTCCTCTCTAAATATGGCCTTACTTTCTCTCATAATCAACAAAGCCCTGGGAATTGTCCCTGTTTTAGATATATAAACGGAACTCACTATTTAAATTGGGATCTTTACATGATGAGCTTGTTAGCCCTGCTAATCATTTCCAATGATGTGAACTGCAGCAGAAAAAGCCACTGACTCTGTTCTGGTTTGAGATTCTTTTTGTAGTCAAATTATAGTGAAAGGAGGAAACTTCCTTCCTTCTACCATTCCCACCTCAGATGACAACTTCCATTTTCAGCACACCACCTTTTTTGGTAGACTCCTAAAAACAACAGCCCAAATGATCTCTTGTAATCTAAACATTGATTATATGGCTGGCTTGGAGGAAATTCTCCATTGGATGCTGGGAAAATAATACCTTGTCCAGACTGGCTCTCAGAAATCACTGTCTGCACCATTTTCTGCTTAGCCCAGTGCAACCATAACAAGGTTGTTTTCTTAAAGATTCAAAACCATCAGAAATGTCTTGGTGCATAGCTGTTTGCGTTGCAGCAAGGAGAAACAGGCTGAGATGCAAACCAAAGCAAACCAAACCAAAGCATTCATGGTGATGTATCTGTACTAACAGTTTTCACGCAAGCAAGTAATCCAATGAGTGCTGGTTTTTGCCACAGGGTGGGCGGGGGTGTGTGTGGCCAAATAGCGAGTCTCCCTTTGCAAATCAGTGAGAAAAATTAGTTCTCAGTTTATCATTGTGGCAGCAGACTCTCTTTTAAGAGAACCTGCCATTGCAAGGAAGGAAGGAAGGAAGGAAGGAAGGAAGGAAGGAAGGAAGGAAGGAAGGAAGGAAGGAAGGAAGGAAGGAAGGAATGTGATGAGCTCAAATGCACAGCAAGGCTTCTTAATATTTCCAGAGGTCCTAATCAAAGACAAATCTTAACTAGTCCCATGGGAAAATACAAGATGAAAGGAGCTGACATTGATATCCACCATACCATGCCTGTATATTGCTATTTTTTTTTCTTGCATGCACGTTACTAAAAATACCTTTGTGAGTAAAAATTAGTACTGAGCTGCAAAGGCAGAGGTAGAAACAAATGCAAACTGGCACACACGGACACGCTAAGCCCATTGTCAAATGGAGCACAAAGCCTTTAAATTTTAACATGTATTAAATTAAAATCAAGGAAATTGACAGAGATTGGATGAAAAAAGATATAGCATCTCTAGCTCATGCCAACTAAAAATCAGAATTATTAATGAAGCTCGGCTTTCTTCTGCTGTGCACATTAATTATTTATGATAATAATACTCCACGCTGCCATATTAAAGAATTTTCTTCTCCCAGCTTCCTGGAAAGCTCCATCTTCTGAAACCTTCAAGACGTTAAAGCCCAGAAAAGAATGCATTTCTTTCACTGCATTTATTATACTGGAAGATGAATATAGACTCGGGTTATTAAACTGGAATGAAAAACACATCTTATTAAAAACTTACATGGTGATTTTTATTCTCACTAGTTTCATATAAACTTAATGATGCAGACTGCATTTTTATGCTCATCTGTTTTAAAAGGGTGCCTGAAGCAAGGGGAGGGGGGGAAGGGATTGCATTAATGCCAGTTTGGTATTTCAAATACAATTTGATGTCATTTACATCAAATATAAGCAAACAGAGAAGGATAAATTTTGAGAGCTATTTTTGCCTATAGATATAGGTTAGTTCATAGCAGCCATTTTTAAAAGTTAGTAAACTGTAGAACAAAGCTCATTATTATTATTATTATTATTATTATTATTATTCTGAATAGAATTTCACAGAAGCAAAATATTAACATCTTTGTTCAAACCTTTTCCTACCAGAATGTTCGGGCTACCTCTTTCCCTCTCTTAGGATTAAGCCATTAAACCAGGCATTTTTCATAAATAATTGTTTAATTTATGTTCAAATATATAGTATAAGCAATAGAGTGGATACATTTTAGCCAGTGAATGCTGCAGAAGACTTACAGCATGCAGAGTAGGCCTATCGGTATTATTATTAAAATAAATAAAACAAATATAATTTAAAACAACGTTGCTATTATGCACTGTACTAATAAGTACATTAGCTCTGATTCACAGAAAATTCCTTTAAATTAGTCATGTTTAAGTTCCACTGCAATCAGTGAGAGATTTATTGCGTTCTGTTTATTCCACTGAGACTTTAGGGTCACTTGTAGCTCTTCTAGAGTCATTGAACCATCATTATGTCAAAATAGCAGTAACGCAAACAGGCTTGATGTCACTTCAGTGGTAGCCAGGTGCTGCTGTGAAGATGCCATGAATTGTTAGTGAGGAAGTGATCTAGAACTGCCTTCTCTGAATTGGACTGTCTATGCCTAGCATTTGAGACTGTGCATTTTGGATTCCGTTGCTTCACACAGCTCTTCCAACTGGTGTGAATACTCCCCATGCCAAATCATGGTCATTTTCCTGCTGGTGGGCTGAGGTTAGGCTAAGAATATATATTTGGCTTCAATGAACATTGATAGGCTGGCAGCAACTAACCAGCCTTGACTGATCTCAAAAATCTAAGAAGGGTCTAAACAGGACTGGGATGGGAATCTACCACAAAATCCTAGGGCTGTAAGCTAGACTGGGAAGTGAAAAAAAATCCTGCAAAAAACCAATGGCAAACCACTTTCATATTGTCACCAAAAACTCCTTATATGAACTCCTCCCCGCCCTCACTCCTACCTTAATGAACAATGTTCAATTATTCATGATGAGTCTTTCCCAATACTTAAAAATCTGGTTTGATCCAGACAAGGGTCACCCAACAGTACAGATAAGTTCCCATGGAATACATGAGATGTGGGTTGTTACATATTCCTAGGCTGTTGTGATCTCTGTGAAATTCTCTTCTGCATAAATATGTCTATTGAGCCTTAAGCTTTTCTGTCCCACTTTAGATATTGATGAATCTCCCATTTCATCCTGTGCCTTTGGGCATTTTCCCCCCAGTGGATGCCCACCATGTCTTACACCTCCCAGCATCTAGTTAGCATTTTATGCACAGTCAGTGCCACCATGTTCTTTTCTCCTGGGGAAAAAGCCCCAAATGCAGTTTTGCTGGCTTGCTACTTTCACTTATTTTGGTGGGATTTTATACTTCTAGGGGTGCTGAAATGCTGCCCTCCAGCATTCTCCCTGCATCTGGCATGATTACCAGAAGGGAGTGCATTGGAAATTATCAGCAAATGGAAAGGCTAGTGGCAGACAGTATTTGCTACCTAATTTTACTGCTTGAAGGTATTACGTTGCAGCAACTGTAGTGATTTAAAATCAATTTGGGGGAGGGGGGAGGAGAAACGTCAAATAACTGAGTAATGCATTGATTCATTTTTGGGTATGGAAAAAATTACCTGGGGTATCCTGAACCATTGTGAATGTGAATTTTATTAAAGTTTTCTGCAATATTCAGCACCTCAGCCTTCGGTAGACTGGAAAAACAAAACAAAACAAAAAAATGAATGACACAGGAACTGGTTTATATGTACACTTTCTGAGTTAAGTTGCTCTTTGATTAATTGAATAACGCCCTTAAAAACCGTGCCAGTGACAAAAGGAAAATCATGAGCTACATTTACAAAAACTGTTCTGTTAATGATCCTGAGCTGGTATACTTTGCTGGCAACAAGCACCACAGACTGAATCCTAAATTAGTGATTCAGTTTATATATGCAAGTCTGTACGTTTATTAATAGAGAAGAAGAACTGTTGATATTTACCGATCAAACTTTTGCATTTGATTTTTTTTTCAATGTTTTCTCAATTCTTATGCAAGATGCTTTTTCTTTTTCTTTTTTCCTTCTGTTCTTTTTCCTTTCTTTTCCTTCTGCTTAGAATGTCAAAGCAGAGCACAACCTGTTCCATCTGACAGAAAATAAAACCATAAAGGAAGAGCTGAAACATTTTAAAAAGTACACACAAGTTAAAATGGCTGGTGAATCACAACAGTTTAGCCTGACTAAAAGTTTTAGCTAAATATTTCATATGCTTATTTTAATGGCAGCTTACCCTACATTTTAGTTTTGCTAATTTGTCATCACCTATTAATTAAAAGCTTAGGATACTAAATGCTCACAAGAGTTTATATATAATTGAGCTATCCAAACATAAGCGTTTCCATGAAAACATTTGTTTGAGGGATTCAGTATGGGTTCTAAATATGTAGCCCAAATTTTTCAAGCTTTGTACATTCAGATTTTGCCTTACATGGATCAAAGTATGCTCTTTTTTATAGCTGCAGCAAATAACTTCAAGGATACAGTTTTTGATGAGAAACAGCACAAGGAGAAGTATTAAATATTCCTTCCCTTGCACCACAGCTATCAAGCTATCCATATCAAAGGCCTTTCAGCAACTTATTAGTTTAATTTAGTTTATTTTGTTTTGTTTTAAAGACAATATGTGACAAGTCCCATGTAAGGGATTTCAAATGCTTTAAATTATTTCTACTTTGTATGCCACCTAGCACAAAATTTTCAAAGATCAGATTATTAATTCTTTCCTTATTTATTTTAAAGTATTGTTTATTTATTAAACATATTTCTATGCTGCCACATTGAAAATTACTTTCATTGTCTCACCCACAAATTTGCCCCAAACCCAAACAATTCTTGGTGGAGTAGAGTACATCAAACAAAGAAAACAACAATAAAACACCACTACCCTGTAATAATAAATAACTAGATTAAAAATAATACCCCAAATCAAAAACGAACCACAAGACAAAACCCCAATAGACACCCACCATAAGTCAGCTGGGATCAAAGGCACCTTGACATAAATCAGTTTTAACGTGCTTTCAGAGAGCCAGTTTGGTGTAGTGGTTAAGGCACCAGGCTAGAAACCAGGAGACCATGAGTTCTACTGCTGCCTTAGGCATGAAAGCCAGCTAGGTGACCTTGGGCCAGTCACAATCTCAGCCCTTGGAAGGAGGCAATGGCAAACCACTTCTGGAAAACCTTCAAAGAAAACTGCAGAGACTTGTCCAGGCAGTCTCTGAGAATTGGCCACGATTGACTGGATTAAAAAAAAAAAACCTAGCTTCCAGAACTGTAGTAAGGTGGAAGCAACAAGCAGTACTTGGGGGAGATTATTCCACAAGTTAGAAACTACTACAAAGAAGGCCTACTGTTTCACCTGTCCCTATTCCTCATGAAGAAAAGGAACTTGGAGCAGGGCTCTCTTGAAAACCATAACACCTGGCAGATTCAATTGTGGTAAAGTGTCACCTGATATGTGAGCCAATTTGGTCTGGTGGTCAAGGCATCAGGCTAGAAACTGAAAGACTGTGAGTTCTAGTCCCACCTTAGGCATGAAAGCCGGCTGGGTGACCCTGGGCCAGTCACTCTCTCTCAGCCCTAGGAAGAAGGCAATGGCAAACCACCTCTGAAAAACCTTGCCAAAAAAACTGCAGGGACTTGTCCAGGCAGTTGCTGAGAATCAGACAAAATTGAATGGATTTTTTAAAAAGTCACCTGATATATTCCAGTGCTGCACCATGTAGTAAAGGTAATAACTAGCTCTTTGCACTGGACCTAGAAGCCTACTGGCAACCAGTGCAGTGATTTTAGTAGAGGTGTACTTCTATATTGGCAGGACTGTCTTGCCAATTGTCTTGCTGCTTCAGTTTGTACCAGCTGCAGCTGTCAGGTCATCGCTGAAGGCAGTCCCACATATAACTTGTTGCAGTTGTTCAACTGGGGCTGATCATGACACAAGTTACTATAGTCAGGGCATCCTGGTTCAAGTAGGGTTGTAACTAGTGTACCAACAAATGCAGAGCAAAGACTTCCTGGCCATGACTTCCACATGCAGTCTGAGCAGGAGTAGCAATTCCATCTTGGTAGGAATTAATTGGAACTTCTTTTAACCCATCCAGATCCTCACAGTCTCTAGACAGCAGCATGGCAATGCATAATTGACTTGAGCCATGATGGCAATGCATAATTATGTATCATCAGCATGCTGGTGAAATCTCATGCCAAAACCAACAAATTACCTCTGGTTTCATGTAGATGAAACTTAGGGGATAGCTCTGAGCCCTCCAGGTAGATGACACCAAGCTGGGAGAGGTGGCCCCTTTAGAGGAGAGAGAGAGAAGATTCAAAGACCTTGAGCAGGTCAGAGCATTAAGCTGAAATGAATAGGATGGAATTTAACAGAGACAAATGTAAGTTCTGGATCTGGATAGGAAAAATTAAATGTACGAGGACAGGATGAGTAACCTGGCCTGGTAGAATTAAATGTGAAAAGGATCAGAGAATCCTTATTGACCACCAAGTTAAACATGAGGTGGCAGTGTGATCCATCTGCTAAAAGACAAGTGCTATCTTGAACTGCAATACCAGGAGCATATAGCAGGAGCATAGAATGCAGATCATTATGGGTGTTCACCACCCAGAGTCATAATTGCAAGATAGGTGGCTATATAATAAGCCAACAAACCAACAATCATGGGAAGTAATTGTTCTACATGGCATTTGGAATGCTGTCTCTGGTTCCTGATACTACAGTTCAAAAAGGGCAGTGATAAGTTGGCATAAATTCAGAGGAGGGCTACCAAGAATGATAAGGGGCCTGGAGAACAAGCCCTAGGAGAAGAGTGAAAGGAACTAGTATATTTAGCATCCAGAAGAGACAGGTCAGGAGACAGAGGATGGCAGTCTTCAAATATATGAAGGATTATTACATAGAAAAGGGAACTGACATTCTCTATTGCCCCATAGGGCAGGCAGACCAGAATCATTGCGTTAAAACCATATGGAAGCAGGAAGCAGGTACAGGTTAGACATCAGGAGGGTTCTTGTGACTGTACAAGCTGTCAGCTAGGAGAACAGGCTGCCACATGAACTTGTGAATTCTTTGCAGGAAATCTTCAGAGGCAGGATCAGCATCTGTCAGAGATGCTGTAGTGGATGCTGCATGGAGCAGGAGATTAGACTAGATGTCCTCTAAGATCCATCCACCTCTATGAGTCTATAATAATCACAAACAAGTCAGCCACATTTTAACTGTATATTCCCAGAGCCACCACACTACTTCAGCTCCTGTTATAATGACTGTTCTGTTGAATTTCTTCCTTTAGAGCTTGAGAGACAAACCATGCACAGGGATGGGGGAGAAGAGCAAAAACTTTTTGAAATGTGACTCTTTTTAAAATATAACAATGTGCAGCCTGTATGCAATCTCCATTTGTTTGAGCAAGTTCCTTTTATGGAGCTCTTGATGCGGTCTGTGTTCAGAGTATGAACAGTGGCTATAACCAGTACATGCATTCAAATGAAGGATGGATTGCCTTGTCTTTATTCAAGTTTTTTCAATCCAAATTATCAACTCCAAATATAAATGCATATTTATACATTCTCTGAAATAAATATCTTCTTGGCACCCTATGAGATTTAGTCTCTCCAAGAAGTCTAGAAAACCAATAATGTTGACTCAAAGCCAGCTTGCTCAAGAAAATAAATTAAAAAGCAGCACATAGAAGAATAAAAGCAAGGTATTGATGCAACAGAATGTATTTTTCTGTGTTGATTTTCCACAGAAAAGCTATCATATATGTTACTGGTTTTGAGATAAAATGGTTCTTTATTAATACTGGAGGGCAAGTTTATTAGCTGTTGACACCTTATACTTCTTCAACTATACAACATATACAATGTAATAAACCTACACTAGAGTAATAACATGTCCTTTGGGGATGAAAACATGGATCCTGAGTCCACATTGCTTGCTGGTTTCCACAATTTAGCAAACCAGTTCAGTTAACAGATCTGGTATGTTGAGCGTCATCTTATAACAAAGTATATATGCTGATGAAAAGCTGCTTTAGCAGCAAAGAGACTGCTAATTGTTTGATTATACAGGTCCTCACATTAATGAAGCACTATTCCATGGATTTGGAGCATGGCGCGCAACCAAATTACCACCCCAGCACTCAAGCTGTGAAATCTGATTATTCATTAGCCAGTCAGTGAGTGGTACAAACATTCTTTTTTTTTTCCAAACCATCAAATGAAAGTGACTTTTTTAAAAAAATCTTCCGGCTCCTGTTAATAACTATCTTGGGTTTTAAATATATTTTTATCTTTTACTTACTAGGCTACCCAAATATATTAACAGCTCCTCAAAATGGACATGTTGTTCATCCTGTGTGCTTATTCTTACTCCCCCAAGCCCCAAGTCTTTCTGTCTCCAGAAAGCGTCATTGGTTACCTACTGTGGCCCATTTTACAGCCGCAGAGTCATATATAATCTCCCCAAACTGACAAGACTAAAAACAACAATTGACTTTAAACAAAACAAAACACCGAATCAAAGTAAGGACAGCTCACACTGTGTCTTCTTCCAAAAGACTGACTGGGCCCAAGATAAATGAGTCTCTAAAAGTCATTCAAAGCTTTTTGTTTTTAATTACTTTATAAATCTTGTTCTTTTAGCTGGAAAAATATCACACATTCCCTCTCCATCTAGTGTAAATAGTGAGTCATTTTGCTGAGAGGGACTGGAAACAAAGCACCAATATTTCTCCCCTTCCCTGCATCACTCAGACCTATTTCTGTGCCAGGAGAGACAGACAATTCCAACCTGAGGGAGATTCCCACTCTAGCTAGTCTGTTTATACAATAAACTGATCTGGGATCAGTTACAAAACGAGATGAGGACAAATCCTTCTTCACATCGAGAAGTGGTACTCCTGACATCTCCAGCAAATGGGATTATCTGTAATGAGATTACACACGAAGAGATTAAGATGTGAACCGATGTTCCTAGGAGATATAAAAGAGGCTCTGGAGACAAGAGAGAAATGAGGTGTCATGAACAGAAGGTGGAATTGCTTCCTTGAGAAGATTTTTCATGATAATGATAATGATAGTATTCTTAAAATGATGTCTTTCATCTAGGGAGGAACATACAAGAGAAGCACAAGTTTTACATACATACCTTTTAGTCTATCAGCTGAGGCAACTTGGGGTGAAGGGCAAGAGAGAGCCAGCAGTGGGCCTTATTCGATAATGTATTATGGTGGAATGTTCAGGATGAATTCAGCATCCAAAAAGTGTATATTTTCATGTATGTGTGTGGAGATACTACACAGGGGTGTTTCTCAACCGTGGCAACTTGAAGATGTGTGGATTTCAGCTATGCTGGCTAGGGAATTCTGGGAGTTAAAGTCCACACATCTTCATGCTGCCAAGGTTGAGCAACACTGCCATACAGTATTAAAGAATATGTACTATATTGAAACACTAGAAGTGGAATGAGTAAGAAAAACTTACAATATATGAACTGATCTCATCAAGAGAAACATTAGGATGTTTAAAGAACCTCTTAAGCAGCAGATGACATTCTGTTAAGTAGATTTTAAAAAGGCAATAAATAAACCGCATTGTTTGGGGGACAATAATGCCACTGTGCCAGGACCCTTGAAAAAGAAACACACAAGCAAATTAGAATTAGGTATTGTGAACAGATGGATAAATAGCTGCCTCCAAAATCTGACTACCTTAAATATCATGGATTTCACTGGGAATCAAGTGTGACTACATAATTTATTCTAAATAATAGAAGCATAAATGGAAGTCTGGTGCTATTAGTGACAGGTTCTTTATCCAGTTCAGAAACAGCAGAGAATGAAGCTTTTTCAAGTATAGTACCAGGTTTGAATCCTGAACTTCCCAATCAACTACTTAGAATGACAGCAGCACTACTGAGATCTATGCCAGGTAGCTGCCAACCATCAGCATTTGAATTACCCAGAGTATTTTGTAGTGATGCTACATCAAAGCATTCCACAAAGTATAAATGATGAACAGCTCCCAGGTCAGCCTCTGGCCGGCTTTTGTATGAAGCTAGTAGCCACTGCTACTGCCCTGCAAGTATATTAACCTTACTAGGTGGAACTTACAAAAGCTGTTGATGTTGCAGGGTGGGCATTAATTGAAGTGAAGCATCTATGGAGCACTCCTTATTGGAAAAGGACGATGTGAAGTTATCATTGCTATTGTCTGTAGTATACTTTTGAATTCAGAGCTGAACTTTACAAATCAGAATATGTTACACAATTCCTTCTAAAAAACCTCTTGGCTTCAAGCTACTAATAAACAGATTCAGGTCACACTGCAGTTTTTTGGTTTAGTTTATTTATTTTTTAACTTGGTCTTTGAGAATGATCAGCAGGATCATAAACCGTTCTGCAATGAGGCAGAGAGAAAATTCAGCGTGAATTAGCTTATTTCCACTATACTTAAATTCAGAAATATTATTTGCTTAATAAAAATTTCATATTCCAAAAACAATCCTATTACTTTAACAAAAGGATGAAAAATTACTATTTCTACAATTTCAACTATCATAGAGTACCATGCTGACAGCATCCATTTATCATCTGTTTCCATGTGTTTCTCATGAAATGACAGCTTTCTTGTACTTGTTGAAGACAGGGGAACTCTGAAGAATTGATTTCAAACATAAAGGAGCTGTTAAAAACCACAGAAGCAAATAGTGCCATTTATTGGTGCATTGGTGTGTAGTTGTGGAAAAGTTGAAGGACTAGGCCATATCAGCAAATAAGCAAAAGGGAGAATTCACTGTGAAGGTTTTTATGTTTGTTCATCACGGTTGCATTGATGAAGGGATGTTCAGTCATTACAGCGTACCCCATAATAAATTAGCTCACCTTTAAGATCTATGATTATTGATTATTTTTTTCTGGAGCAAACATGTATACGGTAAATATTATTATTGCATTTTTATTGTTATTAGACAGTTATATCAATTACTTGTGCTTCTGCAAGCAAATAAAGAAACAAAAAATCCTGCCACTAAGAGGCTTTATATTCTTAATTTGAGAAAAAGGAAGATAATAGAGAAAGGGAAAGAAAAAGCAAAGGAAAGCATTGCAAATACAATTATATACTGCTTTGGCTTAATTACATTGGGAGCCTCCATTTTGATCTTCAGATTGAAGTGACTCCTGGAAGAGAATCTCTGTAGGTGAATTATGACAAAGGTATCTTTCCAGATGTAGTTAAACTACAACTCCCAGAAACCCAAAATAAAATTGGGCCAATTATGAGAGATTTTAGGAAATATATATAGCCACAGCTGGAGAGGCATACGTTCCCCTTCCTGCCTTAAATCATTGGACTTCTTATCTATTATCTATACTGCACTGTTGATTCAACCACTTTGTATCTAGGTAGCTTCTCTAAGTCCTGGTTTATCTACTTGACCAAGAAATCTGTTCTTATCGCTAGGATTGTTTGAGGCTATAATTCCAACTAAACTGCCAACTTCCTTTTCTTTTGCAGAAGATGGATTGCAGACCTCCTGACAACCTTGCTCCTTGATGGACTGGAATACATTTGAGCAAATTTTGTTCCATCACATTAAATCAGGTAATCAGGGTTGCAGGTTTCACCACCAAAAATAGAAAGTCTACACAGCCACCATTATGAAAACCTCATATTCATCTACAATACTAGATGCTCAGAATAATATAAGGCAAATAAAATGTTCATCTAAAGCACACTTCCTCAAAAGGAAGTCACACTGAACTCAGTAAATATATGTAGGATTACACGTGAAGCCTGCATTGCCACAACAAAACCATAATGGCTTCTTATAAAGGCAGTTCAAGATCAGAGTGCAGAGTTTAAAACTGCCCTTCCATTTCCTTCTTTCCTTTACCAAAGCTTTGAGATTGTGCCTATACTGTTGCCTCCAGGTACAGTTTAATGTCCAGAGGATGAGTACAACTTAAATTCAAATTAAAACCTCTCAGTTTCTACATACTGTAAAGAACTGCCAGAGGATGAAGACAATGGTGTTTTCAAATTAAAACCTCTCCATATCTATGTAAAGCACTGCCATAGACTGTGGTCATCCACAAAACAGCATATCTTCTCAAGTACTTTGGGGTTGTCAAGAGCCTGACTTCTACCTAACGGTATTGTAGTCAATTTATAAGTGGCTCATTGCTTATTTTTATTACTTCCTCAGGCCACAAGCTCGAGACAGATTTTAGGGACAGGTGGGGCTTTTGATTCCCCCCTCTTTAAATAATTAGATCTCCACAGGGCATCACAAACTGCCTTTAAACACTCCCATTTTCAAACATGCCAAAAAGAGGATGTAAGTAACAGAAAATTTAAAAACCCTACATATGTAAAACTAATTCCATGGCATTCAAGAATATAAATGTCTACCACTCAGGTGGGTGGAAAGAAGAATGTTTATTTCTAAGAATATCCTTAGCAGATAATTAATGTTATGGATATTTTCCCATAAATACATACTGTAACTTTCTTTGATTTTTGTTTGTCTATATGTATGTGTGTATGTATATGTATGGTTATGTGTATATATACTCACACATACACACATACACACACATACATAAAGCATGCACACATATAGCAAATCAAGAAATCAATGTGGCTGTTATATGTACCCATAGGCCATTACCTAAGATTTAAACAAAGTGAAATATAATTAAGCCATGTACAGAGAATGTTCAAAAGCGAAACAACTACATTGAGAAGTCTGGGCATCATAATCTAATAATATGAAAAACACAAACAAACAAACACCAGCCCCAATTAATATTGGAATCCTCATAAGACATAGAAGACCAATACCTGAGCAAGGTATTTCTTTTAGCACAGATAATATGAAAGATAGTGAAACAAATAACAAGGCAAATCTCCTACCAAAGTTTGACCATAAATACAAAACATTTGTGTCAGAAAAATTAAAAATTTACCAGTGGCCTCCCAGCCATGGACATCTGGCATAATTTACATCAAGATGTACTAACCAGATGACCACAAGTGAATATCTGATTTTTAACCAATCGTATCATGCAGCGAGACTATACATTATAACAGTTCTTCATTCTACCCTAGAATTATGCAGAAAAAAAAAAACCCCAAACCCTCCAGTCCCTGAACTGTTTACCATTGTTCAACAAAGGCATGTCCATGAATGAAAGATGATATAATAGAATTGAAGAACAGCATTGAGTCATATTTCATTCTAGAGTGCCAGTTTGGTGTAGTGGTTAAGGCACCAGGCTGGAAACCAGGAGACCAGGAGTTCTAGTCCCGCCTTAGGCACAAAAACAGCTGGGTGACCTTGGGCCAGTCACTCTCTCTCTCAGCCCTAGGAAGGAGGCAATGGCAAACCACTTCTGAAAAACCTTGCCAAGAAAACTGCAGGGACTTGTCCAGGCAGTCGCCAGGAGTCAACACCAACTCAAAGGCAAAAAAGAAAAAAAAATCCTTCAATATCTTGAAACATCGTTTGAAATAAGCACATTATCTCTTCTCCCAGATACATGTATAGAAGTGAAATCTTCATAAGTAAAGAAAGTAAACCAAAGTTATGTGAAGAGGGACTTCTGGAGGAAGAAATGGCAGACTGAAGACAGCTCACAGAAAGTGGAGCCGATGACTGCAGTGAAGAATGAAGAATTGGCGAGTAGACCTCTCCAGACAAGGAGAGGACTTGAGATCACCCACAAGTGCTCCAGACAGCTGCTCCTCATGAGGAGACTGCAAGATAGCAGTCTTCAGTGGGTTTAGAGCTCTGGGAAACACGTGAATAACCATCTTGCTCAAACCAGGGTTGGTACCTTTGAAAGGACACTAAGTTTGTATACTTCCTTTTGTAATCACTTTTGGAAATTGCTTGTTAACTGCTTTTCAGATATTAGAAACCTTTGGATTGACAAGTTTGACAGCATCAGATGAGCTTCCTTCAATCCTTAGTGAAAGTTTTAATTACAAGTTTAAGAACTTAACTTTTTTTTAATAAACAGCAAATGGGTGATTAAAACTTTGATTTTAGAAAGTTACAAATGGACTAAGGGTCCAGATAAATTTGAAATAAGATTTTGGAATTAATTATAAAGAATCCTTCCTGTGGGAAAATGCTTTTGTTTTGAATTTATTTTTTAAAAAATAAGATCTTAAAACTTGGAACTAGAGGGGACTAAAGATTACAATTAAAGGAGAAGAACACATAAACTCAACTTACAATTATAGAATGGAGCAAAATATTCTACCATTGGACATATTGAAGGATATTTTTGAAAAAATGGACTCAGAGGTTAATATTAATAATGTTATCAGAGACATCTGTCTCTATGGAGAGACTGTGTCTAAAAGATCTTATGGAAGAGGAACAAGTTTTACCTGACAAGATCAAGACTCAGTTGAAAGTGGAATTACAAATGACAGGTTACAAGAATGATGTGTAAAAAGATGCTACATGGGACATGCAAAAGAAACCGGCTGATGTCTTAATAATTCAAAGGGATATACAAACAATAAATCAAGAGAGCGACCTGGATAATTTTCCTATATTGAATTTACAGAAGAGGCTTGTTAAAGTTTTGAGAATCTCTTGAGAAGGGACAAATTAAAAAGGAAAAGAAATCAAGTTCCATGACATTATTGGAATGGACTAAAGATTAAGATTCTTAGAAGTAAAAGGAGGGAATATAAAGTTGGTTTATTTGTTCAAGGTTAACCTAGATATGTTGTTATCTCTGGTAACCCTTGATGGACTTTTACTGACACCACAGCTGAAATGATAATACTTTATGGATTTGTTTATAGATAAGAGATGGGATATGGGAAGAAGAGATTGTTTGATGCATTTTAAGATGAGGTGATAAGTTACTAAAATTGTTTATATTTGTTGTGATGAAGGTGGGAAGTCACTTCTTTATATATTTCTTTTCTTTTTCTTTACTGTATTCTTACTTCTTTCTATTCTATTTTTTATTCTATTTTTTTGTTTTCTTCCTTTTCTGCATCTTCTATCCTTTCTTTTTATTCTTCTTTCTTTTAGTTTGTATTAGTTTTTACTATTGTAATTATAATCTTTAATAAAGTTACTACTAAAATAGTTGCGTGCAGAAGGGCAGCAGAAGCTTCTGGTGGAAACACAAGGGTATTCTTGGAAAATTATTTTGCATCACATCTGGAGACTTGATATAATAGTTCTTCAAATCCCAGATATAATATTATCTATTAATTATATTTTTTTATTCTACCCCTAACTCTCCCACCAGTTAGAGCCAGACTACCAAATATGAAGAGTAGATGGCAAATTCAGCTCTTTTCCCAATAGCCTTTAGGGTTCACTAATATAGGAACACAAGATTTTGAAGGAACTAAAACATCTCTAGCATATATATGAAACCAGACTGTTGTCAGTTTTTGCATCTCAGGTTTTATTTCGTAATCTCTTTTTAATACTGGAGACAATATTACCAGTCTTTCAGAATTAAAAAGGGTCCTCTGATATTTGTGATTGCTTCATTAAATTGCTCTGGCTGGTGAAACCAGAAAGGCCCAAATTCTCCTTTTTACAGAAAAAATAAATGCCCACAATTGTTAGTCCCACTGCAATCCTACACATCCATATCTACTGGAATGAAAATAATGTAAGTCTTTGTTTCAAAGGGATTCATTGTACTATAAAAGGGGAGAAGCAAATCAATGAAATCTAAACAAGGCAAAGACAATGTCTGCAGAACTATATTACCAGATGTTTACCCAGCCTTTACTGCTCTGTTTTATATTTACGTCTAGTGCTTGAATGGCAGCAGAGCAACTGCTGTATCCTTTGAATGATCCCATGGTTTTCTAAATAATTTTGGTACTGATTTTCCAAAAATGAAGAGCTATATTTGCAGAAAAGTTTCCAGAATAGATACTGTCCAATATTCCTTATCATGAACCAGCCTCAATATATAGTCAGAAATAGCATAATTTTTCCCCCACAAGAAGAAAATATAAAAGTTAATAACTTATTTCTGAACTTGGTTTATTAGTTGCCAACATCATAAATAACCATCTGGAATCTGCATTCCAATATAGACACTCATTTTGAAGAAAGGAAGAGGAGATAAAATTGTTTTGGATATAAGACAGATGGATCTATCAAATGATAATACTTTATTTTTAATTATTTTTAAAATGTGTATGCTGCCCTTCCAAACCAGGTATTTCCAATGTATTGCACAGAATACAGGACAGATTTTAGGAAAACTGAGCATTGGGACATGGAAATAGATCAACAACTTTTGGTTGATGCATTCAGGGCAGGACTCTGGAGCAGGAGAAGCAAATTAACAGCATCAACTTACTACATGTTACAATAAGTGGTGTGATTCACATTATTATCTAAAGAAGGCCAATTCTGTGAGAGGCAATGAACTCCTTGGCTTCAGCCCTATCTACTATCAGCAGGCAACACCTGACAAATTGTGCCTGAGTTAACTCAGCCCTTAAAAGAAAAAGGGTGATTTGTTCCTGACTTAGGGATGGAGAATTTTTAAGACATGCAAATGCTTGTAGCAAGGTAGTGCTCCGTTGTGCTCCGTTGTGAGGAATGTTTGTCAAAAGAAGTGAAAATGGTTATATATAAGAATGTGCTTCTGCCTGTTCTGTTGTTTGGAAATAACAGTTGAGTATGTCAAGAGAATATAAATGCAACTTGAATGCAGTAGGAATAGATGACTTTAAAATTGTGCATGGTAAGACAAGAAGAGATAGGATCGAGAATGAAAGGATGATGAATGAATCCATCTTGAATAGAAATGTGAGTGACCAGAATGAAAGAAGTACACTGAGGTGGTTTGGTAATATGGAGAGAATGATTGAGAACTGACTCACAAAACAAACATATAATTGAAGAGTGAACGGGTTGAGAAGAAGCAAAAGAGTGAGACAGTCATGACTGGATGGATTGATGAGATCACGGAAGAGAGAGGTGACAACTTTAAAAAAAAACAAAAAGGAGCTTATGAATGGGTGGAAGAAATGATGGTTGGAAAGGACAGAAAGGTATGGAGAATATAGTGAATGGTACTGGTGTAAACCCGGTTCAGATAGGTTTCTTTTTTATCTTTTGCCTTTAATTTCTTTTGCTCATTACTCTCATTACTTCTTACTCTTCTTCTGTGCTTTCCATAATGCTGCTTGGCACCAAATGGGAAAATCTAATAGCTATATTTGAGTGATTGTGTGCTGTATATATTTGCCTGGAAGTAAAACAATATTGGCATAAATAGGATTAATTTTATTTAATTTTATTAATTCTATTTGATTTAGATGCCACCTGACTCCAGAACAACTCTGGGCAGCTCACAATAAAATAGAGAAGATAAAGTAAAATATGAATCAGAAAAAACAAGATAAATAAAGAATGAATAAAAATAAAGAACAAGATGGCAAATCCGGCCAACAGCACAGAAAACGTAGACAAACACATTCCACAAAGGGCTCCAGGCACCCTAACCCAGGGCCTGGGAGAACAGCCAGATCTTTAAGGCCTTCCAGAATGCCATCACAGTGGGAGCCATGTGGATTTCAGAGGGAACCTCATTCCAGAAGACAGGCCCATGACAGACCAGTCATGCTTCCAGGATCTTAAAGATGATGCTCTGTAATCAAAGGGACCTAAGGCCACCAACCCTTCATCTCATATCAGCTGGGCGGACATCACAAGAGATAGGCAGTCCTTCAGGTAACCAGGCCCAATGTCATGTAGGGCTTTATGAGTTCTAACCAGCACCTTGAATCATACCTAGTGTCAGACTCCCCGATCAAATGTTCCCAGAACATGTTTATCAGACTCGCATCCATCAACATAAAACCCTGTCAGCAGACTGCGAGTTGCCAGCAGGGAGGGGGACTTTGACTGGAGTGTGAATTATATTGTTTGGGTTAAATACCTCTGCCCAAGGTTAACGGCCAGCATACCGTTCAAGCCATCTGCTGGTACGGGGAGGTGCATGCCTTGGAGGGCAGTAAGGGGGGGATTTAGAAGTTTGTGTGATTTTAAACTGCAGAGCGCGCAGGAAATGCCATTTTCAACTTTTACCTTATATCGAACGCTTCTCTTCATTAAACAGTTAAATGAGTAAAAGTCTCTGGACTGACATTGAGTGAATACTCAATGTTCTGGTCATTATACCTAGAAGCAAGCTGGTAACCAGTGCAATTTGCAGAGCAGGGGGGTCATATGAGCACACTGAGGCATGGGCATTTTTGCCCATGCCATTGCATCCTGGAACAGTTGAAGTTCCTGAGGGCAGCTCCATGTAGAGTATATTGCAGTAGTCAAGTCATGAGGTGAGGGCACGAGTAACTGTCTGAAGAGTTTACACTATTTGGGAATAGACACACTTAGACATTGAATTATAATGTTACAGAGTTGCACTGGGACATTTTGATCATCAGGACCTTGTCCATATATTTCATTCATTTGTTTTATTGACACTCCAGTCTTTATCAGAAGCTCTTAACTTCACAAAAATATCTCAATAAAATAAATATTTTACTCATACACACTTCCCTCTCAGTTATGATTTCTGCACACAAAATCAGACTTGACTTGCAATAGTAAGTCATTTATTGCATAGCAAAACCCAGAAGTTTCTCATAAGCATATTAGTATAATATTTTCAAGACTACACTGCAAATCTGCTTTCACATCAGCTAAGTTATTGCATCCAATATCTGGCTGTTCTACTTTCTAGAGCCACCTGATTTTCGAACTGGTCACAGTTTTTCCTTTGGAAAGGATCAGCTAAATCATAACAGTAACTTATGCTTACTTATTAATGAATGTATATCTTGCCTTTTTGTATACACAAACACTTCCTGTCGAAATAAATAAAAATCTTGAAATGTCAAATCAAAGATACCTCTTTTACATACATATATATAGATATTATGTTAACATACATAGTTTTATTTTTCATTCTAATGCTAATGAATATCCACTGTCAACAAGGTTTTATTAGGTGTTTAACCATCATATATCAAAATATACAAAGCCTCCTTTTATCAGGCTATCCCCCACTGTGATGGACTTCTAAAAGCAGTGAAGGCCAAGTTATTCCAAATGGCCTTTGATGGTAGAGTGTCATCTTACACACAACACCTGTGAGACTGTTGTTGTTGTATAAGTTATCATGGTACTGTCTACAGTTAATGATTATTTATTAATCTAATTGATGGTGTTAGAGTATTATTCTGGATGCTCGGTTGCTTTTGTTTAATGTTTGATTAACAGTTTACTGTGGACATTTCATTGTTTTATACTGTATTGTTTTGTCATACCATGGACATTTCAACTGTTTTTTTTCCCTGGAAGATACTATAACATAAGCCTAAATAAATTTGGTGGCATACATATTTGATAACTAAATATGCATGTATAAAAACACTTCACATAGCATGCTACTTATGAGAATATAACATATGCAAGAGAAAATTGTCCTGTATCATATGAATGCTCATAAAATACCATCCCTTTGACATGTGTAAAATCCTTACCCATACAAATGACAGACACAGTATGCCCCTATCGTTATATTTAGAATGACAGGGCAGTTTTCTATTATCTCCTCAATATCTTTATTATGCAAGCACCCTTAGGTTATTCTCATCATTTCTGGAGCTTGAGTGGGGAACTTGTGCTTCAAATGACCAGTGATTATGAGAGCATCATATTCCAAATGGAGTGGAAATAATGTATAAGAAGGAATGTTATTACAGTATATTAATCATTTCATAAGGCAAGCTTATATACGTCCATGCCAAAGCATGTTGGGTTCAATAGAACTTACTCTCATATCAGTATACATAGGCTTACAGCTTTACTTATTAATCTTGAGCCCCAGACTACTAAAAGGGAAGAGGAAAAGCCAGAAAATTATTACTTGCTGTACAAAGAATCTGAAAGTAAGAAAGGTTTAAAATCACCTGCTAAAGCTCTCTCTACTTCACTATGGTAGGTGCTAAGCTTTGGGGTCAGTACAAATATTTGCACCCTTATTCCTTTATAAAATATGCACCAGGTTACAAATGCTGCCACAGCTGAATAATTGAGGGAAGCTATGAGGCTTTTGCCTTCAAACATCAAAGGATATTTTAGGGGAAATTATTACTATTATTATTATTATGTATCATCATAGCAAAATTTATAACCGGGTTTCATTCAGATTTAACTGTATTCCACAGAAGTGTGCTAAGGTTCTACAAAGCAATCAGCACACACCGATCAAAATTGATAGGAAATATCAAGAGATGCTATTGAATTTCCTGACAAGTTACATTTTGTGCTAATTTGAAGATTCCATCTTGAAGAGGAAAAAAAAACCTGAGGATCTTGAAGGAAACCACAGAGAAGGTCAAGATAACTAGTAGCATAGCTCCAAGACGTTTTGCATGTCCTAAATGTTAGATTTCTTAATATTTTAGGATGGAGGGAAATGCCGGAGAGTTTTAACAATTATTTTAAAATGTAAATCATTAAAAGGGTATGTTTTGCCTTTCTTTTCATCATTTATTGTAAATTAGGGATGGGCAAATCTTCAACAGAGGTCCATGCAAAGCAACCTTGAGCTTTTGCTTTTAAAACAACCCCCTCTCCCACATCTCAAGCCAAAGCAGAGCTGTTTCAGTAGCCAGAATTTTGCAGAAATCAATACAAGCACAGAAACCTGTACCAGCCACCAGAACTTCAGCACGAAGCCTTGGAGCAATGCAAAAGTC
Organism: Candoia aspera; assembly: GCF_035149785.1. NCBI lineage: Eukaryota > Metazoa > Chordata > Lepidosauria > Squamata > Candoiidae > Candoia > Candoia aspera. The sequence goes on from NC_086155.1 coordinate 144,463,751, forward strand.
TCAAGGAGATGAATTGCATTGCCTCCGTGCTTGAACAAGAGCAGGAGTGCTTTACAGCATGAGGCACTTCACGGAGGCAAATTACAGCTGCCTCACACGGGGCTACACTATAAATCAGGAGTGAAAATCTTTTGGCACTTGAACTTCAACTCCTGCAGTCCTAGCTTATACGGCCAACGGTGAGGGAGACTGGAAGATGTAGTTTAGCATTATGTAGAAGGCCAGAATCACAGGGATAATACAGAGAGATTGCAGAACTGTAGGATCTGCTCTCCCCTTGGTAACAGTAGTATCCATTCTACTCACAGAAATCAATTTAAATCAATGGCTTAAAAAGCAAGGCGCAATACAGTGAAAAGAATTCTGCATCTCAAGACCAGGGAGAGTTTTACCACTTAAAGAATGAAGTTCAAAGATCTAATGTATAACCTTTCTCCTGTGCATCAAATACAATGTTATTTTATTTATAACATTTTAAACCATGTTTATCAGATTTCATTTCCAATGTATGGACTTTGAAATGAGTAAGATTTTTTTGCCACACTGCAATTCAAAAATATAAGATTTTTACTTGTAACATTTTTAAGTAGCATAAGCGGATACCTGCTTTTTAGGTACAGGAAATTTCAGATTGTCTTGTACACTCTTCCTAAAGGAGAAGGGCATTCTTACAATACATTATCATATACCACATTGTTAGATACTGTATACAGAACTCCAGTAACAATCAGCCAATAGGTCTGGAGATGGAAAAAGATACATATGCCATACTTCTTTTGAAATGCTAAAAGGTAGGTCTGAATTTTTCAAGGTTGTTTCAACCCCCTCTCTGAATCAGATGACAGTCTTAATCTGTTACCTGCCCTTTGTTTCCAATAAACTTTCTGAATCCAGTCAACCTTTAAGAATTCTAGAGAGAGCTCAGCTGGCCGAGAGTCCTCCAATATTCATTACCTCTATTTTCATTATTACCTGTCCTTAAATGACCCCAACCTTCCACTGAATTTCTGTTTACTCCCATAGGAAATTAATTTCAGTCTCTGGCTTTAACCCATCCATCTTTGTGAGCCCTGAGGCTGAGTGATGAAGTTAGTGTTGTTCCCCATCTCCATCACTAACCTCAGTACCAACCAGCAGCTTCCTGGCTGAGTCCTTCATTCATCTCTTTTTTTCATGTGTCTCACATGTTTGTATATGCACATGTTTAAAGTTTTAAGAGACCTCTGTGAAATGGTCACATCACCTCTTGCTTTTTTCTCTTGTTATTAGGTAACACACTGGGTGATTTTACCACATGACACTTATACAAGTTTATGCAAAAAAAACAACAACCCCAAACTCAAAACTCAAAACTAAACAAAACCACCCACCCTTTCAGCAGGGCTTTTCCTCAAAATTGTCAAGTTTTTAAAAAGTGCAGTGGAGCCTCCTTTGCATTTGTATTATGCAAAACTGCTAATATGAGGAAAATATTCTGAAGATAAATTAAATACGTATTACAGCCATTAAAACTAATTAATGCTTCATGGGTGAAAATGCTCTTCAGCTTTTCTGTTTACCAGCACTTCACTTGCATACTTTTCATGGAAATTCACACTCATTTTGTGACATATACATTTGCCATCCAGTTAATGGTTAAAAAACTACTGTCTGCATTTTTCTGTTCCCTTCCTTCAAATTAAAAAGTATAAACATAATGGCAACTTTTGAAGGGATTCCAAGGACTGTGCCCAAAACTGTGAAGGGCAAGGTGTATTTCTGGGAATCTCAGGCTGTGCATCCCCTGAAGTAGAAGATGCTCTAGGATTCACAAACCGTGATACTTACAGGCTTATAGTACTATAATTTGGAGTTATATAATGATGTTGACTTATAATAGATTGAGGACAATTAATAGTACCACAGTAACAATGTATTATTGTATTAATGACCATGGTTGGGTGAAAAAATATGGAGGTTAATTAATGGCTATAATTATATAGTATTCCACTTGCTGTTGTACTGTGTTCGGATAAGGTGTTGGTTATCACCTTCAAAGCTCTACATGGCATGGGTCCAGGTTACCTGAGGGACTGTCTCATCCCCATTACATCGACCTGTCCCACCCGGTCATCCAGAGAGGGCATGTTACGGACCCATCCATGACAGAATGTCGATTGGCGGGACCCAGGAAGCAGGCCTTCTCTGCAGTGGTCCTTGCCCTTTGGAACATTCTTCACCTGGAGGTGAGGCAAGCCCCCTCTCTCCTGACCTTCTGGAAAAAGTTAAAGACCTGGCTCTGCCATCTCGCCTGGGGCGGGAAGGGGGGTAATCAATCCTGGGGGTGGCTAGCACCTTAAAGTGGTTCCCATGTATTTATAAAACCAAATCAGAACTTTTAACTGCCATCCTGGATGCTATTTTATATTTATATTTATACGATTTTATTGTATTTTAATCTTTTTAGCTTTATTGTAAACCGCCCAGAGTCCCTCTTTTGTGGGAGATGGGCAGTGATGAAATTTGATAAATAAATAAATAAATAAATAAATAATGAAATGGTATGTGGGAAAGACCTTGGGAGACAGGGTGAAGAGATGCTGCCTAGGGAACAGTCAGATTAGAGACAGCACAGCCCGCAGCTGGATACTGGGCAGGGCAAGAGGCTCAGAAGGGATCCTCCTTAGTTTCTCAGGCTGTAAAAGAGATGGTGGGAGAATTGTACTTTCAGACTTGCAAGATTCTGTTAATGTAGCTTTACAATAAAGTAAAATTAGCTTATCTGTTCAGGTTTCCTGTCTGGTCTACCTGGTAAGGCTGACAGATAACATATAAATATTTATTTCAATTTACAACAACTCTAGGTCACCATTTTAGTCTCCTTGCTGAGGATGGGGAAAGGATTAGTAAGCTTATCTAAGGTCTACCACTAGGTTCATTCATGAGATTTGTACTCAGTTTAGAGTATAACCCTAAACCATCATGTTGATGGCTTGAGGAAGTTCAAATGGCATTTTGATGGACTTCTACGGTATTAACTGAGAAGACCATCACCTAATGATCATCCATCATGATGGTGGCTCCCTTTGCCCAGCTAGGCAGAAAGAGGCAGCTGCAAGGAGCTGTTACTTAATTTTGGGAAAAGGCAGTGCTTCTTTACAGAGTTGCAGACAAGTAGTATGTTTGTACTCTGAAGCAAAGTACCTTTTTTGAAATGAATTGAAAGCACTGCACAGTCCTGTCTCATACATATCTTTTGCTCTGGATAGGGTAGATATGGCAGCAAAACTAAAGATTGCTGTGCCCAGTTTTAAGCACAATACATTAGAATTTTGCAAGAAGAAAATTAACAGTAATGAATAACTAGGCACCAAACATCTGCCCTGGATAACTATAAGAATGTACCAAAATAATTTTTTCCTAAATGTTAAGACCTTCATTTTGGACTATAAATTTACGCTATGCTGGCCACTAAGTTGTACACTTGTATGAGTAGAGAATACAGTGTTAAAAATGCATAAAGGCTTAAGCAACTTTCTAACTATCTTGCATTATAATGTTATAACATATGTGGATATTGGGCTGATATTTGCAAGGCCTCAATATGCCACAGAGCAAACTTGAGCATTTAGCTCTATTTTGCAAATAAAATCATTTAAAAGTCTCCAATACAGTCCATTAAACCAAACTCACATTATTTCCATCATACAAGCTGAAAGCATTTAAAAGCAGAATTCATCAAATGAGATTTAATATTATGTACAAACTGGCCAGCTTTAGCTATGCTTCAGAGTAGCAGAAGCTATTGAACATACACACACAATTGTCTGTGAATGCATGTATTTCTCCCCATTGCAGCCTTCCAATAAATGCCCCCAACCCACCCCCAGCATGATGCTGGGGCAGTTATTGGACACAGATCACACTATAGAAAGGGCAAAGGAAGACTTCTCAGAGCCTGAACGGGCAGCTGATTGAAAATTCCTCTTCCCTTTCCCTAAGGTCTGAGGTGTGGATTCATGAGCCAGGATCTCAGCTAGAACAGGTGTCTATCGCTGTATAAACAGCAATTAGGCCCAAATTTCAGACTTTTTTTTTTCCTTTTTCCGAATCCCTATCTGAGGAAAAGCCCAGGAATAAATAGTTGCTGTAACGGCCAGGGGTATTGTGTAGCATTATAGCCTCCAGCTGGGCTATTACATACTATAGACGGGTGAAGAATACAAGCACCTGACAGATGTGTTCTGTTAGCTTCATTAGGAAAGAAACAAAGAAACTCCTCAATTAATAGCAGTGGAGCCAACTAGAGGGGGGTGGGGGGAATCATAGCCTGTTATTTAAACAGAGTCAGAGAGCCTTTCACTGGTGGCTTAATATGATTCATTAATAAAAACAGCTTTCTGAATGCCCAGTTTAAGTCAAAAGAAATCACCAGCATTTTTTCCCACAAAAAAAGGAAGGGCAAAATGACAAACTACCGTCGTTACATTCACGAAGGGGCTGGGAAGGAGGAAGGAGGAAGGGCAGCCCGGTCTGGCCCAAGGCTGCCTTAAACTGTGAGGTTGATGGTGGTTTTTCCTGCATTAAATGCTCCTCCAAAGTTGTATCAAGGGGGCTTTAGCTGAATGCTTTTCTGGGGTTATATACCCCAGTTATAGGAAGCAGTTGCTGGGGTCTCAAAAAACAATGATTTACAAACTGCTGAAAATAGACTCTTATAATAATGGGAAAAACCTGCCCACAAAGCCAGAGACCATTTTTTTAAAGCTTTGCCACTCTGCTAAAATCAAGTTAACTATAATTTGGCGTAGTATTTCTTGAGAAACATGGGGTCTCCCACTCGTTTTGTTCTAAAATGATACATTATCAAGACACGTGCACAGGGCAACAGAATGTATTTTTCACTTCATATGTTGTGTATCTCTGCAGAGGGTTCTATAGGCCATTTCTCTTTTTAAAGTATTTTTAAAGGAAAACACAACACAGAATTGTTGCTTCTCTTCTAAATGTGAAACAGGGAAAAATAATAATTAGTTTTTATTTTTTTTAAAAATGACAAAAACCTATTTCAAATTGTTATAATTCTAAAACCGCAGAGTTTATTGCTGCATTGCTAAGCAGTGAAGTCCCCTGCTACCTTTTATGCTGGAAGGATGTATCCATTTGGATGTCTGGGGTTTAGAAATAAAAGATGGCAACAAAAGGCACATAGCAAGCAGAAACTATGTGTGGTACGATTTAAAACAACAGTCAGCTGATGCCTAAAAAATTAAATAAAGCAGCAGTTGTTATTATCAGAATAAGACTCGGAGAAGATCATGGGGGAGGGGGGAGAAAGATCATTGCTTTCTATTTTGAATGTTAATAACACTTGGGGGTGGGGGGGACTGAAAACACGTTTGACCGAAAAAGCAGAAAGACAAAAGAATTGCATGTGTATGCCAACTTTCCAGGTGCATTGGGTCCCTAAATCCAAGAACAGCTATGCTAGTTAGGAATTCTAGTTGTAGCCTCAGCCTATTGGATGAGTGCTCACCTGCAGAAGATTAATGTACCTGGCAAGACCTCCATCCAGTCAAGCTGCAGATTCATTCCTCAACATCTCCTATCAGAGAGCATGGGACAGGGGAAAAAATAAACTAAGTCTTTAGACCGGTGTTTCTTAACCTTGGTAACTTCATGATGTGTGGACTTCGACTCCCAGAATTCCCCAGCCAGCATGCTGGCTAGGGTATTCTGGGAGTTGAAGTCCACACATTTTGAAGTTGCTAAGGTTGAGAAACACTGCTCTAGACAGCTACTGCCATGAACCAATTCTGACTAGAAGATAGAGGGCTAGGTGGCTATTAGAACAATGTCATCTCAAAATCATGTTCAGCTCTGAGTTATCTATCTCTAGCCTTGCAAAGGTGGCAAGAAACACAAATGCTGTTGGCCAAACATCCTGCCTCTTTCTGCCTTCCTAACAGGCAAGTCCAGTGTGACAATGCAGCAGGTGAACAGTGTGTCATTCTGTGGAGAGCAGGGAAGATGACCCAGACAGAGATATGCAGGAACTGTAACTTAGGCAAAAGGGGCTGAAGCATTTTTAAATTCCAGAACAAGATAAATTAGGAAGCAGCTCAGGCAGACACCTCCCAATTCACTGAGCTATAAGAAGGAGGAGGAGGTACAGCACAATCCTACTTGCAAGATTCTGTTATTATAGCCAATATCAATTAAAGTAGTTTCAGCCTTCCTGTGGTGTTGATTTCCTGGTCTAGTCTGATCTACCTGGTGGGGCTGACACATTCTGTCATGTATCACTCTGACAACCTCCCTGAGAGATATTTTCATTCAGCCAGGAACTTTCCCACAGAAAAAGGAAAAAGGAAATAAAGAGGGGCTAATGTGTTGGTGAGAAGAATTAGCTAAAACTTGGAGTTGGAGTTTCAGGAAAGAAGAAGAGAAGCATTCCGGAGTGGCCCAATTTCCACATGGAAACTGAGAAGGGTAGAGATGATTTGCATTGAAGGATAACGTTCTGAAGGAATTTAGAGGAAAACAAACAATTCTGGGAGTCGAAGTCCACACTTCTCGAAGTTGCTAAGGTTGAGAAACACTGCTCTAGACAGCTACCGCCATGAAGAAATTCTGACTAGAAGATACAGGGCTAGAAGGCTATTAGATCAATGTCATCTCAAAATCATGTTGATTTTGAGCCTGATTGCCAGCCAAGCATAATTTGTGCCCTAACTTAACTCTAAGAAGGGAGAAAATTGTGGAAATACATACATAGCAAGGTAGACCTTACCAGAAGCAGATGTTTTATTTTACTTTGCTAACACGTTTACAGAGCCCCCAGATCGCAGAAGGCTGGTCAAACCCTTAATAGCCAGATCTTTGTCTTGTTCATACTTTGTGCCATCAGCAAGGGACTGAGTCTCCATATGGAACAGATTCCATAGCTCAATCAATCATTAATCTTCACAAAATTAAAACCTAATGGAGAGAATAGGACCACAAACATGAGGCTTGCTACCACGTTCACTTCACCTGTTGGTCCCTCTTTCATGTTATCTATGTATGGCAACCATGGTTTGCAATAAGAAACTGTGTTACATGCATGCAGGCTGTTCGTCGAGCCCATCTAATGGTTGCCCAGATCTTTATCACTCAGACATAGCAACACTGTAACAGGGCAACTTTGAGAGTTAGGTATGAGGCATTCTTATGTTTTATATGCATCTTCTAAATGTCAGAATTCGGCTTTGGTAGACGGACTAACAATAAAGAAGGCATTTGAGAGTAGGTAGGGAACCATCCTTTACCCTGTTCTTCCAAACTAGATAACCTCAACCTTCTGCTAAGAAATTGGAATGTGAACTTAAGTCAGATATGCAACCATATAAGCTCAGGCATGTTTTATGAAATGTGTTTGCCTCTGAATATATGCTCTAAAAAAAAAGTGGTTCTAGGTTCCACAATCAGGACCATAGCATATGGGTTTTAATAGTTCAAACAAAAAATGGTCATACCTGGTTTCCTCATACGTCAGTATCAAGTACTGAAAAATATAACATATTGTATCCCTCTTAATACATGTTGTTGTTGTTGTTTATTCGTTTAGTCGCTTCCGACTCTTCGTGACTTCATGGACCAGCCCACGCCAGAGCTTCCTGTCACTCGTCAACACCCCCAGCTCCCCCAGGGATGAATCCATCACCTCTAGAATATCATCTATCCATCTTGCCCTTGGTCAGCCCCTCTTCCTTTTGCCTTCCACTCTCCCTAGCATCAGCATCTTCTCCAGGCTGTCCTGTCTTCTCATTATGTGGCCAAAGTATTTCAGTTTTGCCTTTAATATCATTCCCTCAAATGAGCAGTCCAGCTTTATTTCCTGGAGGATGGACTGGTTTGATCTTCTTGCAGTCCAAGGCACTCTCAGAATTTTCCTCCAACACCACAGTTCCAAAGCATCTATCTTCCTTCTCTCAGCCTTCCTTATGGTCCAGCTCTCGCAGCCATATGTTACTACGGGGAACGCCATTGCTTTAACTATGCGGACCTTTGTTGTCAGTGTGATGTCTCTGCTCTTAACTATTTTATCAAGATTTGTCATCGCTCTTCTCCCAAGGACTAAGTGTCTTCTGATTTCCTGACTGCAGTCAGCATCTGCAGTAATCTTCGCACCTAGAAATACAAAGTCTTTCACTGCTTCTACATTTTCTCCCTCTATTTGCCAGTTATCAATCAAACTGGTTGCCACAATTTTGGTTTTTTTGAGGTTTAGCTGCAAACCAGCTTTTGCACTTTCTTCTTTCACCTTTCACTTTCATCATAAGGCTCCTCAGTTCCTCTTCGCTTTCAGCCATCAAAGTGGTATCATCTGCATATCTGAGATTGTTAATGTTTCTTACAGCGATTTCAACTCCAGCCTTGGATTCCTCAAGCCCAGCATGTCGCATGATGTGTTCTGTGTACAAGTTGAATAGGTAGGGTGAGAGTATACAGCCCTGCTGTACTCCTTTCCCAATCTTCCGTATATTCTTGCCACCTTTTCTTGATCTCTTCTTCTTCTGTTAGGTCCTTGCAATCTTTGTTTTTGATCATACCCATTTTGGCCTGGAATTTACCTCCAATGTTTCTAATTTTCTGGAAGAGGTCTCTTGTCCTTCCTATTCTATTGTCTTCTTCCACTTCCGCGCATTGCTTGTTTAAAAATAATTCCTTATCTCTTCTGGCTAACCTCTGGAATTTTGCATTTAATTGGGCATATCTCCCCCTATCACTGTTGCCTTTTGCTTTCCTTCTTTCTTGGGCTACTTCTAGTGTCTCAGCAGACAGCCATTTTGCCTTCTTGGTTTTCTCTTTCTTTGGGATGTATTTTGTTGCCGCCTCCTGAACAATGTGGCGAACCTCTGTCCAGAGTTCTTCCGGGACCCTATCTACTAAGTCCAGTCACTTAAATCGATTCTTCACCTCCACTGCATATTCCTTAGGAATATTAGTGAGCTCATATCTAGCTGATCTGCGGGTCTTCCCTAATCTCTTTAGTCTGATCCTAAATTGTGCAAGAGAAGTTTGTGATCTGAACTACAGTCAGCTTCAGGTCTTGTTTTTACCAACTGTATAGATGTCCACCACCTTTGGCTGCAAAGGATGTAGTCAGTCTGATTTCGGTGTTGTCGATCTGGTGAAGTCCATGTATAAAGCCGTCTCTTAGGCTGTTGGAAGAGAGTGTTTGTTATGCAGAGTGAATTGTCTTGGCAAAATTCTATCAGCTTATGTCCTGCTTCGTTTTGTTCTCCCAGGCCATGCTTACCTGTAATTCCAGGTGTCATTTGACTGCCCACCTTAGCATTCCAGTCTCCTGTGATGAAAATAATGTCTCTTTTAGGCGTGTTGTCCAGTAGGTGCTGCAGATCCTCATAGAACTGCTCTACTTCAGCTTCTTCAGCATCTGTGGTTGGGGCATATATTTGGATCACTGTGATGTTAGATGGCTTGCCCTGAATTCGAATTGAGATCATTCTGTCATTTTTTGGATTGTATCCAAGCACTGCTTTAGCCACTTGACTATTAATTATGAAGGCTACTCCATTTCTTCTGTGGTCCTCTTGTCCACAGTAGTAGATCTGGTGGTCATTTGATGTGAAGTGGCCCATCCCAGTCCATTTCAGTTCACTGACGCCCAGAATGTCTATCTTTAATCTTGACATCTCACCAATAACCACATCCAATTTGCCCTGGCTCATAGATCTTACATTCCAGGTTCCGATGGTGTGTTGATCCTTAGAACATCGGATTCGCCGTTCACCACCAGCACCGTCGGCCGCTAGCCGTCCTTTCGGCTTTGAGCTAGCTGCGTCATCACGTCTGGGGCTAGTTGAACTCATCCTCTGTTCCTCCCCAGTAGCATTTTGACCATCTTCCGACCTGGGGGGTCTCATCTTCCGATGGTATACCGACATATCTCTGGTTGTACTGATCCACTGAGTTTTCACAGCAAGAATACTGGGGTGGGTTGCCGTTACCTTCCCCAGGGATCGCATTTAGTCTGACCTCTCTGTCATGACCTTCCCGTCTTGGGTGGCCCTTCACGGTTTAGCTCATGGCATCATTGAGGTGCTCAAGCTCCAGCACCACGACAAGGTAACGATCCTTTGCTAATCCCTCTTAATACATATCTAGGATCAAATCTCAAGCATCTTGGAATGTGCTATATCCTGCCATTGCCCATCACACCTCTGACTGATTTTTTTTACTCTTTCTGATTAAGGCTGCCTCCCCCTCCCATCGATCTATATCTCTCAGAGCTTTCATGTTTGACATAAGAATGCCTCATATCTAACTCCCAAAGTTGCCCTATGACAGTGTTACTATGTCTGAGTGATAAAGATCTGGGCAACCTCTAGATGGGCTCAACAAATTTGACCTCCCTCCCTCCTTTCCTTTCCTTTCCTTTCTCTTTCCTTTCTCTTTCCTTCTTTTTTCCCCATTTAATGGTCATCTGGATTTTTGCAGTCCATATATGGTAGCTCCACCCTAGGTTTCTATGTTCTATATATTTTTAATGTTAAAATTATATCCCTCCTTTCCACCAAGAGGTTTAAATAGAATCTCCCTTCATTTGATTTCCGTAACAGCAACTCTGAGAGGTGGGGCTGAGAGAAAATCACTGGATCAAAGTCTCTCATTGAGTTTCCATGGCTAAATGGATTTTAGCCTGGGTCTTCACAACCTTGTCCAATACCTTAACCACTATACAATACTGGCTCTCTCACTTTCTACAGGATCCTACTCACCTAAAACAGGGTATTTTGTTTCAGAAGAATCTTGACTGGGAAAGCCTTTATAAGACATAAAAACTCTTCATTAATACTATGATAACATGCCATATTTTGATCACTTTCCTATTTTTACAATGCATGTTTGTAGCCTATAAAGTCTTATTTTAGTTACCTGTCTCTTTCATCTTTTCATCATCCATACTGCAAATTATTCTAGCTCTGTTTCCTTGGTGTACTAAAATAGTAGCTTTGCCAAGCCCCAGTTCTCTGCTTAGAGTCCAGCATCATAGCCTTAGGCTATTTTTTATTTGTATGTGCTGTCAGAGAATTATATTTATTCTAAAATGGCTCCTGTAATGCAACATTCAAGTGACCTGATAGAAGTAGCTGAGAAAGTATTTTTTTATTTTATTTTCTCTTGCCCTTAGCCCCCTTGTTTTTCAACTTTTCTGTTGCAAATTGCAAAATGCATACTGCTCAGAGTATGCTTTTTTTTTCTTTAAAGGAATTATCGTCTTAGACTGATATCTGAGCCAAGTATCAGCCACTGTATCCAGAAGCATGTGCATACAAATTTGTGTTAGGGAACCAGTCCAATTTGGTAGCAGATTTCCAATCAAGAAATTTGTATTAAATAAAAAATTCTGTAGGAAAATTCATAAGATCTAATCAAAAGGTTGCATTTACTTTCTGAACTTTAGGAACATTTTCCCTGGTAAGTAACTGTAGAAAGTGTTCAGTTCATATTTTTTATCAACATATGCCAACACTGTGGCTTCCTGACCTGTGTATAGGTTTTGCAGGAGGACAATGAGATGTTCTGGAAGTCCCATCTTCCTAATCACATTCCATAGCTTGACATGGTTGATACAAGCAAAGGCTCTTCTATAATCAATAATACACATATTGAATTCTTTGGTGTATTCTTTTACTTTCTCAATTATCCAGCATTCATCAGCAATAATGTCTCTTGTTCCTCAGAACATGTAAAGCTCTAATCTGCGTTGGATGATCCTAAGCCTTATTTTGCTATCATTTGAAATTAAGGATATTTTACAATAGTTTGCACAATTTGTTAAGTCTCCTTTCTTTGATATTGGTATGTAGACTGATCTTTTCCAATCTGTAGATTTGCAGATTTGCTGCCATAGTTTGGTTAGAACCTTTACAGGTTTTGTTGCTTACCATATTTCTCTAGATATTCAATCAATTCTTGTAGCTTTCCAACTTGGTAATGACCAGAATTCATTCATTCATTCATTCATTCATTCATTCATTCATTCATTCATTCATTCAATTTATATAGCTGCCATCTCAGACCAGTGACATTGGGCAGCTAACAATAATAAAAAACAATCAAACAATTAAAACAATAAAGAAAATATAAATACAGCCAAGAGATCTTAAAAACCATCGGTGTCAGCACAACCATGAAACGGGGCCCTTCACACACAAAGCCAGGTTTTCAAGGCCTTCCGAAAAGCCAAAAGGGTCGGGGCCATCCTAATCTCAGGAGGGAGGATGTTCCAGAGGGCAGGCGCCACAGCAAAAAAGGCACATCTCCTGGTCCCTGCCAGCTGACATTCCTTGGCTGACAGGACCCGGAGCATGCCCATCCTGCTGGACCAGATTGGACAAGTAGAAACAGCTGGGAAAATACAGTCTCAGGTAACCCAGTCCCAAGCCATGGAGGGCTTTAAAGGTGACAACCAGCACCTTGAATTGCACCCGGAAACACACTGGCAACCAATGTGGCTCCTGAAGCAGTGGTATTACATGTGCTGAGTAGCCGACATATTTACAACGCAGGCAGCTGCATTCTGTACCAGCTGAAGGTTCCGAATGCTCTTCAAGGGCAGCCCCATTTAGAGTGCATGGCAGTAATCCAGACAGGAGGTCAAGAGGGCATGAGTGACAGTGAGTAGAGCCTCCCAGTCCAGGAATGGGCGCAACTGGCTGACCTAACTTCGTCTTCTAGTACTAGAGGCTCTTACAAATAGGGAATATCTTCTAAGGTTTTTTGGATGTTGACATCTCTGCTGTAAAGAATTTCAGTATATTCCTGAAATCACTTATTAAGATGTATTTATAAACTGTTGCTGAAATATGACAGAGACTATTATAAAATGGATGCAATATTTGAGAGTAGTAATCACAGTGGATCCATGGGAAGAGTTATGGGGGGAAAATCAATAAGATTCACTCTAAGCTACAATTTAAGAGAAAATTCCACCAACAATTGCTAAGAGAGATAAAGCATTTAACAACAAATGTTGGACATGCCATACAAAGAAGGAACATTTTAGCACATGAGGTGGTTATGTAAAAAAAAAAAATCCAAAAGTATTGAAAAGAAATACACCAAAATACACTAAATAAGCAAACAAATAAATGCAATTTTGAGTTGAAATCACAGATATTTCTATACAATATAATTCCAAAAAACATAAATTTTAAATGTCACAGTTTACTAAGGTATAAGTTGACAGCAGCAAGAATAAGCCTGGCACAACACTGGGAAAGAGAGACTTTGCTCGTGATATCAGACTGGGAGACCAAAATTGGAGACTATGCTGCAAATATATTTGCAATATATTGCAGCATTGATGGTATATATTCATAATACAAGTTTAGCCAAATTTAAGCAGGAGTGGCTCTCTTATTTTCAGCATTCTATTTATTTATTTATTCCTCACATTTCTTCACCACCCATTTTGCCAAAGTGATTTTACACAGCAAGGGAGATTTAGATACCTGGAATATAGCTTTTAGGGCAGAAATAGAAGATAATAACAATCACTGGTGTTCAGTGTAAAGTACGAAGATATAAACTGTAGTTAGTGGTTGGAAATACAAATGGAAGGGAAAGGGAGGTTCTATCACAGAAAGTTTTTACCTTTTCCTTATTATGTCTATTTTTTGTCCATATGTAGTAGTCCTTTGTTATTGTTCTATCTCATTTCTTTTCTTACCTCCTTTTGTATTTCAATATTTTGTACAATAAAATACAATAAAATCTGTGCAATACACTTATTTGTACAATAAATTATACAGTAAGATATATTTAAAAAAGAATTTCAGTATATTCCTTCCATTTTTGATGTTCTTTGAATAAGTTATTATCTATTCACTGGTGTCCTTTACCATACCAATTCAAAGTTGGAACCTCTTTCTGACTTCAGAGATCTTTTGGAAGACATTCCCCCCCTTTTTTTTCGTATCTGTTTCCGTCTTTAATGTTTTACAGATGTCATAATATTGCTTCTTTTCTCTTCTAACAGCTCTCTGAAATTCTTGGTTAAGTTCCTTCTTGAGATCTTTGTCTTTCCTGGCTTTGGCTTCTCTTGTCCTCTTGGCAATTTCTACTGCCTGTTCTGATATGCAGTTTGCTTTTTTCTGTTTTCTTGGTCTCTGGCAGTCTCTTCACATTCATCCTTAACAACTTCCTAGATGTCATTCCACAGTTCCTCTTGTTCCCTATCAGTAAAGTTCAGGAGTGATGTTCTCCTTGAAAAAGGTGGGTATATGCTCAAGTTCATATTGTAACTAGTTGGCTTTATTCTGCTGCTTTAGCTTGACTTTGAATTTGCATATGAGCAGTTTATGATTTACTCCACAGGTAGCCCCTGACCACGTCTTTGATATTATAACTGAGTTCTTCCACCCCCTTGTACTAATTATATACACCTGTTTCATTTGTGTGTGTACTGTCTGGTAATATCCATGTATATAGGCATTGTTTGGGTTGTTGGAAGACTATGCTCACAATTAAGAAATCATTGGATTGGTAGAAATTAATAAAGTGTTCTGCTGCTTCATTTTGGTTTCCTAGGACATACAGCTCAACTATATTTTCCTTTCAGTATTTCTAACTTGGCATTCCAGTCTCCAACCACAAGCAGCACATCTTGCTTGCATGTTCTATTGATTTCAAATTGTCAGATTATGGTAACATTGAACTTGAATAAGACTCTTCAACCTCCTCTTCTTCTGCATCAGTGGTTGGAGCATAAACTTGCATAATTGTCATATTAACTGACTATCTGTGATATCTAATTGATATTTGTGGTCATTGATTGCATTGTACCCAAGTCTTGTCCTTGCTGTATTCATCCTGCTGATTAAAGCAATGCCATCCCTTCTTTGTTTTTCATTTCCTAAATAGTAAACAGTATGATCTCCTGACTGAAAATGTCTGATTCCACTCCATTTCAACAAGCTGATGCCTAAGATGTTGATGTGTAGTTGATTCATTTCATATTTCACCATGTTGAACTTTCCCATGTTCATGCTTTAACGTTCTATAATCCCACTGTAATTCTACCTCTGCAGCTTTAGATTTTCTTTTCCTGCATGGCAACATCAGCAACTGGATGTCCAAACACACCATAAACACCATTTTAGTACTACAAAAGGTCACCAGCTCTTTCTCACTAGCATGTTGAATGTCATTCAACCTGAGGGTTCCATCACCTGGCACTCTTATCATCAATCATTTTATCTTGTCTATCCATGTGGTTTTCTTGGTAAAGCGCGGAAATGGTTTATCACAGTCTTCTCCCATGCAGCATGAAATGATGCTTTTGCTGTTGTCACTAAAGCGATCATCTGCATTTTCTTATATCACTTCTGCCTAATCTAGTTGCCTGCTTGGTATACTTCTATGGAATTTCAGGATTCAAGTATGAAAGGCCAGGATTTGCACTGCGATGTTTCATCATTGTTATGGCATTGTGGTTTATAAGGGGCGATGTGTTCCAATTCTTCAACAACACAGAATTTTAGACTCCAGTTTTCTCTAGGAGAACACTAATTAAAAGGAAATCTATTAAATGCTATAATATTAACATTATTCCAATTTAGCCATGTGTCTAAGGAGACCTACTGAAATCAATGAGAAAAGTTAGACATGACTCTAAAATCTGAGCCAATCTATACATTTTAAAGAATTATATAATGTGAGGGGAAACAAATGCCAGAATGTGAATGTCAAAATGGTATGCTAAGAAGATATCATCTTTAAATATCTCATTTGAGCATGCTCTGTTTATTGATAGGAACATACTTGCCAGTTGAAGCAGGAGTTTCAAAAGAGACATTGCATTCTTTCTGGCCTATTTGTTTGGAACAACAATAGTTTGTGATTCTATGCTAATTGATAATCCCATAGAAGACAGAGCATACAGAATCCAATCAAGGTGAGTCTCCAAGGACTTTATTGGTTTTGCAGCACTTATGGAACTAAAAAGCAATCCCATTATTTTTAGTCAAATAAATAGATGCATCTCTAACAAATGAGAACAACTAGAGGAGGCAGTTGTGGGTTGTTAGAAGGGGCCTTTAATTCTGCTTTTTAAGTTACAGGGACAGCACAAATTAATGTTATTTTGTTATTATTTTCCAGGGTTGCCTAATATTAAATGTTATGCATAGCATTCCTATAGATATCTCTTCCAAAGTCCCATTAAGCTCAGCGGGACTCCCAAATAATCCATTGGTTGTAAAATCTTAATCTAATAGTTAAAATAAGTAGTACATAATAATTAATGATAGCTTCATGGGTAAGTGACATTTTTCTTCTCCCACCGAGATTTAAAGTTAAGGCAAAGTAAGAAAAAGAGGAACGATTTAGTTAGGCAACAGTACACTTTTATTTATTTAAAAGAGAAGAAGCAAAACATTCCAAGAAATTTAATTAAAAGGTTTCCATTTAAACACCCTATTTATATAATAATTTATATATAAATACATGCTAATCCAGATACCAACAAAATAAGGAACTTGTGTTTTCCAAGTTGCAGAACAAGAATTATTACTTAATGAAATTTAGGGAGATTGACAAATTCTGGACATTTAGATTTAATTAAAATCCAGTGTTTACATGTCAAGATAACTGATCCCTGAACCTTGCCCAGGTCCATTATTACCTCATATCAAAGTGATCCCAAAATTAGGCAGGTTTTGCTGCAGAGTATACCTCCAACGGAGAACACGAATCCTACAGCTAAAGTTCTATCATTTTAGTGAGCACTGACAGTATGTTTCCTGACATGTTACTGCCATTTTAAGAGTTGCATTAACTTCAGTAAGTGGATTCCTTATGCCAGAACAGCATCTGTCTCTTGCAAGAACAGCACCTACCAGCTATTCATTAAAGGAGCTAGTTCTCTGGATCCCATGTCAGCCTGAAAAAAAAAAGCAAACATTCCTGGGAGAAAATGGAGAGGAATTCTGCAGCAACCCACCCCCCTGCCCAAATTATTTTTAATCAAATTGGTATGATTGTGTGCTACCAGAACCACTCATAAAATATGACAGGGTTAGTGGCTGACTGAAATAAATGAGGGGTGGAAACAGAGCCACTGAATTATGAAATCATGTAGTACAGTATTGTCTCATAAAGGTGAGCCAAGCAATCAGGGGAGGTAGCTGGGCTATCTGTGCCCTGCGCCCAGGACCATTCAGTCCTTCAGAAGGTTCTTAATCCCCCTGCCTTTTTTCTAATGCAAGAGGGGCCCACAGCACATCCAGAAGTTCACCTTTACCTTTTAGGAACAACCCAGAAGCTTCTTCACAGAGTAGAGTCAAGGAGTTATTTCTAAGCATGAGATGGAGTCCAGTGTAGACACAACATATTTACTTAATGAGAGCTTTAAAAATGACTTGAAGGAAGGAACACTCTTGAGGTTAAAGAAAAAGAACACTCAAGTTGTTGACAGATAGATAGACAAATAAATAAACAAATAAATAAATAAAGACCCTTAGTCCTAGATTAACCTGGAATACCTGATAAAGGATCAGTTTGCTTTCACAGGGCAATCCGTAAGCTTCCATTTTAATGCAAACATTTCAGCTTTATACTAACAGCTCACTGTAGTATGTGCCATCTAATAGGCTAAGAAAGTAAACACTGGCCAGCAAATATTTAAAAAATAGTCGCAAATGACACTTGCAAAGGACAACACTGCTAGATCCAAAAAGAATGAAGTTATCCACCAAATTATCTTTTTCTTTCTTCCTGTGTTAGCTGCATCTTTTTCCCCCCATCTACCTCCCTTTATCTGGCTGCTTCAGCTTATTTTCCCAGATTTCTTTTCACCTAGGTTACTATAGTATGGATTTAGAGGCAGCCGTCAGCATGAATATTGCTTGAGGTAGAGAAGAAATTGAAATCACCTAGAAAGAAGTCAGAAAGATTAACAGGAAAAATGAAGACCTCAATTACACAGGACGAGTTCCTTTAAAAAAAACGAAGAAAGCATGCCTGTTATTTATGCATAAAGTTATACATAGTTCTATATCCACAGCGAAATGCACTTGCTTTTGAAATGTATTTCAGTCTGCAGTACCTTGACACAAATAAATTAGTTCCAGATGAAATACTTTATAATATCTCAGCAACTATGTCAAGGTTTATCATGTAGTTCTAAACTGCAGCAAATATATTGAGATGTTGATCAGCTGATGGGTGGTTCGGAGAAGCTATCTCTACAAAATTTGGAATATCCATCACTCAGTGGCTGTCTTTGGACTTGTTTACTACAGATAGACAAAATTAAAGATACTGCAGTTCTATATTCCAGTGGAAAAGTTAAATATACTGTTTAACTTATTTCTACTTAATCTAAACTTGAGGTACTGAAAAATAAATAATGTTTTATTGTTATTGCAATCTGGGGCATTTCTGGGGTGAATTTTACTTAGTAAAAAATAGTTCTACCTAGGTTACTTTGCTCTATAGCAATAATAAATACAACAATCAGGAAAAACTGCTTTTAAAGAGAACCAGGATAAAGGTATTAGATTAGGAGTTGGGAGACTCAGGTTCTAGTCCACCCTCAGTCATGAATTTGGGCCAGTCACTCTCTCTCTCAGTCCAACCTATATCTCAGCATAATTGTTACAGAGAAAATTGTTATAGAGAAAAGCTCATATATTTGAGCTTCTAAAGAAAAGTGGAATATAAATCTAGTAAATAAATAAAGGCATATGAATGAGTTCTCTTTAATGATTCCATATCAGCCTGGGGGCAAGGGTGGTCTTGAATGAACTTCCATGAATCTTCTAAGACCTTCAGCTATTTAACGTTTTTACAAATACCTTCTATCAGATTTGCAGGTCACACAAAGCTGAGAAAAGCAGCTAACCCGCAAGACTCAAAAGGATTTTGATAGGGTTGATCGCTACACTGAAAAAAAAAGATGAAATTCAACACAGGTGGATATCAAGTCTTGCATTATGTTTTAAAAGTTAATCACAACTAAGTACAAGTAGCAGATGAGACCAACATGGTTTAGCAGCAATACATGTGAAAATGGTTTAGACTACTTAATATCCCACAACGGAATATAAGCCAGCAGATCAAATGAACCAGAATTGTTCCTTTGTTTGTCAGCACCAAAAGGTGCAAATTATTGTAAAAGCTAAAACGGGAAGAACCTTCTTGTCAGAGGTACATAACAATAGAATGGGCTATCTTGTAAGTCTAGAGCAGACAGGATGGAGGAATGAACTAGATGGTTTCTAATGGCCCTTTCAACTCAATGGTTCTACTATTTAAAGCATATTTAATTTTATTTAATGGAATCCTAACAGGTTTTATTTCCCAATCCATGCAACAGAGCTATTCGTGATCTAATTAAACCTATTCCTTCAGTTATGTCCACTAAAATTTCACATAATTTTTTTAAAGTAGAATCCATTTCATAAGAAATGGAATCACCATTTCTTTTTCTCTTAGTTTAAATATGCTGTATATTTTAATATTATATAATATTAATACATATATTTTGTGATTCGAGCAAATCAAATTTGTTTAAATATTCTATCTACAAACTATAGATAGCATGTTTTGCTGTAATTTCATTGTTACTACAGCATTATTACTTTGTAAACTTTGTATTCATTTTCTATTCCTTCCACATTTAGAATCAGAATGTAGCAATCACAAGAATCTTCTGTTCCTACCCTATGCAATATGCAGGAAAACCATCATCTTTGTTCATTTTGAACAATTTTGGGTGTGTCTGTTCCTGTACTCTAGTGACCTGGAAATAATTATAATTTAATTGCTGGTATTGAAACCTGAAGAAAAGTGCAGTGAAATAGTTAGGCTGTTGCACTGGGATTGGGAATACTGAGGTTCAAAACCCCACTTGACAGTGGAGCTCACTGGGTGACTTTGCCCTAGCCCTCAGTCTGACTGTGCCCATCAGATTGTTACTCTGAGAATAAAATTAGGAAAAACTCTCACCTATACCACCTTGAGCTCCCAAAATAAAAGCACAATAGAAAGAACTTTGATTATTGATCCATTTTATAAAACATTCTATTTTATCAATTTTAAACATCCAGAAGTCAATCTCAAGTTTTCATTGTGCGTCCAGTTAACACTGAATAACATGTTATCAAATAGTGGCAAAACTTTCCTGTTTGTTAGATGTGTTGTACTACACTCAACAATTTACAAGACAAGAAGAAATCAGAAATTCACTGACTAAAGGACTACCTTTCAAAAATTCTCAGGTAAAATAGGTCTCAAGCAGTGTAAGCCAAAAGAGCAAGCAAACACAATACGCTAAAAGGATTCTCCTCAGTCAGGGCCCAGTTTTGCTAACGGGCTACTGTACTTAGATTGGGAAGTAGGACAAAACACACAATTACCTTAAATTACTGTATATGGATCACTTCTTACCCTTTTTTCTATATGATTAGTACTCGTTTTCTATACCACCTGTACTACAGAGCACCTCTTTTTATAAGGTGTTATACATTGTTCCCTGCTCCCATTTAATTCTTACAACGTGTAGAGGGAAATTATATTCGTCCCTCCGGTGGGAGGAGATGGGCGGGGACAAATTTGATAAATAAATAAATAAATAAATAAAGTACTGGCTGTCCCAGAAATGTCATTGTTTAGTCAGCTTGAATGTGGGTGTTCCTTTCATCCTATTCTGATGTTGTAACCAGCAACTGGCCTCCATTCACTCAAGGAAAGACCAATGAGGTCATGGAAGTTTGGATGCAGGGGACCTCAGAAGCCCCAGATCTGACCAAATGTTTCATAAGGGACCCTCCCTAGTTTTCCTTCTGAAACATTTCCCATTCCTCCCCTCCTTCTGTGGGTTGAGATATCTTTTACATGATGGTTGTCCAGTCTGCAGTTCTCCCTCCTGTCTCCCAAGGTCATTTTCACATACCATTACACTTTTTCAGGTCATAGAACTTGTTAGGTTTTTTTTTTTTTAATTCCCAGAACCCTTGATCAAGAGGCAAAACTGTAGTGATAGAAAATTTAATCTTGCACAGAACCCATCAATTTCTTGTGGAACTCCACAGAACACGGCTGAAAAACCTTGTTCTACTTCACCATCCTTAGAATGCAAACTAGTCTCGCCAAATCTCTCCTATCCTCTAATAGCCACGATTAAAACCTACCTGTCAAGGAAACCTCTGCTCTGAGATGCGGAATTGCTCTCCAGTCAAGAAACAGTCCTGGGTCAGTAATCGCTTTCCTTGAATAAAAATGTCAAACTTTAAAGTCCTCTATATCACTTCTTATAGCAGTGTAAATGGGGCTTTATATCACTAGGAAGAAGAGAAAGCTAGTTTGCTAAAGGGACTTGGCACTCATTTCTAGGCCTAAAAATGTCCAAGATGACAGACTAAGGCGGCTCACATTTTATAGCAAGAGGAGGCTGTGACTCATTTTTATCTACTGGGTAGTGTCTTAAACAGGGAGAGTGTCTTCCCCTGGGACCATTCTCCTGTGTGCTTGTGCAAAGCAAAATCACCATTCATTTGTTCATTTTCCTGGCTATGTTTCTTCACCTGCCTGATAGGCTTGCTTGCACAGTGCCCTTGGATCTTTGGAGATATATTGCAAACAGCTTGACTTTTCTAGATTCATACAAGATGCTACCACTATAGTGTTAACCATTTGTGCTTTGGCATTGGCAATCACATCCAAAGTTGGATAAATGTTTCTTTACCAAGGATAAAATGTGGGAAAAAATTCTGTATACATATCCAAATTTTTTAAGACCATCACTTTATTAACCCAAATGATGGTTTCAAAACCAAGATGCATGTTTTCAAGACTTAAGCTTGTTTTTAATTCAGAATGGGAATAACTACATCTCAAGTATAGAATCCTTTGTATTCTTCTGCATCCTTCAGTGCAATCCAGAACTCACTGTGGGATTCACGGCCAAGTAAGTATTCATATATCTGCAGCCTTAAAGAAGTATGGAATAATATTTATATGCACAAACACAGCAGTTTTGGATTTGACTCTAGATGGTTTGACTCATAGTACTGTTCATCGTGAAACTCACTGGACAATCTTGTCCAAGTCTGTTCCTTCTGTTGCAAAAAGAAGACAGGGGAACTCCATTTACATCTTAGGGGAATACTGGGATATGATTATAATCAATACATAATATAAAATCAAGTGAACTGCAAATATTTTCTTGATCAGTTGGTTTAGTCTGCAGTCCTTTGTGCAATTATCCCTCACACATTTAGAGTAATTGGCTTTGTTCTCTCTTGGGCTAATGGAATTGGTGTCAGCTAGACTTACATCTGAATAAGCATGCAGAGGCCAGACTGCATAAATCACAATGCATTTGCTGTGTATATTGGCAAAAGGAAGATGGAAAAAAGAAAGGAACAGAAAGAAAAAGTATGTAAGGAAACATTACTCACAATGCAACCCTTTTAATGGAGGATTAAGCTATTTCTTTCTTGCAGGTGTGATTTTCACATAAATTTTGCCACTGAAGCTGTCAAGAGGGTTTTTTTTTTCCTTTCCTAACTGCCTTCCACCTTACAGGAAAGTCACTAAAACAAATCCCCCAAGAAGCAAGTGAAAATATAGCTGCTTTGACAACTGACGAGGTCATTGTCTAGAGGGTGATCTGTGCCCATCGGAGTTTTGCTGGTTTTGTGTGGGGTGTGTGTGTGTCTTCGTTTTAACAGAGTAGCCTGTCAGTGTCCCATTTTTCAATGATGCAAGTCTCCCCCCAAAACCTGATAACGCTCTAAATAACAGGTGAGTGACTCCTGGTAAGAAGGAGATTGTCTGACCTCATTGTTTGCCTTTTCTCTCTCCCTCTTTGTTCTTCACAAATAAAGGTTTTTTAATAAACTGAAAGGTCCTCCGCTCCTGCCTGATGATAAAATGAAAGGAACCAGTGAGGTATGGTACAACGAGGCAGCAAAAAAAGAGAAGCTCATCAGAAAATAACAAAGGTGCAAGTTAAAGATAAGGCAGCTGTCAGAGATTAATCCTGCTTCCCTGATTGTTTTCTTTAATACCAAGGCCTGCAATAGCAAGCGATAAGTTTGCTGAGTAATTTGGTTTTGGGTGAGGAAATAAAATTCAGGTAAGAGTCATAATTGATTTCCCTTTTCTTTAGTTTTATAAACATTAAACAAACAAACAGAAAACATCCTGTTTTGACTATACCTTCTTTTCTCCCCTGTTCCCCACTCCTAGACAAGTTCTCACACTTCTTCCCAAGGCCCTGCTGAAGGTTAGAGAAGGCATCCCCCTTGCACAGCACAGGCTAAACTTTTCCATCTTCAGGAAAATATCAGTGCTTTCCCTTGACCTCCTCCCTCATGTTTCTGTTCATGGGCTTGGGAGAAAACTATTGCAGAGCCACAGAACAAAGAAGGGATGGAAAGAAATACAAATCCAATTTGCAGACAAGTTTTTGGGTGGCATGGAAGTGTCCAACCCCTCTGTAGATGGACAAGGACTGGATAATATGAAGCCACTTCTGACCTGTCTAATGTCCGTCCCATAATATCCAGCAAACAATAGCACACAATCATGGCACTGGCCTCCAAGTGCCAAGCTCTCCCAACGTCTGGTCTGTGAAGTTCCAAGTAGTCACTGCTACTCAAACTTCTGCTTACTCCTCACCAGGACCTACTCCTCTGAAATCCCAAGCCTACTCTGAAGAGAAGCAGCAGTACCTAATGGACTCTTTCCTTCGACTGAGACAGTGACAGACATCCAAATGTCACCTCCATTGCCAAAGAAGGATTGAAGAGGCCTCATACCTCTTAGTGGGGAACCCATTCTTATTCTGGAGTCCTGGTGAAACCCCCAGGGCTGCAGGGGCAGAAGCAATAAGGGACCCATGCCAAAAGCCAGCACCAGAGATACAAAAACTCTGGGTCAGCCTGATCCTTCCCCTCAGGATAAAATGGCAAATGCTAGCATCCTTCCTGCTTCATGGCTTTCTAAGCTCCAGGAAGCTTGCCTGCCCAGATTGACCAGGGCAACCAGCCAACCCACCCAAAAACCCCAGTGGGTTTCCAGTGTTCCAATGTGAGAGGGGGAGAGCTCTGAGCATATGTGCTTCCCATAGTCACTCACATCACAAGACAGCTCTCTTGTCAGGGATAGAGGGAATGGGAGTGTAACTGGATGGCTATAGATAGGAAAACCTTTGAGAGGGCACAAATGCTTCATGCAAAAGCTTTTCTTACCCAAACAGTATTGGATTTTCAAAACCCGATTGTTTTGCTATGCCCAAAGACTTCATGCAACAGTATTCAGTTTGTCCTATTATGCAGAGAGCTGGGATTTATAAAGCCATCCACAATAGGGATTCAGCACATATGTGATGTTTGTTACTGTACTTTTAAGAGACAGTTTGCAGTCACTATCTGCACTGAAGACTTCTGGACTGCAGAAAGGAAATGGAGTTAAGCAGCCAGGCTACAGTGGTTGGTTTTGCTGCTGTGCTAATAGAGTCCTTGGTAGTTTGCCTTCCTTCAGTTTGGAGTGGTTCCTGCATTGAAGATATGCAGGGCAACACAACACAAGATCAGAATAGGCTGTTTCTGATAAAATGTGACAGGATCAGAAGTGAGATTCCTAGCAGTGGGCCTTCTAGCAGCCCCCACTGAGTACAGAGAGGAAACCTGGCCAATTGGAGCACACTTTGGGAACAGACCATGAGGAGGACTGCATGATAGCCAGTCAGTTTCCTCAGTGAGGAGGTTTTGGAGAAAAGGAAGATTTTAAACCTCCTTCAGAACTTGGGCTGGGGGAAATGGTGCCAGCAGGAACAGAAATTATAGCCCTTCCTGTGACCAAAGAATATGAGGATCCTGAAGATACAAGGATTGCTATCATAGGGATTGGCTTAAGAAATCTATAACAGTATGAAAAATGCAGTACCTAACCAGATATGCTCTGACAGAGGCTGTGCTGGCATTCAGAAACTACTCTGAACCAAAGACAAACCCAGTGCTTAAAAGGCATCAGTTCTGGTCCTACAAGCTGGATTAGAGCATGAGTCTAGATAAGTGTAACAGAAATAGGAGAGAAAGCCAAGAGATGCTGAACTGGGGACAGGGAAGACCTGATGCTATATGATAAAACAGTGTTCAAAATCAGCAGTCTGAAGGAAAAACCAGAAAATCCCAAACTTACAGTCAGAGCCATAACACAAGCTGAGCTACAAGCCATGTCAGATCTGTTTGCTCCTCCTGTACAAACTGTGGGAAAACAGAAGCCTTCTTGCTGGTGGGACATGCTGCTAGTAACCACAAGATTCAAGATATATATGCACAAAGTAAAATCATGCATATGCAGTGTGAGCAAATGTCCTGGGTGTTCACTTCCACAAAGACAAAATATAGTGAGCTACATCGGACATGTCGTCATTAACGATGGTGCGAAACCAGGAAAGATCAAGTTAAAGGCCATAGCCAAGATTCCCGCACCTGAAAACAAAAGGCAATACAGCATCTACTTAGAATGACAGACCACCTGGTACGATACTTCCCTAATGGCTCTACCATGATGACACCCCTGAGATTGAATGGGAGTGGGCCCCAGAGCACCTGAAAGAATTGGAGGTACTGAAAACAGATGTCATTCTGCTCCAGTACTGCGGGTCTTTGACCTCAAAGGACAGTCTGAAGTGCAAGTAGATGCCTCCAAAGATGATACGGGAACCCACTGCTATGCCTCATATTCTTTGTCTCCAACTAAAAGAAACCATGTGCAGATAGAGAAAGAACTTTTGGCAATAGACTGCTATGACAAAATTGCATCAATAAGTTTCTGCTACCCAAATTACAGTTCAGCCAGACCCATAGTCAAGTAGTTGGTTTGTAGGGCTCCTGCATGGTTATACAGAAGCCATTTGAACTACTGGGACAAACATGTTTTTAATAGCTACATTAACAGCAGCTGCATCGAATGATCCAAAAGGACTGAGTGGCACCCTAAATAAGGAACAAATAGTTTATTCCATGATGGCTACAGAAGCTCTGAGTGAGGAATTACTCTGCATACTCCCCAAAGTAGTTAGCAGGATGTAGATCCACAAAACCTCAGGATCTTTAATATCAATAGGTGGCCAAAAGGCAGAAGCAAGTAAACCCTAGGCTGAAGGTTTCTAGGCCTTGAGGTGTGGCTCTGAAGCATCTTGAAATGTCTTGCATTTGATTGGTTAAAGAGTCAATAATCTTTAAGGAGCAAGAGTTGAATTGCTGAAAAGACTCTAGACTGCTCATCAAGGATCCAAGGCCAAGGCCAGAGAAGTCAAGTTCTGGCTGGGAAGAAATGAACAATTGTTGAAATTGAACAAATATTGAACAAATAGTTGAAAGCTGTGAACTGTGTCAGGAATTTCTGCCTTAGAACTAGCAGGAACTAGTGAGGTTCCTGAGTTCCAAAGGTTATAGCATACTTTTTTGTGTTTGGTGGACATATATAATTACTGGTAGTGGATTACTTTTCAAAGTATCCTGAAGTACTGCACTTGGGATATATGACAGTCTCTATAATAAATGCAAAATTGTGTATGCACAACATGGTATGCTTAGGGAGCTAGTGAGTGATCATGGGCCTATCAAGCTGCATGGTGAAGGTTTTGCTACACGGTAGGGAATCAAGCCCACACATTCCAGTCCCAGCTTCCACAATCTAATGGATACACTGAGAAGATAATCCCAACAGTGAAACATGTGGTCTACAAAGTGCTATGCTACTGATCTAGCACTCCTGTATTTGTGGAATACACCATCATAGATTTGAAATACCCACCAGTCAGCTGCTTATGAATGGGATCCTGGGAAACACAATCTCTGTTGCAAGCAGACTTTTATATCCAGCCCTCACATAGGGAGTACGTTAGCAGCTGCAGCAGTTCCAGGGTAAGCAATGATACCATTATGATGAAAAGACAGTACAGTGGGATATAGAAGGAAATGCCCCAGGGCCAGTATCCAGTACTCATACAACAACAAAGGGATGAACCATGGTCATATGAAATATCTACCCAAGTTGAAGTCACTTCAGAAAAAACAAGATATCTACCAAAGACTGGACAGCTGTTGAGCATGCATCCAAGCATCTACAATCAACAGTGCTGGACTCATCTTCCTGCTCTTCTCCCAAGTATCAGGACACCCCCCTTACATTATAGTAAATAACTGGTATTGACCAATGTGCTTGGAGAGGGTGAATTATAAGATTGCCTGAGACTAAGATATAAAGACTATGGTATGCTATGGTAAAGTCTGAGTTCCACCATGGGCTAAGTGCTATTAAGCACTGACCTTTTACCAGCAGTGGTATCTGTCGAGAAAATAAATTTGGACCACTGGACTTCAAAGCTAAAAAGGAGATGCTGCACTGTTAAGAAACACTGCAGTCCTTTTCTGTATGTGAGGTTTCTGATCTGCAACTGAGAGGTTAAGGTTAAAATAATATGTTTTACTGTTGCATTAATAAAATCCTTAGCAGTTTACCTACCTGAACTTTGGAGTGGTCTGAGGAGCTATTGGCCAACAGCCTAACTCAAGATCAAAACAGATTGTTTCAGTAAAAAAGTGACAGTATAAAAGAACATATAGATACTATCAAGTACAGGACAAATATGGAAAGTCGGAAGATTTTTCTAAGTGCTGATGAGCTCTTGATCCAATCTACTGACAATAAACACTGTTTCAAGGTTGTTTACAGCACCACAGTTTGTCATTTGCTCTCAGTGACAGTTTCAATAAACTGGGAGGTTCACTGTTTCCAGTCAGAGAAACAGCTAAGAAATAGGCACACAGACACATAAAGCCAGTCACTTTACTCAGTGCGTTGATAAGAACTTAGCAGGAGAGTGTTCCTACAGTGCCCCATACTGCTTAAGACCTTGTTACTATGTCTTTTGTTGGACATGCCCATTAGGGCTGGGGATATAGACTAAGCTCCTGAATAAGACATGGAATATAAATCTAATAAATATTAAAGTGAAATATGAGCTGGGGAGAAAAAGGAGCAAAACAAAGGGGGGAAGTGTTTGCACATTCCCCTATTTCTGATCCTGATGTATTAGCAGGTATGCAGGGCAAGGTGACTGCCATAAACTTCTGTATTTGCTTGATGGTTGTTGAAAGAAGTCACTCTCCAGGGAGGTTCCTCCCCCAGCTCTAGGTTCTGCCTAAACAGATCCCGGGCTGGTTTGGACCTCCCTTTGTGATACTTTTCTTACAGAACTTACCACCTTATAGTTCAGCAACGATCCACTGGCTTAGTTGACTTTACAGATATTTTTGACTCTTGGATGACAGGCCTTTGAAAGATAGTAAGAGGTAAATGAAATTTCCTGGTCCAAAGGCGGGATATGTTTGAAGAGTACTATAGCAGCTGAGAGGCAACAGAGGAAAGTGCTGTTTACCTGACTGGACATCATAGGAAAGAGGATGCTCAGCTAAGTAGACCTTTAGATCCAGCTGGGTTTTTATGTTCTGGGGCTGCTGTTGTCTTTTTCATCCACCACTCTCTCTGATCTAAAAGATGGTGGGGAATGTAGGCCACCTCACATGATGCCGGACTTCAAATCCCATCAGCCCCAGTACACATGGCCATAAGAATAATAACTGCTCATCTGGAGAGCTTCATAAAGAATGTATAAAAGACAACAGAATATGAGAATGAAGTTTAAGTAGATGTGTGGCCCTGGGAGCAAGGAAGCATTCCATGTGTGTTTGAGATGATTCTGATGGACCTGTGTGGCATCCTTCTTATTTCCAATTGACATTTAACATTTTTGCTTTATGACCTGAGTGCCTTCATTCACTGGAACCACTTAAAATGGTTTCATGATCCTGAAGGCATTTTGATGGATACATTTAGCAAATATCTCCCTTTACATGCACATACCCAGCAACTCATACGCACAGAGAGAGTTTGACTTGGCAGTGAGAAAAATGAGCTGCTTTCATGGCAAATCTAGCTGGGTGGGCTTGTGCACATGAACATGTGCAGCACACACACACACACACACACAGCCTTAGCCTCAGCCAAACCTTATTTATTGTGACAAAATGAACAGCCCCCAGGATGCTCATCCAGCAGCTAATTTCTCATCTTATCTATTATGTGAATGAGATAGGAAAACAGTTTCCTGTTTTTCTCAGATATCGCTAACATGAAAGATACAGAATGAATTCCCTAGAAAGCCATGCAGTCAGATCCATCCACAAACTCATTTGTTTCAATGGGACGAATTAATGCCATCAGGGCTGTTCGTTGATGGGAAATAAGTCTATAAACCCTTCCATAGAAGCAACCTCTCAAATGCTGAGCAGGTTGACAGGCACTTTGTTATCTGCTTATTAAATACAGTGCCTGGAGATATTGTTCCCACTTCACATCAGGGTAGAAGAGATACCTTGCCATTTCTTGCATCAGAAGGCACAGAGGCTGGAAAATGCAATTGCTTGCATTATGGGTATTTTGGGGGGTCTGACTTTCTTTCTTTGGCCAAGGTCTAAGGTCCCCAACATTGCACCCATGGGGTCCCATATACCTACAGACAGCACCCCAGGACCCCAGCAGGTTCTCTGTCTCACCTTGTTTTAAAAACAAACAAATAAATAAATAAATGGGAAGCTGGCCAGTTGGAAAGCAAACCCGCAACCCCAGCATTATCTTTACTTCCAAGAATGTCATCAGGCCCACATGGCCTGTAAGATAGAAAGCCACTATGAATGGGTGGCTGCGGCACAGCGCTCAATTGGAAGATACTAAACTTTCTTCCGGGTTTAGAAAAGGCAGAGGAACTAGGGACCAAATTGCCAATATCCGATGGATAATGGAAAAAGCCAGGGAGTTTCAGAAAAACATCTATTTCTGTTTTATTGACTATTCTAAAGCCTTTGACTGTGTGGACCATAACAAATTGTGGCAAGTTCTTAGTGGTATGGGGATACCAAGTCATCTTGTATGCCTCCTGAAGAATCTGTATAACGACCAAGTAGCAACAGTAAGAACAGACCATGGAACAACGGACTGGTTTAAGATTGGGAAAGGAGTATGGCAGGGCTGTATACTCTCACCCTACCTATTCAACTTGTACGCAGAACACATCATGCAACATGCTGGGCTTGAGGAATCCAAGGCTGGAGTTAAAATCGCTGTAAGAAACATTAACAATCTCAGATATGCAGATGATACCACTTTGATGGCTGAAAGCAAAGAGGAACTGAGGAGCCTTATGATGAAGGTGAAAGAAGAAAGTGCAAAAGCTGGCTTGCAGCTAAACCTCAAAAAAACCAAGATTATGGCAACCAGCTTGATTGATAACTGGCAAATAGAGGGAGAAAATGTAGAAGCAGTGAAAGACTTTGTATTTCTAGGTGCAAAGATTACTGCAGATGCTGACTGCAGTCAGGAAATCAGAAGACGCTTAATCCTTGGGAGAAGAGCAATGACAAATCTCAATAAAATAGTTAAGAGCAGAGACATCACACTGACAACAAAGGTCCGCATAGTTAAAGCAATGTAGTAACATATGGCTGTGAGAGCTGGACCATAAGGAAGGCTGAGAGAAGGAAGATCGATGCTTTGGAACTGTGGTGTTGGAGGAAAATTCTGAGAGTGCCTTGGACTGCAAGAAGATCAAACCAGTCCATCCTCCAGGAAATAAAGCTGGACTGCTCACTTGAGGGAATGATATTAAAGGCAAAACTGAAATACTTTGGCCACATAATGAGAAGACAGGACACCCTGGAGAAGATGCTGATGATGGGGAGACTGGAAGGCAAAAGGAAGAGGGGCCGACCAAGGGCAAGGTGGATGGATGATATTCTAGAGGTGACAGACTCATCCCTGGGGGAGCTGGGGGTGTTGACGACCGACGGGAAGCTCTGGCGTGGGCTGGTCCATGAAGTCACGAAGAGGCGGAAGCGACTAAATGAATAAACAACAACAAAACTTTCTTCCAAGAGTTATTTCCTCCCAGCAGTTCCTCATAAGGATTCACTCAACACTGAAATGCAGCAAAAGTGAATACAATGCATGGGAAGTCCCAACTCCTCTTGCCCTAAATAGCCTTGCTGATAAAGAACCTCCTGCTCCTTGTGTAAATGGTGCAGAGGTCTTCCCTGTAGATCCTTCTGGAAGAAAGCTGTCCCCCTTGACAATACGCCGAAGTGAGATAGTCCTAACCCAGTAATGGTGCTTTCCTGTTGGATTCGGCAGCACCAAATTCTGCTAATTAGGTTTCGAGCTGTTCATTTCCTTTCTCCAATACTGATTTCTCATGAGCTCTTGCCTAAGGAAAGGCCTTGAGCTCCTGGAAAAACGGTAGGTTCTAACTCTGACAAATTAAACAAAGGAATAAATGAGTGACTGCACCTAGAAATGATCCAGTGAAGTGGGTTGTGTGGATACAGAAGAACCATTAACCCGAGTGGCTGTGGGTTAATGGTTCTTCTGTATCCGGGACATTAACATCTTTGGTTCTGGATGGGGTTGCACTGCCCCAGACAGACCCGGTGTGTAACTTGGGGGTCCTCCTGGATTCACAGCTCCTGCTCAAAGAGCAGGTGGCAGCCGTGGCCAGGAGAGCCTTTGTGCAGCTATGTGCTGTTCACCAGTTAAGCCCCTTCCTGAACCAGGAGGCCCTTCGAACAGTCATTCATGCCCTTGTTACCTCTCATATAGACTATTGTAATACGCTCTACATAGGGCTACCCTTGAAAAGTATCCGGAAGCTTCAGCTGGTCCAGAATGCAGCTGCGTGAGCTGTTTTTGGTGCCCCCAGAAGGGCACATGTAACACCACTGCTGCGCGAGCTGCATTGGGTACCAATTTGCTTCCAGGTCCAATTCAAGGTGCTGGTTATCACCTTTAAAGCCCTACATGGCATGGGACCAGGCTACCTGAGGGACCGCCTCTTCCCCATTACATCAACCCGTCCCACCTGATCGTGCAGAGAGGGCATGCTACAGACCCCATCTGTAAAAGAATTTCATCTGGCAGGGTCCAGGAAGCGGGCCTTCTCTGCAGTAGCTCCTGCCCTGTGGAACATGCTGCAGGTGAGGTGAGATTGGCCCCATCACTCCTGGCCTTTTGGCAGAGTCTGAAGACCTGGTTCTGCCGCCTCGCTTGGGGTGGAGAGGGGAATAGATCCACATGGGGATGGTTGTTATAGACCACTCCTCCCACACTTGGACTGTTTTAGATTCTTCACCACTTGGATTTTTTATTTTTACTTCTATTTATATTATTTTTTACTGTATTTTATTTTGTATTTATTGTGATGGTTTTAATCGATTGTTGTAAACCGCCCAGAGTCCTCTGACGGGAAGAGATGGGCAGAGATAAATTAGATAGATAGATAGATAAATAAATGTATCACCTGTGGCCGTAGCAGGGCTTGAAATTCCTGTAAAGCACTGGCAAAGTGATAAGATGGAGAGTACTTCTCCTACACCAGTTAATACAACAGTGTGGTCCTCCAACTACTTAGAAGCAAACTCTGTACAATTCAGAGGGGCTTAGTCCTAGATAAATATATAGAGCAGCATTCCCAACCTGGCATCCCCTTCCTTGGACTGCAACTCCCATCATTCCCAGCTATCATGGCCATTGTACTGTAATATTTTTTTACAAGGTAGCATATTCAAGAGATGGGACGCGGTGGCGCTGCGGGTTAAACCGCTGAGCTGCCGATCGGAAGGTCGGCGGTTCGAAACCACGCGGCGGGGTGAGCTCCCGTTGCTCGTCCCAGCTCCTGCACACCAAGCAGTTCGAAAACATGCAAATGTGAGTAGATTAATTGGTACCGCTTCGGCGGGAAGGTAACAGCGTTCCGTGTCGACATGCTGGCCACATGACCCGGAAGTGTCTACGGACAACGCCGGCTCTAAGGCTTAGAAACGGAGATGAGCACCGCCCCCTAGAGTCGGACACGACTGGACTTTACGTCAAGGGAAACCTTTACCTTTACCTTAGCATATTCAAGAAGGCTGGAGTATTGGACTGCAGCCCACACACTGCCTACACAAATCCCAACAGCAAACATATCTCTAACTTGAAGGTTTATTCTCTATCAAAAATAAACACTGATGGGTTTGGGGAAGTCTGAACCTTGTAGTTTAAACAAGTCCCCTTTAGACGCCTTTGACAAGTGCTTAAGCATCACGACAATCACAGCTCTCTCTTCTTAACTCCAAATATGGGCATCTCTAATGAGACTGCTGCTTCTCAGAGTTTTCTTAAGAAGCAGAATGAAAAGCAAAGTGGGCCTGGCTAATTTTCAGGCAGTTACAAATATCGAGAGTGCAGTGAGATGTTCTGTTTGTCATCCAAAGCCAATCCCTCGTGGAAACTGTTGCACTGCATGACAAAACCCATGTGGAATTTTCTGAAAAACAAGCAACTATTTTGGCCCTTCCATGCAATATGCACTTAGAT
The DNA here is from genome assembly GCF_035149785.1 of Candoia aspera. NCBI lineage: Eukaryota > Metazoa > Chordata > Lepidosauria > Squamata > Candoiidae > Candoia > Candoia aspera. The sequence continues at coordinate 144,497,234 of NC_086155.1, forward strand.
ACAAATCCTGTTTGCTCAAAATTAATCCACATTATGTTCAGTGATTTCTTCCTCCTCTCACTACAAATCTTTGCAACACAGCCCATTGGTATACTGCAGAAAGCTTTTCTTGGAAAGCCTTTTCAAAGTTTGCAAGACAGGTGATGCAGACGGATGGAGAAGAGCAACCTTCTTTTTTAAACCCATATTTAATTAATGAGATGCAGTCAACTACTCTTCAATGCACATTACTGAACTGATAGATGAAATATATGCAGCGTTCAAAAGCATATTACTTAGCAATTTTTACAACAACCTGATGGCAAGTAAATGGGTTTTCCCTCCATGGATAATTAGGGATTGATCAGATGTCCAGCAATGCATACTTCACTGTTTTCTTGCTACTGATGCTGGATGAAAAGTAGAGATTTTGAACAGTAACACTGGGAGGGAGAGAGACAAAGTTTCCTTCTCCTTAGGTGACAATGGGAAACAAACAACCTGCAGGCAGGCTTGGAAGAGCAGGGAGGAAACCTTGTGGTTTCCTTTTTCCTCCAGCAATTCTGCTGAAGATCTTTGGGAGAAATGTGTACAGTGTGTATATGTGCTGTATTTATGACTGAATGAATGAGCTCCCAGTATGCTGCCCTGAACCCACAATGGGTATGTATTCCCTGAGAGTACGTTCCTGGGAGTAACTACTACTGAGTATTATTTAAATATCTCAGATTGCTCTGTAAGTGACTTTCTAAATCAGTTGAATAGAATGCAGCTCCTCTTTCAGGAGAATGAAATTAGAAGGCTTAGTGCTACTACCTTGTGCAACAACTGGTATAACCAATTCCCAGTCCTATTAATTTAAAATACCCTTGTACTATTAGACCATAATATTGTGCATTATTTATATAACTTTGCGCACACAACAGGCTAAATCCAAAAAAAACAAAAATCCTGCTCCCATCCTCTGCAACACTTTAGCCCAAATCTTAGGTTTACTAGGCTGTCTGAAGTGGCAACCACCCTGGGGTTATGGAAACTGAAATTTATAACCAGGGCACTTCCATACAAGCCTTTGGTACCAGTTAAGAGTCAGCATCTGCATGTCATCATCAATATGCAAGAGCAGAATATTTATTCTTTCCTGATTATATCTGAATTGGTATAAAGCTGTTTTTTGCAGTACTGCAGCACAGGTCTGCAGAGCTTGTGAGTGGTCTTGTTTCACGCCACCTCCTGGGTTTGAGCTTCAGAAACCTGCTCCTGGCACATGTCTGCGGGCCTTTAGAATGAACCTCCCTTGCTCAGGGCTCTGTAACAGCATGCTGCAAGAGATGTGCAAACCTCTTGGATCCAAACGTGAAGCAGTTGCTTCCAGTTAGGAGGATTTACTTTCAGAAACTGCCCAACTGCCCTCAGAAGAGCACAGCCAGGCTGCCATGTCCAAAGGGAACTGGAACATTTTGGCCTTCTCTAGAATGCTCTATTCCTTGACTGACCAATTTTGCATATCTCTTTACAGCTAGAGATGAGGGCTTTACACAGCTTTAAAGGGATGCTTTAAACCCATGGCAATTCAGTCAAATGTATTTATTTGTTAGATACTGGCCCAAAATTACTCAGGTATTCACAGCTAAAAGAGGTTTAAGCCAGATCTTCCCAATACTAGCCCATTGACACCTTAATGACTACATCACACTAGCTGTAATATTGTAATAAAAAATGGTTCTGCTTTGTAGTTCTGAACTGAATTTGGTGGCTGTGAAGCACTTTGCAGAAACAGACACTATCAATGTTGCAACTTTGTTTTTGCATAGAGAGCGAGCTGGGGGAGGGGATGAGTGGTATAATGGGTTTTCTGACAGTGACATCAATAGCCAATGAGTTTTATCACCTCATTACACACTCTATCAGAGCTTTTTAACATTAATCTGAATTTCACTCATTTTCTCATCTGTCAATTTCTTGAATGTGGCCAACCATACTCCTTAATTTACATGTTGGTCTTGGGCATTCAACTCAGCTCTCAGCCCTCAGAATTTGGCCTTAAAGCTGACCAGTCCAGAATGCTTTCTTGGATCAATCATAGCCTTTAAATTCTATATGATTGTAGCAGGTTTAAGTCCTTTAATAATAAGTGAATGGGCGCCAGGCGAACACATGGCCCAAACACTGATTTCTTTTAAGAATGGGGATATCTGGAAAGACTATACAGTCAGTCCTCATTTAGCGACCACAACTGGGACCAAGAACTCGGTTGTTAAGCAAAGTGGTCTCTAAGTGAAACCACAACTGTGCTTATGATCTTACTTCAGCTTTCCTTTGCTTTACAGACCTGCAAAGTTCATAAATGTGAGGATTTATTGCAAAGTTACTTTTTCATCACCATTGTAACTGCAAATGGCCACTAAACAAGGCAGTCACTAAACAAGGACTACCTGTAAATGCCTCCTTCTTTGTGCCAGCCTCTTTTCCTGAGGCCTGCCTATCACTGCAGCATTGTATCTCATTATGCCAACCTGCTTCTACTGCCTCTCCTAAATTTAGAGTATTGCCAGCAAACCACAAAGCTGACACAACTAAGTCATGCACCTAAAGCCTGTGAGAAATGGTCCTTCCTGGAAGAGGTGAACCTTACCACCAGCTATAGAACAGTGTTTCTCAAACTTGGAAACTTTAAGCTGTGTGGACATGCTGGCTGGGGAATTCTGGAAGTGGAAGCCCACACAGCTTAAAGTTGCCAAGTTTGAGAAACATTGCTATAGAACCTTCATGTCTCCTGACAAAATCCAGAGATCAGAGGTATGAACCACCCATAGGGGCAAAGCAGTGCTCATGCTTTAGTGTCATACTAAACGTTAACAGCTTTTGAAATATTTTTATTTTAAGCTGGAGTAGGACCTCTCTGCATTGGCTCCATGCAAGATCGTTATGAATTCTTTGCTGGATAGCCCTGGTGCTGTCCCTGAAATCTCTGCCGTAGAAGAACTGCACTTCAGTGTATCTGACTGAAATTTGACAAAGCTAATGTCCTCTAAACAAGGGACGCGGTGGCGCTGCGGGTTAAACCACTGAGCTGTCGATCGGAAGGTCGGCAGTTCGAAACCGCGCGGCGGGGTGAGCTCCCGTGGCTAGTCCCAGCTCCTGCTCACCTAGCAGTTCGAAAACATGCAAATGTGAGTAGATCAATAGGTACCGCTTCGGCGGGAAGGTAACGGCGTTCCGTGAGTCATGCTGGCCACCTGACCCGGAAGTGTCCTATGGACAACGCCGGCTCCAAGGCTTTGAAACGGAGATGAGCACCGCCCCCTAGAGTCGGACACGACTGGACTTTACGTCAAGGGAAACCTTTACCTTTACCTTTAATGTCCTCTAAAGAGCCTACCTTCCCTGCTATTTTCATCCCATTCTCTGAAAAAAAATGAAACACTGCATATTTCCTCATTTTTTAAAAATCCTATCTTCAAGTGTTTTGGAATCTGAAATCACAGATTTGAATCATGAGCTCTTCACATTTCAGATCTCCAAACTGGATTACACTGGGGATGATATGTGAAGACCGACTAGAATTACTGGGAAAACATCAAATTGCAAAACTATAACTTGCTGTAATTTCTGTAGGGAAAGAAGCTGGTGAGGCAAGAGCCAGCATTGCACAAGACAGACAGAACTGCTGGGTAAACATTGAGCAGATGCATTCAAGCCTCCAGACTAGTAAAAGAATGACCAAGAGTCTGTTGACTTGAAATGCAGGAGGAAAAGGCTGCCCTCTGAGACTGTGGTGGCTGGAAAGAAAATGTCTTCCCGGCCTGATTGCATACTTACTCAATAAGAGCAAGATAGATAGTTGTTGGCTTAGACAGAAGACGCTCCTTGCCTTCTTCCTCCCTCTTTCCTTGGGTCTGGGAAGAAATGCTTCACAATAACTCAATATATGTTCCTCCTCCATTGAAGAAAAAGGTTTTGCAGTTCTGCCATTACAGCCGGCCAGCAGACATCTGGGATTTCTGAGGGCCTCGTGTTAGAACAAATGTCAAGTGTGTATGTTTTGCTTGACATGCAAGCCTCTCATTAAAAAGCCAGACACTGCTACATCCCTTCCCTTCCTTGCGGGGGCCTTGGGACACAGTTTCCTTGGACTGTATTACTGAAGTATCACATATTGCTGGGAGTTGACCTCTTTTCTAAGATGGCTTATTTGGTTTCCTGTCATGGCCTCCCAACTGCTCCTAAGACTGGTCATCTTTTCTAAAACCACAGCTTGCTCCATCATCTCATTTCTGACAAAGGCAATTCACAGTGCATTTTTAGAAAGTCTACTTCAGCTATTCAGCTCCAGCTGTCCTTTGTCCATGTCCTGCAGCTGGATGCAGAAATTGAGAGGATGGAAGACGCTTTAGAGCAATGCCTACATTGCTATGAATGCTACCATTGAGACAATTGGACTGATTTTTTTTACCTGTGACTGAATTCACTTATATTAATTCAGTTCATGCCTCTACTCAAATGTTACTATTTCAGACTATCTATGACTATCACCTGTGCATGCTGCCAGATCTATAAAAACAGATAATGGAGCACTAGCAATTTATTTTATTCCCCATTTGTATGGAGTGGGTAAATGTATTTTGTAGGTCCAGGATCTGTAGTATTTTATTTTTACCCCCCCCCCCCCCCGTTGATCAGCTGGAGGCAAGCAGTGATTCCCTTGTAGCATTTTCTGCAAGTTTTCAAGGTCACCCAAAATAAAGATGAGTGCTTTGGAGGAATTGGGGGATAGAAATGATGCAAACAAGTTGTAACAGCCAAAATCTAGTTTCCATAAATCCAAAACATGAACTTCTGATGATGTAGTAAGCTTAAGATTTTGTTAAAGGGCCAGGCATGATGTGAAGGAGAGTGTTAGGGTGGCAATGTGGTTCCATATGTTTACTGGACTTTGGGGCTGTTAAAAATTTTTTTTAAGATGGTGGCAGTGAAAACAAATAATGTTTCTATTTTTTGGAAATGTCCTCTCTCTTTCCCTTACAAACACTGATTCTTGTAGTGAAGCAAGGAGGGACTTGTAGTGACCTCTTTTCTTTGATCATATGAAGCCCAGTTTTAGTAATTCCTTAGCTTTCTATTTGCCCTCTACTACTTGAGAACTAGTACTTAAATCCTGTGTTAAAACTGGGGAGACCTAGGCTGACTCAGCCCTGAAATTCACAAAGGCAGGGAAAACCAAGTATGCTACCTTGAGCTCTTCAATGAACAGTGGAAAGTAAATGTAATTGCACAAATAAAGAACACTTTTGTTCATGAGTTCTTGAGTTGTTGTTGTTGTTGTTTTTAATATTCTTCAGTAGCAAGTAACATTCTGCCAGATCACACATACTCTAATTCCTCATTTGTTTTAATTAAGAACTAGCCAATATTATTTTGGAAACTTGTGATTGATCTAGGGATAAATTATATTACATGCCTTTAGTTATATCACAAGGCTTTCTCAGTTAGTACCCACCAATTACAGCGGGTTCCATCATTCCAGGAAAAAGGATTGCATTTACCAAATCTACAGGATAGCAGATCTGGCAGAATGTTACTTATAAACTGCAGTAAGCTTATATCAGTTTACATTCAGAGAAGATATGTGTGATAAATGCAGTATCAGTACATTATTTGGAATAAAACACATGCATACATCCTGATTTGGAAGTTCTTAGGCAAATTTGAACTGAATTCTTTGCCAAATGCTTGCTACTGAAGAATATTAAAAGCAACTACAACATTAAGGTAGGGACACGGTGGCGCTGCGGGTTAAACCGCTGAGCTGCCGATCAGAAGGTCGGCGGTTCGAAACCGCGCGGCGGGGTGAGCTCCCGTTGCTCGTCCCAGCTCCTGCACACCAAGCAGTTCGAAAACACGCAAATGTGAGTAGATTAATTGGTACCGCTTCGGCGGGAAGGTAACGGCGTTCCGTGAGTCATGCCAGCCACATGACCACGGACAGGTCCTTAGGGACAACGCCGGCTCCAAGGCTTAGAAACGGAGATGAGCACCGCCCCCTAGAGTCGGACACGACTGGACTTTACGTCAAGGGAAACCTTTACCTTTACCTACAACATTAAGGTATGTTAAGCCCAGGTACTAAAACTATGCAGAGGATAGCCTCTCCCCCAAAGGGAAGGAAGGTAGGTTTGTTTTTGCAAGAAAAACTAGGAGGACAAAGTGCTCTCCATGGTGCTTTGAGCTGTTGAGCACAAAGTGGTATTTAAATCTAACAAACAAATAATATCTGAAGTCTTACAGCTGCCATTATCATCCAGAAAAATCTGATTATTAAAAGTCTTTCAACTGACTTCTTAGCCTTCCGTTCTTCCACCAATGCTTTGTGTCCAACTTTTGGAACTGTGGAGCAAATGCTGCAACCTCTCTTCTGATTCCTTCTACCAGTAATGGTTTTATATTCTAACATTTGTATTATACACAATTGGCAACCCCAAGCCAAGCTTGGCTGATCACAGAACAACTAAGTAGACTCAGATTTGGATACTACTAAGATAGGAGACCACCAGGAAGCCCCAGAGATGTACACTAGAGTGGGAAGTAAAAAAAAAAAATAGACAAAGGCAATGGCAAACCAGTTCAGGATTGCTGCCAACAAAACAATATGGATGTATTCACAACATACTAGGAGTCTAATTCAACATAAAGGAGATTTTACTTTAACTGGAATGCCACTTCCCAGAGAATGATATAAATCATTGAAACTCATATGTGTACGTGTGTGTCAGTGTGTTCCTGTGTTATATATCCAATGTCTGAAAAAGGGACTGATCATACAAACAAAAAAGGGCCTTGAGCTACGTTCAATATTATACAAGGCCATTCCTTTGCTCCTCTCTCTACACCCCTCAGATCTGCTCCGAACACTTCAGAGCAGATCTCAGTTGTGAGGTGGGTGTGGGGGGCAGAAAGCTTTTTTGGGAGGAAGGAAGGTCTCTGTCATTACTAGATAAACAACTATGTTTACATCTTTATGGATCTAAATGAAACACATAATGAATGATTGGTTTACTATGGTAATAAGTAATGAATGAATTTCAAGTTATCCTTTACTATTTAATGTTGTGGTGGATATTAAGGACAGTTTATAGCTTCTGTACAATCATTCGTGTGCAACAGCAATCCATGATTGTCTATAAACAGTCATGGATACCCATAATACATTCCAGCAGAGGGGGTGCACTCCAGGCCCCCTCCATTAAGCACTGTCCTCTTGTGAGATGGAAGAAACATGCCTTCTCTGTTGCAGCCCCCACTTTCTGGAACAGCATCCCCCCAGAGATAAAAATGGCGCCCTCTCTCCTAGGGTTCTGGAAAGCTTTGACAATCTGGCTTTGGTCCCAGGTCTGAGGTTGATGCTTATGATTTGTTTTTAAAGTGCCGTTTGAATTTGCAGTATCAATCTGTTTTCAAAGAATTCCAGACATTTGCCGTTTAATGTTTGTCATACTAGATACATGTAGTCCTTGACTTATGACAGCAGTTGGGACCAGAATTTCCATTGCCAAGCGATGTGATCATAAAGTGTGACATTGCTTAGCGACAGCAACCCCTGCAGTCCCAGTTGCCATTGTCAACCAAATCCCACAGTTATTAGGCGAGGCAACTTCCTGCCAGCTTCCCGCAACCAGAGTTGGTGGGGAAGCTGGCAGGAAGTTGCAGGTGCTAGGTAGGCAGGCAAGTGGCTGCTGCTGGGTGGAGGAAGGAGCGAGTGCGGGGGAAGGTCAGGGAGGGTGCCTGAGGGGTTGAGCAACAGGTGTGGCATGGGTCAGGGAGGGTGCACAGGGGTGCACGAGTGGTCAGCATGGTAAGCACTGGGGGCAGGGGGAGGGTGTGTGGGTGGGGGAGACTTACTCCAGCAACTTGTGACCTTCCCTGCCGGCTTCCCCATTGGTAGAGAAGGTTGCAAATGGCAATCACATGATCATGGGGCACTGCAACTGGTCATAAGTGTGAACTGGTTGCCAAGCACCCAGATCATGATCACATGACCGCGGGGATGCTGGGACAGCCGGAACTCTAAGGACCGGTTGTAACTGCTATTCATTCAGTGCCATCAAAACTTTGAACAGTTGTTGAACGAATGGTTGTAGGTCGAGGACTACCTGTAAATATATATTATATGCATATTAATGAGTCACTGTGTGTAGCGTTAAAGGAAAATCTGTAATTCACTTATTGACAATTCCACAAATGCATTTTTCTTTGTCCACTGGATTATCTATGAACGATTCCCATCCAGAAATGTAAGTGGAATTTCAAAATCCCATGGTTTCCACCCCCAGGATCTCTGAGCAAGAGCTTGAAGAATGGAAGCCACATTTTTTTCCTAGTTCGGGAACACTGGTTCACACCCTTCAGTGCTTATTTAGGTTTATAATGTATCCCTGGATATCTAATAATTGTGGAAAAATTATGCCATGGTAGTACTGTAATGAACTTATTAGAGGTCCTTAGGCTGATGATTCAGTCTGAATCTCCTATCCGCAAACTGGAGCTAATAATGCTTCATGATTCTGTAAAAGCATGTGAGCTAATTTTAATTTTCTCTGTAAACCTTAACAGACAAATATATCTTGCACACAAAAAATGCTTTCACTGATTTACTTCATTCAAAAAATTGTACTAGGGCAACCATTTTAAAAAGGATTTCTAACACTTTCTCAGGCTGCTTGAAGTAGATATTAGATAAAGAATAAGGAAAACATCGATACCGCTGTGAATTTGTACTATGCAGCATGTAGTCTTAGAATCTTACGTACACATGTGCCCACACACACACACACACACAGAGACAAATCTATCTTGAAATGCATAATGATGCTGAAGAACAGTATTTAGAAACAAGATTTCTAGTAAACTACTACTCATGTACAATCTGATGTAGTTTTAACACATTTTAATTACAATTTGTTCCTATATTTGTTTTAGAATAACCATTCTTAAGATATGTTTTCCTTTTAATAATCCATAAATACACATACATACATATCCATCCATCTAACTGGAATTTCTGTTGAGCTCTTACAAAGACTAAGGAAAGACTGCCATCTTCTGTTAGAGCACCACTTCACCGTGATAACTGTTCTGAGGAGGTTTGGATGCATCTTAAAGGGTAATGTGACCCTTTTCAAAAACACATGTGTGAATGAAAAGAACTCCATCTATCTGCATCCCCATCACATCTGGACTGAGTTTCAGTTTGATCACTCTCAACCAATCACTACTGACCCCAGTGTGACATTTACAAAGTGAAGCCATTTAGTGGCCTGCTAGAACCACTGAATGAGCAGAGTTTAACAGAGCTGAGAAGCTGCACACAGAAAAAGAATATTATCTTAGTTTCAATGAACATGTCAGAGAAATACAGGTTATTGATCTTACACACTTAGCCCTCCCAAGCATAAAGAATCACACGCTTAGACAGAGTAGGTTTTAAAAGGAGAAAGAATCTTACTGACTTTTTATTCTTGGTTCAGTTACATCCATCTTCGGTAGAAAGATGAAGTTCCTTGTTTTTCTGTTCTTTACCTATACTTGGCGATCTCTTAGCTGCTAAGAGCTGCATAGAAGAAAGGGCTAGGCACATGGCTTTAGGCCCAAGATGGAGATAGAGGAAAGCAGCATGCTTGCTGCCTCCTCAGTAGGTGGAAGAAGGAGGAAGAGAGAGAGAGGAAGTGGGAGTGGCAACAAACAGCTTCCTTAGTAGCATGGAGAATTTGCATCCTAGCGCAACCATCCATATGCTAATGAGGTATGCTGGATTTGCCAGGGCTTCCAACAAAGAGAAGGCCACTGAACTTGATCTTGAAGAAATAGAAGGTATAATGGTATTACTACCAATGCCTCCCAGATCCCCAGACAATATTACCCAACAGTTTCATGAGGAGTTTAAAGTCCAATGGGAAATAAAGCTATATAGAATACCATAGAAATGTTTCACATTGAGAAGACCACCAGGATGTCATTTCTTACTAACTGGCTGAATTAGGCAAAAACTTATTTCCTGTACAGTAGTCTAATCCAGTCAGTAGAGTTATCCCATTTGGCCTGCAAAGCAGCTTGAAAGTCTCATTAGGCCATGCTTTTATATATCTGGACCATAGTGCCCATATGCTGAAATCTTAAGGTACATAAAGAGCTTTGCCAAGATGAGGCCTTATCAAGAGACACTGATCTTGGTAAACTCAGAGAGTCTCCAGGGTTTCATAAATACGTCTTGAATAAAATTGACTAAGAATCAGCTATGGGTCACATACCAGTCTTATGTAATAGGAGAGCCATGGTAGTCTATTGTAGCAAAAATCAGAAGGATGCTGGCAGCTCCTTTTCCAACTTATGCCTCTTAATAAATTTATTAGTTGGAAAAAGTGCTACTAGAATCCTTCTGATTTTATACCAATTAATGTATTTCAGGAAACTTTTCATAGAGATTTGTGTTAAAATTGGTATTTTAAAATGGGGTTTATGACTAATCAAATAACCCTTTTTTACTTACAGCTCTAATTTGTTGTTAAAATCCTCTACTCATTTGCTTAATTTAACACTATAAATAGCCCGCTTCCAGAATGTAGATATTTACTTTCAGCGATATCCTTTAAATTAGCTGTTTTGTTTCAAACATTCAATCTTTTTCCTCCTGATTTTTTACAGTCCCAACAGGTCATGATAACTGAGCTTACTGATGCAATCACAAATACTATAGTTATATTTCCTACCATCATTCTTTAAAATTTCTTTTTCCTTTTCATAGTTTAAGACTGACAATCAAAGGAATACTAATATGCAAAAATACCTCCCGCCACCATATTTTAGGTTTATATCATATTTATTGCTGAAAGCCTTCTTGATTTCTTTTTCCCTTTGTTTTTAAATATCAGTTTTGTTTATTTCCCCCTTTCCCCCACAAATTTCTGCCAGGAAAATACACTTCCACATCCATTTAGTAGCAACTGGCATTTAAAAGAAAAATCCAAAATATTGCCAATGTACTATTGTTCCAGATCATTACTAGGGCAAAATGGCAGAACATTACAGAATGATGTGGCATCTCAAGTAATCCCCTGTGAAAACACTTAACAAGTCATTGGATGGAAAACAGCCAACTGAACTCATCCACCCTGTACACACAGAGTACTAAGCCAGGCTGCAGGTTGGCCTGCCAAATCATCCAGACTATCTGAGAAAAGGCAAAGGGGAAGAGAATAACTTTCTTACTGAATTGCCAGCTCTTATTTTTCTCTGAAGGAGTTCCTCTTTAAGAGACGTTTAGTGGAAATCTTGGATGCGGTAGGGTGGAAACCAGGGTAGTGCTTAAGGATAGGGATGATTTTATTTATTTATCAAATTTGTCACTACCCATCTCCTCCCACCAGAGGGACTCTGGCTGGTTAATAATAATAATTATGGGATAAGTCAGGAATTGATGACAGCAGTGGATTAAAAGTTCAGAGTCTAAGCAGCTGGCAAAAAAGTCAGAAGACAGAACTGGTGGTGTTTCAAAAGAGTCACTGAATACTCCACACTGCAGGATACAGCAGAGCAAGTGTTTGGTAGATGCTGGAGATGTGCTGGGTTGAAGGATACAAATTAATTATGACACTTTTTTCCCCCATTTAATCATGTCCAATTCTTGGATATTCCCTGGACAAGTCCCTGCAGTTTTCTTGGCAAGTTTCTTCAGAAGTGGTTTGCCATTGCTTCCTTCCTAGGGCTGAGAGAAAGTGACTGTCTCATGCTGGCCTTGTGCCTAAGGAGGAACTAGAACTCATGGTCTCCTGGTTTCTAGCCTGGTGCCTTAACCACTACACCAAACTGGCTATCAGTTATGACACTAAAGGAAGCTAAAACAAATTGTACATGTCTGATGCTCCTTAACTAGGATTGTCTATCAGAAAACAACCCATTTCACGTACAGTTGCCAGCTTTTTAACTGGGTCATATTGCTTCATCTTTAAACAGTGGCTAAGTACGAACAGGTGATCATTCTTTGTTGTTGTGCTGTGACAAGTTTCATCTACCAGTTTCTGTACATCAAGCTGCTGCTAGGGGTTCTCTCTTCTTTTCCTAGTGACTTAGCAATGCTAATTTTTGGCCTTTTGATTGACATAATTGTTGTATTCTTTCACTAGGTGGATTTACATTAGGGCTACCAGATCTGACTTGCAAAAATCTGATCACTAGATTGTATTTTCTCTCCCTCTGGTCTGATTCACATGACTCAAAATGCTGAAGTATAATGTTTGGTTTGGTTTTACCTTAGCAGGTTGCGTGAACCTAACAGTTAATAAATCCTGGTTTATTAACTTAGCCAGTTAATAAACAAATCCGTTCTCCTTCCTCTGGATAAGAACTTGGTAATTGTTAGGTTCAAATAAGACATGATGTTTTAATGTCAATTGGTCTTCTATGCTTGGACTTTTTAAAAAGTAGACTGATAGAGCAGCCGGGGGAGAGCGGGGGGAGCCAAGCCACCAGGACTATAGTGCATAGGCTGTGTTCTTGTGTCCTTGCATATATTTTTGGGAACAGGAAGGAGGACTGCAGTCCTTCTATATGGACCTTAACAGCATTACAGTCTCCTGCATACACACACAACGCTTGCAGGGAAATCAGAAAATAATGTTTTTGCAATTACAGTCCACAGCTGCTGCAGTTCCAGTATGCCTGTTATACACAGGTGCAGCCATTATGACAATGAATAGTAGACATTAAAGGTGCCATCATCTATAGCAGTAATAATAATACAAGGGTTGAAAAGGTATTTTCGTTTGCAGCCGAATGTTAAGAGAGCAAGCGAAAAACAGCATAAAATAAAAGAAGCAATTCACAGCCATTTCTGATGACTCAGATGCTGCTTAGAAACATTCAGATTTGAAAGAAATTTCAGGCACTAGGATATTAGCCCAGCGGGTGGAAACCAAAAGCAATGAATGGTTTTAGGTGAATCCTTTTTAACATCCAGGAAAAGATAACATAATAGTTCCTGCCAAAGAAGTGCCATTTTGCAGAAGAGCTGGGCAAAAACCATATAATTCCTGCCCCCCCCCCCCAGCCTGCAAAGGAAAATTAATGGAGAATGTGCACGCTCACTAAGATTCTACAAATTTTAAATGAGAGGATTGGAATTATTATTTATTTACTCCATTTCTGCTCTGCCAAGAAGAACTCAAGGCAGCTAACAAAAATTTCAGTAACATTAAACACATTAACATGAATACTAAAATTGTCAAAAGCCTGACAAAGAGGTTGTCAAGCCCCTAACAGCATTTCATAGCCAAGAAAGTTAGATTGTCGCAATCTCATTAGTCAGGTTTATTGCAAGGAAAAAAAGGTTAGATTACAGATTATTGGAAACTGGATATATGTACTTTAGCTCTCATTTGTCAGCAAGTACGTTAAGGTGGGGGCCTCCATGATGCCTTTGTTCCTCTCTCTGTCTCTTGACTTAGAGGAAAGGTTAGGGAATACAAAAAGGGAAATGTTAAGAAATACAAAAAGAACGTCCATCTGTTCTTACTGAAGAATGTGGAGATATGAAGAAGGTACCCAGGAACAAGTAAGGGAAAATAAAAGACAAGTCAGTCTTGGGAAAGGAGAAAGTGTGAGAAAGAAATTCAAAGCGACCCTGCCTTTGTCTATTTGGTATGAGAGGGCAGGTTTTCAAGATTCTGTTGTAATCTCCTACAACAAGAAAATAGCAAGCAATCATTGCACTGTCTGTTTCCTGAATTGGCCTATCTCCCAGGGCGAACAGAGTTTTTGTGGCCTAGATGAAACTTTTGAAAGTATGTCACTTCTTAGAGCAAAATAGTTCTTAAGTGCGCACCCTCCCTCACCTGGCAGCAGCCACCTGCTGTCTGGCTGTGGTCACACTGCAGCAGCCACTTACCCCCCACCACCGGCCTGCTTGCAAGCCACCTGGGATTTGTGACTACCTGCTGGCTTCCCCACTGGCTTCACTTTGCTTGTTGGAAACTGGCAGGAAGTTGCGAGGAGGTACTCACTTAACAACCTGCCATCCTCACTTAACAACAGCATTAGGGACTCCCAGGATTGCCATTGCTAAGCGGCAATGTGACATTGTCATGTGACATTGCACTTTATGACTGCATTGCTTAGTGATGGAAGTTTCGGTCCCAATTACAGTCATTAAATGAGGACTACCTATGTTTCCGAATAGGTATCATGTCATGATCCCTGTATCTTACGCTAGTGATCAAACTAGAGCAGGATTTCTCAATCAGGGTTCCATGGAAACCTAGGGTTCTATGAGAGGTCGCTAGAGGTTCCCTGGGAGATCACAATTTATTTAAAACATTATTTCAAATTCGGGGAACTTCACATTAAAGAGGTAGGTTTCATTCTTTATATTTAGTTTAAGAACACTGTTAAAGCATATATACAGGCCTACACATGAAACGAATTAAATGATTTTGTAACTTCTGGCCTATATTTGAGCCTGAATGTGCAGGGGTTCCCTGAGACCTGAAAAATATTTCAAGGGTTCCTCCAGGGTCAAAAAGTTGAGAAAGGCTGGACTAGGTGCTGCATTTTGCACCAGTTATAAGATTTAGACTCTACATAGAATAAATTGCAGCCAACAGAGAGGCCACTTGGAAGCAACTACATCAAGCGCTGGATTGCTTCCTGGTTCTAGTAATCCACAAGGCATTCAGTGGGCTGCTTGTCAGATAGCTAGGAATCCATCAGACATGTGGGTCGGACTGTCTTAATGGGTCTGCCCACTCTGCCATGGTTACAGGCAGCAACCAATCTCACCTCATATTGTTAGCCCTTTGAGGTAAGCAAGGTCAGGAAACAGGAATCATTAGGCATCTTGGAAGGTACTTTAATGTGGTTAGGGTATTGTAATAGAAAATAGAAAATAGAAAAGCCTGTCAAAGCCCCTCTGTACTTCAACTTATACCTAATACAATCAAAGCAGCATTGTTTTGCATTTATTTCTCACGCTTTCTACTTTCCCAGGATTGAGATACCTTTTTGTAAAGACTTGGCATCACCCTTCCCCTTCTGTCAGTCAGACCCATATTTTATCACCTGTACTGTGTTCACGATAGAGAAATATGGATTGCAAGGGAAGGAAGGAAAGCTTTAGCAAGTTCTTTATTTTCTTTTTGTGGACATAAAAGGAGTAGGGCAGTTTTTAATTTTTTTTCTTCCAATTTTATTGTTTCTTATAGCAAGATTACAAAAAATTAACAGAGTACAAAGATACAAAAAACTAATGAAGCAAAGAAATACTAAAGACAACTAATAAACCCATACACACCCCAAAACAAACAAACAGAACCAAGAAATAGAAGAGAAGGAAATAATGAGCTGATAACCTGGAAGAATTCCTATCTTAAGATGCCAAGAAAGTGTTTAGTAGGAGCTCTTGCTGAGTCTTGGAATTTTCCAGTTTTCTCCCTCCCCCCAAAATTCAGAAGAACATCAAAGAAACCAAAGTACTCTTTTTTGAATTCATTCATTCCTGTTGGGGGAGAAATTTATATAATAATAATAATTATTATTATTATTATTATTTTGTGGGTCACAAAAATATATACAGTATATTCCTATGACCAACATATTTGCAATCCTTTTTGCCCTCTACATATACGTCATTATCTTCTGAATGCAATATTTCTCCTCTCCAATAATTAAATCAGGACAGTAGATTAATTGGATTTACATTCCAAATGACTACAAAAGCAGAGATATGAGTCATTAGTCCATCCTAATGGGATGGTTTATTAAGAATGTTTCTTTGATTGACATATAGAACAGGGTAATACCTATTTAATTAATTGAACATTGCCCTTTGTCGATAATGCTGCCCTGAAACATTAAGTTATTGGGAAATAAAAGTTAAGAAGGTAGAATGAGAAACAGGATGATTCTCTACCTCACCCCACTCCCTCTGCAGAATGCCTGAAACAAAAACCTTATTATTAGTTGGCACATAGTTTCCACAGAGGATGAAGAAAAGATTAAAATTTTGGTTTTGTAAAATAAGCATTTGAATCCTACCCGATGCACAGACTTCTAGATAAGTTGCTGGTTGAACATGGCTCAATAGATAACTTTATTTAACTGTATGAATCAAAGAATTCCACCCAACTGCTATGGTCGGGTTTGTACATGTGTCTCTTGACTTCTCTGAAAAGATCAGTTCAACCTTTCTAGATGTGTTAGGAAAAGAGTCTTTGCTGGCTTAGAATTCAGAAAGTTGTAGTCCCATATTCTGGAAAGCACCAGATTGGTGTAAAATTGTATCATATACTGTTTGTTTACAGCCTTCAAATATTTGTTTTTGTTACTCAAATCTTTCCAAGAGGACAAAGAGACTGAGAATAGTGTATCTTCTGGGGCAAATACATTCATGCTCTTTAATCTTCCCCATTAAAGTAAGTAAAAGAGTTAAATAACACACAAATGGTCAAATAATTGCTTTGTGAATATTATGTGTGTTCAAAGCATATTAGATTTTTTTCCCCATTAGGAGGAAAAATATATGATTAGAAAAACTAAATGCAATTCTATATATGCCCACTAGAAATCAATCTGATTGAGTTGAACTGGATTTATTTCTAAGTAAATGTATTTAGGATTGCAGTTGACTTTCTGGATCAGCTGTTCATCATCATCATTTCAAGTCAGTAAGAAATTGCAGAAAAAGAGGAGGGAACACCTAATGTTGCCTACAGTGCCATAGTGGTCTTCCACATATTAAGTAGTAGCTATTATCAATTTTAAACTAATTTATTCCTGCTGAGGAAATGTGAAGGTGAGAATGCAGTAGAAATATTACATATTGCTGTCAGTTATGTTCTATTTTGAGGATTTAGAAGTACTACAGACAAAACCTACCTGGAATGCAGTTCCTTTTGTCCTCCCCCTTTTTTTTTAAAATCAAGGATGTATAACGTACGGCCTACTCATCTGCGGTACCAAAAGGCCCTTCAAACTCCTCCAAAGTCGGCACTTTTAATATGATCAAAGTGAAAAATGACTAAAAGCATGAATTATGTTAACTGCATGTAATGAATTTAATTTTAATTTTAATTACATGCAATTGTAAATATTAAACTAAATCAAATCAAATTAAATTAGGTTTTTATTCTAGCCTATTTGTTGGAAGGTGGCTTTTCCACTCAAATGTAGCCTTTGGCCTAAAAATATTGCACATACGTGGCCTAAATGATCTAGTTATAATCATTCTGCTATTTGAAGTCTGAAACCAACATACCATGTATACAGTGACATCACATCCTAAACAGCTTGGATCTAAGATTATTTGGAAGACCATCTGTATCTCAATGAACCCCCTTAGAGGTTATATTCATATATAGTTGCCTGCACACGTGCCTATCATGGTATTCCCTCTTGTAGTAAGCATTATGCAAAACACCAAATGATGATGATGATGATGATGATAAACAATAGGAATTGAAGCATGAGGTAAGGAAATGTAGCTAAATCTAGCTGACCAAACCATTCACTATACTTCTCCATACCACTGCAAACCATCCCGGCTGCTACCATGTCCATACATTGGTTTTTTTCCTTTAAATGGCTCACCTTTCCTTTTGAGAATCTCTTCAGCTCCATCAAACCATGACTTTTAGTCTTCCCTTTCCTCTAGCCTCTTTCACTCCTCCAAAAAAATCATCTTGCAATTTGTCATTCTGTGATTAAACCAGCTCTGTATACTATTGTTCCCTCACTTTGCATTCAGTCTGCATTCATTCCATCATCCATGGCTTAGTGTTTATGTCATGTGACCCCAGCCATTTTGGCCCTTGAGCCATAGCTACAAATACCATATGGTGTTTTTGTCAGGAACTGCCTAAAATCGAGAACAGGAAGGAGGGGTACAGGAAACTTGCCTCAACATATGCAATCAGTTACATTTCTACTTCTTCAACAGTTTGCTCAATAACAATTATCATCTTTTGTTGTTTATTCGTTTAGTCGCTTCTGACTCTTCGTGTCATGTTCTCATTTCAATGTGCTGTTAACATTGTAACGTTTCACATGTCATCTTCTGTTCCGTGTTCCTTCACCCGGGGTTTTTCCATTCCTTCGCCCTCCGTTGTTTTGAGGGCTTGGAATGTATGTTTGGGTTTGCGCTCCTGCTCAAGGTTACTTTCCCAGGCGCGTCTAACGGAACCAACCAACCTCCGGAAGAGCCGGTCACTCCAGCCCGTATGAGGGCATTAGAGGATAAAATGGATTTAATAGTGACAATCCTTAAGGATCTACCCAGAGAGGCAGAGCCCACCCCGGAGGATTGGGAGGAAGAGCCGTCACAGTACCCCAGGCACAGTACCCTATCAACCCGGGGGAGAAGCAAGACTCGATCAGCCCGTCAAGGGGGGGAGCGAGAGGCAAGACCTCCTAGGGATCGACCACCCATGGGGGCTCGGCGTACGCTGACATTCGCGGCACCGCCACAGCCAGCTGAGCCGGCAAGAACCTTCCCACCATTTGGAGTGAAATTCGATGGGGATCCCACAACGCTCTCCTTCTTTATCACTAATGCCAAGCATTATATAGAAGATTGGGGTCGGAACTTTCGGTCAGAACATGGCAAGATCAATTTCATTGCCAACAAGCTGAGAGGAAGGGCAGCGGATTGGTATGTGCAACTATGCCAGGCTGAGGCGACTGAGTTAGAGGACTTCGATGACTTTTTGTGGGCACTTAAACAGCATTTCGAAGACCCCCTAGCTCAAGAAACAGCTAAAAATGACCTGCGGAAACTCTACCAAGGGTCCCTCTCAGTTGCCAAATATGCGTTGGAATTTAAAGCTTTGGCAGGAAAAGTGGAAGACTGGTCTGAGCCAACAATAATTGAATTGTTCAAACAGGGGCTAGAACCCGAAATCCTTCGATGGGCACTAGGAAGAGATGATCCCAAAACGCTATATGGGTGGATTCAGTTGGCGGGCAGCGCAGAAAATGCCCTACAAACCTATGCCCATACCAAAGAGCTTAGACAAACGCGTCTTGCTAGAGGAGCGCGCACATCTGGACTTGCCAGCCGCCCCAAACCGAAAACCTGGGAAGAGGAGAGGGAGCGACGGTTCTCCAAGGGTCAGTGCCTCAGATGTGGGAAAGAAGGGCATCGAGCCACGTCGTGCCCGAGATGCCGTCCAGAGGAACGACAGACGAAACCTACGGGAAAGTCGCCTGCTCCTGCTCCACCGCGAAAACTGAAAGCAGCCGTCGCGGAACTGGACCCCCCAGAACTACCCTTCGGAGAAGAGGAAGAAGAGTTGCAATTCGAGCAGCCGGCGGGAAAAGCCTACCACCTGCCCTGAAGGGCGCCCTAGGGCAGGTGGAAGAAACCGGGCGTAACCACGATTCGGTGAGTGGAAATTTCCCCACACTGACTGTTAAAGTTAAACTGAGCTCAAAAACCAAAACTGTGGAAGTGTGGGCCATGCTAGATTCGGGCTGCTCCCGTTCCCTTATGCACCCTGATGTCGTAGCGGCTTTGGAACTGCCCACGTTCCCTTTGCCAAGACCTATGATTTTCACCCAATTGGATGGAACTATGGCGGGAGGGAAAGCAGTCAATCATTCCACGGGACTGGTCGCCTTGCAGATGGGCTCCCACCAAGAAAAGCTGCCATTTGTGGTAGCTCCAGTGGGGGGTCCTCTGGTAATCTTGGGGATGCCTTGGTTTGTGCAACAGAACCCTTTTATCAACTGGCTGCATAGGACTGTGACTTTTGCAGATGGATTTTACAAAGTACCCGAAAAGGACCTACTGGAAGACATGGAGGGTGGAGGGGTAGCGTATACTACTGTGCAAACGCTTCAACCTCTTGAGGGACTACCCAATCAGTATCAGGATTTTGCTGAGGTATTTGGGGAAAAGGAAGCGGATCGCTTGCCACCCCACCGAAAAATGGACTGTGCCATTGAGTTTTTACCAAACGTAAAATTGCCTCACCCAAAAATATACCCCATGTCTCCCAAAGAGCTCACTACGCTAAGGGAGTTCATTGACAAAAACCTGGCTAGGGGTTTCATTGAGCCGGCTAATTCCCCGGTAGGAGCCCCTGTCCTATTCAGGCCAAAAAAGGATGGGTCATTAAGGCTTTGTACCGATTTCCGCGGGCTCAATGCGGTCTCAATATTAAATAAATATCCTTTGCCCCTGATCAAAGATATGTTATCACATCTGGCCAGAGGCAAAATTTTCTCAAAACTGGATTTGAGAGAAGCTTATTTTCGTATTCGCATAAGGGAAGGGGATGAGTGGAAAACAGCATTTAACTGTCCTCTTGGGGCTTTCCAATACAAAGTCTTACCATTTGGTTTATCCGGAGCACCTGGGGTTTTTATGCAACTAATCAATGAGGTCTTGCATGACCACCTATTTAAGGGGGTACTAGTATATCTGGATGATGTATTGATTTATACTGAGACCATGTCAGAACATATCCACTTGGTGCGTCAGGTACTGGCTAAATTGAAAAAAGCAGAGTTGTACGCAAAACTGTCAAAATGTGCATTTCATCAGTCACAAATTGACTACCTAGGCTATCGAATTTCAGCTCAGGGCATTGAAATGGACCCTGCAAAAGTAGAGGCTATTGTGGCATGGGAGCCTCCCCGTACCAGGAGACAATTACAAAGTTTTCTTGGATTCTCTAATTTTTATCGGGCATTCGCCCAAAATTTTGCTGAAATCGCCCTCCCCCTTACTGAACTGTTAAAAACTAAAGGACAGGGGGATACGCGCCGTTCAAAGAACCCAGGCGCGCTCCTTAAATGGACTCCTGCCTGTCAGCAAGCGTTCGAAGCGCTCAAACAAATCTTTACCACAGAACCAATTTTACAGCATCCAAACCCCTCTAAACCCTTCGTTGTACAAGTCGATGCTTCTGATTTCTCCATAGGAGCAATTTTGTTACAATCTGACCAATCTGACGCCTTAAAACCCTGTGCCTACCTCTCTCGCAAATTCACTGAAACGGAGAGAAGATGGCATGTTTGGGAAAAAGAGGCTTTTGCTGTAAAAACGGCTTTAGAAACATGGCGACACCTATTGGAAGGCACTTCAAGCCCTTTTGAAGTCTGGACCGACCATAAAAACCTGGAAGCTCTAAGCACCAGTCGAAAACTCAGTCCCAAACAGCTGCGCTGGGCTGAGTTTTTCAGCCGCTTCGACTTCACCCTTAAATTTATACCAGGCAAGAAAAACTTTTTAGCTGATGCACTCTCCCGCAGACCCCAAGATGCTGGCCCAGGGCCAACGGTCCAAGGCACCGTCTGGACCGACAAACAATTAAGTTTGGCAGCAGTGACTCGCAGCCAGACCCGAGTGCAATCAACGCAACCTCCAGCCGCTCTGCCTTCCAGCCGCTCGCCGCACTTGTCAATTCCCTCCGATTTGCAACAACAGTTGCTTTCCCACCTTAAAACAGATACTTGGTTGCAAACCAATAGACACATTTTCACTTTCACCGACGATCTTGCCTGGCGCAACGATCGCCTTTATATACCCGATGCTATGCGAAAAGCCATACTCCAGCGCTGCCACGATGACAAGCTGGCTGGACATTTTGGCTACGTAAAAACTTTACACCTTGTTCGCCAGCAATTCTGGTGGCCAACTTTACTCAAAGACCTGAAGGCATATGTGACTGCGTGCCCTGTATGTGCTGCAATAAAACGCAAACCAGGCAAACCCCAAGGTCTCCTTCAACCCGTTGCCACCCCATCTGTCCCTTGGCAGGACATTTCCATGGACTTTATCGTTGATCTACCCCCTAGTCAACGCAAAACTGTCATTTGGGTGGTCAAAGACTTTTTCTCCAAACAAGCCCACTTTATTCCATGCGCGTCTATCCCCACCGCGCAACAGCTGGCACGCCTCTTCCTCACCCACGTGTACCGCCTCCACGGTATCCCCGCCCGTTTGGTGAGTGACAGAGGCACACAATTTACACCACAATTCTGGCGCGCATTTTTAAAACTTTTGGGTACCAAACAGTCACTTTCCACCGCGTGGCATCCGGAAACGGACGGATCTACAGAGGCGGTTAATTCTACACTGGAACAATACCTCAGGGCTTTTGTTAACTACCAGCAGGACAATTGGGTCGATCTACTCCCATTTGCTGAGGTCGCTTACAACAATGCCGTTCATCAAACCACTGGTCAAGTTCCTTTTAAAACAGTTTTCGGACGTGACTTTGTTCCTATTCCTGAACTTCCCCATCCACAACCGCTGCCAGCCTCCCTTACTGACTGGGCGGACTCTCTCAAGGACTCATGGTCTAATATTCAACTCGCTCTCCTCCATGCCCAGGCTACTTATAAACGCCATGCCGATGCAAAACGTTCCCCAGAACCTTCCTTTGCTGTCGGGGATAAAGTCTACTTATCAACTAAGTTTATCAAATCCCCACAACCCTCTAAGAAACTTGGCCCTAAATTTGTCGGACCTTTTTCAATTATCGCTCAACTCAACCCTGTTACGTTTAAACTTGATTTGCCTCACAACCTTAAACGTTTACATCCTGTTTTCCATTGTTGTTTACTCAAGCCCTGCCTATCATCGGACCGCTGGCATCCACAACCCATTCCACCACCTCCCCTCATGATCGACAACCAACAACACTTCGAGGTGACATCCATCCTCGACTCCCGGCGCCAGCGCTCCGCTTTACAGTACCTCGTCCGCTGGAAACATTTCCCTCATCCTGAATGGGTTGCTGCTCCAGATGTGTTTTCCCCTCGTCTGATAGCCCAATTCCACTCTGCCTATCCTGACAAACCTGCTCCATAGGTTGTTTTTGGAGGGGCAATATGTCATGTTCTCATTTCAATGTGCTGTTAACATTGTAACGTTTCACATGTCATCTTCTGTTCCGTGTTCCTTCACCCGGGGTTTTTCCATTCCTTCGCCCTCCGTTGTTTTGAGGGCTTGGAATGTATGTTTGGGTTTGCGCTCCTGCTCAAGGTTACTTTCCCAGGCGCGTCTAACGGCTTCCAGCACCTGGGAGGGGGAGCGCCCTGACGAGGGATGGGGCGGAACTTGCTCACAGGCAAGGCTTTTAAGTTTGTATTTGGCGTGCTTTTGCTCATTCTCAGTTTTCTCTGTATTTGCATACTATTCCTTTAATAAATCAGTTATCTTTAAGCCCGAGCTTGTGAGACTGAGTATTTGGGATTAGGCAACCGTTACACTTCATGACTTCATGGACCAGCCCACGCCAGAGCTTCCTGTCGGTCGTCAACACCCCCAGCTCTCCCAGGGACGAGTCCATCACCTCTAGAATATCATCCATCCATCTTGCCCTTGGTCGGCCCCTCTTCCTTTTGCCTTCCACTCTCCCCAGCATCAGCATCTTCTCCAGGGTGTCCTGTCTTCTCATTATGTGGCCAAAGTATTTCAGTTTTGCCTTTAATATCATTCCCTCAAGTGAGCAGTCTGGCTTAATTTCCTGGAGGATGGACTGGTTTGATCTTCTTGCAGTCCAAGGCACTCTCAGAATTTTCCTCCAACATCACAGTTCAAAAGCATCTATCTTCCCTTATTGTAATGGAACTCTTTTTTCCTGGGACTGTCCCCAGGCTTTGCCTTTTCAAAATGGTCCTGTTCAAGCAAATCTTTTGAACTGATTGATTTTGGTTTGGGGCCCTCCCACACCATCTGAACATGCACACACAGTGGTGCTTAAAAGTTTGTGAACCCTTTTGAATTTTCAGTATTTCTACATAAATATAACCTAAAACATAGTTGGTTCTCCACCTAAAACTAAAGATATCTGAATTAAACAAGTGAATCAAAAACATCATACCTGTTCATTGATTTATTGAGGAAAATGATCCAAAGCTACATATTTGTGTGTGGCAAAAGTAACTCTATCAGTTCATTTGAAGGGGAAACCAGAGTCAGGTGTTTCAATCAATGGGATGATAATCAGGTATGAGTGTGGGAGGTCCTGCCTTATTTAAAGAACAGAATTCTGGGTATTCACTATCAAAGTCTGATCTTTACAACACATGGATGTGGAAGTGTGTCATAGCTTGAACAAAGAGATTTCTGAGGACCTCCAAAAAACAGTTGTTGATGCTAATCAGGCTGGAAAAGGTTAAACTATTTCCAAAGAACTTGGATTCCACCAGCCCACTGTCACGCAGGTTGTGTACAATGGAGGCAATTCAACACCATTGTTACCCTCCCCAGAAGTGGTTGACCAAGATCACACCAAGAGCAAGGTGTGTAATGCTCCAGGAGGTCTCAAAGAACCCCAGGGTAACATCAAAGGAACTAAAGGCCTCTCTTGCTTTGGCAAATGTCAGTGTTCATGAGACCACCATCAAGAGAACACTGAACAATAATGGTGTGCGCTGAGAGATAGGAGGAAGAACTGCAGCCTAAACAATGGTCTGATAAACAAAATCTGAACCCAAACCAGAAATGTAATGAAAAAATGTCTCAGAATTGACCCTCCCTAGTGTTCTGGAATGTAAAGGAAAGGAAGGGAAGCACATTCAGACATGCTAGATTCTGTTACTATAGCCCAGCCTTTCTCAACCTTTTGACCCCGAAGGAACCCTTGAAATATTTTTCAGGCCCCAGGGAACCCCTGCATATTCAGGCTCAAATATAGGCCAGAAGTTACAAAATTATATTTGTTTCATGTGTAGACCTATATATATGCACTAACTGTCCTTAAACTAAAGAGTGAAACTTACCTCTTTAATGTGAAGTTACCCAAATTTGAAATAATTTTTAAAATAAATTGTGATCTCTCAGGGAAGCCCTAGTGACTTCTTGCAGAACCCTAAGATTCCACAGAATCCTGCTTGAGAAACCTTGCTATAGCCAATCTTAAAAAAAGTAGTTTTAGGCCTATGTGGAGTCTGTTTCTTGGCCTTATCTACCCTGTAGGGCTGACACATATGCATAGAGACATGCTAATCTCTTTCCTGAAGTTTGAAGACATCAGCCTAAAAGTTAGGCTTTTAATCTGGGAATGATAGCCTGTTCTCATCTGGGAACCGCTAGATAAAATAATTATATCTGAAGTAATTATTAAGTTTAGGAAAACAAAAGAGGATTTTCTCTTTGTCTCTTTTTTCTCCTGGTAAAAATGTTGCAAACTCCAACTCATAGTTTATCCAATCTTTTTTTTTTTTTTCTGAAGTAGGAAAATAAAGTTGGTAAAACGCAAACAGAGAAAATGTGGAAATGGGAATGTCATCATTGAGTTTGAATTACTTCTCTTATTTGGGGGCCAGAATTTGGCATGTCCTAGATTTAACCCTTCCTTCTCCCTGAAAAGTACACCATACACATATGTCCATTTCCAGTTCAAAGCTAAAAGAAAGGTTTAAGATGTGGCAAGAAAAAGTTTAGGTTTCTCCATTGCTTTCCAATCTTTTTTCTCAAAACCTCTGAGTGAATGTACAAAGGAGCATTTTTAATAGTCATCATAAAACTAAATTACAAATAGCTAATGTATCCTTGTGACCACTAGATGTCACTACTGCTATGTATCATTTATAAGCAGATACCCTTTAACAGTATTTTCACAACAAGGCTTCTAGTCAGGCTGGAGAACCTACCATTCCAAAGATGATGTTTAACTACAACTCCCAGAATCCCTCACTATGGACTCACTCTGGCTGGGACTTCTGGTTATTGATGTAGTTTCCATCTCATTTTTCTGTTCAAATTAGTCACTTGAGGTAGCTTATGCTGCAACACAAGCAAAAATTCAAAAGGTAAAAGATAAGTTTGCATTTAAAGGCTGGGTTAAGGAAATGTAGTCTTGTGTGGCACAGGGTGGTAGGTCACAGTATTGCAACCGAAACTCTCCCACGACCTGAGTTCGATCCCAGCGGAAGCTAGATTCTCGGGTAGCCGGCTCAGGTCCGCTCAGCCTTCCATCCTTCCAAGGTCGGTAAAATGAGGATCCAGCTTGCTGGGGAAGGCGACGACTGGGGAAGGCAATGGCAAACCACCCCAATATAATCTGCCAAGAAAATGTCGCAAAAGTGGCATCCCCCCGAAGGGTCAGACATGACTCGGTGCTTGCACAGGGGACCTTTCACTTTTCAGGAAATGTAGTATTTACTGAACTTTTAGAGGCAAAGGGCCTGGGGTCAAATGACTCCCAAGGGGGTACATCTCATTGCCTGGGAGAGATGCAGGAGAATGTCCTTTTCCACATGGTTGATAGACTGGTTTTCTAAAAAAACAAACAAAAAGTATCAAGAGGTACTCCTTGAGCTGACTGAACATTCCTTATTTCGGATTCATTGTAACTTGGGCAGATATGAAGAGACTGAAAATTTGAAGTTTATATACTTTCAAAAGAAAAATTATTATTATACTGTGGGGAAGACCAAGGTGGGCTGCCTAAGTTCCACTCTGGGCCACACGAGCACAGGCAGAATGGGAGGGATTTTGGAATGGAATATTCAGCAACATTTTGAGCCGCTGCCCAATTACATCAAGGACTTCTTTATGGAATGTTTTTCTCCACAGTCTAAAGCCCAATTTTGTAACCAACTCCTCACAAGACACCAACTTTGGTCCCATTCTGTTTGGTTTTCAGAGTGTTCTCCTGCTGACGACAGAGAGACAGATGGATACAGTCGCAAACCCCCTTACATAATTCATTTCCAATATTCTATTGTGCTGGAAAAAATAACTAGGTAGAGAAAGCATGCAGAGAGTAGTTTCTGGAATTATTCCCAATCCGTAGGAGTGAACTCTGAGCTCACGACCAAGTAAGGATGATTTTCAAACTTAATCCTTAGTTTCTCCTGCCATACACGTTAACCCTTCAAGGTAGGAGAGGCCTGAAAACAGACTCCACAAGAAACACTGGAAATATACTGTACTGATACATGCTACAGTAACAAAATCTTGAAAGCCTGGCAGTCCCTCCCTCTTATACCAAAGGAAGTTAAGGTGGAGTCAGTTTGTTTCTTTCTTAATTCATGTTTTGCTAACTGCTGCAATTCCTTCTCCAAGGTCATCTTTGTGGTTCTCTACAATACCAGATTCGGCCTGTTTCTGTCTTCAGAGAGTTATCCTGCTGAGGGACAGGTGGACAGAATCCCAAGTTCCTTTACATATTTTTTTTCCAGCATTCCATTAGGTTGGATAGAATTAAAACTGTTGGCTAACATCCTCATTATGTTAAAAGTGTAAAATTTACAGAGGAAGAGCAAGTGAAAGAATGTATGATATAATGAGCTAAAATTTTGGCTATCATATACAAATGGAGCAATGGGAAAATATGTGGTTGAAAGGATTGAAATTTACATTATGTTCTAGCCTTAAAGAGAATTTCTATAGAATGATGTATGGTTGGTATTTGTTACCAGAGAAATTGTCTAGAATGTATAAAGGTATTTCGAATCTTTGTTGGAAATGTGAACATGAAGGGACATTTTATCATGGTTGTGTGATGTGTAAAAAAGCCAAAAAAAAAAAGGATACAAATACCATACATACAGTACATTAATTCAGAAGATTTTAAAGGTTAAAGTACAACTGAAAACAGAGACTTTTCCTTGGGGACTAATGGACAGGCAACTAAAAAAAAAGTCATGGTACTTCGTTTTTGTGTATGATAACTGCAGTGAGATTATATGCTCAAAAGTGGAAAGGATCAGCACTATCCGCAATGGAGGAATGGTTGGTGAAGATGATGGAACTTGCTGAGATGGCTAAATTGACTTCCTTGATTAAAGAAGAGACAATAGCTATATTTATGGCTGACTGGAAACCCCTTATAGACTTTTTGCATGAAACAGAAAAAAATGCACTTATGACTTGTGGTTAGAAAGGATAAGAAAAAAGTGAGTTTTGTAATCACAGAGTAAGAGATAATTTTGTAATCATACTTATATTTGCTGCAGATAAAACTGGAAGCTTATTTTTATTTCTTTTTATTTTTTCTTACTGCACTTTTGTATTTTTCTTCTTTCTTTGTTCTATTTTCTATTAGTTGGTGTTAGTTTTTATATTTTCTTTAAAACTTTTAATAAAACTTATTAAAAAATATACATTAAAAGTGTAAAATTTGAGTTTGTTGGGAGGAGGGACACATATGAGAATAGCTATTCATTTTGTATAGTGTTACAAAGATCAATATAATTTGAAGCTGTGAATGTCATCTTACATTATACAACCAAAAGTTTACATTTATCAGTATAGGGAAAAATATGGATTGAGCAAGTGGGCAGAAAGAAAACACTTTCCAGTGTTGGAAAGACAGTATGACCCCAAATTTGAACTCTTGGCCTTCTGTCGATGTAATGGAAAGCCTGATCAATATAATTTCATATTTGATGAATTTAAAAATTAGTCTGAATGATTTTCTATTTGTAATATATTTTTGTTATTTTTGTTATTTGTTTTTTGGCCTATTTTTTCTTCTTCTTGCTTCTTGGTTTTTCTCCTATCTTTGTTTATTAAAGCAAGAGAGAGAGGTGAAAGCTACTGCAGGCTTGGACTGCTGGATGTGACTGACATCTTGATGTTGTTGACACACACATCCTTTCAAACACCCCTGAGCCTCACTAAAGGAGGTTGAAAAAATATTTTTAAGAAACTTTTATTATTATTATATTTACACAGGCTAAGTCTATCAACAGCTTTTAGCCAAGAATATCCACATTTGAGTGTTTATACTTCTATTATTTATTCATTCAAATTTTGTTAAAGTCTTATTTGCAGCTTTCCACAATTATTAATTAGAATGGATCACTTGTTATTTTACTATATTCATGGTGAAAGTGAAAGGTCCCCTGTGCAAGCATCGAGCCATGCCTGACCCTTTGGGGGGATGCTGCTTTTGCGACGTTTTCTTGGCAGACTATAGCGGGGTGGTTTGCCATTGCCTTCCCCAGTCGTCACCTTCCCCAGCAAGCTGGGTCCTCATTTTACTGACCTCGGAAGGATGGAAGGCTGAGTGGACCTGAGCCGGCTACCCGAGAATCCAGCTTCCGCTGGGATTGAACTCGGGTCGTGGGGAGAGTTTCAGTTGCAATACTGCCACCTACCACTCTGCGCCACATGAGGCTGCTACCATACTACTATATAATACTACTATATTCATACACTGCCATAATAAAAATCCAGCTTCTCTGGGGTTAAGAGCTTTGGATTTCATGCAGCAAGGAAATTCTTATGCCTAGGGATTTATCATTTTAGCACTGCAAATAATGAGTGTGCTCTTACTTTTTAGAATGGTTCTGCCCTGATAAACAGCAACCCCCCCTCCACATGGTTTGGATGGTCCTGACCCTTCTGTCCTTCCATAAGACCTTTAAAACCCTGTCTTGTCCTGGGTGTTGGGCCAGGACATGGGATAAGCCCGTGGAAGATGAAAGAATGAATGAATCTTGATTGAAATAGGTGTGGGTTCGCCTCAGTTAATTCTTTTCTAATGGTTATTTCTGTTATTTTATTACCTTTTTTCTGTTCCAAAGGTCTATTATATTTTATTTTTAATTCCCTGTTTTCATGTTTTTTGTAGTATTTGGAAGAAGGAAAAAAGGTCTTAACATTTAAAAGGTATTCACATGGAAAATACCTCTGTGTATGTTCATGTGGCAATTTTTAATTGAGAAAACAGCACAGGAATGAAGGAGTTAACATCCCCTTCATCTACTGCTGTGGTCCAAAACTTATTCCACCCTCTCTTTCCACAACTATCCATTTAAAACAATACTTCAACATGTCCTAGTTACAGATATTCTGGATCACGCCAGTTGGTTGTTTTGTCCTCAAGTGGGCAGTTAAAATGGTTTGTAGGAAAACACATTTTTAGTGAGCCTTGAAAGAACATTTCTATTCAGGGACAGAGCAACTGAAGGAAGAGGAAAACAAGATATATAGCTCCTAAATGTTAGTATTTCTGTTTTCTTATGCCACTGAATGAGTCCTTCTGGTACAGAACAAATTTAGCTTAACTTCTGTTTCATTCATTAAAATCATATATAGATAGCACAATTTTTAAACCAGTAATCAGAATGTCATACAACTCAGGCACTTCTGGCAAAACTAAAAATCAGAACACTGCACATTTAAAGAGAACCAGAAATTATTAAAACTTATATTGTTGATTCTTAAATGATCTTGCAGGTCTAAAAATATGACTAATAGACTCAAGGATATTAATTAACAAGTGCTTTTCTCATAGAAGGAACATGATTAAAATTAGCTTTGGTAATCCTTTTTAAAATTACCCAATCAATCATACTCTTTCACCAATTATTTTATTACCGCATTTCAATATTTTTATTGATATTTCTTGTATTTTTAAACCTGAATAATGAAGACTTTGGAATACCGTAGAGAAATTGTCCAGAATGCATATATCCATAATGGTACAATTCATAAAAAACGTAGTAACGGACATTGATAACATTAATTCCCAAAGCAGTATGTTCTGGGAAGTGCATTACGTAGAAGTCATATAATCCAAAGTTACATTGATTGCTTACACTGATTTTGAACAGTCCAGCTCATTAAAAAATCTGCTTAATTTATAAAAGAAATTTGAACGTATTTTTATTCCCTGATATGAATACATTGCTTTGATAGTTTTCGTTCTTAATCTAAACGTTTTTTCAAAAATGCAACTCTGCAACAAGCAGCCAATAGGCACAATATAGGCAAGCTGAAGGTTGTTAGAGAACTGGAGTTGCTTAATTCTTATTAATTTATTGTGTTTCCTCACAGTATTTATTTATTTTTAGAAAAATGCAAAAATAGCTCGCTAAATTATACTCCTTAAAAAGCATTATTTTTAAAATTAGACAATTTCAAAGATGCATATTCTGTACAGTTCAAGTGAAATCATTAATATAAAGTGTCCCTGAGTTATTTCCAAGAAAATTTTGCTTGCCTGTAGCAAATGCTACAATGGAATGATAGTTCTATGATACCTAGTAGATATCATTCATTGGTCAGCCTAGAATAAAGACAAAATCATACATAGTGCAGGTCACACAAAATAGAGATATCTAATTTTACATCTACAAGGGAAACCAGACCCACAATATTCCAGTTTTTTATCATTAGTTTCCAACCAAGCAGCATGTGCTTTTCCGTTGTTCTAGATCAGTAACTCTCAAATATCTGAATATTCCTTTTTGCCAAGGATGTGAGAAATCACATACCCTAAGACTTTTTGATATATTATGAGCATCTGTTTATGAAATTCTACAGTCTACTCC
Organism: Candoia aspera; assembly: GCF_035149785.1. NCBI lineage: Eukaryota > Metazoa > Chordata > Lepidosauria > Squamata > Candoiidae > Candoia > Candoia aspera. Next base: position 144,528,500 of record NC_086155.1, read on the forward strand.
TTGGGAATGACACAACCAGCTTTTTTTATCTTAACCAATTTGAAAGGATGATGGGAAAAAAGAAAACATTTTGAAATTAAGTGAACCAACATGCCTACCTCAACAATAGATAATGTATATTTTAAACAAATGAAATACAAGTATAAATATTTAAATGCAGTAAAAACTCTTCATTAAAATAATCCCTTTAATTTATAAAATTTATAAAACTTGCCCTTGAAGAATGTAAACATTACCAGGTAAGATTTGTTTTTGGATAAACAGTCCAGTTCTGTTATGTCCTTTGAAAAGTGTTTTAAATTAACCCACTGCAATGTGCCTTCTCTGTACCCTTTATTCCAGTATCCTGTAGAGGAAGATTTTCCAGTATCACTTTTGTTTCTTGTTTTTATTACAACTGTGTGCCTCTATTTCGAAGGGCTGCTTCCTTCTGATGAGTTTTTGAGATTTGTTTGGTAGCACCAGTAATACCAGTATACATGAAATATGCATATGGAAATACAGTGATCTGTAAGTGACGAGAGAGAATATAAACCAAGGAAAGTCAGATTATCATCTGCAATACAAAACCATGGCTTTATTATATCAGTTTAATAAGCTCCACATCTCAGCCAAAGCCAGTCATGACAGCTGAAGTGATATTCTGAGCAGATAATTTAAGGGACTTCTACATGGGGAATTTCCTATTCATCTGTTCATACACCTGTTCACTCATTCTAATGCACAATTTGAAACTAATACAAATAACTTACTTGTATAATTTAATTGTCGGCTCAACTGCAAGCAGAACAAATGGTGCCACCGTGTAGCAAACCGACAGCTGAGTTACCAACCAGGTGACCATGTCATAGCCCACCTTGAGCAGGTTTGGTGAGAAGAAAATGTGTCGACAATTGTTCCTAACCTTATAAAAAAGACAAAAATGTTTTAAAAGTATTTTCATATAGTGCATCTCTCCCAGGTTTCTAGTCTAGCATGTGACACCTAGTATTGATAAAGTTTTGCTGTAATGAATGAAAATATTTGCTTTCTCCTTCCTACTAGTAAATTTAAACAAAAACTTTCAAAAGTTATGAAGGAAGGTTAGCAAAATTAACAACTGAATGGAATTGGTAGGAATACTGCCAATACTAACCCTATGAATAAGGCCTCCATCTCAATTGAGTAATTGAATGCTATGAATTCAGAATTTTTTCCCCAAGGGCCAAATCTGGTATTATATAATTAGCATGTGAAGACTTTTCCAAAATGGCATATACGAATCTATACAAATAATGTTATTCACACCAATTGTTTGAACAGTTTTAAGTCTAAATCTCATTAAATAACAGGATCTAACTTATAAAGTCATCCTTTAAATCAGTTACACAGTTATATAAGTACAGGAATGTAACACAAATTCGTAACTATGTTCATGTGTGGTCAGAACAAGCAGTGAATTTCAATAATAACATCCTTTTTCTGTGTCTATTATCCAAACTGCCTAAAAAAACTTAAATTCTGCAATTAAACAGACAAAACAGTATTGGTTTCTAAATGTAACTTAAAAAAAAACCCACAGATACACACTAGAGTTTTCAGAGAAATCAGGATACACTGCAAGGATTAGCTATCCAGATAAGCAATATGATTACTACACTCATAGACAGACAAGAGAAAAACAATTCTGACCTTTGTATATCTCTACTGATTTCAATAGGAGAAACTGGTCCATGTACTAATTACTCTGATCTGGGATGGCTACTCAATGAACTGCATAGAAAACAAGTGTACTTACTTCCAAAAAGCATGTCTGAGATAGACACAGTTTAATACAATGAGAGCCAGTTTGGTACAGTGGTTGAGACATCAGGCTAGAAATCGGGAGTCCATGAGTTCTAGTCTTGCCTAGGCACAAAGCCAGCTGGGTGACCTTGGGCCAGTCATTTTCTCTCAGCCCTAGGAAGGAGGCAATGGCAAACCACTTCTGAAAAACTTGCCAAGAAAACTGCAGGGACTTGTCCAGGTAGTCTCCAAAAATTGGACACAATTGAACGGATTAAAAAAAACACAATGAAGAGAAAACTTGTTCTGCTCTGGAAATCAGTAGCACTTATGGGACCTATGACTAATGTATCTGGGATTGTACCCACAGGGAAAAAAAGAACAGGGATACATACTCTTCTGGCTGCTAGTGTCATTAAGATGCCCGTGATAAATGTAAAATAATATCCAGGATAAACACCGTGCCAAAGAGCTGAGAGAAGAAACGTTAAGGCTGTAGGATACCAAGAAGCCCGATCATAACATACACTGAGAAGAAAATTAGAAAAATATGATGTATAAATATGCAGGTTACGTGCAATTACATCTGGCTTTATTGCTATATCATAGAATCAGAAACACATCTGTTTACCTGCTTCAATCAAAACTATTCTTAGAAGAGATATTAAGGACTAGATACTATGTATAGACTATTCCCCTATTTCACTGCACATAAAAGGAATGGCAAAAAAAAATCTTCTGATTTTAAATACCATAATTAACTCAGTATATTAACTCAGTAACTCGGCTATTTCATACCTAAAGAAATCTGAAATCTTGAAAGAAGAATAAGCACCTAGAACATACATTTTCAAGGCACAGATTATTCTGGTTCCTTTTATTCTGGGCCAATTACTTGAATGTTCTCCTAATAGTAATGCCCCAACATCATTTAACTCTTCAGTTGTTACACTTTTTCTAAGGAAAAATAATTCTAAGTATTTGTGTGGCTCCTACAGTACACGCCCTTATTTTTTTTTTATCAGAAACATACATAATTTCTATTTATGCTTCAGATTAACAGTCATGGTTCCAATTATTTGTAGAAATGTTGCTAAGGTGAGAAGTGCAAAGAATCTTATGTTTGAAGCAATGTTTTATTGCTTTTGTCAGTGTTTAGAAGCATCACTTTTATAATTCCTAAATATATCGGGCAGTGATCTAATAGTTAAACTATTTGCTATGGAAAGGGATTCTTACCCTCTTCTATCAGCATGTGGAATTAAAATTTGTCAATGTCTGAACTATGAAAGCATCACGGTTCTTACGCAGCCATTGAGGGAAAAGACTGTTCTTCGCAAAAACTGATTGTACCAAAAGCTTAATCCACAATCATTTTAGAACACAGGAAATCAGTAGTGATAGTAACAAAGATACACACACGAACACATACACCCCCCCCACACAAACACATTAACGGAAGATACAGCAGTAGAATACAAAAATTGAAATGAAAGCATTCTAGTCCAAGGTTCTTGATCAACTTCCAGAAATGGATATGTAGGGTGCCATTATTAAGTAGGCAGTGTAATTTGCAGACTCCTGTTTCATCCTAGGGCCAGGAGCATACGGTGAAATTCTTTGTTTTCTTTCATCATTATAACATGTTGAGAATTCCAGAGAAAAACAACTTTCATTTTCACTGAATGAAACACTACATCTCTAAAATTGTATTTTAAGTAAACATTGAACCACTGCTGAAAAACCCACAAAACACTGAAGTGTTTTACCGTTTAAGCCAGGCAGTTGTTTGAATATTCCAGTTTTCTAAGTACATTTTAAAACTTGTTGCCATCTAAGAGTGAAAAAAAACCCATGTATTATTAGGTTTCCTTCATACCAAAAATACCAGCTTCTACTCATATTTTAAATTACATTAGTTCTGTATTTTGCATTACAGCTATATTTTTTCTTTTTTCTTTTATCAATAGATTGCAATTTGGTGTTCATGCATAATGGTAATTCATTTATATCATTTCAGAACCCAGTCTTTAATTGCTTTATTTTAAAATATTTGGGCTTTCACAATTTTTAAGAAATGCTTGTGGAAAAATATCAGCTTTACTGTATTTGGATATGAATAAGCAGGTTTCTCCTTTTCAGAATGGACATATACTGAATGGCATTCAATACAGTAAACCAAATCAGCCAAAATATAATCCCAAGGATTATTGAAATAGTTGGGGCTTCCTCACACACTCCTGTTTACAGGGGCTGGTTTATTGGGCCAAAAAAACAAAAATGGCAAAACAAAGAAGCCATGAGAAGTAATGGAGGAAGGTCCCAAATGAACATTCTGCACAAGCTTCTGAGAAAGGCCCTGCAGATGTAAGAAGAAAGTAGAGAACTTAATTCCTCTGATCAGTTCAAGTTCTGAAACATTCTTTAGATGGGTTACTCTCTCTTTGGGGTCTGGAGCAATTTCCTCCTCCCCTGTTGTCTCTAAAGAGGGCCCTGGCCATAATATTTTAATTTACCTCGATATTCCTGATATTCAAATTAGACAGTAGATCCCAGCGGTAATTGCCTTTCTCATCCACACCATTGAATCCAAAACCAGCTGCATTATTAATTGCATCAGCTGCGAAAGAAAGAAAGGAAGAAAGAAAGAAAGAAAGAAAGGAAGAAAGGAAGGAAGAAAGAAAGGAAGAAGAAAAAAAAGCCTAGGCTGAATTACAAAAATCTACTTACTATATGCTTAACAATTCCTAGTATGATCCATCCCATGTTATGTCTATTAGATCTGTTTTTCAATTCCCATTTTATAAGGTTTACTATGCAAGATATAAAATAGTTATTTTAGAAACTATGAGTTAAACTCCCTTTGGATACATGAAAGGCATCATTGGTTCTTTGGACATAGGGCTGACTTAGAAAGTTCAATGAAGCAGACGCCAAATTTATGTAAATATTTTGTATAAATGTTAGTGTCCAATTAACAGAACAACTGCTTCTAAAGGAATGTAACAACATTTTATTTAGAATTTCAATTCAGTTACGTTTATGTTCAGAGTTGAACATTTTTAAAGTCACATATTGGAATAAATAATTGTGAACCAAAAACAATTGAGTCCTGCAATAGTACAGCTTTGGAACTTTAAGCACTGTGAAAACTGATTTTTAGTTTGGCTTCTAAATAACATTTATCAGTTAACATTAGAACAGAATGACCTTTCTTTCTTCCTTTTTTTTTTGGTTATTTTCTCCAATAGCAAATCCATACTGATTTTCACATAAAAGGAGGCCTGTCCTATTTTACAGGCAAGAATTGCTTAACAGCAGTCTTATTTGATCAACGAATTATGTTATGATAAATTGTGTAGAGAAAGAAAAGAAGGAATCAATGCTACTCATTGTTAAAAATAATGAGAAACTCTAGCATTTACTAGTATAGAAAAGCACTTTGCTTTTTTCGTTTCCCAATACAAAATGTTACTTATTATCCCAATTGTTCCACAAACTCAATTCTACAGTTTGTTTCCAACTACAGGGGAAGAAATTCAAACTACCTAATTTTTTTTTTGCATTTTTTCCTTCTTAACTTGTGCATTTCCATTTTTTCATACATATCTATGTATTACCATTTAGATGGTTAAGGAAAAATCCCTTACTCAAGAGATTGCTGTGACCAGGACATTCAAAACACATTGACTGCTACTGCCTTCAAGGAACATTATAAAGTGAAAACACAATCTTAATTCTTTGAGCTCTAATTTTATCCTTCATTGAAAGTAAAAGAGGAGTCAGCGCTAACTCTAATCTGGGAACATCATACACTGGGCATTGTAGAGCCTGAGTCAATCTGTGACTCATCTTTGCCTCATAGTTTCACTGTGACCTGTGCACACAATGTATAACTGAGTAAGTCACAATTTACTGGGTTTGCACAACACACTACGCCAAAACCAAACAAACCATAATATGACTTAGCAGATTGTTCATATCCTTCACAGAGGATGACTTGACCCAGTATGCTTGTTCCATTCTGCTTCTGTCTGAACTATTTTTAGGTCTTAAAATATCCACTGAACTTTAAGATAGCTGAGCTTGAAGGCAGCAGAAAAGTACAATGGCTGCTCTGCTTTGGGGCTTTCAAATACTTCTTAAAATGCAAATACTTAAAATATTATCTGGGAAGCAACAGTTTGTGACATGGTGATAGAACAGACATCATTTTCTTGAAAACGTCCATCTGATCTTCTCAGAAACAATCTATTGGGGAGGGAGGAAGAAGCAGGCATAAAAAACCCATCTTTTTTTCAAAAGGTTATCCAGGAAAGGGAAGTAAATCGTATCACTGAAGTGCTTAGGGGTGCAGGCATTCTCCAAAAGATGCTTCACTTTCTAGCAGTTGTGTGTAGAAGCAGCCTTTTCTCAGACCATTCCATATTTGATGAATGCAAAGTGAACTACATTCCAATATGCAACTATGGGTGCCATGAATCAGATACTCTCATTCCTAAAATTGGGCATTCTGAATGGCTCCCATCCTGAGTATCCACTAGCATTAAAATGAAGATCCTCTACATATTGCATCATTTGTGGCAAGACATGTGGTCTACTTTGCCTAAACTGTTCTGCTCCTGGAAAAGTTAGACCAGCCTTCCCTAACCTGATGAACTTGAACCTTTAGACTGCAATTCCTATAATCTCCTAGCAAGCACAACCATTATAAGATTGTGGGATAGGATCCAACATATCAGGAGGATACCAAGACTTAAACTAAATGGATAATGCTACATTTAATAAGTACAGCGGACTGAAACACTGTTGATGTCCTGGATCATGTGCTTGACATCACAGTAAGAACTGTTGTAGAACTGCAAGAACAGGGACAACACAAAGAAAGTCAGTCTAACTAAAAATATTATCTGATATTTAATGCATATTTGAATTTTAGCTTGTCCAGTATCCACTGACACTTATTCAGACTAGTAAAATAGACCTCTGTGTAGAAAAGTCACAAAATTGAATTATAAATAAGGTGCTTAATGTCAGGTGTATAATACAGTAATTATCCTTTTTTTATATAACATAAGACATTTATGTTGCCTTAATGGATACATATTCCTTAAGTACAGGCATGCACTGAAAAAGAACCTTAAATAAGCCTTACCAAGTGTCCAAGCAAAGTAATATTTTGGCTTTGAGGCTTGCACGACAACATACAGAAAACCAAGTCTTGTCAAGAATGAAGATTGATTTATAAATTGATGATCAACAATGTAAGATGCTGGGAAGGTCTTGGTAAGTGTCAGGAACAAAAGCAGAGATACAAGAGTGATACCAAGTTTGTGCCGGATGGCTCCCTACAAAGGAAGTAGAATAAAATATTGCTGTGATCACATTTGAGAAAACAAAGTCTTAAAAAAAAACTAAAAGCATTTTAAGAAATGAACTGGTGAAAGTATGATTGTCTGCACTTGCCAATGTTGAAAAAGGTACCTTGTTCTGGACTATTACTATTAATGGTGACATGATCTCTAATAGTGGAGGCAGCATGCCTCTTAACAGCCATGGCTGGGGAGCATAAATATAAGCATAAACAAGTCCTCCTTGTGAGCTGCTCATGGGTTTCTGGTTCCCTACTGCAGGAACAGAATGCAGGGCCTGAAAGCTTTTCTTCTAAACCAGAACTCTTTTTATGTTTTAATTGGTAATTATAACTGATACTGTTTATTATGAAAACAATTTTAGCATTTGAGAATAAAGACTTAGCATTTTGTATCTTACCGCTGGAGAAGGATCAGGAAATCTATCACAGCTCCTCTGTTTCCAGCTGACCTCTAATAACTTCATCTGCACGTGTCTCCCTTCAATGAAAGCTATGTAATCCTTAAAATTGCTGCATGGGCCAGCAATAATACTCATGAAGTTGAGCTGATAGCTCAGGTACTCCAACAACGAAGGCCTTGTCCTGTCAAAACAACCATGAATATATGTGTATATGTATGTTTCAAATAAATTTTGAAAAAGAAGCAAATACTAAATGTTTAAATAAATAACATCTTTATTTTAAACATAGTTCAAGTCTGAGAAAGAAAAGCTAGTGAAACATACAACAAATTTACAATTCACAATTGTTTGAAGGTCAACATCAAGACTGAAAATCCTCCTACAATTAAATTTGTAGATTGATTATTTAATTAATAAAACAATAATTTGTGTAGGCAAGAGAGACCACATAAAGAATTTATCAATGAGGTGATCTGATTACACAATTACTGTATTTATACACAGGTATTTGTGTAATGGTGTATATTCAAATCTTTTCCACTATATGTGCAATTTCTGTTACCTCTGTCTAACATTTAACTTCTTGCTAAAGCAGGCATGAAATCCTTACCTACAACTGCCTTTTCTGCAATTTGGGATATTTGTTGGAGGTACATGGTGTATATAAAGAAAAATAAAGCTAGAATTTAAAATCTCCTTTCAAGAATATTACAATACACAACATTTAGTTTAAACATTTGTATGTACATCATAGTTTTAATAGGAAAAAATAAGAAAAAATCAAGCCTATTCTTTATACATTTGGGCTATGGAAAAGAAGTTTAATAAGGGGAAACTTGTTTTTAGAGAGAATAGGTCTCAAAAACATATTATAATAATAATTCCAGAATTTAAAGGTGCATGGATAATTATTTGCATTACATTAATTAACTCTAGATAGAAACCTCATAACAGAAGTAAACATCTAAGATACCCCAGGTATTAGTTTAAACAATCATAAGTGCTACTGTATTTTCTTACTTTAGAGCAAGCTCATTCTGTTCAGAAGTTAGATCTTCACCTTTTTTACCTATTCCTATGAAGAAGACATAATAATTAAATCAAACTTTGCAAAAGTGAGGCCAACTATAGACAATAATTAAAATAAATTCTAATGATAATTCATAAAGTACTGGATGCTGCATATAACCCACTTTTATTTTCTGAGGGCTGCAGAAATGGGATTTGGGTTGCCCACAACTACCTTAGATGATTCCAAACAATTATGGTGGCTTATGGCTAAAGGAATGCTTAATATTTACATTTATTATAAATTCTTATTAATTGAACTTTCATAATTCCTCAGATTAGGACTTGTAGTTAGCAAGGAACTCCAGCTATCCCAGCAGTCTTCTTATCAGATTTTGATTTCAGAATAGGGGAAGAAACATAGCTCATGGTAACATGTGCATTTTTCTGCCTCAAGTCCCAGACCTTTGCTTACAAGAATAAAGTAATAGGTGAATGGTAGCTAGAAAGCTATCAACAGTCAGGGTAGATAGTATTACACTAGATTAACTAACCACTTTAGCTGATAAAAAGCAATTTTACTGTTCCTATAAAATGAGATGAGATGAAAGATTAATAAAATGAAATGAGATTAAATCTATAGTTTTATATGAATGTATTAGGAGGAAGACTCATTGAATGGACTTCTGAGCAGAAATAGGACTACACATGTGTGTGACATAAACAGATTGTTTGATTCTTATCTGGACCTATCTGGTCCATCAATGTCCTCAGGCACTTCTCCATTCAGGAGTAAAAATTGGCTGATTTCACAAAAAGTTAAGCAGAGAACTAAGACTATCAGGAAATCCCAGGGCTACAGAGTAGACTAGGATGTTGAAAAAAAACATAATGGAAGTAGGGAATTTCAGGACCCTTCCATACCGTTACCAAGAAAACTGAATCAATGGGATAATGATGACCAGGAGTCAATCTCAATCTGAGGGAAATTTTTATCTTTTTAAAAAATTACTTAGACACAACCTATTTTGATTAGGTAATTTTGGATGGGCCAGAATGTCACCTAATGTATCCCTGACATGACATGATCACTGAATAGTGAAATTGATTTTAAAAAAAAAACACACAAGCAGAGAATTCCAGGATTTAAATTTTGTCACTTATTCCAGTCTGTTTCCTTGTAATACAGGTAAGGCAGAGCACAATGTTGCAAAACACTGTTAAGGGAGTATTAAACCTACAAATTTTCATTCTAAAAATAAATATTGATATTTCTGCTTTCAAGGGGAAAATGAAATTGATAATTATAATTACTCTTCCATAAGTAACGAAGTCATTTAATTGGTTAAGGAAACCTGGACTTTTTGTTTGTTTGATAATTTATATCTTTTCCTCCAGGAGGTAGAGAGGGTGAGTCATTCAGAGTGTTTCCATGGCTTAGGATTGACTAGAATCTGGATCTCCTGAGTCCTAGTCTAGGACATTAGCCGCTGTACCTCTTTCTTATTTTTTAATCCTTCCATAAATATAACTCAGTCCATCAAAACAACTAAGGATGTAATTTATGACAACCTACTTATGATTTATATAGTAGATTATTTGTTATGTTTCAGTCCTATTCTAATTATAATAAAAACAGCACAGCAAATAAGGGTTAAGAAAGTAGAATTACCCATATACTTCGGGCTTTTTTATTATTATTACCAAACCTTAATTGTAACAAGATGGCTTAAGATCTTGGCAGATGCAACGCATACTGTCTACTTTTTCCCCAAAGGCTGCCAATGTCTATTTAGAGAATTTTACGCACAAGATGGAATGGAAAATAGAAATGTAATCTTTCTTACCATCATGAACCTGGAATGCAAGACTTGTGATCTTTTGGGTTACGATCATCAATGGGCTGTAATACAATGCAGAAAGATAGCAGGTGTCACATTTTGCATGCTTCAATGTGTTTATATTTTTCACCTTAATGCATTCATATGCATAATGCATTCAAATGAAACAAGCTGCAAATCAAATACTTTTGTACCAGTTCCCATCAGCCCCAGACAACATGGCAATGACAAGGGATTACAGGAATTATTGAAGTCCAGAGTACCCAGAAATTACCAGTATGTATACAGACAGTACTCATACAGCAGAGTAAGACGTAGTTTGCTTAAGCATGGGTTACTGATTAAACCACAATGGGTTGCATTCATGTAACAATAAACCATGGTTAACAGACCCAAAGATAGATTCACCCAGTGTGTACTAAACCAAAATTGAGCCAACTCTACTACGTTTTAACAGGTTGTATGAGCTCAGAGTTATATACAGAGTTATTTTCATCATGACAATAATCTAAGGCATTATCACATACTAGACTTCAAACGTGTCTGAAAAAGTGAACTTGTGTCTTCCCTGTTCAGAACTGATACTTGAAGTGTGTTTGAAATTCCACAGGCTGCAATTCTCATTAGAAGTCAAACACTTGGTGGACAATAGCTTTAGGTCCACACAAATATGCCAGCAATTGCAGTGATAGTTCAGTGGTAGGCAATAGGAACAGGCCTTTAACATCAGGATTCACTTACTGAAATGGAAACCTTACAAGGCTACCCTGAAGACTGTTTAGAAATGACAGACTGCACACAATGCAGGTATTTGCTGCATGGCAAGGAGGGCAAACTACAAAACAGTATCTTGCTGTTTTGTGGTTAGTGTTTTAATACTTATTAATTTTAAATGGTTATATTTTAATGCATGTTTATGGCTCTTTCTTGCTTTAGGAAATTTATTCTGAACCATACATTCAACAGCAGTGGCAAGAATACAGGGCCACACATTTGAGACAGCTGTTTGGTAATGGGTTGATTACGTTCCCTTGTCAGCACATCCTCTTGATCAATTACTTCTGTGTTCAAACACACAGCTTACAAGTCAAGCCAATTTTGTAGCAAATTCATTACAAGCTGATCTCCAGGTACACATAGTTTAAATGACATTGTATCTTCCCAAATGTGCATGCATGTATAATTAACAAGTAGCTTGCTTTGCAGAGAACATTGTAATGGACTCAATCTGTGTGCATTCAGCATTAGGCTGAAACACCAGAATCCAAACTACATCCAAGATATTAGCTTAATTTAGACAATTCACTATCTCAGTAATTCATAACTTTAATTTGTCATCTGTGAGCTAAGATAACAATGATCTGCTTTGTGAGGATGAAGCTATTACACATATATTAAACAAGAAGCCACCCCAACAGCAACCAACACTGAGTGGGATGATCATTTTCGTTTGCTGTACTTTTTCCACTGTTAGAAGCAGTGAGTTTCACAAAATTTGTAACAGAGTAATAAATACTAAATAATTCTAATTCAAACTGAGCAACTGAGGTTTGATGCAAAACTATACAAATACAGAGTTAAAACTGCAGTTAGTCCTTGTCATATTTCAATGGTTACAAATTTTCCAGTTCTGGTAGTCCTCGAGTTACGTCCATTCATTCAGTGACCATTCAAAGTTATGACGATGCTGAAAAATTGGACTTATGACTGGTTCATGAAGTTCCAGCTGTCGCAGTGCTTTGGAAGGCCTCAGAAGCTTTCCTAAGGTTTTCCAAAGCATTGCGAGAATGGAATGTGCTATTTGGAGAACGTTACAAGTGGCCTCAAGAAGAACAAACAATTTTAGTAACTTATCACCTTCTCTTAAATTTCAACAAATGACCTTATCTTCCTATATCCCATCTCTTATCTATAAACAAATCCATATAGCATTGTCATTTCAGTCCTGATGCAAAAATCCATTAAGGGTTTCCAGAGATAACAACATATTTACTTTAACCTTGATCAAATAAACCAACATTATATTCCTTCCTTTTTCTTAACCTTTAGTCCCTTCAAATAATGTCTTAGAACTTGATTTCTTTTCTTCTTTTCTTTGTCCCTTCTCTCAAAATTCTTCAAAGCTTTAACAAGCCTCTCTTGTAAATCCAGTGTGGGAAAATTATCCAGGCCACTCTCTTAGTTTGTTGTTTGAAGATCCCTTTTAATTATTAAGACATCAGCCAGTTTCTTTGGTATGTCCAGTGTAATATCTTTTTCCATGTCATTCTTGTAGCCTGTCATTTTTAAATCCCCTTTCAACTCATTCGATTTTGTCAGGTAGAACTTGTTCCATAACATCTTTTAGACACAATCTATCTAGAGACAGACACCATTAAAATTAACTTCTGATTCCATTGTTCAAAAATAATGAAGTATTTTGCTTCATTCTGTAATTGTAAGTCAAGTTTGAATGTTCTTCTCCTTTAATTGCAATCTTCAGTTTCCTCTAGTTCCCTCTAGTGTCCAATTTTTAAAATCTTTTTTTTTAATTCAAAATAAAAGCATTTTCCCATTGGAAGGTTTCTTTATAATTAATTCCACAATCTTGTTTCAAATTTATCTGGACCCTTAGTCAGTTTGTAACCTTCTAAAGCCAAAGTTTTATGTATATGTTCTTAAACTTCTAGTTAAAACTTCTTTCACTAAGAATTGAAGTTAACTCACCCATGTTATAGAACTTGTTGATCCAAAGGCTCCTAATAGCTGAAAAGCAGTTAACATGCGATTTCCAAAAGTGATTAGAAAAGAAAGTATGGAAACTTAAGTGTCCTTTCAAAGATGCCGACCATGGTTTGAGCAAGATGGCTATTCCCTCATCTCCCAGGGCTCTAAACATGCTGGAGACTGCCATCTTGTGGTCTCCCTGTGAGGAAAAGCTGTCTGGAGCACTTGTGGGCAATCTCAAGTCCTTTCCATATCCGGAGAGGAACTATCGAAGAGCGGGTCTACTTGTCAGCTCTTCATTCTGCCACAGTCGTTATTCTTCCCTGGGAGTGATATATCTGAGTAAATTGTGATACTTTTCAATTATGTTTTCTGAAATTATTCCAAATAAAAAAATATTTGTAGTTTCAGTTCAAATTTTATGTTTAAAAATTTATGAATGTTTTGATGTATTTCCTTCCAATACTTTTGGGGGAGGTTTTTTTGAGTGACCACCTCATGTGGCAAAATCTTCCTTCTTTATTGTAGCATTTCCAACATTTGTTATATGATTTTTCAGTCTTAGATCTCTGTTGACTTAGGGGCACTTTCCCCCACCCCACATTCTCGAAATGTGTTCACATATGCTGCTATGGAATTAAAGTATTTTCACCCCAGAATACCTGAAGGAAAACTTTCCATCACTGGCAATAGCACCTCCAAAAATCCTATCTGAAATGTACTCAGATCTCCTGGCTCACTATTAAAAAATCCAGTGAAATAAATCATGAAGTCAAATGACACTGAATTCCTCTGATTCCTATTTATTATAGTGCAAAAACATGAATTATTAATACTTACCCTGAGAAATCTGTAGTGAGAATACCATACTGGAATATGTATATTCGGCTAATATGGCACAGTGTGAGGTAACCCATAGCTACCAAGAAAGAATACCTAGAATCATATGCATTGATAGCATGAAACACTTTTAGCCAAAGCACTCTGATCAAGACAACTGTAAATACAGGAAAACCTGGCTCCCAGTCCAGCTATTTATTTTGCTTAGGCTTGCCTGCCTCTGATCCATTATCAAGAAGTTGGCAAGCAAATTTTCATAGTTCCCTACTATGGCTTTCTTATAATCTGTGGGTCTCTAAACTATAGCTAAATCTTTTCCTGACATTTCAGTTCTCCATACTGTGCAGACTACTGCCCTCCCTCCCTGGTAGTTAGGACGGGAACCAAGTAAATATGGCTACACATTCTTAACATTAAAAAGAGCTGTAAGAGAAGGGGCAAAGTTAATTTTTTTTGTCATAAATTAATAAATATCTGGGTTTTTTTTTTCTTCCAGAAAGCGTTTTGTTCAGTCTTCCCAACCCAGATTCTTCAGATGCAGAAATACAGACTGGAATTCTAAGACTTACCATTCAAGATATCTGGCACCAAGTTGGAGAAGGCTATCCTGAAGTCTGTTACTTTTAGAAGAACTAGGGCAGGGCGAAGTGAGAGCAGGCAAGCGTGTTGGAGACGCTCTCACAAAATGACCTGGCATGGCAAGTCATAGAGCCTATTTGTCAGAAGGGAACTGGGGAGTTTTTCTCATGACTCCATCTAGCCCCACAGGGCTAGCCACAGATATTTACATTTACTGAGAAATCCATCATAGGGTCCAGAGCAATCTTGAAAATAAAGATGTTGCTAGAGACTAGCAGTTTATATATATTAGCTTCCTATTTATTTTTCATGATTAAAATAATCTTAAATAAAAGTAAAATTGGGGGGGGGCAGAAAACCTGATAGGTGCAAATGCATTGGTGGTGATGTGTACCTTCTTGCTTCGTCCTGAATGAACATACAGAATTTGGATAGAATATTAATTGGCACCCGATAAAGTAGTACAGAAGGAAAGTAGATAATCTGTGGCACTACAGGAGTTTGTGAAGTACAACTTCCAGCATCTCTTACCACTGGTCATGCTGACTACAGGGTCGCTGTGAGCTGTAATTCAAGTTGCAGCTCCCTACAGTTAGCTACGCTGAGCAACCTTGTATCAGCATTTTCTGTTAATACAAGTATTTCAAGTTTTTCCAAGGGCAGTTCCACTCAGAAAATACTGTATTGTATCAAAGCTGGACTAGTAAGGCATGTAAAAAGAAGAGCAAGTGCACTTTAAAAACTTTAAAACAAGGGTGGGCAACGTTTTGATGGCACTGGACCACATTTAATGTTTTGGGAGAGCCACAGTGGGTAAAATAATTATGCATAGTGGATAGGGATATGCAAACATTCAGAGACTTTTCCAACCATACTAGAAGTGTTCTGAGCAAAAAATGTGGTCCATTTCAAGTTTGAAAAACTCCAGTGCCACTGAAAGGAACCTCCAAATGGTGAGCAACAGTGTTATCATTTTGCATAAATCTCTGGGGACTTCAAAGATCAGACCTGGGAGCTGCACGCACTTTGATGCTACTGGCTGCCTACTCTTGCTTTATAGCAATCTTATAAAATCCATTTTGCTGAAGACCGTGATTTGCCTGCTTATCCCATGGTTGAGCAGCAGGGGCCTGAAATACACAGGTGCAGAGAGTAAGGAAGATGACCTTGACGGAGATATGCAAGATTCTGCAAGATTCCGTTATTACCGTATAGCCAACCTCAATAAATGTAGTTTTAGCCTTCCTATGGAATTGATCTCTTGGTTTGGTCTACCTAGTGAGGCTGACATCCATCTGCAAGCCTGATTGTGAGGTACCTCCTCCTCCTGTGAATTAGGGAGGTGTCTGTCTGAGCCGCTTCAGAATATTTTCTGTCTGTTGCAGACTTAAAATATATTTCATCCCCATCACCCTGGCAATGGATCTTACATATTTCCATCAAGGTAAACTTCCTCGCTCTTTACAACAGGTACATTTAATTACTCTGCACTGCCTTACAATGGCTGAAATATGAGATACCACAAGAAAAGAAGGCAAGGACATGTGTGACCACTAATCAGATATTAAAGGAAGGGAAACAAACAACAACATTTTAAAATATTAGTTTTTAACACTTACAGTAGACATACAACCTCACCTGTGAATGTTGGGAATACTGGCCATGTTCATGATGCCATAGCTTATCATCACTAAACTAAAAATATGGATGGAGTACCTTGGAAAAGAAGAAAAAGAAGTTCCATTTTCCACGGTCAGTGATAGGTAACAGAAGACATCACTTTTCTGAATTAACTAAAAGTTATATAGAAAGAATCCAACCTTGAAAATCCCTCCAAATGAGTGTTTATTTTTTTAAAAAGTTTTTAAAAGCTTTTTTAAAAAAGCTCTTCAATCACAGACTGAACACATGCATCTTTCTTGAAAGAATCTACCTGCTGATAAAAGAGTTTTGAAGTTTTGTTTTCATAATGTCATAGTTGCCCAGTAGAATGCTTTACAATTCCCAGAATATAAACTACTAAATTCATAATCACATTGACTAGAAAGTTAGGCAGAAATGACTCACCAACCAAAGCAGAAGACAGCAAAATATATTCCCAAAATTGTGGCAAAAGCATGACGAACACCAGAGCTGGCCTGACTGGGCCTTAAGTACAAGCGAAACCAAAACGCAGCCAAGAGCGCAAAAAGCTGACAAGCAACAAAATTGACCTAAAGAAATATGAAAATAGATTGGAATCTTTCTCAAATCATTATTATCAACAGCAATAAAAAAGCTTTGCCATAAAATCCTGGAGATGTTGTAGTAAGATTCTCATCACAATAATCCGTCTGCTTCAAAGAAGTGGGGGAAAGGGTTCTGAGCAGTTTGTTTACATATATTTAAAGCTTGGTAATTCAGCAAATGAGTAAATTGCTTTTGCTGTTTATTTCAAGCAAAAGAAGCCTTTGAATTAAATCCAGATTGGTCTTAAAAATCCAGACTTTGGGTTAAATCCAGACTCACAGTGCAGTTCTACATATGTTTATTTAGACAGTTCAGTGGGGTTTGCAGCTCTTTAAGAAGGAACAGTGCTTTCTGAAAGCATTTCTTTGAATTCAAAGGCAAGCAAGAAAATTAGCCAAATTAACTCCAAAGACTTATTCAAAGTAAATTAATAGAAGTACACTGTGGCCCACTACTACAGGATCAAAATCTGAAGGATTAAAGGCTGGAATACAAACATTCATATTCCACTTGGGCAATTTCCCATGAGGTTTTCATGTGCTAAAATAGTCATCACCAACAAACATATACACAAGCTTTTCTGTTACCCAGCACTCTTCCCTGGCAAGATATAACAAGGCATCGTGGCTTAAACAGTTGCCCCCTCCCCTTTTTTAACTTCATTATTTCTTCCTCTGCCCCTGTTTTTGCAATATGTTGCTTGATGAAAAGTTCTGACAATTCAAAAGGCTACATGTACTTCAGTTCACTCTAATTTTAATGGGATGGGCATTTCAAACCATATCTAACATAAAACTTTGCTAAAAACAGAAATTTTAGTTATCATACATATAATGTAACAGGACCTTATTTTAGAAAGTTAAAAGCAATTGCCTGTTAGAGACAAAGCATCCTGATGAATAAATTCTTTTGTAGAATGTATATTACTCTGAAATGGAAAATCATAACCTTCTCACGAAAATATTAAAACATGTACTTTTAAATACAAATCTTATTTCATTTTATTTCATGTACTGCACACTGATTTTATCAGTAAGTTCTACTGTTTTCCTACTTTAAATTCTCTATAAAGCTCCTGAGATTTAAACTTTATAATTGGAACATCTCTTCATAGACTGCTTTCTGTGAAGCAGATGAAGGAGTAATTGCTACTCACCTGTGTGGAGAAGACAAGACTGATTATGAAGTCCATAACTCAGCACATACATGAAAAGGGAAAGTATTTCAGTTAACCTTTTTCAAATTAAGAGTACAGGTACAGCTCAATTTACAATGACAATTGGGACTGGAATTTCCTTGCTAAACGGTTGTAAAGTGGGACCGCATCACTTAACAATAGCAATCCCTGCAGTCCCTGTTGCCATCATTAACTGAATCCCATGGTCGTTAGGTGAGGCAACTTCCTGTTGGCTTCCCACAACCAATGTCAGTGGGGAAGCCAGCAGGAAGTTGCAAGTCCCAGGCCTGCAGGCAGGTAAGTGGCTGATGCCGGGTGGGGGAAGGGAGTGTGGGGGTGCGTGAGAGGTGCTGAGTGTCTGGAAGGGTGCATGGGGGTGCAGTGCAGGTCAAGAAGCTACATGGGGGTGTGTGAGAGGTGTCGCATGGGTCGGGGAGCACATGCGGCGGTGTGGTGCGGTTTGGGAAGGGGGTGCGGGGGTGCAGGAGTGGCTCGCACAGAGCAAACACAGAGGGGCTGGGGAGGGTGCTTGGGTGGGGGAGACTCAGCAGCAACCTCTGACCTTCTCTGCCATCTTCCCCACTTTCTGGAGAAGGTTGCAAAGGTTGATCATGTGATCACAGGGTGCTTGGCAACTGATTTTAAATGTGAATGGGTTGCCAAGTCCCCAGATCACAATCATGTGACTGCAGGGGTGCGGCAAAGGCCGTAACTTCAGGGACCAGTAGTAAGTCCCTTCATTCAGCACCATTGTAACTTCGAACGGTCACTGAACAAATGGTCCTAAGTTGAGAACTACTGTAGATTTGAAGAATCTTTTACACCACAATCAGATGCTGTTATACTCTTCTATTTGGTGGTTGAAGAAAGGGTGGTTTTGATACAGATGAAATTTCTCTGTGTCTTGATATTACTAAGACATTCCTGATTATTCTGTTCTAAACAAGGAAACTCTACTTCTGATCCTTAGAACAATCTCCCTGTGGGGCACGTACATATGGGGAGGGTTCCTGGTGTGCATGGAGATGGCGACCTTAGATTATGGGGAGACTGGTTGTTAATTGCCAGTTACAGAGATTACTTGGTCCACACAAACGTCCTGAGATATGTAGGTAAAAACTCATGCAGTTCCTCTCACCATTCCAATCCCATGCATGACAACTGTTTAGTGATAAACTAAGGAATTTTGAAGCCATTCTTGGTAAAAGAGTTGGCAAGAAACCAAGAAGACATGCTTGGCATGCTTTCCCTACTTTGTTTTAAAGTAATTCAAATAAGCTGCAGTTTTGTGAATGCTGTCACACAGTTCGCCAACTTCTCTAAGTGAATGGAATTGTTGGCCCAAGCACAAAGGATAATTAATGGGAACATAATTGACCAAGGGAAAAAAAAATGTGTGGCTACAGTTGTCAGCAGCCCAGATTTTGAATGCAACCATTGTTTGCTGTATAACTAGAAAACTAATCTTTAGAACGATTTTATTCATGTTGAATATTTGTCCTTGTGCAAACATTTATGAACAAACTTACTCATAAAATGTTAATATTTTAATATTAATCATATTAATTAATATTAGGGTTAGGGTAATATTAATATAATATTAATATAATATTATCATAATATGTTAATAATGTTTCAATGTTCTTGCCTGAGTATCTTTGGCCTCATCCCACTGCCTAATAACACTTAGGGCTGTGTTTGGCAGTTTGGTGCCCATTTATGGATGTGTGTATGAACATCCTGCATCATATACTCCTTATGTGTAATGGGGGCAGCAAACCTGCTTTCCTGCCCTCAGTGTGCAGCCCAGCTTATAGATGTAGGTTTCCTCATCCTTGTAGCTTGTTTGAGGAAGCTGTGTCCCTCTACCTATATACAGATGGAATAACGTATAAATACATTACATACAGATTATATATATATATATATATATATATATATATATATATATATATGTATATATATATATTATACATTATACACAGATGGTATAATGTATATACAGTATACAGATGGTCACTCTCAGCCCAACCCACCTCACAGGGGTGCTCTTGTGGGAAAATAGGAAGAGGAAGGAGTATTAGGTATGTTTGCCGCCTTGAGTTGTTTATAAAAATAATAAAGGCGGGATAAAAATTAATTAATTAAATAAATAAATAAAATGTCAGTTTATAAGTTAACATCAATATTAATAAGGAAATAACTCACCAGTTCTAAGTTCTGTTCTGGCAACAAAGTCTTAAAAATTGCATATGCCAGTACAATAATGCTACTGATGGTGTGATGTGGAAAAAAAAATCTAAAATATATATTAACGCAATATTTTTATTAGCCCAGATGAAGGTTTACCCATTAGCATGCAATAGAAAGCTTCATCAGTTACTGACCTTTGTGGAAGGAGAAGCTAAATTAAAAAAGAGAAGAATCGGAAACGGGGGGGTTATACTTTGCAAATGGGCTTTGCAAAGCATCGCGAGAATGGCACATGCGATTTAGAGAACGGTGGGTACTGCCGTCACACGAGGTTTCAGAAGGCCTCAGAAACCTCCCAAAGCATCTCGAAAACAGCGTGCACTTGTTCGAGAATGGTGCATATGGCCTCAGGAAGAAGGCCTGGCATGGCCAGCAACTGCCTCGCATAGGGCACCCATTAGCAGTGGCAGGAAGGTCAGCTGGGTGCAGCAGGGCCAGTGGAGTGCAAGGCAGTGGGGGCAGCTGGGGCTTTGCACTGTGGCACTGTGGCGGCTGGCTGCAGCATGGGGCTTGAGGTGGCACTCCTTGGCAGCAGCAGCACTGGGGCTGAAGTAGAGGCCTGGATGTGGTGGCGGCTGGCTGAGACTGCTGAAGGCTCTGGCCCTCTACTTCAGCCCCAGCGCCATGACTGCCACCAAGGAGTGGCGCTGTGCAGGGCAGCCAAAAGTGCAGAGATGGGGAGAGATAGGCAGGTGGGGGGAGTTTCAGTGCCCCTGTGGGTGGGCTGCGCAAATTTTGATCATGTGACAGCAGGGGTGCCGCAACAGTTGTAACTTTGGGAACCGGGCATAAGTACCATTCGTTCAGCGCTGCCGTAACTTTGAATGGTCACTGAACAAATGGTCGTTAAGCAAGGACTACTTGTAATTGAAACTTCTACTTAAAGCAGCAGCAATATGTGATCCTACAGCTGCTGGTGGATGGCAAATCCCATCATTTTTCACTAATGGCCATACTGGCTAAGGCTGATGGAAATTAAGATTCAGCAACATCTGCAATATTGCCATCTCTAAATTAAAGAATCAGAGAAAGGGAAGGAGAAGAAGGAACAGGGAAATATTGCCAGCATAGCTGTCATGAGTACTGATGGCAAGCAGGAGGGGGCCTCTATCCAGGGGGGAAAACGCATGCGTAGTACTGAGGAATTAAGCAGCCATTCAAAGAGACACAGATCAGACCCGCCTTAACTTTTGGGGTTTATCTGTCTGGGTTTTTCCCACGCTTCTTCAGTTTGTTAGGATTTTCTGTCTTATGTAGCAGTAATAAACACTAGAGATCTATTCCTCGTCTCAGCGTGATTCCTGACTGTTAGGACATCAGCATTTAGATTGACTATTTCTGCCACAGTGAAATAATGAAACATGCTAAAGGAAGTGACTGATAAACTGATTATCAATTTTTCCTTTAGCATGTTTGATCAAACTATCAACCCATCTCTGGCAAGTCCACAAATGCTTGTTTCTACATTTAAGTACAAATATAATTCAAATAATGCTGAATTACTAGTTAAAAGAATTTAATAAATGCCCAGAATTACTTAAAGACACGCATTAACTACTATGAGATTTTATGTAATAATACACATTCATCAACAGCTGGGAGTCCAATAAGGGAAAAAAGATACTACACAGGACTAAAATTCCTTGCAAGAATACATCTGTAATAATTACTGAGCTTTAACATTTATCAAAATAATTTTAATGAAATTTTCCTTCTGTTAAAGATGATGCAGTCTTGAAATAAGATTATTTCACAATGAAGGCCTGAGAAAAGAATTGTATTGGTATCTGGAAAAATGCATTTTTTTCCAGTGAGCAAGTGAGGATGCAATACCTTCTGGCAAACAATTGTATATATAACTTTATACACAAATGTGTTTATATTTTGTTCAGAGTAAGCAAGAGTATTTAACTAGACAGTGCAATTGCCTTCTTCAAAGAAAGGGGAGAATTGCCAGGCCTTTGAGGAGTACGTATTTCTTCCTTCAATGAAGTCTGGAAACACCCAGTTATGACACACTGTAAATACTTGACCTTCAGAAGCTGTGAAAATCTCTATGCAACAATCATGCTACAGAGATGGCTAAGTGCAAAGAGTTTACTTCTAATAAGCCAAGGGGGAAAAAGTGGAAATTAGTTGGAGTGTGTCTCATAGAAATGAATCAAAATCCCTTCTAACTCCATCTACTGATTTTTTAAAGAAAACCTGACAAGCAAAGCAAGGAAATCAACAGATTCCACATGAAATAAGCTTTAAAAAATTAAAACTGCCATATACTTTGGCCTATGTCCAAAATTCTCATAATTATCAGTTATCTAAACCAGCAAACGCTAGTCACAGGCAACACTGATTATCGATAAGAGTTTAACATTTTCCCAGTATAAAATACTTCACAAATATCTCAATAAATTTGTGAATATTGCAAGGAATCTGATTTTTAAAGAGACAAACCGATAAACCTCTTTAACTTTCCCTCTTATAGTTCCCAAGCCTTTTTTCCTTCCTTCCTTCCCTCCCTCCCTCCTTCCCCCACCCTCTCTCTCACACACAGTGAAACTTGTTTTAGAGTAGCTAATAAATTAGACACATGCACTTTCTTTTGAATGCACCTTCTTTTCCTCCGAATGAATAAGACAATCAAATGCAACACATATGAGGTAACAGCCATTATCACGCTCATATTTTCAGTTTTTCCCCAACAAAACAATCATACAATTATTATATGCTTTCAATATATTTCCCAGGTCAAGTTTTAGCACCAAGGTACTCTTAGCTGAACTCAACAAATAGCTAACCATGGTCAGACCTAGTTAGTACAGGAAATTTCGGGGTTACAGACTAGACTTGGAAAAAACATCCCAAAAGAAAGCTCTGGAAAACATGTGGAGAGCATGCGATGTGGGCTCTGGACCAAATCACGCCTGTGCGGACTCCCTGTATACATGGATCTTGAAGAGTACTGTGGTTTACCAAGGAGCTCTAAGAGATGAAGTGGCACAAGAGATACCAAGAGCACCACTGGAGGAAGACAAAACGTGAAATCAACTAAGCACAGGTAACAGATTCTGTTAATGTAGCCTAACAGTAAAGTAGAAGTAGCTCATCTGATCATGTTTCCTGTCTGGTTTACCTAGGAGGGCTGACATCAATCTAGCAAGTCTGAAAGTACAAATCTCCTGCCATCCCTTTTTACCACTTGATCAGTTAGGGTAGATCCTTTCTAAGTTTCTTTCTCTGTCTTTTTTTCTCTTTCTCTGCCACCAGTTGTGGGCTCCTCTCCCTTTTATCTGATAATTCCCTAGGCGGCATCAATCCACCCCCCAATCTTCCAAGGTCATTCTCACATTCCATTACAACATGAAACTGCTGGATGGGGTCATTAGCTGGCATAGGGTATAGTATCATCAGTATGCCGATCATGTCTAATGTTACAGGCCGTAAGAGTAACCTTGAGGAAGAGGAGGAAGAGCCACAAACAAGGCAATGGTTAGACAAAAAAAAAATGAGTCCGAGGCAGAAATGTAATTTGAGAAAGCATCTCAGGCTTGACCCTCCCTAGTTCTCTTGTAGATACAGGGAAGGAGGATGGGAGACACATTCAGACTTGCAAGATTCTGTTACTGTAACCTTATAATTAAAGTAGTATTAGCATTCATAACTTTGGTTTCCTAGTCTGGTCTACACTGAAGGGCTACCAGTTATACATCTCCACCCATGGCCAGGGAGGTGATCCTGTAGCATTGCTGACTGAGTGCCTGGAGGTTATGACGGTCTGGATGGGGAGAACCCGACATCAACTCAATCTTGGCAAAATAGATGGCTTTGGGTTTTTGGCCTGCCAGGGTCTGGTGACATGCCATCTTTGACACTGGACAGGATGGCTCTCCCCCAGATGGAGCTGATGCATAGTCCGGGGGTCCTCCTAGAATCACAGCTCTGGCCTGAGGAGCAGGTGGCAGCCGTGGCTAGAGGGGCCTTTGCACAGATTCACATTGTGTGCCAAGTGTGCTCTTTCCTGGACCAGGAAGCCTTGCTCACAGCTACTCATGCCTTGGTCACTTCCTGTTTGAATTACTGCAATGCACTCTACATGAACCTGCCTTTGAAGACCACCTGGAAATTACAACTGGTCCAGAATGCAGTGGTGCATGCAGTGTCAGGCACCCCTAGATCTGCCAATATTACATCCCTGATGCATGAGCTGCACTGATTCCCAGTTTCCTTCTGGGTGCAATTTAAAGTGCCAATTATCACCTTTAAGCCCTACATGGCATGAGACCAGACTATCTGCAGGACCACCTCTTCCTGAATGTATCTGCCTGTCCCAGAGTGGATAGGGTAGGCACATTCCAGGTCCCTTCCCTTAAGCATTGCCATCTTGTGTGTCCTCAAAATTGTGTCTTTTCTGTTGTAGCCCCTGCCCTATGGAATAAGCTCCTCCTTGAGATCTGACAGGCCTCCTCCTTTTTAACCTTCCAGAGAGCACTTCAGACCTGGTTCTTCCCCCAAGCACTGGGATAGGGAGAGGTAAGAGCAGGATGAGAACGTTGTAGGTTTCATCAGGAAGTGTTGTGCCACCAGGTTTTTCTGGTTTTGGTTTTATTGTCTTTTTATTTTTATGGATGTATATATTGTTTCTATTGGTTGCAAACAATGCAGAATTTGGTTTTAAGATGGACAGCTATACAAATATTTAAATAAATAAATAAATACTAATTCTGCACTGTTGCCAAGACAAGACAACGAACATGCTCATATGGTCACCAGAAATCAAGCTCAACCTAAGGGATCTTTACCATTTTTTAATACAGCGCCCCTACACTTAAATCTTTTTAAGCATGCATCCTTCTCAACCTCAGCGACTTTAAGCTGTGTGGACGTCAACTCCCAGAACTCCCCAGCCAGCATGGGGAATTTTTTGTCTTTATTTTATTTTGCTTACTGCTTCTTACTCCTCTTCCATGCTTTGTGTAATATTGTTTATTTTGAAAACAGCATAATGGAAATGGGTTAAATTCTACTCATTAAAAAAAATTATCTGTAACACTACAGTAAGTCTCGCCTGACTTAGAACATCTTTGCTTATGGTGTTTTTAACTCCTACAACAATCTACACTTCTGTCTGGTTTATCTCTCAGTACAATCTGGACAGCTGAGCCCACTTTTTGCTGTTAATACAGCACACACTTCCTCATTGCTGAGGGAATGCAAACATACTTCCTCATTGTGGAAGGAAAGCAAAAGGCCAACAGGTGGCTGAGTGAGAAAAAAATCTAACATCAGATGACCAGTCTCCCTTGAGGGCACTATGGTAAATTCGGTCTTCCAACAAGCCTTGAAACAAACATATTGAACAGAATTCTATCACCCTGCAGGTTACAGCTATCTCCCTCTCCTCCTCCCAAATTTATCAGTCTGTACCAACTACAAGGTAGCATACAATCAAATGCATTGCTCTGCAGAAATTTATTTCTTGCAAATGCACTTCTCTGGTAGGA
The DNA here is from genome assembly GCF_035149785.1 of Candoia aspera. Taxonomy (NCBI): domain Eukaryota; kingdom Metazoa; phylum Chordata; class Lepidosauria; order Squamata; family Candoiidae; genus Candoia; species Candoia aspera. Next base: position 144,554,170 of record NC_086155.1, read on the forward strand.
ATCAGGGGCTCTTGCATCAAATAGCTAAAAACAATTGCTCCAACTAAGAATATGCATTTATAGCAGAACAACACATAAAACAAATCAGATTAAATGCTGCTGTCAGACAAAATAGTAGCTTTGATCTAATAGTTCAAGATTAAGCATCATTCCAAGAGTTACTGAAAAATTAGCATATCAATCTATGACAATTTGATCATGAAGACATCCAAAATCTAGGTAGGCTTGATACTTTAATAAAAAACTAAAAACAAGTGCATGGTAAAGCTATTTAGTTAAATACTTGTAACCAAACTAAAAGCTTGTTTCTCAAGATTTTAAAAACTGTTGCAATGTAATTGTCACACAAACAATTGCACAATAAGTTTGACAAGTGTCACAAGGTTAGGCCAAACCATGATATGGTATATTGTGAGTGCGCATTATGACAAAACTGCAGGTCTGTATCTAGGAACAGTTTTTTTTAAAATTAAGCATCTAGTAGTATAATCAAGGCCACAACTGTTCCATTGTAAGAAGTGGTCATACAATACACTAAGCCAAAAACTTGGAAGCACACTGTTGTTTACTAAACCTCATCACGTACTAGATTTTAAGCAAAGAGTGAGGCCAACTGTCCTGCCTATACCTGAGATGGCTGCCATATTGGTTTTGTACAAACAAAACTTCGTAGTCTATGTGAGATGAAAGGTCCCCCATGCAAGCACTGAGTCACGTCTGACCCTTTGGGGGGATGCCGCTTTCGCCACGTTGTCTTGGCAGACTATAGTGGGGTGGTTTGCCATTGCCTTCCCCAGTCATCCCCTTCCCCAGCGAGCTGGGTGCTCATTTTACTGACCTCGGAAGGATGGAAGGCTGAGTCAACCTGAGCCGGCTACCCGAGAATCCAGTTCGAGAATCGAACTCGGGTTGTGGGGAGAGTTTTGGTTGCAATACTGCCGCCTACCACTCTACGCCACACGAGACTCGAAAGCCTGATTACAAAGTCCAATTTTGCAAAAATAAAAAACAGTGGCTATTTCAGATTTGGGTGTGGACAGTAAGGAAGATGACCTTGATGGAGTTATATGGAAGCTGTTGCCTAAGCAAAGGGGGCTGAAGCATTTTTTATGTCCAGAACAGTGAGATAACATTTTGAAGCAGCTCAGCCGCCTTAATTCAGGAGGAGGAGGAGGAGGAAGCACAACACAATTACCATCAGCTATTACTTCACGACGGCAGTTACCGAAGTGTCGCTTCCTGCTACTCCCTCGCACGCCCTTGAGCATTCATTGCAAAGTGAAGCCGAGACGAGTTACCTCACCTGGTCGAGGGGGATGCCAAACAAGTCGCTGAGCGGGTGCAAGAACGTGGAACCCGTAGTCCTACGGGGAAATCTGGCTGCTTCGATCATCCTGCATTCCGGCCGGGCGTAAGGTGCCCTTCTCGCCTCCTCCGGACCCAACCCAGTGCTGGCTCAGACCGACACAGTTACACTGCTCAGCGCCCCAACACAACCGCGCTGCCTTTCGCCGCCCTCTGATTGGTTGACTGAGGCTCCCGCCTTGCTTTTCCCCATTCAGTGCAAAAAAAAAAAAGAGAGAGAGAGAGGGAGGTCCAGCGTCTTTCAGCTGAAAAGGGAAGCCAGGGCCTGGAAAGCGGGTGGGGTCCGGGCGGGCGTCCAGATTCTCGACTGAGCAAACGCCCGAGGAAGGAGGAATGTGCTCTGAAGCGGCGGCGTTTGTTGGTCTGCGCTCCGGGAGCTAGAACTGCCTGGGGAAAGGCCATCTGTCCTGACTTTGCTTCGAGCAAGAAGCCTCACTTCCTTGCAGGCGTTCAGAGCCCGATCGTGCAGAGCCGGCAGCGCTGGAGAATTTGGTTGTGTTTTTTTTGCGAGCATTCTCCACACGTGTTCACAAACGGGTCGTGGGGAGGTATGCATATACTGAGAACCCTGCCCTCTGAGAACTGATTGAGGCCTGGGTCGGTCCAGTCGAATCTTAGTTTTCCGCGCTCAGGCGTCCTGGAGACCCAGTGGGTTTTCTGTTGAGGCCAAACAGCCTTCGTTCTTTTCCCCGAGTGGGGTCGTGACGTTTAGACACGCTGGAATTCCAGCACCTCTTTCTTTAGTTTACACCAGTGTTTCTCAAGCTTGGCAACTTTCAGATGTGTGGACTTCAACTCCCAGAATTCCCCAGCCAGCCATTCCCAGTGCTAAGGTTGCTAAGCGGGTGAAAGGCAAATAGGCTATTGTTGATTTGGCAGCTGTTTCAGTCATGGGGTTGGTAGCAGTTTTCAGAGGGAGGTCATGGGCCCATCTAGCTGAAGATACTGGCTATCCAGCATTTTAGGCACCCCCTAAAGATACTGGGGACTGAATTTAGAATTTTCTGCATAAAAAGTGTGATGGAATTTTCTGAGCCTGGAAATGAAAATGGGCATTTTCAAAATAATGCAGAAAAAAAGAAGAAACCAACATTTTTGTAGTAACAAAAAAATAATTAGCATCTTCCTCACTAAACCAAGATTGATGGATTATGTGCCATCAAGTTGTCAACTCTTAGCAACCACATAGATATTCTCCATGACAACCTGTCCCATATGTGGTCTTTCAGGTCTTCCAATGATGCACCCATCACCACTTATCTGAGTCCATCCACCTTGCTGCTGGTTGCCCTCTTCTTCTCTTTCCTTCCCTCTTTCCCAGCATTAGAGCCTTTTCCAGAGAGTTGGGTCTTCACATAATGTGTCCGAAGTAGGATAATTTGAGTCTGGTCATTTGTGCCTCATGTGAGAACTATGGGTTGGTTTGTTGAATCAGTCATAATGATGATCAAAGCAATAGGGAAGTATTGCCTTAATGAACTCATTGATAAATGAGGGCGAAGTAACACATTGAGTTTCCAAGATTCTCTAGCTTTTCTTCTTTCAAAGAACCTGCCTCACAATGAATTAGGAATCTTGCTTTCTTGGTTGTAAGTAACTGTGGGGCTTAACAGAGGACCACTGAGGTCTTTAGTTCTTTATGTTATGTTATTTATAAGTCACCAAAAGCTATATAAACTCCTAGCAATTTAGCCAGGGCTGGCTCTAGACATTTTGGTGCCCTAGGCAAAGTCATATTCTGATGCCCCCTATAGTTGGGCTCATATTCTGATTTTATTAGGAATTTCAAAAAGGTATCCTCTTGCTTCTTTTTTCCTTCAAGTTTTTGAGTTTTATGTTTACGATTTTCAGCCCTTGACCATTTTTTTTCTGACATTTTCACCCTATTCACTGTGAATCACAGTATATAATTTTCATTTCATCAGCACCCAATTTGTCATATGGTAACAATTTTGTGAAATTATATTTAACCCTCGAGCGGGCGCGCTGGCATGCAGAGTGTGCCGTTAACGCTTTTTGATGAGCTGATAGTCACATGACTTGCTCACTCAGTAACTTCCTATCAAACCTTTGTCTTGCTTCAGTGATATTATCAGCATCCTGAGGTCCATAGCTGCTCAACTAACTTTGTGGGTAAGAGTTTTCAAAAAGTATAGAAAGAAAAAAATTCTAAAGCAAGGAGGAAAGATGATCAGATTTTATACTCATAATGTGTATTTCAGAGGTCTTTTCAGTTTTGGCAACCCCTAAAATTTGGTGCCCTAGGTGACGGCCTAGGTGGCCTAGGCCTAGAACCAGCCCTGATTGAGCATGCAATTACTAAAACAAGATAACAGATCACTAGTACGGATGGGGCACACTCTTCATCCCCCAGATAGTCTATGGAAAAGCTTTGCTTTTCCTAGTTTGCAGAAGGCCATTGCGTGGGCCGATACGACTTCGGAAATGGTTGTTCCATTACATAAGGGCTTTAAGTGAAACATTGTCCTTTGCTTTTTGGTACTAATGGGGGAACATTAGCAGATTTTATTGGGGAGTGTGCACTGGATGAGTCAATCGCATGCTATGACCCCTTTCTTGAATAGCTAGCCTGCATTCATAATACTGCAATCTCCCTGGAAGTCTAAATGACAGTGTTTGAGTATGAATACATAACTTCCAACCTCAGTTTTTAGCACATGCACCCAGGAAAATGTATGACTTTACTGTGCCTGAGCTAGGAAAAGAAGGGGGAGTGTAGTACCTTACTCAGAGCTCTGATAAATGGCTCAGTTAACCCAAATGGCTAATTTGGTCCAGGTAACAGAAGACTTTGTTTCAGGATTTGGGCTATGTCTAAGAAATAGGTAAATACTTTAAGCAGAACCCATATCAAATTTTAATTTATTTTCCTGTGTTCACTTAAGGGCAGCATTTTTTATATTTCAGCACAAGCTCAGTAACTATGTTTTATGACAGCCTTGAATCTGTTGTTGTTTATTCGTTTAGTCGCTTCTGACTCTTCGTGATTTCATGGACCATCCCATGCCAGAGCTTCCTGTCGGTCGTCAACATCCCCAGCTCCCCCAGGGACGAGTCCGTCACCTCTAGAATATCATCCATCCACCTTGCCCTTGGTCAGCCCCTCTTCCTTTTGCCCTCCGCTCTCCCTAGAATCAGCATCTTCTCCAGGGTGTCCTGTCTTCTCATTGTGTGGCCAAAGTATTTCCGTTTTGCCTTTAATATCATTCCCTCAAGTGAGCAGTCTGGCTTTATTTCCTGGAGGATGGACTGGTTTGATCTTCTTGCAGTCCAAGGCACTCTCAGAATTTTCCTCCAACACCACAGTTCAAAAGCATCGATCTTCCTTCTCTCAGCCTTCTTTATGGTGCAGCTCTCGCAGCCATATGTTACTACAGGGAATACCATTGCTTTAACTATGCGGACCTTTATTGTCAGTGTGATGTAACTATTTTATCGTAACTATTTTATCGAGATTTGTCATTGCTCTTCTCCCAAGGATTAAGCATCTTCTGATTTCCTGACTGCAGTCAGCATCTGCAGTAATCTTTGCACCTAGAAATACAAAGTCTTTCACTGCTTCTACATTTTCTCCCTCTATTTGCCAGTTATCAATCAAGCTGGTTGCCATAATCTTGGTTTTTTTCATATTTAGCTGCAAGCCAGCTTTTGCACTTTCTTCTTTCACCTTCATCATAAGTCTCAGTTCCTCTTCGCTTTCAGCCATCAAAGTGGTATCATCTGCATATCTGAGATTGTTAATGTTTCTTCCAGCGATTTTAACTCCAGCCTTGGATTCCTCAAGCCCAGCATGTCGCATGATGTGTTCTGCGTACAAGTTGAATAGGTAGGGTGAGAGTATACAGCCCTGCCGTACTCCTTTCCCAATCTTAAACCAGTCCGTTGTTCCGTGGTCTGTTCCTACTGTTGCTACTTGGTCGTTATACAGATTCTTCAGGAGGCAGACAAGATGACTTGGTATCCCCATACCACTAAGAACTTGCCACAATTTGTTATGGTCCACACAGTCAAAGGCTTTAGAATAGTCAATAAAACAGTAATAGATGTTTTTCTGAAACTCCCTGGCTTTTTCCATTATCCATCGGATATTGGCAATTTGGTCCCTAGTTCCTCTGCCTTTTCTAAACCCAGCTTGTACATCTGGCAATTCTCGCTCCATGAATTGCTGAAGTCTACCTTGCAGGAACTTGAGCATTACTTTACTGGCATGTGAAATGAGTGCCACTGTTCGATAGTTTGAACATTCTTTAGTGTTTCCCTTTTTTGGTATGGGGATATAAGTTGATTTTTTCCAATCTGATGACCATTCTTGTGTTTTCCAAATTTGCTGGCGTATAGCATGCATTACCTTGACAGCATCATGTTGCAAGATTTTGAACAGTTCAGCTGGGATGCCGTTGTCTCCTGCTGCCTTGTTATTAGCAATGCTTCTTAAGGCCCACTCAACCTCACTCTTCAGGATGTCTGGCTCTAGCTCCCTGACCACACCATCAAAGCCATCCCTTTGAATCTACATCAGGCATATTCCAGACTATCTCTTGTTTTCCTCTTTAATATCATATAGTAGATCAGTGCCATCTTATGGTCTATTCAGAACATTACACTGGCAGCTAAAAATTCTTCCTTTTAACCAAGCAATGTCTACCTCATTTGACATGTAAAGTTTACATTTGATGTATTTACATTTGAAAATATTTTTATAGTTTACCCTTTTTAAAAACAAGGTTTTGATTGTGTTTATCAGATTGGTCTGATAAAAGGAAGGTCTGAAACTTCTAGTCACACACCTTTAGATAGCCTAAAGGCGAGGAAATTGAAATTACAGGAATTATTTAATTTTTTTCTCATTTTTACTTTTTCATTGCCATGGGCAGGTCGTATAGGTGGTGAAGGCTGTATCTCTCTTACACACCAAGATTAGGGCAAGGATGCCAGATGTGGGGCTCCCTGCTGTGGTGTCTGCAGGGGAGGGGGGGAAGCAAATGGCAAAATGTGTATTGCGATTTATTTATTTATTTATTATTTATTAATCAAATTTATCACCATCCATTTCCTACAAAAGGGACTCTGGGCGGTTTACAATAAAACATAAATAAGAGGAATATAAAACTATAAAATAATATACTACATAATAAAAATAAATATAATAGGAACACAATGGCTAAAAGTTCTCTGTGAATCACAAGCAGAGGTGCCTCACATAAGACCTGGAGCTTTTACTGATGGCATATAATACCATATTGATTGCTAAAATGGACAGTTCACTTTCTAAAAATTGTTGGAAATGTAATGATCAGGTTGGATCATTTTTCCATATTTGGTGGCAGTGCTGCAAAGCTCAACTATTGTAGAAAATACTTTATAATAGAAAGAAAGAAATTCTAAAAACTGAATTTCCTTTCCAAGCTATTTTTCATTAAATATTACTAACTTATATACCCTAAAATAGTATAACATTTATACAAACTTATGTCCCCACAAAGTATACTGAATTAGCTTTGTACATAATAGCTACTGCAAGGATACAGTTAGTCCTCGTTTAGCAACCACAACTGGGACCAGCAACTTGGTTGTTAAGTGAAGCAATCACTAAGTGAATCTGACTTATCTTACTTCAGCTTTCCTTTGCTTTACAGACCTGTAAAGGTTGTAAATGCGAGGATTGGTCATAAAGTTACTTTTTCATCTCTGTCATAACTGCAAACGGTTGCTAAACGAGGACTACCTGTACTCTACACACCTCATTGGAAAGTACACAAAGTTTCTTCTATAAAAGAATAGCTAATTAAGTTGTGGGAATATACTTCATTGTGCAAAATAACTTCGTATTTCAAAAGTAGTAAATCTGATACAAAATTTAATTTAACATGAAAGCATTTCTGGATTATAATTCCATATATGATTTTGTACCACATCCAAACTTTGGGTTAAGAGAAACAATCTAACTTTCAATTATCTTTTACATAAGGATAACTATTTCACTGTTCAGACAGAAATTACCATAATTCTTTATGATTTATAGTATGCTGATTATTGATATTGATATTTAGATACTAAATAACCTGCAGGTTTTAAAATACTGAAAGTCATTCTATTATGTAAAACTAAGTGAAATATTGAAAAGGCTTATCTAACAAATGTCCTGTTTGATTTTATGATCCTTGTAAATTCCCTATTTACTCGTTTTGTGTTTTATATTTATTTGGGGGTGTGTGTCTTTTTTTCTTTTTTGGTTTGGCTTTCTTTTCTTTTTTTCCTTTCTCAAAAATGTTCAGCAAAAATGTTTCTTAAAAAAAATAAGGGGTGGAACATTTGTCACAATAATTCTTTATATTCTGATGGACAGTACCAGAATTGTCTATCAGTAATTGATTCTTTGAGTTTTGTAAGTTCACGGCATCCGTGATGGCGTCTAGGCATCTTGTTTTCTGTCAGCCTCTTTTTTTATTGCCTTCATGTTCTTCAGTGACTCATGCCTTCACATTATGCGCACCAAAATATTTAAGCTTTGCTGCTTAAATTTTATTCGTGCTTCTAGTAAGCAGTCTAGTTGTTCTTGCTCTAGTATTGAATTATTTGTTCTACTTACCGTCTAAGGTATTTTCACCATTTTTTTTCCAGCACCACAGTTCAAAAGCATCAGTTCGTCTTAAGTCAGCTTCCACAGCCATATGCAAAAAACTCTGAACAAGTTTTCTCTGAAAATATCAGAATAATAAACATTCTGCATGTTCAGAATTATTTGTATTGGTTTAATAAATGAGGGGAGGGTGTCATTTTGCCATCAGCTGATCATGATTCACATAAATAATAAAAAAATCAAAATAATTGTTTAAAACCTTGAGAGTTTTATGACGTCATAATTTCAAAACATTCCTACTCAATATTTCATTTTATAGAATAGAATAGAATTTTTATTATAGTCACTGACCAGAACTGCAAACAGAAACCCATTAAAAATAAAGTAAAAACAAAAGAAGATAAAATACTACAATTGGTGGGTTCATCACTGGACAAAGTCTGCCTAATTTTACAGGCAGTATAACAAAATTTAGCTATGTTCAAGGAGACTGAATCATAATAACAACTGTACATAAAAAAGATCAGAATTTCCTGGATGTTTTACCAGGTAAGAAGTTAAAAAGCAGGTCCCTGAATCCATATAGAGCAGCCTTTCTGAACCTTTTGATCCTGGAGGAACCCTTGCACATTCAGGCTCAAATATAGGCCAGAAGTTACAAAATTATTATATTCGTTTCATGGGTAGGCTTGTATATATGCATTAACAGTGCTCTTAAACTAAAAATGAAGACTGAAACGAACCTCTTTAATGTGAAGCTGCCTGAATTTGAAATAATTTTTTAAATAAATTGTGATCTCCCGGGGAACCCCTAGTGACATCTTGCAGAACCCTGGGGTTTCATGGGACCTGGTTGAGAAACCCCAATATAGAGGGTACAGTATAGCAGGACATCAGCTGTAGTTTCAATAGCCCCTTGTCCACCGGGGCATAGTCTCAGCTCATAGGGGACTTTTTTGTATCGGCCCTCCAAAACTGCTGTGGGGAGAGCATTGAAGCATGCTAAAGTTAGTGTTCTTCAGAGTTTGGAAACAGTTATGTGGTGTAAGTATCTTGCTGGTTTGTAAAGAGGCACTTGACTGCTCAGGAAAAGGTTCTTGAGTAGAGCAGACTGGTCATGTTGGGCTTCCAAGTTTTTAATACATTGTTTAAATGTATTAAATGTTTGAGTGTGTGCTTATAACCCACCATTAAGAACGTCTCCCTGGAAAAGTTGAGATGTTGAAGTTTTTGTGAGATTGTCCTGAACCATACTCATTTGTAATTGTCCTCAGTAAGGAAAGAATTCAAACCTGTGGGAAAAAACAGCTTCAGCCAATGCACTACGATGCAGGTCCATGCACCGTTTCGACTTTAGACAGCCCTGACATTTTACTGAAATCTAATGAAATTTTGCAAAACTAAACCAAAGTATGTTAAAAGCGTGCTTGTTTTATGTTGATTTTCCATGTGAATTTGTGGTGGCTACTACACAAACATTGAAAATTAATGAAATGGAATAAGTAAAATATACAAAACAAATAAAACCAAAAAGAGGTTCAATACCTACATTGGAAAGTAGAGGAAAGGCTTGAAGTATAAAAGGTGGAATTGGACATCTCTGAAAATAAGATTTCAGAGACCAGCCACTGTACAGGGAAAGCCATCACTAGTTGTTGCTAGCCAGACAGTGTGAGGAGAAGCAAATTTTATTCATTTAATTTGCTATTAAAGTATCATATTTTTACTGCCAGGGTGGTAGAGAGATGCTGGCTTTGTGCTTAAGGAGGGACTAGAACTCACAATCTCCTGGTTTCTAGCCTGATGCCTTAACCACTACCCCAAACTGGCTTTTATTGCTTATAGTGGTTGGTTTTTTCTTTTTCTTTTTCCTTTCCTTACTATATTCTCTATACTCTTTTCAATGTCTATTTGTATCAGCATTATTTTTTCTTTTTTCTTAAGAATAATAAGACTAGGAATAGAAATAATCAAGACCAATTTTACAATAATGCCATCTTTCCTTGTCCCTGTATAAAATGACTTCTTAGAATTACCTGTGAAGCTATGACCCCTGCTGGTTGATATATAGGATATAACTTTAAAAAGTGTAAAATGATCAGCTTTTCCATAGCAGATCAAGTCTGCTTGCTTCTTAAGTATGATGGCTGTAGTAGAGGAAGTTCATAAAGTACTTTAAGATGAAATTAGAAAAGATGCTCAAACAACCACTGAAATGTTTTCAAGTGCAAAGTTCTAATTATTACGATTAGTTTAGAACACTTTATTTTCCTAGTTAATCTATCAGAAGAACAAGCATCTTATCAACATGATCATTTTACATTTCTCCATAGCAGGAAATGGATTGGTTATGTGCCATCAAGTTGTCATAGACTCTTAGTGAATAGGTAGATTTTCTCCATGATGATCTGTCCCTAACCTGGTCTTTCAGCTCTTCCAAAAGTGCACTTGTCACCACTGTAACCAAGTCCATCCACCATGCTGCTTGTCATCATCTTCTCTTCCAATAAATGGCCTCCTATGTTTTTTCAGCCAGTATCTTGGGAGCTTTATTTCATACTTCGCTGCTTCTGAGCCTTCTCTTTCCTTTGCAATGCCTTCCTTAGGGACAGGAGAGCTGTTCACAAAACTGCATTTCTTTGCTTTAGCTTTGTTGTGCTTGTTACATACTGTTTTTGCTAGTGTAGGGCAACTCACAGACTGAGTTTGCCTAACACATGACGCTAAACCTGTGCGGCTGTTATCCTGTCCTCTATAATATGCATCATCAGATGCTGACGAGGGTGTGCTATGACTGGGTGTCAGTTGACATATTATCCTCAATTGTGGGGACACAGATGGGGCAATTGATGCAACAGCGATTTCAAAATGTATTTTTTTCTCTCCATTAATTTCAATGGTAGGAATAGAAGGAGGAATTTCCTTGCCCTGCCTCAAAGATCAGTATGAAATTATGCTATCAGCAGAGATGGGATGGTTTTAAAATATGGCATAAGTGTGTTCCTTCCTTGTGCCCCATTTTGGCAATTCTGCCAGTATACTTTTGCTGATGCAAAATTGCACTAATACAGTATCCAGTTTAACCAAGGAATTGTGCCTGTTATCTCAGCTAGGAGGATTTCTACTTGTAATGTCTCAGCCAGCATGTGTTCACCTTAGGACTGTGCCCTTAAGTGTAACACAGTTAGCTTTGCGCCATAGTTTGGAACAGGAGCGTGTACAAATGTTTCTCATAGGTCTACATGTGGCCTTTGAATGGTCCATTAACAGTCAAACTCCCAAAAGTGGTCAAAACCAGGATAAAGAAGTAGGTCACACAACTAAATTCTATTTGATTTAGTTTATTTAATATAATCACTCTTGTACTTAATTCCTACTTCTGTTACATTTTCTTTTTTTAATTTTTAGAAGGCTCTGGGGGCAGAACTCAAGACTTTGGGAGTTCCAAATTGAGTTTCCAATTAATTTTAATCAGATCCCTTTCGCTTTATAGATTTAAATTATTTCACTCTGTTTGGTTTTGTTTCAACTTGTAAGCTGCTTTGGACACTTTCAGCCAAAAACTTAATGGCCACTATGTTTAAGAAAAAACAAATGTGAGTATAGTTAGCTAATAAGATCTTGCCAGAATAACCCAATTTTAGTTTTACAGAGGGAACAGACATTGTTTGCCAAAAGTTAGGCAGTGTTTTTTTAAAAAAAACAAAACCTCAGTTTTCATTGCTAAATACAAAATCAGTAACCTTCTCTGTTTTGGTTAAATAATCAGCAAAAATTTGCTTTGATGACATTCTTTTCTATTTTCTTTCTATTGAAATGTGCACGAAATGAACTTTTGATCAATCTGCTAAAAATGCAATTTGTTGCTTTAAAGGACACTGATAAGGCTGTATCTTGGAATCTATTATGAATGTAATCTATAGATCAGATTAACTGCTGATACTGATATGCTTTTAATATGATTATTTTTACAAAACTATGCAATATATATATTAAAGAGAAACCTGTGCATAGACAGACACTAAGATCTTTAAAGGATGCTATAATATGACTTTTAGTCATGGAGATGGCATCCAAAGGAGTAAAGAGTAACAAAATGGAAAGGGAAGATTAAGAAAGAAAGAATAGGATGAATTTAACAATTGCAAAATTGCATGTACATATATTTGGACTATGGATGAGGAACATGGGTTTGGTCAGTCTCTCCCAAATGACAATGCTAGTTGCAGAACTTGGGAATTGTAATCCAACTCATCCAGACAAAAGAGAAAGTATGCAACTATTAAGAAGGTCCTGTTACAGTTTTGGAAGTCTAGCATTGATGTAACTGAATGGGCCTCATTGGAATATCCCAAATCATTGCTGGAAAAATACTGCAGGTAACTTCTAATTTAGTTTGCATCTAGCATCTAGCATCTAGCACCCAGCACCCAACTTCTAGTTTAGTTTGCACCTGGCACACTCCCAATCAATTTCTATATCAACATCAGAGCAAGGATACATACCAGTCAGTTCACTTAGCAATATATCTGTATCTGTATATCTATCTATCTGTCTTAAAGTTTATTTATTAAACATCAGCAAATGTCAAAATGGGACAGAAGTAGTCAAATCTGGGAGAGAGAGAGACATGAACAACAGGCAAGAGATAAAAGGGCAACATGACTTAATATCAACAATCTATATATGTACATCAAAAAAAAGCACAGAACTGTCCAGGGCTATTGGAAACACTGTTGAGGATAATTAGTATGGACAGTCCCAAAGGGAGTGGCCTTTGGTTATTGCAGCTTAAACCCTTTTGTGTACAAAGCAGTAGCAGAATAGAGATGGAAAGTAGGACACCAGGTGATTTCCCTTCTGTTCTACACCATGAAAAAATCAATTTGGTGGATAGGGATTACATACCACCAGTCACAAACAGATAATAGAGAAAGAAGCACTCCTTTAGGAATTTAGCCCCTAAGCTACATAGATCTTTATGCACCAAAGCTAACATCTCGAATTTGATTTAATGATAAAAGGACACTTAATGCAACTTGAAGGATCACTATTGTGCGGTTTTGTGCTGCTAAATCAGTCAATACTTTCGTGTCTGCATTTTGCAGGAAGTGTGATTCCCAGATCCCACATAATGGGGCTGCCCAATATAGGCATTATGCTAGAAGTTTACTAGAACCTGGATTACTGCAGCAGGCTATCTTGAGGTGACTAAAGCTGACAAGTACCTGAAGATGGAAATAAGAACTCAGTCCAGTTGGATGAAATAGGGACTCAGGGGACCTCTAGTTCTTCAGAAAAGGCTGATCCCATTCCATGGAGGCTGTTCCCTCTGATTTCTGGGGTTGAACACTGGTTTTTTGATCTTCATCCAATCTTTTACTGTGTATGATCTATTTCTGAAATTGTACAAGGAAAAAAAAAATATGGTGTCTGGATGACAGAAGATTGGGAAAGAGAGAAATCAAAGTCAAAGACAAGGATTCACGCTCATCTGTTGGACAAGTTATACACTGAACCTTACCGGTGTGCTTAGCAGCACTTGCGAACTAGAAAACCTTTTGCTCTAGAAGTCCCTTAGGGTCAATTAGGAACAACCTGATTTAGAGACTGTGGCACATCTTACAGTAGGCTGTTAGTTTGATAGCGCTGGATATATTGTTGTTATTGGTGAAATGAGGCAATTACTGTACTGTGGCATGAAGGCTAAAACTGGCAATATATACAGAAAGAGACTTGGGTGCAGTTCCTGTAACACTTTAAACCAAAAAGCCCCACCGAAAGGGCCCTGCAAACCATTCTTTCCCTTTCCATTGCATGCAACTTACCTCCAGCCCAATCAGAGGCTGTGGGTCTTGTGAACCTGATGTGGCTGCAATAATTGCTTTGCAAGGACCAAGCTAAAACCAAACTCTGGTTGAGGTATTAGACTAGAACTTGGGAGATTGTGCGTTCTAGTCCTCCCTTAGGCAAATTAGCATCTGGCTGACTATGATCTGTCACTCTCTCTCAGACTCAACCCACCTCACAGGGCTGCCTAAAATCAAAACTTAAAATAGTAATACTTCTGGTGGTTAAAAAAAAAGATGCAAATTGAATTATTGTTTGCAATCCTTCGCTGATAGCCCAAACTTTGCCTCAGCAAGTGGGCTGCCTCCACATGCAGTTCTGAGAGTTGCAGTCCACATGTCTTAAAGTTGCTAAGGTTGAGAAACACTTCAATAGGGTAACCAGCCTTGAATGAATAGGAGATGTGGGATGATGGCAAGGAATCAGAGTGAGCAGGGTCTGGAAAGGGAATTCTTGACATTGCTGAGAGAGGCTATAAACACAATATTCACAACTAGTGCAGATTCAGATTGCTCTCTCATAGAATGCCTTCTCACAAATTAATCAAGAAGCTCAGATGTATTATAACAGATGTCTAAAACAACAAAGCTTATACATCTTTATTTAATCTTAGATAACAGTCTCTGTTGGCAAATTCCCTTCAGAATGTTGTCTTCAGTGTTATCTAATACTTTTTCCCTACCTAAGGAGTCAACGGAGAGACTAGGGAGGAAAAGACATGATTTGTAGAACAAAGAACACGAGAATAATTTAGTTAAGGTGTTCGATGAGGAGCAGGGAGATCTGGATGTCCCCCCTTCAGCCATGGAAGCTGACTGGATGACCTTGGGCCAGTGATTATCTCAGCCCAACCATCCTCACAGGGTTGTTGTTGGGGGAATGGGAAGACTGGGTACCAGATATGTTGCTTGAATCTCCTGAAGGAAAGATGAATCTAACAATACATTAAAATAATAAATTATTGATGTTAGCTGAGAAAAGAAAAACCAAAATTTTTAAATGGGCTCTAAAATAAAATTATTTAAAATACAATCACTATTTGAACTGGTATCTGCCTTAGATTAATAATTGCACATCTCTCTATAGCAGCGATGGTAACAATCACTCCCAGTTTTCATTACTTATATAAAGCCAGGGTACGCCATCTCTTGATAGAGAGGAAGCTTCATTTAATATTTGGAGGAAAAAGGGCTACAGTAGGCTGCTGAGTCATGTTATGCACATATGAAGCACAGTATTGGGGCTTTCCATTTTCCCTTGTTTAGGGGCAGTGCCAGCTCAAGGGTATATTGTGCCCTGAGGCCACAGTGACTGAAAGCCCACCTCCCGCTGATGCAAAGATTTGCATTTTTAGAGTATTTTGGAAGGAGGGCAGCATTGGCACCAAACCAGCTGTCTCTGGGCTGTTTGCAAGCAGGAGATGGAAGCATATGCCTCCCCTCTGCAACTGGTACTTGAAGGCAAGACTCTTCAGGACTAATAGCTCTTGACCCAGCTGTCCTCCATGAGTTTATCCATCCTTCTTAAATCCCCCATTACTGGCTATCAGCATTTCCTGTGGCAATGAATTCCGCAGGCTAGCTATGCACTGTGTGAAGAAATGCAATGCCTGCATTGTCTTTTCTAAATTTCCTTCCAATCAACTTCATTGGATGATCTCTGAGCCATGGATGGAGAAGAAAAACTCTCAACATTCTATGTCCACATCTGCATTTTCATGCCATTTCCTAATGATCCCTAGCATACCATTTGTTTTTCACAGCTACCAGACCCTGAGCTGACATATAAACTGAGCTATCCATTTTCCTGATTAGCTGCAGATAGCTCAGATTCCATCCATGTATAAATGGAGGGGGTGGTGGTGTACACCATATTATACTAACTGAACCGCACATAGCTGACACACACAATTTAAAGAGATTCTTCTGGATCTCTTCACAATTGCTTTTGGTTTTCACCCCTATGAATAGTTTGACATCAAGCAGAAGAAAGTTTCAAAGAACAGGCACCAAAAAAAAAAAAGATTGGGGTTACTTATATCCCTTGGAACTTGAATTGCCATATCTGCCACAAACCATGGTACACCTAATTCGGGTTTCTGGGAACTACTTTTGTCTATTTTCACTCTAATCCAGAGATCTATCAGATAGAACCTGGTGCAAATTGCCATCAGTATTAGAGTTCTGAGCCCAGCAACGTTCTGAATGCCAGAAAGCAATTGGCCCACAGTTCTTCCAAACCAAATGAGTTTTATTAATCTTAGTACTTATGCCTTGAGCAACATAATTTGTATTTCTAGTTACAGGAAGCAATTTTGCTTCTGCTATCAGCAGTCCAAGTTTTTGGATAATTTACCGACAGTTTAGTCAGAGATCTATCAGTTGACCAAGGGGGGGAGTCTTGTGGGTCATTAAAAATTTAATTATGGCGTAAATTACAATATTCTTCACGCAGCAGATCCAGTTTAATTTTTGCTAAATCGTGGTTTAAATAACGGCGATATTGCTTTTGGTTTTTAATATCCCAGCAGTCCACTGAGTTCAGTTCTATGTCTGTGACTCGTTTTGGGTCCCAACCGGTGCTGCATTTCATCTATTCCATTCTCTGTAAAGCAGAAACAGAGTTTGAGTGTGCACAATCTTAATGCGAGAGGAATAAAGCAAGGCGAATTGGAAGGCTCCGCTTTAAAGTCCGGAATCCCGGCAGCTCGAAGGGAATCCCCAAACTAGTCAACCAATAGGCAAGGAAAATGCAAAACAGGGCAACCCCGTGCCTTTATGATCCAATGAGAAGCTGGCAAAGTGTCCAAAACTCTCAGGATTGGAAGGCCAGGCAGAAGGAGTAGGCCAATGAGTTAACGATCCAGGCTTGGCATGCTGAAGGGGCTGGGCTATGCAAATCTCGTTTGAAAAGCGAGCGGGAAATCTGAGTTTCGCGGGAGGCTCTTGGCGCGTAACCCTTCTCCCTTCCTTTTATTCATTGTCAGCGGCAGCTGCCGCTGCTTCCTGGAGCCATTTTCCAGCTAGCCCCACACAGCGGGAGTGGCCGCAGTCCATCCGCTGCATCTGCCCACAATGCGGGCTCATTCCCCTTAGCAACCTCGCCTCCTGAAACTGGACCCTCCCCCGGTAACCGCAGCCTGGACCATTTCGAGCCGGGCTCGGGCCTTAAATAGCTAAAGACTGGGGAAGGCCCGGGGGAAGGGGTGGCGAGCGAAAGGGGTGGGAGGAGACTCGGCTCCGGGTGCAGATCCATAAAAGAAGGATGCGGAGGGGACTCCAACCGCACGGCCTCCCTGCTCAGTCGGCTTCGCCTCCCATGGATTCCGGAGTGACCCCCGCGGTTGCCATCAGCCTCCCGGCTCGTTTCGCTCCTGCCGCCGCCAGCGCTTTCATTCACCTCCACAGCAGTTCCGGGGCATCTCCGTTGGGGGCGACTTGGGTCTCCAGCTTTCCCGGGGCTGTTTGTGGCTCGGCGGAGGGCGCTCGGCCTAGTCTCGTGGGCAGTAGAGGCACCTCCTTGTGCTGCACCCCGCACGGGCCCGCCGGGCGGGTGGTGCTGGTGCATCCCGCCAGTGAAAGCGGAGGCCGATCGCTGGTAATTCCTCCTTCCCCGTCTGTGTAGGTCTCGGGGGCTGAGTTTCCTTTCTGCGCTGCGGGACGGGGGTGCTCCCTGAAAGAGGGGCGCCGTGGAGGCTTTTGTATATGCTGTCGCTCCCAGTGCCACAAACTTTTCTACCCTTCCTTTCCTTTGCCTCTGGCGGGAAGCCACTTTCTCCCGGCAATGGGAGGATCCGGGGATGGGGAGAGTAGGGCGCCCCCAGCTGATTGAAGTAAATCTTGGGGGTGGTAGTTGTCCTTCGATTATGGGGGGGGCTAGTGGGGGGACAGTTTCTTTCCCTCTCAATTTCTGAAGGCAGGAACAAAGAGACCGGCGTTGCAAGCAGCGCGCTGGCATGGGAAAACTAAGAATTGGGGGTGGCTCGCGGCGTGTGCGTGTGAATGCGTGAGAGAGCCGGCCCGATCCGAACCTTTCCTCCCCGGCGATGGGGTTCAGGGTCTGAACAGGCAGCATGGCCGTAGGGAAGAGGAAGGCTCTCTGTCCCGCTGGTCGCTTTTTCGCTTCACCCCCGGACTCGGCGGTGACGTTTCGCACACGTGCGCCGAGGCCGCGTTTGTGACTGGGAGCCGGGCGAAGGAGGGAGAGAGAGGGAAGGAGGGGGCGCTGATCCGAGCGGGGGGAGGGGGGACACACCAGATCCTTCCTCTGGCCTGAGCAACCACACAGAACTGCACACATACACAACAGGGTGCGCGCCTGTGCCCGTCTCGCCTTCTCTCTCACACAGACACGCGGCCCTTCCCGATTCTCAACTCTTGGAGCTGTCGGGGGGGGGAGGCATTGTTAGGCTTGGAAATGCCCCTGCAGCAGGTAGGTTAGGGAAGCGTGCGGGCGCGTGGAGGGGGGGGCGTGGGGGGGCAGTTAAGGTGCTAGCTGCAACAGCCGCCCCCGAAGTGACCATATTCCACTCTTCCAACAGAAATTCTCCCAAGGAAAGGAACACTCTTTTTTCCCCGGGGAGGGGATATGAAGTTGGGGTACTAAGTTACCCCCCCTAAAGTGTCCCTTCCTTTCCCTACGTGGTCCTTCTGCTAAAATTACCGTTATGGGAACACTCCCCCCCCCCCATGTTTTCCTCTGGAGTTGAGTTCTGGCGTTTCTGCTGTCACTGGAGATGGCTCCCTCAAAGTTGGACGGTTCAAGTAACTGCTTCAGGCCACCGTTGTCTGCCTGCTTATACTTTATATTTGAAATTACTTCGTGATTTGGGTGGGGTAAGGGTGGGTAGGCTTCAAAGTGAAACTTCCCCTTCTTGTTACTCACCTTTTACCCCCTCCTGCTAAGTATAATTTGATTATAATGTCTTTACTGTTACTCTGAGGAGAGCAAGAAGGGGGGGCGGTTGGGGGGTTTTAGTTGGAAAGCTCTGTTGGGTTAGACTAAGAACTGTGAGAATGCTTGGATGTTATGGAATAATTAGCTCCTTGTGCCCTCCCTGTTGTTTTCTGAAATTGTTCCTGGAGGCTTTTTCATACCTGCTTGTTACAACAAATACACTTGTCATCAGACTTGGTACTTCAGAAGTTGAAATGAAATTTTGATAAAAGCATGGAAAGGAGATATGGGGGAAGACAAAGGGAAAATAATGTTTCCCCTTCTGGCTGTGAAGCAATATAGGTAAGCAATATAAAATGAGAATAGGTGTCTTGAGTTCTAGGCCACCCCATCTTGGGCCTTGCTCAGAAACCTTTTCTCATGAGGCATTATTAGATTTCAAGGCCTTCCACAGGTACAGTCAGAACGCTAAACAGATTTATTCTGAAAAGGTTCTCAGCAGCAAGCATATGCTGGTGGTCACAGGCCTTTGCATTCCTTTTTCTCTTTCCCCCTAATGTATTTTTAGATGATCAGCTATTTCATATGGCTTACCTTTTGAGCCAATCTTTGAAGCTGTGTCCCCACATGACTGATTTTTTTGATCATATCTGTTTTCTTTGCCTTGGCTAGGGAAATTCACTCTAGGGAAGGCTGTAGCCAGACTAGAGTGTAGAGCAAGAGCAAAAACAATCATAGACAGTTTGTGTCATAGATAATCAGGGTTGACACTTGATTGAAACTGTCTTGTTACTTACAAACCAATTAAAGTAATTATGGTTATACTAGCATCTTTTTTTAAAAAAAGGAGTACACATTCAGTTTTACAGTTTTGTAATAAGAACAAAAAATATGAAGCAGTAAAAATAGCATAATGAGCTTTTTATGAAAGCAAGGAAGCAGCAATTTAAATTTCTT
Source organism: Candoia aspera (assembly GCF_035149785.1). Lineage (NCBI taxonomy): Eukaryota > Metazoa > Chordata > Lepidosauria > Squamata > Candoiidae > Candoia > Candoia aspera. The sequence continues at coordinate 144,573,839 of NC_086155.1, forward strand.
CCCCTAAAAAGTATGTTGTGCACTTTGGTACTTGCGCTGGAGGTGGGAAATGAAAGAAAACCTTAGGCCTGGATGGCACAAAGTTGCGTTGATAAATAATTCTAAACATTTATATCTAAATTGTGTTGAATTCTAGAAAGTTGTTTGCCCAACTCTGTTTCTGAATAATATTTATTGGGTCAGTAAAAGTACTTGGTACTAATCCATGTTCCACTCATAGAGTAAACTGTGTTGCACGGGGTCCTAATATGGAGCACTCCAGATGTTACTGAATCAAAACTCCTAGCATTCCTTTCTACTGGCTATACTAGTTACGACAACATCTGGAAGGATGCACATTATGCATCCATGGATGGGTTACTGTGAGATATTTACTTGTGTATTCACAAATCGTGATTAAAATCGAGCATGACATAGTAGATGTATGAACTTAATCTGTTGAGTAACTGATGACAATCTGCTTGTTCAGAATATCTGTTTGTAATAATGGGGTTTGTGTATGTCTTTTTTAATTTAAAGAACAGTCAGTTTATATTCATATGGCAGTGTCCTCAAGTGTAGCTATTAAAATTACAGTATTTAGCAAGTGTACAATCCATGTTGCAATGCTCCTTCTATTCAAATACACTGTGTATTGCTAATCACCATGTCTGCCCTGATAATCTAGGTGCTGTAATGAAGAGTCAGGCATCCTTGTCCAACATGTTGTTTCCCATATATGTTGGGATTTCCATACCCAGAATTCTATTAGCCACTATAGTTCAGTGTGTTCAGAATGTGATTGGAAGTACTAATACTAAGAATTATTTGCAGGACCTCCTTTCTCCCCATCTCTGCTCATCCCACCAGATCTAGTAGATGGGGCATGTTCCAGTTCCCTTCTATCAAACAATATCTTGTTGGACCCTGAACTTATGCCTTCTCAGTGGCAGCACCTGCCCTATGGAACAGCATGCCCTCCAGAGGTTCAGATGGCCCCAACCCTGTTAGTCTTTCATAAAGCACTGAAATCCTGGCTGTTTCCCCAGGCCTTTGGGTCAGGAATTTAGATGAGCTCTGTTATTGCTGATGTGCTTTTGTTGTTGTTGTTTATCCCTGGGCATATGTTGTGGGGGTTTTGTGTTCTTAATCGTTGTACACTGCCCAGAGTCATCTGTGTAAGATGAGTGGCCATATAAATCATACAGATAAATAAACAAAACAGTTTGAGTCATAGTTCACAGTAGCAGCTTTCAAGGTACCCTTGAAGGATCCCTCTCAGTGTCAAGGAAAATCTGCATCATGGCTGATTTTGAATTAAATATACCAAGATACAAAGAACAACAGCTTCATTAAAATGAAGCATATTAACTAGGGCATTATTTTTATATGTTGCTATCCTTGTTATATGTATTTACATGCACTAAGAAAAATAATTGAATATCTGATCTTTCCATATTTTTAGAGACAGTTTGAGGTTGACTTTCTGCTCTACAGATGAATAGATGCTGGAAAAATGTATGTGAACTTAAATGCCAAAACAATTCCCATGCAAAAGTGGGATTCTGCTCAATGGGAAGCAGAGGAGACATTGAGGGTGTATGTTAGAATTCATACAGGTGGATTAAAGCAAAGAGCTACCACAGCTGTATGGCAGTTTCAAATTTTAAAAAGTATCTAGCTTATATTCCCTCAAATCAAGAACAGTGCTAGTTACAATCTCACAATATGCATTTTTCTAACTTAAATGTTGATATATAGTGGAAAAATGATTATTGGCATCAATCTATGAATGCTGCTTAGGATTTTAAAATACCAGCATTGCACACAATTGATAGATACAAGCAAATCAGTAATATCAAAATTAGTAATCTGTGATACATCAGTGACCTAAAAGTGGATGAAGAGGAGAGCTACTGTACATTTTGCAGAAGTTTCCTTTGGCTATCTAAAATACATACTTGCAGATCATCAGGCAGATGGTTACGTTCATGCTTGCAATAAATTGGTGCAGATGCCCGATTAAAAAGGGCCTTGATGCTGCCAATAGTTCCCATAGAAATGACAGAAGGAACAGAATTTTTGCCCATCTCTTACCTTGACATACAGATATAGGTCTAAGATTTCTGACTGAATGAGTAAGAGCTGAGAGAGTCAAGTATTTATAAGTACCATTGAAACAATTCAGTCTAATCACTCAAGTAAAAGCAGTTTCAGCATGCAGTGGGTGTGCTTGCTTGTCATGTTTACCTATGAATACCTTAACCATGGTTTATTCTAACTTATTTTCTCTTTTCTCATGAACATAATCATAAAATAACCACAAAGTCTGTATCTGAATTACACTCTAGGCTAAAATGTGATTGCCTAGTTTGCAAGTAGAGTTACATTCTACTATATATGCAAAAGTTAGTTAGCTGGGGGCCATCAAATCAAGGTTGACTCCTGGTGACTGCATGGATAAATACTGTTGATCTACCTCAACTTATAACCTGAACTATGGACAGTTCTATCTTTGGTCTTGTCTATCCACCTTATCCATTGTATTACCCCTCTTCTATCCCCTTATCCCTGCCCAGCATAGTCATTTTCTAGCCCATCATCTGCTAGCATCACATATCCAAAGTAGGTAAGTTTCTGCTTGCTGGTTGTTGCCTTCAGGAAGCAGTAAGACTTTGTTGCAGGATGAACCAGCTGGTTCTTCTGGTGCTATCTCTGGATCCATAATTTAAGGTTGACGACTACCTTCCATTCTTTCTCAATGTCCAGATTTTACAGACATACATTGCTACTGGGAAAACAATTGCTTAAACTATTATGATTTTTGCTGTCACCGAAATGCCGTTATCTTTCATGATCTTATTTAAACTGCTGTTTCCCTCCCTCCCTACAATTATACTCCTTTTACTTCATTGAAACATGGTCTGTTCATAAGCTATCCCCCAATCCCCCCAAAATTATCACCTTCACATTGCCATTGTTAGTACACTGAGTATGCTAGTTGACATTATTTTTGTCTTAATATTCATATTAAGAATATAAAGTTAAAGGGGAATTTCATTATGAATTCTTTTAAGTTATTTTTTTACTTTTGGTTAACAAAATGGTATCATACACATATCTCAAATTGTCCGTGTTTTGGCCTTCCATTTTGATTTCAGCTGTCATCTCTTTTAGTCCTACCATTCTTATAACATTTGCTGTATGAGTTAAACAGCTATAGGAACAATATGCATTCTTTTCACACACTTTTGCTATTCTGGACCACTATTTTTCCAATATCAGTTCTTTATGTTCAGTTGTAAAGATTCGTTAGAAGAATAACCAGATATGAGGACACAGCTGTGAGTCTATTTCTTATTTTGGCATTATGTTAGTCATAAGGCATTGCTGTAGTCAATAAAGCAAAGATACTTTTTTTTCTTCATTATCCATCTTACATTAATTATCTGATCTCATGTATATTCTGAGACCTGGCTATTAATTTGGCCTTTTTTCTTCCATGTATGACTAAGTTCTTGACTGTAATGTCTTAAGCAAAAATGTGCCTGTATGAGGAATTATTCAGTGGTATTTTGCATCTTCTTTCTTTGGTATAGGTATATACATGAATGTCAATTAGCTGACACAGAGATTTAGCACTTTGATTGCCTTTTCTTCTACAGTACAGTATTTCATCTGCATCCAATGCTTTCCTATTTGATAACCAATCTACTCCCAGCCATACCTAACTTTCTCATAGAGAGAATTCCTGAATATATTCTCTCTCCACAAATGTTTGTCCCATTCTTAGTTTGGTTTAATTTACAGTTGCAGACAAGAGCAATTGTAAAATAAATTAATAAACAAATAGATACATCAAATTCTATGTTAGCTGCCCAAAGTCACTATTGTGAGATAGGTTGCCATACAAATGCATTGCAATAAATAAATAAATAAATAAAAAACATAATATAACTAAGAATATACAGTATGTCAGAACACTTATAAAATTATATTTAAATAAAACAATACGTACTCCACTTGAAGCCATAGTTTACATTCCTTCATAGTTAGTATAGAGGATCTGTATACTTCAATCTGTAATCTCATTTATAAGGGATTTTAATAAAGTCATTCCATCTTTCTTGAACCTCTTTTGTCTCTGTTCTCTTCTGTGATTACTAATGAGTATTCCTATGTTAGCTATAAATTTCCTTGTGATTTCTCCAACCTTCTTAAAAACACCTAATTTCCTTTTTCTTCTTTTTTTCCCCTCTATCTGTTGACACTTTTGATTCAGGTGTATTTCCTTGTAGTCTTACTTGAGGTTGGAAGGCTGTTTTAGGTTATCACTTGTTCTTATTGTCTAAGATGTTCATCCTCCATCTTTCTTTAGCTAACATGATAGCTTGTTTTGAAGCTGACTTAGATATGTTCCTGTTTGAAATTTTGGGAATTTTTTTCCACTTCAGCTTTACCATACTTTTTTTTCCTCACTCCACAGCTCATGATGCTCCGTTTTGCATAAATTAAATAAACTGAATCTGTTCCTCAAACTGATCTTACATTCTGGCTGCATATCCTCAAGATTAATTCTTACTGGCATATCTTCTGTCTTTAGTTTTCTTAACTTTGTTCTGTGTACTTGACACCAATAATTCATGGTCTATATTTCCCAGCTGACTGGTTGCACTTCTCCATTTTTTTCCTGTTAATGTAGTTGATTTTGATGTTGTCCATCAAGTGATATAGAGCCCATGTTTAAGTTTCTTGAAGCAATGTTAGAAATAAACAGTTCAGTGACTTTTTCTTGCATTATTACATTTGGCCAGTTTAAATATTCCTGTAATTCCAGATTTCACCATTTCTCCAAATTATGCATTTCAGTTACCTTTTACTACATCCTTTGTTTTTTTTTATTACTAAAATCTCATTCCTTCATATGCTCTCATGCCATCATTAAGGTCCATCTGTTTACTTTTTCCTAAAACTTTCGGTTTACTATACTTCATTCCTGTTTTGACAATTTCAAGTTTTCCCTTGTTTATCCTTCTCACATTGAATTTTCTGACTGCATATGTCCCTGTAAAATAATGAACTCTTAGTAAAGGCACCATTAACATTTCCTTGTGGCTTTAACTTGGCCATGTCATTACCAGACCTACTTGTGAATGGTCTACATACTTTGTAGTAACCAGAGGATTGCCATCCAATTTGAGAGGCTAAACTTTTAGCACCCAACCTTGTGTAATTGTTTCTGCCATGTCCATACAGTTTTCTTGGCAGCAGTATGGAAATGGTTTGCTATTGGCTTCTTCCAGCTTTAATTCTGGAATTCCTTCTAGGAGGGTTGGCCTTTCTCATGCCTGTAGAGCTCAACTTGCTCTTACTCACATTATGAATTAACTGTTAACTTCACTTCTTGTCTTTTGAACTTGCCAGCAAGAGTGACCCTATGCTGTAAAGAACTCCCATCAACATTACTCTCAGGGTCATCCCACCATATCAAGATCCGCTGAGAAGATCTACAGTGGTACAGAATATCTTTATTTTTAGTAGTTTGATTTTCTGGCAGTAATTGGAATGGAAGTGCAAAAGTATGGCAGGATATATTGTGGTTTCTTATTAATCTGCATTCTAAAATATTGCATCAGAGAATGGTAGACTGGTATTATAATGTCAAAAATTACAACCCAAATGAGGCTTCTGGTGGAATTGTTTTTGTGCCAGTAGTTGAGATGGAAATGAGATACAAATCTGATCTAGGATTGGCAATAATATATTTGGCAAAAGCACATTAGATAGCGTCCCCAAAAGTGATCTAGAATAAATTGAGAAAAATGGTTATAATATAATCTGCAAATTACATTAAAGCCTGACTTCTGTTCAGAGAAAGTTGTGTTTAATCCTGATGTAACTCTAAATTATTTAGGATTAATTTAACTCAGATTTAGTGAGATTTATGTTTGGATTTGGGTACACAGTCTAGTCCTTACAATTCTCTCTTTTTAGTGTTATAAACGAAGTACAGTTAATAGGTTTAGCCTGAAATAACCAAATGCCATTTTTAAAAAATTAACTGCTTGTAGAAGTCAATCTGAATTACTGTGGGGAAAATGAATACTGAAATAATACCATACAAATAATGCAGCATTGCTTTAAATTAAGATTTTTATTTTATCTTGATGAGATGCTGAAGAAAGAAAACAGGGTGGGGGTGAGGAATGAGGAAAGATACATATCCTGCAGTGTTGTACTTAAGAGATGGAACTTGAGTAATAACATCATTATGCACATTTTGTCATTTTGACAAAATCTTGGTCTGTTGAGGATGCCCCTGAGTGTATACCACAATAGTATAATTGTTGGTTGCCAAATTATGTAAACTGGCAGCTGCAAACGTCTATGTTATCAATGAAGAGACCTGCCTTGTGCCACATCACAGGAAGGCTGTTAGAAAGAAAATCAGAAAATCTTTGCTATAATGAATATGGGGATGTATTGATTCTAAATGGAACTAATTCAGTTTTTGGAATTGTTGTAGCACCTTCCCACTCACCTCAATAACTCTTGCTAAAGAAAAGACTATGAGAATTGTGCTGGAAAAGAATTACTTTAAACCAAGGCAGCTGCCAGAAGTAGCATCAGCGCAAAGAAGAGAGTAAAGTTCTGAAGTTCCTGGGACTTTTCCTATCTTCAGATATCCAGAAGGTTGTCTACATTATGAAAATGTAATGAGACTAGGATTTATTACTACAGTCTTAATGTGTTTCTCTCTTCAAAATATTGTATAGGAGAATGGTAGGCTATCATGAAACTGTACCACCAATTTTTGGTAGCTGTGTTTGGGGGGCGTTCCCTGGACTACAAAAGAAGACTGAGAGGCAGTCCTAGGGCTCAGATTTTCTATTTCTGGTAAAGTCTATACAAATCAAATGATACACAGTTTCGAAGTTGTATTTTCAGTCTGGTACTACCCCATGACTTTCCTGTTTGAAAGTAATCAGTGGGCACAGCATTGCTGCGATCTGTCAGTTTGGCAGGGCTGAAATTTTTGGACCCTTTTTGTGTATTTTGGGATTTTTTAAAATAAAAGGCAAATTAATGTCTTAAACCTTGTAAAGGATTCAGGCATCAGCATTAATCCTTAAACTTCCCAAAATGGGAAAAACTGGCCTAATTTGGGGTGGGGGTGAGGGTAGTGAGTACCTTAAGCCATTGGAAATGACTTATTTTGCCCCTGCACATAGCTCTAATCCTCAAAAAAGGGAAAGAAAAAAAAGACCAATTTTAGTCCTTCCTGGGAGATTACATGTAGCCCGAATGCTTAGGGTTCCACACAGATCAGCCATATGTCTATGATCTATGTCAGGAGAATGAAGCAGGAATAATTTGAATAATAATGTGAGGATTAGAGCTGCAGATTGGTGGCTGGGGAGTTGCATGCTATTTGAAGGCCCACCCTTGATCTATTGATGAGATTGAGATGAGAGATTGAGATTGATACACGTGAACAGAGTGCAAGTTGTAACCAGTATGCGAAGTGCCCTTGGAGACCAGATTCATTCATGAGTCATACACAAACAAGTGCAAAATCACATATGAGTAAACTTAGGTATAAATATTTTTTCCATTTAGGTTCCATTTTGTTTAGCTCTTCTACTGAACCTCAGTAGAGCCGTTCTCCCTCTTTTTATTGCCCAAGTGCAATAGACATCATTTCTTAAAAATTTGTAGTGATGCTTATGTTTAATTAAAAGAAGTTTCCTTTTAGTATAAGGTTCAATTAAAACTTCAAGAAATTAAATATACCCCTAATTTTTACAGTTGATAATTGTCAGCTTTGAAATGAAAAATATCTCCTTGACTTTTGTATTTGCCTACAGTATCTAGAGATGTGCCAAAACTGATTGAAAAAGAAATTTGATGTGAAAGAATTTATTTAAACAAAAGGAAGATTTCATTTTAAAGTATCTATTATTCAGTTATCTTTGCTGATATTAGTTTCATCTTTGGAAATAATCCATATAGATGTCTTGCCAAAGAAGTATTTAAAACTCAATGTTTTGCTTTAGAAATACCAATGTCTCTTTTCTCAGCACTCCTGCTTTTTGGCACAACTTCTGTGTTCCCTGTGTTGAATGCAATTTTGTGACTTGAATATAAGGAAGAGAGGGAGAAGGAATGGAGAGATTAGAATATTCAGTATTATTTTCCAAGGTTTATGTTTGTGAGATTACCACTTTATTAGCGTTCTGCTTCTCTCTGAAATACTGTAATTTCCAGAAACTATCTAAAACTGTAGTCTCATAACATATGTTTTTTAAGCAGATAGGCATAACATTATGTTCTGAAAGTTGAAATGTAAAACCAGAGTTTCAACCTGAGTCACAGTAATACATCTCTAATTGTTAAATTATATGTCCGTGGGAAATAAAATAGTTTAAGTTGATAAGAATCCAGAACATCAAATGGCTTCTGTTTTATTCCAGAAGCCATTTTAGGTAGCTTAAATTTATTCAATTGTTTACAACCTATGGAAGAAGCCCAACAAGAATCTAAAGAATCATTCTTCAGCTTTTTACTTATTAATATTACTGAAAGGAAGATACCCAGAATTTGCTCTGTTTAATATTTTTTAGCCATGCTCCAAAGACTATGTGCACTATTATTCAATATGCATAATTGCAGTTCAGCTCTGTTCAGTAAGATTGCTTATGCTATCCTTCTGCTCATACATTTCTTCCAAATTTCAAGAACAATTTACTGAGTATCACAAGGACTGCTGACTATGTGGATGCCTTTGAATTGTAGCATTACTTCAACATACTGAATGTACCATTTGGGGGGTAGGATTTAAATTCCTAAACAAATTCTATATATACTTGCCAAAGAATAAATCCCACTGAACCCAGTTCTGCTGATGGAATTGCATTGACAGTACAAACCTAAATTTGCTTTTCCACACAGAAGGTACAGCATGGTGGGAGAAGGAAGGAAAACAACTGGAAGTCAAGACATACACGTAACTATTGGTAATGAAGCTGCCACTTGATACTGGTAACAGTGAAATGGAATTATGTATCACTGACATCTAAGAGGCCTTAAATGAATAGGCCATTTGCTAAACTATATGATTGTGTTTTACTGTCAGAATATATAATATAAAACTCAATGGTTCTCTAAATGGGGATCATCCAGCAGAATATGCTTATTGAGGGGCAGAGAGAAGAGAAATAGTCAACTATTGCATCATATCGCGTAATCTCCTAAATGCCTTACAGTGGATGGAGGTAGATTCTCAATTAGACAGTGATTGCCCTAATACTAATTATTTCATCCCTCTGTGAACCTGTAAGAACAGAAGCAATCTACACCCCAAAGTTGGAAAACAACAACACAGAGTTATGAATTAGATGGAATGAAAGTAGTATAAAAGTGGTCTCAGAATGACTGGCAGCCTGTTACCTTAGAAAATTTGAGTACACTTGCTAGATAAAAAGCATATTTAGATTTATATGGTTTGGCTAATTTCTCACTTAAATTGGAATGTAAAGAACAAAAGAGCTTCTGCTAGCATCCCTGTTGACATTCATTGATCAGGCTGATTATATTCCAAAAGATGGGGCTAGCAATAATAGTATTAATTTATAAAAAGATTTATCAGTCTCTTGAATGTTGTTAGGAAATTATATGCTAAACATTTAAACCATAAGCACCAACACTGGATAGAGACAGAGCAGGCAGGATTCAGAGAAGTGAGGTCAACAATAGACCATATTTTGGTGCTCCATTACCATCTTTCACAAAGAATACGCCCATAAAAAGAAATCTTCCTTCTCTTTAGCCTTTCTAGATTTTAAACATTTCAACTCAATTTCCAGAAATACCCTAAATAATAATACTGTAACAACAACAACAATAATAATATAACAAAAACAACTATTGATAGGCACCTTCTTTTTCTAATACAGAATATGCCAACACAACCTTAAGAGTGAGGTATAATCCCCAGGGTTTCCTCTCTGACACAGTAAGTGTTCAGAAAGGAGTGTGACAGGGATATATTCTTGCCCCTTCTCTCTTTATATGTCAATTAAGTGATGGACCAGATTTCCACACTCCTAAACTAGCAGGACGCAAAATCCCCATATTCCTCTATATTAATGATGTTGCTATAATATCACAAACCCATCTTGGACTGAAAAGTGTGATGGTGGCAATATTTTGCTGTTGCAAACAAAATCAACTGGTACTCAATTTTCAGAAATCTAAAATTCTGATCTTTTCCTACAGAGCTGTTCAACAGTCCTGGACAGTAAAGGGCATAAAATAGAACAGGTTATTGCCTTTAACTACTTGGGGTGGTTTTTTTTTACTCTAAAGGCACCTGGAATGCACATCAAAATCCTGCAGTGCAGCTAGCCCTTACTATTATTAAGCACTTTTTAAAGTATACAAATGAAACCCTTCATTACTTGCTCAACTTTTGTGTGGCCACAATGAAAATACTGTAAGGAATAACTAGTTCCAGGAATAACTACTACTGATTTATGCACCACTTCAGATTTAATGTGTAGATTCTGCAATTGTGCTAGTTATTTTTTTTTTTTTAGGTAACATACATTTTTACTTCATTGACCATAGTAATTTAGACTTGTACTGGCACAGTTTATTAATATACATTATTATAGTATCTCATATTACACTTTTATTATAGAGATTCCTTGCTATGATGGCATTTTACTTTATCCATTTGATTGGACTTTTGTGTTGTATATTTTGCAAATTTTGCTGGTCATTGACTAAATGTTACTACTACTAAAATATTAACTCGTCTGAACCACTGTTTTCATGTTGAATTTAAATGGGAAAAATCTGGATAAAAAAATCCCAATTCAAGCTTGAAACTCGCTGAGTAGATTTGGACAAGCCATTATTTGTTAATCTATCTCACAGCACTATTACAGAGAATATGATTGTATAGCCCATATATGCTTTTCTGAACTCCTGTGAAACAGTGAGATATAACTGTTCACTTTAAAGAGAAAAAAGATACTGCCCCATCTTTTATTTTCATAAAGGAACAATAATTTTTAAAAGATACATTTTACTGTAATTCATATCTGAACAATAAATCCAGATGTGAGAATTATCTGTGGTCATAGAACTGGCTCATATGTATTAAGGATGATATTTGAAAATGTGCAGTTCTGAAAACTATAGAGTTGAATGAGTTTAGCAAAATAAGCTTTCTGAGAAGAAATGTTGAAATTAATAGCATTTGAAGGAAAATACAGACATTGATGAATTACAGAATTGTGTTTGAGGCAGATTTTTTTCCCATAATGTATATTTATTAGGTTTGCATGTAGCATTGTTCTGCAAATGGTTTAAATGTGAAATTATAATGGAGGGTAGATATTGGCTACTGTAGAAGGCATAACTGTCTCTAATGATAGCTACTATACTAACCTCATGAAAATTTTCTGCTGCCTTTCCTAAACAAGTGTCACAAGATATGGTAGAACTGATATTCCCAGAATCCCAGTCAGTATGGAAATTTGATCATGTTGTCTGGGACTTTTAGTGTCAACTTATCTGGAGGACATCAGAGTGGGGATGACTGTTTCATAATGTTGAATATTTGAGTTATAACAAGTAAAATCTTTGAGTACAGAAGTTGCTGCTTAGATTCCTGCTATCTATGGTAGTTACATGTTTGCATTTTCGGTTCATAGCTGACAGTGCTGTTTTTAAAGTAATGAGTCATTACAAAAGCTGCAGATACCTCTCTCAGAGCAGGTTGCAACAGATCTGAAGTTTAACTTTGTGGGTTTTAAAAGCAATAGTAGAAAACACTAGATTCCAAAGCTGAAATTCTTCCACTGTTTTCCATCATTCCCATCCTGAAATATCACCTGAACTGCAAACTAACAGAAAGCTCAAAGTTTTGCATCAGTTCTGGAAGATGCAGAAATTTTAGCTTCTTTTGAAAGAGGCATAATTCTGTAATTAATTAATTAATTAAGGGATGTATTAATTAAGGGATGGTATTAATACACATACGTGGACAAAAACAAATTGTTTAACTTGGCATATTTAGAATTGTCTGTGGGTAAAGTCTCCTGAAATTCACAAGTAGCATGCATTTCAAAGGATTTTTCTACTTACTAAGTAATTAAACCTATGTATCAGTGGGTGATGACTGGAAAGAGATGTTTGCTGACAACTTGATTAGTGGGGAAACTTGGTTTGAACTTGCATATTTGAAGTGTTTAGCATGGTCATGTTTTCTGGGTGACTCTTGGTAAGTTTTCCATTTCAACACAGTTTTTATTTTAGATGTATAATCGCACCTCCTTTCAAAGCATTCAGTGAAACATTTTCCATTTGCAGTCTTTACTGTTCTAATACTCTTGCAACTGATGTCATTGGTTGAGTAAAATCTTAAGGCTTCACCGTTACCTCTACAAAAAGATGTCTGAGGAACTAAGTTTGGTAGTATTCTAAGCAAAGAAGTTCAGACCTATTACTCCTTTCTTTACCCATTTTACACAATTTGATTTTTAAAACAAAACATAGTAGCAAGGCTGGGACTTTGTCTTGAGAGAAAACATTTGATGTCCAAAGATCTAAAAGTAAGCAGCTATAAAAGTTTTGGTAATGTATCAAGCAGTGCTCTCACTGCCTTTAAGTTACCACATAGACAAACAGCTGAGTTAGTAGGGTATTTCTTACAAATACGGTGATTTAGCAATTCTGGTGCCAAACTTCTTCTGTGGATGTGTGTGGTTTGTATATACATGTTTGCAAAAGCTCAGGCAGTGAATTTTACTATAAAATATATGGAAATATTTGAGATAATAAGTTTGCAATAAATTAAAAATCTAGGATACCTTTTAATTATATATGTGATTTTATTTTAGGCCATCAATATTTAGTCCTTTGATGGTCATATGTTTAGTGTATCCTTTTCAATTAATGCCTTGCCAAGTGTAGACCAAGTGTCTTGGTTCTGCTCAATGTGCCTTTTAGTACATTACACTTATTAATATTATTTATTTTTATATCACTAATATCATATTTATACTACAGGTCATGTCTCAGGTTGCAAGATCTGGCTGACCTGGTGTGTGCTTAGAAACTAAACAGGATTGGGCCTGGTTAGTACTTGGATAGGATAACTCCAGGGAAACCCAGGGCTATAGTCCAGACTGGGAAGTTGAAAAGCATCCCAGAAGAAGACAGTGGCAAACTACTTCTAGGTGCCAGGAAATTGCATGGATGTGTCTATGAAGTCAGAAAAATAAAACTTATTAAAATTGACTAGGTAGGACTGAGCCTGCTGTATCAGAGTTGTCTTGTGATAACATGGTTGCTCTAGATAGTGCAATGTAAAGTTTATTAAAGATGATGGTGTCTTCATTGTCAGTAGGCAGAAATTTGATCAGTTGGGTTGTTTAATTACCTTGGAATGATCTTTCAGTCAAATAGGAATTGGAAAGTTCCCATCTTTTATGCCTCGCAGAAGGTGCGAAGAAGCAATGTAGCCATTCTGGTCCCCCACAATGCTCTTGAGAATGGAATATAACAACACAAGAAAGTCTCTGAAAGGAAGATTACAGTAATCAATATGGGCAGGCAAAAAGATCAGAGCAGAATTTAGCAAGTGTGACAGTTACTTAGAGTTTATCCTGCAAGCAGCCCAATACCCCAGATACTTTCTCAAAATATAGCAGAGTATTCATTCTTGCTCATTTTGATATTTTCCCATCAGCAAACCTCGAGGGTATATATAGGAAAATACCTCATAAGGAAAGACCCTCTGCATGTGGAGATGGGAAATAGAACCTCTTGCCCATGTTCTTCTGTACTGTCACCTTTATACAAACGCACGTAGAGCTTTGTTAGCCCCCTTGGTGCAAAAAATCCCAAATGCTCCAGATCATATCCATGTAAAATATCTATCTGAAAAATTATCTGGCAAATACCAACATTCTATGTAATAGCATGCTGAATGTGGAGATCCCTTAAAGTGCACCAAACCTATCTAGATAAACGTTTTAGGATTTTTTATTATATTACGGAACTCATGGAAGCTATAAATATATATTAGTGGCACTGACTTGTTATCTTCATAAAGAATTTGATAAGTGTTCTGCTAATCAGTAGGTCTTAACTTTAAATATTCAGTGCTTTAAATTTTAAAATGTTAATATTACAGTATATTAAAATACAGATATATTAAAATAGTATTTTAGTATTATATTCAGGCATTTTATAGGTACAGTATTTTATCAAAAGCATTTTATAGATACGGTATTTTATCCAGTTAGTAGACAGGTTTTTGGGATTCTAAGATCACATAAATGTTTTAGTTTCTGTTCTTTATGAGTCTTCCTGTTTTCTTAGTATGATGCTTTTTTATCATGTTGTTATTCATTGTTATCTGCCCAGAGTAATGTATTTGACACGGGCGGCCATATAATTGAATAACACAATAAGATTAGAGGGCATTTTTAAATTGTGATTTCCTATGCCATACATAAAAGAGGAAGCAATGAACTCTTTTGGCTTGGCTTGCATAGAAAATACATGCAAGCTTATAAACTTAATGGTAGTTTTATTGGAGACAGATTTTAGGTGGTTTCAAGTGTCTGTTGCATGCCTTAATTTAGCATTTTCCAGCCTTTACCTATATTGTTTCGACAAATTCTTCTGAAGATTACCACGTAAGTCAGTGATTGGTCATGTGGTACCTGTGGGCATTATCACATGTATAACTCCCTTCCCATCTTTCATGGGACCCTAAATTGAACATTAGTTTAAATATTAAAATTATTGAAATCTCACAAGTTTTTCATGCTTCATACCTGAAATCTTGCAGGATTGGGGGCAAGAATGTCAACATATTGAAACATGGTGAGCTGAAATGTAAAATATGTATTTAAAATATATGTAGGCAATCACACCAGAGGCCAGCTGCAATAACCTCACAGACCATAAGTGGTCTCTGGCTCATTGGGAACCATTGCCTTAATTGATATGTAGATAACCTAATGTCATGTTCTGTTAACATCGTAACGTTTCACATGTCAATCCGTTTTCCCGTGTATTCCTGGCTTGCTCATTCCTGGTAATTTCCATTCGGGCGCTCTGCTTTGTTTTGGAACTTTGGAATGTATGTTTGGGTTTGCAATCCTACTCAAGGTTACTTTCCCAGGCGTGTGTAACGGTTGCTAGCACCTGGGAGGGGGTGCGTGCTGACGAGTGCTGAGGGCGGGGCTGGATTGAAGGCAAGGCTTTTAAGTTTGTATTTGGCGTGCTTTTGCTCATTCACAGCTTTCTCTGTATTTGCATACTATTCCTTTAATAAATCAGTTATCTTTAAGCCCGAGCTTGTGAGACTGAGTATTTGGGATTAGGCAACCATTACATAAAGCTGTGAATCCTTTATATCATTTCCGCTAGCCCCATCCAAAGTTTGGGTAAAGAGGAGCGCTAGCGATGATCGAACCTCCGCTTCGCGAGAGTGAAGGGAGCGAAGAAGAACCGGACTCGACGAAGACTCTGATAGCTCCAACTTCGAGAGTGCAAAGGGCAGCACATCGGGAGAGGCGGGATGTCCAATTGGATGATCTATTGTTGGCAGTGCAGGGTGCCACAGGGGGTGTACCCCAACCCCAACCCAAAGTGGAAGCAGCACCGGGGAGGGGATCTCCACAGTCGTCCTGGGAACCCGAAATCCCCTTATTGCTGAGGGTGGTGGTAACCAATAGACCCTTAGAAGAGTCTGTCACCCCTGCCCGCATGAAAGCAATAGAGGACAAAATGGATATGATAGTGACCCTCCTAAAGGATGTCACCAGGGGCCCGGGGTCCCTACAGGAAGACTGGAAAGAGGACCCCTCTCAGCTGGTGCTCCCAAAACAGAGGTCCCTGTCACTCAGGGGAAGAAGTAAGACTCGGGCTCCCCGACAATTGGGAGGAAGGGAGTCAAGGGCATCCAGAGATTGGCCACCACTGGCGGCTCGACGCACGTTGCTGTTTGCAGAGCCACCACAGCCGGTGGAGCCGGTAAGGACCTTCCCACCCTTTGGGGTGAAGTTTGATGGAGACCCTACCATGCTCTCCTTCTTCATTACAAATGCTAGACATAATATGGAGGATTGGGGCCGAAATTTTCGCTCTGAACAAGGCAAGATTAATTTTATTGCCAACAAGCTGAAGGGGAGGGCAGCTGATTGGTATGTACAGCTGTGCCAAGCTGAGGCCACGGAGTTAGAGGACTTTGATGAGTTTCTGTGGTCGCTAAAACAGCACTTTGAAGACCCATTGGCTCAAGAGAGAGCGAAAAACTCCCTGAGAAAACTTTACCAAGGAACCCTCTCTGTCGCAGACTACGCTTTGGAATTTAAAGCCCTGGTGGGGAAGGTGGAGGACTGGTCCCAGTCGACTTTGGTGGAGATGTTCAAGCAAGGGCTGGAGACGGAAATCCTCCGTTGGGCTTTGTGTAGGGACGATCCTAAAACATTATACGGCTGGATTCAGTTGGCAGGCAGTGCGGAAAGCGCTCTACAAATGTATGCCCATAGCAAGGAACTGAGACAAACCCGAGTTGCTAAGGGAACTCGTGCTTCTGGATATTCGAGTCGCCCTAAACCAAAAACTTGGGAGGAAGAAAGGGAACGACGGTTTGCGAAAGGGCAGTGCTTAAGATGCGGGAAAGATGGGCATCGTGCCACTTCATGCCCAAGACGCCGACCAGAGGAACGGCCCGGGAAAGCGCCAGGAAAATCGCCATCCTTGCCGCGCAAGTTGAAGGCTGCCTGCGCTGAACTCAACCCTCCAGACCTTCCATTCGGGGAAGAGGAAGAAGAATTACAATTCGACCAGCCGGCGGGAAAAGCCTTCCACCTGCCCTGAAGGGCGCCGTTGGGCAGGTGGAAGAAACCGGGCGCGACCACGATTCGGTGAGTGGGAACTTCCCTACAATGACTGTCAAAGTAAAATTGGGCTCGAGAACCAAAACTGTCGAAGTCTGGGCCATGCTGGACTCGGGTTGCTCGCGTTCGCTGATGCATCCTGATGTTGTAGCTGTCCTAGAACTGCCCACGTTCCCTTTGCCACGGCCCATGATCTTCACGCAATTGGATGGAACCATGGCGGGGGGGAAGGCAGTCACCCACTCTACAGGACTGGTTGCTTTACAGATGGGTACCCATTGGGGGAAATTGCCTTTTGTCATAGCTCCAGTGGGGGGGCCTTTGGTTATTTTAGGAATGCCTTGGTTCGTGCAACAAAACCCTTTTATCAACTGGCTGCATAGAACTGTAACGTTTGCTGATGGATTTTATAAAGTACCTGAAAAGGACTTGTTAGAGGACATGGAGGGAGGTCGGGTGGCTAACACAACTGTATAAACGCTTCAGCCGCTAGAAGGACTGCCTAAACAATACCAGGATCTGGCTGATGTGTTTGGGGAGAAGGAAGCAGATCGTTTGCCACCTCACCGAAAAACATTGCGCCATTGAATTTCTCCCTAATGTAAAGTTACCTCACCCAAAAATCTATCCCATGTCTCCTAAAGAGCTAAATACGCTGAGGGAATTCATTGACAAAAACCTGGCTAGGGGTTTCATTGAGCCTGCAAACTCCCCAGTGGGGGCCCCTGTTCTCTTTAGACCAAAAAAGGATGGCTCGTTGAGGCTGTGTACCGATTTCCGCGGGCTCAATGCAGTCTCAATATTAAATAAATATCCTTTGCCCCTGATCAAAGATATCACATCTGGCCAGAGGCAAAATCTTCTCAAAATTGGATTTAAGAGAAGCCTACTTTCGCATTCGCATAAGAGAATGGGATGAGTGGAAAACAGCGTTTAACTGTCCTCTTGGGGCTTTCCAATACAAAGTCCTGCCTTTTGGGCTGTCTGGGGCACCTGGGGTTTTTATGCAACTTATCAATGAGGTCTTGCATGACCACCTGTTTAAGGGAGTACTGGTGTATTTGGATGATGTATTGATTTATACTGAAACCATGTCAGAACATATTCACCTGGTGCGTCAAGTGCTTACTAAGTTGAGAAAAGCTGAGTTGTATGCTAAACTGTCCAAGTGTGCCTTCCATCAATCACAAATTGATTATCTAGGATATAGGATTTCCGCAAAGGGTATTGAGATGGACCCTGCCAAAGTTGAAGCTATTGTAGCATGGGAGCCTCCCCATACCAGGAGGCAATTACCAAGTTTCCTTGGATTCGCCAATTTCTACAGGGCATTTGCCCAAAATTTTGCAGAAATCGCCCTCCCCCTTACTGAACTGTTAAAAACTAAAGCTCAGGGGGATACGCAACGATCAAAGAACCCAGGAGCGCTCCTTAAATGGACTCCGACTTGCCAACAGGCATTTGATGCGCTCAAACAAATCTTCACTACCGAACCCATTTTGCAGCATCCTGACCCCACTAAACCTTTCGTGGTACAGGTGGATGCCTCTGATTTCTCCGTCGGAGCACTGCTGCTTCAGTCGGACCAGTCTGACTCTTTAAAACCCTGTGCTTACTTCTCCCGTAAGTTCACGGAAACAGAGAGACGGTGGCATGTTTGGGAAAAAGAGGCTTTTGCTGTAAAAACCGCTTTGGAAACTTGGTGCCACTTATTAGAGGGGGCTTCAAACCCTTTTGAAGTCTGGACTGACCATAAAAACTTGGAAGCATTAAGCACCAGTCGAAAACTCAGCCCCAGACAGCTTCGCTGGGCTGAATTTTTCAGTCGTTTTGATTTCACCCTCAAATTCATACCAGGCAAGAAAAACTTTTTAGCTGATGCTTTATCACGCAGACCCCAAGACGCTGGCCCAGGGCCAACGGTGCAGGGGACTGTATGGACAGAAAAGCAACTGAGTTTGGCAGCGGTGACACGCAGCCAAGCGCGAGTGCAACAAACTCAGCCTCAAGCCGCTCCGCCTCCCTCCTCTTCACCGCGCTTGCCAATTCCATCGGACTTGCAACAACAGTTGCTATTCCACCTCAAAACTGATACTTGGTTGCAAGCAAACCTACACACTGTAACTTTCACTGACAACTTTGCCTGGCGAAACGGTCGCCTCTATGTCCCTGACGCTTTGCGAAAGACGATCCTCCAGCGTTGCCACGACGACAAGCTGGCTGGACATTTTGGATATCTTAAAACCCTTCACCTAGTGAGGCGTCAATTCTGGTGGCCAACATTACTAAAGGACCTCAAGGCATATGTCACTGCATGCCCTGTCTGTGTGGCTACAAAGCGCAAGACTGGCAAGCCTCAAGGTCTCCTCCAACCTGTGGCAACCCCGTCCTTTCCATGGCAGGACATATCTATGGATTTTATTGTCGACCTCCCACCCAGCCAACGAAAAACTGTCATTTGGGTGGTGAAAGATTTTTTTTCTAAACAAGCTCATTTCATCCCATGCGCATCTATCCCCACCGCGCAACAGCTGGCCCGCCTATTCCTTGTTCACGTGTACCGCCTTCACGGAATCCCCGCCCGTTTGGTGAGTGACAGAGGCACACAATTTACGTCACAGTTTTGGCGAGCCTTTTTGAAACTGCTTGGCACTAAACAAGCCCTCTCCACCGCATGGCGTCCGGAAACGGATGGATCTACTGAAGCCGTTAATTCTCCGTATTGATCACTTGAACAATACCTCCGAGCTTTTGTCAATTACCAACAGGACAACTGGGTGGACTTACTTCCATTTGCTGAAGTGGCTTATAACAACGCCGTTCATCAAAGCACTGGTCAAGTTCCCTTTAAAGCTGTCTTCGGGCGTGAGTTTGTTCCCATACCTGAACTCCCGCACCCGCAGCCCCTACCAGCCTCTCTCGCTGACTGGGCTGACACTCTCAAAGACTCATGGCTCAATATTCAACACGCTCTAAATCATGCCCAAACCACCTACAAACGACACGCCGATGCTAAACGCTCCCGCGAGCCTACTTTTGCTGTGGGAAATAAAGTCTACTTATCCACCAAATTCATCAAATCGCCACAACCCTCGAAAAAACTTGGTCCTAAATTTGTTGGTCCTTTTCCCATTGTTGCACAAATTAACCCTGTTACTTTCAAACTTGATTTACCCCATAACCTCAAGCGCTTACATCCTGTTTTCCATTGCAGCTTGCTCAAACCCTACCTGCAGTCGGACCGCTGGCATCCCCAACTAGCTCCACCACCTCCAATCATGATTGATGATCAATAGCACTTCGAGGTTACTGAAATCCTTGACTCCCGCCGCCAGCGTTCCACTTTGCAGTACCTCGTTCGCTGGAAACATTTCCCTCATCCTGAATGGGTTTCTGCTCCCGATGTTCGCTCGCCTCGCCTTGTCGCTCGTTTTCACTCTACCTACCCAGACAAACCTGCTCCTTAGCATTGTTCTGGGGGGGGGGCGATATGTCATGTTCCTCGTTTCAATGTTCTGTTAACATTGTAACGTTTCACATGTCAATCCGTTTTCCCGTGTATTCCTGGCTTGCTCATTCCTGGTAATTTCCATTCGGGCGCTCTGCTTTGTTTTGGAACTTTGGAATGTATGTTTGGGTTTGCAATCCTACTCAAGGTTACTTTCCCAGGCGTGTGTAACGGTTGCTAGCACCTGGGAGGGGGTGCGTGCTGACGAGTGCTGAGGGCGGGGCTGGATTGAAGGCAAGGCTTTTAAGTTTGTATTTGGCGCGCTTTTGCTCATTCACAGCTTTCTCTGTATTTGCATACTATTCCTTTAATAAATCAGTTATCTTTAAGCTCGAGCTTGTGAGACTGAGTATTTGGGATTAGGCAACCATTACACCTAAGTAATCACAATTGATTTGGACTACAACTTCCATAATCCCTCATGCTGCCTTGGGGGTCTGGAGGTTGTGCTCAAAATCCTCTGCAAGGTTTCAGGTGGAATATTCTTGCCTAATATGCAGGAGTTTTGTAGGCTGTCAGCTTCAATCATATAACAGTTTCTATACCAACAGACCATTGAAAATAGCTTTTCTACAAATACAACAAAATAAAATCTTGTTAATTATTTGGCTTAGTTACTGTCTATCTTAACTTATAGATGATATAAAACTGAGCTTGATTTTGCTCTGATTCTGTTGAATTGTGCTGCTTTGGCAGGCAAAACGAAGATTGGAACTAGAAGAAAGTGGACAGCAATTTCTACCTGAAGGATTAAGAACTCCAAAGGGGAAAGGCAGAGCTGCAACGAGAAGTCCAGATAGTCCAAAAAGTAAGAAACCTTGTACATAAGCGCTCTCTCTCTCTCTCTCTCTCTCTCTCTCTCTCTCTCTCTCTCTCTCTGTGTATATATATATAAACTGCATTTAGTCTTTTACACATTCTTCCTAGGTAAACTGAGCTTTGTGAATGAAAAGTAGCTAATTATGCAAGCAGAGGAGGGATCAAAGCCCTAACAGACTCTGAAGTTTTGAAAATTAGCCATGAAAAAATGTTCAAATTAAGTATATTGCTAAACTAAAACTGGCTAGGAGTGCTCTTTAATGCAACACACAGTATAACTTAGAACGTTCTTTTTTTAATGAAATTTTATACCAATTTTCAGAATAAGCATGAAATGCATTTTTCTTCCAGCTCCCAAATCTCCTTCAGAAAAGACACGGTATGATACATCACTTGGTCTTCTCACAAAGAAGTTTATTCAGTTGTTAAGCCAGTCTCCTGATGGTGTGGTAGATTTGAACAAAGCAGCAGAGGTCCTTAAGGTACAAAAAAGGAGGATTTATGATATTACCAATGTTCTGGAAGGCATTCATCTAATTAAGAAAAAATCCAAGAACAACATTCAGTGGATGTACGTATCACATTTCTATATTTTTGTTGCATTCTAGGAATGTTGCCTGCTTCTAGATTTCACCTTTTTAATTGTGATGGCAAAACTACATTTTGCTTAGTTCTGAATTATTCTGGAAGTTGTTTTTAAGAAAGAAGAGGTAAACTAATACCATGTATCTTGTGATGTATTCCAGCATGTGGGATGGGGAAGGTGACAGTTTCCATAGAAGCATATAATTTGAAAACCACAATCTATTACACTTAACAAAATACTTTATTCAGGAGCAAGGTCCCCCTGCTTGTTAAACATTTAGAACAGATTGGCTGACCATGTACATCAAGCTTTGTGAGTTTTTCGGTGTTCTCCAGAGTGCTAGACTAAGGAACTCAATAATTTGCCTGAGATGCTTCATGTACATTTTGATGGCTTATTCAAATTTGCAGAAATAGAATGCAGAACAGCCTTTCCTCTATGTGTTGTTGTGCGTTGTAGATTATGGCACTAAACTCTTCCATGATTAAGAATGACACCCTGAAGGAAACCTCTTTATGTATACTGACTTATTACATTAGGAAAAGATGGCTTTTTTTTTTACCCCCGCCCCCATGGCCCTTCAGATGTTCATCATCATCTACCAGCAATTTAACATTGTTCCCATAAGGCTGTTCCATTGATGAATAAAGCAGGAGAATATGTACTGTATGTAATGAAAAGTATCTTTAGTTCATAGTTCCTGCTCTTAATACACGGGCTGGGCTCATACATCCTATTATGTAGTTCTTAGCCTTGTGTGGTTTCTTTGTTTGTAACACCTGCCCTTTGGAACATTCTACCCCCCGAGGTGAGGCAGGCCCCTTCGCTCCCGACCTTCTGGAAGGGTTTGAAGACCTGATTCTGCCGCCTCACCTGGGATGGGAAGGGCAACAGCTCTTCCTAGGGGTGGCTGGTGACGTAGAGTTCTCCCTACCTAATGGAAATTTCCCACTTGGATTCCATATTTATATTTATTATTTTAGTATTGTAGGTGTTGATTCGGTGATTTTATGATGTTGAGGTTTTAAGGAGAATTTTATTGTAAACCACCCAGAGTCCCCCTTTTGGGGGGAGATGGGCAGTAATAGAAATGTGAATAATAAATAAACTTGGTGTGATATGTGAACCCAACCTTTATTATTATTATTAGATTTTTATCCCACCATTTTTATATAGAACTCAAGATGGCAAACATACTGTACCTAATACTCCTACCTTCTATTTTCGCCACAACAACAACCTTGCAAGGTGGGTTGGGCTGAGAGAGAGTGCCTGGCCCAAAGTCACCCAGCTGGCTTTCATGCCTAAGGCAGGACTAGAACTCACAGACTCCTGGTTTCTCAACCAGCACCTTAACCACTGCACCAAACTGGCTCTCATATTGGCTTTATGCTTTGTAAATCACAGTTGATGGCTTTAAATGATTTAAGTATTCACCCAGTTTGCTTTATTCAACAGATCATGATCAAGTAAGCCTTGATTTGGCACAATTTATGAATCCAGCCATTATATTATGAATAAATGGTTATAATAATACATATATAATAAAAACTTAAATGGGCTTGTTTTTAATTTCTATTGTTTAAAACTATGCCATTCTAATTTTTATTATTTGAGTATTACAAGTAACTCCTTACATGTTTGTATGCATCCCTTTCTCCTTAATAGTGTTTTTGTTGGTAATGGAAGTATATAGTATTGGCCATTTACTTCAGTTTAAAAGAAAGCTATGCAACTTCATGTGTTTCTCTTTTATTGTTCATATTAATAAATTAGTTCTTCCAAAATAAGGAACAGCTGGATTAAGGAGTGAGACACACCTTTCCTGAGGTTGGAACTCTGCCACGTGTTCCATGAACTGTTTGCTCATTTGTTTTGAAGGGGCTGCAGTCTATCTGATTTTGGGGGCATGTTGGCACACTGTCAAGGCTTGTCGAAGGAGGTAGCAGAACTCAGCCAGGAAGAAAAGAAGCTGGATGAGTTAATCCAAAGCTGTTCTCATGACCTCAAGCTGCTAAGAGAAGATTCTGAGGATCGGAAATATCCTTTTATAGTGAATGAAGCTATATTCCTTTGATAAATATACTTCCTGCTCTTCATTTTTTGGTCTAGGCCAGTGTTTTTCAAACTTGGCAACTTTAAGATGTGTGGACTTCAACCTCCAGAATTCCCCAGAAAGTACACTGAAAAACTCCGGCCTAAGCTATAGGGCTGGTATTTGGCATATTTCATGGAAGTGCTTATGTAGTGATAAATAGTACACATGGGGCCTATCCTTGGCTATTTTAATATTGCAAAATATCAGCAAAAATGTCTTTCAAAAGGCTATCCAGCAGAGAATCTGCTGCTTAGTTTGAGTCCAAGACTCTTGTCAAGCTGTCCCAAATCTGGGAACCACTGCTGCGTTTTTGTCACTGAGCCTGGCAGTGAGGTTCCAGATTATAATTTGTTCACTCTTCACCATAATCTCTACACACACAATCTTTTTTTAAATTTAGTTTACCAAGTTATGAAGATAGGTTAATGGGGAGACAACATAAAAATACTTACTAAAATACCTACTTTAGATTGTTAGCTCTCAACTGCTGCTCAGCAATTCTTTAACACTGATTACATTAGCATATGTTAGGTATGAAGATATTCAAGAAATTAGGAATCTTAAAGACCAAACTGTCATACTTGTCAAAGCTCCTCCAGAAACAAAACTTGAAATGCTTGATCCAGAAAAGGTAAACACTTACTTTATTGTACACCACAACCATTTTTCTTTTCTACATCAATTTTAAAACTAACTAGACAACCCACAACCTGTTGGGTCATCCTTTCAGAGATATTTCCTTACTTAAACAGAGAAACAGAATGGTCACAGGTGGGCAAACAAGCAGTGGGAGTGACTTCCGACTTCATGCTGGCTTTCCCATTGGCTTTGTTTGTTGGAAGCTGGCAGGGAGCATGGGAAATCACTCCTCCTCTTCCTCGGCTGACCCATGGAACTGCCTGCCACTTTGCTGGGGGGAAGGGGAACAAAGGAAGCCCTGGACCATGAGGAAAACTGCAACCCTGCTCCCCATCCCAGTATGTCCCCAGGGCCCCCTCCCTCCAGGGAGGAAGAAGGCTCACCCATCGACCGCCGGCACTCCCAGCTGGCCCGACCTCATCAGCAGGCATCCAAGTTGCTCCCTCATCCTTCCCTTGCTGACCACTGCTAAGAGATTTCAGATTTTGGCCTTGGTTCCAAAGCAGCCTGTCGCCACTTGCCTGTTGGGCCTTGCTGCCAGCTGATTGGGCACAGAGGCCAGAGGGAGGCAGGAAAGAGGGCAGGGATACACCCCTCCCATCTTTCCTTGAGCCATGCAACCTATGAATTTCTGGGAAGTATAGTCAGAAGGTGTGGTGGCGCTGAAGCGGCCACAACTTTGCCAAATTTCAATCCCATGGGAGTGATGGGTCCCGGATTTTGGACACAAGTAATTTAGCCCGTTTGAGGTACCTTGGTTCAAAAATTTTTGCCCTATGATGCACCATTTCGCCCAGTTGAAGGACACAAACAGACATGAAAATTTTAGTAGTATATAGATGTTTATTTGCAGGAATGATTTAATGGAATAAGTTTTGATAGGTGACAAAAATTTTCCAAACTTCTGTGTTACTTTCTTTATGATCACTGTATCTTGGTTATATACTTGTTTACTGATAGATTTTTATTTATTTTTATCTGTCTTTGTTTTTGGTCAACTCAAGACAGCATACACACCTAATGCTTCCCCTTCCTACTCTCCCCACAACAACAACCCTGTGAGGTGGGTTGGGCTGAGAGAGAGTGACTGGCCCACCAAAATCACCCAACTAGCTTTCATGCCTAAAAGTGGGCTAGAACTCATGGTCTCCCAATTTACTTTAAATAATAAAGTTTCCCTCTACTTGCACTCCATTCCTGGTGACTACATGGATAAATCCAAGGTGTTTTCTTGGCAGCAATATAAAGGTAGTTTGCTATTGTTTTCTTCTGGAGTGACCATTCAGTTTTGCTTCTTCAGAAGCCATGTACTAACAAGGTAAAGCTGCCAAAGTCAGCTAGGTACTGTCACCTGCTGGGATCTTAATTTCTTCTTGTGTTATGTTCCTTTTTGCACATTTCATTCCCTGAGATGCTGATCTACTACTATCCCATTCTGTCCATTTTACTTCCTGAACAGCTGGAATTAGGCTTCTTTCTATAGCTTATGTCAGGCTTCTTTATATCCCCTGAGTCACCTTCTTATTGTGTCTGCTCACTCTGCATCAAATCACAAGTACTAATGTCCTTTCCTTTCTCCTCAACTATCCTGTGAAGTGGCGGGGGGGGGGGGTGGCGCTGAGAGATGATACCCGGCTCAGGGTTACCAGCTAAGCTTATTGGCGAAGGAGGATTTTAAGCTGGATCTCTCTAGTCGAAGACCAGCTCTGTAACATCTATACCACATGTGATCCATGTTAAACAGCTA
The DNA here is from genome assembly GCF_035149785.1 of Candoia aspera. Taxonomy (NCBI): domain Eukaryota; kingdom Metazoa; phylum Chordata; class Lepidosauria; order Squamata; family Candoiidae; genus Candoia; species Candoia aspera. Next base: position 144,600,146 of record NC_086155.1, read on the forward strand.
TGCCTTTCATTGCTAGCAGCACCAGTGCCATTTGACTTTCTCTTTGGCAGTCTCTGCTGCTCATTTATCAGTCTCTGCCTCTGCCTTCTCGCAACATACAGTAGATTATAAATTCTCTGGGATGGAACTATTGTATCTAGAAGTCAGGGGCATACTTTGCTGCTGGATATAGCAAGAACATTCTCTTTCAGTTCCACATTCCCAAGCAAACACAAGAAGTGGCTTTATTAGGAAGCCATACATCCAAAGAAGTGCTGTGTCTTGCAACATGCTGGAAACCTACTTTATACCTGTATGTCCATCCCAAAATTCAAATCCTGGGTCTTCTGCCTTTTTGAAGCAATTTTCTTCTCTCAGCCTGGAAGTCAACAACTCCTTATGGCTGTCTCTAACATGAGAATCAGGACCTTTGCTTTACCATCTTGAGCCCTTATGCTGTGTTCAGGGCATCCTCTCAGTCAGCATAGATAAATCATCCAAGTTTAGTATTAGTAAGGCTGTGCAAATCTTCGAGGGGTGCTTTAGTTGAAGCACCCCCCTTGAAGTTATTTCACAAAGCAATGTGGTCCCCTCGCTTCTAAGAATAAAGCAGCCATGCTGTTTTCTCTGGGGCTTTCTCTCTCTCTTGTATTATTTGGAAGAAGATGTGCTAAATGCATGTGCAGCACATGCACAGAAACCTTTTCCAGCAACTGCAAGAGTTGGAAGAGAATATGAGGCCATATAACGATAGGTTTAGAAATGGAGAAAGATTCATATTTTCACCTGCTAGGTCATCCTCCATTATCAGTTAAGAGAACAGCTTCCTCAGTGCCATGAGTAAGAGGCTGAGAAAAATCTCCACTTTAGAAACCTCCACTTTAGATAAGCTGAATTCAAAAGGGGAGGAAACAATCCCATTGCTGGAATTTCTATAACCTTATGGTACCTTTTTCAATAAATCTTGAGAAACTCTGGAAGAAACTTACCTCCTTGGGTTGGCCAAGAACTTGACAGGGAGCACGAAACACCATGTTAAGGGAACCAGGGTTACCTCTTTGGTCCAAGAAGGCGCATCAAAGTAACCTTACCTCACCCATCTTCTACTAGACCAGTTCTAATCATCTTGTAAATTTTTTCAGCCTGCATTGGGCTTCTTTTTTGCAGATCAGTATATTAAGAAAATATCTGAAATTCTTTCTCTTTGCAGAATAAGCTGATACACTTATGTAGTACTCAAGGACCTATTGAGGTGTACTTGTGTCCAGAAGAAAGAGACTACTCCAGTCGAATAAAAACTCAGGATCAGGATCACAATGGAAATATCTCAAGAAACATTTCCAAAGGTAACCTGAACATTGGTCATGAGCAAGTATATGCAGAGCTTAAAATCAAAGTACATTCTGTTGTTGTATAATATTTTAAATGCTAGACTTTTAAGCAAATTAAAGAACTTTTTTTCCTTAATTCATTCTTGAGTACAGATCATAGTATTTTACTTGTGTTTATAAGTATTTGTACATTCCTAGTTTGCAGTGAAGATTTGGGGGCATGGGAAATGAATTCTGTTAACAAAATGCATTAAACCCACTCCTTGTTTAGTGACAAGTTCCATTCCAACAACCAGGTCTTTAAGTGAAATGGTGGCTAAGTGAACACATGACATAGAGAAAGAGAGAGATGCTGTGAAGATCACTGGTTGCTGCCATCTCATTCAGATAAAGTTCTCTTGTGGAGCAACGCCTGTGTTACTTTCACTCCAGCATGCATTGTCAGGTGCACAAAATGTGGTTGTAAATGTGTGCATTGGTTGGAAAAGGAATTTTTATGCCCAATCTTTATGGACGCTAACTGAGGTAGTCACTAAACAAGGAGTGGGTTTATTTGTGTATTTCTAACAGACAAATCGATTTTGGCAATCCCCAAACATTAATGTGACTCATGGAATGTGTAAGTTAAATTGTCCCTTTAAAATATAGTTGCCATTTTGCCACAGAAGGCAAAATATATCTATATCGAATATGTTTGCCTTAAAGCATCCACTCACTTGGAAAGTAACTATTCTCTGGCCAAAGCATAAGAGCTTACCTAGGGAGGCGAAATAGAGAAGGAAGTGTCTATCACCTTCTCACATAGCCCAGGAGCTGCCTTTGGGCAACTGAAGGAAAAGGAGCAGTGTTTCGGCACACTCTGCACTTCTAGTAGTGCATCGTAGGCATTGCTTCTTCAAAAGCCATGCATGCTTTTCCTGACACATTTGTTCTCTGTGCTGAGCAGGATGGATATGCTATATACATGATGACAGTGGGCGGAGAGAGTGAAAGGCCTAAAGCCTCCTTTCCCAGACATTCTGCTAGAACTTACTGAAAGCTTTTCATCTTACGTGACTTACCCAAAAGGTTTTCTGGGGGGAAATTAATTCTATGTTTTGAGGGTGTCTGGTGGCCAGTATTCTTCCTTTCTTTCAACATACCCTCAGATGCTCTGATTTCCCCCAAAGGGGGAAGGCAAACTAAGGGAGGTAGTTTGCTTCATGTTGGCAGAGCACACTCTAAAAGAGAAGGTTTCTTTCTCATTCAACTAGCCTCTTTTGAATCTTTCTATGCATAGGGGGAGGATGACTTGAAGATTTGGATTTCATAATTAATACTGATCCTGATGTTTATGTTTTATAAATTCTTATAGATTCTAAATAGAATGTTAATAATGTAAAATCAGTATGGTTCCTATTGCAGTGCAACACTCATATTTTCTCCTAGGTTTCAGTTGTTTGGTATCACTTCTGGTGATTAAGGGAGGGAAGTTGTGTATAGCATTCATGATTAAGAATGTAAGTTTCCTAGGGGTGTGTGCTTTAATATAAAAGGTGACATGAAATGTTTGAATTTGAGTTTGGTTTACAGTTTACTCCTATAAAATATGCATATTGCAATGCTCTTTATGGTTAGGGTTGTCAGTGATGGAGTTTTTAAATGTTAATAAAAGAACTCCAAGTAGCTAACAGCAATCTTGCAGAGTAGAAGTGTGGACCAAAAAAGAGAACTTGCACATCAAACTTAATTATGTTCAGAAATAAATTCAGTCTTCACACAGCAGTTAGATGAAGAAAAGTAGAGGTAGCTTACTTTTATTCAGCAGATCTGGATACAGGTAGGTTCATGGTAGAAAGGCACTTTATCACTGATTCTTTGTAGACACTTTCTATGTGGAATAGAAAGTCTGTGTGCAAGCAAGATGGTAGGGAGAAGACTGCAAGCCTGCAGCCCTCCCTGCTTGCATGTCTGCCCACGAGGTAAAGATGGAGACTGTGAATCTCCCAGACCAAGAAGGAAATCAGGTGACCCATCTGACTTCCCACAAGCACAATAAAGACATGCCTACCAGACAAACCCTCTTACTATGCTCGTGAGACAATGCTGAGTTGACCCCTGATCATTCCAACAGTCAGATCGGGGTAGTAAAACTCCAGATGGCCGCTAGAGAGGTACAACGGGTTAGACTTTATCTCTTTGCTGCCATCTAGTGATTGTTCTGAAAGTTTGAGGTCCATATCTGGTCGTCATGGCTATTCATTGCTTAAGAATTAAAGAACCACAGTGATTTCCTTAAGCAGGACTGTACACATGGAAGAGATGACCCCATGGAATCTACCTTTGTAGCTAGTATTGTCACTTACATGTATAAGCCCTGCTTGTGTCACAAAACCACTACTCCTCTGGACTTAGCAGTTCCTGAGGCTGGAAGGTGTTGGGCTGCTACTTCTTCCTAGCTTAGCAAAGTATAACTTTACAGTAAGCAGGGTGGAAAGCATAGCATTTATACATAGCAATAATGTGAAATGTTTGAGTGCATTTTTTGATATTTGTTCTCTTAAAACAATTCTTCTTATGACAGACCTGAACTCTGATAACTCCAGAGGTCCTGACTGTTTGGAAGATGCAACTGCCATCTCCCCATTAGTTTCTACCACTAACCTTTTGCAGCAGACAGAGGACCAAATTACTTCAAGTTTTGATGGGCCATTTGTAAACTTGTTGCCACCTTTACTTCATGAAGACTATCTGCTTGGCCTTGATGAAGAAGAAGGCATCAGTGACCTTTTTGATGCTTATGACTTTGAAAAAGTACCTGCATTGATGGATGGATTTTTATGCAGCTGATTTTTTTTCTATTTCCTTTTTAAAAGTGAAACCAGAATACCTGCTGACATTCCACATTCTCTCTCCTCTTAATCTCTTAACCCTTATTCCATTTCAAGGATTAGAAATTATAATGTTTGATATTTGTATGGAAATATTACATAGAATAGTACAAACAGAGAATGGCAGACTTTCTTATCAGAGTTACCTTAACTTCAAATTCAGGCAGCTACTGATTTGGCAAATTATAAAAGAACACAACACAGAAATGGGGGAAATGGTTAAGCCTATTTTATTCTGGTTTACTGTGTCTATAAGCTTCATGAAGGGCTAAAGAACTGTTCTAACCACAAATAGCATTTTTTTCCTTACTATTTCAAGCTGTGCCTTCTGTAGAACATATATGTTCAGCTTTTTGATTCAAAGAGTACAAAGATAAAGAAGTACGTTTGAGACACACAAACAAAAATGTGAAATAGACTTCTTCCAAAGTTATCTAGAAATATTTAAATTCTTATCTGTGCTCTATTTTTGAGCATTCACCTATCGCTGAGGACATTAATAGCCTCAAATAATTTTTAATATGAAATAGGCTTTAAAGATGTTGCTATCCAAGGGAGAATGGAGGTGGTGACCCAAGTCAACACAGTGTGTCTGGGCAACCTCTTAGTAACCTTAAAAAAAGACAAGTTGTGTGTATCAGCTGTTTTAGAAAGAAGGGAGAGTAGGCAGTGTAGATTGGCTTCAGCTTCAAGCTCTCCTTAAAGAACAGTCATTTTACCTTCTTTCCAAAGAGCTAGACTTATACAGCCCATGTTTGTATTTGGCTGGTGAACTGCACATAGTATCAGGTTCTGCAGGTAGTTGTCAACCCACTTCACCTTCAGATGACTGAGGGTGATAATTTTCCCCATGCTAGAAAGAAATCTTGTACTGAGGAAGTCACTTGCTATATGAAAAAACAAAGGTGCACAGTTCAATATCACTGTCTGCAACGTGCAATAGAACTGGTACATAAAGTTTCTGGTACGAAGTGGGGCTCTTTGTTAAGTGCCTACTAGAATTGCACTGTGGGCTTTTTTTTTTTGCTAAGAAATACTATTTAAGCCAAACTTCACTTTTTCAGTACACTGTGTTTATTTGAGAAGGTTAGTTGGCTCTACTTCCAGTTTTGGAAGTTGATACAAAGCTGACATTTCACCCAAAGTGTAAATAATATGCTTGTCAAGACTCTCTTCACTGAATTTTAATTTATAACTCTTTGCTGATATAATGTGGTTTCTGAAAATGAATAGAATTCATACATACATACATACATACATACATATATATATATATATATATATGAAATATTGTCACTTTGGTTAATTAGTTGAATAGTTTAAGCAGTATACATTACTTTTTTCTACATGATTAAAACATTTCTGAAATGTTTGTTTTAAATAATATATGTGCAGGTTTTCTGGTACCATTGAAATGCTGCTATAGACACTCACAAATGAAATGGCTGAGTAATAGTATGAGAGTTGTACGAATGAGCCTTGGAAAATAATTGTGTAAAAAAAGGCAACACATTAAGAACTGTTAAACAGTATTACGTGTGTTTTATATGTGTACAAACATGTGCATAGTTCATTGGTTATTTAAGTTGTGTGTTCTTAAACTATGGTCATAACAGTTTTGTACAATAGGAATGAATTTGTAAAGCCTGCAGAGTATTTTATAGTTCGCTTGTTATTTCTTAACCTCCCCCTCACAAAACCTTAAACATGAATCTGTAAATAAAAATGTAGTATTTAAATATGTCATATGGAGGAACATAGGAGTTTGTTTGCGCATGAATGCTTTTATTGTATGAAGGGGATCTCTGGGTAGAATAAAATGAAAGAAAAAAATAAAATGCCGTTTTGTACAAGTTACATATTTCCCAGTGTATCAGCAAAATACTAACCTTAATATACTTTGACTAGTATGTTAGTTCTAAAAATGTATAAAATAATGTAAAAAAACAAACAATTTTTTCATTTGCAAAGGCAACCTGTTCTATAGCTGGGACCTTGTCTTATTAAATGTAACTGACTTTTTAAATGGTAATCAATAAAGCTTTATATCAATACATACTGTATATGTTTCCTCCTGAGTAATTTTTTCATCTGCTTCAAGTTATTTGATATGCATTTTACACCAAAGTGATGAGCAACATACCTAGTCATATGGAAGCTCACTACACTGCCCATTATGGCTAAGCCACAGGAACTGCATTCTAGCAGATGTTACCCACAGACTTGCTATAGAAGACTTGCTCTTCTGTAACTGTATTACTGGCTACATTCATAGAACACAAACAGATTAGCGAACCATGTAGCTAGTACAAAACTCAGTCTATTCAATTAATTTATAGCTGAGTGTGTTGTCAAAAGCCCAAATTGAATTAAATTATATCACTGATTGGGATACTATAGATATATTTGTATTTTTAGTGTGCTGCTACAATGGTGCACTGGTCACTCGTTTGGCTTGTGATCAGCTACCATTCCAATATTTTCACATGTGCTACTACCCAGCTAGATAGTCACCACAGCATATAGCCATTGAATTTACTTTTTATAAGTGAAAAACTTTGAATTTGTCTCCTGTGGACTTGGCAATCCAAGATCTATTGGCCGCTGTAGCTGAAACTGCAATAACCTGTAGTTCAGCAACGTCTGAAGGTCCAGTGGTTATGTTCCCCTGGTCTCTGTTAAATTTTGGTTACTTTTGGTTTGCTTCAGATTATCAACATCTTTTTGAATTTTGCTTGCTTCTAGAGCGTTGATTACACCACTCAGCCTTGCATCATCCAGAGATTTGATAAGTATTCTGCCCACCTCTTCATCTGAGTCATCAATGATGAGTATGAGACCTAGAATCAAATCCTGTGGCATCCCATTCCTCTGTCTTGGGGGAAACTTTTTTTCCCCCCAAGATAGAAAACAAGAGTGAAGTCTGTGTTGGGCTCTTAAACTCTTATTTCTGCCTAGCTTCAGGCCAAAGCATCTACAGCTAAGTCACAATTTCTAGCTGTCTGGCAACTGTTATAAGCTATCCAAATTTAGTGGAAAAAAGTGGGAAAGCTCTGAAAAGAAGAAACTATTCTAGAACCAAATACAGTATAAGGCTGCACAGTGTGCAAAGTAAACAGAAAATACAATTCTAGCTTTCAAGCTTATCAGAAGTTGAACCATTTCAGTACATTACTAAGCTGGCTTACCGATTAAAATCAGCCTAGCATTTTGATCAGTGCAAATTCATGAACGCCTATTCAAAAAGCAAGTCTTTTAAGCGAGCAGATAATAACTACCTTCGCAACTTACTAAAGCTTCAATACGCATGTGCCCTGTCCTTAAATAGCCACAGCATGACCTTTCAACCCAGAAAGCAAGAGAAGGAGGAATCGTGGCTGTGCAGCTCTGTAGGGTTGATCTCTAAGAAGTGCTTTGGAGGACGGGCACGATGTAACACCTTAAAGCACCCGCGTGATCGGGGTAGGGAGAAAGGCAACTGGTTTAAAGAGTTGGCAACACGTGCTAAGTTCCCACGCCTGCGTCCCCGGAGCACCTTTTGGAGGTGAATCCGAAGCTCTGCATAGCGCTAGAAATCATAAATCCTCTAATACGCAACTTCTCATAACCTTCATTCATCGTGATATTCCCCAGAGTTTATAAACGACAGACTGAAATCCTCTTTATTCTATTACCTCTCATTCAATATATGTAGATAGATAAATCTAGCTCAGGAATAAATGCTGCCGAAAAAATCAAGCCTCTCTCGGGTTGACCCCTTTATTTTTTCCGAGGGTGCCTTTTCATCGTTTCCACGGCCTGGGGCGTCGCGTTGATGACCTAGGAAAAGAGTCAGCCAGCTCTTACCCCGCTGAGCTCGAATTCTCATTTTCGCGAAGCAGAAACAAATTTAGTTTGTTCTCTCTGACATGCCGTCGCAACGTCTTTTTTTTTGACGTGTGAAGGGGCGTGGCCATATCATGGCGCCGTGCATGTGCAGCTGTTTGGAGTCGCGCTAAAGGCTGCAGGTAAGCTGTTGGGTCTTTACGGTTGATGCCCCTGTTAGCGCACCACCGGTCGGAGGAGATCGGTGGGCTGAAAAATAGCTTGTCCCGGTGGTGTGTTTTGGGGGAGTCCACCGGTGGATGAGATGCGCTGATTTCTTGTAGCTTAGGGGAAAACCCTTTTTTGGGATCTCATCCAGTCGGTTGCGAAGCAAGCGATGTCCGTGTCTCTCGGTATATGGAGAAAATCTGTGTGGCCGCTAGGAGTCGAAAACGACTTGATGGTACATAATTAATCAGGTATATTAGAAAATTGAAATGGATGAACCTGTGTTGGAGCGAAGCAAGTTAGAGTTTGGTTCGTCTGTCTTAGACTTTTTCTAAAAAATCTATCTGCAGTGTGGGTCTCAACACTTTAAATCAGTGTTTTTCAACCTTGGCAACTTTAAGATGTGTGGATTTCAACTCCCAGAATTCCCCAGCCAGCATCCTGGGAGTTGAAATCCACCTATCTTAAAGCTGCCAAGGTTGAAAAAAACACTACTTTAAATCATAAGATCCTTATTGCAACAGGAATTCAGGCTTATTATTAATACATTTTTGTGGAGAATCAGGATTTGTTATTTGGGGGGGTTACTATATTGTAGAAGGTAAAATAAAATGAGCAACTCTGGGGCTAGGGCATTTTGTGTCTTAAAATATTTTTAATGTAACAAAACAAAAAAGGATACTATGGGAACCAGCATTGGCTATGGTGGGCCTGAGTGTTAATCCTTTTGCTGCTGTTTCCATCACCTGGTGCTCTTTTGGGGGTCACAGCTGGGCTGTTGGATTGCCTTCAAATTGTTCTTTAATACACCAGCGACCATATATTTCACCATTAACTCAAGAGTTTTGCCCAAGTTGCCAGCCATGGCCTATAATTTTTTTTTTAAGTTGATGGGTTTTGTATGCTGAATATCGTGGAGCTAAAGTCTAATACAGAGTTAAGGCTTGCTCCATCCCTTCTAATAGTCTAAAAGCTGCTGAAGATATACTTAGTGTAGATGTTTAAAGTATTATGGACCATTTTGTTGACTGTTTTGTAAACCACTGTGAGTCTATTGATTCAGCGGTTTATAAGTAGAGTGAATGAATGAATAAATAAGTGAATATAGGAAAGAGAATCCCAAATCCATTTAAAAGCTCTATATTTTATTAGGCCAACTGAAGGTCACATAATAGAATGTAAACCTTTCAGTTCTCTTACCTTAGACAAGTAGATAAATAATAACAGAGTAAAGGGAGGGAATCAGTGATGTGATTTCTTTTAAAATGCCTTAAAATGGAAGTAACTGCAAATACTCAAATTAGAGTTTGTCAGATGCTGAGAAGTTTCAAGTTGTATTTAAGCCAGTTCTAAGGACTGTTGTATGAAGAAGCAAATAAGCGTGCTTGTTCAGAATGCATTACTTTTTATGTTCTGTAATGCCTCCCCAAACTGAGGCATTACAGAACATAAAAAGTAAAAAAAAAAAAGCTAGATACTAATTATTCATATATACATGCAGGGTAATTACTATTTTGTAATTTTAAAATATTTATTAAACCAGTTTATTTTTTCAAAAACAGGTAGGTTTCTTGCAAAAAAACCCTAAACAATCCCCATATATATAATAAAAACATTGACATAATAACTAACATGTTCTAAATTTTTATACTCAAGAGAGAGAATCATAAAAGAGGAAGATGATTATCTCATATAAAATGCACTGTTTAAACAGGGTTCGGTAAACAATAAGCTTCCAGAATCAAATTGGTTTTCCTCTAAAAAATCAAGGAACACTGATTGGAGCCAGATACAAAATAATGTTTCAGGAAGTTGGACCTAAAATATGGCTCGGAGCACATGTTTATCTTAAGAATGTGTTTTTAGAAGCAGATGTTGTGTTCAAATAATTTTTATTCAAAACCTAATCCCAGTTTTCTTTTAAGTTATCTTAATTCTTGCAACCTGATTTAAGGGAGAAAGTGGCACTAGTTGATTCCAATTTGTCTTCTGTTGCCCTCATTTTGAATTTCCAAAAACTAAAAGGTCCTCAGGGCATACAGATATGCTTTGAATATTAATACAGTATTCACATAGTAGGCCAACCAACCAGGTTGCTTAAAGACTCTGTCAGCTGATATCTTACCCCTCATACTGTACGCTTTATGTGCTCATTAGATCTGGCAGAGAAGGCATGCTGCAGGTACCATCTGCAAGGGACTTATTTCTGATGGGTCCCAGGAGGAAGGCCTTCTCTGCTGTGGTGCCCACCTTATGGAACATTTTCCCCACCCCCACCCCCACCCCCAAGGTCAGGTTAACTCCATCTCTGTTAATGTTCTGGAAGTCTCTCAAGACCTGGTTATGTCACCAGGCTTGGGGGTCCCAGGAAATGGGTGACATTCTAAGATGGCTCCCCTATTATGGTTGATATATGCACTCTCTCTGTGCTTTGAGGTTTGTATAGTCTAATTTTTAATAATATTTTAATATTAATAATTGTTTGTTTTTATAATGATTGTTATAGGACACATTCTGTAAGTTAGCCCATTTGAGGTACCTTGGTTCAAAAATTGTTGACCTACAATGCACTTTTTCACCCAGTTAAAGGTTACAGACGAGCATTTTCATAGTATATAGAAACTAAACTTTTAAGCATGGTTTATGAATCTCAGGGGTAGGGTTCACACAATATGCTAAGCTAAAGCCAGTAAACGGTGTTATGGCTTAATGTAATATGTGTATCTAGCTTACAATGTCCAAAGCAAATTGTGATGACACCAAAATGATACTCATATTCTGACATCATCCATAAATACAATGATTAGGTACTTGTGTCCTGACATCTAACACAAGTCATGGCATTTTGTGTGATCTCATCGCACAGATGCAGATGCCATAGCTATTGGACAAGTTTGTAGACTGCACCTATGCATGGTTTAGGTTAATCTTGTGTAACGCATTTCTGCTGAATAAAAAGTAGATGATCAAATCACTGGTTATTTGGGCCTCTTCTTAGCTTGTGGATTGATTTGGACTATAGCCAGCTTCTGAGAAGTGAGAAGTCCTATTTTTTAATCAAGTCCAATTTTCTTTTCCTTCAAAAAAGAAAGACCTGGATTCCCATGTGGGATGGAGCTTTGCTGGGAGTTGCAAAGATGTTGTAGTAAGCGTACTGGTTAGAGGTTATTCCTGCCACCTGACCATCCATAACTCAGAAGAGTATTTATTGTTTAACTTCCCTGTCTGGGTTCAGATGGCTTCTGAAGTCATGGCTGAGGTAATTATTGTTTTTTATAAACCATGAGTTCAGGTTGTGGTTGAGATAAAAAGCCTTAAATTTAACTTGGGCTTGCTTCAGTTTGGATAACAGGTTAATAACCTTTATATAAATAAGTGTAGGAGTTGGCAATTTTTAATTAATTTAGCCTGTCTGAATGCTGTAGAGAGCATGGCAGTCATGGCAATATTGAAATATTGGGGACTTGGGAATGGGGTGGTTTTCTGTAAAATTGATATAGGCGCAGTAAGAATATTTTGCATCTTCAAAAAAGTAAGATTGAAAACCACACTTCCAAACTCTGGTGGCATAACCTAATTTATGGGCTTCCTAGATGTCTCCGGTGGGTCACCCTGTGTAATGGGCAGAAGGAATAACCTTAAGGGACAGGAGGAAGAGCTGCTATCAAGTGGTCAAATAAAAGAAACCTGAGTCTGGGACAGAACTGTAACTTGAGAAAACGTCTGAGACAAGACCTTCTCTAGTTCTCCTGAAGATAGAGGGAGGGAGGGGGGAAGCCCATGCAGACTTGCAAGATTCTGTTGATATCACCTTATAATAAAAATAGCATTGACCTGCATGACTTCAGTTTCATAGTGTGGTCTACCTTGAAGGGTTGACACCATGGAAGAGAGTATGCTAAGTAGGCCTGATCAGGCAGAGCTGTTTTCATGTTGTCAGCTGAGTAAGGAAGCACTGCCTGAGAAACTGTGGCTTGCCCACCATTTTCTTACTGTGTTGGGCAAAATCACTCACAGAATGTTTGTAGAGATATTGCTGAAAGTTATATAGTAGAAGCAAACAGTGGTTTGAACTTTATCGGTCCCAGCTAGTCTGGAAAATGACATGTTATAAATCTTTATAGATTATCTGTTAAAATATGGTACCTAGTTTCAGTATGGGTGAATTTATTTATTTACTTATTATTTTGATGTTAGATTGGCTTTCCATGAATGATCTTGCTAATTAAAATGATGGTTACATTTATTCTTATTTAAAGCTCAACTTTCTGGCGTGAGTGTACAGGTGTCTGCAGTGGGGAGGGGGGAGATGGCATGTCATTAGGTACTGTATGCAATTTGCATTATGATATTGTTGATCCAAATTGCATAACTTGTATCATTTGGGCAATGATATCACAATGTACGTGATATTATTGTGGCTTTTGATGGACACCTACAAATGATTGCTGCTCTTTGCTGTTTTAAATGATCTGTTATTCTTGCAGAATTTGTGAGTGTGGGCATGTGAATTATTGTACACTTTTCTTTTACAGGGATTAGGATTGTTGTTATATGTTTTTTCTCTTCTACCATATATTTTTATCTTCCATAGAAAATGATTGCTACTTGTGATCCTTGCCTCGAAGACATTGAAGATATTGTGTCAGCACAAGATCCAAAGCCATTTGATCGTCAATTCAGCAGAAAAAGCATCATTCCTAAAGTGCGAAAACGCCAGTCACAAAAGAATGTGGAGGTGGATGATCATCCCCCTAGAGACAGGTACATTTGTCAATGAAAGGTAGAGCTGTATTAGATAGAGACACTGAGCTCTTGAATGTTTTAATATTCTTTTTCTTTTATACTTGAAACAAACTGAATTTGTTTATACTTGAAACAATTTGTTTTATACTTGAAACAAACTGAAAACTTCTGTCCTAATTCACCTTTCTAATAATTTGAAATAAGATTTTGCCATACCAAGTACAGTAACTTTAGTTTGTACCAGGCAACCCATGACCCACTGGGTCATCATTTCAGAGATATTTCCTTACTAGATTCCTCAATGCCTTCAACAGTGGCAGAGCTTCTAATGTACTGCCTTCACTGGAAAAGTTCTTAAAAATTCAGGGAGACATTCAGAGATGTATCTGCCTTGAAAGTAGCCCATGTTAGTATAGCACAGTCAAACATCAGGAGTTGACCAGAGGAAATGTTCTGTGACATTTAGCATTATGTCATAAAATGTTTTATAATAATTTTTATGTCATAAAATGTTTTATAAAATTTGCCAGGTTTCTATTCCATGGGAGTCATGGGTCCTGGATTTTGGACGCAGTCTGTAAGTTAGCCCATTTGAGGTACCTTGGTTCAAAAATTGTTGGCCTAAGATGCACTGTTTCACCCAGTTAAAGGTTACAAGTATCAAACAGACACCAGAGTTTTAGTAGTATATAGATTAGGTTGATTCTTTTTAGTATAGATAATTCTACTTTCAACTTATGGCTTTCGGGTGATGGAAGACATATGGGAATAAGGAATCTGGGAGCCTGAAGCTAGATAGAAGCTCATAAGGAACACACGGTGATTAATCTTCTGTTGAGTAGGACACTGAAAGCAGAAAAGGACAACCAAATGATTGGAGACTAAACAGTTCTCTCCCCCACAGGTCCTGCTATACTGCCTCGTGGTGGTGGTGGTATGTTCCTGGGAGGGATGAGTGAAAAATGCCGGGAGTATATGCCAACACTATATACTCCCAGCAGGGTCACCCAAAGTGTGAAGATTATCTAGCTGTCCAGCTAAAGCAAGCAGGTACCTATATCAGGCAGCAACAATACAGAAAGGTGCTGGAGGCACTTTAGTGACAATGACAGAGGCATCATTTCATACTGCACAGGAGAAGGCAATGGTAAACCACTCCTATATTTTACCAAGAAACCACATGGACAGACAAGATAAAGTGATTGACAATATAGTGCCAGATGATGGGACCCTCAGATCAGAGGACAGGCCACATGCTACTGAGGAAATGCTGAGGACCTTTTGGAGTACAAATAGTGTTTATGAAGGCTAGATTAAATCCTTCAGAACATCTAGTTGCTGATGTTGCCATTCAGGAAAAGAAAATCTAAAGCTGCAAAGACATATTTCAAATGGGAATGTGTAACAAGAAGCATGAACATGGGAAAGCTCAGTACAGTGAAAGATGAAATGAGTCAACTACACATCAACATCTTAGGCATCAGCTTGTTGGAACAGACTGGAATTGGACAGTTTGAGTCAGAAGATCATACTTGTCATGAGTGAGGATGGCGAGCAGGGGGCTCCCATCCAGGCTGTAAAGCGCATGTGTAGTACTGAGGAATTAGGTGGCCATTCAAAGAGACACAGATCGGGTCCACCTTAGCCTTTGGGGTTTATATGTCTGGGTTTTCCCACGCTTCTTCAGTTTGTTAGGATTCTCTGTTATGTAGCAGTAATAAAACACTAGAGACCTACTCCTTGTCTCAGCGTGGTTCCTGGCTGTTAGGACAATACTATTTACTACTGGGGATATGAAAAACAAAGAAGGAACAGTGTTGCTTTCATTGTCAGGAAGGATATGCTAGGTTACAGTGCAATCAGTGACCAAATAATATGAATTAGATTTCAGGGACACCCCTTACTATGCAAGTTTATGCTGTAGCCACTGATGTGGAAGAAGAGGAGGTTGAAGAGTCTTTATGCAAGTTCAATCTTGCCGTAATTTGAGAATCTGAAATCAACAGAAAATGCAAGCAATATGATTTGTGGTTTGTGGTTGGAGAATGGAATGCTGAAGTTGGAAATACTGAAAGGAAAATATATTAGATTGTATGGCCTAGGAAACTGAAATGAAGCAGGAGAACACTTTTTTATTTCTGCCCATCCAATGATTTCTTCATAGCTAGCACAACTTCCAACAATCCAAACAACACCTGTATACATGGACATTACCTGACACTGACAGAGCTTCAGCAAAGGATCATTATCTTGTTGTGGTGCTGGAGCTTGAGCACCTCAATGATGCCATGAGCTAAACCTTGAAGGGCCACCCAAGTCGGGAAGGTCATGACAGAGAGGTCAGACTAAATGCGATCCCTGGGGAAGGTAATGGCAACCCACCCCAGTATTCTTGCCGTGAAAACTCAATGGATCAGTACAACCAGAGATATGTCGGTATACCATCAGAAGATGGTCAAAATGCTACTGAGGAGGAACAGAGGGTGAGTTCAACTAGCCCCAGACGTGATGACGCAGCTAGCTCAAAGCCGAAAGGACGGCTAGTGGCCGACGGTGCTGGCGGTGAACGGCGAATCCGATGTTCTAAGAATCAACACACCACTGGAACCTGGAATGTAAGATCTATGAGCCAGGGCAAATTGGATGTGGTTATTGGTGAGATGTCAAGATTAAAGATAGACATTCTGGGCGTCAGTGAACTGAAATGGACTGGAATGGGCCACTTGACATCAAATGACCACCAGATCTACTACTGTGGACAAGAGGACCACAGAAGAAATGGAGTAGCCTTCATAATTAATAGTCAAGTGGCTAAAGCAGTGCTTGGATACAATCCAAAAAACGATAGAATGATCTCAATTCGAATTCAGGGCAAGCCATCCAGCATCACAGTGATCCAAATATACGCCCCAACCACAGATGCTGAAGAAGCTGAAGTAGAGCAGTTCTATGAGGATCTGCAGCACCTACTGGACAACACGCCTAAAAGAGACGTTATTTTCATCACGGGAGACTGGAATGCTAAGGTGGGCAGTCAAATGACACCTGGAATTACAGGTAAGCATGGCCTGGGAGAACAAAACGAAGCAGGACATAGGCTGACAGAATTTTGCCAAGACAACTCACTCTGCATAACAAACACTCTCTTCCAACAACCTAAGAGACGGCTTTATACATGGACTTCCCCAGATGGACAACACCGAAATCAGATTGACTACATCCTTTGCAGCCAAAGGTGGCGGACATCTATACAGTCGGTAAAAACAAGACCTGGAGCTGAGTGTAGTTCAGATCACAAACTTCTTCTTGCACAATTTAGGATCAGACTCAAGAGATTAGGGAAGACCCACAGATCAGCTAGATATGAGCTCACTAATATTCCTAAGGAATATGCAGTGGAGGTGAAGAATCGATTTAAGGGACTGGACTTAGTAGATAGGGTCCCAGAAGAACTCTGGATAGAAGTCCGCAACACTGTTCAGGAGGCGGCAACAAAATACATCCCAAAGAAAGAGAAAACCAAGAAGGCAAAATAGCTGTCTGCTGAGACACTAGAAGTAGCCCAAGAAAGAAGGAAAGCAAAAGGCAACAGTGATAGGGGGAGATATGCCCAATTAAATGCAAAATTCCAGAGGTTAGCCAGAAGAGATAAGGAATTATTTTTAAACAAGCAGTGCGTGGAAGAAGACAATAGAATAGGAAGGACAAGAGACCTCTTCCAGAAAATTAGAAACATTGGAGGTAAATTCCAGGCAAAAATGGGTATGATCAAAAACAAAGATGTCAAGGACCTAACAGAAGAAGAAGAGATCAAGAAAAGTGGCAAGAATATACAGAAGACCTGTATAGGAAGGATAACAATATTGGGGGTAGCTTTGACGGTGTGGTGAGTGAGCTAGAGCCAGACATCCTGAAGAGTGAGGTTGAATGGGCCTTAAGAAGCATTGCTAATAACAAGGCAGCAGGAGATGATGGCACCCCAGCTGAACTGTTCAAAATCTTGCGAGATGATGCTGTCAAGGTAATGCATGCTATATGCCAGCAAATTTGGAAAACACAAGAATGGCCATCAGACTGGAAAAAATCAACTTATATCCCCATACCAAAAAGGGGAAACACTAAAGAATGTTCAAACTATCGAACAGTGGCATTCATTTCACATGCCAGTAAGGTAATGCTCAAGATCCTTCAAGGTAGACTTCAGCAATTCATGGAGCGAGAATTGCCAGATGTACAAGCTGGGTTTAGAAAAGGCAGAGGAACTCAGGACCAAATTGCCAATATCCGATGGATAATGGAAAAAGCCAGGGAGTTTCAGAAAAGCATCTATTTCTGTTTTATTGACTATTCTAAAGCCTTTGACTGTGTGGACCATAACAAATTGTGGCAAGTTCTTAGCGGTATGGGGATACCAAGTCATCTTGTCTGCCTCCTGAAGAATCTGTATAACGACCAAGTAGCAACAGTAAGAACAGACCACAGAACAACAGACTGGTTTAAGATTGGGAAAGGAGTACGGCAGGGCTGTATGCTCTCACCCTACCTATTCAACTTGTACGCAGAACACATCATGCGACATGCTGGGCTTGAGGAATCTAAGGCTGGAGTTAAAATCACTGGAAGCAACATTAACAATCTCAAATATGTAGATGATACCACTTTGATGGCTGAAAGCGAAGAGGAACTGAGGAGCCTTATGATGAAGGTGAAAGAAGAAAGTGCAAAAGCTGGCTTGCAGCTAAACATGAAAAAAACCAAGATTATGGCAACCAGCTTGATTGATAACTGGCAAATAGAGGGAGAAAATGTAGAAGCAGTGAAAGACTTTGTATTTCTAGGTGCGAAGATTACTGCAGATGCTGACTGCAGTCAGGAAATCAGAAGACACTTAATCCTTGGGAGAAGAGCAATGACAAATCTCGATAAAATATTTAAGAGCAGAGACATCACACTGACAACAAAGGTCCGCATAGTTAAAGCAATGGTGTTCCCCATAGTAACATATGGCTGCGAGAGCTGGACCATAAGGAAGGCTGAGAGAAAGAAGATAGATCCTTTTGAACTGTGGTGTTGGAGGAAAATTCTGAGAGTGCCTTGGACTGCAAGAAGATCAAACCAGTCCATCCTCCAGAAAATAAAGCCAGACTGCTCACTTGAGGGAATGATATTAAAGGCAAAACTGAAATACTTTGGCCACATCATGAGAAGACAGGACACCCTGGAGAAGATGCTGATTCTAGGGAGAGTGGAGAGCAAAAGGAAGAGGGGCCGACCAAGGGCAAGGTGGATGGATGATACTCTAGAGGTGACGGACTTGTCCCTGGGGGAGCTGGGGGTGTTGACGACCGACAGGAAGCTCTGGCGTGGGCTGGTCCATGAAGTCACGAAGAGTCGGAAGCGACTAAACGAATAAACAACAAAACCTGACAGAGCACACAGAATCAAATTGACTAGTATTGGTACAAAGAGGTGGAAGAAGTTAGTTACAACAGCAAAGATATGACCATGGGCTGGCTGTGGACTGTTCATATGCACTGCTCGTAGGCAAGTTCCAAGTCAAGCTAAAGCAGAGGAAGAAAGCCAACCATTTTCCACAATATGATCCTAAGTATCAACCCATCACTTTCAAGGAGAACATTAGGAATTGTTTTGAAGTTCTGAACTCATTGATAGGAAATCAGAAGAAATGTAGAATGAATTAGAAAAAGGAAGGAAGGGAGGAGCTGTGGACTGAAATTGAAGAAATTGTTAAGAAGAAATGTGAAAAGAGTCTGAAAGACCAAGAAACAAAAGAAAACAAAATGGATGTCAGAAGAGATGGTGGAAATTGCCAAGCAGAGAAGCCAAATCCACGAAAGGAAAAGATCTGAGGAAAAACCTTAACAAAGAATTTCAGAATGCTGTTAGAAAAGACAAGAACCAGTATAAAATCATCTGTAAAGATACTGAAGGTAGAAGCAAAAGCATGGAAAGTTTTCCAAAAGATCTATGCTCAGAAGGTGGTTTCAGACTCAAATTGGAATTGATGGAAAATATGGCAAACAGAAAAATGGCAAACAACAGAAGAGTCAGTAAAACTTCTAACCAAACTCTGCCAGCAAATCTGGATAACAACACAGTGGCCAACAGATGGGAAGAGATCAGACTACATGCCAACACCCAACAAATGAGACTTAACAAAGTGTGCAAACTATTCTTCAGGATCCTTAATTTCACATGCTAACAAAATAATGTTTAGGATCATCCAGTGAATATTAGAATTCTGCATGGAAAGGAAATGCCTATGGATAGTTCTCAAAATCCCTGATTTCAATCATCCTATATTTTCTGTGTTCTTCCATATTGTTATCATTTGGTCAAAATCAAGATCAAATGTCTTCAGTAAGATCTGTTATTAATATTTTTACTTGATGTATATTACTACTTTCTTTCCCAAGGAATATTTTAGGATTTGTGAATTGCTTGGTATCTGTAACCACTGCTGGCCAAATTTTTCTAGTGTGGGGAAATTTAACACACTTGTATCTTTTTATTTGACAGTGTTATTCCTGGTATACAGAAAGTTTGGATACGTACATGGGGATGTTCCCATAATAGTTCAGATGGCGAATACATGGCTGGACAGCTAGCCGCTTACGGATACAGTATAACAGGTAATGAGTTGAACATGTTGGATTTCTTTCAGAGTTTATTTTTAAACAGAGATTTAAATATGCTGTTTCCTTTTTATTTGCTCCAGTTATTTATATTATTCTTTTCAGGATGAAATTCTTCCATGCTTATCTAAAAATGAAATCAATAAAATATTGCCATGAATAACTGGGATCCTTTTCATTGGTCAGTTAATAGACCTATTTAGTAGCTCAGGTTGGGCAGGTGTTGAGGTGGCCTTTGTATATCTCTTTTCTGGTTGCTTATATGAGTCACTCTATTGCAGACCAAGTAGACTTGCTTTGATTTACAGGTGTATCAGTAAAGTCTTATTGGGGAATATAAACCTAGGCTACTAAGGAAAATCTTAATGTCATAGACCAGAAGATTTGGAGAAAAAGATCTATTGACAGATCTTATTGACAGATTTTACTTAGAGTCATAGTTGTATATTCTCCTAATAAGCGCCCTCTCCATTTCCTTCTGACAATCCAGTTTTCATTTGTCCACAGCTATCAAGATAACTCTCAACAGCCTCTGTCTTTTCCCTGATCTTTGGCTATGAGGGTAAAGAATTATAGGAGGTCAGTATACTTGGAATATACTGATCAAGGAAGAGTGTTCTATCCTTCTGAGACTAGAAAAAAATGGAAATGCATTTAAAATAACTGCCCTGCTTATTGTTTCATCTGAGTAACAGTAATGTGATTGTGATTGTGGGGAATTTTCACTGTGAAAACAGGTTAAGTTATTTGCACTGGTAGAGCAGAACACTGTTTTCAGAAGTAGGGTGCTAGGCTGTGATATTAATAGACCATTGCTATATCAGGTTGAAACATCCTTAATACATTTGGTCAGCTTGGCTTTAAAGAGAGCTGATACTGGTTCTATGAGGCTAACAATGTTCAGGTATAGCAACAAACCATGGTTTATAATTGTTGTAGTGGTGAGCTTTGGGCCTCTCATTTCCCTTTTCTATTTTCTTTGTGTGCAAGAGGAGAACATGTGACATTTCTAGCTGTGGCTTGCAATAAAATGCAAACTTCCCATTTGTCTGAATATATATAACTGGTTGCTATGTTTATTGTAAGATTTTGTAGAATTTGAAATACGAACCATTTCACTAGATTTTACACTACATTGCACATCATTTTACATTAATATGTTGGACGTGGCTCAGTCTTTCTGCTAAATTATTTGCCCAGCAGTTTAAAAAACTCTTATCTTTTTTTCTAAAGCAGAGCTAAAACCTCCCGTTTATGTAATGAGTATTTGATGTGAATTCATAAGCAATATATGATTCTGTGGACAGTATCCTACCTAAATGTGTTGGATTTATGGCAGTTTTCATTAGTGTTTTAAATCAGCAAGATAAAAGCAGCCTGATTTTAACTTACATTCGCATTTTAACTCATGCTTTCTATTTTAAATCAAATTCCCTTTTCAGGCTACCCTTAAAAATGGAGTACATCTGAATACCATTTAGCAGAATATGGTTTACATGTAATAAGGTATTATTTGCACTGTTATTTTATTCTTACAACCAGATCCTGTACCTTTTTTAATGCTGAGTATCAAGCAACTTTCTTGTGATTTTTTTTTTTAGGTTGGAACAGTTTATGAGCTTCAAACTATTGTCTGTAATATTTGTCTGGACCTGACCCATGATTAGGCATAATTTCTGGAAAAAAGCAGCCCTTTATATATCCTGATCTCAAAGTATTCAGATCTTTGAATATGATTCATAGTACTTTGAATTGGCCTCACAAGTATAAAGGCTACCAGTGAAGTACAGTGGTTTGTAGAATGAGTAGAGTTCACACTAAATTTGGGTTTTTTTACATAAGATCACAAGTGATGATGAACCATCCTGGCCTGATAAAAACATACCTGGCCAGTTGCTGATACTTCGGCATCTTGAAATAACAATGCTCTAAATCATGGTTTGGGTTGCACATCTGATCCTTTGGCAATGAAGGGGCTGCAGGACTGGTTCTAAGCAAATACTCAAGAAAAGCTGACTTCTATCTTGTCTGATCAAGTTTCTGCTCACTCTTCCTTATTCAGCATCATCTTTGTTTAGGTTCTACTGTTTCCCTAGAACTCTTAAAATGGAAAAGTGATATGGAACTATGTGTCCACTATTAGTGACTCAAAGCCATAGTTATCTTCTGGATGGCTGTGATGGTTTTAAATAGATGAAGAAAAATATGAGTGATAGAATTAAACACTATGGGACTCAACAAGTCATGTGAATGAACAGAATTTGTCCAGTACTATTTTTGGAAAATAATCATCCTGGAAGAAGCAAAGCCACTGCGATGAGCAAGACAAAAAATGTAATTTTAGGGGTACCATATTCTGCTGAGAGATCCAGTAGAATCAAGTGGTGACACTTCTACCTATAAGTGCTTGATCCTTGCTAACATGAATGGTGAGGTGACAAGTTTTAGAAAAGTATGGTTTCTACAAGTTTTAAAAATGCTTTGCTAAGTTTATTACTGAAAACATCCCTAGAGGCCCTTTCCAACATCTGTTTGTGAGGCCCATAGAAGAAGATCTTCTCTCTATTTCTGCCAAGTTATAGATATGTTTCTTCTGAATTTGCTCTTAACCACTATTCTTTCAGGAAAGGATTTGGCACCTTCCTCTTTAGCTGAGTTTTTCAGTTTGAATTAGTTAATAATGATTTGTGTTGTTTTTATTACTTTGTTTTAACTGGTGCTGATGGTGATGATATTGTTTACCGTTGTGAATACCCTCTGGTGAGAATACAGGTTCAATAATTGTGATGGCCTTTAAAATGCTAAAATGGCCCTAAGCCACACTTTGGTGGAAATGGTTTAAAATAATTTAGGATGAGGATAGTTGTTTAAAATAAGCTTGTCTACCTCAGTCAAGACCCTCTTAAATACAAATGCTCTTATAAATGCAGATATACTCAAGGCTTCCAACATGTAATTTATAACTTCCTGTTTTAATTTGTTTCCAAAATGTTTTAAATGTTTGTATTGCTGTTGTTCATATTTTTTATATTTAACATTTTTGGCTTTAAATCATAAGGGTTCTTCTAATTGTTAAAATCGTGAATTTTGTAGCGACCTTGGCCTCCTAAGGAGTTAAATGCATTGCAGTAAATAAATAAAATGTCTTGCTAATATAGAAGTCTTAAAATGCAAACAGCTGCTCATCCATCATGGTTGCTTTGCAGACAACTACATTCAGAATGCAAAAGTTGGATGTCAGGAAGACATTAAGGCAGAGTTAAAAGTATGCTTCCTTGCTCATAAAGAGACTGTAACGTGTAAATAAGGCTTCAGTAATTTCTACAGTGTTTTTGCCATATACAATTGAATTGAATTTCTAGCCATTGTCAACATTTGACATAACATTTTACAATGCTGTTTTTAGGTATTATTTTCTTATTTATTTCCCATAACTTCCAACCATTATCAAAAAAACTTTTTTTAAAAAATTACCGTTTGGTACTTTACAGCTTTTTATTTGCATTTTGACAACATAACTTTTTTATTTATAGCTTGTATTTTGGAATTTAAAGGTGGCTGCTCACTAATGGAATAAAATAACAACAGTGAATAATAATAATGTTTTGATAATGTTTGTATAATGGATATATGTTTAACATACACTAGGTGGCAGTATGGAATAATTTTTTAAGTTGGCTATATTGTTAAATTTTGACATTAAACTGTCATGCTTTCTAATTATTTTTAAGCCATACTTAAGATTTTGATCTATTTCTTAAGTTGAAATTATAATTCATAGCACTATTTGATATAATGGTGTTAATTATTTTGGTCTTTTGTTTGTTTAATTTTCTGGTTATAATAATGGAATTTATTTAATAGATTTCTGTCTATTTGGTAACATACAGTAGCAAAATCATATAACTAAGTTTTTGGTATATTTGTGAATTTAAAATTAAATTTTCTATTAACAATTCTTGCTGTTTGGATTTTAAAGTACAGATACATATTTCTAAGTATGATTATTAGTTTTTTGCATACACAATTTTTACTTTAAAATAGTAGCTTTAGGTATGTCATGTACATCAGTATTTGTACTGTACTGTTTGGAACAGTTTAAAGATCTAACATAGTACTAATTGCTTTATAACTTTCAGAGCAGCACAATGGTAAATGATATTCACCATGAGGTATTGGAAAGTAATATATATATATTGGGTTTTTAAAACAACTTAATTTCCTGTGGCATATGATTTAAATTGGCAGTGACTCTGTGGGTTAAAAATACTAGTATCATGGTGGGTATTGATTCAGAATGTAGACTCTGTGTTATGGTGCTAAAGAGTGAAAATGTTCCATGTGGGAGTCGACTGAAAAGGAATTGAAATGAAAAATGTTAGTATTAAAAGGCTCTTGTACAAATCCATAGTGCAGTTTGGGTTGCCCTCAAAAATAAGAATGCACAGTTGTAAGCTGTGCACAAAAGAGTAACCTCACAGTCAAAGAATTATATGAAGAATCTTCCATACAAGTAAAAGCAAAAACTAAAGAATTTGGTCTGTATAGCACAGCAAACAAGTAATTTGTATTTATAGAAGGAATTGATGGTTTTTCTTCCTCAGTTGATTGGCAATAGGATCAGAAGAGATTTAAAAAATCACCAGTGTGTAAGTAATGAATGAATTTATTTATGTATTTGTTTCCCCCCCTTCCTGCCCCTGCGATCTGACAGACTCTTGGGGGCTTACAAACACAATAGAAACCAAATACAAACATACAGAAAAAGACTGAAAACCATAAAGCATACAGTAGTGGTGTACTGTACAAAGAGTTGTCACGACCAAGCGCCTTCTGGAAGAGCTCAACATCTCTGGGATAGGAGCATACCAAGCAGGAGGCCATTCCAAAGGGCCTGAACTGCCACAGAAAAAAACAATACTTCCAAGCATTGGTTCCCTTGACCTCCTGAATGTGGGGAACAGTCAGCTGCCACCAAATCCTGTGATAGTCAGAGATTATATATTTTTAAAAAGGATGAGATAATTGATCTCGGCCATAATGCTTAAATCATACCTTCAGGTTTATTGGTAATATTCTTCTCAATGTTAATTGCTTGGAAGAAACAAACAATAAATGAGGGCTAATGCACTCATGTTCTGCCGCTGTTAGTAATTGGATGCTGGACATTTTAACATAGGGCATGAATGTGCCATGTATAGCCCACCAGATGTTGGTGACCTGCAACTGAGAGCATTAATTACCATGTGCTATGCTGACTGGAGAAGATGCTGATGCTGGGGAGAGTGGAAGGCAAAAGGAAGAGGGGCCGACCAAGGGCAAGGTGGATGGATGATATTCTAGAGGTGACGGACTCGTCCCTGGGGGAGCTGGGGCTGTTGACGACCGACAGGAAGCTCTGGCGTGGGCTGGTCCATGAAGTCACGAAGAGTCGGAAGCGACTAAACGAATAAACAACAACAATATGCTGACTGGGCTGCTAGGAGTTGTCGATGAGCGACATTTTGTAATTTATGAAGTCCATTATTGTGATTTGGTCAACGAACTATTACTGGCTTGATTCACACAGCATGCTAATTTAAAATTTGGCTTATTTGGTTTTGGTTGAGCATGTTATATAAATCCAGTCATTATGGTTTGGAACCCACAGTCTTGTGGTTTAGCATGATAAGTGAATCCAGCCGATTGTGGTTTATACAACGAACTGTTAATGCAATGTGCAAATCTAATTGTTGTGTTGCTTGATGTAGATTTCAGATCCATGAGCATAGTTTATATAGTGTTTCAGGACTTTAAAAGAATCAACTTAAACTTTGTGTTGGTATCTAATAAGAAATGTTTAGTATATCAAAACAAAGGTATTTTTCCATATCCTCATTTTTTTTTCAAGTTTCTCCTCATAGTAGCCTGCCAGAATTGATGTGGTAGATGCCATGTTTCTGTCAAGGGGTGTTCTTTATTTTATTAACTTCTTAACTTGTTCACCTAAGATGTATCTGGAGTCTTTTGCCCTCCCTTAACGTACAGATGGAAAGTCAGCTAAATGCTATTGCAGAAGGACTGACTTGGATGTCTTCTCAGAGACTAAAAGCTTGAGTTGCCAACATGAGATGAATGTAGTTTGAAATTTGCAGTCAATGGCATGCTTGTGAATATTTTTGGCATTTCTGGCCCACCACAATGAAGCATTATTTTGTGTAAAAGCAGAGGGAGAGACTCCCACTGAGTAGAAGACACTGACATTTGTCTTATATGTCAAATCCTTGGCGCTGGGATCTACTTACAATGCGGAGCAACTTTGTCTTGGATGACTATAAATAGCTTTTTGACTTCATCCAGCCAAAAGTGAATTGCTGTTGATTAGTAAAAGGTATTGCAATATAGAGGAGTAGGCTTTTTTGGCTTGGTTTTAAATACAAGACAGATTTCTTGGCTGCTTATATATTTGTAAGACTTTCAGACCTTGAAAGTTCATTGGACATATTTCAGGGAGAAAACATGCTCATTGATTCTCTTTGCAAAACTAGGAAACTAAATTGTATTTCGACCTGTAAAAAGTAGCTGCTTATTGATAGTGTGGTATTGTTTTGTCCTTCACAAAGCATGTAGGATCTAATCTAACTGTGCAAAAAGGAAAGGGAATAAAATATACCATATAGATGTGTAAGGGTAAATTTGACACATTCACTCCAGTGAAATTATCCTTTTTCCAGGTTTCAGTTACAGACGTTTTAATTGATATGATTAGAGAGGAGTTTAACTTACTTTCAGAATATATTAGAATAGATTTGGGCTCTTGAAAAGAGCTTTATGACTGGAAACCTCTGCATGATTATCTTGGATTAAGCTATACTGAATATAATGAGACTTGGGTCTGAATAAACATTCTATAAGAGATGGATTTTTCACAGTCTGAGTTGAGAATATTCCTTATCTGTGTACTTCTGTGTGCCATTCTTCAAACTGGATCTAATAAATGTTTCAAAACAAAGCATGAGAAACTATACCACTGACAGAAACAAAACATTACAAAGGCTGCTTTTACATATTGTTCTAAATCATAGTGTTCAATTATAGGAAACAAAATATTTCCCATAACATCTTTTATTTTTTATCCCACCTTTATTATTTTTATAAATAACTCAAGGTGGCGAACATACCTAATACTCCTTCCTCCTCTTTTCCCCACAACAACAACCCTGTGAGGTGAGTTGGGCTGAGAGAGAGAGTGACTGGCCCAAGGTCACCCAGCCGGCTTTCATGCCTAAGGCGGGACTAGAACTCACAGACTCCTGGTTTCTAGCCCAGCACCTTAACCACTAGACCAAACTGGCTTTCTTTTCTACACAAAACAGTTGGAAAGAAGGTATGTCTGTTGCCTGTGAAAATATCTGAAGGAATTAGGTTTTGTTCTGTCTTGACTGGAAACTTCTATAAGATAAGCATAAAGAATCTCTGCTCCATGTCCTACCTAATCAACCGTTTATATGGAAAGGACTACGTGCATGGAGTCTCTTCTATGTATTTATGTAGCTGATTAGCTCTTAGGCAATTGATTTGTCTTAGGGCTGGGATGAATACAAATGTTTAATCATGATGGTAATGACAGAACTGGTACAGAATGCAGTGCACAAATTACTGAGAGGGAAACCCACCACTGCAAAATAGCATCTGTTTTGTGGTATGTGCACTGGTAGTCAGTAGACCCAAATCAAAGTGCTGATAATTTCCTATAAAACCATATATTTTGTAGTGCTGGGTTACTTCAAGGATCACTGTATCCTACTCATGAGGATATCTAGAGAAGGTCTGCTTAAGGTTCCCCTCCATGAGAAATAGCTGTGTGGACTAGAAGTCAGACCTTCACCTTCACCCAGAGAGGTGCTCAACCCCTTCACTCTTGACATTCAGGAAGGCCCCCAAAAAATTCCTTTCCAAATGGGCACTTAGTTGCTAATTACTGGGCAACATATTTTAGTTATTTTTGCTATAATTTAATGATGCCTTTATGAATGAGGTATTGCTAATATGAAGTGCCTCTTTTCTGTTAATATTTTATTGTACATCACCCAGCATCTTTTGAGTGGACAGCATAAAATTATTAACAAATAATTACCAGTAAAACAGAGTATTAAATGAGCTGTAGAGGAGTAAAGCTTGAAGAAGGAATGCAAGAATACTTAGATAAACATCAGCTTAGCACTGGGAAGGAAAAAGGGGCATGAAACAATGGCAAGATTGCCTCCCCCCCCCCCCCCATTGGATTCTTTCCCTTATTGGGTTCTTTTCAGGAAGGTTTTGAACTGCTATGAGTTTTAATGATCACAATCATTCATTTGCTTCTTGTCACAAGTATACCCTAGGGCTGGGAGGGATTCCAATCTTCCATGCAAATTTATTTTACTGACCGTAAGGGTGAAAATTGCTGTCAGAATTAATAATGATTAATGCTAATTACAGTTTTATCGTATCAGGCTCCATGTCTCGGTGAAGATTAGATGTATTTCATAGTAACGCTATCAACCTATGAGATAACAACTGAGAAGGGTAACTAGGAAAAGCTGTGCTCATTTTACCTTAACAATTGTTAAGAATTGGTAGCATAACATTGATACTCTATGTCAGTGTTTCTCAAGCTTGGCAACTTGAAGCCGTGTGGACTTCAACTCCCAGAACTCCCCAGCCAGCATTCCTTGGGTGAGTTGAAGTCCACACAGCTTAAAGTTGCCATGCTTGAGAAACACCGCTCTATTATTTTTATTTAATTTTTATTCCACTTACTTATTTTATAACTCAAGGCAGCAAACATCTTCCTTCCTTCCTCCTGTTTTCCCCACAACAACCCTGTGAGGTGAGTTGGGCTGAGAGAGAGGGACTGGCCCAAGGTCACCCAGCCGACTTTCATGCCTAAGGCGGGCCTAGAACTCACAGACTCCTGGTTTCTAGCCCATTGCCTTAACCACTAGACCAAAGTGGCTCTTAACTACTAGTCTAAACTGGTGTTTCCTTATCTAGACCTGCAGAATAATACATTAGCCAGAAGATGGCACTGTTTATGTTTGCAGTATATAAACTGTACCAGAGCTTCTTCAGAGAGACTTTAGGAAAAAAAGTGACAGCAGTTTTTTTAAAAAATATGTTTTTATATTTAATTTTTCAGTGTAGTTATTTCATAATGCTGGGGCTTATGAGCAGGCTTTTTGTTATTGAGGTTGGATTATAATTTTGAAAATATCAATATTAAATGGTGGTGAGCTTGTATTGAATTTGTTTTCAGGGTTATTTAAAAAATTGCACATCTCCAAGGTGTGTAACATCATAGGAGAGACCATTTTTCTTTTGTATCATTTTGTATGTAATCATCTTGCATAGCAAGACTGTTTTAAATTAAACTATCAGACTGCATTAATATGTTTCTTCTGTATAATAATGAAGTATCTTCTTAAAATACTTTATTTTCAAATCTAAGAAATCAAGATTCTAAAGATTTTTTTTATACAGCTTCTAAACGAAGCACAGAAAGTAATGACGCTGCATTGTATTATCAGCAGTCTCTGGAAATATTGTGAAACAAGCTATATCCAAATAAAGTTTTTTGGTTTGAAGTTAGTGATGTGCTGCAAATTGGATTTTCACTGTCCAATTAGACTACCATATGTGTTGAGTTTTGTTTTTGTTTTTTGCATTACAGTCCATTTTAGCCAGTGGTTCTCATTTGTAAGACAGAAACAGAATATTAAACAATTGTGTTTTATTTATCATAAGGACTTGATGTTACCTGAAACTCTAGGCATAGTATATATTTTTGGAATGTTCATATACATAAGTTGCAGATGTGGCTTCCCTGAATATTGGAAGATTTGAGAAAAAGACCTGAAGGCAGATGAAAACAAGCATATTTGTAACAGTTTCCTGTCTCCCTTTTCATTGTTACACTTTGGTAGGAGATAAACATGAAGAGATAAGTAAGCAGACTGCATGCTTTTTAAAGTAACGTATTTTGTATAATGGCTTACAAAGGGCAACGTTCTGATTCCTGCATAATTCTCCTTTATATAAGGTGGTTGTGTTATATGCTGTATTTATTTTGAAGTAACTCTCTGTAACCCCCCACCCCCATTTTCTTAGAGATTTAAGATCTAGGATTTGAATGAGATCTTATGTCTATGAACCTAGAATAAACTTGATTTCATGGAATTCCATTTAGGACTATTTGAAAGTTTAAGGTTTTTTTCAGGAACCATAATTTTACTTGATTTAAACTGTTAATTATTATAGTTGATTAGTGAACTTCAGCATAATACAGTGTCTGGGTTATTAATAGAATGGTTTTCTATTAAGTTGGTCTTGCAATCCAAAACTCTGAGTTGCTTGTCTGCATTGCTACTTCTACCTTTATTTTTCTAATTTATGCTTATTGTACCATTTTGTTTTTAAAAAGAAAATCAAAAGGGAAAGATATATTTATTTTTGAGCAAGGAAAGATCCCTAATGTAGACAGCAGTTTTTCTCATTTACAGTTCACTTGTTTAATTCCTGGCTCCAGCCTCCCAAATTGAACATCATCTGCCAGAAAAATGCTTTCTCTTCCTTGAATCTTGGAACTGTTCAGATTCAAGGCTATCCAAGACTGTTATTGCCAGAAATGTTTCATTCAGTGTTTGATATCACATTAGATCTGTTAAATGTAATTTCTTTGGTTGAAGTTACTATAAAAGCATGTATTATATGGAAAGAAACTGAGAATATTATACTTAATTCTAATAAAAAATGAAAAAACTGTAAAAAAAAAATTGAAACTTGGGTTGTCTTGTTAAAGAGAGACAATAGCTAGACTCACCCATGATGCTATGGCTTGTTTTATATTGGTTGTTGAATAACCCACGCAATGACTTAGTGAAAGTAACACTAAGCCAGAAGCAAATTTACCAGAATGTGCCTTCTTGAGATGTGTGACTCAGTGAACTACTTAAATGTTTAGGCTAACCATCCTTACACAGCATAATATTCAAGTAATAATGTCAGGAGAATCTGTTACCACATTCCATTTAGAGCTCATTCAAAGATAGATGCACCAAGAAACAACTCAGACTTGACTGAAAGAACTAAAGGACAACTCAAACATTGCCATAATAACACTTCCATACATAAGAAATGTATCAGAATATGCCAGCAAATTTCTCTGACCATAGGCCTCACTGTTGCTGACAAACCCATAACCAGGACTGCCTCTGACTTGGATTTGGTTTGTCTTTCTGAGTCAGAGGAGGAATTAGAAACTTATCATGCTGGAGTTGGAGAAAAGAAACTCCAGCACGACTCAGCAGAGCAGGAAGAATCCATGACACTGATTGGGCGAGATCCGGAGGGGGATTTAAAAATGCCAATCAGTGCGCGCCAGAGAAGAGCTGAAAAGCGCGCGGAGGAAAAGGCAGCCCGATTGGCTGCAGGAGACTCCAAGCGCGCCAAGGAGTGGGATAAAAGGCAGCAGTGCAGACAGCATGCTGCTGGAGACAACTGTTCCCCAGGACCTGCGGTGTCAGAAGAAGACTCCTCACCAGCTTCAGAAGCGGGGTCTGAGCTCAAAGAGGAAGCAGTGCCCAGCTTGACTTCTGAGGGAGGAATCTTCTCACCCACTGCAGTTGAGGAATTGGCGTCGCCCGAGCATGGTAGCCAGTGCCTAGCGTCTAGCTTGGAGAGTTCCCGTTTCTCTCAGCTGCGCAACCAAGCCGAGGGTTTCCTGCGCCATCTCCTGTCAGCAGCTTATTGTAACAGTGCTTCAGAAACCCCTGCAGAATTTGGAGGTTGTTGCTCACCTTGCTCAGGATCTGAGTTTGTGACGCACGCGGTGCCTCCAGCCAAGTCCAGAGATTTTCCGAGTCCCAAGCGTTGTTCCAAGTCTCCTTCCCAGTGAATTCAGCCTAGTCCGGTGCTTCTAGCCGAATTAAACAGTATTCAGAGTTCCAAGCCTTGTTTGAGTCTCTCACCCAGTGAATCCAGCCCAGTCCGAGACTTCCAGCCAGTGACTTCCAGCCAAGCTGAGTCGAATTCAGAGTTCCAAGCCTTGTTCCAGGCCTCCCAACCAGTGAATCCAGTCCAGTCTGGGGTTTCCAGCTGAGTCCAGCCCAGTACCTAGTTCCCAGATTTGCTCCAGTTCATCTTCTGAGGAGATCCAGTTTAGTCCAGTGATTCCAGTTGAGTCCAGCCTTGTCCTGAGTTCTAATTTCGTGCCCAAGATTAAGTGTATTCCTGTTTGTTGATCGTAGCCTTGCCTCCAGATTCCTTGGGCCAGCCTTCTGGTGTCGTGTTGTACCAGATGGGTTCCAGGTCGAGATCTGCTGTCTCCAGTGCTCATGTCCCAAGTGGTTCAGCCTTCTTCCAGTTAAAATCTAGAGTGTTCTTGCTACATTGCTTAATCTTGATTATTCCAGTCTCATTATTCTAAGGACATATTGATTGTAAATAGTTCTTAATAAAGAGTTTAACTGAGAACTGATTTGGTGCATGGTCTGAACAGGACACACCACATCCAACCACTAAGCAATGGATGCTTCCCAGGAATGATCCAATCACCACCAACCCCACAGAATTCAAACTTATACAAATTATAATTCAGCAAGGCAACCCCCCACTTCTGGACCGTTGCGCTGATGAAATTTTGCTGGAATGCATAGTGAAACATCTGCAAAAGTAATCTGTGCTTTGGTACAGATCTTCCTGGGCCCAGAAATCCCCCAAGAAACAAAGAGTCTGGGCTACTGCTATTGTAAGATAACTGAAATATAGCCCAAAATTGAAATATTGGAACATTCTGAACCATTCTGTCTCTTCTACATATCATGTGACAGAGGCAGGTGATGTCAGAACAGTAAATCATATCAAGGGACAGTCTGTAAGTTGATGTGCAAATTGAGTTACATGTTCACATACAGTTATATGCCATGAAAAATAACTTGCATCACACCAGCTTTTCCTTGTAGCTTATTAGGGTGTCCCTCCGTATGGGAACAATGGCATTTGTGCATCAGATTTCCAGAGATTTCATAGTTGTTAAATTTCTTTGCAGAAGCCTACTCCCTCTTGGGTTGGGGGTTTCTAGCATTTTAACATTGGCTCTGTGCTATGTGCCTTAAGTTAATTTAAGCTCTAGTACCCTGGTTTCACTGGGGTTTACATGAAGCAAGACTCTCACTTCCTATTTTATATAGACCTGAATGTACACTTCTGGGACTGATCAAAACTTAATGCTCACAATATTGCCATTTCTTTCTTTAGCCCTCTGTATCTTGTTGGTCCTGCAGGAGAAGCAGTTTTCTGAAAACCTGGTTGAGTTCATAGATTGTACTATACCCAGATTTATTTTAATGGGACTACCTTTCTCTTACTGTGTCTATGCTGTAAGATCTGACATGATTAGCATGCTACAGGCCCCATCTGTCAAACAGTGTCACCTTACAGGACCCAGAAGACTTATTACAGACTTACTAGAATTTACCAGAGTAATACATGGTTTAAAAGTTCCTATTATATTAGTGCTTGCCTTTTGTCTTCTCATTTTCAGCTCTTATAAAATATTGTGCCATTACCTAAGAACCCACAGGCATGTTGCTGTGGTGCTTCAATATTGTCCTCCTCTTTGGTGGATTTCAGGTGGTGAATTTACTAAAATAAGGACGAAGAAGCTCAAACTTAGCCTAGGCTGGCCTATCCAGTTTGTGGGACATCAAGCAAGATGTCTCCATCATAGCACTTCATCACTGCTATACTTTATCTGCATTTCATTTTCTTCTTTTTATAGAGATGTGCTCAAAGCCAGTTCTCCTTGTCCCACACCCCACCTTACTCCCATATAGTAGCTGGAAGACGTGCAAACAGACGTGCTGAGTTTAAATCGGCTTAGCTTTACTCCCATCCTTCTTTTCTCTGTCTTCAGAATTTTTCATCCCAAATAGTGAAGCAATATTCAGTTGCCTTGTTTGCTGAGAATTTATAAATGTTGAATGAGGCACACTAATAATATTTTAGAATCTCTCTGAAATGAGTTGCTTCTTATTTTCCCTAGATATGGAGCAATTAAAAGTTTAATTCTGGCTTATCTAATGTGTAGGACGCAATCCCATTTTCCTTCTGAGAACTGCTTTTGGCAGATAGCATGCTGACACTTATAACATGCATTTTAATGCATACATTATTTTTACCGCCAACTTGGAGTTGGAATGACTATTGACCTACAATGAATGTATATTTTAGTATTAACACTGCATGTTTCAATCCATCCAAAAGTTCTTTTGGTTTGATGTACACACGGTCAGAATAAATGAATGTTTAAAGCCAGGATACTTTTAGGTTCAGCTGGAGTCTGCAACATTTGCAGTAATCCCAGAGAAGCTATTTAAGCAAAATTGCTGAGTGTTCTTTATCCTTGAGGTACTGAATGTACAGGTAGGGTTGGCAGTGCTAGATAACCTCATTTAATTTAAACTGTCAATACCATTTTTACAACCCCTGAAATACCCTAATGGACAGTGTTTGGAAGACATAGAAAATTCTAATCAATACAGTTCTAATGGATTATTCATGTTAAATAAAGAGTGTGTACTGTATGCTAAATATCTTAACTGTATAAGATAATAAGTATTGAATAACTTGAGCATTTGGTTGGGAATTTTCATGCTCTGGCTTTTCTTATATTGTATTTTATATGTTAAAAATAAAAAAGTTAAAATTGCAGTTAATACGCATCACATCAGAAAAAAACAGCTCTAGTAAAATACTCTATCCAATCTTTGATAGTATCAAACCAAACTAAAACATTAGGCAGGAGTTTCTAAATAATAAAGGAGTTTTGAATAATAAATGTGCTCAGCTTTTTATGCAACTTACGTTACTATAAAGCCACCTCCGATGTTTTTCTTAAATTGGGTTCAGTACATTTTTGTTCAAAATTAGTTATATTGGAAGCATTTAATTATCAAACAGTTTTTTAAAAGTGAGCATACTATTATGTTTTAACGTAAGTTGTGGCCTACTGTATTCAATTCAAAATTAGAGGGGGTGAACTGTATCTGACATATGAACAGATACCTTCAAACTGTTCCTTGTTCACCTTCCTTCTGCACTCATCTTGGTGCCCTCATTCCTTTGAACAGATCATTTGTAAACGCATAAAAGGTTTGAGGGAGGAAAAATCCATTCCTTTGGTAGATGCTGTTCAATCACTAGGTGGACACAATTTTATGCCTTCTAGTATATTTCATTTGTAATAGTTCTGTTCTACAACATTTCTCTACGTTAACTGTGAGAATATTTAAAGGGGGGCTGTAATAGCCCCTGTATCATATGCTTTCTTTAGATCCATCTAAATATTGCGAATAACATTGATTTTTAGTAACTCCTTACAGCTTTTAGGGGTTTTTACTACTGTACATCCATTCGAACGGTACAGTAGTTGCAAGTCTTATTAATGTAGCAATCTGGTAGGTAGTCCTGTGCCAAATGGTACTAGAGACATCTTTTATTAAATTTGTTTCCAGAAAAGGCCAGGTTTTAGCCTGCTCTCAGTCTGTAAATCTCCGGGTTGCATTCTTTCCCTATTCTGCCTCAGTTTAATGAAAATTGATATATTTTGGATCACCTCACTCTAGTATATCAGTATGAATCTAGTCTATATATCATGCTAAGCTGTAATGTGACTTGGGCAGTGAATTCATAGTGAACATTATGAATTTAGCCATTGCATTTGTAAACAGATAAAGCCAGTTAATTATGGCTTCCTCAAAAACATGGTTAACGCATGGCTGAGTGTGATGTATGAACCTAGGCAACATATAATAATATAGTCTAAGAATAAAAATGTCTGATGACATTTCAGATCTCATGCAGTAATCAAGATGTAAGCTAAAATAAATTGGTGGCTTTAATTTATTTTTACATTGTATACCTTGGCCATATGTGAAAACTATGTTGATATATATTTAATTGCATGTTGAAGGCAAAAGGTTTTATTTAAATACTGTAACAGTCTTCTTGCTTCAAAACTGAGCTTGTTAGGGCTACTTGAAATTGTTTTGCAATGTGACTTTGATCTTTTAAACCTAGTTCAGAAGCAGGTGCTAATTCTTAGGTTTGCTATTATGGAAATTAAAAACAATGGAGAACTGTGCAGTTGAAAATATTAGCAACTTAGTATGTATCAATACAGTGAAGGAATGCAAAGATTCTGCTTTTTGTGTCCTGCTTAAATGGTGACTTCAAGTAAGTAATGAATGCCTAAGGACTAGCTCTCCTGCACAGTAAACTATGATCCTTTTTTTCAAATAAGCCACTGTGTATTTTTCCAGTGGTGAGATAAACATGACCTACATTGAAAGGGCACTGTGGATATGTCTGGTGCTTCAATGTCTCTTTGGATTTCTTGCAGTTTGTTTGGATGTGTTTTGGCAGGACATACGTTTTGGGAATACTTGGGTAAAATAATGGTTTTTAAATATATGACTCTAACACCGTAAAATGAGAGTTTACTTTAACATTGGATCTTTTTTCTGAAGTTGGCATTCAAACATAAAAAACAACTGCAAGAACTCATGGAAAATATATGTAGTCTTCTTGCTACCTTGGTATCAGCTTCTCTGAAGATAAGTAAGATGACATGTAGCAAGATAGTACTTCTCCATCTAAAAATGTAGTCTGTGTAGATATAGAGTTGAAATATATTGATTGAGTACTGGAGCTTTCCAGTTTTGTTTCAGTCTGAAAATCTGTTCTTTATAATGTGAGCATTTTTTAGCATATGCAAATCAGGGTTTTGTCTGTTTTCATTAATGTCTGGAACTAAGGATTCTAAGTCAAGAAATAAGGAATCAAACTGTTGCTTCCATTGTGTGGGTTTTTTTTTCCTGTGCAGAGAATGTGATTTGGCTCAGATGTAGTGATCCTGAGACTATGTCCACTTGCTTCTCATGCATCCAGCTGCAGTTAAAATGGGACTTGTTTACACTAATTTCCTGTTACATCCAAACCAAGTAACTCTTAATTTAATCTGAGCTCACCGTGATAGCAAATCATAAAATATTAAATCTGGTTACATAAGGGTGGTTGGCTGTGCATAAAGACAGAGCTTATTCTCAGCTGCTTTTGTATTTTCCAGCAAAGATCACTGACATTAGCCTTGGTTCAGACTTTGTATTAAAGAATGCTTGGTTTAATCATGGTTTATCAAATAAACTACAGTTGGCTGGGTTCACATAATACGCCTACCCATAAACCAAACAATTTACCCTATGGGTAATGTCTGGGTAGATTAAAGAAAAAAAGCAATGTGTGAAGTGGATATAGTTGCGGTGGGAACAAGATGGTTTGTGAGGACTGAAAGATGTGAAGAGATAAATGAATGGTGTTGGTGTAAACTAGGTTTTGCTGTGTTTTTTCTTACGTCATTTCTTTAATTTATTTGTCCTACTGTTTCTGACCCTTCTATGCAAAACATTGCTTGCCCCCAAAAGGATGTTTGTATGTATAGGTAAAAACTCTAAACGTGTCCATGTAGCATGTTTTTGTCAAAGACTATGCATACAAATCAAAGTTGTATAAATCAGGGTATGGCAAATGTGAATTATTTAACCCTGGAGTAATTATTACAGAGGAGGCTTTAATTATTTTTTTTAACCTTTGTCGAATCAAGAAAATAAATTGAAGTTTCACAGCTACAGCTTTTGAGCAAATTGTGATTCCAGAGCAGGCCATTCTGTATCCGTTCCTGGCTCTGTCAAGGTACTGTTTTTAAAAAATTAAAACAGTAAAAAGTTTTAATTTAGAACTTTTTAAAATAGTTTTTTAAAAACTATTTAAAAGCTGCAGGATTGGAGACAGGAAGATGCTGTATTATCTAACAAGTATTTATGGTCTTTTGAGAAACTTGTTTCACATTTTAGGAAACTGAAAGAACCAGCATCTTTACTCTGATTTTGAGAATTATATTGTTGCACATACACTTACGTGGTTTTTTTTTTAACTTACCCTTTTTCCTGCTTCCCACACAGCTATCTTATCATTGAACTCCCTCTGTTTTACCATCTATTTATTTACCTGGTGTCTAACAAATTCATTTCTTAGGGATTGCAAAATAGATTTAAAAAGTGGGAAACAGTTCAAATAGTAAAAATGAAGCAGCATATGTTTTGTAGATTTTCAACTTTAAGTATTAAGTAGATTATTGCTATTGCCTTTGTTATCAGATCTTTGCACAAAAGATAGAATTATGTTTGAAGCAGACCATCTGCTGTATTTCTCAGTGTTGTCAGAATGATAAGAAATACGCAGCTTCAGCAATAGTACCACAACAAGCGGGATCTTTGTGTATATGAGTGACGGGCTGGATTATACCAATGATTTAGGTGGAACACAGCTGCAGACAGTCATCTGACTCAACTTAATATCTGTCAGGATACAAGGTGATATCTTAGAAGTGAAACCACTTCTGTTCAGATTAATAGCTAGCCTGAGTCTCTTATAATACTAGACTAGAATTCTTTTAAGCATGACCTGTTGTACAGGGGA
Source organism: Candoia aspera (assembly GCF_035149785.1). Classification (NCBI taxonomy): domain Eukaryota; kingdom Metazoa; phylum Chordata; class Lepidosauria; order Squamata; family Candoiidae; genus Candoia; species Candoia aspera. The sequence continues at coordinate 144,638,315 of NC_086155.1, forward strand.
GGTTTACACTTAGTGTGTTAAACCAAAACAGCCCTCGTTATTGTTCAGTTAGGCCCTGGTATATTTGGCAGTTCAAATAATATGAATCAGTTTGTTCCGGAAAGACCCAAAGACCCAAGCAGAAACTTAAAAATAAAACACATTCCCTGGATATGTCAGGTCCTGATCCTTTACTTTCTTCCAGTGATAGGCCAGTTGCCATCCTTCCCTCCCCTACCTCTGAGGCAATTTTGGGCTTGACTGACTGCTGTGTAGTTGTAGACTTTTTTAAAGTAGATTTTTTTTAAAAAAATCTTGTTTTATCTTTATGATTGAAAGGAAAGGAAAGAGTCATATCTAGCCAGGAAATGGATAGCATTCCAAATGTAACAAGATATTGGAAATTAATGGTTTATGACATGGTAGTCATAGTAGGCGTTTGTAAACCAGGATCAGATCTTGGTTTCAAACCATTTACAGTGGGAATCCCAGTTAATGAAAAACTGTGATGAGCTATTAGTACATAAATCATGGTAAACCATGGTTGGGATGGAAAAGATGACAGAACTGATTATATCTAAGGGATTGCAATGGTCTACTCCAGGCCTGCACAACATGCAGCCTGCCAAGCAGCCTTTTGTAGCCTGCTGGTTTTTTTAAAACAATAAATTTACCACTGCCGCTCCATTAGCCGCAGAAGAGCTGATTGGCACACCAGGTATTCCTTTGTGGCCTATTATGGTTTTTAATTTATTGATGTAGACCTTTCCCTTCTACAAATTGTGGAGGCCTGGTCTAGTTTATGCTTGATCTTGTTAAATCACATGTAAGAGGATAGCTAGGTTTGTGAGTTGTTCGTTTTTTGTTTAGTGTGATGCAGAAGCAGGAACAGAGGAAAATTAGTAGCATCCTTTTCCCCAAAACAGGAAAATGAATTTGGAATTGGCTCAACAACCCAAATTGTTCATCTGTTGGGTTAACTCATTGAATTACATCAGAACAAAATAAAGCATTAGCTTAACATAATATATGTTCCCAGTTGTCTTGGCTTGTTTCTTGCTTTGCAACAGACGATGGTTAAAACAAATCATATTTTAATATGATGTCTGAATTAGCAGTCATAAACTATTTCTCTTTTAAACATGCCAGTCATTAGGAGTGTGGAACTAGAAAATGTGGCTTATATTTATAACTTTTATGAAATATTTGCCTGGAACTACATGCTTTCATCTGATTTAAGAAAAATAAACAGTCAAAATGTAGGACTCTATGATTTCAACTAATTTTTTATGTGGTTTATCACTTAAGGTCAGTTTGACTGAAGTGGCATAGAAGCTAAATAAAATTCATAGGCACAACAGAACCTGCAGTGGTGCAAGCATAGCACCTGTCTGCAACTGTTTTAATTAAATATATCTTTTACCAGTATTGTGCTGCAGGTATGGAGCACAGTCATATAATCCTGACAAAAACAGAGCTGCTTTAAGGAATTGCACAAGTGTTGTGTTCATACCCTGTGTACTCTGGAGCATCTTTTTGCCTTTGAATCTCTAATGCATATGTATTGTTACAGATGTGCTAGCATTCTAAGCTGCACTCCAGTGTTATGTGACTGGAAGTCTTGTGAAGCTCAGGAGAGTCAGAGCTGAAGAAGAATGAGGCAAAAAAATTCTTTTGGAATGGCAGTATCACAAAATAGCCCGTGGTATGCTTTTAATGCCAACTTTTGTAATAAAGCTGCCAAGCTGGTCAAGCCACATTTTTTCATAATTGGTTTTTTTCTATTCCGTGTTTTATATATTCCCATTTGAGAATTTTTGTCAAGGTTTTAAATTCTGAAATAATACAAAAGGAGATAAATATGTAAAATAACTTATTATTTTTATCTTTTAAGGAGTAAAAACATGGACTCAAATAGAAATGTAGTGATGCTGCTGAGTTTCATAAATGGGAGTTCTGGTTAAAAGAATCACCTTTTTCCCTTTTAGAAAGAAAACATTTTTATTGTGTCAGCCAAAATCCCCTTGAATTTCAGTTGAGGTCATCATTAAGCTCAAACCTTTCTGAACTGCCTCTCCTCCCACCTTTCATCCCAAATATTTCACAGAATATTATGCACTTAAGATGTGGGAGTCCTATCATAATCCAGTCCACAAAGAGTTTTGTGGTAAAGAAATTGGGCCCAGGTAAAGTATTACTCCTCTATCCTCCACTGTTGCTATCAGAAGTCAAAAATTGGGGAGGGAGTAGGGAGTGTCAGAGCTCAGAAGGAGTTTGGCAGTGAACAGCCCCTTCTAGTAGTTTCGCTCCTCCCCTTTGTAAAATGAATCTGAGAAGAACAGAGAAGATCGGAAACTGCAGATAGAAATGTTTAGCAACAACAGTGACATGGTTGAAGAACTATTTAAATGAGCCTGACCTTTTTGAAATTTGGGAGAACTCTTTAAAAATCTAAAAACTTTGAAAAATATCAGAAGTACTACACTGTTTCCAAATCATTATTTTTAAAAAACTTTTTTTGTTGTTTTTTGCTTTTCTCTAATTATAAGGGAATTGACAAGATTTGTTTTTTCTTGGAAATTCAAATATGGTAGAAGGATTCAGGATGCAGTTAATGATCCCACAGGCTTTGTCATGAGAGAGAATTCACTGAGAAGAGCTTTGCATAATGAGAAGATGCTCAAACCAGCATATTTTACTATATACTTTGTGCAGCAGATTCTTCTGAGTTATAGGGACAAAGGAATACAAATGTAGATTTTCCTCTGTAGAAGGAGGTAAAATAATAGCAGAGAAGAAATAAACTTTTCCAAAGTAAGCATGAGCCTATGAAGATAACTGAATTGACTAGTTATTGTTATCTGATCTCTTTGAGCTCTTGGCCCTGTTCTTCTGTACGTACGTACATACATATATACATCTTATTTACACTCTCCTTTTTTGTTCCTGCACTCATCTTTTCGTTGGTAACGTTTCTAAGAATGCAGACAAGTTAGCCTTCAGAGTTAAGAAAGAGATTTATTCCTAAGTTGTTTCCAGACCTCCTCACTGAGACTGAATTCTTTAATATTTTATAAGGCCTATATGTGGACTAAAGCGTTAAAACCATCAAGGGAAAAGGTTACTCTCAATGTCTTTGGCCGCCTTTTGTTTATTTTTCTGGCTTTAATTTTCAAGTCAACAGTTTGTGAGGTTTCAGCCAGCTTCTGACTCAGAAACTGAAACCCTTTCTGAGTCAGAAGGGGAAACAGAAACTTACCAGGCAGAAACCAAGAAAGCAAAACCCAGAAGTGATTTAATGGTGCGGGAGAAGTTACAGACGCTGATTAGCCAGTCTTCAGAGGAGGATTTAAATCCTCCAGTCAGCACACAGGAAAGGCATGCAGAAAAGCGTGTGAATCAGGAAGCAGCCCAATCTGGCTGCTGGAGAGAAAAGGCGTGGAAGGGACCAGCATAAAAGGCAGACGTGCAAAGAGCAAGCTGCCAGAGACAAATGATCCTTCAAGCTTGTAGCCTCAGCAGAAGAGTCCTTACCCATGTCGGAACCCTTGTCTGTAGCCGGAGGGGAATCAGCACCTGTGTTTCCAATTGTGTATCCTGTACATGTTGTCATGGAGGATCTTTTTCCAGTCGATTCTAGCAACCTCAGCCTTGCATCCAGTTCCAGACCTTGCCGCCGCCATTCAGCGCATTCTAAGCATGTTCCCAGCCGTGCTTTTAGCTCACAGCCTTGTCCAGAATCTCCAGTCCAGTTTCATCATGCTCCTAGCTTTCAGCCTTGCCCAGAATCCCCAGTCCAGTTTTGTCATACTCCAAGCTCCCAGCATCGGCCAGGATCTCCAGTCCGGTTTCCTCGTGCTTCCAGCCTCCAGCATTGCCCAGGATCTCCAGTCCAGTTTCATCGTGCTTCTAGCTTCCAGCCTTGTCCAGGATCTCCAGTCCAGTCTAGTCGTGCCTTAAGCGCCCAGTCTTGTTCAGGAACTTCATACCTGTCTTGTCGTGCTCTGGGTTCTCAGACTTGTCCAGGATCCGCAGTCCAGTCCAGCCATGTTCCCAGCTCTCAATCCAGTCCAGAGTCTCCAGTCCAGCTCGGTCATGCACCAAGCTCCCAGCCTAACCCCAGATCTCCAGTCTTGTTTCGAGTCCAATCTTGTTTCGAGTTCTCAGCCGTGTCTCCAGCCCAGAACAGTTTTTCTTCCAGTAACCAGTCTAGTCTGGGATATCCAGTTCAATTCAGCCTTACCTCCAGAGCCAAGCCTTGCCCAGTGGTTCAAGCTCAGTCTTGCCTAGCCTCCACATGTCAGCCCCAGTTCGAGCGGTGTTTCAGATCACGGACACTCGTCTCCAGTTCTAGCCCTGCCACGTGCCCTAGATTCCTCTAGCTCCACAGTTCCAGTCAGCAATTCCTGCCTAGTGGTCCTGCCACAGCCTTCGCTTGAAACCTTGCAGATTCTCCCATTGTTGCCCGGATGGTCTTAATCAGAATCAGTCTACCTCATTAATCACATTGACTTTTTATTGTAAATAGTTGTATTAATAAAGAGTGTTTTTTGATTATAACCCTGTCTGGCCACCTGATAGTCTGAACAGGACACAGTTAATGTCCCTAGGTAGCCGCCTTCTCCAGGTTATACAAATTAATTCTCATATACCTCAGTTCTTCTTCAGATGGGATAAGTGGACCTGCAATTTTCTTCTCTTTTTTATTTCTTTTTTTATTAATTAGTAATTGTTCAAGATATAATTAAGATACATAATGCAGAATATAAGGCCAACAGAATACAAGTCTAAAAAAGAAACAGGAAAAGCTAAACCAATGCAGGAATAAGCAAAAATGTTACTAAATGTTTAATTAATAGAACTTCATAGTCTTGACGCAGACCTTGTTAGTAATATCTATATAATTGCTAACTTGTTTTTCTTTTGAATGTACTGTATCACAATTTCAAAATTTACCCCAACATCAAGAAACATGCGGGATGTGTGCTGCATCCTGATTTTTGTCAGAATTTCAAGACATAAAACATTATTTCCAAATTCAGACAATTCTAACTCTTCACATAGGTCTCTCGTATTGTTGTTACATTGAGACATTTTTTTAAAAGGAAGAGAAGTTACGAACTTTAGGGAACTCTCTTATTTTGATGCTTCTTCACATTCAGAAGAATTCTAGATTTATAGTAAGGCAGGAAATATTAAAAATGTCTGAATTCAGGGAATGAATGAAAAATGTGTGTGTGTGTGAGAGAGAGATAGAAACATATGGTGAATAAATTATCTTACCTAATTATTACAGTGCATTGGAATTTTCATTTCAGTTTGATTATGTACATGTAATGACCAGCAATCAAGCTGGAATCAAGGGAGACTTTAGTTGTTATGTCTGCAGAGATGGCAGTAAGCTGCATACTAAGCTGTCAGATGGAAGGAATTAGTGGGGAATTTAACATCACCCAGACAAGTCAGAAATGTAATATTTGTCTAAGGAAAATAGGGGAAAGGTACCTGTCATGTAAGTTATGTTTAAAAAAATATAAGCAGAATTTTTCCCTCAGAAGATGGGCCTTAATATGTGATGGAGTACATGCTTGTTTAAAAACATGGACAGGTTTAATCCCCAACAACTTCAGACCAAGCTGGCTTTTGTCTAATAACTTTAAGAGCTGTAACCAGCTATTATGTAGACCAGCTCCCTTCAGCTTGCTGGCCTCTAGGCATGTTGGGTTGTATTCCAAATTATCCAAAACTTGTATTCGAAATTACCTGATTAAATGTAGAAGGCTGCCATGTATGTCCTAAGGAGGTGAGCAATAGTTATTTTCAATATAGCCACAGAAACTATATTAGATATTCCTGTCTAAAAAGGACTCCTTGCCCTTCCCCTTACAGACTTCTTCTTTGTTCCTGTTAACTCTACCGGCTCCTTACAAATCAAGCACGTGGTTTCTCTACAATGGTCTTGAGCTTCACAAGGGCCTTCCGTTACACAGCAATGGTTTTTCTTTGACCCAACCCTTGCAAATGTCTTATGCAAACATTTAGTACTTTACGCACATATCCTCCTCTGTATTAAAAAATAAAATAAAATAAAATAACTGGCAAGGATTCTGTCATATTATTTGCATAATGTGCTGGTTATCTTTTGTCAAGCAGTCAGACGTTGATATGGAAAGGATTAGAGTGCATGCGATGCAAAGGGGAGCTGGTAAAGTCCTGTTCTCAGGATAAAACCTTTCCATGCGCTTTGCATGTTAAATGTGGCCCTGTACTTAATGTAACCCCTCACTATACTTGCAGTTAAGAATTTAAATTTGCATAATATTTGCTTACTTGCTTAGAGGAAGGTAATCTGGGCAAAACTAAATAAGAGAGCTGTTTGTGTGTACAGTTGTGGATTTGCCAGTGCTTATAAAACAAAAGATGAAAATGACCCCAGTTTTCTTTTTCTTTTATGCTGTAATAACGTTTTTAAGATTCAGAAAGAATAAAAGTCTTCAGTTTTTCTGACTGTTTGACCTTTTGGTTACGAAAGTACTGGGTGGATGGCAACTTTCCAAAGTAACATCTGCAGCCTCCAGAGGACATTATCTTTGAAGTTCACGTTTGATGGTAGGGACAGAGAAAAGGCATAGGGAATGTGCTATTTTCCTTGCATATTCCTTTCTTTTCCTCCCTTTCACCCTCTTGTTTACTTGCATTGCTACTTGCTATTAATTATTCCAAGTGTTGTCAGCCTCCGTTTTAAGCTTAGAGTAGCAGAAACTTTGTCATGCTGGGCGAGCTTGTTAGTCAGTACAGGTAGTCCTCACTTAGCAACCACAGTTGGGACTGTCAGCTCTGTCACTAAGTGCCGTGGTCACTAAGAGAATCATCACATTACCATGACAGGCTTATGACCTCACTTCCCCTTCAGTCATTAAGCGAATCACCGCAGGCATTAATGGAGACATCATGTGTGCATGACTTAGAATTTTACTTCTGCCTTCTCTATTCACTCTGCTTGTTGAAAGCCAGATGTGAAGCACACAAATGGTGATCATGTGACTGTGGGATACCACAGTGGTCATAAATGAATGGCAGTTGCAAAGCACCCAAATGGCGGTCATGTGACCATGGGATGCTGTGATGGTTGTAAATACAAGGATTGGTTGCAAAACTTTTTTAACACCATCATAACTTTGGTCATTAAACAAGGCATTTGATAAGTGAGGACTACCTGCATTGTTGCAATGGATATCCTGCAGACATCCAAACAAAAGGGTGATGGTACTAACTCTCTTCTGCATTTGGAAAAAATTTACTCTCCTTTATTGGAAGAGGTATATGTATATAATATAGCTTATGGTCACTAATAATCCTGGTTCCAGGAATAATATCCCAAATTGGATTACTAATATATTGTTTTTCCCTCCTCTTTCTTACATATGTATCTGCTCACAGACATAAACATATGTGTAACTTAAATACTTTTTCCATGATTTGTTCAAAGATCTGGCCCTAAATAAGATATGGGTTTCTTGGGCCCAAATCTGTGAAGACAAAGAAATTCAGGTCTGGGCCTTTTGCAGTCCCAGGAGCCTGCATTCCTTAACATGCCTGTGTCTGCCTCCCTTCCTGACATGTTAGCTGTGTTTTTCTTGGGAAAAAAAAACTTAAAGGGAAGAATCAGGAAAATATATGAACGAAAAGGAAAGAAAGGGCTTGGTATTGGCTTTTGACCTTAAGTAAAATTTTATGGCACAAAAGAATGATTATGAGAAGTGAAATTGTATTCCTTGGATACAACTTGCAGGATTCTTTTTGAAAAAAATAACATGAATATCTATTTAATAAACAGAAATAAAATCTGGCAAATCATTAAAATCCACAGAAGAAAAATCTGGCCCACAGCTCTTCGTAGGTATTCTCCTGTGCAGACAGTCTACAAAGCAAGCCATTACCATTTAAGTAAGTAAGCAGCATATTGCAGTGGTTTGTTACTGCTTTTGGGATGATAAAGCAAACACTCTGGTTTTTAAAGTACTTATAATCTTTCCTCACTGCTTAGCTGGAGTGCTACCCATCCATTCTTGAGTCACCAGAAAACTATACTGACATGAAATTTGCTGCCTCTGTAGCATCTGTTCTGAGTCCCTGCCAAAATGGTGTTGTCCAGTTTACTTGAGAGCAGCATGTGATTAAGAAAAAAGCAACTGATGCCCTCCTCCTTGAGCACTGAAATGCCAGTAAGTGCAACTTTGACCTTACTCAGTGCTGGTCACTTGACTTTGCTTCCATTGTATGGGTGGTGAATTGTAACAGACCGTATACACCTTGTAGCTGCAGCTATATATTAGATACGGTTGGCCCATGGGGAGAACACTATGTTAATACCAGTACATCTAAGGACAGTTGGAGGTGGTCTCTTTCAGGGGTTGGAGATGAGATGTAGGCAATGTCATAGGGACGTGGCAGAAAAAAGGAGATTGCCAGGGCAGGTTTGTACCATGGTTAAGTGCAATTGTGGAAAGGCCCTTAATGTAGCATGTGGTATATAGAATTAGAGGAGACTTCAAAAGTCACAGTAGCCCAGAATGTGCTATTTTGTGCTGACAATCCAAGCGATTTTTTTCAGCTGTTTTTTTAGTTTTGTTAGTCATTATTTTGGCTTCTAAAGGCTGCAGAGGGTGTGTCTGATGGCGGTTTCAGTGACTAAAGATGTTTGTCCTTTGTTTCTTACATGGGGTGTTAAATAGGTTCATTAAAACTTCCAGAGACCTAACTGAACCATGTAGCATCTTTTGGGAGGGCGGGGAGAAGGAGAATTCAAAAGATACAGTGCCAAAGTTGGAGGGGGAAAGTCACTGAAAAGTTTCAGTGGTATAATCTTGGGGGTTGAAAAATGGGGATTGTGGAACCCATCTGTGGGTCTGTTACCTCTTCCTTAAGGCAATGATGGTGACTTTAAGCAGAAAAACCTCTGTTTACCAGTGTAAGCATGTGTAAGATCAGTACCAATTTCCCCTTAAATGGCAGCCTTTGAAACATGTCATTGCTTTTTTTTAATATGTTGCCCCAATCATTGCTATTGTTAGCTTTGCATGAAGAATTTTTGTTCTGTTTTGTAAGGAATTTCATGCAGAGACATGCCGGAGAATGGACATCTTGCACTTATGCCTGTTTAAGTCAGTCCAATCACATAGGCCAACTTTTCCGAATTAAAGAATTCCCAGTCAGCATAACTATGAGCTGCTACTAATTTTCTCATCTAAGTATCCCTTTGGCATTGCCTTTTCTATTTGGATCAGTTTTCTCACAGTCGGAGAACTAGTTCCAATCCTAGGTTTGGGGTGAATTAAGGATGGATTTATATATCATTATATCACCTAATTCAACAGTATGCTAAGGTAGGAGATATTAGAAAATGTTTATCATAAAGGCTTTTTGTGGTCTTGTCTTCAGTCTCCTGTCCTGTCCTGTCCTGTCATGTTCCTGTCTTCACATATTTGACTCCTCACAGAACTTGCTCTCCAGGCCTGTCACCATCTTGATCACCCTCTTAGTTAAATCAGGGGATCTCAAACACCAGTGTCATGAGTATCACACAATGACTAGTTCATTAGCCTTTTCATACCTTGATACAAAAGAATCTAGTGAGTCCAAAAGGAAGACTGGTATGCCATTAAACATAAATTTATTAAAAAATACTACTGTGAAATAGAGCTAGTTGTACAACAGAGTTACAAAACAAAGCTATTTCACTTTGGTTAAGAAGTACTTTGGCTTGGGCAAAAATACTGTTTGGCTTTAATACTTGGTTGATACATATTTTTTTTTTCTGAGATCCTATCTAAATCCCATCCCAGAGTTGCCCAAATCTTGCCTTTCCCCTTGCAGAGCAGAGAGGTCTTTTGCCCTTCAATCTTTTTCTCATTCCTTTTTCTTTTCTCTTTGCTTGGCACAGAAGTCTTGCTTGTTTGCTATTTTTCCAACTCCTTGTCCAGCCCCTCATGGTGAACTGGCCAGACTCAGCCTTCCTACTGGGCTACCTCTGGCTTCCCTCGCTCAGGCAACCCTAATCTTCTGGCCTGTCTCCCCCAGACAAGACTTTCCTCTCAGGTATTCCTTCCTGAAGAATCTAGCACCAGCTCAGAAACTACACCCACCACACAACATAGAAGCACGTCAACTGTGTGTGGCTCGGTTGATCAGATCCTCAGTTCCTGGGAGACCTGGGAGACCTGCTGGGTTGGACCAAAGTGAGCTGCAAGGCCACCAAGAGGCCACTCTTCCTGGAGCATTTCCTGTGACCCCAGGCATTGCTGGACAGCCTCCTCAAAATATTGTTGCAGGCTACAGAAAATTATTTGGAGGGGTACAGGCATCCTATTAGACCTCAGTTACTTGATATTAGAATTGTTCAATCTTAGTTCAGTTGGTGCTGATTCAGAGTGAAGCCAGAACCCACTACGGATCAGATCAGTTTGGAATCTTGTCCCCAGTTTAAAATCCATCATGAATCAGCACATTGCCATGACATCACTGTGGTAGCTATAGCCAATTTTAATGCTTGCTTGGGTAAAATGCCTTGGTGTGGAGGAGAAGGAAGCAAGAGATAGCTCACTGGCCTGGCCCTGACTAATTTCTTATAGTATGTGTGTATGTGTGTTGTGTATAAAATATACACACAAAATATAAGTTGAGGCTTACTCTCAGGTAAGTATGTAAGATTAACAACCCTGATGCATACTGAGTTCATGACTCACCTGCTTCCTCCATGGCACCTTTTAGACAGTGGAAGGAGAAGTGAGACAGCTTGGGAAATCTCTCAGCAAGGTCACCTTTCTCTTGCGCTCCAAGGGAAGGTTATTGGAGTGAAGACTTTCTTCAGATGACATACTTGCATGGCAGGGAAATACAGCACAATAGGCAACAGTCGTTTGATTATCTCATGTGCCTGTCTGGGCAGGCAAGCAAAGAATTCAGGCATAGGTAAGACTTCAATAATATCTTCATGCTTCCTACCCACACATGCACACAGCATAATGATTTTTTTTAAAAATGGTCCTCTCTTAAGCAGATTTTCAGTGTGATTCTTCAGACATAGGCTCCCCTATTTAAGAAGAAAGCATCAAGTTTTATCAATGGTGCCACTTTGCTTGAAGACCAATGTCTGCAGGGCCAATCTCATGATATGCGTGCCTTTCATTCATATGAATGAAGATACAGTTGGGAATGGAGGCAGATACCCAGTTATGTTCACAGTTGGAAGGGATAATAAATGGTCTAAAAAGTACTCTGTATCATAAATTGGTCCTGTGGAAATCTTAGAACAAAATTATAGTTGGCTTTCCTTTTGATTAATAGCTGTATTAATAATTTGAATTGGATTGTCAATTAGACTCAAACCTCTTTGTGTGTGTGTGTGTGTGTGTGTGTCTCCAGACTGCTAAATAGTTCAGCTGCTGTAATGGCATGAATATGGATTAAAATCTGCCTTGAGGCGTATACTTTACAAATACTGAGTCATCTTACTGACATGAAAACATTGCTTTTTGCAACTGGGGAAAGTAGCATAATTGAATTTTTTGTCCTTCCTGTAATCAAAAAGTAACTACATTGTGCAGGTAATGGCACTCTAAATCCCAAGTTTTAATGTATTTTAAACTGTATCCTAGAATTACTACTAGTAATCAGTCTAAAAGGGTGCCACATTTAAAAAAAAATGTTTTTGTACTGCTATAGTTAATGCTATGATTCCTGATTTTAAAAAAAACTGCTTAGAAACCCAGTTCATCACTGGAAAAAGCTAGATTCTATTAGTGCAAATGGAGCAATAACTCAATAACTTTTGCATAAGCTTTGTATGATTGTGCTTTTTTTTTTTAGTATTTTGCTTATTATTATTTTTATTTGCTGGCCATAAGGAGTGGCAAAGAGCCATGCATATCAAGTACATGCTCTTCCACGCACTGAAAAGCATTTTTCACAGTGTCAGTCTTTGCTGCCCTAATGTCTCTTTTTTTAAGAAAAAGAAAGTTGAATTCATATCTGAGGCCTTGCTGCTTTTTTGTACTGCTGCCTTTTTTTTAAAATTAGATTCATGACTTTCTTCCGGGAACATTAGCAGTGTACATAGAATTCTCTTCTCCAGTTTTCTCCCACAACAACAATCCTGTGAGGCGTGCTAGGTGCTAAGGGAATGCCTGTCCGAAAGTCTTCCAGTGAGCTTCCATAGCTGAAGTTGGAGTTGAGCTTGAGCTTTTCTGGTGTTAGGTGGATACCTTAACCCAGGGTTCCTCAACCATGGCAACTTTGCTGGCTGGGGAATTCTGGGAGTTGAAGTCTGCACAGCTTAGAGTTGCTAAGGTCGAGGAACACTGCTTTAACCACTACACCACTTCTATAGCTTTTTGCTCTTCACTGATTCAGTGTAGTAGGCTGTAAAGGGTTCTGTATGTGTAGATTAGGTAATTACTGGTATTAACTAAAGATATTTCCTTGTTGCTGCCTTACAATTAGCAGACAGTATTGTCTGGAAAGAATAAAACTGCAGCTACCAGAGAAACAAACCTGCAAAATACTATACAAAAAGTACAAGTGTGTATAGCTTTTTTTTTTTAAAAAACAAACTAATTATTGTAGCAAAGCAACAGTTTATCTTGAACAGTTGGGTGTTCTCTTTTCCTAATACTGTAGTTAGAAAACCAGTTCGTAGCTTGACAAATCTGTCTTTGAATATATTCAATTTAATCAAGTGAATGTAGTAACTGAGTAAATGTTTAAAACTTCGTGGTTGTGTTGTATGACTGGATATCACATTCTGTTTCTACTTATGGGTCAGCGGAATTTAATAAGACTTGGGATATTAAATCACCCTTAGCTGGTAGCCAAGAGATAAGAGCATTTAGTAATTAGGGATGCTGATGAAACTTAACAGGTTTCTCACAGCCAGAATTTACAGCATGGCGATTGAAACCTCTGAGACTACTTCTGCAGCAGCCTCAAAGGATTCCCATTGTTCCTGGCCACTGGCCATACTGGCCAAGATTGATAGGAGTGGTCTTGCAGATATCTGTGTTGGAAGACACTTCATTCTATAGATATACACATCAAAGCAATGCTCTAGTCCTTAAAAGCATGATTCTAGCCTTCTTACAGTCTGAGACTATAAATAAACAATTTCTTCTGATTCTAAAAAGATAAATTCTTCTTCTAGCCTTCAGGACAAAGAAAAGCTTCCTAACATGTTTTCAGTTTTCAGAAAAGTTTCACTTTCTGCCCTATGAGCGTATCCAAGTTTGCTTAATTCAGTTTGGCAAAAAATCAGGCAAAATTATAAAGCAGGAAGAAAATGTATGTGCAAAATTCACATGGCATTTTTGGTTTGCTCCTATTCTTATAACTTAGTTTAATAGTAAGTCTATACTATAAAGTGACATACTTTTAAATTCATTGTATGCCAGAAAACAACGCTCTGCTCTTTCTAAGCCTTGACTTTAGCAATCTAGATTTGTATCAGGCTTATTAACTTCTTTTTCAAGTGCTTAGTTTGGGTGATCCCTTATATGGATTTAGGATGTGCTCTATTTAGAATAAGGAAAAGAAAAAGCATTTCAGTTAATGTAGCCTGTAAGATAAAGATAATCCAATATCTTGTCTTAGAAAGGATCCATGTAAGCCTAGAGTTAAGGGTTTGTTTTATGAGATACTGGTTTATGCTCAGCTGTGTGGCCAATAGGGTAGCAAGGTGTCGTTTTGCTCTTTTAAAGTAAGAAATATGGCATAGTTGCTGACCACTGGAAGCAATAGGGAATTGTCTTTCTTCCTTTCAGTGTAAAAGATTCCTTGTTTGCTGTGAGCGCATTTTCACTTAAAACAAGGCGGCTTTCTCCCCCATTGTTTGGTTGACAGTGGATGGAGTAAGAGTTCTTACAGTTCTGTTCTCTATAACATGAGCAGTGAGTATGTGACCAGGTAATTAAGCTGCATTGTGCATTCAACGTATCTGTCCGCTGCCTGCAAAAAGAAGTAGCACATACTAATAGAGACTCTTTGATAGTACTGCCCCATCCTTTAAGTTTTAAACAGTTTGGTCTTTATAACTAGGAAAAAGGTATAAGCGGTGGCAAGCAAAATTTGAGACATGGGAGATGATTTCTTGTTGCTAATGTGATACTGGCTGAGGATATGTATAAAGAGGTTAGGTTTAGGCAGAAACACAGAACACACAAGGGTATCTGAGAACTGACAATTAGATGCTGTTTCATGAACTATCTAGAAATTACTATAGCATCTCCCTCATCAATTCACTGCTATTGCTAAATACTGATGGAGATGCTGAAAAGGCAAATGCTACCTTGTGGAACATTAACAGCAGCATAAAATTCAGATCATTGGAAGTAACCATTCCAAGCGACTCTGCTCTGGTGAGGTTCCACTGAGAGTACTTGTCCAGTTCAGGGCACCATAGTTTTAAAAGGCCAGGAACAAATTGGAGTGAATTCAGGAGAGGCTTACCAAAAATGCAAGCCTTATTAAAATGGAGGTGACTGAGGGAAGATATGATTGCAGTCTTCAAATATTTGAAGGTTCGTCGTAAAGAAGAAGGAGTGAACTTACTCTTAGAACCAGTAAATGGAAGTAGGTTTTTGGTTAAATATCAGGAGAAATCTTGTGCTTTGTGTTATGAGCTGCCAGCCCGTGGAAGAGGCTGCTGCATGAAATGGCGAGTTCTCCTTTGCTGGATATTTAAACAGATATGCCTGGGTGGCATATGTTAGAATGCTCTAGAGGATCCTGCATTGAGTAGGTGACTTCTACAGTTACTTCTCACCCTATGGCTCTATGAATCATTGTGCATGTCCTTATACGTTTGCATATGCTCAGGGATTTTCATCTAAAATGTGAGTGGAAGAAATTTACTTATTTGTGCTGATCCTCTAATAAATTGTATCATAGTGTTTTCATGTCCATGTGTGGGAATGTTCAGAAAGCAAGGCAGAGAATAGATGGGCAGCTAAGATTAAGAGCTCCCAAATCAGCCCCCACAAATCACCAGGCAAAAGAACGATCCAACCTAATCCAAAAGTCAAGACTATAACACCGTATCTAAGGAGGGCTGGGTAAAAAATGTAGCTGAGGTGCAATCAGAGGATGAGAAATCTGTGAGCAAGACAGGGTTGAGCGGGTTCCAACTACAGTCCACAGTCCAGACTGTTACAAATGTCTCCAGCAAGTAGACTAACTTCCCATGTGTTCTATTATATTTTAGCCAAACTAAGCTCCTGCTGGATTCAGCTGGTTCTTAGCAATAACCTGAACAAGACTGCTACTCCCAAGGAGCCTCACCCAGTAACCTTGGACTCCTGCTGCATTTCTCAACTTGTTAGTCCTATGCCTGGTGGCACTGAAGTTCCACAGGAGTTAGACCTAGGGTCATGAGCAACAGAATCCATGGAAGTGAAAGGGGCAGGTTTCTGTTCTGTCTGTGGCCCAGGTCTCCAGCTCAAGAGGGACTTGTGTGCTTTCCCTCATCATTCTTCTACCTTGAAGTCCATGCTGGAAACAACAGAAAAACTTCTTCTAGTTTCCAGTGTAAAATGTTTGCAGCAGCTTCTCTTAGCTATATTCAGATTGTTGAAAAAATCCTCACATTTAGTTGCTGTCCTATTTTCAAATGACACAACAGAAAGCATTTAATTGCTTTTTTGGTGGGAAAATCTTTCTGAGCAGATTTCTGGGATGCATTTATATTAGCGGGTAGCTGGGCCTCATATGCTTTTGTTCTTTGAACTTTTTTGCTATTACCTATGTGGAACTATTAGCAAAGTTCTTTGTGACTGCTGCTATACTTTAAGGAAGCAAAGGGAGGGGTATTAAAAATAACAAATGGACAGGGGAAAATGTTCACGTTTGTCCTTGATAAATTAAATTTTACAGTTGAAAATGCACTGAACTTTAATGAATTTCAGGGATTCTAAGAGTCATTCTTTCATAGAATACTCCTGAAATCTTCCCACATGAATAGAGTAGTTCTAACATGAGTATCTCACCAATTAATTTTTTTTGCACGATGCAGTTCTGCAAAGTTAGGTACTAGCCTTCTCCAACATAGAAGAAGCTTTCAGTTCACACGGAGGTATCTTTAATCCAACTCAGTGTTTTGGTTATGCTAATCATGACTGCAAAATTAGCATTAAAAAAGAAATAAATGCATTAGGTAACTGCTTATTTCATCTTTTTTGGAATGGATTCATGCAGCAAAAAAAAACAACCCTGAACTGTAAAAAAAGGTGTTTGGTAAGACAGCTTCCAATGCAGCTGGGAGAAGAATTTAACCAGGATTTGCTTCTGTTCTTGAATGGGATTGTCCAGCCTGCTGGGTCAATCTAATATGTAGGGTGTGCTTCTTAATACGTAGGTCAGGATCATGTCTTAGAACAAACTCTCATGTGATAAACAAGCCAGCAAATAAACCATGATTTTATTTGATTTAACAACAGTCTAGACCACTATTTTTCAACCTTAGCAACTTTAAGATGTGTGGATTTCAACTCCCAGAATTCGCCAACCAGCAAGGCTGGCTGGGGAATCCTGGGAGCTGAAGTCCACACATCTTAAAGTTGCCAAGGTTGAGAAACACTGATCTAGACTGTGGAGTTGGTAAACATGATTGTTGAGTGAAACAGAGTGTAGCCAGAAAACCAAAACAGAGCCTTAATAGGGTTGCTAGAAGAGAAGAAAGTTGGTATGTGTGAGCTCAAGGCTTGATTTTGGCTTATAAAAGTTAGTGCACATAGTACTAGGTTATGGGTTTGCATTATATTGGAATGAGATCAAAAGCTTATCATTTTAGATGGCTTTGAATTAAATCAGGGCTTAATCTGCACTTGTGCAGTATTTTTTTATTTCTTCATGGGAAACTTCCTTTAAAAATATCAAACCGTAATATATTCCCATGCCATGGTTTTTTTGTTTATGCCCTCGAATAACAATATTTAGAAATATCCTAAAACAACTTTTGTTTTTACTTTCTCCAATTATTTACATTTTTTTCCAATTATTTACATTCTTCCCTGATAAATATGAATATTGCAAAAGACTGCATCCTTTTTAATTTATAGAAACATTCTAGAATATTGGAAAATATGGCCACTTGAGATGCATTTCCCCCTCTCCATTTAGTGTTGGGAACTGCATTTTGTAGTTGCATTGATATTCGCAAGTATATATTGTCATGGATATTCAGCAGTGGAAAACTTTGATAGTAGTCTCTGAGAGTGAAACATGCGTATTCAGATCCAGCATATACTTCTCCATAAAATGCATAAAATAGTGCAGCATTTCATTTTAGAGGAAAAATCAGATGCCCTGTGGAGAAATCTGAAATGAGAAATGCCTGCTCAGCATGAAAAACTGAGTGTTCATGCAATTGTATGACCATAAAGAACAAGGTAGTCAGAGGAGGAGTTTGACATTCTGCTTGACATTTGTTTTCTTTGTACTGTTAGGGCTTATAAACTCCCACTCAGAACTCGTACATCTTGCAATGGGATGCCTCAGTGGTGTATGAGATCAGCATTTTTCTTACCGTACCTGTTAGATGGAAACACAATGTTATCTTTGCCAACAACATTAACGTCATTTTCTGTAGGGATGAAAGAAATGCCACACTGTTGACAGAATCTGGATGTTAATAAGGCCTGCATTCTGTAAAACCAAAATTATGTCTGTGATCTCAGACTGATTCTTGTAAAGACACATCAGTTTCTACCCTGATTGCTTCTGAGAATCTAGAAAACTGTTTTTATTGTTGTTTATATAAATGGTCCCTTTTCCTCATCAATGTTTCAAAAAAGAGGCAGGTAAAAACATAAAAATAAGGTTCTGCTTTTGAAGAGGTAGTTCTGGAGGTTTTCAATGCTTATTACAGAGCTTGAGTAATGTTAGAGACTTGCTGGACATTTTGTAGATTTTTTTAAAAAATGGTTTAAAAAAAGACATATTAAAGCAAAATGTCTTGAAGAGCTGAAGGTCCAGAAGTCCACAGAGAACAAATGTTCCTTTCTTTAAAAAGGGGGTGGGAAAAAGGATCCAGGGAAGCCTAATGTCCAGTTAAGCTGATCCAGTCAGCCTAACATCAATGCCTGGGAATTTGCTGGACCAGATCATAAACAGATTGATCTGTAAATATCAGTCCTTCAGGGTAGAGGAAATCAGAAAGCAGACACTGCAAGAACTCTCTTGTTGTGGGGTATAATAACAGAATCTTGAAAGCTTCCCAGAGTTTCCCTCTGCCCCTTTTATACCATGCAGAATCAAGGCAAGGTTATTTTGAGTCTCTTTCCTCTCTCCTTTCCCTGGGCTAAGATGTCATTTACTGTCTCTTTTATCTGATAATGATTCCTACAGTTGCCAGTGTTGCCTGTGTTTTCCTTTACAATTAATATCTTGAAAACTATGTCATATTTATCAGAAGACAGTAACATTCAACAAGTCTTGAAAGACTAACATGATCTGATTTTTTTTTCTTCAAGTAACTTGTTCGGTAAATTGTAGGAATGCTGGTAACATAATATATATGTATTTTGGCAAAACTTTAACAAAGTACCCAGGATGATCTGATCAGCAAGCTTGTTAAGTGTGAGCTGGATGGCATGACAAATAAGTTAATTCATACCCAGATCACAAATAGTACTGAAAGAGTGCTCATCAGGGGTGCCTGATTAATCTGAAGGGTAGTCTTGAATGGGTGTCTTGATTTGAGAGAGATTCAGTCATGGATCTTGTGTTCCTTAATATTTCTTTATTAATGACTTTAATGAAAAAGTGGAGAGAAATGCTTGTCAGACTTGTTGATGTCATAAAATTAACTGGGAAAGGTAATGACCTACAATTGAAAAAGATCTTGATATGCCAGAGATAATATGAAAGTAACACTGACATTTAACAGAGGTTGTTGCAAAGCTTTTTACTCAGGAAACAGCGATCCAACTGAAAGGATATAGTAAAGCGATCCAACCGAAAGGATGTAGTATAGTAAAGGATGTACTAAACTTATTTAGTAAAAGTACTTGGGAGAAAAATCAGACCCTATCTTGAGTACTAGGTCCAATTCTGGGCATCACACTTCAGGAAAGATACATATCCAGAGAAGGGCAGTTAGGGAGACCTTTTCAGAGAAAAGATTGAAGGACCTGGGTATATTTAGCTAGCAAAGAAAAGGCTGAGAGATTAATTTAATAGCATTCTTCAAGCAGGTGATAGAATATCATATGGAAGAAGGTTGTGATACATTCTCTGTTGTTTCAGAATGCAGACATGGAATAATGGATTGAAGTTAGATTTTGGAAGGCAGATTTTGACTACTAGAAAAATAATAACAGTTTTGACCCTGGAGGAACCCTTGAAATATTTTTCAGGCTTCGAGGAATCCTTGCACATTCAGGCTCAAATATAGGCCAGAAGTTACAAAATCATTTAATTCATTTCATGGGTAGGCCTGTATATATGCATTAACAGTGTTCTTAAATGAAAAATAAAGAATGAAACTTGCCTCTTTAATGTGAAATTGCCTGAATTTGAAATAAGTTTTTAAACAAATCACGGTCTCCCAGGGAACCCCTAATGACCTCTCATGGAACCCGAGGGTTCCTTTGGTCAATCAAATCTAAGTGGTGTACAAGAGTAGGTGGTTGCCTTGCCTTCCCAGAAGGGAAGCTCGTCACTTCCCTGCATAATCCCTGATTCCCACTGTATAAACCAGGGTTTCTCAACCAGGGTTCCATACATTTATTTAAAAAAGACAATCTCTCAAGGGTGCTTTAATTTTGGTTCCTGCACTGATCAGAGAGATGGAACATTTAGATGGTAGTCTAAATGGCCCTTTCTCACTCTTATATCTCTCTGAAAACCTTTACTGACTTCCCTCACTTTATCCTAGGGTTACTTTCCCCAAAACTTTGCATAAAGTGAATTTGCATAATTGAGACATTGAACCAGGGGAATAAAGATAGATATGGTGTATGCTGTCAATTTTTTTAGCCAAAGGCATTGACAAATAGGGTCATAATTTTTTATAGCCTTATTCTTAAGCAATCAAATGAGTAGGTTACTCAAACATGTTTTCTTCCTTGTCTTGTGTTCTGCATGTGTTGAAAGCATTTTCTTCATCTTTTCTCCACAACCACAGTGAACTCACAGGGGTGCTACAGGATATTTTAAATTTTTGTATTGTCCATTTGTAAAGCTGAATTTTGTGATATCTATTTGCAGCGTCACATCTTTGCAACACTAAGGGTGCTTGAATGAAGAAACTTTGGGAATTTCTGCATAAAGCAAATTCTTGGATGAAAATGATCAATCATATAATAGCATATTTTCATAAAGTGAGGGAAACTTGTATATTAACATAAATGCATGATACCAAAAAAAGGAAACATGCAGGTGGATAAGTCAAAATGTAAGAAGGGGGCATTTGAAGAAACACTGATTTTTATGTATATCCTGGCAACTTGTATGAAAAGGCTCAAAATTCTAGAATTTGATGCATTTCAACATATGGTTACTTGTTCACAAAATCCTATATAAGTGCTTAGAAAAATAATGCAATTCTAAACAGAAATAAAATATTGTAGACACTCTGAAACAAGTTATATACACTGGTAAAATATTAATCAGAGAACAATTAATTATGTAGTGCTCCTTAAAAGTATTAACTTTGTATGTGTTATAATTTAGGTATAATTCTGTTTATCTTCAACTTCTCATATTGTGACAGAAAAAAATTGTTTTTAAAAATTTCAGAAAAGGAATCCATTTAGTTACTTGCTCAATAAGAAAATAAATTAGAGTGCAAGAAATGGGTCATAGGCTTATTTCCTGAACAGATAGCAAATGTTTATGTAGGAAAGGCTACGTACTTTAGTGTTGGTGAAGTTGACTTCTGTTTTAATAAGGGCACATTTTTGTGGTATTGTCTTAAATCTACTTTCTTAAGATACGGATTAAAATAAGATATTGGTAAAACACAGGGATGGAAGCCTTGCAAATTTCGGAGTCCTCATGTTTGTAGAAAAGTAAAAGTATGCTGTGATCGAGTGGTGAGCTAGATTCTAAACAGTTGCTCACTTTACTACAATTGACCTTTTATCCAAATGTCTGAATATTCACCACGAGGGTTCACTCCAAGCTTTCAAAAGTCTTGTTATAAAACAGTTAAATGCATATTTTTTTCCAGGTACAGATTTACATGTTGCTAACTTCAAAAGATTTGATGCTCCATTTTGATATAGCATATCTATGAGCATAGAGAAATAAAAATGATCCAGTAATATAATATGACAGAACAGCTACAAAACTGATGAGATCACAAAATAGTTAAACTGTGAAACATAAGGTGCAAGATTAATGTTCATTAACAGTAAACAATTTTGCAGAGGTAGTTTTTCACAAGAATATTTTTAAATAGGCCAATTAATTGTTGTGAGCAATTTTGCCGACCAAAACAAAGTATAAATTAATGCTATAATTTCCTGAAACTGCCTGAGAATTTTTTAATGAGTACTTACCTTTCCTGTTTGATTCTCAAGACGTTTACTGGTCTTTGGAGTTCCTATGTCGAAGTTGCTATGAGCAGAAAACCTTCACCTCATCTTAATTTACAACCAGTGATCTCTTCACCCCACGTCCCATCTCTTATCTAAAGACAAATCCAAAAAGCATCGTAATTTCAGTCCTAGTGTCAGCAAAAGTCCAGTAAGGGTTGCCAGAAATAACAACATACCTGTTTTAACCTTGATCAAATAAACCAAATTTATATTCCTTCCTTTTACTTCTAACAATCTTAATCTTTAGTCCATTCAAGTAATGTCGTAGAACTTGATTTATTTTCATTTCTTTTTTACCCCTTCTCACAAGATTAATCCAAGCTTTAACAAACCTCTTTTGTAAATCCAATATAAAAGAATTACCCAGGTCACTCTCTTGGTTTATTATTTGTAATTCCCTTTTGATTTTTAAAGCATCAACTGATTTCCTCTATATGTCCAGTGAAACATCTTTTTCCATGTCATTCTTGTATTCTGTCATTTGTAGATCCACTTTTGATGCCATCTCTGTCTTGTCAGATAAAATTTGTTCCTCTTCTGCCATTTCTTCGAAACTGTCTTTTGAACACAGTCTATCCTTAGAAGCAAACATCACTATTGACATTGTTGATACTAACTTCTGATTCCATTTTTCAAAACTATCCTTCAGTATTACCAATGTTATAATATCTTGTGTATTTTTTCTGTAGCTGTTAATCAGGTGTATGTATTCTTCTTTAAAATCTTTATTTCCCTCTAGTGTCCCATTTTAAAAATGGTTTATCTCTTTTATGTTCAAAAGAAATTAACCTTCCCATAGGAAGGATTCTTTATAATTAATTCCAAATTCTTATTTCAAATCTCTGAGCGAGATGTGTGGGGAACAAATTTAATATATAAATATAAATAAATGTAAATAAATTATCTAGACCATTAATCCACTTATAACATTCTAAAATCAAAGTCTTAATTAGCTTTGTGCTGTTTATTTAAAAAAAATTAATTCTTAAGATTGCAGTTAAAATTTTCTTTCATTTAAGGATTGAAGCAGACTCACCCAGTGTTTTCAGACCTCTTGATCCAAAGGTTTCTAATAGCTGAAAAGTAGCTAATAAGCAATTTCCAAACGTGATTAGAAAAGGAAGTATGCAAATTTAGTGCCCTTTTAAAGGCACCAATTGCAGTTTCAGCAAGATGGCTATTCCCTCATCTCCCAGTGCTCAAAACCTGCTGGAGACTGATGTCTTGCTGTCTTCTTGCGAGGAGCAACTGTCTGGAGCACTTGTGGGCAATCTCCCGTCCTCTCTTGTCCGGAGAGGTTTGAAGAGCTGGTCTACTCACTGGCTCTTTGTCCTTCACTGTGGTAGTTGGTTCTGCTTTTTGCGGAGCTGACTTCAGTCCGCCATTTCTTCCTCTGGAAATCCCTGTGAGCAGAAAACCCTACGCTGCCACTTCAAGCATACTGCAGTCTCTTCCTGTACTGTCATATGCTCCTCTTTAGATAATCAGGAATTAGTGTAGGAGACAAGAAAAGGAGAAAACAGATGGAGATTTAGAAGATTCATTAGTGGCAAAAGAGCGACTTTGATGTTAATTACAATTTCAATTTAGATTTAATTGAGGTTTCAGTTTAGATTTTCTTCAAGGTTCAGTTTTCTTTACTTCCAGAGCATCACTTCTGCTTGTAAGTATATCCTGGAAAATTTGTAGCTACATACACAGAGATGTAAAGTGTGCAGACCAGCTAACACTTGCAGCCCCATGAGATTTGGGCAAAGAATGGTGTGAACTATTCCAATAATTTATGTCACTTTGATTTTTTCATTAATTGGCTTTTGACTTCTAAGGTGATCAATTTTGGCAGTAATCACTGAAATGTATTTATCAAATTTATAAGGCCGACCAATGTGATGCTGGCCAGCTTAATAGCACTCTAGAGCAGTGATGGTGAACCTATGACACGTGTGTTAAAGGTCGCACGCCACTATGTTTTGTGTGACACACCAGCGTTCACCAACACATGAGAACAACTGCCACACCCTGGGAAGCTGCAGCCACCCAGCCCAGTCCCAGCCACAGTCGCCCTCACGACCCCCGAGCCCCCTGCTGCCCCGCCCTCTGCCGCCTCAGCTCACCTGGTCATCTTCTTGCTCCCCTTTGCGTGAAGCCGGTTCTCGAAGCCACTTGCAATTTGTGCAAAGGGGCGCAAAGGAGCACCTTTGAGTGAAGTGATGTGCTTTTGCTGGCTTCACACAAAGTTTTGTTTGCTTGTTTGTTTGTTTGGGGGGTGACATGGCAGCAGCATAGTCAAGTTAGACATTTTCCAAATTGTTGACATACCAAGCCCAAAAGGTTTGCCATCACTGCTCTAGAGGCAAAATAGCTTTGGCTGTTCAAAGCACTTTTTTGGCTCTTGAACTAAGAACTGCAGATAACTAAGAAACACATGCATACTTATGGACTGGGTTCACGCATTGGGCCATGTACATAAACCATGATTTACATATCATAGTCAAAGAAGCCATAATATGGTTTAGGGCAATATGTGACATGTGACTGCAGTCACTTTATATTGTTCAGGAAATAAAGTTGTACCAGGGTTTCAAGTACAATGAAAATGAAACAAGAGAAAGGCAACTGCCATTTCTTCTCTCCTCCCAGCTCGGTGGAAGAATCTGAAATCAAGAGGAAAAAGTGGTACAGAGGTTGACATGCAGCAACCTGCTTCTTCTAAAATGTTGAGTAGAGCCTGAAAAGTTCTAACTATGGATCCCTCCTAGATTGCATTTACAGGTAGTCCTTGACTTATGACCATTCATTTAGCAACTGTTCAAAGTTACAGTGGTGATAGAAAAAGTGACTTGCAACTAGTCCTTGCACTTATGACTGTTGCAGCGTCCCTGCGGTCATGTGATTGCTATTTGCGACCTTCCCAGCCAGCTTCTGACAAGCAAAGTCAATGAGGGGAGCTGGATTTGCTTAACCATGTGATTCACTTAACGACCGTAGTGAAAAAGGTCATAAAATTGGGTGTGACTCACTTAACAACTTCCTCACTTAGCGATGGAAGTTCCAGTACCAATTGTGGTTGTAAGTTGAGGACTATCTGTATTCTGTTCTGCTGATCTTTCTGTCAGCATGATCCCTCTGTATCACTCCAGCCCCTGCTTTACATTTCTGGTAGCTATTCCATACCTGCTCTTGGTGCCTATTTAATGGATGTTGTAGAAAAAGAGACTAATCACAGGTATAACAAATACTTGTTGGTGTCTGTTCTTAGAAACCTTGGTACCTGTGTGACATCCATTAAGAGTTAACTTAATTTCTGGTGCGCTCATTTTGAAACTTTCTCAGCAATTTTGCTCACGTAATATCCTAGTCTAGAATATAAGTAAACCCTGCAAGGCTTTAACGTGGCTTCTGGGTATGGGGCCTTCTATACTGCATCAGTTTTCAGAAGAAAGATGCAGTAACAAATGGATAAAGTATGAAGGTAATTCTGTGAAAGTCAATAACTAGCTGGAAGCTACAATTTAATAAGTGTTTGGACATATCTGGCTCAGATAAGTTCCCTACATTTTAGTTTTCTCTGTGTTAAAAGTGATAGATGTAGTTTAAATCCAGGCTCCATATGGGATTAGATGTCAGGGGAAATAAGTAGAAGCAAGGCATTTGAAAGCAATCTATTGCCTCTGGGTGCAACATAATACAGCCAGAATTTAAAGAAATATAAGCTGGGAAAGAAATATTGGAACAGAATATGTTTCAGTTTATAAGCTGACCTTGGCTCTTATGAAAACATATGTATGAAAAGCAGTAAGAGGTTTTAAAAACTGCAAGTCAGCTTCACAGCCCAAAGTAGCTGCAAAGAAGAAAAATTGAAGTTTTTTTAAAGGAAAAAAAAACCCGAAACAGGAGTTCTGTTTGAAGCACAGCCTAAAATATTTCACATGTTGTTTATGTTGGGATGGAAGCATCTGAAATCCTTCCTTCCTTCCTTCCTTCCTTTCTTCCTTCCTTCCTTCCTTCCTTCCTTCCTTCCTTCCTTCCTTCCTTCCTTCCTTCCTTCCTTCCTTCCTTCCCTCCCTCCCTCCCTTCTCTGTTTGCATTTGAGGATGTCCCTTTCGATTAATCTGCATTTTACTTTACAGAATCCTTGGGAGGCAGAATTTTTGGTGCTATGTTTTCCTGAATTGTTTTTTGTGATGAAATTGTTTTTTAAAATAGCGATGTGGTCTCAGGCATTCTGTCTTTGCTTTCTTTTGGGCCAGCAAGATGGCAAAAAACATCTATCAGAGACCCATTAGGATTGACAGTGTCCGGAACCTTTGGCTTCTGGAGGAGCCAAAAAAGTTTTCCTAACCACGAATCATTCCTAACTTTCTGCCTTTCAGCTACCTGGACACGCTGCTTCCAGAATTCCCAGCAAGCACACTGATCTGAAAGCCAGCAGCAGCCAGGCTAAGAAAAGCTACTGATAGAAAAGGCAGTCTGTATGCTGTATTCACATCTGAGGATAATGTTATTGCTAGTCTGTTATTAATCCACTTAGTGAAAAGCTTGTCCTGATCATTGATTGCTCATAAAAAATATGTATATGAGAAAGTATAATGTTCTGCATCATAGTTTCATCGTGCTTAGGGAAAACAGCAGCTTTTTTGATTTTCTGGACAGGATTACTTCTCAATTAATTTTAAGAGCGGGTAGCCTTTGTCTTTGGAATATTCAGCCATATGGATGACATAGTGAATAAGATTTTCCTTAAAGTTAAATCTTCGAAGTGACTATCTTGATAGCACTTCTTTCATATATTTGCAGAGCAGCATGTTGTCATAGCCAATAGAAGAGGTGGGATTCCAGGCTTATTCACAGGAGAGCTGTGCAGTTTTGCTTATGGTGGTATCATAGCTTATTTGAATGAGTGTGTGTCTTGCATGGCAGCAGTCTTGGGTTCAGACAGGTGGTATGTGTAGAACTCTACCTGAGTCCATGGACAGCTGTTTTAGACTAGCTTCCTGTATTCTAACCTGAGTCCATCTAACGCAACTTAGCCTTTTCAGACAAGCAGCAAATATCCAAGGCTACAAGGAAATGTCTCTTCAGCCTTGTAGCCTAGAGTGTATGAGGTCCAGAGGGAATCTGTATCATATCATCTCTGTCACAGCTCAAACCTTCAGCAAAGGATCGTTACCTTGCCGTGGTGCTGGAGCTTGAGCACCTCAATGATGCCATGAGCTAAACCGTGAAGGGCCACCCAAGACAAGAAGGTCATGACAGAGAGGTCAGACTAAATGCGATCCCTGGGGAAGGTAATGGCAACCCACCCCAGTATTCTTGCCGTGAAAACTCAATGGATCAGTACAACCAGAGATATGTCGGTATACCATCGGAAGATGAGACCCCCAGGTCGGAAGATGGTCAAAATGCTACTGGGGAGGAACAGAGGATGAGTTCAACTAGCCCCAGACGTGATGACGCAGCTAGCTCAAAGCCGAAAGGACGGCTAGCGGCCGACGGTGCTGGTGGTGAACGGCGAATCCGATGTTCTAAGGATCAACAGACCATTGGAACCTGGAATGTAAGATCTATGAGCCAGGGCAAATTGGATGTGGTTATTGGTGAGATGTCAAGGTTAAAGATAGACATTTTGGGCGTCAGTGAACTGAAATGGACTGGAATGGGCCACCTCACATCAAATGACCACCAGATCTACTACTGTGGACAAGAGGACCACAGCGGAAATGGAGTAGCCTTCATAATTAATAGTAAAGTGGCTAAAGCAGTGCTTGGATACAATCCAAAAAACGATAGAATGATCTCAATTCGAATTCAGGAAAAGCCATCTAACATCACAGTGATCCAAATATACGCCCCAACCACAGATGCGGAAGAAGCTGAAGTAGAGCAGTTCTATGAGGATCTGCAGCACCTACTGGACGACACGCCTAAAAGAGATGTTATTTTCATCACGGGAGACTGGAATGCTAAGGTGGGCAGTCAAATGACACCTGGAATTACAGGTAAGCATGGCCTGGGAGAACAAAACGAAGCAGGACATAGGCTGATAGAATTTTGCCAAGACAACTCACTCTGCATAACAAACACTCTCTTCCAACAACCTAAGAGACGGCTTTATACATGGACTTCACCAGATGGACAACACTGAAATCAAATTGACTACATCCTTTGGAGCCAAAGGTGGCGGACATCTATACAGTTGGTAAAAACAAGACCTGGAGCTGACTGTAGTTCAGATCACGAACTTCTTGTTGCACAATTTAGGATCAGACTAAAGAGATTAGGGAAGACCCACAGATCAGCTAGATATGAGCTCACTATTATTCCTAAGGAATATGCAGTGGAGGTGAAGAATCGATTTAAGGGACTGGACTTAGTAGATAGGGTCCCGGAAGAACTCTGGATAGAAGTTCGCAACACTGTTCAGGAGGCGGCAACAAAATACATCCCAAAGAAAGAGAAAACCAAGAAGGCAAAATGGCTGTCTGCTGAGACACTAGAAGTAGCCCAAGAAAGAAGGAAAGCAAAAGGCAACAGTGATAGAGGGAGATATGCCCAATTAAATGCAACATTTCAGAGGTTAGCCAGAAGAGATAAGGAATTATTTTTAAACAAGCAATGTGTGGAAGAAGACAATAGAACAGGAAGGACAAGAGACCTCTTCCAGAAAATTAGAAACATTGGAGGTAAATTCCAGGCAAAAATGGGTATGATCAAAAACAAAGATGGCAAGGACCTAACAGAAGAAGAAGAGATCAAGAAAAGGTGGCAAGAATATACAGAAGACCTGTATAGGAAGGATAACAATATCGGGGATAGCTTTGACGGTGTGGTGAGTGAGCTAGAGCCAGACATCCTGAAGAGTGAGGTTGAATGGGCCTTGAGAAGCATTGCTAATAACAAGGCAGCAGGAGACGACAGCATCCCAGCTGAACTGTTCAAAATCTTGCAAGATGATGCTGTCAAGGTGATGCATGCTATATGCCAGCAAATTTGGAAAACACAAGAATGGCCATCAGATTGGAAAAAATCAACATATCCCCATACCAAAAAAGGGAAGCACTAAAGAATGTTCAAACTATCGAACAGTGGCACTCGCTTCACATGCCAGTAAGGTAATGCTCAAGATCCTGCAAGGTAGACTTCAACAATTCATGGAGCGAGAATTGCCAGATGTACAAGCTGAGTTTAGAAAAGGCAGAGGAACTAGGGACCAAATTGCCAATATCCACTGGATAATGGAAAAAGCCAGGGAGTTTCAGAAAAACATCTATTTCTGTTTTATTGACTATTCTAAAGCCTTTGACTGTGTGGACCATAACAAATTGTGGCAAGTTCTTAGCGGTATGGGGATACCAAGTCATCTTGTCTGCCTCCTGAAGAATCTGTATAACGACCAAGTAGCAACAGTAAGAACAGACCACGGAACAACGGACTGGTTTAAGATTGGGAAAGGAGTACGGCAGGGCTGTATACTCTCACCCTACCTATTCAACTTGTACGCAGAACACATCATGCAACATGCTGGGCTTGAGGAATCTAAGGCTGGAGTTAAAATCACTGGAAGAAACATTAACAATCTCAAATATGTAGATGATACCACTTCGATGGCTGAAAGCGATGAGGAACTGAGGAGCCTTATGATGAAGGTGAAAGAAGAAAGTGCAAAAGCTGGCTTGCAGCTAAACATGAAAAAAACCAAGTTTATGGCAACCAGCTTGATTGATAACTGGCAAATAGAGGGAGAAAATGTAGAAGCAGTGAAAGACTTTGTATTTCTAGGTGTGAAGATTACTGCAGATGCTGACTGCAGTCAGGAAATCAGAAGACGCTTAATCCTTGGGAGAAGAGCAATGACAAATCTCGATAAAATATTTAAGAGCAGAGACATCACACTGACAACAAAGGTCTGCATAGTTAAAGCAGTGGTGTTCCCCGTAGTAACATATGGCTGCGAGAGCTGGACCATAAGGAAGGCTGAGAGAAGGAAGATCGATGCTTTTGAACTGTGGTGTTGGAGGAAAATTCTGAGAGTGCCTTGGACTGCAAGAAGATCAAACCAGTCCATACTCCAGGAAATAAAGCCAGACTGCTCACTTGAGGGAATGATATTAAAGGCAAAACTGAAATACCTTGGCCACATAATGAGAAGACAGGAGACCCTGGAGAAGATGCTGATGCTAGGGAGAGTGGAAGGCAAAAGGAAGAGGGGCCGACCAAGGGCAAGGTGGATGGATGATATTCTAGAGGTGACGGACTCGTCCCTGGGGGAGCTGGGGGTGTTGACGACCGACACGAAGCTCTGGCGTGGGCCGGTCCATGAAGTCACGAAGAGTCGGAAGCGACTAAACGAATAAACAACAAAAACAGCTCAAACATTTCTGAAGAGAGTAGCTTGTGTGATAAAATATATATTATTTCTTTATTGTGTGTATATCTCTGCTTTTCTCTCAGAGCTCAAGAGAGGGCATCATTCATGGGGGCATGATCTTTCCTAATATTACCCTATAACAACCTCCGTATGAATAGCTTGAGCTGAGAGTGATAGCCTAAATTATGCAGTGGTTGAATAGGGATTTGAATGTGGAGTACCTTGGACCACATCCCTTATTTGGGAAATCATATTATATCTGAGAACATGGAAGGTAACCATTCCTGATCTAGCACATTCACTGAACCAAGAAAAGCCAGTAATGTCATCTGAATCAATACAGCCACCTAGGCCTGGTGTTTATTACATCAACTGTTTTTTTTAAAGCCTGATTTAAAAATAAACCCTTCCTTCCATAGCGCAGTGTGAGAAGATGTATTGAGAAATGTTGGTTTGATTCAACTGTTGATTCTAAAATAGTTTCCTAGTTTCTGGGCCAGAGTCCAGTAAATGGATTCTGTTTGGAATAAACAACCTGATATCCTGCAGACATTCTGGACTACAGTTTTTACAATTCCGTGGTCCTGGTCAAAATGGCTGGAGTTGATAGGAGTTATTGTTTAAAACTTCTGGAAGACACCAGGATGTCTATCCCAACTCACAGTTAGACAGTGTAAGAAACAGTTTGTTTTTCTCATTGTCAGTAATGAGGGCACAAGGGACTGAATAATGTCTGCAGTGAACTCACTACCAACAAGATTATTTGCCTGTTTATATTACAGAAGCCCTATGGATGCTACTTTTCTATGTTTCTATCATGTATTGTTTTAGTACAGTATGTATAAAAGACACCAAGGAAAAGAAAGCAGTGCTCCCTATCCCGTTATCCTTGTCCTAACAGTCAGAAATCACGCTGAGATGAGGAGTAGGTCTCTAATGTTTATTACTGCTACATTAACAGAATCCTAACAAACTGAAGAAGCGTGGGAAAAACCCAGACATATAAACCCCAAAAGCTAAGGTGGGTCTGATCTGTGTCTCTCTGAATGGCTGCTTAATTCCTCAGTACTACGCATGCATTTTCCCCCCTGGATAGAGGCCCCCTCCTGCTCACCATCAGTACTCATGACAATCCTTCCCTTCAGGATGATACTATTGGTTTGCCATTTTTGATTTTTTTTGGTATGTTGGGTTTACCAGTCCAGCATGGAAAAGGATCGTGGAGAAGCAGAATAAATGGTGGAACATGAGGTAGAAGGTCTTGGAGTAAAGAGCTTAAAATGAAGGAAAACTGTACAGAAAGTGGTGGAGCGGAGGTAAAAGGGGCCAAAGCCTAAGGCAGTTGAAAATAACACCAAGGAGAGTGTCTCTTGGAAGGGAAGCAATATAGATTTTAAGAACAGAATTATATACTCCATAGTAAGGCTCCATTCTGTTCATATATATATGCTCTGGAGTAATAAGTTGAAGTTGGAAGCGATTGAGAAAAAGTGGTGGTACACATGTCCTAACTCACTGAAATAAAGCTGTAGTAGATTCTATTGGATATTACATTAAATGTCAGTCTTTGGTACTGTCTTTCAGTGTCTTTCAGATATTGTCAGTTTTGCCTTCATCAGCTTAAATATGGTTAACTGTTACTTACTCCTTGCTCTTTCCCCCAAATGATGTTAAGATTGCTATTTAAGGGCATTCAGAGTGGCATGTAAGACTTTTAAGGAGCAATGATATAAACAGAAACACCAGCAAGAAAACCAAAGTGTAAATATTTTGGTCTTTTCTGTGGATATCTATACTGCTTACTCAGAGTTTTACCAAGTTTTCCTGTTTTTTATTGCATAATTCTGACAATTAGTGCTGTCCAGAACCTCTTGTTATGTTTGGATTGTTCAGAAGTTTCCATGACCTTTGAGTGTTTTTGGTTTGCTGGTGTTTTAAAAAAAAAAACCTCATGGATCTTGTGGTTAGTGCAGTATTTGTTTTTTGGAGAGGGGAGCCTAAAGATAAAAGTCACTGCTTTGAGTTGTCTAAACAGTGTTGATTTAGTAATGTTGTTCAGTTGCTTGTAATCCAGTATACCTTGCAGAACTGCTGTTATTTGTGGTAGCCAATATATTTAGGGCTGGAGCGTTTCTCAGGCATATTTATGAGCAACTCAACTTTCTCATTCTGATCTTTAAAATGCAAGACATGTGAATTCCACACAAGCAGGGCTGCGCAACCCAGCCTTCTTTTTGTGGCTTCTGGAGCGGCTCCAGATTGCTTTTTATTTTGTATTTTTTAATCACATAAGGAGCACCTAAACGTGTTATGACTAACACATATTAACATTAAAAATTAAAGTTAAAATACAATCAAAGAAACCTCTTAGATTCTTTTAAGGCACAAAGTTTTACCCTACCCTCTTGAGGAGCCTGATGGACTGTATGAGGACTACATTCTCTGCTAGGCTATAGACTATAAATAAATAAATATACCCTGGGCTGCAAGTGTTTGCTGCCCCCATTTTAAACACATTGTTCTTTGAAGTGTTTCCACTGTACAGCCACTGTTTGGAAAAACATTTGTGCACTCGACTCCTACAGATATATACTCCATGTGGCATTATACTTAACATTGTTAGCTTTCTTTTATGCAAATTTCTAACTGCTTTTGAATTCTGAAAATATTAGACAAAGTGGAATGCTGATTTGCATGCAGAGTTGGGATTACAGTTCAGTGTTTAAATAGATATATTTGGATATAGTAAGCTTTAAAAAAATCTGTAAAACTTCTGGAACTCATTTGTTGCCATCCATGTAAAAATTATGCTGAGAGAGACTGCAAAACAATATTTGTGCCTTTTCTTCAGCTGGTTCAATTGGTGAGATCCAGAGTATAATTTTAACTATGTCTTTTTATTGCTCTAAGAAACATTCGTTATTTTTTATTTTGTTGACTCTAATAACATTAACAAAAGGTATATATAGTGTATATCCTGGTTGCATTTTGCCTATTTGCTGGGCAAAGTAAGTAAGGAGTACCTTTTACAATGTAGCATACAACCTAATTTTATATGACACATTGGCTGAGCTGGTTAGGGGTTTGAGAGTTGCATTCCCAAAACATCTTGAAAGGCCAGGCTGTGAAGGGCTGTAAAAGATACTGAATTGAATATATCTTGGATAGGCAGGGGTGTGTTTTTTTTCCTGAAAGTGGTATATATTAATGTGATAGCTTGGTGCTAATATGTAAGAGTCTTTGCTTGCTCGCCATGACCTCACTTCAGCTGTTCTAATAAGTCTACCATCATTATTGATTAGAGTTAAATTCTTCTGAAGATTTTAAAGGGTTGCATGTGACTGTTCACCACACATTTGTATTTGTTTATATGTCATTACAGCAAAGCCCACATTTTTGTTTGTAAGTAATATGATTGACAGCTAACTAAGGACAGGGCACATCTTTGTTTTAGAAACAGCCACCAAAAATGAGGTAAACTTTTTAAGTACTTGGGTGCTGGGCTAGAAGCCAGGAGACTGTGAGTTCTAGTCCCGCCTTAGGCATGAAAGCCGGCTGGGTGACCTTGGGCCAGTCACTCTCTCTCAGCCCAACTCACCTGACAGGGTTGTTGTGGGGAAAAGAGGAGGAGGAAGGAGTATTAGGTAAGTTTGCCGCCTTGAGTTATTTATAAAAATAATAAAGGTGGGATAAAAATTTAAATAAATAAATAAGGCTTCCCCTTCTTGGCTTTTCCCAGTTAGGCCTAGAAAAATGCTTTCATTATGTGGGAATGAGAAGTGTATGTAGTTTTGGTCCCCATCCATGTTTGCATGCAACTTTGGAAAGTTAGTCCCAAGGGGATGTATCTCTACCCAAGCTTTGGTATCTCGGCTGCAGAGAGTGCAAAAAAAGGCTATTGAGGCATGTGAACAGTCTGGCCATGAGAGCAGGCTGCTGGCCAGTGTTGTCATAAACTCTTCGCTGGTGCTGTGTGTAAGTAAATAGCTTATTTAAGCACTTACACAGGAAAGCCTCAGCAGATGGCAGCACCTAGCTGCTCTTGGCAAATCTTGGAAGCTAAGCAGAATTGGACCTGGTTAGTACTTGCACCAGGGTTGGTTAGACTGGGAAGTCAAAGAAGTATCCTGGAAGATGGTAATGGTAAACCACTTGTGTAACTCTGCCAAGGAACCTGCATGGGTGCTGCAGTCACCAGGAACTGAGCTCAGCTCAGGTTATCTGGATGTACAAAACAGAAAAAAGCCCACATTCTCTCAGTGTACCTCTTAGCTGTCACTAGAAACAGAGCAATCAATGTTATCTGTGCTATGTCAATGAAGGGCTGCGGTTTGCCGAAAAATATAGTAACCTTTGCATGATCTGATATAACTACAGGTAGTCCTCGACTTACAGCCATTTGTTTAGTGACCGTCCAAAGTTACGACAGCGCTGAAGAAAGTTACTTACAACTGGTACTTGCACTTACAACCATTGCAACATCCCCACAGTCACGTGATCAAAATTCGGGCGCTTGACAACCAGCATGTATTTACAACGGTTGCAGCGTCCCAGGGTTGTGTGTTCACCATTTGCAACCTTCCCAGCTGGCTTCAAACAAGTAAAACCAGTGAGGGAAGCTGGATTTGCTTAATGACCATGGTGATTATCTTAACGACCGCAGCAAAAAAGGTCATAAAATCAGGCATGGTCACATGATGCTTCACTTAACAACTGAAGTTCTGGTCCCAATTGTGGTTGTATGTCAAGGACTATCTGTAAGTAAAGAACTATTGCTGAAACATTGTCACTGATTCAGAACAATGTTCATATAAATTCATAATTTTATTTAATTTCTTTATAAACTACTTAAAATCATAGTTTATGTGATTTTTCCCATGGTATTTAAACTTGTTTTTGTTAATTTTTAATCATATTTATTGAATCACTTAAGTGTTGCCACATATTCATATTGTTATGCAAACTGCACTCCTTTGATAAAGTGTTGAATCGTAATCTCTTCTGTGTGATGTCAAACAGAATAAATTCTGAATACATAATGTATATTTATATTTCAGAAAATGCAGCAGAAGCAGACCTCTGGCTGTTGAACAGTTGTACAGTAAAAAGCCCTGCTGAAGACCACTTTCGAAACTCAATTAAGTAAGTTGTTACCCTTTGATAAACACCCTTGAATTAACAGAGATGATTGAAAAATCTTTCCTTGAAGAGTGTCTATTGTTATTCATAGCAGAATGGAAAACACGGAAAACTGGTATAATTCAGTGGCAATTAGATTGAAGTGAGGAGGCTGTACAGTATCTGATTCATGTAGTTGTTGTCTTTAAGAAAATCCTTGGAAATACTGTTTATTACTTGGTTTACTACACAAGCATCACAGTTGTTTTCCAAAATGTTCAGAACAATCTCCAAGTTGAGGATTCCAGATAGTGACCAGTTGAAGCCAAACTGCACAGCCTGAATCTCCAGGATGAATTGTGGCCCCTGAAAGTCTTCGATGTGGCTCCAGAAATTCCAAAAACAGTTACCAACTTGTAATTTTTAATGTAGCAGTATGGGAACATTATTAAATACATTTCTGAGGAGTAATTATCTTGACTTTAATTAATTACAGTTATTTGTGTGCTGTCTATTGAACCCACTCTAGGCAGCTTACAACAGTTACATTAAAAACATCCATAGAATCCATAAATATAATCATTACAATATTGAAAAATCTGCTGCTGTCCTCCATTAAGTATCACTCTCCAAAAGCCCTGTGGAAGATAATGTTTTACATCTGTTCAGGGCCGCAACTAGGAGGGGCAAGCGGGGCATGTGCCCTGGGCGCCGTGCTGGTGGGTGCCAAAATGAGCACTGGGGGGATGCCAAAATGAGTGCTGGGGGGTGCCAAAATGGGCATGGAATCCATGTTTGCCCCGGGTGACACAGACCCTAGTTGCGGCCCTGCATCTGTTTCCTGAAAGATAAAGAGCTAGGGACTAATAAGACCCCAGGGGGTAAGCTATTCTAAAGTGAGGGGCTACTACTGCAAATGCCATTTTCTAGGTCCCCAACCCTCAATCTCTCCAAGGATGGGTACCTGCAGCTTCCTGTCCTGGCCAGATTGTGGCCTTATTACCTGAAGAAGATAGGTAATGAGGGCCCAAGCCATAGAGAGCTTTATAGATAACATTCAACAACTTAAATTGGACCTGGAAACCTACCGCTAATCAATGCAGCTCTCAGAAAAAGGTATTATCCTGCTGAACCAGTTTGAGCTGGTCAGTAGGCAAGCAGCTGTGTTCTGTGCCAGATACAGCTTCTGTGTTTTCTTGAATGGCATTGCCACCTGTAGCAAATTGTACTAATCTAACTGAGAAATGACAAAGGCAAGAGTAACTCTTTTCAGTACCTTTAATCCAGGTGCAACTGGTAGATCCACCCAAGCTGACCAAAGATTCTCCTGGCCACTGCTTCCATGTGCTGTTCCAGCAGGAGCTGCAAGGCCAGGAGAACCTCTAAATACCCAGTTATAAATCTCAACTCCAGGACAACCAAATTATGTTGTTGAGATGTTGTCACAGTGCCTGGAGGTGGTTTGGACCTGGATTGGGAGGAACAGACTGAAACTCAACCTTGACAAGACTGAGTGGCTGTCAGTTTCCGGTTCTTCTGCTATCATAAATTTTCCACCTTTAATTCTGAATGGGTTACATTTCACCAGACAGAACTAGTGTGCAAATTGGAGGTTCTCCTGGATTCATAGAACAGGTGGCAACTGTGGCCAGGAAGGTCTCTACTCAGATGCATTCGGTGTGCCAACTAAGTCCTTTCCTGGACTGGTTTGCTGAAACCGGAGTTCCTTCTCACAATTGCAGGCATCCCTCGCAGATATTGCAGGTCTGGTTCCAGACCACTGCAATAAAGCGAATGTCACAATAAAGCTAGTCACACAAATGTTTTGGTTTCCCAGTGCATATAAAAGTTATGTTTACACTATACTGTTGTCTATTAAGTGTGCAGTAGCATTATGTCTAAACAAAATGTACATGCTTTAATTAAAAAATACTTTATTGCTAAAAAATGCTAGTCTGTTGGAAAAATGGCACCGATAGACTTGCTCTACACAGGCTTGCCACAAACCTTCAATTTGTTTAAAAATGCAGTATCTGCGAAGCGCAATAAAACAAGGTATGCCTGTACTTATGCCATAGTAGCTAGTGGACTGTTGCAATGTATTCTATAAGGGATTGCCCTTGAAGATCCCTCAGAAACTGCAGTTGGTCCAGAATGTGGTGGCATGAACAGTTTGGGGCATGCCTCAGTGTATCCATGCTGTGTGAGCTGCTCTGGTTACCAGTAAGCTTCTGCGTACAGTTCATGGTGCGGGTATTATCTTTAACGCCCTTTCATGGCATAGGACCTAGTTATTGAACGGACTGCGTTTCTCCCATTGTTTCTGCCCAACTGGTAAGGTCAACAGAGTGAGCATGCTCCAGATCCCATCTTTAAAGCAGTATTATATGTTCGATTCTGGGAAACTTGCCTTGTCTGTCATGGTGCCTGCCCTCTGGAATAATTATGAGGTTTAAGTAGCCCCAACCCTGTGTTCTTTAGATAGGCCTTGAAGATAGGCTTACTCTGCTTGTGTATGGATATCTTCATGCTTATTTTGCATACTTGCACTGCCCCAGACAGACTCAGTGCGTAATCTGGGGGTTCTCCTGGACTCACAACTCCTGCTTGAAGAGCAGGTGGCAGTCGTGGCCAGGAGGGCCTTTGTGCAACTTCGGGTTGTACGCCAGTTACGACCTTTCCTGGATCGAGAAGCCCTCCGAACAGTCACTCACACCCTGGTTATCTCTCATATAGACTACTGCAATGCTCTCTACATAGGGCTACCCTTGAAGAGTATCCGGAAGGTTCAGCTGGTTCAGAATGCAGCCACGCGGGCTATTTTTGGTGCCCCTAGGTCAGCACATATAACACTGTTGCTGTGCAAGCTGCACTGGGTGCCAGTTTGCTTCTGGGTCCAATTCAAGGTGTTGGTTATTACCTTTAAAGCCCTACATGGCATGGGGCCAGGTTACCTGAGGGACCATCTCATCCCCATTACATCGGCCTGCCCCACCCGATCATCCAGAGAGGGCATGTTGCGGACCCCGTCCGTAAGAGAATTTCATCTGGCGGGGTCCAGGAAATGGGCCTTCTCTGTAGTGGCCCCCGCCCTCTGGAATATCTTGCCCCCAGAGGTGAGGCAGGCCCCCTCACTCCTGACCTTCCGGAAGGCTCTGAAGACCTGGTTCTGCCGTCTCGCCTGGGGCGGGAAAGTGAATAACCATTCTTGGGGGTGGCTCGCACCCTAGAGTCCCTCCCACCAGCCTGGATTTTATACCTTTTTTGGATTCTATTTATTTACTGTATTTTATTATAACTGTTTTATGAGATTTTAATGTTTATATTTTGTGCTTGATTTTACTGTAAACCGCCCAGAGTCCCTCTTTTGGGGGAGATGGACGGTGGCTAAATTTGATCAATCAATCAATAAAAATAAATACTTCTTTTAAGAATATGAACTGTAGGCACTGACCTTTTTGTATTTAGTGTCTCCTATTTCATTTGAAAGGACACATTGTATCCTTTACATTCATCTCTCTCTCTCTCTCTCTCTCTTTTCCTGAACCCAAGCTCAGCTCCTAGTCTGTATTTACTTCTTAGCAGCAACGGGATGAGTTAAGTTGGGCTAGGTGCTAGCATCTCCTGTGAATCAAATGTATATATAACATGAGTTAGACACAGAATTAAGTTTGATAAAACACTTTTGTCATAAGTCATCACACTGTGCACCAAAGACCCCTGAGATACATTGTATTTGTTTCTGTGTGGCAGAGTGTGGGTAGGTGGCCCCTATGAAAGGCTCCTGAAACCAGGAATAGTTTTCCTTGTTATGACCAGTAAGGTGATCTTAAACCCAGAAGTGGTTTTAAGTGAAGTAGCAGCACTTAATAAACCTTGCCAGGTCTTGAAAAATTAAGACAAGCAGGACCTGGTTAAGCTGATTGGGAGACCACTGGCAATTCCCAGGGCTATAGGGTAAACTACAAAATCGGGGAGGATATCCCAGAAGAAGGCAGTGGCATATGATACCTCTACACTGTTGTGTAGAAAACTACATGGATATGTCCAGAAAGTCCCCAGGAGTCATCTTTACTTGAAGGAGACTTCACCTTTCCTTTTAGGAAAGCCACAGTAATGGTTTCCAGGTGAACTAATACAATGACCTGTAACTACTCAAATTTTATTTAGTAGTGAACTTTGTGCTACACTTTCCTCGTAATGGTTTCAGTACTGTTTTTGTTTTAAGTACAGCTTCCTTTTGCCCTGTGGAACAACATATTAAGATTCTAGTAGAAAGCTGCTGATGTTTTGACTATCAGCAGTTAGTGAAAAGAATAGGTAGAAACCTTGTTTCAGTAGTGTGCCTAGTATAAACTTCAAGTCTTGCTTGTTAGGTAAACAGTCAAATGGACTTTATGCAGTCAGATGATTAGTGCAGTGTGCAGATGGGCTTCTGTTGAGAGCGAACATGAGCTGTATTTTAATTCCAGTTGAGCAGCTGGTGTGCTCTGAAGAATAAAGAGAGGGTGGGGCTAGAACAGTCCATGATTCCTTCTCTCCCTTACGTTGTGTGCCTCCTTTGGATCGAAGCACTGGCAGCCTGGCAAAAAGTTAGTGCTTTTCTTGCCAAGAAAAACCTAGTTTCCTAAACACCCGCCGTTAATATGTTGTTAGGCAGTAATAATGGATCGGCTAGCCAATTATCATGGTAACAGAATTACTAGCTTGGTTCCAGCTGTTACAAGTGGTAATTTTTGACAATAGTAGGCACATGCATTGAAGCAGAGTGGTGAAAATAAATACTACAGTATTCTCAGTCATCTGAATGCCTTTTTTTATGTTCAAAATATAACCGAATCTAATTTTAATTAAGACTGAAATATTTTTCTCCACAGAATTATCTAATGGCCTATTTGTTGTGATTTCAGAGGAGATATTTTGTCTGTGCTAAAACATCTGCAGGGGCTTCCAGTGTATTTCAAAACACTACTCAGAGTGTTGGTTTTATCCTATAAAGCTTCCAGTGACCTGAGTATACTCTGATGGTTACTTTCTTCATCATCCTGATTATTCAGTCAGATCAAGTCAAGATTGAGCTCCTTCTTTCAGACCTCTAAAGTTGAAAGTTAATTCAGTGATTAATCCCACATTGCCTTGTCTCTGTAATGCCTTTGTAAAAGACATCTATTTCATATTCTATTTGTTGTTTGTGCCAAGCAATCTTTTTTTTTCAGAATTTGAATGATATTATAATCAATTGCCAGTAAAAGTGATTTTTATTGCATTTCTTGACATTGTTGTAATTATTATTTTCTATTTTATTTTTCACTATTTATATGTAAGCTACCTTAAGTGTGTGTAGTAGAATGGTAGGATGATCATATTTTAAATAAAACTTTAAAATCATGACAATTTTTTTGGAAATTCAGAAAAAAACATAAGCTTGATAATGAGATCATAGAAAAACAGTATATAACATTTGCAGTACTAGCTATTATTACCTTTCTGTCTATTTAATTTTGAGAGCCACACTTTTTCTAATTGTAGGCATTACCTTATGACTCTAAAAAGGTTATAGTCTTGAGGTCTCCATTGTCCTTGAATAAAGAAAACAGTATCTGTGATTGGGAGATACTATTTAGGAAATACGTATTTCTGGTCATGTGTTTTGTGAAATTCTTTCCCAGATTGTACCTGAGTCAGAGTTTTCTGTGTCTGAGAGAACATGAATTGGATCTAAATTTTAGATATCTTAGACAGAGGAACCGGCTACTAGTTTGGGAATCAACCTTAGCACAGATTATTTGTCTTTCATACTCCAGTGAAGAAATAGTTGCTGGAAGAGGACATCTACCACCTTTTAAGCACTAGAGCTGGTTCCCTTTGACTTGTAGGATACTGGTGATATTTCACAATTTTCCACATTTCTAAGATGAGCAACATTCATTTTCAACCACAAGCATTTAAACAAATGTATACAAACTGGGGCTTTCATATGAACATTTTGTCATCCATAACTATGGTAGTCTAAGCAATTACATAGTGTCATTAGATCTAACAGAGATAAAATTACATGTAAGGATCAGGTCATCCCACAGAAAGCTGCTTCAGCTTTCTTTCACCAAACAGCATTGTCATCCCTTGTTTTGTGGCCTCTTTCTCTCTCTTTGATGAACATTACTCACTGCAGATCAACTCTGGTAATAGAATATTCATGTCTGCCTAGACAACTTTCCAACTGGAACTGTATCTCTAAAGAAAGTTTGATTGAATCTACAGATAAGACTGAATTTGCTCACAAACAGATCTTCTGCTCAATTTGAAAGAGTTGGATGATTCCAGATTATTTGGAATCCACCATCTTGTATTTCTTGATACTCCCTTTTCTTTAACTGAAAGTTGTCCATCTGTAATGGAAAGGACAGTGCAGTCAGAGAACAGAATATCCCATGCTCTGGATGAATAGTCTTGTGCACTGGAATCCTAATTTAGATTCAGTTCTAATTTGTCTCATGAATATTTATAAATATATATATATAAATATTTAGACTCTCTTTCTGCAGTTGATTGCAAGGCATATTGGTAAGAGGGTGAGTCTTCCCACTTCAGTTACACAATCTGAACAGTCCATGAAAGATGGATGGTCCAGTAACTAATAGGTATACAAATTTATGCTTGTTGAACATGCTGCTGCTAATTTTTTTCTGTGTCAAAAGCTACACAGTTCCTTTGAATAGTGTGTTGATGACCAAAATCAAACTGCCTCCAAATGAAAACTAAACTGGGTTGAATTTCATTTATATTTACCTTTAATTAAAATTAAGTATTATTAAAATTATTACTCTCACAACACGTATTAATAATTTTCCTCTTCCTTCACATTAAAAATTGTGAAGTTCACTGTGGGCCCTATCCAAGTCTTGGGAAGCCACAGCTGCCCCTGGAATCTAAGTTTGTGTGCTCCAAATATTTGGACCATATCTAGCAATACAACTTCCTGAGGACCAGTGATAAAAAAGCACTACATCTCAAAGCAAGGAATGTTTAAAAAAGAATTTATCCTGGAAAGGTCAACAAGATAGTCTTCTTTGCTAAATGCTTTCAGAGTTGTCTGAATTGTCTGTGGCTTCCCATGTAAAGTGAATTTGCAGCTGAAGCAGGTAAGCTGTTTCCAGATTCTTATGAGTCTCCATTGTGAAGTTGGAAGTTCCAACAAAGGTTGGATAGGCAAACATTTAGAAGTTAAAAATGATAGCAAAAAGTGTTCAGAGGGTGGTGGGTGGTTAATCTTTTTCTGAGATTGTCCAAGGCTGGCCAGGTGCTTCCACTAGTTCATAAAACAATTACTAGCTGAAGTGTTAGTCATTTGTAAACATTTGTACAGAAGTTTCTTACCCACGTGAGTAGCTTTTACAAGTTTGTGGTAGGCTGTGATTTTGCTCAGTAAATTCTTACAGTGTGTATTTCTTCACCAGATGAAATTTGCTGTTAAAATTAAAGTCTGTATTGCCTTCCATAGATTTTTGAATTTCTATCTTGAATGTGAAATCTGTAGAAAAACAAAAGTGAAAAATTCTGTAGAAGAACAAAAGTGTCCAGCTCACTGGAGTATCCATGATCAGTATGCATTTCACTTGTGTTGATACCATTAGATATATTGGTATCAGTTATTCTAGTATAATTAGATACTTGGCTGATTATATTTTAAAAACATCTATCCTTGTCCCATTTCTTTTTAGGATGTATGTCAGGTACTTTATTGTTAATTGAAATTCATCAAACAAGAGTCACTGGGATTGGGAGGCATATACATTTTAATAATAATAATAATAAATAATAATATAAAAATGTTGACTCTGTCCCATGTGGGTCTGAAATCATGCTAGATTATTACTACTGAAGTACCCTTCAATGACTTGTTGATATTAAATCACTGTTTCCACGCCCACATTTCTCTCTAGCTAAAGGCTTGGTTTTCTTAGTGGATCTTGGTAAAATCTATGGACTTCTTTGTAACTAAATATTAAGCCTTGGCTTAAAACACAAAACATTTCTGACCCAGCTCAAGAGTCTTCTCATCTTTTTATATACCTGAATTTATTTTACATGCCTGGATTGGTTTCCTTTTCTTAAATAAATATATTTTATTTAATAGTTATTTATTTTCCTCTGAGTATACAGAGCTCTTACTTAGTCTCACAGTGTTCAACTGCTTAGTAACAAATTATGCTTTGTATACAAAGCACAGACAAAATGCCGAAGTTGAAAAATAATGTGGTTTTTAGGGGAAGAAGTGCATAAATCTGAGTCAATTTTATTCCTGTATTATTCACAATACGTATCCACCACAATATAACCCCTGTCCCATCGCAAAACCTAGACAGATCTCTTACAAACTTACAGCTATGAGCTGTATCTTCAAATATCTTATATATAGTATATGCTGGAGGTGTTCTTTTCATCAAATAAAAGTGGGGATTCTGTCCAAGGGTTCGAAGGCTTCATCAGGACTCTTCCTGATGCACAGCTGTTAAGTAGGCAGAACTACCTGCTGTGTTAACATAAATTCTTGCAGTATCAATTTAGAAACATTCAGACCACAATAAACTGCTTACACAGATGAAAGTTTTCAGTATTGCATATTTACTTCTCTCTGAAAAAAAAACAAGAAAAACATAAATTCAGAGCTTAATTTGCAGGATAATTCAAATGGAAAAAGCAAATGGGGGCAGCTTCACCAAAGACCTCTTAAACTTGCTGGTTGCCCCCATTTGCCTTTAAACATAAGGAGGATGCTGATTGATTCGTCTTTGGAGGAATCTAAGGGAACCTAGATTAGCAATCCATGCACTGGTAATCTCCCATTTAGAAAACTATGCTTTATTCATTGATTATTTTTGAAAATGGACCAGAAATCTCAGTTGGTATTCTGGAGTGAGGTGGTTTATAAATCAAACAAGATTAGGAGAGAATTAAGTAGAATGGAGTGTCACAAACATATTACAACAGCATTTTTTCATTGTTATTGTGCCAGGTCTAGTTCAGAATGCTTCTTTTGACCGTTAACATTCTTCATAGCTTTGGATTTATAATCTGAAGGATCATCTCTTTCTATAATACGTTATTCAAGAACTGAGACTATAAAAAAGATGGAAAAACCATCTATATCAACATTCTGTTTCCACTGTGGCCAGCTAGATTTACATGTACTCATCTCTCTTCCAATACTAGGCAGAATATATAACAACCTGGACTAGCAGATATTTATATGTT
The DNA here is from genome assembly GCF_035149785.1 of Candoia aspera. Lineage (NCBI taxonomy): Eukaryota > Metazoa > Chordata > Lepidosauria > Squamata > Candoiidae > Candoia > Candoia aspera. The sequence goes on from NC_086155.1 coordinate 144,682,625, forward strand.
TATCCACGATGATTGAATGGCTTCTCAGTTGTGGAATGTCTTTCTCAGGCTTTCTGATCACTTTTTGGTCAAGGATACCTCTTTATCTCCAGATATCTTTCAAGCTTTTACAGATGGTGCTTAGTTATACTGAAAGTTGATTATTTCAGTGTTTGTTCTAATGCACTCTAACATGCTTATTTTGATTTAAAACTGTGTTGCCTATTGAAATTGTGATTTTACTTTATTTTTAGGTAGCCAAAAGCATGTTAATCTGAATAAATATAAAATAATGCCATAATTTATATTTTATTTTGTGCCAGGACACTTTTGACACTATGTTAATCTAAACCTCTGGTGACATTCTGATTGGTCCTAATTAAATTTGCCACCAATTTGTTAAACTGAATTCTGGTTGAAAGTTGGACCTTCATGAGATCTTTGGAAAGCTCTGCCAAACTTTCCTCCTAGGAATCTGGACTGGAATCCTTTTCTCCCTAAAATAAGTCTCTCAGAATTCTGATTAGTGGTATTTATTAGAAGGAAGGTTAAGGTTTCAACACAAAAATGCCAGCAATTACTTTACTTTCGGGTGAAGCAGCAAGATATAGACAATTTATGTTGGCAAAACCCTTAACATTTTCTCATGGCCTTATGAAGGCTGAGTTGCCTGCATCTGCTTATAGTTTTGGTAGCTGTTACTAGGCTTCTTATCAATGTGAGAACCAATTCTCGCTATGTTACCTTTAGGGTTGTGTTTTCAGTGCCTGTGATAAGAGTTGTGAGCATGTATTATAACAATAATTTTATTCCTAGAAAATAGAGACTAGGGATTTGGCCTTTCCTTTCTTTTCGGTTCAGCAATGTCTGTCTGTCTGTCTATCTACCTTATCAAATTTATAACCGCCCATCTCCCCAGGAAAGGGACTCTGGGCGGTTTACAACAAAACATATACAAAAAGCCATATAAAACTATAGAATAAATGTAATACAAAATAAAATAAAAGTATGGTAGGAACCCGATGGCTAAAAGTTTTCTATGACCCGCAAGCCAAACAGGACCACTCTAAGGAACTAGCCATCCCCAGAAGTGACTATTCTCCCTCCCACCCCAGGCATAGTGACAAAACCAGGTCTTTAATTGTTTTCTGAAGTCCAGGAGGGACTCTCTATGTTTTCAGTATATGCTACAATGTCTTCTCTTACATTCTGTACAGTTTTGGCCTGAGCAGAAGTACTCCTAAACTCAGTACATAATGGGAGACTCATAAAATTATGGACAGTAAGACTGGAGAATCCTCACTCAGTTTCTAACAAGGAGGTAGACCGTTTACAGGGACAGCAACACGGAATATTTTCTGGTACTTTTTTTAAGTGGTGGTGGTATACAGTATTGCTTTTCTTTGCCCTCTGAACGGTACTATATCACTAATATGAAAAAAGATTTTCCTTTAAAGATGTAACTCTTATCATTTCTTTGGCAGAAAGCCTTATCAAGAGGTTTTTTTCCCCCTTAATTTCAGACACAAAAATAAACCACTAATGACATAAAACCTGATCCATTATTGCATATTTGTAGGGGCCTTGACATATAGTGGAAACATTACCCACTGCCTCTTAAATGTAATTTCATAAAAGAAATCTGCTTTCCAAACTTCATAAAGCATACAGAGACTGCTCTGTTTGAACTGATGTCACCCTAGCTCCCAGGCAGAACATCTGCTGATGGATATGGCTGTAAAAAGTGAAACTGGTTAGCTTTTTTATTGCTTCATACGGTAAATCTATCTAATGGATCCATGCTTTGTTTTCCAATTAGATATTAGACTGAGTTACTTGTCCAAATCCCTGACTGCTTTTCCAAGAATCAGTTCTGTTCAAGGCCAGGTTAAAGATGTGGGCTCTTCTTTCACAACAAAGTTTATGCATCCCTGCCTCATGCTGTATTATGCTGAACCAAGCCATTTCCATTCACAACTAAGTTCCTTTATCACTTAGTCCTTTGCCAGACCCCCCGCCCCCTGCAAAATGTGTATATATATTTTCAGAACAAGTCATCTTCTAACTAGAAAGTACCTCCCCCACCCCCCAGGCAGTGTTTGTGAAGAGAACAGGGTGGGTCACTTTCCCCCTGATTTAAATTAAGGGATTGGCAAATCAAGCCTGAGATCATCCATCCTGACCTCAGCAAGAGAGATGTGTAGATTGAAATCTGACATGTGAATTCCTGAGAACTGATTTGTATTAAGTTAGCTCTAGAGGAAAGTAGTAGAGATGCAATTCTGTTTTCCTGGCTTAAGTTCCACACTTATTTTTCACAGAACTGTGGAATAAAGTATTTTTCAGAGGTTCTGAACAGGATAGATATACATAATTATGCATATGACATAAAACAGCCTGCTTTTAACCATGACTTATGAAGTTGGTATGTTATAAATAATAGTTAAAATTTAAAGTTTTGAAGACATGCTAAGCTAAAATCCATTAGTGCTGGTTGAGCTTCAGATATAAAAGCAAAAAATACTTCCGAGCCTGCAGAAGTGCGAACATTAACAGAGCAGTGTAGGAGTCTGTGACTCCTTAAAGCATCCCCTTTTTGTTTGTGAATCCAAAGTATTGTGCAGCCCTAAAAAAGGAGTCCCTGTGGCTTGGCCAGAGGAGGGCACTTGTCTTAACTAACTTTAAGCCATGGTTTAGCTTTATGTCTAGGACCAGTGGCTTTATGTCTCGATCCCAGCAGTTGTGGTTTTCATGATTTTGTAGATGCCCACTGTATGCACGCTATGTAGAAAAAGAATAAAAACAATTACAAATCTTAATGATTTAAATACACACACACACACATACTTTTATAGCTTTACCAAGAGATTGAAGATTCTAATATAAACCTCTGGACAAAGATACTATTCCATTGATGAACAGACCTTAGTAATTTTATGTTAATTTGAGAAATAATAGCAAATAACTGTATAAAAATATTCTGAACTGTATTATGGGAGTGTAAATGAAGAAAAATTAACATGAATGTTGAAGTAGTCTACATTCACAACCCTTTAGAAAGTAATTAATACAAGAAATCTCCCTGAGAAGGTCCTTACTATGATTGTAGCTCCTCTCTGCTTTCTGAGTATATTTTTTAAAACACTCTTACTTTAGGTTAGGATTTAAAAGTAGGAAATAAGTTGAACAATAACCACCAAGTAGATTATCTTTATTTTTCTTTATGTAGAATCTGTGAAATGTGTTTATAAACTTGTAGCATGAGCAGATTCACACATGATATAATGAGTTTGTGTAAAGTATTTTTTTCATGGTATTTATTTCAAAAATTAATGCATTGTGTTCTGAATTTTTTTTTTTGCTACAACTTTGAGATTTCTTCCTAACTAAATTCATAAGTATTTCTTCTTCTGCTCAGACCAAAACTAGACTTCTTATCTGAATGACTTGAATTGAATAATTTCTTCAGTATATGTATATATGGATGCATTTCCACTGACAGTTGATTTAAAGTCAGTTATTATATGCAAAGAGATGGCTGACTGGTAAATCTTTTCCTCTTCTGTTGCACTGAATGCATATGTTCACAACAATTTCCATAATCAGTGAGGAAGGTTGATTAATTAAAATTTTAAAAATGGCAGACTTATTGGATAGGAAGTCATATGACAAATGTGAGAGCTATCTATCTAGCCAACTTTGCTTTGGTAGATGGAATTATATAAAATCACTTTTATATAATAATTTCCTTGAAAATTACTTCAGAAATTTAAAACATAGGCTAACTCCAAATAGTATTGCATCTAAACTTCCTGGGATTTTTCCCCACTATTAATCTTTTGTAGCCTTGACAGATAAAACCTTAACATGATGTTAGTTTGGTCTGTCAGTTTTGTAATATGTTTCTGACATGACCCACATCGTTGCAAAATTTCTCCCTCTGTTTTTTTTTTTAAAGCAATGCATTTCATTTAATAAATAAGCATTGTGAAACCTATATCTTGAAGAGCAGCAAGTAGAAAATGTTCCTAGGAACAAGGAGGCCTGATGTCTTTCATCCTAATGCTGCATGTTACAGAGTACGTGTATTGCAGGCTGGCGCATGGAATCAAATATTACCTTGAGGGCCTGTCTTTCAGCTACGCACCCCTGCCTAATCTTATGAATGAAACCTGAACCATCTGCTTGACAGATGGTGTAGGCAGGTAGGTAGCCAAAGGAATTGTGTGTGTGTGTGTGTTTTATTTGCAGATAAAGTTGTGCTTACCATATGTACTTTGTTTACCAAGTGTTACTAGACTCTTTAAAGAAAAGACTATACCATCTGGATTAGAGAGTCATAACTGGAAGCAAGGCAGTTAAACCCATACAAAGTGCCTTTCCTCAAACTGCTGTTTACCAGATCATTTATGACTAATTAATGGGGCTGACTAATTTGGATTGCTCAATAATGGGTGGAACTTTCAGTGCACAAAAGACAATGTGAACAATTACTTTCACCCTCTTTTCCTCCCTCCTTGGTTAATCTACAAAACAATTAAATGGCATTTTAAAACTGACTGTGCAGTTACTGAACGTGGGATGGGATGGTTTCTGGGCTATTATATTACAGCTTTTAAATCAGATTTAGGATTTTCACTGTGTTACAGAGGACAATGGGGTTAGTTTCAATATACTCATAGTCCCCCTTCCCTCTGCTTTTATCTTTGCCTGGGTTAGCTGTATACTTGTAGAGGCCTGGCAGACGTTAAACTAAAAGAAGGTGGGGAAACCCTTGACAATGATTTAAATGTATGTTTAAATGGAAGCCTTAAGGGCTAACTTTAGTAAAAGAAAAAACTCCAAGGAATAAAAGAGGTGCAAAATGGCAAATAATTATAGCCCCAGCCAAAAAAACAACAGTTGTTAAGCAGCTGGCAGATTTACCTGTGACAGACATCTTTCAGTACTCTGGGTGACGTTTTGGATATTGTGGCATACTGTCTGTGTAGACTTGTTCTATATTTTAAAAACCATCCTACCTCAGAAGAAGCCGATAAATCATGTTTTAGGGTGAATGTTGGAGCATGAAGAACACGGTTGGCTTCTCAGGATGTACAGAGCTAGTGGAACATTTTCCACCCCAATAATGTCCAACTGACTCCAGAAACTTGGTATCCAAAAATGTTAAATCCAGCTAAGATCCAGGAATACTTGCCAATGCTGAAAGACCACAGTCCTTGTCCATACTACACCACATTTTCTCCTCAATATTTATTATTTTATTTTATTTTATTTATTTTTATAACCCGCCTTAATGACTTTTATAAATAGCTCAAGTCAGTGAACATACCTAATACTCCTTCCTCCTCCTCTTTTCCCCACAACAACAACCCTGCGAGGTGGGCTGGGCTGCAAGAGAGTGACTGGCCCAACGTCACCCAGCCGGCTTTCGTGCTTAAGGCGGGACTACAACTCTCAGTCTCCTGGATTCTAGCCCGTTGCCTTAACCACTAGACCAAACTGGCTCTCAATATGGGGGCAGGGGAAGGATTCTAGAGGAGAAATACATTTTATTTGTTTGTTTGTTTGTTTGTCAATCATATTTATATGGCTGCCCATCTCACAAACCATCACTTTGGGCTGTATACAATAAAACCATAAAATAACAGTAATAAAGCACACTACCATTAAAAACATTGATGTTATTATTTAAAAAAGGCTAGGCAAGAGCATTGGATATTACAAACAGTGGACCACCTTGGCAGATCACCATTCTCTTGAAACCCCAGGCCTGTTGATGCAGCCAAGTTTTGAGGGATTTCTGGAAGGATGGCTGGAAAGGGATCAGTTCACCAGAGGGGGTGATGATGTTCCACAGGGTAGGTGCTATAGCAGAAAAGTCCTGTCTCCTGGATCTCACCAGTTGTAACTCCTTCGTAGACGGGATCCACCGCTTACCTATTCTGCGGGATCTGATGGGACGGGCAGATGTAACCAGGAAGAGGCAGTCCCTCAAATAACCTGGCCCCAGGCCATGGAGCACTCTAAAGGTCAAAACCAGCACCTTGAATTGGACCAGGAATTCAAGCAAACTGGCAACCAGTGCAGCTCGCGGAGCAGAGGTGTAATGTGTGCTGTTCCAGGGGCACACGTAGCTGCCTGCACTGCTGCATTCTGCACCAGCTGAAGCTTCTGGATACTCTTCAAAGCAGCCCCATGTAGAGCATGTTCCAGTAGTGCACACGGGAGGTGACCAGGGCATGAGTAAACATAGGCAGAGCCAGTAATTCTGGCTGTACAGACCATGTATAAAGTTCTTTTTTAACCTCTTGAATTACATATTTCAGTATATGAATGCCATATCTAGCTTACAATTGGTCTTAACATTTCATTTTTAATAGCTGCTTATTGACTATAGGGTTTTTTAGTCTCTGCATTATTCATGGAAAGATAATACCAATATTTTAAATGATTAATAAAGGGGAGGTGTTGCCATATTCAGAAATGTACAATTGCTAAATCATGTTTTTTCCCCATAGCATCTGCTTACTAACATCCTTCCAACTCCATCATTAGTTGTCAGTACAGCAAATAAGAGTGCAATGATTTTTTTTTTTACTAACATGAATCTCTGTGTTACATAGCTGTGTATGAAAAACCATGGAAGGGAAGCAAATTTGGGTAAAATTTTGTTTTAATTGGGAATTAAAGTTGTGAAGGGGGTAGTGCTTCAGCATCATATGTGACTCGGGGAGGAAATTAGGGTGCCTTTGGCACTTTAATATATAAATCAGCATGTTCTCTTTTATATAAAAAAAATCTGCTTTGGGAGGATGAAGACGTTGATCTACTTAGTTTGCCCCAGTCCACAGTCTAAACTATCTAGACATATAATGCCAAGGGGAAGTGCAAAATAATTGTTAAAACCTAGTGATTTACTTTGTATTCTATTGATTTTGTTTTGCATGCAATAGACACCATTGTAAGTCCCACTTGCAGAATGCCAGTTAATTTATTACAGATAGTCCTGACTTAACAATGTTAATTGGGACTGGAATTTCCATCGCTGAGTGATGCAGTTATAAAGCATGATGTCACGTGACCACACTACTTAGCGATGGCAATTCCGGCAGTCTCTGGTTACCGTTGTTATGCGAGGACTGTGTGGGTCGTTAAGTGAGGACATCACATGGTCTCAACCTTCGACTTCCTGCTGGCTTCTCCATTGACTTTGCTCGTGGGGAGACGGCAGTGAAGGTCGCAAATCATGATCACATGACCACGGGATGCTGTGATAGTTGCAAATCCAGGCTGGTTGCTGAGTACCTGGATCACAGTCATGTGACTGCAAGGGTGCTGTGATGGCCAGAGCTTTGAGGATTGGTCATAACTACCATTTATTCAGCGCCGTTGCAAGTTCAAATGGTTGCTGAATAAGTGGTTGTTAAATGAGGACCACCTGTACTCATGATTTGACATTATTGGGACTAGTAGGCAGCACATTTTCTCTCCCGTCCCATTTCCTATATGAACATTTTAAAAATGGACTGAAACATTGGCTCTGTGAATTACTTGGTTGCCCTTTTCTAAGGTTATGTTCTGCCTCTGTTGATTGGCTGTGGTCATGATTTTGTTTTGGAGCGCTGGCTGGCACAGTGACCTCTGCATGAAAGGTGTATTTAATAAAGAAGTTCTAGGCCATCTGTTGCTAGAAGAATGTTTTGAATGAGCCACCTGGTGTTTCAGAATGGATTTCTTCCAGATAAGCCCGAGTTTACTTAACAAACAATAATATTAAGGGAGGAAATGGTAGAAAATAGAGGCTAAAGCTTTCTCTCCTGTTGCAAAATTTTGGATCCTATCATTCAGACTATCGCTGCTCTCCTTTTGTGGTTCATCTGTCATTAAAGCAATTTTCTTTTCACTTCCAAAATGGAAGATGATGAGTAATGTTGAACAAAAGGAATCTCACAACGATTAGTATAAAGTTCTGTGCAGTATATGATTTAATATGGCACAGTGGATAGCCACCTGCTGTACTTTTGTCTGAACAGTAGTCTGGCAAGAAAGACAATGCTGTTTTGGATCTCTTTTTATTTGTCATATCTTTGGAACCATCTGACCCAGCTGTGAACTGCAATGATGAAATGTTTAGCTACTGTGTGTTTATACAAATCAAACCAAAGGGGTTTTTTTTGCACAATCATAAAATGCTTTTAGCATGTTGATACAACATTATAACCTTATCAAAAGCTAGCTTGCATTGTTACCTAAATCTCTGAAATAAAAAAGGAGAGGATTCTGTTACTCTTGTGGACTATGATTACAGATACGGCTTCAGAGGCTCCTTGTTCCATTTTACATAAGTGATTGATCTCTCATTAAGCTAAAATTATGGGGGTAGGGTCTCAGCGAAATGTGTTCCATATTTAACCATTTATGTCAACAGCAAGATACCTTAAATCACCAGACTTGAGAATGTGGTAGTAGTAAGCTCATTAAATTCCAAACAGTAATTTAGAAAATCATCACAGTTTCAACATAAACACAAATACAAAGTGATACTAAAGAAACAAAAATGCTGATATTGAACCAGACTTCATAGGTAAGGACAAAGTGAGGAATCTGGCCCAACTAGCCAGCATTGGCTGTATTGATTAGCACCCGCTCCCCTTCAATTTTCCTTGGGAAGTGTTACATACAATGCACACACTCTATCACTGAGAGACATTGCTCTCAGTAAGTATACTTTCAGACCTTTGTGAAGAATTAAGAGATACTGCAGAGCCAACCTGCTGATTTTGAGAAAACTAAGTGAGGTTGGAGCTGGTTAGTACTTGAATAGGAGACCTCTAGGAAATCCAAATTGTTGCCATGAAAAAACATAGATGTGTCCATGGAATCACCAGGAGTCAGACTCATTTCAGAGGAGAGCTTTTTTATGCATAAACCAAGCTAAGATTTATTTTATCTGGGTTTGTTGAACCAGCCTTGGGTTAATATATTTCACTAAGCCTTAAGGTCCAATTAGCACAAACATACCTTTTCACAATAGCTAGCTTTCCTTGTAAGGTAGGTTGTTAAGAAGCCAACCATCCATGGTTTGTTTTCTAATACCTTTAAGATGACCAAGATGCAGGCCTGGTTTACATATTGTGCTAACCCATAATGTGAATCAAGCCATTTGGTTTGTAAATCTTTATTTGTACACCATGGTTATAGTTTAGCATATTATATGGTTCTGACCTATTGTGATTAAACAAACCATGGCTTGATATGATGTATGATCCAGTTGGAGTCTCCTTTGGGCTAAAACAAGCCAGAGGTGGCCATAAGGATTTGCAAGGCATTGCTACATTCTCAGGGCAATTTGGAGCATGTTTAGTCTGCATTATGCATTAACGCATAACAAAATACCAAGAGATCTCATCTAGTGTGCCAGTTGGGGGAGGAAAGGCTCCATGTTCTAAGTGAGCCTTATAGCTTAGAGGAGTATGTGAACTAGGTCATAATGCTTTGCTCTGAACAGAACGCTAAGTGGGCAAAGAGAAAAGAGATGACCCAAGGGCTAGCCCATCAGTAGCGCTTGTTGAAGGCAGGCAAGGCTAAATCGGGCAATCTGAATTCATAACTAGTTTGCAGTGGGTGCAAAAAAGAGGGTAAGACAGAATCAGGTGGTTCGAAGTTAAACCAGCAATAAACTGTACAAATGGAAGATGAGAATGGACTGAGTACTGATTGGCAGGAAGGCAGGATATAAATTGAATAAATCATCCTCCTCATCCTCATTCTGTCAGTGTTGAACTAGTTGGCTGGCAAGAACAGCCTAGAAGTAGCTCAGCAAGAGATGTTGCTCCAGTGAGTACTTCAGATGCCCGGTCTTCTGTCACTGCTGGATATGGCACTGGCAAACTGGTGGTAGTCCTGCTTGTCTTATTCTGTACTAAAAAATTTAAAAGGACAGTATTTGTCTGCAGTGTAGAACCTTTATCATATACAGTAAAGAAATTAAATTTTCTGAAGCAAGATAACTTAGAGAAACTGCATTTGCCATTATTTCTGCTGTTGTTTTATGTCCCTGCTTGCACAACATTAGTTTAATGCTGAAAGGGCCATCTCTGCTTTTCAGACTATCACTTTCTCATAATTAAAGAAAAACTATGATGGGAAGGGAGTCCATATGGCTTTTCATGTGTGTGTGCTCATTTAAGATCTGGAATACGAGTAGTTTTATGGCTAAGTGCAGGGCTGAAAACAGCTATAACAACTAAAACTAGCAAATAAGTACTAGTTGTCTTCTTACTCCAATCTGAAGCACCCTTGCAGATGGAAACATGGAATATGGTATTACTGGTAAAATGTATCAGTATTATCCACTGAACTTAATTCGATCTATAATGAGTTCTTCAGAATGTGAATTGCATCCAATTACATGATTCTCCACTAGAACTGAAAGTACTGTAAGCTAATATTCAAGCATGACTTTAGGCGAAGACGGTGGTATTTTAATTCAGTCTGTTTCTTCCTTCCTTCCTTTCGTTTTTGCTTAACAATTACTGGAGGGAAGTGATGGTACAGAAACACAGACATTTAAATGAAGAATGTGGCTTTTAAAATTATTGTCACAATAACAATTTCAGAATAAGTATTTGGATCAGCATGTTTAGACTGTGGTACACTCAATTATAAAGTGCTAAAGTGCTTCAGGTTATCCCCTATATTACTGTTTTATTTATATGCTCAAAAAATGCAAATCTATTTCTTCTGAACTGCATTTTGGTCTTATAAACAAAGCTGTTTAGTTTTTTACAAATAATAAGGGAATAGTAAAATGATCAATAAAATTTGACTAATTAAACCTATGTTTATTTTCTGTGCCAGACATGCTTGAAACTTTTTGGGGGGCCTGTGCTATGACTGGTTTTACAACAAATATGGTGTGAATTTGTCTTTTTGAAATTACTAACCAATATTAATGATATCTCAAAGAGTTTTGGATGACTTGAGAGCTGGAGAAAGAATCAGGAGCACATAGATATTCATTAAGCATGACAATGAGAGCTCAATTTTTCTTTTTAAATTATACTAAGGAAGTTTTGCAACATAATAAATCAGAACAGAGTACAAAACGCAATAATCTTATCTTATTGGACACACTTTACACAACTTTTTTGTTTTACTTTTGCATCTAGTAACAAATAAAGATAGATTAGATATTTTTCTTAGATTGGCTAATGTACATAGTGCAGTTGAGAAACATCTAACTTGGAAAGTTGTTCAAGGGAACCTTATTTATAAATACCATTCAAAAATGTGTTTTTGTGTCTGTGTCAGAGGTTTTTTCCTTTCTTCTAAGTAGCTTTAAATCGAGATGCATAAACTGGATGAATGTTTTTAAAATAAAATCTATTCTCTACCCAGTGATGTTTCATTTTGGATAGACTACTTTTAGTAGAGATAAGGTGGCACTATATGTATATGTGCATGTAAATTTATACATTTTAATTGCTTTTTGTATTTTCAAAAACAAGTTGAACTGCCTATATCCTATAAGAACAGTAGTGGGAAAACTCTTGTTCTGGTTTTGAAGATTTCAGATAAAAGCTAAGATAACAAAAATATTCCATCCTTAGAGAGCCCACAGGGCTTCTCATGAAAAAATCACTCAGCAATATGGTGTTAGTGATGTAATGCTCATTGTATATTAGAATGGTACACATTTTCTGCCCTGTGCTGTCTCTTTTCCACTGAAGTTCTTATAACAACTCAGATCTAAAATTACCTGAATTCTGCAGATGTACACATATTGTTCAGCTGCATTCCTTCACTTTTGGATCTACCCAATACCCATTCATTGTTGTACAGCAGTGTTTCTCAGCCTCAATGTTAAGATGTTTGAACTTCAGTTCCCAGAATTCTTCAGTCCTTCATTTCTGGGAGTTGAAGTCTGCACATCTTAAAGATGCTGAGGTTGAGAAACACTGCTGTATAGACTACCACTGCAAGTTGCTTATAAGTTACATTTGCTATGGGTTTCTGTTCATTAATAGGCAGGAAAGAAACATACATTTTGAAAGAAGCAATCAACCTGATCCATCTTTTCAATAATTTTTTTTATTTTGTCAGATATTTGTCTCACCATTTTAATTTCTAGGAAATTAATGCTTATTTTATCCTCCAGAAGGGTGGGGAAAGACTGATACTGCTTTTCCTTTTCCCAGCATGTGGGCCAGCTGCAAATCTGCACAAGTAGGCTAAGTTATGTGGCTCAATCCTTATTTTGCCAGAAGTGACTAAATGCTGTTTTAATTCTCTAGTCCTGGTGGCTCTTTCGTGTACTGGAAGTATTTTTGAACTTCCATGTTTACTTAAAAGAATAGATCATTACAAAGATCAAGCAGAGAAGGTTGTGTATTTGAGTTAAAATTTGCTGAATGAGCAAAAGTGGCCATTGAAATTGTATATGGAAAAATACAGTTTTTGATAACAAAATTGTTTCAGTTCCATTCAGCTTTTGCTCAGTATCAAAGCTTTATGGAGTCAAGCCCAAAAGTTGGGCCAGAAATGAGTAGCCTACGTTAAAGTAGTTCTGACAGAAAAACCAAATTTTAGCAGATGGTATTTAAGATTCTTAATGGGTTCCTATTTCATCATGGTTGACTGGGAAGAGATGTTGCAGTCACTGTGTGCCATTATCTAGACTGTGCATAAAAGAAAAAAAAATTGATCACTCACTTGCTTTGTCAGAGAACTGTCTTGATAGCACGCAGAGCAAACTGCTGGTTCCTTGATGCTAGACAGCCTGTTTGCACTGTTGGTATTCTTCGGTATCAATGATCATGTCTTGATATTCTTCAGATTTACTCTGCCCTCCTAATTCTTCTTTCTTTTTCCAAAATGCATTGGGGTCCAAGAACAGAGATTTATTTCTTGCAGTTTATGTCATCTTTAGATTTATAGCATATAGCATTCTGTATTTTTAATTTTATTTTTATGTACTTACTTAGTCCCTACATTGTTAATGCTTCACATGCTAATATCTTTCCTTCCCAGTTTTGTAAAACAAAAAAGTAGTGCACTCAAAATCCTGAATTCAGTTTCAGTATGCTACTGTTTTGAAGAGTTTAATTATCATTTAGGTCAGAACTGTGTGTCTCATGATTAATGTTACTGATCAGATTATACTTACATAAAATGCCCTTGGAATTTTTTTATTGAAGAATGATATAAAAATACTAGCACAATATACAAATAATCCTTATAAATCCATATCAAATGAAGATTTTATTTTAATTTTATCAATTCTTGGCTGTTTGCAATGCAGCAGTGTTTTCCTTCCTGTCTTCTTAGAACAGCACAGTTAGGAGAAGTCACTGCAAACATAACAATATGCAGTGACACTTTCACAATTACAGATCACATGCTAATTGCAGTATAAATGTTTTCATTCCTTGGGGAAGAATTATGTTTTTCTAGGTGGATAGTGTCTTAGTACGTCTAGATTCAACCTATTGAACAACCTATTGAAAGCAATTATAGATTCAGTAACGGACAATCTGGTTCAGCTCTGCAGAAAGGGCATGGCAGAACAATAAAATAAAATAAAAGATACTTAAGCAGAACTAAAGATTTCTGGACGTTATTGTACAGAGTTCCTTCTGAAACAAGACTTGACCACTAGAAAAGCAAGAGGGTTCTCCATGTTCAAGAGATTCTCTAGATACAGAGTTAAGGGAGTTTGGTGGTAGTTGAGAGCCATTGCTCTCCCGAAGGCCCTGAATATTGAGGGCTCTTTAACAGTATACTGGGAATTAATGCAAAACAGGAATGGGTAGGTCACCTGTTCTCAACACGCATAGCTCTTCTTGACCAAGGCCTGGATTGCTGTCAAAATCATCTCCTAACCTCAGTGATTGAGGCCAAAGGTCATACCGACCTTATGCTAAGGGAAACAGCACCTTGAAGTGACAGCTCTTTAAGTGATGATACATTGCTCCTCACCTTTCCAGACCTGATAAAAAAGGAGACGTAAGGCTCCAGGTAATTGCTGTGTCAAACAATAGGGTCACCTTGAAAGAACAACTACAAGGAAATGGGAAAGTAAAGCCCCAGAGAGCTGCTGCTTCTTCAAAATGGCCTATCCCTTACCACTTCATTTGCTCACTAAAAATGCTTTGAAACTGAAAATATTTCATTTTGAGGAAGGAGGACATTGAGGCCTTTAGGACAGGATGTCAGGCCCAGCCGAAGAACTGCAAAGAATCAGTTCAGCCAGACTTAAGCTCTTTGTTTGCTCACACAGTATAGACAGAATCTTGCCAGACTAAAGCTACTTTACCTAACCTAAGGGGAAATAACCTGGGAGGCCCTAGGGAGTGGCTAATCTGAACCTCTTAGTCTTCCCATGTTCCAGTCCAGACTGTTTTTTCTCTTATCTCGCTCCCCTCCTTGGAATGTGCTCCTCCTTCCTGAGAACCAGCAGTATTACTGAAGTCCATCACATTACCTCCCCCTTCAGAGACACATTCCATCACAGGTGAGACCCCACCAACAGGCTACAGGTTTATACTATCCTGCAGTTCTCCCTACTTTTAAGAGTTGTGAATCTTTTGACTCTGGAATACAGTATTAGGGAAAAAGTGTTTGGAAACACTTCCTACAAACTTTATTAATCTTCCACCAAGATTTCTGTCAGTGTAAAGAGTACAAAGTTTCTGACAATTTAGGCCCAACTCCCATGTTGCAAAGATAGAGGGATGTCAGAAGCTCTGCCTTTGTCCTATATTCTAGACTAGTATTTTTCAAACTTGGCAACTTTAAGAGGCATGGACTTCAACATGCTGGCTGGGAATTCTGGGAGTTGAAGTCCACGCCTGTTAAACTTGGCAAGTTTGAAAACACTGGTCCAGACCTTTCTGTTTAAATAGTCCTATAGCTCTGCAGTCAGTGCTATAGGGTAGTTTGCCTAAAATGCTAGATCGATCACGTTTAAGTGTTCTAGTTGAACTGGAAGCTTCTCATTCTCAGCAATCTCATCCTGTTGTATTGACGTGGAGTTTCCCATTTTAATCTCTTACTGCATCGCAGCTCTCATACCTTTGCTAACTGGGAAATAGGTATTTTTGATGTTACTGAATAGCAAGGGTTTCTCTTCGAGGCTCTGTGGTACCCTTTTACCAAGAATATTAATGAATCTCCAGACATGATACTCTTTCTAGGCAAGGGTCCAGGGGAAGAAGTTTATGAGAAGTCATATTTATTTTTCTTGGCCTAGCCATGAGTTACAAAAACTAAACCTTTATTTTGATAGTTGTTCATTCCTTTTATTTCTTCCTTGAATTACCAGAGAATTATATTCATGTCATTGGCTCTGAAATGTTTTTTTAAATTTTATTTTAAAGTGTGTGGCTTTTTAATGATTTTACCCTGTGATTTGATTTGTTAAAAATGATTGCCACATTTTATTTAGCTTTATTAGCTCATTTTGTTCATGAGATCTTACATGGTTTTGACTTTATACAGTGTTAAACAACCTTGAAAATAATCTTACTACTTCCAGGAATGTGTTGCAGTATATCATGATTTTTTAAAAAAATAGTGCATACAAAGTTTTATCAGTAGATTTGAAAAATGAAAACCTGGCCACTTTCCAGAGGTGTTAATCTACTTCCTCCTCCTTTTTTCCCACCTGCCCTCCAAATTCTTAATACTGATTTTGCATTACACTGACACCCTTTGTTATCCTGAACTTGGAACTGATTTATGAATACCTAGGTATCTGCATTCTCTTCCTCTCCATCGTTTTCGCTTCTTTGCACTCGGCATTTGCTTCTCTGAACTTAGCTTCCTTATAAAGAAATATGGTGAAATAAGAAAAAAAATACTGTTGATCATATTCAAATGTCAGTCAGTCCCCGAAAACATTATAACTAGCATAACAAAAACAGCTATTATTTCAAGAGCACCAAAGATGTTCTTATGTCAAATTTCTCTGTCTATTCTGACTATTTAATATACAGACCTTCTAGAAGATGGTATATCATGGGTTTCAGATATATAATGTGTTTTTGTGATGTTGCATTTCTTCACTGAATATTGTTGGTCACAGATCATGACAATTGCCTTTTAATTCTGAACTACAAACTATTCCAGTTTTTTGTGTACCCTTTGAGTTAATGTCACTCCTGGTGACTGCCTGGACTAGTCCCTACAGTTTTCTTGGCAAGATTTTGGAAATGGCTTGCCATTGTCTGCTTACTAGGGCTGAGAGGGAGTGACTGGCCATAGGTCACCCAGCTGGCCTTTAGCCTAAGGTGGGACTAGAACTCATTGCCTCCCAGTCTCTAACCTAACCACTACACCAAACTGGCCCCATTCCAGTATTACAATAACATTTTAGCACAATTTTTGGAACTTACAATCTGTTGTATGCAACTTTGTATAAAAAGTTAGTAGGAAATATGTGTGAAAGTGATATAAAAATGATGATACAGTTACAATTACACTGCATGGATACATGTAGTATAGAATGATATGAGTGGTATAGCCTTTTGTCTTTGAGTTTTGTTTGCAAGAGAATAAAACGGAATGGAGGATTTGTTAAAGGCTTTGTTTTTTTATAAAACAGCTACTTGGGATTTTGCTGCAACTTTACTTTGAAGAACAAATAACTGACAATAGTTTTTGATGAAAGGGGTTACAGCAAAGGACAGCAGATCAGCATCTATGTAAAAGGCCAACATTAAGTCTTAATTTAATTTAATTTAATTTAGGACTTTTACATAGATACCAAAATCACATGAGATTGCCAGATTTCATAAAAATCCAGTGATCTTGCATGAGAATGCTGAAACCTTGTAAGAGATATCACAACATTTTAATGCTCTGAACAGCTTGTGACAACTTGGAATGAAATTACTGAATGTTCACTAAAAATCTTGCAATATTATAGTAAATTTTTATTTAGAGATGTGGAGGCAGGTAGAGGCAACCAAGATCTGTCATCCCCTGATTTACAAACTATTAGCCAAGAAAGAAAATGAAAGGGTTGCTCAAGGTTTTACAAAGACAACATGCCATCTCAGAAGTAAATCCAACTGGGTTCAACAGGTCATATTCTACAGGTAGTAGTGATTGCAGTAAGTATATCTCTGAAGAAGTTTTATTAGAAAGAAGGATTTGAAAATAATTTATAGGAAAAAGTACAAGCAACTCAACAAATTATAGTATATTTAGGATAAACAAATATTTCTGTTAAATTGACGTTCATGCATGTCACCTTAATACCATTCCATAGGCTTCAGGGGAGCAAGTCACAAGTGGAAATATGAGGGAAGATTTCAAACAATAACACCATCACATTTGTGAATTCTGAGGTGGGACATTAGAGAAAGCTATTCCATCCCAAAATGCATCTGTTGGAGTTGTCCTTTCATGAAATCTGATTTGGCTGTTTTTATTGATCCTTCATTATCATCCCACTGGGCTAGGAATTTACTTGCAATTGGAGCCATCAGTGCCTGTTTGCACAACACCTGTTAATATCTCATTAGCTTATTTGATTTCAAGCAAGAAGAAAAGATTAGCATCCATTTTCAAGGTAAATGTGAACAGTTATTTGTATTTATAATGTTGCATGGAATAAATTCTATGCAATATAATTTCTTAAGTTAGGCTCATGATATAAAATTCTTTTTTAAAAAATCATTGTAATTAATATGCTGGACTTCTATTAAATAACATGTTTGTTTTATTGGTGTCAGTAGGGGGCAATGTTACACTGCTGAAATGAATTCCTGTTTAAGTATTGCTTGATTTACAGGAGGAAATCCTCAATTCTGTGTCCTAAGTGGCATTCTCTTATCCAGATTGTACTACATTATAAAAACTGTTTAGCACATTCAGCATATTCGAATCTAACTTATTATAACTGCATGTGAAATCAATTTTACCTCTTAACTCATTCATACTGGAGCAGTCCTAAAGTTGGATTGAATGAATGGGCTAATGAGGTAAGTAGATAGGGTTGAGATTACAGTTCATACATGAAGTGAGAGATCTTAGTGTGAGTTTTATGTAATGAAATTGTATTAGATTGCATATGAATAAAACAAATCAGAAAAAAAATATTTTATGTTCAGAGGATGTAAATAAGTTGTTATAGCAGGAATGGTTGTAGAAGAAAATCCTGCTTAAAAGAGAAGTAATGCCTTTAATATGGCAATTGGGTGGGTGGGTAATAACCTATTTTAAGAATAATTCAACTGCCAGTTTAATCAGAGGTTTCTTTTGGGTCCACAGTTTGGTTGATTAATAATCAGTAAATGGATTAATTGACAGGAAGACAATCGATGTGAATTATATAAAAGTAAGAGCTTGGCAAAAAAAGTTGTCATTGTGCTTCCTGTTTTGTATTTCTTCTATATTTGCCTGAGAGGCATATCCAGCAAATGTTAAGAGGGATTCCAAAGATGGCAAGGGCATTTTTGTCCCTTTTCTTGCAGGCCCAATCTCTTTGCTACAGCCTTTTTTCAGATAAGACACCTTCCTTTCTAGAAAAACCCTCTCACTGGTATCTCTCCTCAGGTCTGAATTGCAGAAGCCAAGGAGGGGCCATTGGAGGATAAGCTACTGCTTGGGATTAGAAATGTGCTTTATTTTTCAAATACCTACTTCTGAATTAATTTCTACCTCTCTTATTAGGATTATTCTCAAAATCATGGTCCTGCTTTTTCCTTTGGGCAGCCTTTCTTAGTGTTATTTCAGTGCCATCTGAGGTCCCTCTTTCTCTCCTTGTGTGTGTGTGTGTGTGTGTGTGTGTGTGTGTGTGTGTTGGGACTGGCAGCCAAGATTGTACTGTTACTGGATGGGGAAATACAATACTGTGGCAGCTGTGTGCCCTCTCTTCTTGCTTTTAAAGGACCAGAGGAGGGTGTGTGTGTGAGTGAGTGGGTGGGCACAGATGAAAGAGAATCCACATGCAGCTGCCATTGCTTTCAGGCTCTAAAGAATAAAGCAGGATTCTTGCTCCTCCAGTTTTAGCTTTAAAGGGTTGAAGTGGCCAGCATCAGGCTTGCAGAAGCTGGAGAAAAGGGTTTGGGAAAACCAACAGCAAATGGTAGATGTGGATGAGTAAATGGAATTAGGCAGACGTAGCTATAGAAAATGCTCGACATAAACAAGGAAAGGGAAAAATAAGCCAACGGTGTAAGAAGATGGCAAACTGCCAGGACAGACTGACTGAACTAAATTAGTGAAGGGAAAAAAAAGAAACTGAGCTGTAACTGAAAGAAGTCTACAGAATGTAGACTTAGTGCAGAAACAAGATACCAGCAATAAACATTTACAGCATATAATCACCTTCTCTGACCGCCTTGAAATGTGGTCTAGAATTCAAGAGCTCTGTTTCCATCCACCCTGCTTCACTATCCATGTGTGATGAGCAGCATGATGAGATGTTGTAAGAATAGAAAGCCTGTAAGCAACTCTCATTGCTTTATCCAGTTCTTCTAGTCCAGGTGTTGCTTAGCTTGCATTAAAAGGAAAATCTTGACTGAAAGGAAAATCTGACTTGAGTGAGGCATACTCAGTATCCATTATCCACAGTGTCTCATTACATGGTTTCACTGGTAAGCAAGAGTAAGGGGAAAAATGGAACCATTATCATAAGGGTTGCAAAACAGAATCTAGCATTTGTCCTCCTGAACCACTTGTATTGCCTTACTTACCTAGTTGACTAACCATTGCAGTGTAAGATCACCACACCACATGGGTGATTCTAAGCTATTTTACAGGCCAGTCCTTGCTTATCCAAACCTTACAGAGTTTGGACCTCAGGGATGGCTATACGTTTGAGCAGCTCATGAGCAGAAACAGGACTAGACTTGCTCTGCTTGGATGCCTTCTCTGATCCCTTAGAATTAGATGTGCTTGCTCCTGCCTCAGGTGTATCTGTTTGGACCATAATCATTTTCAGCAGCAGATGGTTCAAAAGAAAGACCTGCTGAAACCAGAGAATTAAACCTCAGTGGGATTTTTTGTGCAGTTATTCTGGCCATGTTATACATTGACTGCATCCACTGGATTTAGATTTTTTTTAAAGATTTCCATAAATATTTAATACAGAACTGCAGATATTTACTACAAAAGTGGGAGGTTCTTTGTTCAAGTTGGCTTCCCTTGTTTTAAGTAATAACGCTTATTTTCAGCTTTTCTCCTGCAGAAATCTGAATCAGCAACAATAAATATTAGATCTTTCTATCTCAACAATAAATTGAGAAGCATCAAAGTTTAGCTAATCAGTCAGCATAAAAATAGAGCAAAATTCTACTGTAAAGTTATTGTCAGCACCTGATCATTCGAGCATTCACACATACACAGTCAAGAGGCTGGATCTCTTTGAACTGTTTTAATGAAGCGTAATGAACGGTACAGAAGGCAAGCTGCGAATAAAGATTTCCCGCTCAAACCTAATTTAAAACTACATTCCCTTAGTTAGTCCCCTTTCCCATGAAGTGTGTCACTCCCCCTCCCATCCAGATGGTATTCCTGGCGTATCTCAACCCCATGTCCTTGATGTACTCCATAGCCAAAACAAACCCCTTTACACTCCAACTTCACACCCCTTCCCATCTGGCAACATGAGAGAAATGATGGGAGATGCCCTGATAAGGGTTTCTGTGAAACCTTTGATCGGGGGATCTGACAGTTATGCTGTAAGTGCAAGAAAGATTAAAACCAGAAATTTGAGCATGTGGGAATTTCATCATAGTGTTGGGTTGTTAATTACTAGAATTTATTTCCACTAGTGTTCTGTTTGGAAAAGAAAAATTAATGTAAGTTTCTATTGGTTCCTCTGAGATCAGTGGCATCTTAATTATCCTACAGTGTTTTGACTACTCAACATCCTTTGTTTTGAATTTGCAGTTGAAGAGCATGAGCTGAAAAATTGTGTTCATGGATGAAGTTGAGCTGCCTTTCACATTAAACCACATAATTGTTTTAAAAGGACATAGTAAACAGTACTAAACTTAGATTAAATAACACTGGATGTTACAGTAGAAAGCACCATCGCTATCCCCAAGAAGATGTGGCTTATCCCATTTAATTAACTTTTTGAATAACAGATTGAGATACACAATAAAGGCATTGTAAGAAAACTTACTTTTCAAAGACAAGGTATAGGTGGCATGTGTTCAAGGGAAAAATCCAACGAAACTTTATGGTAAACCAGATTTGTTCTGCCGAAGCTGAACAATTAGCCAAAACACTGGAACTATTGACTAGGTTATTCAGCCAGTAATTTTCAAGTTCTTGGAATGAAATCTACAGCTTAAGAAAAAGTAAGGGTCTTGAAGGTGATATTAACTCAGAGACATATAAAAGCAATGGAAAAGGCTTGCAAAATTAAATGAGTATACCCCAGACTGGTAGATGCCAAATGTGTTGGTCTTCAACTTCCATTATTCTCAGGCAGCATGACTTGGGATTCTGGTAGTTACAATCTAAAACCTCTAGAAGACACCAAGTTGGGGTTATTTGCTCTAGTGCTATCAGATTGTCTTCTGCTTCAATCAGAGATGTTATCCTGCAAAATAACGTTCTATTTATTAATCCTGAACTTGTACCAGTGAACAAGATTTTCATGAAAGAAGGCTCCTGTCTATTGTGAACCTGCTGCTTCCTGTGTGTATCACTTTCTGTTTATCGAGTTGGGATTTGCTCTGCTTGAAGATTCCTTTGCTTGAGGCATTGTCTTATGCCATGGATTTGCTACAGCTTCTTGAATAAACCACCCTTGCTTGAGTTTATACAACACAAACCACTGTGGTTAGGTTCATGCAATATGCTACATCAGAAACATAGAAACTACTCGATCTAAGAACCCAGCTTAAAGGAGCAGGCAGTCGGTTCCACCATGTGTGAATGCTCGAATGAGCAGGTGCTGACACCATGTGACTCTAGGTAAGTGTTTCTCAACCTCAGCAACTTTAAGATGAGTGGCCTTCAACTCCCATGGCTGGCTGGGGAATTCTGGAATTTGAAGTCCACTCATCTTAAAGTTGCTTGGGTTGAAAAACACTGCTCTAGGCCTTTAAAGGTTAAAGTTGAAATGTTTTTACTACGTGCTTTAAAGTTTAAAGATAACTTTTTAAAAAAGTGACTGATGTATATACAGGTTTGATAAGAGGAACATCTGGAAAACCATGTTATTACTATTTTATTCTTCGACATTCTTTTCTTGTTAAATTGCTGTCCAAATCTCTCTTTGTTTTTCTGGACAAAGCTTGTTATAGAATTGTCATCAATGGTTACTTCTTCCCTACCTCCCCCAAGGTAGGAAAAAGAAAAAGTGAGGAGAAACAATGGTCCATACCACTACCCCACCCTTCCCTTTAGGGAATGCAGTCAGCAGTCTTGTCCTTAAATCTCTAGTAATAAAGACTTACAGGTTCACTGAGATGATCTGCAGGCCCTATACTTCATGTAGCAGATTCCCATAGGCTCAATTAAGCTTTGTTTTTCTCCTCCTGATGTATTCACAAGTAGCAATATGGACTTTCTAGGCAGATTAGAAGATTACAGATTCCTTCTTTACCTTACTGGGCCTTAAATCTTGCCTTTTGGGGAGATTTGCACCCACAATGGGCCAGATTGTTTATCTTGGTCTTAGAAGGAAAAGTGATAGTCAAACATTAACATCTTGTAGTGTTTTTTTTTAAAGAATCTATTACAGAGATTACTTTTCCTAAGATCTCAAAAGACAGTTGTTCTAATTAAACTTCACCATGATGAGATTTTGTAAATCAGATTTAAGTTGAAGTAGGAGGTAGTAGCATATGAAGTGTTGTATAAATTAAGAGCCAATTAAATTGAAAGTTATTTAACTGCATTGTAGGAAGGCTCTGAAAGTAGAGATGTATTAATTTATGCTATTGAAATTCTGTAAGGCTTCTCTTTTCCACCTCCATCTTTTTACCAGCATTAAAAGTTCTGAAGGTTAAGGGCATTTGTAGCGTTCCAGTATAGTCTTTTTAATTGTAAAATAAATAAATAAATAGCTAGCTAGCTAGCTAGCTAGCATTAAGACTTTTGTTAAACTGAGCAGAACCCATAAGATGGTATTAAAAAGAAAGTAAATGAGAATGAAAGAAAAAAAAATATGATGTCTGATTCTTATGTACATAGGTCTATATCAAATTATTTATTAAAATGTAATGCTTACTATGCAGTTTATTCTAAGTTATATTATCTATTGTCACATTTTATTGGCACATTCTATTCAATTTGAGGAATTGAAAAATATGCATTTTTAATATACATCAGACTGCCACATTTCCAGCTTTTTGAGGAGAAAGGACTGCATGTTTTCATGCAACATAGAGCTACCATTGAGTGCTTGGTATATGATTAAAAGAAACTACAGTATTAAATTACCTGAGTAGAGATAGTTAAAATATTTTTCAGCTTGAGCCCAACTTCTGGTGACATCCTGGACAAATTTGTATAGTTTTCTTGGCAACAGTATGGAAGTGGTTTGTCACTGTCATTGTCCAAGACATCAGAGTCTGTCCTCTAACCTGTTATTTCCTGGTGATCTAATCAAGTCAAACCAGATTCAATCTTGCTTAGCTTTTGAAGATTAGCCAAGGTGCTGCCACCCAGTCAGGGTATTAATCCGTAAAAAAAATCAAGAAAGTAAAAGTTATACTGAATTATACTGTACTGAATTACTATTCCCTTTGGTACAGAAACACTTTATCTGAGGGATGGGCAAACTTCTACTAGTGAATGCTTTCTTGTGCCTTCCAGAGCCCATTTTCACTGTGCCACTGAATTTCCGTTGCTGGAAATCAGCTGACTGGTTTTAAACTTTGAGCTGAAATAGGCTTAAGATAGCTGTTAAAAATCAAAACAAGATTTCACCTCAGTAAACCTACTGGGAAAAGAACCCAGAATCCTCCAACCCCCTTCCCTACCCCCAACCTTCCAGTGTGACAGAGCCCTACCATCCCACTCATCGTGGCCTTGATTCTGCTTCCTTCCCCCAACACTGTATTGTCCTTGTCACCCAAAACATTGCCAACTTCCACTTCATCTAATTATGGATAATATTCATGATATTAATATCCTGGATGAACATGCAAGGTATTTTTTAATTTCATCTGCTCAAATATAGAGTAGTTTCTTGTGCATCTACTAGCTTGGGCATGGCCACTGTTGAGAAATTACTTAATATATCAGTAGGGATCCATTAGGATTGCATATGTTTCATAGTCTCAATGAGTGTAAGTGCTATGACACAGATAAACCCAGGGGAAAAACAGGTAGGTCGCTATACTGTCATAAGGGTGTCTAGCAGAAATTGTCTATTATTGGATGGTATAAGAATATAACAACTAAGTGCCGTGTAGGAGACATTTAGGATTTGGAAAATGAGGAAGAGTCAAAAAGTCCAGGCAGATAGCCCAGAACTATAGAGCTAGTATCAAGAACATGAATGTTCAGAATGAGCTGAGGTTAGCAAAGCATGCTTAGAATAATGAAAAAAAGGCTTCTTTAGATGTGCTGAAAATAAAAGAAAAAGAACACTAGCTGCTCAGTAAAGACAACAATATTCTATCAGGTCTCAAAGAAAAGGTTCAGCCTTCTGAAGCAAAAAAGGAGTATGCATTCTGCCAATGGCATGGCTGAAGCTTGAAACTGATAGAAACCTAATCAGAAAATACATCTTTACTTTGAATAAGTTTAAATATCTAGGACCAGTTGATTTGCATCCTAAGTGCTGAAGGAACTAGTTATCTTACATAATCCTAAAGAATTGTTAACATGCTGGATGCCTTAGAGGAGAGCAAATGTTCTTATCTTCAGAAAGGAGGATCTAGGGAACTATAAACCAGTCTGATATTGATACCTGGAATTGTTCATCAACTAATGGTTCTAATGGTTATGGAGCAATTCATAAAGAGAGGGATATGTTACATTGCTTCTTTTCTGACTCCCAGAAAGTAAAATACTAAAAATACTTTTGTGGGGGTGGGATGTATAGGAATAATTTGATATGTGGAACCTCACACTGTATCACACCAGATGAAGTTTTGAATTGGATTTAACATTATGCAAGTTGACTTATGCTAATGCAGCAGTCTTTCCCATTATTGTCTCTCTCCACACCCCAATCCTTACATGTATTCCAAATCAACTCTGGAGAAACCTCCAGTCTTCCAGGGCAGATTTGAAGGATGTGTGGGATAGAAGTGCAATCAAGAATCTGTTTGCTGGCAAAATGACACAGTTAGGCAAAATTCCTGGTTTCCCAATTATTTCATATTGTGACAAAAGTGGTGCAAAGTTAGTGAATGTTGATTAAATGAATGTACTCTGCCACTGAATGAAGATAATATTTGTTCGTTTTAGGAAAGCACAAGAAGGAAAAAAGAAAGTTGTTCTAGCAGGATGTGTTCCGCAAGCCCAGCCCCGACAAGACTATCTGCAAGGCCTGAGCATTATTGGGGTGAGATTCTCTCAGAACTTAATCATTAGGAATTTTAAGAACCTAAAACGTTATCTTTTCTTGGCTATAAATGTTGCTAATCTAATCTCAAACACTGTTACTAAACATATGTCTAAGATTTTATTATATCCTACGTTAGGTGAGATAACCATAAAACTGGAAACACGATGAATTTATAGAGAACAGAATTATGCACCCTTTGATATAATAATTTGTACTGATTTTATTGATGGAACTGCAGAGTGTTCTTGATTTATTCCTC
This sequence comes from Candoia aspera, assembly GCF_035149785.1. Lineage (NCBI taxonomy): Eukaryota > Metazoa > Chordata > Lepidosauria > Squamata > Candoiidae > Candoia > Candoia aspera. Next base: position 144,708,361 of record NC_086155.1, read on the forward strand.
ACCATTCAAGAAACTGATGTTTCTTAGCTAAATTGGCAGCAGGAGGGTTCTCTAGAGCAACATCCTTAACTTTATTTGACAGTCTTGGAATTTGAACATTCCTTGAGCACATACCATCATTAGGAAGAAGAAGAGATGATGCGCTTATAAAACAACTTTGGAGATTTGTATGCCATATTCATATGCAAATTCTCTCAAGCATGTACAGTCTTTTCTAGAATTTTTCATACTGGATTGACATGCCCTTTGTTTTAAAATAGCCACACTGAAAGGGCAGTTCATCCAGACACTGGCAGAAACAGATCATCAGTAGGCTAACTCCCACTTTAAGTAAAGGTTTGCACATCAGTTTGGAGAGCGTTCTCATATCACAGTTTCCTGATCTGCATGTTATAGGGAAGCTGATTTAGCAAACTTTCTGACAGATTGAAAAAAAACTGTGGCATGGCTGCATTGTGTTCATTTAATATACAATGAAAAGGATGTGCTCATAAACAGATACAGATCATACTATCAGTCACAAGAGTTGTAGGGAGGACAAGCAGGCAGAAAATGAATAATTGAAACCACAGTAAAGGTAAGCCTGAGAGCTTGGAACCAGGGGCCTTTACACAGAAAAGGAAATTATTATTTTGGCCTGTTCCATCTAATGCTAAGTCATAACGTGCTTTGATTTTGATTTAGTGTAAGATGCAAATATCCTTATTCTGAGTTCATTCTATATGCAGACCAAGCCACTATGGCTCATTTAACAAACCATGGTGAAATATTCTGGCATGTGTGAAACTGACATTCCCAACTGCATTTGCTTATCTCTTTAAATAAAATGCATGCTACTTCCAGCTATGACTAAGACATGTTAAACCATGTTTTTTTAAAGTAAAATTCACTGGTAAAGATTGGATTCACACATGTGAATTTGAAGCTTTTTGACATTCCCAGATCTTTTTTGAAATTTTGATTGATCTCAGTATATTAACCCAATCTCATTCAAAAAACACTGGTTAGGTATGTGTATAGGGAAGTTCACTGCTGGATGATTTATGGTCAAGCATAACATGTGAATGACATGCTACTTATTTCCATGGCTTGAAGAGGAAATACTTTGATTGAGATTCTTAGTGAATATTGCTGGCCCTTGTAAACTCTGAACTTCCAGGTGTTACTTATGCAGCCTCTTCTCTGTAGGCATTTTAAGTGACTGAGCTGTAGAATTGCTTATCATGCATTGTAGAAAGATGCTGGAGCGCAGGACTTGAATTTCTTCCAGATATGCTACCACCCCTGCTCTTGTTCAGGGATGCTGTCAGTTCTTGCTAATAGTACAGCTTATTGGCCACCATTCGTAATTATATAAATTCTCTACTTTGTAGATTTATGTAAGCTGTCCTTGTAAAAAAGCCTGCAGTGATCTCTCCTTTATAATTGGTTCTTGCTGCATTGAGTAATACTTTTTGCTGGCATGAAATTGGTGCTAAACTTTGTTGTCAGCTGGCTTTTATATTTTAAAAGCACAATATGGATGCAGTAAAACATAGACATTGACTTTTATTTGATTTTCTTTTCAATCTGTCTTGCAAGCAGAACTACATAAGTAGTATATAGCAAAAAGTGCAAGGGTTCTTTTATGTGGATTAAATACATTCAAGAATGTACTTGAAAAAGGGTCTTTCAAAGGTCATCTGAATATTCACAGCTTGATTTATTAATCTATTACATTTCAGGTTCAACAGATAGATCGTGTAGTGGAAGTTGTTGAAGAAACTATTAAGGGTAAGCTTTTCAGCTGAAATAACGCATGGATTCATTCTTCTCAGTGCTCGTTCCTGAGGTTGCTTTGATCGCATATATCCCTAAGGAATCTCCGGTTGAAATATGCCACGTACGCATTCAAAATACTGACTGAAATGTAAATATTTAGCAGGTGCCACGTACATCACAAAAAACTGCGGAAATCTGAGCCGAATTAATATAGATCACTCTAGCTGGTTCTCTCAGTAATTGGTTTTTTAATATTTTATACTTTTTAAAATTTGTGCTTCAGTGTTCTTTTATTTTTTTCCTTATATATTCTTACACAGATCGTGATGTATTTCAGAGAAATTGATTAGTCATTTGCTGCAGTATTTAATTGCATCAGATGTCAAGTTTTGCATCAAAGATACTAGGTTTTTAGAACACAGAAAGATATTGTATGAATTTTATGAAGCATAGAGTGCCTTTATATTCTCCACTCATATAGCCTGTAGAGAAGACCCACAATGTATAATTTGAATGGGAAAAAATTAATATGTTTCCACACTGAAAATAACTGGTTTTGCCAACTTAATAAAACATGTGGCCTGTTTTATTAATATTCTTACTGAAACTAACTTTTTAATGGCAGATTACTTCCATTCTGAACATTGCATCCTGTTTGTTATTTGGATCCAATTGTTATAAAATAAGTCTAACTTCCAATGAGACCTATGCAAACTTTGCCAAGGTGACTAAACTGTAATGTAACAGATTACATCTGGGGTAGTGACCAGAAGATGTCAGATAGAAATATCAAATTCGGTTTTCGGCAGTATAAATATAGTCCATATAAGATGAACATACAGAAAGAGAAATGTGAAAGTACTTATGAGACACTGTAAGTGACTTTGAGATTTAGCTCAAGGCTTTATGAAATAGTAGAGGGGTCTAGTAAAAATGGTCTTGTGTAGAGTGCACAGAAAGGCTGCATATTAGGAGGAAGATGGGTATATGCAGCAGCCTATACAGAGTTCTCCGAGCTTTCCTTCCAGAAAAGTATCTCATATGGACTGTTTGAAAAAACAACAGAATGTAAATCAGACTTGCAGAATCTTAAATTTCCCAGGTGTAGCCAAGTTGGCAGAATGTGATGTAATGGAAGGAAGGTTTTTAAAGCAGTGAAGTCTTATAAAGATAGCATCCAATAGAAGACTTCTGATGCCCATCATTGCTCTGAGCAGAACTAAGAGAAAAGAGGAGAGTGGGAAAAGAAAAGAAAGAGGGAACACAAAGGGAAAGAGGAAAAGGAAACAGCAAGTGAATTCTGAAAGCCATAGCAGTAACAACATTGCAGAGGATCATATCAGACCTTAAAGACCTGGTTACCTCCTTATAGCTAGATTCACCTGCAGATTGAACCTACACATGCAAACACACTGAATGAATGAATGAATGAGTGTAAATCCATTTTTTTTAAAAATAAATAATTTAAGTTTGTGTGTATGTGTATAAACTGCTTCTATATTTATAGTCAAAGTTCTGCATTTCCCATGTCCCCCAAGAAGGACATTCTTGTGCTATAAACAGTCTGTAAGAGAACATCACTACTGTGCCTGCCTACCTTGGAACACTACAGAAATTGTTGCTTTTCTGGATACTACCAAACTACATCTCTCAGCATCTCCCACTATTAACCATTCTGGGTGAGCTGCTGGGAGTAGTACTTCAAGACATCTGGAGGACTACATATTGAAGAAGTCTCACTGAACTAAATCTCAGCAACAGTGATTTTGGACCCCAGTGTGTTAGGAGATAGATGACAACAATGGAGTACTTTTATCATACCTCACTCTTCCCTTGCCTTAGCCCCATCCCTCCTGGGCATATCAGTAATTGGGTTCCCTGGCAGGAATGGCATAACTCACAGCCTCTCAGTTACCATGCCCCTTTATTATATGTATATAATAATGATAGACTTGATCTAAAAAAAATAGTAGGAAAAGCGTTTTTTTAAGTTAAATATGTTAAAGTTTACCATTTAGAATTATGAATGGATTGTAGACCTGTTTAACATCTGCCTGACCAATTATTGTAGTAAGCTGAATTGGGGGGCAGCACATGTAGAAATGCACCAGGCATATATTCCTCAGGGTAACTTTCCTCAGGGCATCTCTGTCAAGTGGTTGCAAAGCCCTGTTGAGTGTCTACAGGAACACTTCTCTTTCCAACTCAAAATTTGCTTGATAGACAAAGGGTGAGTTTAGAGTTCTTGTTCTAACATTCCCTCTCCTATGAGACAAAATCAAATTTTTGCAGCTTACGTCACATGGTATTTGGAATGCACATCTTAAACATCTATCTCCTGGATTTATGAAACACAGAGTAAAAATTACAAACATAATATTACCTTAAACTGATTTACAGTATCCATACAAAATCATCCCTGCGCTCTTGCTATTTTACTGCTGTGAGTATTAGCCAACTTAAATACTTCTACTGACATCATAAAGCTTCCTACAAAATGTCAAACAACGGCATTCTGTAAAGTGTATCCATATTGGATTAAGGAAAGGCTAGACTTTCTGGTTGAATAAAACCTGCACTGGTCCTGAGTTTCACAGAACATTTTGTGAAATGGGTCACTGGACAGAATTACTGTAAACAAGTAAAAGGAAATTACTTCAGTGTTGAACTTTTTCAGACTTCATCTAACCCCTCTAACTTTCAGTCACATTAACCTGTCTAGTAATATGGTCTATCTGTTCCTAGTTTAAATATTAACTAATATTTGCCAACTGTTTAGCTGCCATACCAATCAATCTGTTGTCATTGGTGGGCCACTAAAAGCTCACAAGATGATCTGTGTGTACATTGTGTAGCCTAAAGTAGAGAACTTTTATTGACAGCATGTCTCTCAGTCTAGACGCAGCATAAGCACAAAAGAGCTCTCCTGCATTCTCCTTGAACCATTTTGAATGTGACATTTTCCCTCCCCATAAGTTCACTGCCCTTTGGGGAAAAAAAACCATTGATTTGTGAGAAACACAGAGGTATTTTTTGCATGCATTGGAAACTATGGCGCACTTCAGCTTCCTGGTGCATGTACTGTACATGTGGCAGAAAATATCTTACCATCACTGTTCATAGTTCTTCATACATGCTAGTGAAATCTGCATAAGGAAAACATTATGAATAAAACATCATTACTTTGTGTGCATCTTGTATCCCTTCAGTTAATACCCTATGTCTAAATATATTACGTATAACTGAAAGATGCTCTAATTCTGTACTTTTATAACAGCATGGGTGTAGCTTAGCATAGTGCTAATTAACACTGCTAATTACTCATCAGTCTTGCAAGCCATTATAAGAAGAGAATGTGCAGCTATTCAGGAAAAGACATAGCTTCTTTAAGGAGCCGTTGACAGGTACAGTGAATGCCCATGCCAGATCAGAGGCACCTTTCTCATTTCCAGTTTAAACAAATGCACATGAATCACAGGAAATTAAGTTCTCTGATGAGAGTTAAACTAATAGTTTAAACTCTAAAAAGAAATGTTAAAGTCTTGAAAACCTTTTATTGGAACGCACAATTAAACTGGAAAATTTAATATGGAAAAGTAGGATAAATGTGCGTTTATATATAAGATTAAGCCAGAATTATTTAAAATGTGGTTTGTTGAACAAGCCATAATGGTATAGTTTACACAAAACATTGAATCATAAAGTGTGGGTTCATATTTCATACTAGGAAGTATCAATATAATCTGTATGGTTTGGGTAATCAGAAAATAGCTCATGAATAGCTGAACTCTTAATCTGTACCATTAATCTATAGAATATTATTTTAAGATGTCTGCTATCCATAATTATATACCCACCACTTAATTTGTAATATACGCAGATACTGGCATTATATCAAAAGATGGCGACCGGGAGCAGACGCCGACATCGGTTGCTGCTCTGAGGGGAAACTCCTGGGTCCAGCTCTTCCCCCCAAGTCTCGTTGTTGGCCGGAGCTTGGAGGGGGACTTCTAGGATCCCCGACCCTCATATCTTATGGGTCGGGGTTGGATGGAGCCCCTTGCCCTGTGCAGAGTGGCGTGGAGCAACAGGTCCAGGCAAGCCCTAGCGGTGCAGCGAGCCCCGGAGGTTTGGTGGCGCAGCAGATTGGTGGTGTACTGACCCTGGGGAGGACTCAAGAGGCATGGGGAGCGATGGCAGAGCGACCCCCGGGGATGCTGGATGGTGGGCTTGTGGTGGCCTGGCGGCACGGTGGAGCAGCCTGGTGGCGCAGCGGACCAGCGGTGTTGCTGACTGGCTGACTGGCCTTGGTGGATCAGCCTGGTGGGGTGGTTTAGCGGTGCAGTGGACGGACGGCTTGGCAGCGCCACGCCCCAACTCTAGAGGTCCAGTGTGGTGGAGTGGTTTGGCGGTGCAGCAGACCAGCGGAAAGATAGACCTGTGGACCCACCTTGGAGGACCAGCTGGGCAGAGGGGGGGTGCGGCTGCTCAGCAGACCAGCAACACAGTGAGCCAGCAGAACGGACTTGGAGGGCCGGCCTGGTGGAGTGGGTCGATGACCAGCAAGACAGCAAACTGATAGACCGACCAGGGAGACCCCAGGATAGACCCAGGAGCGCCGGCCTCGGCATAACAGACCTTGGGGATGTGGAGTGGGCTTGGCCATCCCCTTCCTACCTGCCTGGAAGAGGTAGAGAGCTGTGGGGGACCCTCCAGTATGAATGAGGACCCCTTCCTAGGGTGAGAGACGAGGGGGGGGAGTCTGGTAATGTCTGACAGTGTGGGAGAGCACTCACCTCCTGAGTGAGAGGCAGGAGGTGAGGGGGAATGAATGAGATGCCCCTGGCCAACCAGTGAGAGAGGCCGAACAGGGAGCATTATGACTGAAGAGTGAATGACTGAAGAGTGAATGGGTGGGTGATGGCTGGGCCTGGACAGCACCAAGAGGGTGAGCTGGTGTGCCGGAGGGCCTGCCATGGTGTGCCGGAGCGCCTGCCACATTGTGAGTGTGTGTGAGTGGATGGAGGGACCTCTATTCCAAGTTGGGGACTCCGGAAGTGCAGGAGTGGGGCTAAGTGGAGTCTCCGGGGGTGCAGGGCGGGTCATATTATTGAGCTGGTGATGGGTAGGGGACGCTATGGCAGGAGCCAGAGAGCGGGCCATCTACCAGGAAGACGCCCCCGGTGTTTGTTACCGGTGGCATGTTCCAACCCTCTGTGCTCAGACCCAGGCCCTGGTCAGCAGATCCATAGGGGCCCTGGTGTCCGGCTGCTGCTACTCAATGCCAGGTCTGTTAACAACAAAGCCCTCCTCATATGTGACTTGATCACTGAGGAGGGGGCAGACCTGGCATGTATTACTGAAACCTGGCTGAGCCCTGAAGGGGGGGGTGCCCCTTTTGGAAATGTGCCCAGCCTGGTTTACGGCATGGCACCAGCTGAGACACCAGGGCAGGGGAGGAGGGGTGGCAGTTGTCATCCGGGAGTCTCTGGTGGCCTTCAGGGGCCCCACTCCACAAGCGGCTGGTTGTGAGACCCTGTTTTTCAAGTTGTGTCCCTGAGAGCAGTTGGGAGTGTTGCTGCTGTACCAGACCCCCTGCTGCATGGAAACCTCCCTGCCTGAGCTGCTGGAGGCCGTCTCAGGGTTGGCAGTGGAGTTCCCCGGACTTATGGTTCTGGGGGACTTCAATCTGCCATCCCTGGGGCGTGCCTTGGAGGAAGCTCGGGAGTTCATGGCTACCATGGCAGCCATGGGTCTGACTCAGATTATTTGGGACCTGACTCGAGACAGTGGCCTCACCCCGGACTTAGTTTTCTTGTCGGAGCAGTGGCAATGTGACCTGAGGGGAGAGTTACAGCTATCCCCATTGTCATGGTCAGATCACGCTCTGCTGGCCCTGGGATTCTCTTATGCCACCCCCCTCTTCAGGGAGGTGGGTCCCATTCGATTGGTCCGCCCCCAGCGACTGATGGACCCGGTAGGGTTTCAGAGGGAGCTGGGGGTTATGCCCGACGATTTGCTGCAAGGTCCAGCAGAGGCCCTGGGCGCCGCCTGGAATAGGGAGGCGGCTGGGGCCTTGGACACGATCACGCCTGTATGACCTCTCTTGCCTCATCGTACCCGATGCTCCCCGTGATTTACAGAGGAGCTGAGGGTTTTGAAGAGGACTAAGAGACGTCTAGAGTGCCACTGGAGGAAGACAAAGACCAAATCCGACCAAACACTAATTAGAGCCGCTATCAAGGCCTACCTGGTGGTGATAAGAGCGGTGAAGTGCCAACACTTCTCCACCTTTATTGCGTCTGCAGAATACCGCCCAACTGCCCTGTTTAAAATTAATCCCTTTTGGGAAAGGTGGGCACAGTGACCCACCTACAGGGCCATGCAGAGGAGTTTTCAGAGCATCTGCAAGACAAAATTGCTTGGATTCACTCTACGTTAGACTCCAAGCGTGACGCATGGTCTGTGGAGATACCAAGGGAGTGTACTTACCATGTTATCTGGGAACAGTTTGATCCTGTTGGACCCAAGGAAGTGGACAGGATCCTCAGGACAGTAAATGCCACCACTTGTCATCTAGACCCATGTCCCTCCTGGATGGTGAAGGCAGCTCAGGAGGTGACATGTGGCTGGGTCCAGGCGATGGTCAATACATCCTTGAGGGAGGGTGTGTTCCCAACTGCCTTTAAGGAGGTGCTGGTACAATCCCTCCTCAAGAAACCATCGCTGGACTCTACTGTACTGGATAATTTTTGTCCAGTCTCCCACCTCCCCTTTTTGGGGAAGGTGGTTGAGAAAGTGGTGGCATTACAGCTCCAGAGGGTTCTGGAGGAAACGGATTATCTAGACCCCTTTCAGTCAGGTTTCAGGCCCGGATATGGGATGGAAACGGCATTTGTCGCACTTATGGATGATCTTTGGCGGGAGCGGGATGGGGGTAGTACATCCATCCTTGCGCTTCTTGACCTGTCAGCGGCTTTCGATATCAACCATGGTATCCTTTTGGGTCGGCTCAGGGAGTTGGGGGTGGGCGGCGTGGTTCTGCTCTGGTTCACCTCCTTCCTCCAGGGCTGGTCCCAGTCGGCAGTGATAGGGCGTGAGAGATCCGACCCTTGACCCCTCCTTTGTGGGGTGCCGCAGGGTTCGGTTCTCTCTCCTATTTAACATCTACATGAAACCGCTGGGTGAGATCATCTGTCACCATGGGATGAGGTATCATCAGTATGCTGATGATAATCAGTTGTATATCTCCATCCCAGGTGAAGTAAGTGATGCTGTGACCACCCTCTCTGAGTGTCTGGGGGCTGTTGGGGTCTGGATGGGGAACAACAGGCTTCAGCTGAACCCTGGTATGACAGAGTCGCTGTGGGTTAAGGGCTCTGCTGTATCCGGGACTTTGTCATCTTTGGTTCTGGATGGGGTTGCACTGCCCCAGACAGACCCGGTGCATAACTTGGGGGTCCTCATGGACTCACGACTCCTGCTCAAAGAGCAGATGGCAGCCGTGGCCAGAAGGGCCTTTGCACAGCTGCGTGTTGTGCACCAGTTACGCCCTTTCCTGGATCTGGAGGCCCTTCAGACAGTCACTCATGCCCTTGTTATCTCCTATAGAGACTATTGCAATGCGCTGTACATGGGGCTACCCTTGAAGAGTATCTGGAAGCTTCAGCTGGTCCAGAATGCAGCCGCGTGGGCTATTTTGGTGCCCTAGAAGGGCGCATATAACACCTTTGCTTCACGAGCTGCACTGGATACCAGTTTGCTTCTGGGTCCAATTCAAGGTGTTGGTTATCACCTTTAAAGCCCTACATGGCATTGGACTGGGTTACCTGAGGGACCACCTCTTCCCCGCTTAATCAGCCCGTCCCACCTGGTCATGCAGAGAGGCCATGCTGCGTACCCTGTCTGCAAGAGAATTCCATCTGGCAGGATCCAGGAGGCGGGCCTTCTCAGCAGTGGCGCCTGCCCTTTGGAACATCTTGCCCCCGGAGGTGAGATTGGCCCCATTGCTCCTAGCCTTCCGGAGGGAATTGAAGACCTGGCTCTGCCACCAGGCTTGGGGCAGGGAGGAAAATAATCATACTTGGGGTTGGCTAGTGCCTTGAAGTGCCCCTCCTACGCAAGGACTGAATGAGACCATAGCCATCGGGATTTTATTATATTTGGTAGTTTTTAAAATTGTTTAGTCTATATTTTATACTGGAATTTTATTGTATAGTTACTGTGTTATGCTGTAAACCACCCAGAGTCCCTCCATTCGGAGGAGATGGGCGGTGACAAATTTGATAAATAAATAAATAAAATAAATAAAATATACTCCTCACCTGTTTTTCTACAGTATATTTTAATATAAATTATCTTTTAAAGAAATTTATATTTCAGAATAATAAACTGAGATACAAATGAACATGTATTTCCCATGTATTCAAGTTCTTAATTCTCCAATTAGCACTGAGTGAACCAAGAAACTGTGGCTATTGACTTTTATTAAGCCATGATATTAAACCACAGTTTGAAATTGATAATCAGTCAAAAGAGATAAACTCCGCTTAACCTGAGACTTCTTAACGGTGTGTAAAAAAGAGAGCATAGAAGCACTTGCATGTGTAGGCATGTTTTTTTTCATACCTCCCTTTTTGTAAGAACGTATCTTGAATCTAAAGAATTAATGCCATCCTGTAAGTCTGCATGGAGCTTTGTTTGTAGCAATCCTCTTTGCTTACAACTGTGTAAATAATTGGTGTGGGCTGCTTTTTAATTGAATTGGGCAATTGTGTGTTAATTACTTCTTTGTTTAAACAAAAAGAGGTGTTTCTAACAACAGCCTTTAGTGAGGGGGAGTATATGCAGATACCCAATTTTTCCTACGCTGTAGTGACAATTGTAATACAACTTAGTGGTTTGGTTTGCAATCATCTCATACAATTCATTTGGTTTATATTTATTTGCTCTGCTTGGCAAGACAGAGAATTGATATGTCTACTAGCTTTCTGTTCAACATGGGCATATATTTGAGTACTCAAATTGTACCTCTTTCCTGTATTCTTCCTTCTTTCCTCTCTTTCAAAGTGAACTTTTTTTTTAACTTGGGTGGTATAGAAAATATTTTCACATTCTTCATTCTCAGCTCCTAATAAGATATAAATCCTTTTTATAAAACTGTGTTTATACCATGTTGATTTGACATAACTGTTGATCTGAATAACAGCGGAAAGCCATATCTTATGTCTTAATTTTTAATGACCTCTTTTTTTTATTAATAAAAGAGAATGTAAGACTCTTGATGTTGGTGAAAATTCTATTGTTGCCTATTGAAAATAGAGTTCTCTTTTCAAGTGAAGGTTGTAGAGAAGCTCTGCACTGCTTAATTGCTTAATCAGATATTAGTTTGCTTGTGCAGGTAATTTTGTGGCCCTGTTCATCAATCAAAGTTCTGCATTTTTGTTTTTTCTGTTTAACTAAAAAAAGGGTTGAATCCCAGACAAGTTAATCAGATATTCAACAAACATTGATTTTAGGGTGATAGGAGTGTGTTTAGCTTGATCTGTTTCTACCAAACATGTTTAAGATTGAAAAGGCACTGAAAAACTACATTGAGTTAGATTCCCATTTCATGCTTAGAACACATTCCAAGCAATAATGGGATCAGCTAGTCATCCCCAATTCCGCCCATAGTTTTTAATTGGCTTATTCTAAGCAAGACTACCTCTGGACCTGAAACCATATGTTTAACATATCAAAAGATTGTGCCTTGCTGTTTGTAAATAATTACTATCTTCTTGTTTCATAATCAAGCAAATATTTTTATTTATTTCTTTGTGCTTTTCGGTCAGTGTTGACTCCTGGCAAGTGTCTGGACAAGTCCCTACAGTTTTCTTGGCAAGATTTCAGAAGTAGTTTGCCACTGCCTTCTTCTTTCTATGGCTGAGAGAGTAACTGGCCCAAGGTCATCCAGCTGGCTTTGTGCCTAAGATGGAGGTAGAATTCATGGTCTCCTGGTTTTTAGCCTGGTACCTTAACCAGTAGGGACGCGGTGGCTCTGCGGGTTAAACTGCTGAGCTTGCCGATCAGAAGGTCGGCGGTTCGAATCCGCATGACGGGGTGAGCTCCCATTACTAGTCCCAGCTCCTGCCAACCTAGCAGTTCGAAAACATGCAAATGTGAGTAGATTAATAGGTACCGCTTCGGCAGGCAGATAACAGCGTTCCGTTTAGTCATGCCGGCCACATGACCACGAAAGTGTCTACGGACAAACACCGGCTCTTCGGCTTTGAAACGGAGATGAGCACCGCCCCCTAGAGTCGGACACGGCTGGACTTAATGTCAAGGGAAACCTTTACCTTTACCTACCTTAACCAGTACACCAAACTGGCTCTCTGTTTTAATATTTTAATAGTTTATCAAACCAGTATACTGGTTAACATGCTAATAAAATACTTCCTTGAATTAGTAGTTTAGCAACTTAGTATTTTAGAGTTTCAGAATTCACAAGGTGTTTTTATAATTCAACAATATAGTTTTAATAATATATTTTTTTAGAATTCAATATTTGCATTGATCATATATTTTAGCTTTCTTCATTTTATTTCTTCCAATTTATCTAAACATTTTACCTAAGCTGTATAATCCTGTTACAAAACTGTATACTATTTTGAACTATGGCCATAAGTTGTTTGTTTGTATGATACCATTTGTCCCATTTCGATTAATTGCTTTTACAATAGGGTTTTTTTAGATCATCATGAAGCATAGAAAAATTACATAGTGAAACTGTTTCAAATGTTAGCTTCAGTTTTTTGTAAAAAAGAAAGTCACCTAATGGTATAAAAAGCCTCTTAAACTCCATTTCATTGTTTTAATTTTGTTAAAACATGGAACAATGATCTGCATTGGTTTAATGGATTTCACTGAAAACAAACATGTAAATGTTTTTGGTTATAGTGTGAAATTAATTTACATATTTACATACAATACTTAACATAAAATATTTTGTATCTTCTAAGCTTGATTTTTCAGAAAATTAATAACATGAGAATATACTTTACATATTTATGAATTTTAATTAATACTGTTATTAATCCAGCTTGTTTTTAAACAGATTGCTATAATAGTTCCAAAGAGATTGCTTCAGAGCTTTACCCCTTCAGTAGTTAGCATTTGCCAGTTTCCAAAATAAGTACTGGATAGTGACCAGGACACAATCCAACATGGTACTTAGTGTGTTTGAATTGATTGAACTGTATGGGCTTCTGGTTGTAGATTTGTTTGCTTGTCTATAACATGCCCTCTCTGCCTGACCAAGTGGGACGGGTCGACGTAATTGGGGTGAGGTGGTCCCTCAGGTAACCTGGACCCATGCCATGTAGGGCTTTAAAGGTGATAACCAACACCTTGAATTGGATAAGAATTGGATAAGAAACTTGGTGCCAGTTTACTTCTGGGCCCAATTCAAGGTGTTGGTTATTATCTTTAAAGCCCTACATATAGCATGAGTCCAGGTTACCTGAGGGACCACCTCACCCCAATTATGTCAACTTGTCCCACCTGGTCAGGCAGAGAGGACGTGTTACAGATCCTGTCCGTGAGGGATTGCCGATTGGTAGGGTCGAGGAAGAGGGCCTTCTCTGCCGTAGCACCCGCCCTTTGGAACAAGCTACCCCCAGGGGTAAGACAGGCCCCCACTCTCCCGGCCTTTTGGAAGGAAGTAAAAGCATGGTTATGCCACCTGGCCTGTGATGGGAGAGGGGACAGCTATTCATGGGGGTGGTTGGCCCTGTGAGTGTCATGAGTAAGGATGGCGAGCAGGGGGCTCCCATCCAGACTGTCAAGCGCATGCGTAGCACTGAGGAATTGGTCGGCCATTCAAAGAGACACAGATTGATGTCCTAACAGCCAGGAAACACGCTAAGACAAGGAACTGGTCTCTAATATTTATTGCTAGTACTTAACAGGAATCCTAACAAACTGAAGAAGCGTGGGAAAACCCAGACATATAAACCCCAAAGGTTAAGGTGGTCCCGATTTGTGTCTCTTTGAATGGCTGACCAATTCCTCAGTGCTACGCATGCACTTGACAGTCTGGATGGGAGCCCCCTGCTCGCCATCCTTACTCATGACAGTGTGGGTGCCAAGGTTAAGATCTTCCCATCTTGAATTTTGTATTTTATATTTTGTACTTGTATTTGTAATTTTATGTATTTATATTGAATTGTTACCATTTTTATTATTTGTAAGCTGCCCAGAGTCGTCGTGCACGTGATGAGCAGCAGAGAAATTTAATTAATTAATTAATAAAAGGATGCTTTTTTTCTTTAGTATTCTTTGAACATTAACTTTCATTATGTATTTTTAGCTTTGTTATGACTCCAATATTTCCAACGGTGCAAAGGATCTCACATTTATTTTAATTAACAAGTAGGATGCATATTGTTAAATCCAAGAGTCTTTTTCAAGAAATAGCATTAGAAAATAGCTAGTTATTTAATTAGCTAATGATAATACCATTATTAATGTGATAGAGAGAGAAAGGATAATTAGTGAATACTATTGATGCAATCTGTACATTCCAATGGTCTACAACAGATTTCTTGGCATACTGTATAATTGTCATGAGTAATGATGGCGAGCAGGAAGGGGCTCCCATCCAGGGTGGAAAACGCATGCGTGGTACTGAGGAATTAAGCAGCCATTCAAAGAGACACAGATCGGGACCGACTTAACCTTTGGGGTTTATATGTCTGGGTTTTTCCCACGCTTATTCAGTTTGTTAGGATTCTGTTTATGTAGCAGTAATAAACACTAGAGAACTACTCCTCATCTCAGTGTGATTCTCACTGTTAGGACAATAATGATATGAAAATAACAAGCCTTTTCTAGATACAGTACTGTTTATTTTTTTGATATCTCTTATACTGTACTATTGCATTTTAATATCTTTTAATAAAGTATCTTTTAATAAAGCTGGATTCTTAACTGTAAGTTTTAGCTTTACTCTGAAAAGGCTAATATGCTAATTGTTCAACTTCCTTTTAGCAATATATCAGTGAAGAATTCAATAAATTCATCTTATGATACTATTAAATAGTAGATTCCTTGTGCTCAATTCACAAATTTAAACATGTTTTTGGAACTAAGTGACATCACACTAATTCAGGTGTTTCCCAATTTGGGGGGTATTCTAGAACTCTGAGAATATGGCAGGGGTGTTGTTTTGATGGTGTGGCCAATTCTAAAAGAAAAAATCAGATGAGAAGGAAGCCTTGAAGGAAACAAGGGAATATCCATGGGTATTATATTTGAGCGCACAGCCACAGAGTCGGACCATTGGTTTGTTCAGTTCAGCATTGCTGACTAACTTTCTAGGATTTTAGACAAGGTGCTTTCCCAGTCCTACGTGAAGAATTTGCAAAGTATTGGTTGTACCACTGAGCTACAGTCATTCCAATATATTTGCCCTTATATGGCAAATGTGGTTATTTGGTACACCAAGCTGTGCATGTGAAACAGTTCACCATGCAGTTTCTCTGATCTCGTCATATCTTTTTAATGATTGGAATAATAACATGTTGAAAATTGCTGAATGTAAATAGCTTGCCACATAGAGAAAGCCTTCATGCAACTGTGTTGTAAACAGTACTATATGATGCTCTTTGGATACCATAAGAACAAAAAGTGCAACCCAAACTTATTTAATACCGATGCTACTAGTGTTGCTACAATATTTTTTTATTGCTAAAATACATCATATATTTTAAACTGAAAACTGGCTTCTCTCTTAGACAATGGCTGGGTTTGTATTATCATATCCACACAGGCAGACTTTTTCCCCTCCCTTTTGTGATGCAAGCGAACAGTGGAAGTCTTCCATTTATTGTTGTTTTCTGTCCCCATGAAGCTGAGTTCATCTGTTGTGCTAAGCCATATTGTCTTTGGTTTGGTTTGCAAACTGAAGTTTATTGGGTAATGTTTATATGAAGCCAGCCATGATATAAGATTTTAGCTCATTCCAAAACTTGACCAAATGCTACTGGCATTAATATTTGCTATATTTTGTTAAAGCTTTATTAATATATTTGTTTTGTTTTGTTTAATTACAAAAGAAAAATTAAAGTGTACTTCAGAATGTGAAATTTAGTTGCAGGTAGTCCTTGTTTAGTGACCACAATTGAGACTGGCAACATGGTTATTAAGCGAAGCGGTCACTAAGTGAAACCACAACTATGCTTCTGACCTTACTTCAGCTTTCCTTTGCTTTACGTACCTGCAAAGGTCGTAAATGCAAGGACTGGTTTTAGAGATACTTTTTCATCATCATCGTAACTGTGAACAGTCACTAAATGAGGACTACCTGTATTTTTAATGTATTAGTGGATTTCTTAACAATGTTTGAATTAACAGTATTTTAAACTTGCCTTGATAATTTCTGTTCATTATTGGAAATCAGAATAAGGTTACACATGAGATCATATTTCAACATTATTTAAAAAAACAACTTTTCTAGGATTATGGAAATAGTTTAAAACTTGTTTGTACTGTGAGTGTTTTATAGCCAGGATGCACATGAGGCTTTGGCAAAGGCACCCATTGAACTCACTAATAAAGTAATATATCCAGCTACAGTAATTTGTGTTAAATAGTAACTCAAATACTTTTTTTCAAGCTGAGCCCTCTGTTTCTGGCTACATGGAATAATGCAGTGTCTGTGCAAGTATGTTTGTTTTAAAGCAAATACTGAATTAGAAATAATAGTCTGGCTGTAATTAAAATTAAAAGGCTCCTTGATTACCCTTTGTCAAACCCTTTCAAACAAGGTAATCAGAGAAAAAAATCTTGTAAACATTTTGTTTTTCTTTTACCTAATAAGTATTTGGCTTTTGTAAGACTTTTTAATGTATTTTTATTAACAAATTCAGAATGGTGAAATAGAATTTTCTATAACTAATGAGTTGTATATATAATAGTGCCATTTTTTCTTTATTTGAAGGTCACTCTGTGAGATTGCTGGGACAGAAAAAGGATAATGGGAAACGGTTGGGGGGAGCGCGACTGGATTTGCCAAAGATTAGAAAGAACCCCCTGATAGAAATCATTTCCATCAATACAGGGTAAGCCTCATTCAAACTGACATAAAATATTCAATACTGCCTAGAAATTCAATTTCATTTTTGTTCGTTCTTAATGCAGAGCTGCCTCCAATGATACCATCAGGAACAATTTACAGTAACATGTTGAAAATGCCAGTGAAGTATTGAAAGGCAATACTGTAATACTTTAAAATGCTACCTAATTATTTGCTTATATTTTAGAGTCCTAAACATTGAAGATATTTGTGTGTTTTTATACCTTTTTGTTTCCTTGAAAACATATGCATTGCTGTAATAAGTCTTTTTAGTGTGCAAGCAAATGCCTCTTTCCCTAGTTTTTAAAAATCCAGATCACATTACCATTTTGATATTAGAGGAACCATTCTGAGATGTTTTGGCCTCAGCATTCACAAGCTAGTGCAGGAAAGGTGACCTACATAAGAGTAAATTTTTTGCACTGCGGGGATTGATCAAATCACCTTTGAAAATAAAGTCCTGTGAATCAAGATATAGCAAACTTTAGTAAAGGTAAAGGTTTCCCTTGACATTAAGTCCAGCCATGTCCGACTCTAGGGGGCGGTGCTCATCTCTGTTTCAAAGCCGAGGAGCCGGCGTTTGTCCGTAGACACTTCCGTGGTCATGTGGCCAGCATGACTACACGGAACGCCGTTACCTGCCCGCCAAAGCGGTACCTATTAATCTACTCACATTTGCATGTTTTCGAACTGCTAGGTTGGCAGGAGCTGGGACTAGCAACGGGAGCTCACCCCGTCACGCGGATTTGAACCGCCGACCTTCCGATTGGCAAGCTCAGCGGTTTAACAAAACGTTTGAAGCCATGTCTTGTTCTGCATATGCCTCAAACGTTTAAAGCAGATGGCACATTAGAAAACAGAAATGAAACAGAAGAAAACAAAATCATATATTGGGATCTACATGAAACAGACACCATATTTTTTGAGCTTGGAACAAATAGACCCATTCATAATCTTCCAAGTTGCCTGTATTCCAATGCTTCAATTTTAAAGGCATGCTGGAACTCAACATCAGCAGAACACAAATTTTATTGACAGTTTTTGAATTTACAATCTCCCAAGCTCCAGAACAGGCAACATGATCTATATTCACTAGCTCCAGCAGAAGTAATGATTTGTGGTCAATTGCAGATCTCCTGATTTTCTTTTTGCAGCCTGCCTGCTGCTTTGCTCCAGCTCCCTACTCTCCCTGACTGCCCCATCCAGCCTAAGCCAGCGCTAGCAGCTGCTTCCTGCTCCCATACTGGCCCAGGAAGATACCAGACAACATAACTCCCATCAAGTTGCCCAGAACAGCGCACTCTATATCACTGTTTCTCAACCTTGGCCACTTGAAGATGTGTGGACTTCAACTCCCAAAATTCCTCAGCTAGCCTTGCTGACCATGGAATTCTGGGAGTTGAAGTCCATACAACTTCAAGGTGCCAAGGTTGAGGAACACTGCTCCCTATGAACCAACTGGGGTTTCATTCTGAATGAAGAACACTTGAGACACTCTGTACCCAAGCCATTTTGCACATCCTTATTTCTAGATTTTAATTGTATCCCAAAGCTTATATGATTAGGTTGAAATGAAATGAATTACATCAATGCTTTTATCTTGAACATTAAGATCTGCAAAGTAGGGCATATGTATAAAATATGGATGCACGGTCTTTTAACTTTTGTTATTTTATTATACCAAACTGAAAAAGTGTATGTATAAATTGACCTAAAGTCCTCTTCCTTGAGCCTCTGTTAAAAAAAAAAAACACTCTTAATTCAAATATTTATAAACAAGACATATCAATGATACATTGTTCCAGATACATTTTTACAAGTTACATTTCCAGTGCTGTAAAATTTATCTTCTTATGTATTATATCATAATTATTTTAATTAGCCTCGATTGTGAAAAGTTCGCAATTCTTAATAAATTACAAAGACTAGGGATATGGTCAAGAAGAATATATGTATCCTTGACACACAATAATCTAAAGTCATGTTACATCTTCACAAACTGTATTATTTCACTTTAATTTCAAAATTAGCATGCCTTAGTTACCCAATCAGATATCTCTACTGACAGGTCAGTACATTAATCTGTACATTTATGTTCCAATGAGATATCTTATAATGGAAACAAGTTCCAAGTGCTTTTGTTGTTTTATCCTATTTAGGTTATATTTTGGATTACTAAACCCAGACATTTAAGAAGACAGCTACTGCGCTTATCCATCAGGTAGTTTTAGATCCCGTCTGTCCCATTTTCTGACCTGTTTTGGAAGGGGGCCCAATCTGAGAGAGATTCCGCATAGGTGACATTGAGGACAGTAAAACCATTGTGCAAATCAGAGTAGAGAGGAAAAAATGATAAATAAAATTTACATCTCTGTGTTTCACCTTATTCTATGATACATAGAAATAACTGCAGTGTTTTAAGAGTAGTTTCCATTGAGACAGCTAAAAGGAGTGCCTGTCAGTCACTAATGTCAGTAAAGAACTACAGTCGTGGGAGAAAGTAAGGACGCCCTCTTTGCATTCTATGGTTTTATGTATTTGGCTTTATTTTTGTAAAAATAAATAATGACACGGTGTAATATGCCATGTGTTGTTGTTCATCTGAGGTTGTCTTTACCTAATTTTAAGACCTGCTGAGGACCAGATGATTTTTATTATGTCCTGATGCGTAAAACCATAGAACTCAAAGAGGGTGTCCTTACTTTTTCCCACGACTATACATGCAGTTTTGATACTTGCCACCAAATGTAACCCCTGTGTTCAAAAGTCAGGAGAAACCACTTCAGTACAACAAAAGAGGGAGAAAAAGGTTTCCCACAGAGATAATTACTGAATCTTTTTGCCTGGAGTCTCTTTCTGGGTTGTGGGAAGAGAGTGTATGTTCCTGGAATACTTCAGAATTACCTTGTCCTAATCAGACTATTTAAATGCTATCTTTTAAATGCTTTACTACACAGTATTTCCAATCTTTTTTTCTTTTTGGAAATTTTTATAGCTGTATTTATTAAATTTGGCATCATTGAGTTCCTGAACATTCATCAGAAATGTTGATTTGTGGATGTATACATATATGTGTTTAGCCATTTTAGCTGGAAAAGAGGCAGGACAGCCAATACGTGCTGGTTTATAGTTCAGAGGAAGTTTTGTCCTTAGCAGAGTTAAGCAGCATCCTAAGCAAGTTATGTGGGACCCTTTCGTCGGCTCTTTCTTGGGTTTGCCATTTATTCCCTGGAAATCCTGCAGTCTTTAAATAGCTTCATACATAAGTGCTCCTGACATTTATGTCTTCATTCTTCTATAGAACAAGAAAGAAGCTGGAAATGGGTATCAGGCAAATATCACCAAAGGGAAAAATTGAGTGATCCTCCAACTCTTCTTCCATTTTCAGAGTAACCAGCTGGGGTGTCAAGAGCCCACAACCTTTTGGGGTTAGATGGCATATTTGAAATTTTAAGATGTTGTAGATGATCTCCTAAAACAGTTTCCAGGGAGACCATGGTTACTAATCAATTTGAAGGATGGACAGATAGGAAATAAATAGCTAGAAATCCTCCTGACCATGGATGTTACAGCTCATCTGATTTCAGCCTTAGCTTAGCAGATTTTGAAGCAGGAAAATTGTTCTTCCCTTTGGATGCTGAAATAAGTACACAAAGTGGTATGTGAATTTAGATTACCTATATAAGGTTCATTGGGCAACCTTGGCTTTTGATTGAATGGAGTATTCTAGATTATACCCATGCTCTGATGATTTGATTTCTTATTCTGCCAGAAGCGAAGGAGAATGCACAGGTATACCACCTTGCTTTTTTCCAAAGAGAACTCAGTGGGGCCCTAGTCTCATTTTCTAGAATGGAAATTATGTGGTCTCACTGGATCTGCATTTATTGAATTACAACTTGTAACTGAAAAGAATTTATAGGTAATGAAACAGGTGCTTTATTACAAGGATTAGAATTAAGTGTCTGTTAATTTCTTTTTTGCATTGGTGCTTTGCATGAATAAATGTAATGGTTTAATTTCCTGATCTCCTGCAACGGACCATGAATATTTCTGCTTGAGTTTACTCTTAACCTGTGGCATTGGGCTCATATTACAAGTTCACATCCGTGTGGGTTGTTTACTGCCTTGCCTGTTGTCACGGAGTGTGAAGCAGTCATGACAAGGTGGTATTGATAATGACTTAGGGATATTTCAATTCTGATGGGCTGTCATCTCTACCTAATACTTCAAAGCATTCTTCTGTAATTGCCAAATGATCCAGCAGTGCTGTATAAGGAACTAGTCCAGAACATAGCTTAATTATTTGCCATTCTAGGTACAGATATTTATGGGATCGTGGTAATTACATGATTGGGCTTCTTTCTTAATCCTGTTCTTGCAAACCAGATTGCAACACAACAATACAAAAGTGTACTGGGTGGTTGAGCTTATTAACAGCCACTCCCCAGTGCATTCTTTCTCTCATTCTCTCTTTCTCTTGACCTATTTGAAGAACAAGCTAAGTGCTATACAACAGTCAATATTGTGCTGCAATCCATGTTAACTAAAACTTGCTCAATGAGAGTATTTTTAGAGTGTATGTATTCTTAACATTAGCATATAAAAATAATCTTCTAATATTTTAATCCATGTCTAAGAAAAGTTGTTAATCATTTTACAACTTGCCATTTTGCTAGATTTACTTAGACATAAGGCCTACTGTTTATAGTGAGGCCCACTCTTGAATAAATATACAAAGGATTGCACTCATAATAATGTGGACTTCATTTTATATTCACACATATTGAAAATAAGATTTTTTGTAATCTATGTTTTCTTATATCTTGCTTGTATGTCAAACGAATTTCATACTTGGAATGAAACTCATGGATGAAATTTGTCTAGTGACGTAAAGTGCTGCACTAGGATTGACCTTTATTTTCCCAGTAGAAGACCCTCTTTGTTAGTACAAAACAGATCTTTCAAGGACTGAAGCAAATGCTGACTGTTGAGTTTAAACAAAAGCTGAATATTTGTGTGGTTTTCTTCTGCTCCCCAGCCCCAGTGTTCAAGATCTGCCTTTCCAAACTAGTATCTTCCAGATACATTTTTAGATTTGTAGATGAAGGCATCTGGAGGGCACCAGGATGGGGAAGGCTGTTCAGTATAATTTTTATGAAATATATTTTTGGCTGTTGACTTTCTAAGTGCCAGAATTTCTTATGGACACTTTGGTAAAACTAATGTTAAACTATGTGGTTCGATTCACCCAACATATTAAACTATAATGTGGTTTGTTGGGCTGTGGCTTAGCATGATGTGTGAACCTCCTCATTATTTGTTTGCTTGTTTGTTTTCTATCCTGACTTTATTATTTTTATAAATAACTTAAGGCGGTGAACATGCCTAATACTCCTTCGTCCTCCTCTTTTCCCCACAGCAACAACCCTGTCAGGTGAGTTGGGCTGAAAGAGAGAGACTGGCCCAAGGTCACCCAGCCAGCTTTCATGACTAAGGCAGGACTAGAACTCATGGTCTCCTGGTTTCTAGCCCAGAGCTTTAACCAATAGACCAAACTGGCTCTCTCTCATAATTTACCAATTATGGCTGGTAAATCATAGCCAATTATGCTCTACTCAATACATAAAAGAGTTAAACGAATAATTCAGGGCTGCTGTGTAAATTAGGAAGCAATTTACTGGTTCTGACAATACTTCCAACCTGTGCAGATCTCAGGTGAATGTCCCTGAGATGCCATGGGATTTACTCCCAGAAAAACAAAGGACTAAAAGTGGTTCTTCTTTCATTATTGACTGTAAAGGGTACCCAGTGTCTCCCCCACTGGATGCCTTGACACCAAGACCTCCTCTGCCCACTGTTCTCTTTTGCATTATCTCTGCAGGCCCGAACTGCCCCTTTCTTCTTCTGCACAACTGTATCTACAAATCTGGTTGCCTATTCAAGAGAAAATTGATTATGCTCCATGGACTATACAGGCAGGATAAAGGATCAGGGAGCAACCTACACTTGCATTTCCCTTTCCAATGCCAGACGAATTCCCATCCTCAAATGGAAAGCGAAGGCATTCTCTGATTGTATCTCAGGGGGAGGGGGTCCTCAGTGCTCAGCGCTTACCAAAGTGGTGTAGTTGCTTGAAAATTGCAAGTTTTGCTCTTCCTTTCTGGAATTGGTGCGCTCCCAGGTTTATCTTTGCCAACTCACTTCCCTTAACTATGATTAGACTAACTTTTTCAAACAACCAGATCACAAGAACTTGAGCATACTGGCTAGATAATGCCTCTGAAGTCAGCCATGACTTGGCTTATGCATGAAACCAACATAATTTAGGAAACCAACACCTTCAGGCCATGGAAACAGAACCATAACCAATAATAGCTATTTTTCACTTGCACCCTCCCTTAATTCTCTTATCAACTCCTTTAAGTAGCTTTGCTGTACTTCCACTTTCTCTTAGTCTTATCTGACTTAGAGAGGAGGAGGGAAAAAGGGAAAAATAATTCTTCCTTGAGCCCCTTAGAAAGCCAGCCCCATAGTAATGCTTTTTCGTGCTGACTCCTGGTCTGTCCTTCCTATTTTTCCACAGTTCTCCTATTCTGATGCTTCTGGGTCTTCAGTTGGCCAGATTTGTTCTTCCTGCAAGGATCCTCCCTTCAACTCTGTGCCTGCTTTCCTCCATCAGCTTCTGTCCTTGCTCCTTGATTTATACGCAGCACTTCCAGTCCACGTAGCACAAACACAACTACCACTCAACCACCTCCATTGCCTAGCAGATCTGCTGTTTATAAATCTTCACTAAAAAGCGACATGCCTGCTCAGAAGTCTGAAAACCTTCTCACTGCCTATGTGACATGGGAAACAGACAAAAAAACCAACCTTGAGAGCAAATTACAACACCATCTCAATCAGGGCAGCTCAACCTGTTTCAAGATCATGGGCTGTCCAGTACTGGAGAAGGTGGACCTGAGAGTTAAGTCTGTTTTGTGGAGGAGTGTCCTTTGGGGACCAAAATGGGTGCCTTTAATTTCTCCCATGAGAAAAAAATAGCTCAACTTTTGAGAATTTTTTTCCTAAAGAGTGAAATAGATCTCAACTTTGGTCTTCCTCCAGCCACTAAGAATGATTTGACAGCTTCCATTGCAGTGCAGCTTTGGAGTTAACAAATACACTACTGGGGCACCTCTGCTTAAATTACTGAAAAATCCTAAGTAGAGTAGCAGCATCAAAGCTGAATCTGTATTTCAGATTGCTTGGAAACAGCAGCACATGTTTTAAATGAAACTCTTTATAAGGATGCATAGTCGGTTTAGATTCTGACATTTCTAAGCAATCAACTATTCATCCTGGATTGTAAATATGTATTACAGTAGTATTTTAATAATTAACATACAGTTATGTCACCCCAAACACAAACTTTTAATATAAGTTTTGATTAAAAAATGCAAAACTTGAACTTCATAATATTTGATGAGAGTTAATCATGTTTAGAGTACATCATTTAAATTAAAATCATATAAATTAGGCTGGCTTAGTCAGATTGGTCTTAAGGGGTCTAGGACTCATCCATGATGTATCTCCATAAAGTGATGTTCCCCAATTCTCTCCTTTAGTTATTCTTAAATACGGAGAAGTAAATGTTCCTGCCTGCCTATAGCTCTTGGAAGTGTGATGCCTTGAACCACACAGGGCATCAGTATTCATGGTACCAAAGATAAGTAGCAATAGCAAAGTGAAAAAAAAAACTGTTTACAGTTCATGGTCTGCCTAAAAATTGTTCTATCTAAATAGCTGACACTGGATATTTTTTTTAAAAAATCTCTACTTTTAACTAGACAATACTGATGGATGATTGTTTCTGTACATGGTAACTGCAGCGAGATTATTATATGCACCAAGATGGAAAGACTTCGAAATACCCACAATGGAGGAACGGTTGGCCAAGATGACAGAGTTTGCAGGGATGGCAAAAATTGACTTGTTCAATTAGGGAAAAGACAATAACTTTTTTGTTAGTAACTGGAAACTCTTTATGAACGTTTTACTGAAAGTGGAGAAAAATAAACTTGTGATTTATGGGTTTGATGATTAGAAAGGGTAGAACATGGAAAGAAGGGAGCCATGATGTAACCTTAGAGAGGATAAAATATAAATGCATTTATAATGCTGTAAAGAAGATTGGAAGCCACTCCTTTATATCTTTTCTTCTTTTTCTCTTTTTTTGAATTTCTTTCCCCATCACTTTTATTTACTTTCTTTTTTATTTAAATTTGTATTGTTTTTACTTTGTAAAACATTTCTTTGATAAAAAATTAATTGATAAAATAAGAAAATATCTCCATATTTTTGGGTAACTTTGCATGTCCCCAAAATTCGGTATAAATTGATATCAAACTTGGCTAAATCGATTCAAGCTGTATTTTTTTTAGCCAAGGCAAATGGGATGCAACTGGCTTTTCTTCCCTTATTTGCTTACTTTTTGTTTGTAAATGGAGAAAAATATTTAAAATGTTAGTTTTTTTCTCCTTTTCTCACTGAGTAGTGCTGGATGGAAGGTTAAATTACATTTATACACACACACACACACACACACACTTTGTTAACTCTTATTCGGAACTTGAGCCAGAGTTTCATTGGTTGATTTTAAAATTCATGGAATTTCATATTGAAGGAGATCAGTATGTTCATTAAATCCATAACTGTTGATACAATGATGTTCCAATTCTTGGTATGTAATTCAAGAGTACATTCAGATCTTTAACCATTCTGAAATTTGTAACATCATTTTAATAAACTTATGGATATTAAACAAAAATAGGGTGAGTGGGACAGCCCATATCATATGACTAAATCTCCTTACCCACTTCCAACATAAGAGTGTTCAGTAAAAGAGAAATAAATTCTTTGGTTGAATTAATCAGATCTGAAGATCATAAGAAAAGTAACTTGATACCTTCTAACACACTTAATCCAATTCTTTATTCAAGGGTTCTTACGAATTACAAATATCCACCTTAGCTGTATGTTTTTATTTTTTTTTTTAATATTGTAGACTTAGAAAAATTAAAACCTGACGATAATTCAGGAGTTTTAGATGCTGCTAATGAATCTGGACCAAACTGTGAAATTAAATGATGATTTAATTAAATTCTTCTTGCAGTAACTCATATGGCAGTAACCTGATCTAAGGTATTAGTATCCTTGCTTGCCCATGGTTTAAAAAAAAAATTAGCTGTCAAATTTCCCTATCAGCATTTGATGTAGTATTTTTAATTTTAAAAAATGTAATAACTAGGGTAAAAACAGGAACATGTTCCACAGCTGTGAAAATTTAGATTTAACCATGTGGTCAGAGGCAACAACAAAAACAGCCAATTTTCTCCATGGCTACTATATAGTTCTGGATTATCCAAATGCACAGGCAAGCTATGATCATGTTAGTCATCTTCTTTTAGATCCTCAGATGATAACTGTGTCCTATTTCTTAGTTTTGAGCTTTTTATGTATGTGCCAACATAGGTCAAACATAACAAAAATAAATTAAAAAATGAGTTGCAGGTTCATGTCATGTCAAATGATTCCTTTTTCCATCTGTTTGACACATTGAACTTCAGCAATCTGATTTGACTTAAGGATTTCTTTAGTAGACTTGGGCATATAGTCATAAAACACATGCAGTTAAACATACTCTGCTAGATATGTGGGGGAGAAGATACTTCCATTAAATGTGTGGAGAAAAGGGGGAAGTTGTGTGTGTGTGTGTTTGGGAACTGCAATGTCTGGTCATACCCCCCTCATAACTTCTACCCACCAGTATTAGAGATATGTATACTCAGGAATCTAGATATATATATCTAACATGACCAAGAGGAGTACAAGTAAGGAATGTAATTGAGATGTCAAGGGTAGGAACACAAAAGATACTCAGCAGCAGAATAAAGTGTGCAAGAATAATCGGAATCCAGAAGAGCATCCGTAGACCATAAGCAAGAGTTAGGCCAAGGTTCAGTCACAAGGAAAGGTTATAACTGACCTTGTTTCCAGGATTTCATTTCCTTTTACACCAGATGTTTATGCAGAGGTGACAGAGGATGCTATCTGAACTCAGCCAGAGCTTTCAGGAGATGCCCTTAGGAGAGCATGGTCTTCTCAAGACAGTTCCTTGAAGCCTTGCACATCTGTGTCATTATAATCATTGTCCTATCAGTCTTATTACTTAGTGATACTGCTCCCACAGGCTTATGTGGGGGAGCTTCTGAATTTGATGCCTGAGTTGTGGGTTCCTAAGAGATGAAAAGAATAAATTCTGTTTGGGAGTCCTTTCCCTGACTTTGAGTTGTTTATCCAACCATTCTTCTCTGTCTTCCTCTGAAGAGGATTCCTTTCAGCTTGCAGGCTCTTTTATTCCTTTAAGTGTAAAAGTGATGTATGTAGAAGTATTATGTTGAAGTTATTTCACTCCTTTAAAGATAAGAGTGATTTATATAGAGTTCCTATATGTTGAAGCATATGCCCTTATGATTCCAGTGCACATTTTTCCTAAAGGGAATACTGACATATATTTATCTATTGAGTACGACCTGAAAACTTATTTTTTGAAGTCAATTTGAAGATATTGGGGGGAGGTGGAACTATTCCTGCAAAGGCCAAGCATGTACCGCTCATCACTTTTATTCCTTTTCTTTTTTTTTTAACAAATTGCACATATTTGGCAGTTCCAGGGTCTTTTTACACTGCAGACTGGAGCCAGACTTGATGTCTTTTCTGTGTTCCAGAATGTCTAATATTCTTATGCTTTGGGGTTTGTGGGTGAGTCATATGTGTTTATGTGCTACGTTTAAAGCCTTAGTTATCTCGGAGCAAGGTAGCTTGTTGCTTAAGAACTAGAGTTCCTGGTAGACTGAAAGTACAGCTGGGAGTGTGTTTACAAAACTGTTTGCTTAGTCATCTCCTTTCTGCAGCCCCTGCCAATCTGTTTTTCTTCTTCGTTTGATAAACCGCCCTCATTTGCTGGCATATACTTCATCTTCTGCAAATTGGATTGTGCTTGATTCATTGTGCTACTTTCCAAAGTTTGAGAATAAATGATCCATCCCTCTATCTGATATTTGTATTGATTTAACTTTATTCCTAAAACATGTCAAAAGGGAAAAGAGAACCATCTTAATAGAGAAAAGCAAGTACTTGTTTACTCTAAATATAAATGAATTAAGGCAAACTTTTGAAACCCATGCTCACTATGGGCTTAAGAGGTTTGGGGCCATTGAAATGTTTATCCCTGTTTGCATGTCTAACCCTTGCATGTTGGTTACCTTGAACTCTATTTCTACTTCCAGCCAGACATTCTGGCAACAAGACAGCACATATAAACTTCTCATGATCCAGGAAGGTGGTAGAAATTATAACTGTTGACAAAACAGGCTGTCAAAATAAACAGGTGAAATATTGGGGTATGGATTAACAGCTTTCTTAAGCAAAGGAAAGGTAATTAGATGTTGGCAGTGTAAATAATTATTACTATATAGTTCTTGATGCCTTGGCCTAGTGATAGTAAAACATTCAGAGAACTGAGTTACCAGAATAAACACACCTAAAAATTAAGTTAGTTCCACTGGTCCTGGCCTGAAGTCAAAGAGTGGACCTTTTGCATGTAAAATCCAAAGTATGTCAGTGGAATCATTTTACGGTGTAAGAATAACTTGAATGAAAGCTGAAAGTATAAAACAGCTGTTGCAACTGGGCCACGATTGGATCTCTCATATAGGAAGATAAGCCCCTGCCAGCTGTTGCTGGTTTACAAGGATCTGCTTGCTGGAAAAGCAGCATTGTTAAAAAAATAATCGTGTGGGGTGTGCTTACCTTCTTCAAATGCAAAATTTAAATGAGGTTGGTGGTTTTTTAAAAAGTCTGTTGGATTACTTTATATTAAAAATGTTAAATTAACCATTTTTAAAAAAAATATTACAGTAAATGTTGCTGAATATCACTCATTTTTATTATTTTTATCTCGCACTGATGAAACTTTAGTAAAATAAAGTATGAGCAGCGATCAAACATGAAAGTAATTTATCCAGACACAGAGAAATAGGTTCATTGAAGATTCGTTGATACTTTAAAGGGGAAACAAGAGTCCCTGATTCTCACCCCAGAGAAAGCCATTTTATAAATCAGGACAGATGGCAGAGAGCTTCAGAGCAGTGCAAAGGAGTAGCCAAAATTGTCTTAAAAAGGCAGGAGAAAGAGGCCAAGAGATTGATACCGTAGGTACTGATACATAGCAAGTTATCTAACTTTCTTGTATCTGCTTGGGAACCTGGGGTTAGTACAAAACCTTGTTAGATATTCCCTAATGTGTCAGATTCAGATTTCAGTCTTTCCCTATTAACCTGCTTGTCCCATTTGTCTAGTGCAGTGCTTCTTAAATCTTTTGCTCTCAGGACCCCTTCCCACTTTTCAAAATTAAAAATGGACCCCGAAAGAGCTTTTGTTTGTATGGGTCACATTTATTTATTTATTTATTTATTCATTCATTCATTCATTCATTCATTCATTCATTCATTCATTCATATTTTATCACCACCCATCTCACTAAGAGCGACTCTGGGTGGTTTAAAATAAAATTAAAATAACTACAGACTAAAATACAATAAAAGCGAAATTCTTCATAAAAATATAAATATAAAATATAAAATCCAAGATGGTGAATACAAAGCTCTTAATTTAATACATATAATTCTCCAGGGCCTCTTCAAGGCACTAACCACCCCCACGATTTATTGCCCCTTTTCCTGCCCCAGGCAAGATGGCAGAGCTAGATCTTCACTTCCTTTCGGAAGGCTGGGAGAGTGGGGGCTTGCCTCATCTCTGGGCGCAACATACTCCACAGGGCAGGGCCAGGGCAGAGAAGGCATTCTTCCTGGACTCTGCCAATTGACAATCTCTCATGGACAGTGTCCGTAACATACCTTCTCTGCCTGACTGGGTGGGACGGGTCAATGTAATGGGGGTAAGACGGTCCCTCAGGTAACCTGGACCCATGCCATGTAGGGCTTTAAAGGTAATAACCAACACCTTGAATTGGACCTGGAAG
This sequence comes from Candoia aspera, assembly GCF_035149785.1. NCBI lineage: Eukaryota > Metazoa > Chordata > Lepidosauria > Squamata > Candoiidae > Candoia > Candoia aspera. Next base: position 144,738,327 of record NC_086155.1, read on the forward strand.
GAGACTGGCACCCAATACAGCCCACTCAGCAAAGGTGTTACATGCACCATCCTTGGGGCCCCTAAAACTGCTCTCATGGCCGCATTCTGAACCAGCTGTAGCTTCCGGATACTCTTCAAGGGTAGCCCCATGTAGAGTGCATTGCAATAGTCTATACAGGAGGTGACTAGGGCATGAGTGACTAATGTGAGGGCTTCCTGATCCAGGAAGGGGTGTAACTGGTGCACAACACGAAGTTGGGCAAAGGCCCTCCTGGGCACAGCTGCCATCTGCTCTTTGAGCAGGAGTCGTGAGTCCAGGAGGATCCCCAGGTTCCGTACCGGGTCTGTCTGGGGCAGTGCAACCCCATCCAGAACCAAAGATGACAAGTTCCTGGATACTGAGGAGCCCCCAACCCACAGCTTCTCCGTCTCACCAGGGTTCAGCTGAAGCCTGTTGTTTCCCATCCAGACCCCAACAGCCTCCAGGCACTGAGAGAGGGTGGTCAGAGCATCACTTAAGTCACCTGGGATGGAGATGTATAATTGGGTATCATCAGCATATTGAAGATACCTCATCTTGTGGTGATGGATGATCTCACCCAGCGGTTTCATGTAGATGTTAAAAAGTGGGGAGAGTACCAAACCCTGTGGCACCCCATAAAGGAGGAGCCATGGGCCAGATCTCTTGCTCCCTATCAACATCGATTGGGACCAGCCCCAGAGGAAGGAGGTGAACCAGCACAGAACTGTGCTTCCCACCCCCAACTCCCTAAGTCGACCCAAAAGGATACCATAGTTGATGGTATCGAAAGCCATTGAGAGGTCAAGAAGAGCAAGGATGGATGCACTGCCCCCATCCCACACCCACCAGAGATCATCCATAAGTGCAACCAATGCTGTTTCCATCCCATATCTGGGCCTGAAACCCGACTGAAAAGGGTCCAGATAGTCCATTTTATCCAGGATCCTCTGGAGCTGCAACGCTACCACTTTCTCAACCACCTTCCCTAAAAAGTGGATACTAAAAAGTACAGTGGGATCCAGCGACAGTTTCTTGAGGAGGGGATGCACCAGTGCCTCTTTAAAGGTTGCTGGGAACACTCCCTCCTTCAAGGATGAATTCACCATTGTCTGGACCCAACCACACATCTCCCAAGCTGCCTTCACCAGCCAGGAAGGGCATGGATCTAATTGGAAAGTGGTGGCATTTACAGTCCGGAGGACCCTGTCTACTTCCTTGGGCCCAACAGGATCAAACTGTTCCCAGATAACTGGGTAAGTACATTCCCCAGGCATTTCCAGAGGCCATGCCCATTGCTTGGCATCCAACGAGGGATTTTATCCTCCAGATGCCCAGAAAACTCCTCTGCGCGGCCCTGTAGATGGGTCAGTGGGCCTACCTTCCCAAATAGGGATTGGGTGATCTTGAAAAGGGCCACTGAGCAGCATTCTGCAGATGCAGTAAGAGCAGAGAAATATTGGCATTTCGCTGCTCTTACTGCCACAAGGTAGGCCTTAATAGCAGTTCTAGCTTGTGTTCGGTCAGGTTCGGTCCTTGTATGTATCGATACTTACCGTATTAAAAATTAAAATTGACACATTTGTAGATATTAACATAAATAAAATATTTTTTTTCATGAAAAACTCCTATATTTTTTAACAAATAAAAAATGAGAAGTGTAGCGTTATTTTAAATTTTTGTAAATAACTTCAATATTTGGCAAATAATTTTGATTTTGCGCACCCCTGAGCGGGTTTGGGGGATCCTCAGGGATCCTCGGACCATCCTTTAAAAAACACTGGCCTAGTGGAACACAGATCTCTTTCTGGCAGAAAAATGGGCCAGAATAGGAGTTGAACAGTTCCATCTTTTCACCCATCATTATTTTGCCATTTTTCCCTAAGCATCTCCTCCTCCTCCTCCTCCTCCTCCTCCTCCTTTTAAGTAAGTTCTCTTTCATATGCTCTTCCACCCAATTTCCAGCAAATCCACCAAAGTGACCAGTGTCGTCTGTTTTAAACTCGTATCAGGAGCCAGAACTAAGTGAATTCAAGTGATATTGTCTAATATAACATGTTAAAAATATTGGAGCTGATTTTTTGCCCATTCGTATTCATAACATTATAGTAGTCTTTTGTTATTTTTTCAATTGTTGGCTGGAAAGTAAAATCTTAAAAGTATTTCCTAAAGTATATTTTGTAATATTACTAGTTGGAAGCTTGATTTGGCCAATTATACGTGTGTAAGGATATCTCCCCTCCATGCCCCAAGAGTATAAGTAAATATATGTAAGCAATGATTTCTGTCAATTTTATCAGCAGGTGACCTGGGATATTTCCAGGTTTAAGTGACTTAAAAGAGAAATTGAAAGTGGGACAAGGTGTTTCAAAGCAGTTGGAGTGGGGTTTAGTAACGCCCATGAAAAGACATGGCAGGACGGGTACAAACAAACAAAAATCATAGTTATTAGATATCAGGATCAATAGAGAAACTTTGAAGTTAATAAAAACGTGGGTTTTAAAAAATGATTTTATATGCATCACATTTGTCCTCCCAAGGATAGAAGTTAGTTATATATTATTTCATACTGTTCTCCAGTTCTGTCAGCATTTATATCAGATTTGCTATTCAGAGGAATGTTTATTCCTAGAAAGGCAGTTCTAAACTGGGAGTGGGGATGGCGCTTTAGGGGAGTGAAAATACAGTACGAATTTTTTAAAAATATTTAGAACTGAGATAGTTGTTGTTCAAGGAAAAAAAAAACATCTCCCTTGATCACAAAAAGAGTTTTTTCTGAAGCTGCTGACCAACTGTTTAGTATGTGAATGACCAAGTCTCCTGTGTAGTACATTATTTAAGTCTGCTACCTCTACAGGAACCAAGTATAAATTGGAAAGCAGAGTACAACATAGTAAGGTTTTTGGAATACTTATCTGATTGATTTATGGCTAATGTCACATTTCTGGAAAGATGGATTTTAATTATTGTGGTAAGGGTTGAAGTTGGTGAGTTGGAAACTGGTAATTAGGGCATTCAGGTTAGAGGACCATAATGTAAACATGTTGGATACATCCAAGGCCACCAGGTAAACTGCCCAGCCTTGGATCATGCCAAGTCTTTCTGTATGTGCTCTGCTCACTGGGTTGCTGGGAAGTCCCTCCTTTGCTATTGAAGATCGTATCTAGCTTTTTATCAGATTTATTTCCTCCACACAACTATCTAAGAAGCTGGAATGCTTAGTTTATTGGCCCATTCCCTGTGATTGCACAGATCAGTCCTGTGGTCTTTGCAACCACACTGACAGTACATCCGGTTTTCATTGTCCCTTTCTGCAACATCTCCCTTATAGACCTCTGTCCTGTCATCACATCTTGGGTGGAGGAAGAATTTGAGGTAAAGTATATTGTGGACTTTCAGTGCAGGAGAGGCAGACTACAATATTTGATTCCCTGGAAAGGTCACTTAGATACTGAATATTCCTGGAAGTAAGGGAAAAGGAAATTCACCTCCTTCAGGCAGGAGAGAGGAGTGGAAAGACTTGAAAGAGAGGAGGTATCATCAATTACAGCAAAAGAAAACATGGAAATAGACAGAAGAGTACAGTACCTTCCATTTTCCCCTAATCAGAAGGAGGCAAGAGAGAAGCACCCGATCCCTCCAGAAGGGAAGGGAAGAATTAAATGGGAAAGACAGTGATGGATAGGCTAGTGAGCTGGGAATCAGCAGTTCCCAGGCTAGAAAACAACGTAATTTTAACATATCTGAGCTGCCCAAGGCCACCAAGCGAACAGTCAAATATCTCTAACTGGTGGAAAATACTCTAGAGCCCAGATACTTTAAGGCTCTGAATTCTCCTTACTGCAGAGACCAGGCAGTTGTTGCAATCAAGAACAAACATTGTTCTTGTTTGCAATAAAGATTCTAGACTAGCTGAGTCATGTCTGGAAATCTTTCACCAAGTCTAGCCATGAGCTGAATTCAAGATTAAGTGTCTGGAGATTTGTGATTTACTGCTAAGCCTTGATGTGAAGCCTAATAATTACAGCTTGAAGCATGATTTTAAGGCACTACATGTATTTCTGGAGTTATGCATGATTTCTCAAGAGTATAATTGTTCAGGGAGCAGCAGCATGCTTCTTCCCACAAGAGCTATTTCTGGAATATGTATCTATATTTTTCTCCTATGAAACTAAGTTCTAGGTTTGCTAACCTCTTCTGATTACTACTAATATAGATTGAATCATGAAAACCAAATATCAGGACCACTTGTCTTGTTTTATTTTATAGGATATAACATTGGTAGCTCTTCTATATTATTAGTGTGCTATCAGCCTGGAATAATTTTGCATTCTTGTTGCTATAGGAGAGACTAGGGCAAATTCTAGATGTGGTCATCATAAGAGAAAACTATCATAGGTAGCTTACTTTAATAGACTTAGTGCGGTGTTTCTGATTACTTATGCTATTCTTTTTTGCCATTATTTCTCTGTCACAATTTAGAAGCTATGTTCCCACAAAGGCTACTGACATAGACTTTTTATGCATTTGTTTGTTTGTTTGTTTCTTTAAAGCAAGCCTGATAGCTATCTTTGTCTAAATTAAGCTTGCTAATTTCTGCCCACTCACACAAAACTCTTCACCCCTCTCTCCCGGATGTTTTGACCAGTCCTGAAACAATGCCTTTTATCCCAAGAACCTGTTACATGTTTCAGAAATCACTGTAGCCTAATGTTTCCTGCGAGACTTAGCCACTCTAACTGGCCCTATTCCATAAGCCGTTGAGGAAGTGAAAACAATAGCTCTTATCGCAGGCAACAGTCTACTGTTCAGCTGAGTTTTCTATAACACTGTTATAGATATCTCAGAGGGCTCCTTGATAAGCGTATTGCTCATCAGACAAACGTGTCGTTGATCTTAGCTTTCTTTGTTTCGTTACTACTTTAAAAAAAGAAGTGTTAAAACCATTCTTGCATATTATAATACAGATTCATTACTTTACTGTAGATGTTACTTTTTACCAAAAACTATACAATATATCATAAATGTTGTGGGAGAAAACTCTGGTTTTCTTTACTCAGGGAGAATGGAGAAAAAAAGAAATGTAGAGGAAAGAAAATATAAATACAAAAAATCTGGTCTTAGATATTGCTGCACTAGCATTCCAAGTATAGTTCATTAAAGCTGGATTTATTCTGGGCTGTTAACAGTGCCCTCTTCTTGTTCCTCATGCAAATTTATCACCCTGAAACTGTATTTTTATTACTTTCCACCCCACTCAGGTAACACCAATCGTTAACAATTCTACTTGTCCAAATAAATATGAGGTTGTTTGTTGAAAAACAATTTGCCAAGGTGAGGAAATGCAGTGGTGTTCAACTAGGGTTGTGAAGTGGCAGCATTTAGCTTCTGCAAAGAAATAAATCAATAAACATAGCAGGGTGTTGATGGTGAATGGAGACCAAGGAACTTTGATTGATTGAGAATAATTCAGATAAAATGTGAAGGGGAAAGAGGAGTATCTAAAAAAAAAAAGTACAGGAGAAAACATGTATTCAAGAATGTTTTTTGCATTTGTGTTCATGTGCAAAAAAAATACAAAGAATACATGCTTTTAATTATGTTGCCGTTCATATATTAATAGTTTGATCAAGCTGAAACAAGGCCCAAACCATTGAACTCTGATTTAGCAATCAGAAGCCCTTGATGTGCTTCTTCCCAATTCCTATTTTTTTTTTCTGTTGGACCAAACAATATCTAAACTGGAGCAACTGGATATATCTTAACTGGATATATCAAGAGATAACAGCCTCTTGACCTATGCTGGAACATGTTGCATGCTAGTTGAATTTATCTTCTCACTGAAATCTTCTGTATAAATTGCTTATTCATCTAGAAGTCTAATGGACTGAAGCTAGTAAATGTTTCATTCAGAGCTGGTCCCACCATTTTGTACTCTGTAGGTCTGCAAAGAAATTTATCCCTTAATTAATATGTATGTATGTACAGTATGTATTTCATTTATATAGCTTTCCAACTGATATGTGACTCAGGGCAGCATGCAAAATAAAAACAGCGCATAGTAACATAGAAAAACCTTAAAATATAATCAAACATAATGTACCAATGCATCAAACATAACTTGTCAGCCATTCAAGATAGACCAGACTAGGACCTATTTGGAGGAGAGCAGGACCAATTTCTGACTTTCACAAATCAATTTAAACTGTTTATGGTGGGCAGGACAGCAGAGTTTCCCACAGATCACACCAAGCTGACTTTTGTGCTAAGTTTACTAAAAAAAGTAACAGCTAAAAAGGCCATTCCCTCTGCCCTCTACACAACTTCATCCAACCCAGAACAGTTTTAAAAAAAAAAACATGGTCAAGGTGGGTGCGAAACTTCCTGACCCAGTGTCTTGGGATCAAAACAATCCTTCTGAAGGGCAGGTAGGGTCAGGGCCATCTGAATCTCAGGCAGGTCCTGTTCCAAAGGGCAAGTCTGGTGACAGCAAAGGTTCCACCCCATGATACTGCTTAAATTACAGGTGTTTACCTTGCCATAGTATATTGCTTATTTGTTTAACAGTAAAAACAAAATTCATCAAATGCAAACTATAGCTCATTAAAATATACTATCACATATCAATAAACAGAGACTTTTTTTGAGTTCGGTGGCCTTAACAAATAAATAATGCTTAAACAAAGACAGTGCCAATCAGTGATGTAGCAGACTAACTCCAAATTGGCCAACTAAGAGGCTGAAAGCCAAGTGAAAAAGAGAGGTTTTCCCTCCCAGTAGAATGCCATGAAAGAAGGGGTTGAGACAGCCCTTGTATGAAAGTATATTCACTGTGTGGGTGAAGCCACTGAATAGGCCCTGTTCCATTCTGTTCCCCAAAACATCTGACCTTGTGGAGACAGAGGAGAGCTTACCTGCAGCTGATGCCCAGGAAGGCAAACGACTTCAACTTTTAAAACCACTAAGGGTTTAAACTCCAGGTTGAGTGTTGAATGAATTGGAATCCAGGGAAGTCAATATAGTTATCCCAAGGGAGTTACAGGATCCTTCTAATCTGCTATGGTTAGAGTCTGGTCTTACTGTTTTGGAGCAGATGTAATTTCTCAGCACATGGCAATAATAAAAATGAGAAATAACAGGGGAATATTTCTGGGTAGATACATCTGTTGCCTTCAGGAAAGGCTACAGCTGGAGCACAAACCAACATTGCTAATCTGAATAGTGGTGACCTGTACACAGAGCAAATGAAGATGCTCTCCCAACCCATCTGTTCTGCATCATTTAAAGCACGTTCAGCTTCCTTTTCTGATCCACAGTGTTACAGATTGCCTAGATGAGGTGGTAGTCAGGGTCTTTGAAGCATATGCCTAAATGCCCCACAGAGCTTCTAAAAAAGTAATACCTCTGTTAATATACTTAAGATTGCTTATTACTTAAACTACAGTAGCAATAATCATTTTACAAAATATTTGCATCCATCCACACATTTTATACCAAACTGCAGGTTCCATTATAATATACATCTGCAGAAATAGGCAGAACAATGGTATCTTATCCTTCCCTCTATCTTTACTTTTCCTATTCTTTAAAAAAAAACAACTTAGGCCTTCTTGACTACATCTGTCAATCACATGCACATTTTAAATTTACAAGCATGCTGAACAATACAGTATTACATTTTCAAATGAACTTTTTTGGGAAAGTGTGGAACAGTAAAAAGGACCGGGCAGGGGCGTAGCTGTTACAGTAGCATCTCTTTCGTGGAAGAGGGTGATCAAAGTCACTCCAGGGCAATTGCTCACCTCTCAAAATAAAAATAAAAAAAAAATGGAGGACCATTCTAGAGCCTAAAATGACAAACACAAATACCAAAGACAGATTTTTTATCGCTAGCAGAAATTCCCTGTTCAAGAGAACCTCTTTCATGGTTTAATATGTAATATGTTCTTGCTGTATCGGTTTGGAAATGAAATCCTTTTGTAATTAATGTTTTCAGTTCAGCATGCTTGTAAATTTAAAATGTGCATGTGATTGACAAATGTGGTCAAGAAGGCCTAAGTTTTTTTTTTTTCAAAGAATAGGAAAAGTAAAGATAGAGGGAAAGATAAGATACCATCGTTCTGCCTATTTCTGCAGATGTATATTATAATGGAACCTGCAGTTTGGTATAAAATGTGTGGATGGATGCAAATATTTTGTAAAATGATTATTAGGCTTCACTGCCTATTTTCATGGCAATAAAACAAAAAAAGTTGAAAGTACTTTCTAATCACAGCTGGGCTTCTTCTCAGTCCTTTAAAAAGTTTTCTTGGTTTCTCCCTTACACGTTGTTCCATAAATCCAAAAATGGGATTTAGGCATTAGGTATTGATAATTCATTTATGCCAGTTTTAAATACATGCTTGTTGACATGACATGATATCTTTTATAGCCTCAAGCTGGCAAATAACTGTTTATGTCTCTCCTTGAGCACTTGATGGCATTGTTATATTAAGATGTTGCAGAAAATTCCCTAAGATTTAGACTTTACAATTGATTTGTGTGGCTATCAGAATGTCATGTAAAAAATGTTACATTTTTTAATATTATTCTGTTATGGAAACTGAGCCAAAATGCCTGATAATGAATTAGTGTCTTTGTAATAAATGTAATACACATAACTAATTATTGGGAAATATATTTCTCAGTATTCATAAAGAGTTATATTAAATGCTGAGCAGAGTAGTCATTATAAGATTTGTTCATTAAAATACATGATTCTTAGCCAGATCTTAAAATCTTGGTGTTCATAATATATTGGCTGTTCTCAGGAGTTTTTGATAACTTGTAGTAAAACCAAGTGGCTATTCTATGTGCTCTTATAAAATATGTCAAGGTTTGAATCAATCCAAGTCACTCAGTATAACATTCAGTGCTACGGTTTATGTTCCTTCTACATTTATAGTATTAATGAGTAATATTTCATGAATTGGATTGGATTCAGTGATTTAAATGCCCCTTTCCAACTCGATGAGTCTGTGAACTTTGGAACCATAAAATAGGAACTGCAGCAGTTGTTTGTTTTAGTCATCCAAAGTCAGTTGTGGAATGACATAACTAGGTAAATGATGTTACAAGTTTTCACTGTAATGAACAAAGATGATGAGGTTTCTTAAAAGAGGTTATCGAGCCTGGACGCAGCCACTGATAATTAAGATTGCTGTGCCACCTATCTTCCATAGTGGCCAGGAACTCTGTCAGAGGCCCAAAATACTTTCTTGACCACGTAGCCGTATGAAATTTCAAGGCCTGGAGAATTTGTTTTGCCTGATCTAGAATTGAACTTAGATGATGTCATAACAATGCATGGAGGAGACCATGTTGGTGACACAATTTGTATTAATATTTACTATTTCCAAACTCTGCATATTAACCAGATTCTCTGCATAAAACTAAAAGATGGGAAACACACAACAGAAGGAAGGAAACAATATGAGTTATAATGCAACATGGAATCTTTAATAGGCCTTTGAGGTAGATATATCTTCTTAGAGCAGAGTTGTTTCTGGCCAAGAAAGTTGAAGTTAGCTTTTTACAGTTGCTCATTCTCTAGCTTGAAGGCTGTGACTGAAATTACCTTCTCTTTGTTGTGGTCAGCTTCCTGGGAGGGAGAGGGAATCATCTTCCAAAGATCTTTGATAGATGGCTTTTCTCTGAACAAGCAAACATGCATTAGATGCTCTGATATCAGGAACACAGTCATAGGTTCTCTCATCACTTGTTTAAGCCCACGGCAATAAGTAGAGCATTTGTTGCCATACCTTGGCTAACATGCCCTTGCGTAATTGCGTATTAGTTCTACTTGAATTAGAAATGGTCTAATTTCCTTCCTTATCTGCTACTTCTCATTGGATTCTGTGAGCTGAGGTGAATAAAGTAGGCACCTAAATTGTAATTGGCTTATAAAATCTGAGCTCTTTGCTTATCCTTCTCCAAAAAGTACTTTATCTTTTTTTTTTAATAATAGTAGAACTCTCCTTTTATTCCTTTCTCCAGACAATAGCCATCCTTAGGGAAAGCCTTTTCCTCTCTCTTGTCACAGTTCTGATTTCCAGCTTTGAGGCCCATCACGTTAGTTTCAGCTTACTTAAGTGAAATGCAGTGGGTAATACTCATATAATTGGAAGTCAATTCCTTTACTTTCTCTTAATGTAAAACTGTGTTTTCAAATATCCCTTTTTCACTGGTACACAAACTCACATTTTCTTGAATTGTCATTTCTTCAATTGTAAGATAACATTTTTTGCAGAATTAAATTTCTAGCAGTTATTATCTCTGAAGGAAAGATACTGATTTTCTCCTAGCTTCTTAAAAGTTTCTCATTCAGTACTCTACTTGCATGTAAACCTAACATGGTAAGGGAGGGGAAGGGACATAATACTCTGAGAGCCCCTGCCTCACACTGGTAGCCCCGGGCCTGGGCTTAGCATCCTGGGGGACACTGGTTCTGCATTCCAAATCTCCATGCAGGAGCTCTGGCCAGTCTCATATCTGCAAGGAGGGACACCCTGGAAATTTTAAGAAACTCCCCCTGTGTATTTCTGCTCAAAGGCAGCTCTGGGATTCTCATGACACCACACTTTTGCTCTTTCATGCTTCTCTTCCTTATCCTTTTACTACTCTTCCTGGCTTCAGTAACTGTTTTTATTTGCCTTCCTAACAATCGATAAAGTGTGCATTTGAAGTACATTGATGATTGTTTACTTTCAGGATAGATTTGCTGAGTGATGGGTTTTGATGATGGTTTGGAAGAAACTTAGATAATTATAACATCAAGCAGGAAAACCCACTTGTGCCTTGCTCCTGAAAGAAAATTTACTTCTTTTAAGCTCACAACATTCCAAGCACAAGGAAGGAGAACTGAGGCATTTCATTCACAGTTTTGGCAGTTAGTCCACTGGTATGTGAGCAGTTGATTGAGACAACAAAGTTGAGCCTCTTCTACAGTGCCCATTACAATTTTGAGGCGCAGAAGAAAGAAGACCAGAGCAGCAAGCCAAACATTAATCAGGAATTGTGAAAATAAATGTTCCTGTTTTGCGTTGATTATCATATCCCCGCCATGCCAATCAACTTTGATAACTAATAACGATAAGAAGCAAGGCTGGTAACAAAACGAATGATCAAAACAACTCATCTTTAAATACCTAGGAATAATGCATCTCTGCGGTTTCATTGCCTCTTATTTGCTCATTTCCTTCTTATAGGTCCTACTGTCCTGTTGGACTTCAGTGATTCATCTTCACTATTTTCAAGTTGGATTAAAGCACATACAGTACATGTAAAATTTTTGTTTGACATTTGTCATTTCTTAACACATTTTTAAAGCCATAGGACTGGTGCTCGTTGATAAGAATTAAGTGAGCATTGGAAGTTGATTTAAATCGACGTTTTTTTATTTTTGTGCTATACAGTATGTCAAAACTGTATTTTTAACATCTATTACTTGTTCTGCCTCATATTTAAGATCCTTAGGCAGTTGAGTATACAAATATATTTAAAATTGACTAATTAAATATCCCATATAATCAACTGTTTAAAGAAATACAAAATATCTTAGCTTTACTGTCCTTTGTGTGTGTGTGTGTGTGTGTCCCAAGCCTAGGACCACCTGATCTGGGAGGCAGAAATCCAGATGGCCACTAGATGGGAGCAAAAGGATATTAGAAAATGTTAACTTCTTGCTGCCATTTAGTGGTTGATTAGATTTTTGCCACTCAGGGCTGATAATTTTAAGACATCCTTCATACAGACAAATAATTGAGTAGCCCAAGATACAGAGTATCTTAGTTTGCACAATTTTTCTTTATTTTTATCCCACCTTTATTATTTTTATAAATAACTCAAGGTGGCGAACATACCTAATACTCCTTCCTCCTCCTCTTTTCCCCACAACAACAACAACCCTGTGAGGTGAGTTGGGCTGAGAGAGTGACTGGCCCAAGGTTACTCAGCTGGCTTTCATGTCTAAGCCGGGACTAGAATTCACAGCTTCCTGGTTTCTAGCCCAGTACCTTAATCACTAGACCAAACTGGCTCTATTACAATTATTAAACAAATTATTTTGGGGGGGACAATATAACCCTTGATTAAACTTGATTTTGAAAGGGTCAAATTTGTCAGTAAAGAGCTGTTCTGTGTAAGTACAATAACTGTCTATAAATATATTTTGAAGAGCAGAGCAGCAGGCTTCATAATCTGGTTGGTTGTGTACATGTATTCTTTTAAAGAATATATATTTATGCTTTTTCTCCAGGTGTCTGAATGCATGTACGTATTGCAAAACTAAGCATGCCCGAGGAGAATTAGCAAGTTATTCTATTGAAGAATTGGTAAACAGAGGCAAACAGTCCTTTCAAGGTAAGTTTTATTTGTGTGTTCAATTTTGCATTCTAAACATATAAATTATTTTACTTCTCAAAATGTCTGCTAATGTGATATAACTTTATCTGTTGCTATAGAATATATAGATGATAGTGTAGTACTGCTGATCTTTTTCATCTGTGGATTCTTTTCAAATCTGGAAAATTGTAAGTATTCATTACAGATATGGTCATTGCTTTTCAACTATTCCATCTATCAAAGCCCTGATGGTATATTAAGATAGGAGTATCATGTATTGTGCAGAGGTCTAAGCAATTCCTGTCTGTGCACTGTCTGTGGTCTTAGCCACAGTCCCAAATGGATGGAGATAATCCACTATGAGCATGGGCATCTGTGCAAAGTACAAAAACTTGGAGCTTGTATTGTGATGTCATATTTCATTATTTTGGCATCATCGCAGTTAGGAATAGACACCTATGACTGTAAGTGCAGCCCCAGGGCATTTTCTTGCCACCGCATCTTTTCATATATACACTCCATGACCACACTCTATATTCCACTGATACACTCCATCACACACAAAATACCTCCGTCCTGTTAGAGCAGGAATGAAATTTCACAGTAGCCTCCATCTATGCTGTAGAAGCTGCTTTAAACCCTCATGCGGCATAGGGACAATGATTTTCTTAGGGTGTGGTCAATTTTGAGCAAATGATGATTCACCCGTAGCAATTTAATAGAAGCCCCCTTCAAAAATATTCCATGTGGCAGTGGAGTAGTAAATAGTACTGTACATCAAATGATACCAGTGGACACAATTTTTAAGGCTGGATTGAAATGTGAAGGATTATTTTTTAGGAGAGATTGAGGAAGGAGGAGAGGATTAATCCTTCCCTCCTTACCTACAGTCTTCCCTAAAAAAATCCACTACAAACTCCATCAGTGCAGCAGTGAGGCCTTACGGTAGTCTCTTTTGAACAGTTTAGCTTTTTATTTCTATTTCCTTGGATTTGGGAATGCTGCAAACTTATGCATATATTTCATTAGATTTATATCCTATCTTTCCTTCAGGAGGTCATAGTGGTGTAGATAGCACACTCCCCTCCTATTTTTCCCCACAACTATGACCTTGTGATCCAGTCTAATGTAGCACTGTGTCTATGTGCACATGGTGACTCACTTTAAATCCGTAAAATAGATAGAGGTAGCAATTATCTTATGGCATTTCCATAGAGTAACAACAGTTATTAGGGGCAGCTTTCAAAACAAAATAAATTAAATAGAAGTAATAAAGAAAATGAGATGAAATTGCCAGCGTTCATCATTTGTTTACAAGTAGCAAAGACTCTAAAAGCAGAATCAGTAACATCATCATTAGAATCTGTGAAGAGAATTGAGATATAAAATTCATCTGATCTACCAGAAAACTTACCTACAGTTTGAGCTGTATAAAAGCTATGGATATCAGCATAAAATTGACAGTGTGACAGCACGTGACCCACAATTTCAACTGCTCCTGAACGAAGGGCACAAAGCCTCTATGCGCATAGAAGATGTTGACATCGTCCTTTCAGTAGGACTGAAGGCAGAGCAGTGAAGCAAACTACAGGTAGCCCTTGCTTAACAACCACAATTGGGACTGACAACTCCATTGCTAAGCAACATGGTCATTAAGCAAGACATTACGTGACCATGACAGGCTTATGAGCTCATTTCTGCCATGGCCATTAAGTGAATCACCCGTGGTTGTTTGTTTGTTTATTTTCTACCCCGCCTTTATTATTTTTATAAATAACTCAAGGTGGCAAACATACCTAATACTCCTTCCTCCTCCAGTTTTCCCCACAACAACAACCCTGTGAGGTGAGTTGGGCTGAGAGGGAGTGACTGGCCCAAGGTCACCCAGCCAGCTTTCACACCTAAGGCGGGACTAGAACTCTCCATCTCTTGGCTTCTAGCCCGGTTAAGGCAAGAGCCCATCTCTTGCCTTAACCACTAGATCAAACTGGCTCTCTTGTTAAGCAAGATGTCACATGACCACAACTTGTGATTACTGCTGGCTTCTCCATTGACTCTGCTTGTTGGAAGCCAGATGTGAAGCACACAAATGGCAATTACATAACCACAGGATGCTGTGATGGTCATTAATGCCCACCAGTTGCAAAGTGCCCAAATCTCAATCACATGGCTGACGGGACTCAGTGATGGTCGTAAGTGCAAGGACTGTTCATAAAGTTACTTCCACAGCAATGTTGTAACTTTGATCAGTTGCCAAACAGGGCAGTCATTAAAAGCAAGGACTACCTGTAAGATGAAAGCCTTATGGTATTACTCAATATCAGGTTTATAAAGATGATTAGCCAGGGTAATTATTTTTACTTACATTTCCTGTCTCATGCTGAAATTTCCCTTCTTAATTGAAATGGATAATTGCTGCAAAGATTTATCACTTCCTGTATGTATGTATATATGTATGTATGTATGTATGTATTTATTTATTTATTTATTAAATTTGTATGTAGCTGTCTAGTGATGGACTGATTAAAAAATTATTTCTGCCCAGTTTCAAACCAAGGACCTTTTTCATGTGAGGTGACTCTGTAACCTCCCTGCTACTGGAGCCCTACTACAGCAGAGGCTGCAGCAAGGTTAGGAAGTCAAACCTGGGGAACTGCAAGAAACAAATGTTCAGTAGAAAGCTGGTTGCTGTGCCTGCACATATGCATTTTGATGCCTTAACTTTGTGAATGGTTTTTAGTTTAAGAACTCCTGACCCAAACTTGATAATCACTACAATAGAGGATGGAATGCCAGTGCTGGTTATATGTGGAGGGATCCTTCAGCTGTACTTTTCACTGTCCTGCTGGAAGTACATGTCCTGAAACCCGCCCATGGAAAGGAAAGTGATTGGTGATTGGTTTCTGGCTGAGGTGGGAGGCATAAACAAGCAAGGGAATCTACCAATCAAGAGCTGTTTTTACTGTGGCCAGACAGAACACCTGCCCAAGGCTGAAATTGAGAAAGGGATTTCTTAAGTTGGCTTCATTTCCAAGCAGTTTATGCATGGGAGACAAGCCTCTGCAGATTGTTATGAGGAAGAGTCCTGTGTTGGTAAAACTGTGTGCAACATGTTATGGTCTAGGAATGTTTAATTTCAAGTAGGAATGTTTAATTTCAAGGGACGTTCTGCTCAATAAGAAATCCTGTGTATGACTTTTGCTACTTCCTTCTAGAGAAATACGGACAAGATTTTGGCTTTAATTCCCGTTGAAATGTTATATTAGGAATTTCCTGAAACATTTGTTATATTTAATGCTTTATCCCTTTGCTTTGATATATTGGTTTTTCATTCTCTAGCATTGTTTAAAACTTGCTTGAGTTTTTGTTTTCATACATATAGCAATCCTTTTGGCTTGGGCTCTTTTTTTAAACTGGCTCAACATTAAAGCATTTTGTATATCATGACATTGTTTCACTGTCTTTTGTTGAAGTCCCCTAAGACTTTAAGTGACATATTGGTAGGCATAATGGAAGGAAGGTCAACAGAGAAAGAGCCTGTTTGTTCTTTGCAGTGCAAGTATTTGCTTTTGATTAAATCCCCCCCAATCCATTTTTTACTGTAGTGTTTGCTAAAACCCTTTTAGTGTCTTTGCTTAATAAATAAATATCATTCTCCATTTATTATACACAGAAGACCTGATTGGCACATGCAGATGGGGTTGTAGCAGTTGAATAAGAGGCTACTGTTATTCTGACAAATATTTTCTACTTAAAACATGTATCTGACTGACATTTGTATTTTCCATTTCAGTGCAGAATAAGAAAACAAACATTAAACAAAAACCTCAACAGAAAAAAAGCTAACTGAAAGAAACTATTGATTAAGTCCTTGAAACGATTAGCTGATTAGATATAGCAGAACTGAGCAGACATTATAAAGCAGCATACCATGCAATTTAGGTAGGGACAAAAGAATAATATTTTTATGTACAATTTGTAAGCATGAATAAAAGCCTGCCTCGGTTTAGCCACTCCATCATCTGATGAAGTTAGCTGTAGTTCACGAAAGTTTATGCCTTTAATAACATTTATTTGTCTGAAAAGGTGCTACTAGACTCCTCCTTCTGAGTGAAATTCTGCTCGAGAGATACCTCTCTGGTCATCGAGGACAAGTGGCTTGTCAATTTTTTCTAAAGTCCTTTGCGTCTTCCTGAAACTCTGAAATATCCAAATTAACCTTCTGTCCTTCCAATGGGATCCTCTGCAGGATCAAAGACTTACTGTGATCAGATTGTTGAGAGGCAGTGTTTGGATTTGGCACAGTGCTAATAATTTGTAATTATAATATTATAGTAATAATAGTAGTTATTACTTGCTTTTCAAAGCAACTTTTGTGCAGTAAATTGTCCTGTATGCGCTTCTAACTTAAGTGATTGGGTGTTTGTTTTTGAAAGGTTGAAGGGTCCATCTGACAGGTGATTTTTCAAGCCTGTAGTTCATATATAATTTATGTTTGCCTCTCTCCAGCATGGCTCAAAATAAATCCATTGTCCTAAATATCAGTAAGAATTCTGGGTCTTCAGTAGAAAGAGAGAAGAGGGTGTTGATGCAAAAAAGAATGAATTGGAGACAAAGTTGTGAATCAACTCCATTCATGCAATGGGCTTTCCCAGTGCTTCTCTTCAGTGTGTCTGTGTGTGTTTGGGCAGAAGGGAATACAAGTATATGGGTGTACAAATACAAACATATCTGTGCCTATACACTTCTGGCTATGCCTGATTTTCATGGTTTCAGTTAGTTTGGGAATCTTTACAACCCACCAGTACAAATTCAAAAATAAGAATTTCTTCCTTTCTCAACTTTTGTCCTTGTCATAGTTTTGAAACCAAAAGAAGAAAGATACCAACTAGAGGGGAATTTCTTCTCTTAAGATGTTTGACCTTGTATTTTCTTTGCTTCTTCCCTTTTTATGTTAAAAATGTTCCAGTCTTGGCTGCTGACTCTGCTAATGGAGAAATACTTAATGCCAACATAAATATTTTGATACCAGTCTGTCATTTCTTAAAGCTGTACAGGACAGCATGAATAATTAGGTGTTTTTTCATTATCCCATGTAATTCTTCCTAACGGCTCTTCAAGAAAAGTAAATGTATTTACAGTCTTTAAACTACTATCACTTGTAGCTGTAAAGGCTACTGTGCATAAAAATACAAAAATGTAATACTGTGCCTTATTTTTTAAAAACAAATGTTGGGTTTTATGTTGTGTTATAAGGTATGTTTGCATTTTGCCCCTATGCAAGCTGTTAATGCTGGGGAGAATATCCTCCAAGTATCACCACATGTTTAAATCACTGTTTCTATGTAATGTCTGCCTTATATACCTCAGCCTCTGATGCAGGAGGCTACCCAAATGGGGCCTAACCCTAATTTCAAAAGTCCTTCCCTACCATGTGAGAAGGAAAAAGAATAAAAAAGGAAGAGAAAGTGACTGAAAAAGAAAAATCTGGGGGGGCTCTTTTTTAATGCAGGTTAACATAATTCAGGTATTGTCCCAATATGGATTTTGAAATACTAGTGAGGATTCTAAATAATAATATTTTAAGATTTAATCTTTTTAAACCCCTTCAATAATCCTCTGGTTCAGGGGGAAGCTTACTAGATGTAAGCTCTTTCTTGTTTTGAATCCTCTTATCTTAGTTACCAAAAAACTTAGCTTCACTGCAGTTTTTAAATATGCCCCTAATATTCTGATTCTGAAAGAATCCCACATATTTAGGATTGGCGATGTACTATTGAGGCTTGTTACGTAAAGGACAGACACAAAAGCATTGGATGAGCTTTCCATGGTAACCATAGCATGTGCAGTCCCTGTTCATTTGCAGATAAGCGAGAAAGGATGTATGCTTCTAAGCCTATCTCCTTCCATACCCAGCCATTCCTGGGTACACCTGTTTGAATTGAATCAGCCAGCTGAAGGTTTGAAGATTAAAGTAGTATTCAAAGCAGAAAAACAATCTTCAGTTATTAGCACTATTAAAGTTTAGGGAGCTCCATCCAATGTTTGTGCATACCAAATTATCTGAAAACCCAGCTCCGTTTTTCAATTTTGCACATTGCATTTAGACCCCATTTTTCATGTCATTGCCTGCAACATTTTGCCCCCAAAGAACCTAAGATGTTGGGAGGGAATAGAGACAAGAATTCAGGTTTTTCTTCCTTCTAGTTTCTTTTCATCCTGCTACCTGTAAATAGGTTGCTTAATCTCTTCTTGCAGTTTCTATTTCCCATACTAATGTTTGCTGTTTTAGATTAGTCTAATTAGGAACTAATTATTTTCACTTATACTTCCTCTCCAATTTTTCTCACCCCACGTCAAAGTTAAGACATTTATGATCTTTCCCAGATCTGATCTGTCCCATTCCCCTGGCCCCCCAAAGGATCCAGGAGGGACAATGATCAAGTGCACAGGTAGCCAGTGACAAACTTCATGAAAATCCACAAGCCAAAAGAAGTGCCAGATAACATGGCAAGACAAGATCCAATCACTACCAAGATTTGGGGGATCTGAGTAACTTTATCAACAAAGTGCTGAGCTAGCTGGTCACAACAGCCAGGTAGGAAATCTAAAAGGGAATTGGAAACAATAAGGGCAACACAAACCAAAGTTTAAATTGAAAGGTTATTTCTATAGTACAGTCTCCTTTTGAATTATGACTCTAAGCCCAATATCTGAAAAATACATACTGGTGAAATGCCCAGGTACTTTGTAGGTACTTTGGACTTGATTACAGGCATTCTCAGTTGGTTCAAAATGCTTGTGTATGATAAACTCCAGATTGTAGGATACCCTGTCTTTAAATGTTGCATTGACAAAATTGTTCAAAAACATTGGAGACTGGTTCTTCCAAGCACTACAAAAATCTGTATTTAGCTTCTGTTTGGTTTGGGATGACTTCTAATGAGTTAAATCAAAATCTTCATGGAAGAATTTTTTTACTATGAGAGATCTAGAGAATATGTGTACATTAATTATGTTATTGAGGAAAGTGATTTCTATTTTCAAGACCATGGTGACTCCTTTAGACTCCTTTATTAGTCTGTGTCTCAAACTGCAGGAACTACACAGTGCATTACTGGCATAAATAGATTTAATGAGTAAAAGCAAGAGAAATTGATGCTCTGTGATGCTGAGTGCCCACAACAATCATAAAGATACATATTTTTAAAAAGAATTACTCATCAATTAAGCATAAATCCTTCCCAGAAGCACAGATCAGAATCTGAGCCTTGCTTCTGGATTTTATGCAATATTCCTGTTTATATTATGGAAAATTACTGTATATAGGACAGTCACCATGGAATTACATTGTGGCAAACAATGGAGGAATGTGCTTGAGAATGCCTTTTTTGTGCGTTAATAGGTGTTTTTTTCACTTAGTTTACATAGTCTATAATATAGAAAATGCTCTAGTTTGTGGTAAAAATCTTTCTCAGGCATATTAATCTTGGTTTATTTTTGATATGTTGTTCTTAATAAAGAAATAAAGGAAAGGGGGGAAAATGACTTGACAGTAAGTTCTAATCTCAACTGCCTTTTTGTGGACAAATAGAAATTTATCTTCTTTTCCCCTTGGAAACCAGCCTTTTTTTAATGTACTGTGGCTTTAATTTCACATTACTAAAACTGGATTTGTACCATTTCCCTCATCCCATGATTCTTGGTAATTTTAGATTCTAAAATACTTCTCCTGAGTTTGGGAATGTTGTCCGATCTTTGCTACCTGTAGTTGGCTTTTTTTGTCAATAGCATTTAGTAGAAAGCCATCCAAGTGGACAGTACTGCCAAACTCTTCTCTGTCAATACCCATCTGTCAGTCAGTAAGAAAGAGTGCTAATTTATCATATGCTCAAAGTTTTAGTTTTTCCAAAAAGTTGTAGTTTGATTTGCTTTAGGTTTATTTCTGTAATGAACAGCAAGCTGAAAGCACAGACAGATGACATCAGAATCCTGAAGCAAACCTCCTATGGATCCAGGGTCTTCCAAACATTGTCTCTAGTATGCAGAAAATTCCTAGGAAGAGGATAGCGAATGGAGATTAACCAGATCAATTGAATATGTGTTCAGTGGTTTTAAAAAGCACGTGCTTCTGGTGGTTGTCCTACCTATCCTTCTCCTATCACGGTTCTGCCCTCATAGGGAAATTATCAATAAACCTGATTTCAATCTTCTGCTAGAGAACCATTCCTTTTCTTCCTTCCAGTTCCAGTACTCCTTAAAAAAGGGAGAAAAACTGTGCTTACCTGTGTATGGCCATTTGTAGAAAACTAGTTTTCTCTAGTGACCTGTTCAGCT
This sequence comes from Candoia aspera, assembly GCF_035149785.1. Lineage (NCBI taxonomy): Eukaryota > Metazoa > Chordata > Lepidosauria > Squamata > Candoiidae > Candoia > Candoia aspera. The sequence goes on from NC_086155.1 coordinate 144,759,045, forward strand.
TACTATTTTTTTAAAGAAACAGATAAAAAATATTTTATATGACTGATACAGACTTGTAAGTTTAGTTTGAATATAATAGGACTTACTGTTTTGCTGTTCTCCCTGATTAATAGAGATTATATATTTTCATTAAGGTTCCCTATAGCTATCCTATTCATGTTGGCTATTCCATAAATATGTTAATGTTTTATCAGCCACATTTCAGCTTGGGTCTTTTCCGGATGGGGAACATAGGGAATTGACGAAAAGCCTGTGCCCTTGGTGTCATGTGCAAGAACATCCAGTCTAGTAACAGAAAGAGGAATAATTCTAGTACTGCTGCTCTACAACACAACTGATAATAGGGATTAAATCTACATTTGTTTATCTAGTGCAGTGTTTCTCTACCTTGTTAACTTGAAGAGGTGTGGACTTCAATTCCCAGAATTCCCCAGCCAGCATGCTTTGTGAGAGAAATGTTAAAAACTTTATTACAATATTAATGAAAGATATTGTAACATAGAACAGTGTTCCCCAGCCTGGACCGGTTCCCTCAGTACCCAGAATTGACAGCCTTCAGAGCTATTGCTGGGAATTCTGGGAATTAGTCTCCACATCAGGAGGGCATCCAGATGGGTGAAACCTCCTTTAGTGTCACTAGTGAAATCAAAGATTACTCATGCTGAATTGAACAGAATTGGAATGTTAACTCTTTTATCTGTCTGTTTCAATGGATGCTTCCATATGGCATGATTTCTGTTCTGCAACTCCTCCAGGGCCTTTTAAATTTGGCCATGCAATTGTTTTTGCTCCTTTTTCAATAACAATTTTACTGATTTTTTTACACATAAGAATAGGAAAAAAATACAAAACTACAGTTCAAACAATACAAACAGATTCTATACATAATAATTTAAATAAAGAGAATAGATATGAAGAAGATAAAGTAACAGTAAGAAAAGTAGAAAGAAAAATAATTACCTACTTTCCTACAATGTAAAAAATAGGAACTACAGCTTTATGCAGTTTAATGTAACACATTCTCTTAAACAACAAATTCAGTCTTGACCACATGATACCATATTGTTAGATCTCTCCTTTCTGTCTATATAAAGCCAACTCAAAGGTCAGAGTTAACACATTTCTTCCAAAATCCTTCCAAGATAACAAGATCATCTTCTTTGCTACAGTTCAAACACAATACATTGTTGTTGTCTGGTTTGTGCCAACTTTGCTTCTTTGTTTTTATCATTTTATTGTTTTATTGTTCTTGGTGTTTTTATTTGTGAACCACCCAGAATCCATGGGAGTCAGGTGATGTAAAAAATTGATTAAATATCCCAAACTCTTCATAAATAGAAAATTTTCAGATGTTTAGAATATCATTTAATGGCATTTTAGCAACTTTAAACTTTAATTCACTCCTGACAAGCTCAGAATGTTGAGAACAGTAGGGAACAGCCCAACCCAAGTGGACCAATAGGAGGAAGCCAAAAATACAGTAGTCATGTATTAGTACCTCCATCCATGGGAGGGAGAATCAGGCCCAACATTTCTTTAACAGGGATTTTGAAACTGAGTAGAAACCAATTAGAAGATTAAGATCAGGCTCATTGATAAAATTGCATATCAAGTCTCTTAAGGTCCTAGTTCAGACAACTAGTTCAGCCGAGTGAACCTGAAGCAAGAGTTCCTGCAAATGGTTGACTCTGCAGGAACTCCAGCATTGCAAATCACAAAACAGGAGTTTTACAGTTTGAGTTGGAAAAAAGTCAGTTCATCTGCCTAAGGAAAACATGATCACAGGGCCACAGGGCAAAATACCTGTATGAAAGTGTCCAGTGTATGTTTATATATATCATTACTGAAAATATTTAAGATCTGCTCTTAAATGTTATTCAGCAGATTTACTATTCAATAGCAGCTAATGGAATAAAACATTTATTATTCAAGAAAGCAAAGATGGTGGGAGGAATATTCATTCAGCAACTGGCTCTGGTTGCCACCTCTCTCTTTCTTAGCTGTCGAAAGGGACACACAGCAATGTTTCGGCTTGGACCTTGGTGGCCAGGCAAGTTCATAGGACAGGATTACCCTGGTCCCAGGCCATCTGTGAACACGTGTTTTCAAAACTTCACTGGACAGTACTTAAAAATGGACCAGTGTTTGTGGCATACTATATTCCATATAACCAGTCCGAGTTAAAATACTGTATGTGCTGCTGCATTTTACTTTAGCTGCAGTTTCTGAACTGCTTTCGAAGTCCTACGCACGCATAGTGAATTGCCATAGTCTAAACAAGATACCATTATATGGATAACTATGCAGACAGCATTACAAATAAAAAAGCTGTGTCTGAGAGTAGCATAGCTTCTGTGGCATCTGATTCACTAAAATTTAAGCTGTCTCAACAGAAATTGGGATTCTAGTCAGATCTAATTACTCTTAAAAGAAACTACTCTTTTGTTTTACTTGTAATGTTCTTTAAACTCTTTTTGAAGTCTGATTGCAACTACAGAAATTTACTTTTGGGGTAAACATGTACAAATCCTTTGCTCCTTCTTGCCTCCACGTAGGCAGTCCAGAGGATTGGTGTGACCAGCAGAGCTCAAGCCATTTTTTATGATGACCCAGCTAATTTGGTGAAGAACTGACATTTTCTTTGGCTAGCAACAGGGAAAAGCCATCTTCCTCAACATCCCTGGAATGGATCAAAACCAAAAACACTGAGAAAAGAGCAGTCTTGCCAGCATTGATATTACATCTCTAATTGAAGCATTGTCTGGTTGTACATGGTAACAAGTTAACTGATTCTCACTTATCTCAAGCTAACAGTAGTGTGATTCCAATCAAGGGAGAAAGTGTATACATAAGTAATGGGCAATAACCAATTCCCAGCCCCACTTATGCAGCCATTTTCAGTGCCGTGATTTTTTGGGGGAGGGGGAGGTGATTGATTTTTTAAAAAAAAATCCGTTCAATTGTGTCTGATTCTCGGAGACTGCCTGGACAAGTCCTTGCAGTTTTCTTGGCAAGGTTTTTCAGAAGTGGTTTGCCATTGCCTCCTTCCTAGGGCTGAGAGAGAGTGACTGGCCCAAGGTCACCCAGATGGCTTCATGCCCAAGGTGGGACTAACTCAGGGTCTCCCAGATTCTAGCCTGATGCCTTAACCACTACACCAAACTGGCTCTTTTTTTATACTAGAGGTAAACAGGTGCCTTCCCTGTGCCCTAAGCAATTGTTTTCCATTTCTACCACACAGCCCAAACAGGCCAGAACTTCCCTCCATTCTGTGATGTCACCAAGTTACTGTCTCAACCTAGAATGGCTTCTAGCCACAAAATATCACGTACAGTATCTCTGTTCAGTGTGTAGCCTATACTTCAGTTTGGTGAAGTGGAGATGCTGAGGAAGAATCCTCATGTGCAATGTTGTTTCTACCCATTTTTATTTTCCTTTTTTTTTCTTCAGTTGTTTTTATCTTTTACCATTGATTTATTTTTAAAAACTCTGTATTTAGTGTTTCTGTTTTTGCATTTCAAAGAAAAGTATTAAAAGGTATCTGCAAAGCTACAAGATAATCGGCTTTTCTCCTGTCAGTAAAAAATGATCACCCATAGTTATTCAGGTTTCCTCTTTCACTGCCACTGGTTTTCTACAGGAACAGAAATGAAGCATATTTGAAGTGCTGTACAGGTAGTCCTCAGTTAATGACCACTCATTCAGCAAATTTGACGTTATGATGGTGCTGAATGAGAAGTACTTACAACTGTTCCTTGAAGTGGCTTTCCCAGCACTCGCATGGTCATGTGATTGCGATTTGGGTGCTTGGCAACCAGCTCACACTTATGATGGTTTCAGCGTCCTGCAGTCATGTGATCACCATTTGCAACCTTCCCTGCTGGCTTCCCACAAGCAAAGTCAGTAGAGAAGCCTGCAGGGAAAGTTGCAAGTCACTCCCACTCCTGTCACTTTTTCTCCTGAGGAGACTCCTGGCGGCAGGGCAAGTATGGGTTCCAGGCGAGCAGATTGCTGCCCTTCCAGCTGCACTTGCATCATGCTGCCCACCCCTCAGCCTTACCGCACTTGCACCGTCCACCCCCTGGCCTTGCCACACTCATGCCATGCTGCAGCACCTCTCTTCCCACCCGGCAGCACTCCATAGTACTCACCCACCCACTGGCCTGCTTATGAGCTGCCTAAGGAAAAGCTTGTTGTGACCAGGACTTGCAATTTCCTACCGGCTTTTTCATTGACTTTGCTTGTTGGTAGCCGGCAGGAAATCGCAAGTCCCAGTCAAGTGAGGTCCTTGCTTAACAATGGCAACAGGGAGTGTCAGGATTGCCATCGCTAAGCTATACGGTCATATGATGCGCACTTTATGACTACATCACTTAGTGATGGAAATCTGAGTCCCAATTACCATCATTAAGTGAGGACTACCTGTATGTTCAGAGTCCATCCACTGTAACAGACTGCGAGACAAAAATTGATTAGGTTTATAAAATGCAATAGATTTGAAAACCATGTGGGAAATAATAAAAATAGAAGGGAACGTATGATTAAATCCTGTTCCATGTAGCTGTTGAATGAGATTTTACAGTTAGGCCTTTATTTTTAAAATACGATTCTGCATGTTCCATCTATGGTGAATACAGCCTGTGATTCAAGAGATGTTTGGTAGGCTGGATTGCCATTCATATAAAAGTGGAAGTGGTGGCTGCTTTTAATATGCTTACTCGGCTTCCGCTTGCAGACCCAAAGGGGGGGGGATCACTCTTGTTTCTGGTTTATTTGCAAACCAGGTCAGACGCCTTTGATTAGGTCTCAGCTGGAGCATAATTTGAATCTTGACAGATTGAACCTAAGCAGGAGGCTTTCCCCAGCTCAGCCAAAGAGGGATTGAAGGGAGGAATGAGGCATAAAAGCTAATTCCAGTTCACAAGATGAACTACGGTGCTGAATAAACGTGCAACTGTTAATGAATAGCTATTTCAAATATTTACAAAAGACGGGGGGGGGGGGAAAAGAAATTGGCATCTCAGGCAGCTGGTCCTGGTGGAAACTATTAAAAATAAACATGAACAATAATATTCATGTCTAATATATCTGTCAAACATGCATGAACTCAGAAGAGAAAACGAGTTTGAAGAAGACTGGATCTCCTATAGCAATGTGCCATGTTATCAGTAAGATAATTTCTATATTTTGCCTCTCTGATTCCCCAGTTTAAGGCTTAACAGATCCCGAGCTTAAGGTTTAACGGATCACCCTAGTGGGAATATGAAGAACCAGCTTCAACTGAAATTTACCAGTCTGCTTTCACTAGATGTATTACTGAAGGGAAGTGAAAATATGCACTTCAGAAAAATATTTGTCACCAGCTAGTAAAGTATTTTTCAAGATACTGGAAATTAATATAGAATTATTTCTCTTCAGGGACAAAACGCTAAAATATTATTACCAAACTGGTTTGTGAATTCTAAGAGATTACTTAATTAAATTATAGAAATATGATCCAAAGCATATGCAGGGGGAGAATGGTCAGTACGCCCAGAGCTATGTTCCCAGGACTTTTTCAGCTGAATCACAGCCTTTCAGGGCACTTTTTGCACATAACAAAGCTGGTAATCACAGAAATCAGTGTGGCTGAGATGCTCATACACCATATTGGTTTAATTAATGTAGATGAGAATTAAATGACCTTTTCGCTTCACAGAAGGCTTACTTGGAATTTTAAGGTTCTGTAGTGGGTAACCTTGTAAATCCCTGCTATGGGGGACTTGCCTGTTGACAAAATGGCTGCCATCATGGGCATGATCACTCACAAAACACCCATTTACCAAAAGGCAAACTAATTCCCCAGGATACTTTCTACCCTCCCAGTGGGGCCTAAATGCCAGAATTTAGTATTTTATTTTCAGCATGCCAACTTCCAACTTAACTTTTCTAATTAAAATAAATGCTACAAAGTCAAGTGGGATAAGAAGTCTGGAAGCATCAAGGGAGGATTATTCCGGCACCTTGGTTGCTATGGCCACCATTTAATTTAATGTAGAAGAGGGAGATATCTCCCACAACTAGATATACTGTGTGAAGAATCTTTTAACACACGTCCAAGTTAGATGTACAAAGCAACCTAACTTGCAAGCAATATGGGAGCTATTTTCATGGAGCTAAACTAACCCCTATGATTTATCCATCTGCTTCATTAGCAGTTTTGTTGTTTATTCGTTTAGTCGCTTCCGACTCTTCATGACTTCATGGACCAGCCCACGCCAGAGCTTCCTGTCGGTCGTCAACACCCCCAGCTCCCCCAGGGACGAGTCCGTCACCTCTAGAATATCATCCATCCATCTTGCCCTTGGTCGGCCCCTCTTCCTTTTGCCTTCCACTCTCCCTAGCATCAGCATCTTCTCCAGGGTGTCCTGTCTTCTCATTATGTGGCCAAAGTATTTCAGTTTTGCCTTTAATATCATTCCCTCAAGTGAGCAGTCTGGCTTAATTTCCTGGAGGATGGACTGGTTTGATCTTCTTGCAGTCCAAGGCACTCTCAGAATTTTCCTCCAACACCACAGTTCAAAAGCATCGATCTTCCTTCTCTCAGCCTTCCTTATGGTCCAGCTCTCGCAGCCATATGTTACTATGGGGAACACCATTGCTTTAACTATGCGGGCCTTTGTTGTCAGTCATTAGCAGTAGTAAAGACTATTTATATTCTGGGATTGTAATCTAAACCTAGACTTTCTAAAACTGAATGCGCAGCACCAAATGAAGTAATGTATAACTATCTCCATGAAGTGGGTTTGTCTCTATACATTCATGCATTCACACACATTTAGCTGGGAGTCCTAACACTGAATGGTGTAATTTGTTGAATTGACCTAATCAACCTTCAATTTTTTTTGGTTTCTTAGTGGATAATGCTCCCATTGCTTAATTTATGATTTGGTAATTTTTTCCTTTATTTCCCTTTTTTCTTTTTTCTAAAATTGGTACTTTAAGATGTAAGAATTTAATACATATACTTAAAGAATGACTTTGTAGCTTTTAAAGAAATTGTTGTACCTCTTACAATTAATCAATCAAAATTAATATTATCCTCTAGTGTTAAACTAACCAGCCTCGTTTGCCAGGAACTTCTCTACTATTGGCATGGTTAGATGACAGATGCTGAGGTACCTGTAACAGATTTGTAGTAACAGCTGAATCTACCTATTGTTAACTGTTATTTGAAACTGCCAATATAGAACTATATATATAAAAAAAAATAGGGATATATCTCTTAATCAGCTGGTCTGGAACTGTGTGCTAATTCACAAAAATAAAGGTTTTGCAAAAGTAACCACTACAGGTAGTCCTTGGCTAACAACAACTTGTTCAATGATGGTTCAGAGTTATGACGGTGCTGAACGAGGGGACTTACAACTGGTCCTTGGACTTCCAGCTGCTGCAGCATCCCTGTGATCACATGATCACAATTTCCCAACGTTCCCTGCTGGCTTCCCACAAGCAAAGTCAATGGGGAAGCCAGCAGGAAGTTGGAAGTTGCGGTCATGTGAGGTCCTTGTTTAATGACCTGCATGGTCCTCGCTTAACAACAGCAACTGGGACTACTGTTGCTAAGCAACACAGTCACGTAACATTGCACTTTATGACCTTTCAAACAAAGTGGAACCTTGAGTTTTCTTGCTTTTATTAGGTTTGGCGTTTCAGTTTTAAATACATTTCAATTTTTCTTCCTTTAATTTCTTTTAATCTACATGTTGCATTTAGTTGTAGTGCTTTCCAAAGAGTTTGTTTTATGTCTCCAGCTGCTTCCAAGCAGCCATTGTGCTGAATAAGCACTTAGTTCAGTATGTCCTTGATAAAATTAATGAAAGCATCTGCAGAAGTGGCAGCAGCAGCTGCAGTGCCTTCTGGAAGCCAACTTTTGCTTAACAGTGTAATGAAAGGAATAGTTTTGTGCTGGAAGCGAATGTTGACTTATTTCTAGCAAAAAAAAAAAAAGCAGGGGATTGCACCTGCCCCTGCTAGTCTAACTGTGTGGTTTGTTGATTATATCCTCTTGTTAGTGCCATTGTCATTGACAAGATGAGGGTGATGTCATTGTTATGGAGCCACTTGGCATCTTATAGGCTGAGAAATAATTTGCCTGCTAATGCCTCTCACTCCCTTCTCAATACAGCATGTCGCTTGTTTTAGAAGCAGAGAAAATATCCAGCTCCCAAAAGTGGTAGAATTGTGAAGGTGCAGGATAATGAAGGGGACTGATGTGTGTGATCAGTGTGCACAGTAATGAAACACAATGCTTCAGATGGGTAGAACCCATCTGAGAGAGCACATATCAAGGGAGAGCTATTGCAATACCATCTGTTATTTTTCTCATTCAGTTCTCTGTTAATCCAAATTGTTTCTGAATATCACATGCCTGCTTAATCCTAATAGAAATTGTGAAGGCAGCAAGATTGCTAGGTATAGACATGCATCTGTATCTTTCTGAACTGCAAAGAAGAAGAATTTCATTATATGTAGCTTTGTCCGTCATTGTACCACAGTGCTGCATCTTGTGTTTTCCTTTGTGCAGCTTTAAAAGCACAGGAACTCTTAGAAAGTCTGGATCTTATAAATATGCTTGTAAATGTTGTGTTCAGGGATACATGTTCTTTCAGTAGGCTGTCTTGAGACACTACCTGACAAACATTTCTGTTGTTTCAATGGTCAGTATTATACTTCCTCTGAGCATCTGATAGTGAATATTTACAAAAATCTCAGCATTGTGATTGTATCAACAATTTCAATATATTTCTTCAGTTGTATTAATGGAAGAAGGAAGTGGTGGAGGAAGAAATGATACATTTAATTTTCCTGTGAAGAGGTAGCCTCTTCATTTGTTTCACAGCCATGTAATTTGGGGCCAAATGAGAGACTTAATTGTTCAAAGGTAAGAAAACAGCTTCTTGGTAGGCTGTTTGCTGTGACTTACCTATTATGTTTGTCTTACCTGCAGATAAACAACAATCTTCACGTGTGATATATTTATAATTCACTGCAGAGACATAGACAGCATGAAAGAGGGGTTAAGAGGATGTGGTTAAAATATCTTACCCAATGAATCTACACCATCTGCAAAAAGTCTAGAGAACTGTACCTATTAAGGAAGTAGCATGGGACATGTATAATGCCATAAGCAGCCGTACCCAATTCAAAAACAGCTAAAAATCTTAAAAGTGAATTGTTCTTAGCCTCTAAAATCTAATGACCCTAATCCTGTTTGTCATCTGTGGTACTATCACATCCATTTAATCTTAATATACAAAAAAAAAATCCCTAAAAGACTGCCCAGATCCCTTTTCCAGGGTAAATCTTTAAACTGATTTCTGCAGTGTGTTTTGCTTTTTCAGAAGTTGCTAGCCTGAATCTATGGTAAGTATGTTTCTCCCAGTGTAAATCATAGTTATCCAAAGATATAGTGGATCACCAAGCCATGTTCCCCATCTCCAGGTAGTCCTTGCTGATCTTGTATGGGGTGGAAGCTGAACAGTGTTGGGCCTGCTTAGTACATGGATGAGAGATTTCCAGAGAACACCAGGATTGTAGATTACACTGGGAAGTAAAACAACAACATTCCCCTGAAGGTTGTGGCAAATTCACTTCTGTACTATTACCAGGAAAACTGAATGGATATGAGAGTGGAGTCACCAGTTCAAATCAAAAGACGTTTTCCCTTTAAAGTAAGTAGTGTAAGTTGGCTAGGGAAAGATTCTCCACTGAGGATTCTCTGACCCAAATTGAAAAATACATTTTTTATTAAAGAATTTAAATGAACTATTTATTTGCAAATTAAGAAGCAATATAAAATGTAGGAATAATCCCTGATAAAGAAGATACAACGTGTTTGGGCCACTGTGCATTCATAGCACCCTTGGATTTGATTGTAATGCAATTATATAAGTGAAGGGCACGTAAGTTCTTTTTATTGTAATTCCTTACTTGAAGGAGAATGGAAAATAACACCTGCCAAGATAAAGATGTGTGGTATCCAAGGCCAACCCAGTTATTTTGGCATATGCCACTCAGTAACTTGAAAATGTAATATTAATATTGAATTAACAAAAAGTAGTTAAGAGACCACATAGTGTAGTGGTTAAGGTGCTTGACTAGGAGCAGGAGACTCAGGTTCTAGTTTTCACTTAGACATAGAAACTGGCTGGGTGACCTTGGGCCAGTCATTCCCACTCAGCCCTCATTGGCATCAGGCTCTGTAACAAGCTGGCTAAAGAACAAACTCCTTGCTTCATCATGCATTAATAGCTTTGCCCTATGACCCGGGCAGGCACAGGGCAAAACAAGCAGACCCTGCAGCTCAGCAGGACAAATGGTGAGATGAAGAACAACAACCGTATAGAGAATATACAGAATATACTGTATCAACAACTGTTATTGGCTTCCATCTTAAAAGCATGTTGCCCCAGATACAATATATCATATTAATGTATTGACATTAATTAACTGAGAATCAAGATACTGTTTAAGATGGACTAGGAACAGTTCTAGTGCTATTTTAGGCACAGAAACCACTGGATAACATTGGGCCAGTCACTCCCTCTTTAATTAGTGTCATGCTTTGCGACAAACTGCTTGAAAAACAAAACGCTTCATCACATTGTGCATTGATAGTTTTGTTGTATGAAGTAGCAAGCACAGTGCAAAAACAAGGGGCTGTGCAACCAAGCAGGATAAACACAAAGAAGAACAATAATAAGAACATTAATTAGTTAACTAACGTCGAATCATGCAGTTGGAAACAATTCTATCAAATCTAAATTCCTGCTCAGTGCGGGAACCAAATTATATCCATGACAATGCGCTAGCCTTTTAGAATAGACTAAATCACTGGTGCCTCAGCAATGCAGTGGAAAATAACATGATTGTACTCGGCCACCATGACTTTCACTGTAATGAAGTCATTATTTTAAAAGTAAGCTGTTTCTAAAGTAACAATTTTGTTGTTTTTAAAGTAGCAAACATGTTTTTGCAGTAACATACAAATATGTCGAACTGTTCTCAGGAATGTTGTTAAAGGGGGCACCTTTGTAGAAAACATCCTGTGTATTTTGCTTCATCTCTACATTTGAGAACATCTTGCAATATGAATTTGGCACCGTGTATTCAAAAGCAACAGGATATGAAGCAAGATTAAAATTAACATCTAGCCCTTTGACACAATTCAGAGTGGATTCTTGAGCTCTGATCTCAGAAATCTTGTGGGAGGCTGGATGTAGGAATTCAGGATTAGAAAAATAAGTTTTCTGGATTGTGGATGTTGAAGAAAACGCCTACCACATTGTGCATTTCTTGCAGAATGAGAGAGCAGAATTTAGATGAAATGGATCATAGGTCTGTATTTGGAATAGGAAAAATGAAAACCCACCTAAATTAGATTATTGGGACTTAAAAGGAATAAAGGAAGGGAAGTTTAGTTTTAACAGGATGTTTAACAGAAAATACACAGCAATAATCAAACACCAACTGCTTTGCATATATGGTATGACATTACTCACAACTTTGTTCTTCATGCTTCTGGATGAAGTACACGAGAAGGCTTTCTTAATCTTCAATCTTTGCCTCCTTACCAGTCTTCAGCATCACCTTTATTTCCAAGAAATCCTCAGGATTCCAGATAGGAATAAGAATCTGAAAGTATTCTTAGAAAATAAAAATGAAGAGCACCTTTAGCTCAGTTCTTTTTTGGGCAAGTGTGACCACTTATCCAGAGTTAAGCAAGAATAGTAAACAAATAGGATAAAGAGTCCTGTGGAAGGCAATTACTATATTTATAAATTGGTGCTTTGTAATCAATTATCCTCATATCAGTTTTGCAAATGGCCAATTCATGGTGAATAAGCTCCCCTTAGCTATTTTGAGAAAGTACCTACAACAATTTCTCAATATTCTAGGTACAGTCAGTAACCTCCAAACATTGGAAACTTATGAGCTAGGGGTAAATAAACAAGTGAACACATGAATCAATTCTAGATAATAAATTTTGATTTGATCTATTTTTAAAAGATGAATTTTGCCTTAATAGGTTAAATAAATATTGCCATTTATTGCCAAGCTCAAGATATAAGGCATGAATTCGAGGTAAAACATTGCATTATGAAAAATGAAAGATGGGTCAAAGTGAAAAGGAAGGCATGAAATTGCTGTATTTTGTGTATAAATTGTACCTTATAAGGCAAGTTTTACTATATTATTGCATTGAATTACTTTCCTTAATATTTTTTTTCAAATGAGAGAATGCCCCAAATGTCAAAGCATTTATTCATTCATTTGAATTAAATCCACCTTGCATTCTAGAACAGCCTTTCCTAACTTGAGGCTGCTCCTACATCCTTATGACATGAGCTGCTTTTCTACAGTAGTTTTTCTACTTGTTGGATGCTTTCCTTTAATGGCAGGTGGCTTTGCATTGATAGATCAGTGAATGTTAATGTAAATCCTTTTGTTTGCCTTCAGTCTTTCGTTGTGAGAAAAATGTTCCTTTTAGTAGAACCAGCTTTGAGTGATGCATTTCCTCCAGAGACATAGAACCAAAGTAAGTGTGATGTTAAATATACAATTGTATTTAGCATGTTCAATTTTTCCCCTTATAAATAACAACAAACATAGGGAAAGAAGACGATTGGGAATGGGAATGCTACACATGGAGAAGGGGTGTAACTCCTTCTCCCTTCCTGTTGGCATGGTAAACATTGCCATGTTAAAGCTGGCTTTAGTCCTGGAGGGTAGTTTTCGGTGGCAGCAGTAGTGGATTGAATCAGCTGCCTTGAGTTTATGCATATTTTATTTACAGAACATACTCGCCCATGCCAGTAACTGAACTTGAAAAACTTGCTCAGTGAAAGTTTATTTATCTAATCAAGAACAGAGTTTGAACGTTCCTTAACTTTTCATACTGAAGTCTCATAGACTTCAGGGGAAGAATGATTTGTATGAATTTCAGGAAAAAAAATTCAATACTTTCACATGCTAATTATGTTTCACAATATGGGTTTGTGGAGAGAAGAAGTATTTGGATAATCAGTTGATTTCACTTGGCATATCTGGGCAAAGCTGCAGAGATTGAGGATGTGTTGTGCAAAGGGCTTGCCACTGTAATAGAAGTAAATTTTGCATCATTCTCAGATTAAATTCCTACATCAAAATACTAAAGATATTCAACTGTAACTTTCAAGAGTGCTCTTTCAACTTAAAAATGTAATATTTAGCAGCCCATACACATTAAGTACAGTGTGGTCATCTGTTGGATCTAGTGCAGTGATATTGTTTTTAAACACTGCTTTTAAAAGTACTTCATTCCTTTTTCCAAGTTAGAATAAAAAAAGTTTGTAGACAAACAGTCCCAGAAATTTCAGGTTTTCCTTGGGAATTTTTAAAGATTTTTGTTGGCCTTTCCATTTCTATCTAAGACCAAAGAGCAAGTCCCGAAGACAAAAATGACCTTTATTCCGAAAAGGGATTTTTTCCCCCCTTAAGTTGCATATCCATAAGAAGCTTGAGCAGATTCTGAATAAGCTTGCTGTTGGAAGCTTTAATTGTCATTGGGGAAAGGGGAAAGGTTAACATATGCATGCCAAATCAGTTGGAGGCAGGCTGTGTGTGGGAGAAGGAAGAGAATGCTCCACGCATCATGCAAACAGCATGTAGTGAATAGCTGGAGCCCTTGAACAGTGCATGAACTTGCACTGGAGTTTTATTTAAGAATTTACTAACAACCTGTTGGTGGCTCCAAAGGAGGAAAAGAGGAATTGATTTTGTGTTAATATGTCTTGATTTAGACTTACACATGGCAAGGTCCTTTGTTTCTAAGTGTCAGTTGAATGTGGAACTATCATTATGAGCACACACACACCTGAGAGATAAGGGTTTTAAGTTCTTTTATGTCAGTTTGTATGTTTGGCAAGGAGAAAAAGTGTGTGTGGATGCATGTGTGGGGAGGGGGTATTCACAGAAATATTTCCTTTAAAGATGTTTCCAATTTATTCCAGATGTTTTCTTGCTGATTTCATTTGCATGAAACTTCCCTCAATCCATACTTCTTAGTGTTTGGTAAAAATTGCAATTATTCAGTAATGTATTTCACTACTCATGTCTTATGGCCCTTAACACTTTTTAGCCTGCACACTGTTCCAGAAAATTTAGTTTCATCCAGTAACTTTGAGCATCTTTCTCTATGTGGTTTGTACTGGCACTCCTGGGCTTAATGTTAGAATGTTAGAAGTATTAGGGTTGGGGGTGGGGGGGAATTTCAGCCCAGAAGAGGGCAGCAATGTTGTATAGAAATTGTCCCAGTTTATCTTCATTGAATATTGTCAACAAGTTGCAACATTTCCAAGATAAACAGTATGGATATAGAAAATAGTTTCTATTGAAAAAGGAAGTATGATTATAGTTTCTTTTTATTTGGAGGGAGATATACTTTTTCTGTTGTAAATTTTAATTTACAAAATTGATGTCCAATTCTCTCCTCAGTCATGATTTCAGTTGGCAGTCTTGTCATTGACTATTGAAAGGGTGACTGTAAAGATAAAATGTTTTTGTTTTTAATCGATTGTTGTAAACTGCCCAGAGTCCCCCAATGGGAGGAGATTGGCAGGGACAAATTAGATAGATAGATAAATGAATAAATGAATAAAATGAATAATGCACAAGGCTCCTTGGTGTTTTATGGACCCAGAAATAATCAGTCTAAAACTCATAAATGAATGTATTAACAATGTCTTATCAACTTTGAACTGAACCATATTATTGGGTTCACTCTATTTGGATTCAAACCACAATGTATGTATGCTGGAAATATGAATTAACTAAAAGTGAACTTCCATGAAGAGTCACTGTGGACTAGAATCAAGCCTTTTTATTTTAAATGAAGTTGTTTCTTTTGCTTCTTGTAATAGTTCTTAAATTGTTCTGAAGTTGTGTTAGAATTTGTGTCTGATTTTTGTCCCCGAGTGTCATGGGGGGCTCGGGCTCAGAGTCCATGGGGGGGGTTCAGGCTCGGAGTCAGAGTCAGAGGCAGCCAGCCTCTGATGTAGAGTTGGAGGGTGAGCAGACAGCTCTAGATAAATGGCCACCTAAGCAGTCCAAGGAGGTGGGGCTGGTCAGCGAGCAGCAGGCACAGGCACCGCCAATTAGTGAGGACGAAACTCAGAGCTGCCACCCCCTCCCAGGGCTCGAGAAAGGAGGGCGGAAAGGAGAGACCAACAGCGGAGGTCGGTGAGGCCACGCGCGAGAAAGTAGCCCCGCCCTCCTAAATAAGCTCCACCCGGGTCTGCCTCTATAAAAAGGGAACTGCAAGCCCAGATGGGTCGTTGGAGACAACCGTCTGCTTACTGGACTCCATCTGCCTTGACTCCTGATCGGAAACCTTGTGACCTGACTTTTGACTCTTGGACTCGCTTGACTAATCTCGTTTTGAACATTAAACTCCCTTAAGGCAAGCTTGCAGGACCTTTGGAGTGTTTCTGTGGAGTGTGTGCATTTGCGCTCTCACTTCTTTGCCGCCTGTTTGTTACCTCACAAGTTTACCTCACAAGTTTCTCAGTAAAATTTACCTCATAAGTTTACCTCACAAGTTTCTCAGTAAAGGTTTACAACTGCCTTCCTGGTGTATTGTGTGTGATTGACCTATTTGGACAAGTGGATTTTAGTTAAATTTAGTTTTATATTAATGGGCTCTTTGTGGCATTTGGGTGAACATATTAAACAAATGAAATTGCCTTGTATTTCATCAGACCCATGTAACTCAATATTGTCTTGTCTTGTTAATAAGACCTAATATGCTCTGGTTTGATTAATTGTTGTAATTTGAAAGACTTGTTGGAGGGCACCAACTTGCTGCTCCCTGGGAAGACAATTCTGAGCTGAACACACCTATGTGTCATGTTCACCGTTCCAATGTTGCCGGTACATCGTAACGTTTCGCATGTCATTTGGCTGATGCGTGTTTCGTCTGGGAGGGGAGGAGGATTCCATCTTGTGGGATTGTTGTATGTTAGCAGCTGGATTGGAATGTGTTTGGGTTATCTCGTGTGTTCAAGGTTCCTTTCTCAGGACATCAGCAGAAACGGTTACCAGCACCTTTGGGGGGGGGGAGTTTGCGACGGCAGGGCGAGGGGAGGGATTACGTTTGAGCCGAGGGTTTTTAGTTTGTATTTGGCACGCTTTTGCTCATTCTCAGCTTTCTCTGTACTTGCATACTATTCTTTAATAAATCAGATAGCATTAAGTTCCTGCTTGTGAGTCTGAGTCTATTAAGGTAGGCAATCCTTACACTATGGTTTTCTGTCACTCTTACTTGATAGTCAGATATCTTCAATTTCACCTCTCCCATCAGTGAGTCATGTGAAGGGAAAACCTATTGGACATTCCATTAGCCAATGTTAACTCTGTAATGAAGACAAATTTATTTGATGACCATTTTGTTTATTAATTAAAAAAGCCCCATATAACTACATTCCACTGAAACCAGGACTGCAAGTCTTTAGTTTCCACAAGGCTTGCCACCTTTAGAGTGAAACTTGTGAAGTTATTGGAAGCTACAATATACTTGTCCATCTGTGCTATTGATAGAAAAAATACTAAAAATATTTTTATGAGCTTGAGCTATTATACATGGAAGGAGTTTGTGTGTGTGTGTGTGTTTACTAGAGCCATGATAACAAGAAGGCAGTAGTTGTTGCCCTTCTGAATGAACAGATTGGCTGAAATTGGACAAGCAACTTTTACTGTTGTACCACTCAGTTACTCTAATCAGATTGATTACTCTAAACAAGGCAAAGATTAAGCCAAAGATAATGTGGGTGTGGCTATCTTGGTGTCCTAGTGAACATCTGCTGTGGTGACAGGTATACAAAGATAATTTCTACTGGGTTACTGGGTCATAATTGGAAACTGCAGATGAAAAGTTTGATTCCTTTGTCCTGCACTTCAGGTAAGCAGAAACAATTGCCATCAATAGAATCACACTGCAGGGTTAAGTAGGGACTCAGATATGGAGCTCTTCATATACCTGCCTCCTTTGATTAGCCCTTTGGAACCAGAGATCCCAAACAACAGTTCCTTTAGACTAAGAAAAATATATAGTTCCGACCTTGAACAGAGGCAGGAAATTAATATGTTGAAAGGGCATCTGTTTTGCACGTTTCATTTATGATTGTATCTGTAAAACATTGGTCTGGTGTAGTAAATGTGAAGAAATCCACAGTGCTGTTTGGCTGTCAGTTTCTGTGGTCACTAAGTTGATGGTAGTATGGTTGTTTAGTTAGAGCTTTCTCTCTCATCACCTCCTTCTATAACTCTCTTTTATACTTCAAAGAGAAAATAAAGTTTAACCATCCATGATGGACTGATCAGAATGAGCTCCACTCTGCTCCACCCTTTTTTTCCCATTTTCTACTTCCTCCCCTTTGTGGCTGTGGGAAGAGGAAGGTGAAAATAAAAGAAAGCAGAGAGAGAGGGAGTTCTTAGAGAAGCCCTGTTTTTTCTGGGCTGCTCTAGAACATTATCTCTGACAGCTGTGTGGGCCTATTAATCCCCCATTAGCCCACAATGTGTTTGATTGCCCCTTCCCTCTACTGAGTCAATCAGAGTGTTTGCAAGACATACTAATACCATTGCTTGACTCTCTTAACCCATGTTGTATAAACAGGGCCTCTGGATATTGGGGTAGGAAAGAGTGGAGAGGTTAATTATCCTCTAGGAAGGCAGTGGTATGTCTCTATAAAAATAAGTATTATTTGTGTTATGGCTAGAAAAATCCATCAACTGTTGTGTTTTGCTTGACTGGACTTCATATGCAAACTAATACTCCAACTTTTTCCACTGAATGTTAAAATATGACCAGATTTGGAGAGAGTGATTTTGAAAGTTACAAACAATTATGGATAAACTACACATATTCCAACAAAAAGACTACTTACTTTTGCGTTAGGGGAAAATATTGTCTTCACTTTGGCTTAATTCTTTTTCCCCTTTCAACTTTATTAGTAAGCTTCATTGTGATCGATTGTGGATGGTCTCCTTATTTTTATCTCTGATTGCTTTGATGGACTTTTAGGTGTTGTGAGCAAGTAATTCTGTAAAGTTCAGTGGCATGGTTGGATATGAATCTGTAAGGATACAACAAGCTTCTTCTCCAGGGGTCTTCTAAGAAGGCTAAAACTCTATTTTGAAATTATTTATAGAGTCGAGGCATTTCTGCCCAATATCCACCCAGAGTCGCTCTATAAGTGAGATGGGCGGTAACAAAATTTAGGTTTAATTTAGGTTTAATTGTTTAAAAGAGAAATAAAGCAAGTGCCTGTATGCTGTATATATTGTATGTTGGCATTGGTTTCAGTTAGTTTGCTATTCACATCACTGAACATCAAAGATGTCTAAATTAAAAAGCAAATAATAAATTGTTTAAATATTCAATTTATTATTTACTTGCTTAGATTCTAAACCACCAAACTAATTTATTTGACAGACAAATCATTCTGTGCTTCAGTGTATGTGTGTATATATATATATATATCATATTAAACTGCAGACTATGACTTAAACAGATTTGTAGTGGTAAATGTTCTATTTTACATAAGTTCTAGTGAAAAAAAATACTGAAAGTTATTGTCTAATACATGCCTAGACAAGTCACTTTATCATTATCTGAGGGTGCCAAGATTAAGATCTTCCCATCTGGAATTTTATATTTTATATTGTATATTGTATTTTTTGTATATGTATTTATATTTTTAGGTATTTATATGGTGCTGTTTTAGTAATTTGCTATTTTTACTGTTTGTAAGCTGCCCAGAGTCATCGTACACGAGATGGGCAGCAAATAAATTTAATCAATCAATCAATCAATCTTAGCTTCATCTCATATCTGTCTTTTAGGGATAATAATGACCTCTGTCGTTATCTGTCATATCTGTCTTTTAGGGATAATAATGACCTCATTTACCGGGTTGTTTTAGCAATTATCAAGAAGAGTATATAAAATACTTTGAGCTTTTGGAAACGTTTAATCTAAATACTTAGCACTACTATTATTATAGAGGGCCAGTTTGCTATGGTGCTTTTGAGGGGTTGGGGGAGAGGTGTGCACGTAGATGCAAATTGTCCTTTCTTTATAGCTTCTGTATCCCCCAAAAAACTTTGCAAAGGCTAAATGAGATCTGTGAAACATAGTGAACTGTGTCTTATGATTCTGGAATGGCAAACAATAGTGGAGTGAAGTTACGGGGTCTAATCCTGCTTTATTAGTTTAGTGTTTCCATTTTCAACTGTTTTAAAGCCCTAGAAGGTACGATTATTGAGGATGCTGGCAAGAATGGATGGGTAGAAAGGTCGGTATTTATTGTACTAGGGGTTGGGGCCCCCTGTTCACAAATGAAAATATTGTCAGCTGGGCTTATCAGCAAGGAGGATAAAACTTCTGTAGGCCTACATTTAAATGAAACAAAGGAAATCTGACAACTCCAGCAGCAGCATTCTCTTCATGTCTGTCACTCACTGAAATTAAGCAAAAGTGAAAGAAAGGAGAGACAGGCCTTACCTTCTGAGTGATGAAGATTTCCTTGGACTTCAGTGTCATGCTCCCAGATCAAACATTCCCAGAACATCTGATCGGGCTCGCATGCATGAATGAAGTCAACACGTGTCAAGACTTGTGAGTTGCTAGAAGTAGGAGGGGGGCAAGCCAGGAGTGTGAAAGTATCTTGTTTAAGCTATCTTTGGCATCCAAGGTCAAGCTGCCGAGCTGTTGGAGACATCTGCACAGAATTGAATGAACTGGCATGAGAAGGGGGCTGCATACCGAAGGAAGGGAGGGGATTGACTTCATTGGGCTGTTTAACTTGGAGAAAGCACGGGAACTTCTATTTGCAACTTTTCACTGTATCGCACACTATACTCCATTAAAGAGATCTCTACTTTAACCACGTATGAATCAAATTTAATGGTAAGCTGAGTAGGGCAGTCATCACATTCAGTCCCAAGGCTGTTGGTATCTTGCTCGGGTGTGTATGCTGTTGGAGGTGTCTGGGTTGGTGGTCTTCCCAGTGAACTCAGCTATGACCAACCTGTTACTAGGAAAGGAAATTTCTGTTAGTCTGCTATCCTGGTGCTCCTGAGTTGGTTTGTCTCCTCCCTGTAAGCATTGGGGACATTCTGTGGAGACTGAGATACCCTAGAGCTGTTCCTATGCTTATACTTCCTATCCTGCTCCTCTGTTTGGCCTCACTCTGCTTGTGGCAGAATGAGTAGTGTTAAGGGAGGGTATCCCCTATATCTTTCCCTGCCACACTCTTTCCCCTGGGATTGAATACTAGGACAACCTGTTAAGTCCTAGACAAGTCATTGACTTTATTGTGAAATTGTCCTCCACAGTGCTGCATTATAAAAGCGTATGGTTGTATTGCCAGATACCATTGCAGTAATTGGGCAGAGGGTGTCCTTCATGGATGACAACATTGCAGAGGGACATGAATGGAGATTACTATAAAAGAAAACCCTGCCAAGTAATAATGACAAGCATAAAATAGCCAGTGCTTTCTTTTCAATGGGAAAATAGGCCCAATTGTCTAATTTTAATTTTTGGTTGAGGAAAGCAATTGAGTTTTGTAGATGAATCTGGCCTATCCATCAAAGCTTTTTCTTTTTCTTTAGGGTAGAGTAATTCCAGCTTCCATTTAACCTATATAGATAATAAACTGAGCTCCTCTAAAGGTTTTTATTTTCGGAGGCAGGTGTAATTTGCAATAATGCCTACGTTCTGGAGACTAGTACTCACTGCTGTTCAATGCACAGAGTGTTTCAACTCTGACTGAAAATGACAATATCATCAATATATGCAGTCACGTATGCCTAATGTGGTGATACAAGCTTGTGCATCAGTTCCTGAAGATAGGAGCCCATGCAAACCAAACAAAATTTGACAAAATTGGAAAAATATCCAGCACATGTAGCAAAAGCAGACCATTCTCATGAATCTGGAGTAAGGGCTGTTTGCAATGCCCCTTGCTGAGGTCCAGCACAGATGGATGCCAAGCTACTCCAAACAGTTTCAATAATCGTGTTTTCCTAATAAGCATCACATTTTGATACCTCCTTTAACGATCTATAATTAATGCTCATCATGATTATATGTTAGAAGATCACTACTGTCGGCCTATATCGCTCACTCTGGGAAGGTTTAGTTATTCCAAGTTCCAACATCTCTTGCATTCTTTATTAACAGTTTCCCATATGTTTTGTTCAATGCTTGTAGAGGTATCCTTGTTGGAGGCACTATAACTGACATATCACTGTTGTCTTACTTCTTTGGTTGGACTGATCGATAATGTATGTTACTGGCTCCATTTATGCTAACACTATATAAGGCCTTGCCACTCTTTCTCTGTACCTTCTTTAGGAAGAAGAGCTAAAACTGTGGTCCCCAATAAAGTTTCTATTCTAGCCAATTGTATCAAGTTTTTTATTTGCCTTGTGTACATTGTAAATGTTGTTGAGCCAAAGCTCTGCTTTCACAGAGCTGGGCAATAATGTCTGAATGTAAATAGGGAGAGTTGTCACTTTCTTTTCAAAGTATTTTTCCTACTTAGTCCAAGTTTACAAAGGACTCTGGCTGAGGAACTCTGGGAATTGAAGTCCACACATCTTAAAGTTGTCAAGATTGAGAAGCACTGCCTCGGATAACACATCTTCACCAATAAGCAAGTCAATCAGTGCATGATATCACTGCATCTGTTCTCAGTGCACACTCAGATAAGCTAGAATATCCTTTTTCACCATTTTCACCAGTGAATCATGATCTTTCTGAGCAGCTCTCTGCCTATAAGTAGTCCAAGCTTGTCTTGTCAGGTGAGGAGACAGCAGCAGTGTCCAGTACTTCTGAAGCCAACTGGCAGCCAAGACTACTCTCTTTAACGTTATTGGAATGGTGTCTCTATCATCCTCAGTTCCTAGCTTAGCAAGCCAAAATGTCATGCCTATTTAAGGGACAACCCTTCTCACAGATACTGGAGGCCTCAGTGCTTTGTTTACATGATTAAGTAACTGACTTTGCAGAGTTTGGTGTTGGTTAATTAATATGGTCATAAAATCCTTTTGCTACCCTGATTTAAATACCCCACCTAAATCCATTATAACTACAGCTGATTTTCAGATACTTTCGGCACTATCATTATTGAGGATGCTGGCAGGGGAGGGAAAAGTCAGGATTTATTTGTACCAGGGACTAGGAGCCCTGGTCCTAAAGAGTTAGAAGAATGGGTATATCAGCCTTGGGATTTACTAGTGTGGGAGGGCACAAACAAACTGGCAAAATCAAAGAAAGGAGGAACAGGCCTCATCTTCAGGCTGATTAGGATTGCCTCAGATGGCAGTCCCAAGATGGTTGATGTCTTGCTCATCAATGCCATGGGAAGTTTCTATGTTGGCAGGCTTTCTCCGCAAACTGTCACAACTAACCTGTTCCTGGGAAATGAAATTTCTTTCTTTGTTCCTGCTTTGTCAGTTTGAGATACTAGTGCTCCTGGGTTGATTTGTTTTCTCTCTGTAAACACTGAAGCTTTTTGTTCTGACACACCCCTGGAGCCATTCCTACCCTTGTTCTTGCTCCTGCTCCCCTGTTTGGTCTCAGCTGCAGCATTTTGTTAATTTGTCCATCAATCCCGTAACTGTTTATAACCTGAGTGTTTCCCTGCCTAATACCTTGCCTTTGTATTGTGGCATGGTGGGCGGAGAATGCAGTTGCTTTGCTGCAGGCTTCATCCATAATGTTCCGTAGCTCCTGCTTGAAACTCTGGTGAGGCTTTTCAGATTTTTTTCAAACTTTTAACCAGCACTTACCCAGAAAATTAAGAAGCAAATGCAACAAAGCTCAAAGTTCATTGTAGCAAATTTCATTTTACATTTAATAGTATTTTTTCCGATTTAGATTTTTTCTAGTTATGCAGGGTTGTACACCACAGTCTCATTTGTAACTCTCAAATTTGGCATAAGGTGCCTGGTTGGTTTCTACATAGTGCTGTGAGTATATGAATCAGTGGTTTTTCTCAGAATGAGATAAACCTCTGAAACATTTGCTTAAGAGGATGAGTTGAAACAAACTGCATCTTGCAACTTTAGTTCACCAACGCTTATTTACCAAAGGATGTGACTAAGTTTTAAAATGAAAACCAATACAAAGTTTTGAATTATATACTGGAATATTTCTTGCTTTGTTCTTGAACCCATCAGATATAACCCCCTTTAGTGGTACAGCTTTAATCTTTGCCAGGTGTTTCTTCTTGAAAGCATTTCCCAGAAAAGCTTGTTCGACATCTCAAAAAAGACTGATGTTATTGGATGACAGAGTTGGATATAGAGCTTATTGCTGAATAAATAATAAACTGTACTCTCTCACTTTCTAATCTCATACATATACTGTTTGAAATAAATATGGGAATTTAATAATAATAATACCATCAATCTTTCTATCATAATTATGGAGCATGGAAGGCAGAAAGGGAAACGGCATCAGGAATTGCTTAGCTCCACCATGTCTTGCTGATAATTAATGTGGTGAGGGGAGACCGCCAATTTGATAACTATACTGAATTTTTTAAAACTTCATATTGAGTAAAATAAGGAAAAAGTAAACATAAATGAAAGGAAGGTGATAGGAATGGCTCAGTGCTCCGTTATACATTTGCTGGCTTCCTTGGAAAAGTCCAAAAGAAGTAAAATTCAAGGTGTTTCTCTTGCCAAGAAGCCAAATGGACTGCCCTAAATATTTCAGACAAGACAGATAAATGTTAATTGGTCATTTCTATTCTTGGTTTTTCCCTGACTGTTATAAATCTTTATTGGCACGTGGGGAATTGAAATAGCATGCTAAGATCAAAGGGCTGAATTATTGAGGGCCTGGCTCAGGATGACAAGGTTTAAGGGTATTTAAGAAGCCAGACAACAAAAGGGTTAAAGAAAGGGTGGGATGCCTAACCTTAATTAAAATCCTTGGATTCTGAGATAGTAAGAAGAAAGAAAAAGGAAGAGTATGTGACAAAAGGGGAAGTAGATTGAGTGAGTAACTTTGAATCAAGGAGTGAGAGTAGATGTTGTGGAGGAGGGCCAGGAATAGACAAAAGGAGGAAAGATTACTGCAAGGTGAACTACTGAACTGAATGTTTAGGCATCTGCTGAGGCAGTTTATTACCCTTGGGTTCTGATCGACCTTGTCTTCTAGGGAAGCCTGAGAATTTTATTTTTAAGTGAAACTGACCTGATCACCATCTCCAAGGCTAATATGCTAATCCAAAGGCATTATCCTTTGGATTTCATACTCCTTCAAATGTGGTAATGTAGTTCTTACAACAGATGAAATGCAGCCTTTGAGTGAAGAACATTTAGATGTGCCTGTTTTGTAAGAAAATCTCTTCAGAACAGATATAGACAACATATTCTATCAAATGGGTCTGTAGTCCTCCTCATCTGTCAAGTTCCAATGCTGTTTGTTGTTCTACCCTCTTGATTGACAGTGGGTAAGGCAGCGGGCTAGAATCCAGGAGACTGTGAGTTCTAGTCCCACCTCAGGCATGAAAGCCGGCTGGGTGACCGTGGGCCAGTCACTCTCTCTTAGCCCAACTCACAGGGTGGTGGTTGTGGGGAAAATAGGAGGAGGAAGGAGTATGGGGTATGTTCGCCGCCTTGAGTTATTTATAAAAATAATAAAGGTGGGATAGGAAATAAATAAAATAAAATAAATAAAAGGGACCTAGGTTCGTTTCGTCATGGCTGTTTAGCATATGTTCTCTCTATTTAGTGGGGGATGGGGAGGTTATTGTGTTTTCTCTGCTGAAAGTAATATTTAATGGCATACTTTGATGTTCTTCCTTACACATCCCCAGATGGAAAAGATACAACTAATGTGATGGAGGAGCATTTTTTTTTGTTCTTGTAGAATAAGAGTAAGGGTTAACCAGCATTTTCTTATAAGGAGAGCAGCCATAAAACTAAGAGAATTTTAGAGAGGTAAGAGAAGAAGGAACTCGACAGTGGGATATGGTAAAAAGAGGGAAAAGGAAAAGATATAACCATTATATATAAAGCAAACAAACAAAAAAAGAGACTATGGAGGTTTTTGTGGCAAAACAATTCATTCTTTAATTAAACACAGAAGACTAGTTTTTCTGGTAGCATCTCTTTTGAGAAACAAGTTAATTACATAATTTCCTTTCTATTTATACAATATTACTATTAAATAAAATAATTGTTCATAATTAACTTGCATTCCTAGTAAAAGGAAGACAGAATATAATACTTCCCCCATTGTCTTAAGATCCTACATTACAAATCGAATCGAATTATCCATTCAGTCGTATCTGACCCTTGGCAATTCCATAAGCCAGCTCTCTCCATGATTTCCTATCTTGTACAGCTTCTTTCAGTTGCTTTATATTTTGGCCTGTGTCTGCTTTGATTACATCCAACCAGCTCATTCTTTGGCATCCTTGTCGTCTTTTGCCACTGACCGTTCCAAGCATAACGTCTTTCTCCAACAATGTTGATCTCATGACATGACCAAAGTAACTAAGTCTAAGTTTTGTTATTTTTCCTTCTAGTGACATGACTGGTTTTATGCGCTTCAGGACTTCTTTTTTTGTTATCTTTGCAGTCCAAGGGATGCGCAAGAGCCGCCTCCAACACCATAGTTCAAACTAATCAACTTTCCTTCTATCCAACTTTTTAATTGTCCAACTTTCACAGCCATATGTAGTTACGGGGAACACGATAGTGCATACTAGTCTACACTTAGTCATCAAGCTGACATCCTTGTTTTTCCAAATTTGATTCATGCCCATCATTGCTGTGCAACCCAGCATGATTCGGCATTTAATTTCTTGGCTGCATTCGCCATTTTGATTGACCAGTGATCCTAAAAAGGTGAATTCTTCCACACATTCCACCTCCTCTCCATCAGTTACTATTTTGATGTTTCCGTTCCTTGCAGTTTTCATGAGTTTGGTCTTTTTGATATTCAGAAAGAGGCCAAACTTCTCACTTTCTTCTTTGAGTCTCATGATTAGGTGCTTTAGGCCTTCCTGGGTTTCTGAGAGGAGCTTGTATCATCCGCATATCGAAGCTTATTGATGATTCTTCTGCTAATTTTTACCCCAATTTTTGATTCGTCTAGCTCCAGTTTCCTGATGATCACTTCAGCGTACAAGTTGAATAAGAAAGGTGACAGAATGCAACTTTGTTGCGCACCTTTCTTGATCTTGAACCAATCAGTGTCTCCATAGTGAGTTCATACAGTGGCTTCCTGATTTACATACAGTGATTTTACCAACTTCACCAAATGTAGTGGCATCCCAAGGCCTTCTAGGGCTCTCCATAGTTTGTCATGGTCAACACAATCAAAAGCTTTCCTGTAGTCTATGAAGCACATATAAATGTTCTTTTGAAATTTGTAACATTTTTCTATTATCCATCGTATGTTTGCAATGTGATCACAAATGCCACGACCCCGTCTGAAACCAGCTTGGACATATGGCAGTTCCCTTTCGATGATTGGAGCCAGGTGTTGTATGATTTTCAGTAGAATTTTGCTAGCATGAGATATGAGAACAACAGTGCAGTAGTTGGAACACTCCTTTGAATCGCCCTTTTTTGGCAATGGAATAAACACTAATTGTTTCCAGTTATGTGGCCATGTGTTGGTTTCCCAAATTTTCTGGCACAGAGCTCTGATAATTGCAGTTGGTACTGGTCTTAGCAATTCTGCAGGGATGTTGTCAACTCCTGGGGCCTTGTTGTTTGGCAGTTGGTTCATTGCCCACTTGACTTCTTCATCAAGGATGGCTGGTTCTAATTCTGTTTCCTTATCCTCCTCTTTTTGATGTTGCTCCTCTATACTAGTAGCATACAGCTCTTCTGCATATTCTTGCCATCTATTCTTGACACCTTGTTGGTCAGACAATTCTTTCCCTTGCTTATCCTTGATGATACCTTTGCGAGCTTTGAACGGTGCCCAAATCTTTTTGATTAGTGCAAAAGCATTCCTAGTGTGTCCTTTTGTATTCCTGCATTACATCCCCCCATCCAAAAATCAGTAAGAATTTAAAAAATCAGTAAAAATAAAGAAGTAAGAGAGGTAACAGCTTCAGTAAATGTAGTGGTAGCAGGATTTTAAAGGGTATTGCTCTATTCTCAAAATAAAATTATGTGACTCCAGCCCAATAAAATCCTGTTTTTTCTACAGCTTCCCCCCCCCCCAGATTTGAATGTAGCCAGTAGAAAAGTTGGTTTGGAGGGACAGTTTAAGCTTTTATCAAATCAGAATTATTCAAAGGCCAGATTCATTTTTATTTCTTTATTTACAGAGTCAGAGATGATACCAAGTGGCTTACATTCTTTGATACAGGAATCATGTTAAAATAATTAGAATAAAAAATATCAGTAAGCACAAAACGATACAGTAGGAGAAATCATAATCAACAACTCAATTTCATCCCCATTATCAACAGTCATCTTGTGCTGTTTCTTCAGGAGCAAATCAATTATTCAGAATATCCCCAAAGGCCCTCTGCAAGAGTCAGGCTTTAATTGCCCTCCAGAACAGTAGCTGAGACAGGCTGCCCTTATCTCTGGAAGAGATGGAGAGCTGCCATGGAGAGGCTATCTGGGGGTCCAGAATGGGCAACATTCTGTAGGGGTCAGGACCTACAGCCAGCCAGCCTTCTGATTTCACCAACTCAGAGGAAGTGGTTTCAGAGATATGCAGATCTTGAGCCATAAGCTATAAAAATGCTATAGTGAAAACTTTCTTAAAATTTTAAAACATGGGAAGTCACATGATCAGAGAATTAACACATATTTCATCTCCACTTGAATTCTCCACTTAGGAATGTTCAAAAGTGAGTAAGGAAGTGTTTAGAAGAGCTAATTGAAACATTTAATGTAATTTATATAATAAATTTTCTATGGGATCTGACTTTGGTATACCCTGTACATCTCTGTTTTTGTGCATATATAACATGAGCGTTGTCTCATTGCTCTGGACTTAAAAATGTAAAAAAATGCCTAGGTAACAGTTCCTGCATATTTTCATCAAGCTTATCTTCTTTAGTCTCTACAGGATCTCAGAGGGGAGATTGTTCAATAGAGCAGGCATAACTATGGAGAAGGCCTATCTCCTAGGTCCCACCAGGTGACATCATTTAATAGAGGGGACCTGGAGCATACTCACTCTGTCTGATCTAGTGGGATGAGCAGATATCCTCAAGGACAGGCGGTCCCTCAAATAACCTGGCCCTGTGCCCTATAGGGCTTTAAAGATGATAACCAGCACCTTGAATAGCACCTGGAAGGAGATTGGGAGCCAGTGCAGCCCACACAGCGGTGGTGTAATGAGGACAAACTGGGAGGTGGCCAGAACTGTGCACACCATCACATTCTGGACCAGTTGAAGCTTCCAGGTTCAAGGGCAGCCCCCATGTAGTGCACATTGCAGTAATCCAGTCAGGAAGTGATTACTGGCTATTCCACAAATTTGTTCAAGCCTAATACATAGTTAATATAGTGGAATTAAAATTCTTTCCCCAGTCAATTCTAGGGATACTGTACTCTGGCTAGTGAAGGCAAAAATCTTTCTGAAGACACTATTTGGGAATGTATTGTCCTTTCCTCTAGCCATTAGATATTTCTCTATCATATCAGAAGTTGGTAGGATATTTATTGCTCATTAGGTATTCTAAGAAAAAGAGTTCAGCAGGTCAATTTATTTTGTTGTTTTCACTTTAACATCAGACAAGTCTTCCTGATATAATTGCTATAGTGTTGTCACAGTGTTTAAGCATGATGGCAGATGGTGAACAAAGACTTTTTAACCTCCTTTTAAAAGAATTATTTTTCCCAGTTGTGCTTGCACTAATAAACAGGTACATTACTTTAAAGTATCCATCTTTTTCCTTCCTTTTCCCGTATGCATGAAAGTCAATTCTCACATAGAGAAAATAAAGATGATAATAGATTTGCCATTGCCAAGAGAAGGGACAGATAGAAATCAGGCCTCTCACCAAAATAGAGGGGGAAAGGGTCCAGTATATAGGTCAGGCAGGAGGAGACAGCACAGAAGGGTTTGAGTACTATTTCTATAAAAAGATCTTGCTTTTGAAACACAACAGTTCTTTTGTTATGGCTTCATAATTTTTCTTAAAACAAAAAACTACTTTATGGATGCTGGGAATTAGCCTAAATAGTTCCAATGCTGCCTGCTGGTTCAGGATTGACAATATGTCTCTTTCCTGCATCACACAGGATTTTTTGGATGAGAACAGACACAAGGAATTCTGTTATTACAAGGAAAATGTCAAGAGGCATCAAAACCTCAAAGCAACGGAATGTGTAATTTTGGTTTACATGGCAATATTTGGTTTAATATAAGGAAATATTGAAACCTGCATTCTTATGCAGAATGGACATACAGAATTAATGAGCCTGCTTGAGCTGTGAATCTTGCTCTGATGTTAAATTATGCAAATAGAGCCATTGCTAATATTTTAATTTCCCCTCTTCCCAAAAGCAATAATTTGGGGAAGTATGACCTCTTTTATGTTACCACTTTTCTGCAATTAAAGATTATTGGGTTATATAAACAATGTACCAAAGGTCTGTGAAGCAAAGGATATTATTCAGCAGTGTTCAGTGAATTCAGGAACCAGCACTATTTACC
Source organism: Candoia aspera (assembly GCF_035149785.1). NCBI lineage: Eukaryota > Metazoa > Chordata > Lepidosauria > Squamata > Candoiidae > Candoia > Candoia aspera. The sequence continues at coordinate 144,788,791 of NC_086155.1, forward strand.
AGTTCAAGTATTAGCACTATTTGATTACAGATGCCAGTTTAAATTCTTCATTAAACCAGACAATCTGCTTGCATTCATCTCAGCATCTCTGCTATTCCCATCAGTAGTCCCTGTTCCTCTACCTCACAGTTAGATTCTGTATAGCTTTTTCTGCTTTATCAGTAACAAAACTTACACATGATCCTCCCATATCAGTTTAAAAATATTGTATCTGCTGGCTTCAATTAGTGCTGAATTGGGCCTATGATTTTGATTGATTTGTAGCTGTAAATGTTTACATATATATTCAGTGGCCTAGAAGTTGCAGTGAACTTTAGACAACACTAGGAGGAAGAACCTGTCTGTGTGTCTGTTTGTCTGTCCATCCATCCAAGATTGAACCTCGGTTGGTCTTTCCTATATCCTATAACAATTTCAGGACTGTTATTTTGAAGCAACAGGGTTTCACCATCAGAACAAAAAATAACAGGATATTTCTGTCATTGTACACTGGGTCTTTCAGCAACTGATAATGGTCTGCAAATTCTAGGTCTCAGGTTGCTTCAACATAGACTTCAAGACAAAAATATTTTTTAGAACATAAAAAACATAAGACAGTTTCTGGTGACTACACTTAATGTTTCTTGAATGGATGAGGCCTTGTAACTTTTATTTGGCCATTCAGTACTGGCAATATCTCAATTGTGTCATCAAGTGCATCTGTAAACCAGCTTTGAGTGTATATGTGGGGTTTAAAAAATGAGATTAAAGCAGATGATTCTCTTTTGTTATGCTTTGCAAATACATGTCTTCTCCCTCCACTTTTTGTATCTTAATATCCTTTTCTTAGGATATGTTTTCTTTTGATTGTATAACAAGAATATCTCATTCCATCTGACAATGCTGGGAAACTTAATGGAGAATTTAAGGAATATTAAAGGAAATGAAGACTCCAAATATATGTGCTTACTTAAAATATCAGTAAACGTGTGTATAAAAGAGGATCATACCAGCCAACTGCACCTAAAACATAATTTTATCTTATGTAGAAAATGATTGAACTTTCTTAATCTACACTGTATGTTGACATTGTGAATATCTTTTTATTTCTGGAGTGCAGTTTATGAAGTAAATACACATTTGAACATCTAATATTGAGTATTTAAACACTGAAACTATTTCCAGGATTTTAGGAAAACTATATTTTTATACATCTTTAAAAATAGCATTGGGGAATGCCATTCTTTTTTATATCAATGGCTCATTCCTTTGTGCCTCTTTGTTTCCCTAATATAAAATTAGTATATGGATTTTTCTCTGTCAACTGTTGGCAATGTATGTTGATTGCAGTTTGTCCAAAAATATTAATCATTTTACCATAGTTAACTATCACAATGTCATTTTGTTGATAAGATAATAACATACTGGAAAGTTTTATCAACTCTTTCACCAATATATGCTTTGCATGCAAAATAAGCATTTATCATGCACTCAAATATGAAGAAACAGTACACCCTTCTCCAATTTTGGGAGGAAAGTGCTAATACTGACTAGCTTGGATCCCAAGTTGCTCACGTTTTCTAACCACTGATGTGTGACAAATCCTCTGTTGTCCTTGGTTAGCAGATCTCAGGTTGCAGCTGGTGGGTGGCAGTGGTTGACACACACTGTTATGGGCATGCAGGAATACCTTCAAGAAGGAGGCAAATTTGGATCCAAGCCATTACTTTGTAATATGAAAATATAACCTCATTGTGGTTAAAGTACCTTTCAAGTCTCTCTGAACTAAAGAGAAGACAGGGTGCGTGTGTCTTGTGCCTTTTCTGACACTGTTGACAATGTATTACTTGGTGTAATCCATCAGCCAACTTTAATTTCACAAGCTATTCATTGTGTTTAAATAGTCCCTTTCTTGTATTAAATATTTATGGAAGCCTTTGGGCAGAATACATTAAGAAGGCAGATGGGGGTCATTTTGAGCATTTTCTTGATTGAAGGCAAGGTACCTCTGTGAATTTGTACTCTGCTTTCAAGGAAAATTCATAGCACTGAAGGAGGCAAGAACACTCCCAGTCCCCACGCTGTGATATCAGAAAGCAATGACTGCCTGCAATCTTCATGCTTCAGCACCTTTCATTTCAGAATCATTTGGAAATGCAAGGGAGACAGGTGAACCATTTTTTTCCAGCTACATTGCTTATTTTAATAATTTAGTTGACCTGAGACAAGTTTTTTATATTAAAATTTCTTTACTCATTGATTTTTAACTAGTGGCAGCTAAATGGAAAATCATGGTTTTGATAGCTGCCTATTAGGGAGGGCATCTATTGAGGGGCATAGGCTTTAGAGTTTCTCTTCTGATATGGAAGTGAGTAACTATTCTCTGAAACCAGGTACAACCCCTAATCCAAGGAAGCAGTAGTTTCACAGCAAATACCAATTTTAATTCCAGTTTAGAAAATCAAAAAACACATAGGCATATCACTAAGTATATTGTCAATAAATGTCATTCTCTTATGTGTTGCAGTTTCAAACTTGGGGCACACATTTGCCTCTTTTTCATTGTCTGCCTCCCCAACCATATTGGAATAAATTAGGCAATGTAAATGAGAAATCAAGCTTATCCCCAGAGGTAAGACAGGCCCCTACTCTCCTGGCCTTCCGGAAGGGGGTTAAGACATGGTTGCTTGGGGTGAGAGGGGAGATAGCCATTCATGGGGGTGGTTGGCCCTGTGAGGGTGCCAAGGTTAAGAACTTCACTTGCCATCTTGAATTTTATATTTTGTACTTTTATATTTGTATTTGTATTTATATGTATTTATATTTTATATTTATACGGTATTGTTTTTAGCGATTTGTGATTTTTATTATCGGTAAGCCACCCAGAGTCATTGTATGCGAGATGGGCAGTAGAGAAATATAACATAACATAACATAACATAACATAACATAGGATAAGATAATGTATAATGTTCCTGCAAGATACACACTGAAGATTTAAAGCAAATACCACCACATAGATTCACTTTTTTATATATAGGCTGCTTTACTGCCAAAGAATTGTAAGAAGGTTCTGGGTGCTAAAGCAGCTTCCTCAATGTGGTACCCTGCATATGTATCCAAAGGCCCATCATTCTTAACCAGCAGGACAGTTGGCTCCATTGGCTTATGGTTGATGGATTATATTTCTGGAGGCTGGTGCTTTTCATTATTCCAGTTTCTTTTTACATGTTTGATGAAAATAATGTTTTAAAAAAGAGAAAAGGAAAAGTATTTGGACATATACCAAAGAAGATGTTTACAAGCATATCAGGCCTCCTAAGGAATGAGTGGTATAATGGTAGGATATTGCTGAGATAGTAAGATCCACAAGTTATTTAGGTGAACTCATACATTTTTAAATTTATCTTTATTTATTTAATATCCTGCCTTTATTATTTTTATAAGTAACTCAAGGCGGCGAACATACCTAATACTCCTTCCTCCTCCTATTTTCCTCACAACAACAACCCTGTGAGGTGAGTTGGGCTGAGAGAGTGACTGGCCCAAGCTCACCCAGCAGGCTTTTATTGTGGTTGTGATATGACACGTGCATTCATTTCAACAAAAAGTTAATCATCCTACACACATCACTTCCTACAGGGTTGCACTGCTGACACCAACCAGGAAATAACAAGTAATTGGCTTGAGGAAAAGAATCACAAAATCTTGCCAGGAGCAGCAGTTTAAGATTTGGGCAGCCAACTGGTTATTCTATATCATAGTGGAAAAGAATGGGCAAGAATGATTCCTGTACTGGTACTGCTGTGTTTTCTGCTGTCATGGAGTTGACAGATGAAATGAATGTACTGGTAGCAGTAATCTGTGGTATCAGTAACTTTATCATGATGTTTTCTCCCACACAGCAACCATCATGCTTAGCTAGAGAGAGTCAGAGCAAATGATTCAAAGGAATCAGCCACTCCCAAATTACTTGGGCAGATTGTGAGAAGGACTATCATTTATCCTTCAGTAAAATCTTCATAGCCTGGCTCTATGTAAAAAAATTAATCAACTAATTAATTATGGCGAGCTTGATCTTGTTTTTGAAAAACCACATTAAGCACCAAACAAGAACCAAATGACAATTTCAAATGTGCCTTTCTGGCATTTTGGGATCCCTGTAGCTCCTTAAATATTCATTATGACAACTGCTTCCTGTTCCTGTTCCCATTAGGGATAAGCTTTTGCCTTCAAAGGTGTGGTAATATTTGTGGTGCCACAGGACTCTTTGAAAAATAATCATTCTACCTGCCTTCAGTGTATTTATTTACATGAACACATTTAGCACATTTATCTGGCCTCGGTAGATGGACAGCCATATAAATACATTTAAAAAATAAACTTGTTTAAAAAACAGAGTAATGGATATTGCTCAGGATCAGAGTGAGAGCAGAGCCATAGAAAAGCTGTCTTTCTTTTGCAGAGGTTTTATGAAAATCATGAACTGAGACGTGCCTTTTAAATAATGTAACCATAGCCCACGTTGTTTCAGTGGCAAAGTAATACATTCGCTTTTAAAATCTCCAGGCTTTGTAAATAAATGGCTGCCTGCCTCAGGCAGAAAGTGTTACTGATGCAGTGAGACAGAAGTAATTAAGAAACTTGTAGACTGATGGGTAATTAAATCCATTGGAAGCATTTTGTACCTAATTGCTATGCTCTAATCACATACTGCTTTCTATTTGTCAAGGTAAGTATATATAATTATACAGTTCTTATTTTCTTTCATCTAAAATTGTACGAGTTGGGTGGATTTCATTTTACGTTGCAGCTAGAGCAAAGTCTATGCTTATGTTTTAAAATCCACATCAGTACAGTAAGAGGAGTGGGCATTCTTCAAGATGACTTTGCAAATTTGAGTTAGGTGGATCTGCTTCAGATATTAACTTGAAAAATAATCTCATTCTAGTATTCTGTAGACAGTGAGATATGCTTATTATGCTTAAAAATAATATATACTTATGAATATATCATAAGTTTTTGCTCTCTTGGATGTTCACATTAAAGATTAACACTGAGAATTTATTTAAATAACTTTCCTGATGGCTATAACAGTAACAATAATCAGACTGTCATACTACAGCAGACATCAACCAATGTTTTAGGCAACAGGTGCATGTACACAATACAAATATAAGCGTGTGCGTGCGTGTGTGTAGCATAATGATCTTATGAAAGTTGGCTATTTTGTATGTTTTGGGTGATTTTTTTTTAAATTTTAAAAATATTACTTTAGTTTGAGGAACAGTGATATTGTGCACTGCACTGCTGACTCAGTATTAACAGTTAGATTTCAAGTTCCTAACTTCTGTAAAAATGAATCTCATGAAAAACTATTTCATAACACCAGTTTAAGTAGGTTTCTAAAGGAACATTACAAATAGTATCAGGATGTATGAGCTTCAAACTGAAGTCCACTTGACTCCTCATCCTACTACTTAAGACAGTATTCTTCAGCCAACCCTGCTGGCTCACTACCATCCACATGCTCACTGACTTGCTGTTCAGTCTATGTAAGTATCTAATAAGATTATAATGCCTAGTTCCTGCTCTCTCTTTGGGGTGCTGCCCTGTATCTTTTCTCTTTCCCAACGCAACTCATCCACCAGCCTTTCCTCTTTCTCTTGTTCATCTGTTCTGTGACCTGATCCTTCTTCAGGTCTACTTACATCTCAATTTCTGGTAGCAACTTCCAGTGCTTAAGAGGTGGTTTAGAAAATTTACTTCCTCCATTTGGAAAGCCCTTTTCTTCTGTGAGGAGGAGGAAAACATATAGATATTTTCTTTTTGGAAAATCACATTGATTTGGGCTCCAATGATTAAAGTACTCCAATTGCTGAACAACAGATCAAGGACCAGCACCAATAGGAAGGAAACAAATTTCAGTGGGTGTTCACACTTTTCAAAGCTTGTGAATGAAGGATTTTTTAATTACTTATTGGTGGTGATATGAGTATTTCTAATTTTGTGATGTAGTAGCAATATCACTGCAAGTATACTGGAAGTGCTTGAGTGAGTAAGCAAAACTGGAAAGAATGAAAGGCATTATCTACCAAATATTACATCCAGAATTACTTTACTTTTTGTAATGCTTTTCTGCCTTAGCAGTTCAGTGGTTAGCATTAGCACTAGCATTTCTCTAATAATCCAATACCCGCCTTCTGAGAGAAATAATACCAACAAAGCAAATTACTACTCAAAAAATGGGGGTGGGGTGATCACACAGAGAATGTTTCTGTTTTATGCAATTATGATGTTTTCCCCCAGTAAACACATGCTTAAGAAATTAATTACTTAATTAGAGATTAAAATATTTAGGATTCTCAGTGGTTTTCAGAGTTTTTATTGAATAACCATTTCTGTTTTGCTTTTAATCAATTATAAATCATTTGTTTTTAATGAATTATACTTCATTTGGAAATTGGAAATAAAAATGGCTTTATCTGAATGATAAAGTTGAACCACATTCTGCTAACAGATACTTCCTATCTTTATCTTCTTTTGTATCACCCAAAGCAAATTATAATAGATCTGTCAGACCTTGGCTGCAAAAACTTGGAACAACTGCTAGATATAAGCAAAGACTTTTTTTTTAACCTCTTTGCTGATATATCATGTCCAGAGTTTTGGAGTTCAGAGCTGGTAGCCTTAAAATATGAATCATTCATAATTCAGTATATGTTGGGCAGTTGAGAAGAGAATTGATTATCCTGAGTAGAACAGGGTTTGCTTTAAAAAGACACTTTTGTGTCAGTTTAAAATGTACTATTGACTTGGAATATGAAGCTCTGTCTTCTGACTGACCTTATCTGAAAGAGCTAGAGGTGAGTGTGGGCAAACTGTGAAGTTCTGAATGAATACTGTCTAGGGGAAATATTATTATACAGTGTGACATGAATGGATGACAGGAACAAGACAAGAAAATATAGAAAAAGTAGTTGGGCTATTCAGAGAGATGATAATGAACAAGAATGGTTCCTACCATGATGATGCCAAAATGATGAAATGTGGATCATGAGATCATAATGTGAGCTCCACTGTTTTGTACTTGTGTGACAACATCTCATGCAAATATAGAGTTCCTCTATTTCACCTACGCTAGCCTGAAATATTATTCACAAGGGTGAAATAGAGGAGTTAAGGGCTGTGAAATGCAACCCTTCTCTTGAAATTCCTATCACAACATATCTTCGTTTTCTTTCTTTGACTGTTGACAACTCCAGTGTTCCTGGAGTTCCTGGGCCTCACCTCCATACACTGATGGTACTAAACAAACTCCAGTTTTTGCTGACCTGGGAGCAGTGACATGGATAGGAGTCATGTGAATTCAGTAAGACATAACTTCTGAGTAAATATATATAAAAAACAATTTCAAGTCATTTGACTTCCCATTGTTTTTATGTACTCAGATAAAGGAATTATAATCATATTTGGTTAAATTTGTTAGGTTTTGTAATTGCTGCAATCTGAAGATCAGAGCTGTAAACAGTCTCCATGTTCAGTTAGATGCTGGAAGGTTTCATTGCTATGTCTATACTGGGTTTTATTTCAATATAGATCAACTTTCTTAAAAGTAGTACCTTCCAGGCATGTTAGGACTAAAGAATGACTCTCTTGGAATTGCAAGAGTTGCAATCCCAATTTATGTACAATTTCCAAGATTAGGAAAAGCTGTCAGTACTCAATTCATATCCCTGACCGTTAGGAAATATATAGCTAAGACTGAAAAAAACATTTTGGCAGAGATCATGCAATTTGTTTTATATTCTCTCAAGGAATAGTTGAATTATTTAATGTGTACACCAAACCTTCTAGAATATGAAAATATTTATACCAAAATCTTCAGCCATCTTGAATATTTACTATCTGCTTTTTCTTTCACATTTTGATGCCATTATAGGCCATTATGCAAATCTTCATCTAGTTGAACCTTCAGTGCTCTGAGACTATCACTTTAAATCAATATTTATAATAAAGTTATGTGATAGCTCTTTTTTTTCCTCTGAGCAGAACATGAATGTAAAATTACTCATTTCAGTTTTCCTTGAGAATTAAATTATCCTTCTGTTCATTACCCCTAATTATGGAATTTCTCCCCTTTCCTCCTGTCTTTGTGGAAACAGGCTCTCATTCCACAAGACTTGGGAAATAGGCTATATGTTGCCTTTGTGCTTCTTTCACATTTTTATTGTGCAAAACTGTTAATGTTGCCCCCCCCCTTTGTTTTATATATATGCATGCATTAAGCATGCTTTGGGCAGAAATATAAGGGTAAAACTACCTGATAAAAGGTAGAAAAGCAGTGTTTGGCTGGAAAAGTGCCTATAATTAATTCTAACAATATTTTCAATTCACATTTTCTCAGATTACTATAGAACTCTGGTTCATTGAGTCAACCTTGACTCCTGGTGACTGCAAGTCCATGCAATTTTCTTGACGTCGTTTTCAGAAGTGGCTTGCCAATATCTTGTTCCTAAGCCTCAGAACATCCAGCTGGCTTTGTGCCTATGGCAGGACTAGAACTCACAATCTTCTGGCTTTTAATCCAGTACCATTAACCACTATACCAAACTAGTTCTGATTGCAGGGAAGTAATTCCCATCCCATCGTGCTAAATAATAAAATGGTCTTGGTGACACCTTGATGCATTGGAGTTCCCAATTTTATTAGGCTCAAGGACACTTCTGGATTTTGAGAAATATTTTTGTATTGTCCCAAATAGCTACCATGACTGGAGCCCATCAATGGTGAAAAAAATCTACTGGATTTCAGACACCAGTGAAATCAACACATAGAAGCAGCCCATTACCATAGCTTTTAGGCCTCAGCTAATGAACTCCAGTCTTCCATTGCAAATTCCCCTTTCTGCATACAGACCATCTACATATAGACCTGTGTTCCTCAACCTCAATAACTTTAAGATGTGTGGATGCTGGGGAATTCTTCAAGTTGAAGTCCACACATCTGAGAGTTGCCAAGGTTGAGAAACACTGATATAGACCTCCCCCCACAAAAAAACCATACAACAGCCAAACTATATTTATCCAAAGAAGCCAACAATATTACATAGAATAATTCAGCTATTTTCCATATTCACTCATCAAGGAAGTGCTATCCAGTTCTTGACTAGAGCCATAGCTGGAAATACTTCAACTCACAGTGGGAGTTTGCTGTGTTATTAGGAAGTGGTTCTAGGTTATCCAGAATGCCTCACTACAGTACTATTCATCAAAATGTGGAAGATTTTTAAATATTATATTCATAGAGATAAAAATTAATAATAAACACCTCCTGACCTGCAGTAGGAAAGCAAAGTGGACAGTCGGACCCCATTCCTCTCAACGCTATAGGTTCTCTAATCACTGTTCTAAGTACTATGGCCTAGTCCCTTCAAAACTCCTTGGAGAATCTGTCATATCTGTCATAGCGTTTAGTTTATTCTTTCATATATGGAGAAAAAGAAGAATATAAAATGCCCTTCCTTGCCTTTCATTGTATAGTCCTGCAAGAAAAACTTTTGAGTATAGGGAGAGGTTCATTACAGTCCAAAAATTTGCTCCAATATGTTGAAGTCCTTTTTGAATAGTGATCACTAAAGCGTATTGGGCTGCAGCTGAAAAGAAAAATTAAAAGCCCTCTTACCCCATAAGCTTTTGGAATCTGCTTGCCTCACACAGCAAATACTCTTAGGATATTCTCCGTTACTCTTCTTTTTCTGTGTATTCAATTTTCAGTTAGTTATTGAGGTAATTGAGGCTGCAGACCTAAATTCATATTCCCTTTAGCAATCACAGTCTCATGGGTTACTTTCCCTTGATCATGTACAAAAGCAGGAGGAAGAGAAGGAAACACTATCTTAATTTGGAATGAAATAATTGTTATTTTTGTTTTGTTTTTTTCTTACCTGCTTCATCTCTTCTTCCTTCGGTCTCTCTTTGTGCAAGGGGCCAGCCACTTCCCAGGAACCAGTGTGATGATCAAAGCCAAACACAGAATTTTCCACTTTGCTATCATTTTCTTCCCCCTATTTTGCTTATTTAATTATGACTTGTTTCAAACAGGATGGGGCTGGACTGCAGACAATTCAAGACCTTTTATGCTATTTTTCCTCATTCCCAACGGAGTAATTAATACCTTCAGTAATCCTCAAGTAGAACCTTTCTTACCACAGAAGTTTCAAGAGATAAAGAATAACTGTAACATACCTCATTTTTTCTTTCCTTCTACTTGTAATAAACGGTTAGGAAAGAGTTGTATTGTTGCTGTTCTAATGGAAATTTGCCATGGTAACTAAGGGGTCTTTCCTCTTGACTGTTCAACCTCATTTAACCATTTACAGTATAAATGCAAATGTCCTTTTCTCTTAAATTTAAATGCACCAAACTTTTCAATATTGATTCACCAAGCATTCTCTCAACCCAAAATTGGACCCACATGGATTTAGATATCATCCCATAATTTTTAATGGGATTTACATTTAAATCAGTGTGAACAGAACTGTGATGAAAATAATTCATATCACAACTTTTCTATGTAATTTTCTGCTAATCTTTTCCTGTGCTGCTTGTAGAGAAAAAAAAAAGCTTAGAATGTTATAATCCTAATCCATACATTCTTATGCACTGTGGAGGTGATTGATGGGCAGTGGTCTTAATTTACTTTTTCTTTAGAATTCTATCCTCTATTTTTCATGAGCATGAGGTCAGCTTTCAGTTTCCCCCACTATCTTTCAGTTTCCCCCATTACCTTTAAAACAACCCTGTGCCAGAGATAGGCTGAGAGAAGGTTACTTTTCCAGTGTCACTATTTTGTGGCCAAAGAGGAGTTTGACTCAAGAATATTCTCATCCTTCAAATATTTAATCTACTCAACTGACTGTATTAGCAGGTGTTTTGAGGCAGGGGGTGTGGGATACAACTCCATAAAGAACACACTCCTATAGTATTTTTTTAACACTGTCAGCCCACCTTATTCCCTGAAAAGAGTATATCAAGAAAATTATTTCGTTCTTACAGAGATAATATGTCCTAAAGAGTTGGGCTGTGTGTTTTATCTTCTTTGCATGAGATTTAAATATACTCAGAGTAAACAGGTATTCCTTGACCAAATTTCTTTCAAGCTTCAATCCTGTCCCTTCATCCCACTCTTCATGGTCACTTGGAAGTTCATATCTAAATATTTGTATGTATAAAATATTTGCAAATGCCAATTGTGAGTCAAGTCCTCAACTTTCTATTCTGGAAGTAAATACATAGAAAACAAGAATTTATGAGCAAATACACTTTAACCATAAATGTTTTATCTAGTCAAAGAAGATACATTACATTATAATAACTTTCTTTTTTCCAATTACGAAGTATTCCATATTCATATAATATGTGTGTCTAATGATGCTTTGGTATTACAAAAATGTGGAAACACATCTGTTTTTATAGAAACAAGTTATGTAAAAGTGCTTCCAACTCTTATTTAGTATAAATAGTTTAAAACCATCATCACATCCTGCCATGTGTGTAGATCCCATTAACATTTCCTGTAATTCTTCAAAATAAGGTCCTTTGTGTCTTATATTTTAGCTATAATCATCCTGTATATTTTAGCTACAGCAGGCCATGACTGTTTTAATATTTCAACCATCGGTGTTAACCTACTGTTCCTTTACTATTTGTTTGTTTCATTTGTTTTCCCGACTCTTCAAACAAAAAAAGTTATCCAAAGAGTTAACAAAGATAACATAATACATAAGGAAAAGGGTGTGTGCTTGTGTGAGAGAGGGAGAAATCAGGTACTAGATCTTAGTTACAAAGGGAAGGACAAAGCAAGTTTCTCATAACTGCTCTTTCTATGAAGAATTTCTGGATATAGGATGGTTTTATCTTTGCCTTTACACTCTCCATGGAGGCTGGGTCCTTGATCCCCTTGGATGAGATCAAAGAGTGGTGTCCTTCAGCTGTGTAGGATCAAGTCAACCATCAGAGCATACAGTACTGTAAGGACAAAAAGAAGTTGGTCTTCCTTTTAGACCTGGTAGCAGGCTGGTCACCAGCAAAGTGGATTACAATTCACTGCCCTTTATGATATGTCTCATGTGATGGTCATGTAAAAGAATCCAAAAGTTCTGAAAAGAAATACATAGCTTTATTTTTTTTAAAAAATTAAAACAAAGCTTGAAATGAAATCTTCAGGGTTTTTTTCCTACTAGAAAATCTTTCCAGAACGAATAAATGTATCACAATTTATTAAGATATACTGTATGCTGATGGCCATGAGGACAAATTTGGCCCAGCATTGGAAAAGAGTTATACTTTGCCGGCAATACCAGACTGGGAAACCAAGCTTTGGGGATGTGCAGCAATGGCAAAATTAACAGTATATATCCAGAACAAAAGTTTGACTAAATTTAAGCAACAATGGCTTTCCTATATATTACATGTCACACAACAAGCAAACTCAGATAGTATGTTCTTTTTCACTCCCTTCTTTTTTCTTTTATGTGATCATTTATTTTATTTCTTAAATGTTTTGAAATAAAAAAAAATACTGTCCTTGACCTCTACAATCTCTGAGCAGTTTCAGTCCCTTAAACCAGCTCCTAGAGTCCTAAGCAAGGCAATGAAGCATAGCATATGGAAGGCACCCAGGTTCATGGTGGCCATCAAATACATCTTTCTTCTTTTTTTAGCAGTTGGCCCACCTGACTGCAGGGGCCATTTCTTTGCATTGTGCCTAGTTCACATGGCAAAGCTATCAGTGCATGATGCAATGAGGGGTTCGTTCTGCAGCCAGCTTGTCATAAAGCCTGATGCTGTTTTGGGAGCTGAGAGTGAGTGGTTTGCCCAACATCACTCAGACGGCTTCTGTGCTTAAGGGAGTACTAGAACCTGGTTCTCCCCACTCATAGTCCAGCACTATGACCAGCACACCACACTGGCTCTCCAGCAACTATATCCTTCTGTCCCATATTTGTAAGTGAGAATTTGTATGCTGTGTATTCAGTGGACTCTAGTCATATTCTTCTACCAGCTTGTAAAATGGATGGCTGAGTCATATAAATAAATAAATAAATTGAACATTTTGGCTCATTGGAAATGCTGTATTTTCTTATCTGCTGTTCAATCTTCCCTATAGCTTCAGAGTGGCCAACTAATCCAAACTATCATCATGACAAATGATATCACTGATTTTTTTTCCCCCTGTAGTATACACATGATAATCTAGAAGTACTGGTTAAAATAACAGTAGAGACTTTTCTGTCTGTCTTGTTTCCTTTACAGTCTGTTTTTGTTAGTAAAGCATAGCTATTGTACTGTTTGGTATGATCAAGTGAGCCATTATAGTTTCTCCCTCCCTTGCTACCTACTGTGAGAAAGGGCTCTTAGTTCATATTCTGCCAAGCCACAAAAGCAGAAACTCCCTATAGGGGTAGAATGACCTCTTTTATAAGCAAATACAATGGTTGCATTCGGATAGGAAAAATAGTTATGCTCCATTTAGCATTTAATGATTGCACAGACCTATTTACTGCTGAAGTGAAAAATATATAGCACACCTCTTTAAAAGGAAAATGTCTGTATTTAAAATTTCCTTCCCTTTATAGCTAGCCTCTTAATTCGGGAAACTATTTTCCATCTTGAGTACTTTTTAATCAGCTAGTCTGTCTAAAATGAGATGGAGTTGGTTTGATTTTTAAGTTAAATAATCTGTGTGGGGTTTTATTACAGGGCATCAATTGTTACAGGGCAATTCAGGCTTGCAGTGAATCAGTTCAGATGATTTTTCACGTTGATTTTGGTGAGATCCAATTTCAATGAATTATCTTGGAACTAACTCATTTCTCATGTTTCATTAGTTAAATCTCAGTTTAACTGAGATTATAACTAACTAGTTTTGTTTCCCATGCCCACAGTCCCCTCACCTCTTCCTTCATAGAACAAACAATCAAAACAAGAAGACTGTAACATTGTTTCCTGTTTGTCTCAAACCATGGGTACAGAACAACATCTATTGTTGTAGATTCAATTGTAAGATGGCACCAGAGATAGGGAGAATAGTGATAGTTCCTGTATAAATGGGATTTTTATTAAAAAACTTATTTTAATTGCTTCTTTACAAAACAAGAATTTCATTTCTAATTTCTTATACTTAGAAAAATTCTACTTCACTAATTCCTACTTTTATCTATTACTTATTTTATATTGCTTATCTACAATTTACTATTCTGTGTTCTGTAGATTTTTATATCATTCTGTTTTCTGTCCCTTTTTTCTCCTTGTAAAACCTAGGATAGACTTTGCTTCAATTCTCCCTAATCTGCCCCTTGGAACCTCAAGCCAGTCCCTAGGCTTCCCGTCGTACCATGCCCCTTAGTCATTTGCATGTCATGCTGAAGATAACCAGATCTGGATAACAATGTTTCTTGCTGCCAACTTTGGTCCACTTCTGTCATTGCCAAAGCTCACCCTGTTAGATCTGGTGTAGACTGGTGCTAAAAAGATGACTGAAGCTATTGTAGGCTTGGAACATTCTTATTGCCTCTCTAGTCCTGGTCTACTTCCTGAAGACTAAACTTTCTCCTTAAGTAATAGCTAGAGCAGTGTTGCTCAACCTTGGCAACTTTAAGGTATGTGGACTTCAACTCCCAGAATTCCCCAGCCAGCCAGGCTGGCTGGGGAATTTTGGGGAGTTCAAGTCCATACATCTTAAAGTTGTTAAGGTTGAGAAACACTGGGCTAGAGTCTTAGGCCTTTCTTTGGCAGCATATGGACTTTTACTTACTAGGGATCCAGGCCACCTGGAGGTGCTAGCACCTAGGCCTCTCTCACTTGCTTGGCCAATATCTCTCTGGGTGCTTCCTTGCAACCAATGTTTCTTGCCACCAACTTTGGTCCACTTCTGTCATTGCCAAAGCTCACCCTGTTGGACTTCCTCTGCCTTCTCAGATCTCAGCCTTCTTCTTCTGGAAGCCACCATGTTTTCTGGCTATCCCAGCCTGGTCAATTTTAAAGAATGTGGTACTTTAAAGAGAAAAGAGGACGTAGGGGCATTTCAGTTGCCATTGTCGTTGTTTCCATAACCACAGAGATATGTGTTAGTTTTTTTGACCCACTGCATCTTGAGATTTTGGCTCTATTTTTAAAAAAATGCCTTGAAAAACATGATAGAGTAATCATTGTATAAAGAACCAGAAGACATTAACAGATGAAAATGTTCCCCTTCTCCATCTTTTCCTTCTTTCCATTATTTTTTTCCTCTCTCTCTCTCTCATTATCAGTTGGGTCTTTATAGCAGACTTCTGCTTTTTTGGAAAGTACAAGTTTCAAGTGCCATTTCTGAAGTAGTCACACTGTTTTGCTTAATCCATAAATAGGATTTATCTCTAATTATTATGTTTTAGCTTAAGGATATGCAGTTGATCAAAACCCACAAAATTGAGTCAGAGCAAGATTAACCTTAACAATGAGCTTCAATAAGTTGGATTTTAAGCTTGCTACCTATATCTGAGTTATTTTTTTGAAGGCTAATGTTATGTCACTAATGAATTCTGAAGGCATGAGCAGAAATGGCAACTTCAGATTAATTATTCTTGAGACTGCGGGCAATTTTTGACAAATGCTTTAAAAATCAGACTTATCCTTGGCAGATGGTCTTTTAAAAAGGTACATGGGAGAGAGGCTTCACTTTCCTAGAGAGTATGGCAAACTGCCAGAAGAATTCTCTGCTGAAAAAGGAATAGCAAAATGGTCAGGCAATTACTGATAAGAATATGCGGGCAAGGGTGAAGGTCAGAGCTAGGTTTCTTCCAGTATGGCTTCTCACAGCGAATCTCATTCACTGCAACAGAAGACATCCTGTTCCCGTTTTCAGATGCTTCAGTAAAGCTTTGAGAAAGAAGTCACAGGGAGAAAATTTGTGTAAGCGGGGAGGGAATTTGCAATCTTTTGGCCACTCCAGCTGGAGTTTCACAGATCATTTTAGGCTTTGATAGAGAATTTGGTTTACTATTTTCAGTTTAGTAGTCTGATCGGTATCTAATTAGACCTATATCTGGGCTAGTAGGAATATGCTTTAAACTGTTTGAAAGGCATGGAATAAAAATCTTATGATTGAAGACCACCATCTTCTTAAAAAGTACAGAAGTTGGTGGTCTTTGAAAGCAGGATCTTTGAGCAGAGGACTATCCCTTTCTTAAATTGGGATGCTGTATAAAAAGGAAAAAGGAAAAAAGAAAAATCTGTATTCTCCAGTTATAAACATAATCCACACAATGTTGAAAGGCACTGTATATACCATGTAATACTTTCCTCTTAACTGCAGAAATCCTACTGTATTTCAGATCTTGAGAAGAAGAATAGATGGAAAAATAACTCGATAAAGACCTGAGAGATTGGCTCTAAGCTTTCAATCCGTGCAAACATCAGAACTGCACAGTTCAAATGATTCAAGATGTTTGCACATAATATCCAAAGGATATATTGCATATATAAGTTTCACCATCCTTATTCATGAAGTAATGCAATTAGGCTTTGTTTTTTATTAAATGTCTTACAATGAAATAATTTTGAGAAATAATAGGAACAGATTGTGAAGATTGTTCACAATTCCAAATGTTTGATGCTGACCTTTGGGGAGGGGGGGAGGATCCAGTCTTCACTACTGTTGGATCTATTCATACCTGTGGAAATATGGATGACCTAATATTGGAAATTGCCCTTAAAAGCCTTGAAAAATAGCTACTAGATAAGGAAAGCTAAAGGTGTTTTTTAAAACAGTCTTATATGCAGTAGATGGGTAGGACAATAAAATATATATTATCCATAATATATATTGCACCTGCACATAATATATATTGCACCACTCCCTGTTCACACTGAAGAACCTAGTTGCCTAGTCTGGCAATGAAACGTCTGCAAGAAAACAACAAGGCTCAGAGAGCACCAAGGACTCCACAATCCATAATATTATGATACATTTAAGAATATGTATACTTAATTTTAGAATTCCATTTAAAAAGTCACAAAATATATTTCTTTTGTAGTGTAATCTGCTAAACTGATAATGTGAAAATATACACAAGACCCCCACACAAGTCATCTTTGAACCCCTCCAGCACCAATACCAGACTTGTGTGTTCACCGGACATTGGTGGATTCCAGGTGCAGCGTTGGTGCATATCTCACTTTGCACCATTTATTTTTTTAATGAAACTGGATTTGGGGAAAAACATTGAGATTGGCAGTTTCTACTCACTCTTCCCAGCAAGCCATTGCTCAGTATACACTGCAACCTACCCAGAGAAAATTGTGAAGACAAAAAAGGGGAAAGCAGAGAGAACAGCTGGCAGAAGACCAAATCAACACCTAAAGAAGCAAAGGCGGGGGCTCCAGGAGAGCAGCAGCAGCACTCAGCAAATCCTGCATGGTTCCTTGGAAGGCGCTTAACAGTGGTCTAGATTCTGGTCCAGACTGGAATTTTCCTGTTGCCACTGCTGCCTCCCTGCTCTCCTCCACTGAGCACACAGTTGCAAAAGTGTTTGTTGTGTTCTCCAAAGCACACAGCTTCAGCATCCATTGGTCTGTGACTACACACATCCTAGGGTGCAATTAAGATGGATTTGAAAAATTATTCAGTAAAACCAATGGATTGGTGGAAGTGATAGTGAGCAGATGTTAGGAATGGCAGTCGGTATCATGTTCATCGTTCCAATGGTTTGCATACATCGTAACGTTTCACATGTCATGTTTCTGATCCGTGTCGATCGCCTGCGGGGTGGGGAATTTCGGCTCTGCCAGGCTGTTGTCTTTCTGCTGCCCTGAAGGAATGTGTGTTTGGGTTAGGACATGTATCCAAGGTTACTTTCCCAGGCAGATGTGTGACGCTTGCCAGGCCCGGGAGGGGGTGGTTGCGATGGTGGAGTGGGGGCGGGATCGGCTTGGAGGCGAGGGTTTTTAGTTTGTATTTGGCGCGCTTTTGCTTATTCTCAGCTTTCTTCGTATTTGCATACTATCCTTTCAATAAATCAGTTTTGTTCACTAAACTCTAGTGAGACTGACTTCGTTGGGATAAGGCAATCATTACATAAAGCTGAGAATCATCAAAGAAACCCCGCTAGCCCCTAGCCAGGTTACCTGTGATGGGGAGCGCTAGCGATGTCTCTACTACGGGAAGCCAAATGGATTGAAGAGGAACCGGACACCACGGTGCAGGTGGCCCGGAGTGCCCGCGTGGAGAGGGCGGCCCACCGGGAACAGCTGGGGCTACTGCCCGGTGAGCAGTTGGTAACGTCGGAAACGACGGGCACGTCAGGGGCCGAATATAGAACGGGGGACGAGGACGAGGACTCCGCTGTAGGGGATGCCCAAAAGTTCCGGAAACCAGGATCTCCGTTGTCACCTACAGTGGTAGTGGTAACCGGTGCGGCCGAAGAATCGGTCACCCCCGTGCGCATGAAGGCTTTGGAGGAGAAGTTGGAGTCTTTGGCGGTGATGCTAAGGGAAAGCCGTGGGAAGTCGGGGTCGGCTGAGGGGAGACGAAAGGGTGCTAGGGATCAGAGTGCTAACCTGGAGTCACCACCCCCATCTCCGCGGAGAAGAGGTCAGACTCGGTTCCGACAGTCAGCGACAGGGAAGAGGACCCTAGACGTGACTGAAAAAGCCGAACGGCTGGAGGCGGTGAGACCCCCCCCCCCTTTCCTGTGAAGTTTGACGGCGACCCTACGAAGCTGTCCTTCTTCATTACCAATGCTAATAGCTACATGGAGGATTGGGAGCAGAGTTTCCGTTCCGAGAGGGGGAAAATCAATGCCATTGCAAATAGGCTGAAGGGGAGGGCGGCGGATTGGTACGTCCAGCTGTGTCAAGCAGAGGCCCCAGAGCTAGAGGACGTTGAGGAGTTCCTGTGGGTGCTTAAGCAACACTTTGAGGACCCTCTGGCACAAGAAAGGGCAAAACGGGCGCTAAAGAACCTGGCCCAAGGATCGCTGTCAGTGGCAGACTACGCGTTAGAATTCAAAGCACTGGCCGGAAAAGTTGAGGATTGGTCCCAGTCCACCTTAGTAGAGATGTTTAAAGATGGACTGGAAACTGAAGTCCTTCGGTGGGCTCTGGGGCGTGATGACCCAAAGACTTTGTATGGGTGGATTCAACTAGCGGGCAGCGCCAAAAACGCCCTGGAAACCTTCGCACATCGTAAGGCGGTGAAGCAAGGCAAAACCATCAAAAGTGCCCGCGCTCCGATCTCTTCGGGACGGCCCAGCCACCGTGCATGGGAAGAGGAGAGGGAGCGTCGCTTTGCAAAGGGGCAATGTCTGCGCTGCGGGAACGAAGGGCACCGGGCGGCAGCATGCCCAAAAAGATGAGCCGAGGATCGCCCAGCTAAACCGGCTGGGAAATCGCCATCCCTACCAAGGAAGATGAAAGCCGCCCTGGCTGAGGCGGAACCTGAGGGCATCTCTTTCTTTGGAGAAGAGAGGGAACAGGAGATCGATGAGCCGGCGGGAAACGCCAGCCACCTGCTTTAAAGGGCACCGTGGGGCAGGTGGAAGAAGCAGAAGATGGGCGCGACCATGTTTCGGTGAGTGGGGATTTCCCTACCCTGACCGTTTGAAGTTGGGGTTCAGCACCCGAACCATAGAACTGTGGGCCATGGTTGATTCGGGGTGCTCACGGTCCTTGATGCACCCCGACGTTACCGCGTTGGGGTTACCTACGTTCCCTTTAAAGCGGCCGATGATCTTTACCCAGTTGGACGGGACCATGGCAGGGGGGAGACCAGTCACCCACTCTACCGGGATGGTTGCCTTGCAAATGGGCAGCCACTGGGAAAAATTACCGTTTATTGTGGCACCGGTAGGGGGACCTTTGGTCATCTTGGGGATGCCCTGGTTTGTACAGCAAAATCCCTCCATAAACTGGGTGCATCGAACGGTGACGTTCGCAGATGGATTTTATAAAGCCCCTGCGAAAGACCAGCTAGACAACGAGGTGGGACGGGCAGCAACCACTTCTCTGCAAGTCCTCCAGCCACTGGAAGGGCTGCCAGAGCAATACCAGGACTTTGCAGATGTGTTTGGTGAAAAAGAGGCGGATCGGCTACCGCCTCATCGCAAAACTGACTGTGCAATAGAATTTGTTCCTAATGTGAAATTGCCTAGTCCTAAAATTTATTCTATGACCCAGAAGGAGCTGGCAGCACTACGAGAGTTCATTGACAAAAATCTAGCTAGGGGTTTCATTGAACCCGCCAGCTCTCCAGTAGGCGCACCTGTACTGTTTTGACCAAAGAAGGATGGCACTTTGAGACTGTGTACAGATTTCCGTGGGCTCAATGCAGTATCGATATTAAATAAATATCCTTTGCTCCTGATAAAGGACATGCTAACACATCTGGCAAAGGGGAAAATATTCTCTAAACTGGACTTGAGGGAGGCATATTTCCGTATTCGCATACGGGAGGGGGATGAATGGAAAACTGCGTTTAATTGTCCTTTGGGTGCTTTTCAATATAAAGTGTTGCCATTTGGATTGGCGGGGGCACCAGGAGTGTTTATGCAACTTATCAATGAGGTCTTGCATGACCACCTATTTAAAGGGGTATTGGTGTATTTAGATGATGTTTTAATATATACTGAAACGATGGAAGAACATATATATCTAGTCAGACAGGTTCTGTCATGAGTAAGGATGGCGAGCAGGGGGCTCCCACCCAGACTGTCAAGCGTATGCGTAGCACTGAGGAACTGTTCAGCCATTCAAAGAGACACAGATCGGGACCGCCTTAACCTTTGGGGTTTATATGGCTGGGTTTTTCCCACGCTTCCTCAGTTTGTTAGGATTCTTGTTAAGTACTACTAATAAATATTAGAGACCAAGTCATTGTCTCAGTGTGTTTCCTGGTAATCAGGACAGGTTCTGAGCAAACTGAGAAAGGCAGAATTGTATGCTAAACTGTCAAAATGTGCATTTCACAAGTCGTAAATTGATTATCTGGGCTATAGGATTTCCGATAAAGGAATTGAAATGGATCCCGCTAAAAGTGAAGCCATTTTGGCATGGGAGCCACCACGCACGCGTAAGCAGCTCCAAAGTCTCCTTGGATTCGCGAATTTTTATCGGCCCTTCATCCAGGGGTTCGTGGAAATTGCGCTGCCCCTCACTGAGTTGCTCAAAACAAAAGGTTTGGGGGACACACGGAGGGTGAAAAATCCGGGAGCGCTGCTAAAGTGGACACCCGCATGCCAGAGGGCTTTTCAGACCCTTAAACAGCTGTTTACGTCCGAACCCATTCTACAGCATCCTGATCCTGACAAACCATTTGTGGTACAGGTGGACGCTTCTGAATTGGAGCTCTGTTAATGCAAAGGGACAACCTCAGACAGTTAAAGCCATGTGCTTACCTCTCCCGTAAATTTTCAGAGACAGAAAGGAGATGGCACGTTTGGGAGAAAGAGGCTTTTGCTGTTAAAGCTGCTTTGGAAAGCTGGCGTCACTTATTGGAGGGGGCTACCCACCTATTTGAAGTCTGGACTGATCATAAAAACCTGGAGGCACTGACTGCCTCTCGTAAACTGAGCCCAAAACAAATTAGGTGGGCTCAATTCTTTAGTCGTTTTGACTTTAAACTGAAATTTATACCTGGGAAAACCAACTTCCTGGTTGATGCGGTTTCGCGCCAGCCTCAGGATGCTAGTATGGTGCCAGATCTAGTGGGAACTCTCTGGACGGAGCCCCAAATGAGTCTAGCAGCTGTGACTTGCAGCCAAACCCGAGCGCAGCGCACAGACGCTTCAGTTTCACCTCGCCTGCCTGTTCCCTCAGACTTGCAACAACAGTTTCTTTCTGACCTAAAAACTGACACTTGGTTGCAAGCAAACCTCAACGAGGTTACTTTTAAACAAGATTTTGCATGGAAGCATGATCGCCTCTATGTACCTGAGATGTTGCGCAAAACCATTCTGTCACGATCCCATGATGACAGGATGGCTGGGCATTTTGGGTTCGAGAAGACCCTTCATCTGGTTAGTTGCCAATTCTGGTGGCCAACGCTCTGGCGCGACATCAAAGAATACGTCAATTCCTGCCCAGTATGTGCTGCTTCCAAACGGAAAGTGGGAAAGCCCCAGGGCTTGTTACAACCAGTGGCTAATCCTTCCCGCCCTTGGGAGGAGATCTCTATGGACTTCATTGTTGATTTACCTCCTAGCCAAAGAAAAACTGTCATTTGGGTGGTGAAAGATTTTTTCTCTAAACAAGCCCATTTCATCCCATCGGCTCAACAGCTAGCCCGCCTTTTCATTGTACACGTGTACAAAATTCACGGATGCCCCGCCCGCTTGGTGACGGACAGAGGAACACAATTCACGTCCAAGTTTTGGCGGGAATTTATGAAATTACTGGGTACTAACCAAGCATTGTCAACTGCGTCGCATCCGGAGACGGACAGAAATACGGAGGTGGTCAATTCTACCCTTGAACAATATCTGCGTGCTTTTGTCAATTATCAGCAAGATGATTGGGTCGACCTCCTACCATTTGCAGAGGTTGCCTACAACAATGCCGTTCATCAAAGCACTGGCCAGGTGCCATTCCATACCGTTTTCGGCCGTGACTTTGTTCCGATCCCAGAACTGCCTCAGCCAGCCTCTCCCCCGTCTTCACCTGCTGATTGGGCTACACGTCTGACAGCTGCCTGGCCAACAATACAACAGGCACTTGCTGATGCTCAGGCCACTTACAAACGACATGCAGATTCCAAACGATCCACCTCGCCACCTTTCCAAGTGGGTGATAAGGTGTATCTTTCCACCAAATTCATCAAGTCTACACAACCTTCAAAAAAGTTGGCACCTAAGTTTATTGGTCCTTTTCCTATTGTTGCTCAAATTAACCCTGTTACTTTTAAATTAGATTTGCCTGCAAATCTTAAATGCTTACACCCTGTCTTTCATTGCAGCCTGCTTAAGTCTTTCCACGAATCAGCCCGCTGGCATCCACAGCCTCCACCCCCTGCACCCATCATGATTGATGGTTGACAACACTTTGAAGTCTGAGAAATCCTGGATTCCCAATGGTGTCGTTCTGTCTTACAATACCTGGTTCGCTGGAAACATTTCCCTCATCCTGAGTGGGTTGCTGCCCACGATGTTCACTCCCCTATTCTAGTTACCCATTTCCACGCTGCTTATCCCGCTAAGCCTGCTCCGCAAGGTCATTTCCTTTATTGAAGGGGGGCGATATGTCATGTTCATCGTTCCAATGGTTTGCATACATCGTAACGTTTCACATGTCATGTTTCTGATCCGTGTCGATCGCCTGCGGGGTGGGGAATTTTGGCTCTGCCAGGCTGTTATCTTTCTGCTGCCCTGAAGGAATGTGTGTTTGGGTTAGGACATGTATCCAAGGTTACTTTCCCAGGCAGATGTGTGACGCTTGCCAGGCCCGGGAGGGGGTGGTTGCGATGGTGGAGTGGGGGCGGGATCGGCTTGGAGGCGAGGGTTTTTAGTTTGTATTTGGCGCGCTTTTGCTTATTCTCAGCTTTCTTCGTATTTGCATACTATCCTTTCAATAAATCAGTTTTGTTCACTAAACTCTAGTGAGACTGACTCCGTTGGGATAAGGCAATCATTACAGTCGGGCTGTTTCACGTTAAATCTTACTAAGTTTAGACAGTAGTTAGGTTCTTTGTTTTAGTACAGCATTATTTTCTTTGAGACTGTGTGTGTGTGTGTGTGTGTTTGTGTGTGTGTGTGTGTGTTTATATATGGTATATATTGATTTTTTTTACTTCTGTGTAATTTTAATTGCTGTTTAATTCTTATTTGTTAATATTTTATTGTGGTTGGTCCATACCCAATGGGTGGTACGTTATAAATAAATTTTGTTTCTTTTTCTGTAAATTATGCAGTGTAGTTGTTAAGCTGTTGGACTGGACAGAACTGGGGAGACCCAGGTGCAAGTTCCTTCTCAGATGTGGAAACTCATAGAGTACCTTTGGGCCAGTTGCTTTCTTTCAGGCTAGTCGATCTTATAAGGTGGGTGTTGTGGGGTAGAAATTGCTAGATCCTTATCTCATCTGGGATATGAAGGAAGTGACATGCAGTTGGGTCCATGCAGCGATTCTTGCCTGCTTGAAAAAGGGGGTGATTCCGCCAGGCTTGAAGGAAGCAATGGTGCCTTCACTGGACCCAGCCATCCTGGATAATTTTTGTCCAGTCTCCAACCTTCACTTTTTAGGGAAGTTAGGTTGCAGTTATAGGGGGTCCTGCAGGAAATTGATTATCTGGACCCTTTGCAGTCAGGTTTCAGGTGTGGACATAGTACAGAGACAGCATTGATTGCACTTGTTGATGATCATGCCAGGATGGGTGTGTTGCTTCCATCCTGGCCTTCCTTGATCTCTCAGTTGCTTTCAATATCATCAGCCATGATATCCTTCTGAACTAGCTGCGGAGAGGGGGGGCAAGATATTATAGTGGTTCTCCTCCTTTCTCAATAGCTGTTTCTAGTCGGTGTTGGTTGGCAGGGAGAAGTCAAGCCTGAATTGCCTGATTTACAGGGTGCTTCAGGGTTCAGTGCTATCTCCCCTCCTGCTTAACTTCTGCATGAAATCACTGGAGGAGGTCATTCATCAGTTTGGGGTCAGGGATCATTATCAGTTGTGCTTCTCAACCCCTAGCTGACCAAGAAATGCTCTTGAAGGCCTTGTTCAATGAAATGGAGGCTTTGATCTGAACGGGAAAGGACTCAGTGATTATGGTACTTGGTCGTCCCAGTCCTGGGAACTTCCATCTTTGGTCCTAAGCAGGGTTGCACTACCCCATTTGGGACTGATGTACAGTCTGGGGGACTTCCTAGACTTTCATCTCCTTTTTGAGGGATAGGTGGCAGCTGTGGCCAAGAAGGCTTTTTCACAGGTGCAGTTTATGCACCAGTTGCACCCATTCTTGGATCACGAGGCCCTCCTCACTGTCACTGATGCCTTAGTTATCTCATGGGTGGACTATTATAATGCATTCTACATGGAACTGCCCTTGAAGACTGCTTGGAAGCTATATCTGGTCCAGAATGCTGCTGCACAAGCAGTGATGGACGGGCCTTGCTCTACGCATATAATATCCCTGCTGTGTGAGTTACACTGATTATCAGTTGGTTCTGGAATGCAGTTCAGTGCTATATATTACCTATAAAGCCCTACATTTGAGAGACCACCTATCTCCTGGAGTGTCCACCTGTCCTGTGCACTCCAACACAATTGGCTTGGCTTGCTTTAGATCCAGTCAATTAAACAATTTCATCTAGTGGGACCCAGAAGGCAGCCTTCTGTGTCGCTGCACCTGCCATTTGGAATAGTATCCTGATGGAGATTCATTTGGCTCCAATCTTGCCTGCCTTCAAGCACTCCTTAAAAAGCTGACTCTTCTCACAGGCTTTGGGTTAAGAATGATGGGCGAGTATAGAGAAATACAGAGAAGGACTTGAAGAGGGAATGCAAGAGCAGTTACATAAAAACCAGCTTAGCCTAAAGGGAAGAGGGGGTAAGAAAGAAACTCAGGTTTGTCTCCCCTTGATTCTGTTGGATATAAGAATAGGGAGAGGGAAACTCTGCCAGTCTTTTAAGATTTTGTTATTAATCTCTGAATAAATAAAGAAAGTTCTAGTAGTCATTGTGGAGTCTATTTCCTGACTTGGCCTACTGTGAAGGGTTGACAATGGGCTCCTTTAATCTGGAAGAGGATGTGGAAGGATGGTTTGTTCCCTTGGACACTTGTTGTTATATAGATGTTTCTGAGATTGTTTTTAATGGAATTGCTGTTCTTTTAACTTTGTGAAGCAGCCCAGAGTTAGATGGCCTAGAAACTTAATAAATAAATACATGAATAAACAAATAAACAGGTAGGCATCATCCATCCCCGTTTCATTCAGCACCGATACCGTAGTGAACTCTGTATTTAATTGTCCAATACAGTGGCCAATACAACAAAGCTGAAACAAGGCAAATTATTCCAGAGGATTAATCCAGAACTGGTTTCTATAATGTGTGCCATGCCCGTAGTGTTATAATTTCATATGTTGGGGATTGATTTGATTGATTATGTGCCATCAAGTCATTGTTGACTCTTAGCAACCACATAAATAGATTTTCTCCATGAGTTGGGGACTGGGTATTCTAATATTGGTAGTATAAGGTTGCCCCTAAAAATGTTTAGAAGCTTCAATTGGTAAAGAATAATAGCAGCCCGGAATGGAGTGGAATAAATAGGATGGAATATTCAACCTGTATTGGAGAAGTTCACTAGATTTAGCTTCCAGGATGGCTTTGAACATTGGTGGTATTCTGTATATATAGGTCTTCCTGCATTACTTTTACAATCTTTGGACTATAAAAGTAATGCAGTAGTTAAACGCTGTGTTACTTTATCACTGTAAAAAGGAAGTAAAGTTTCTAAAGAATTCAGCTAATCAGGTTTGATGGCAGGAGGGAGGGCAAACTATTGTTTAACTTGAAAACACAAGTTCTTTCATTTTTTTTTATCTCCTCATAAATCCAATGTTTGGAAGCGCAAAAACCATATCCATGATTTTTTTATTATTATTCTTATGTCATACCAGAGCATAGTTCATGCACATTTAACAACCATTTCAGTCCACGCTTTCGGATTGGTTTTACTAGTTGAAAGACCATGGGTGGGCAAATTTTTTTAGCAACCCCTTGATCATCCTAAGGTCAAAATAGCAAATTTCAACAGCACACCTCCAAAAAATAGTATGATTTTTCTAAGGGTTTATACAAAATAAGAACACCCTATTTTAGTATTTTTTTAAAAAAATCCTCCCTAATTTAAATAAAAATACCTTCATATTATGGCTTTGCCTCCCTCTAGTGATATTATTGCATCACTAGCAGCCCCTGGAGACTAAACATAAAAAATGGTAAGAAAGTGTGTCCCCCTTCCATTTCTACTATAATTTGTCAAATGTCACATCAATAATTATTGAATTTGCCTAACAGTTTGTAATATTACATGTGTGTGTGTGTGTATACAGGGAATGAGTAACAAGAATATTCTGTAAAATTTAATATTGTATTTGTGTGTAAAGTAGACATTCCCTGTTTAATATCCTGATGACAGAGCAGTAAAGACAGTTATTCCTGTTGTTGTTAATTTACTGTTACAGCTGCTTCCTTGTTATGCAATTTAATTTTCAACCCACCAGGGGGCTAATAATTCTCACCTATGTAGATTTCAAACAAGGCTGTTATTTTCCATGTGAGTATTGTTTTTATCCCTGTTCATAGTGACTCTTTTTTACACTAATTTGGCATCAGCAAGGCACCAGCATACCATAACTCTTTTCACAGGTCAAAAATGTGGAATGGTTTGCTGGAAAAATTATAAATCTTAACCTTTCATTTGAAATGCACAGTGTTTCCATGGATATTTGTAATGGGAAAACAGTGGATAATGTCCTACTTACATGATTTCCTAAATATTTTTGTGTCCTGTTTATTTAACTGTTCTGCCATCCCATATAATGTACCTGGCAATACTATTGATTGAGATGGAGATAAGTACATTGTTTTCATCATGGCCAGATTCAAATTATCTTTTCTGGATTTATAAAGCCAGGAAAGATAGGCTTCTGAGGCGCTGCTTCATGTTTCAGCAGATTATTTATGGTTTGCTTTGAACCATAATTTGTTGTTGCATTGAAATTGGGAGCTTGTTTAGTATTGGTCAGATATCTAGAATGACAAGGCAGGGTTTCATTCCGCTCAGATGCAACCTAGGAATGAATAACAAAATGACAATAACTGGAAGAGACTTCAGAGATCATGTAGTTCAATCCCTGAAATTTCCACACATTCTTTCCAATCCTGCTCATTGGAAAAGAAAAGAGTAAATCTGTTCCATCTTCCATGTGGCTGCCATTCACACAGAAGGCTGTTATTTCATCTCCCCTTCATCATCTCCAAAATAAACATGGCCTACTGTTCCTCCTAGGGCAGGATTTCCAGAATGCACTCCAATATAGGTAACTAAGGCAAAGTTGTAGTCTTGTTTTGGTGGGAATGATCTAACTGCATTTTCCTTCTTTTTTGCCTCATTTGTATAGCATTGCATTAGGAGCCAGCAGACAGAAAGCCAGTGACAAAATGTCTTGAGGAAGTGATAATTTATTGGAAGAGATGTTTGTTACCTTGCATGTACAAGAATTTTATTCATTTTAAGCTGCAACTAAAATATTCCAGCTTCTTGCAGCTTCATTGAAAATATAAGTATCAGCTGCTTGGAAAAAAAAACTTTCTTGAAATGACTCTGTCTATAGGTGGCATTGAATGCCTTTGCAATTAACAAATTTTAACGTAGCCTTGTAAATATTATATAAAGGTTCCAGGTTGTAACTGTAAATGATAATTCGATTAGTCAGCACGTGGTTTGTTTGAGCTCTAAGTACTTGGGTCTTTCATAGGCTGTTAACTAAACTATTAGTCAGCTACTTTTAGCAGTTTGATCAGTGCAAAATACTACATGCTTAAGCAGCACTGCTCAGAACGCTTAATAAGCCAGAGACTCCTGGAGATAGGAAAGCAGCCCTCCTCATGTTTAAGTTGCATTAGTAAGGCGTCTCACATTAGTCACTGACTGTGAATGTTAATCACTTTCGAGCAATAATTCACAGTGTTGTTATAGCGCTGCAGTGCTCATAAAATGAACTCAGTAACCCACCACTACCCAGGGGATATGTCTCTTTCATTGCAATTGAATACCCAGCCTGGCTGCATCATAGTTAGGATTATGAAATAGTGCATTTTAAAAAAGGGTGAGCAGCTGGATAATAAAATAACAAGCTCCAAAGCAGGTTTGTTAATTATGTCTCTGTCTGTCTCTTGTTGACAGAAGGAGTATGCGAAATATGGCTGACCAGTGAAGATACAGGGGCTTATGGCAGAGACATTGGCACAGATCTCCCCACTCTCTTGTGGAAGCTAGTAGAAGTGATCCCTGAGGGAGCGATGCTGAGGCTCGGCATGACAAATCCTCCGTATATTTTAGAGCATCTGGAGGTATGTTCACAAGGAAAGCCATCGCAGTGACTATCCATTCTCCTTTGACATCCTGCAGGAACTGAGAGCTTGCAGCTTGCAAGCATCTCCTTTGCAACTGCATTCATAACATGAAATGTGAGGTAAGATGGGATCAGAAGTTGTACCCTTTTGACAAGCAATGTGCAAGTCCATGAAGAAATGAAACCCAAAAT
Source organism: Candoia aspera (assembly GCF_035149785.1). Lineage (NCBI taxonomy): Eukaryota > Metazoa > Chordata > Lepidosauria > Squamata > Candoiidae > Candoia > Candoia aspera. Next base: position 144,818,067 of record NC_086155.1, read on the forward strand.
ATTAAATGTGGCTCATTCTGGATGGAATAATTCATAAACAAATCATCAAGGAATATCGAAAGTGTAAGCCATAGGGGAAATAAGTAATGCAGATTTTATCATTCTCCCCTGAGCTGATGCCCTGCAGATATGTGTTTGGATTACAAAACCCTAGAACTCCCATTCAGCAGAGCAGAAGGCAGAAGAGTCTGCAAATTGTAGCCCATACAATACCATGTTGAAGAAAAGGCTGCGATTTCACACTTCTTTCCCCTTGTACTTAACAAGATTGTGTAATATTCTAGAGCAGTGTTTCTCAACCTTGGAAACTTTAAGATGTGTGGACTTCAGCTCCCAGAATTCTCTAGCCAGCCATCTTAAAGTTCCCAAGGTTGAGAAATACTGCTCTAGAAATTTCTCTGACTGATCTATTGGCACTTCTGAGACCTCAGTATCTTATTTTTGGATGAATCATCATAGGTAACAACATACTTTAGAAGATTTTGCATAGCTTATCTATGCTATTTTGAACTTCTTTGAGTACATTTTACAAGATGCATACCAGAATTAGTTAGCAGGATTATTTAAATCCATGCCAGCCAATGGCAGCAGAAATATTGATTTCAGATTTTTGTTCTTGAGCTTTTTCTTGAGCATTTTTTAGATGCAGGATGGTTTTATTTGCATATTTATAAATATACATAGTATATTTATATGCAGCAAGAATACAAACCAAAAGAAAAGAGGGAAGATATAACATGTCAGTTCAATTTTTAAGTAATGCCAACTTTCCAAAGTGGAGTTATACATAATACATGCAGTTGGGAACCTACTTTCTTGTCTTATTTACCTTGTGTGTGGCAGTGCATTTCAGAAGATTGGCTGCAAAGTTGGCTAGTGTTCTGATCTTTCTGTGTCCCACAGAACTACCTTAAACCTACCTTTAGTAATAAGTTCACTTTTTTACCACTTTTCATTAAATATAGTATTAACATTGTGTGTGTGTGTGTATCCGTTCAATCATGTCCAATTCTCAGAAACTGCCTGGACAAGTCCCTGCATTGTCTCCTTCCTAGGGCTGAGAGAAAGTGTCTGGCCCAAGGTCACCCACCTGGCTTTGTACCGTCTCCTGGCTGCTAGCTGACAACTTAACCACTACACCAAACTGGCTGTCAGTAACATTGTATATAAATACATGTTAACATTATGTTTGATAACTCCAAGGCTTTGCAGTCTGCAGCTCATGGGATATACCTGTCCCTGAAACTTTGTCTCTATGGTTCCTAGAAACTTCTGATAGGCTTGCTTCTTTAAAAAGTAACTTCCTCTTTAAAAAATAACAGGAAAAATCAAACTTAAAATTCCAGCCCACCCCATTTTGTACAGTCTTGCCTCCTACAGCTCTGGTGGACCCAAAAGTAGCAGCCACCTGCCTTAAATGGCTGCTTATTGGCAACTACGGTGTAGTATTTTGTGCAGCAGGAAGTCCCCAAAGCACCCTATGTGTCAAATTTATGAATTTGTAAATATTTCAGAGCATTTCTGAAAATTCATCCATAATTACTTAATTATTATTTGCATGTGACTTGGCCTGCATATTTTTTCTGTTATCCAAAAAAGAATCAAGAAGGGCTGAATTTGATCCCACTTATTATTTAAGTTTTACATCAGTGGCATCGTATAGACTTCACCAAATGGGGCTTCTATCCCGTTGACTGGACCATAAAGAAATTTCGTTGTAGGCAGTGCCCATTTCTGTATTAAAAGGGGCTGAAAATTCAGTTTTGTTCAACAATTCGTGTAAGGACATTCATTGTTCCCTTGGAGAGAAAAATCAAGCAAACCTCAGTTTCTAAGACACGCATTGCTCTTGCTGGGAAGAATATTAACAGACACATTTGATGTACTGCATTTATCTGAAAAGAGTACATTCCAAAGAAAAAACTGAGTTCACATATTGCTTTAAGGTCTTCTTTGTTCAGTAAGCTATAGTTGGCTGGGTTTGTGCAACACGTTAAGCCATAGAATATGGACAGGCAAGCTTTTGTGTGAGTAGGAACCACTCTTCTTTAAGAAAAACAGTTGACCTCGAGGGAACACAGCAGGCACAGCAGTGATACATCAGAAGAATGTGTTCGGTCTTCTAAATATGTTGCTCCAGATTTAACCAGGCTAATATTCAATTTGCCTAGCAGATTGCTGAGTAGCTAGCAAATTCCCCAAGAATGTAGACTAGGTGCTTTGTAGTCTAGGTACTTTGCTATCAAAAGGAAAGCACATGGGGGCACTCATACATTACCTATTGGCAATTTTTGAAACTGAACGTTCTTTCCTTGGATCATGTAGCAGCTGACAGCCACATCTGGGGAAAACACAGCTGCTTTAAGGAGTTGGTGACAGGCTTTGCTGCATCTCAACTGTCAGATGGCTGAAAATCTTTCAAGGAGACCTCAGAGTAAGGCTTAATACAGATTGGAAGAATTTGTGGAAAGCTTAAATGTACAGTTCATGTATAATGCACTATTTCATCTTTTTATTTGTCTTTTTGGGATACTTTAGCTTTACGAATTTAAAGAGGCATGGCTTCATAGCTTTACTTTCATCAACATCAATAAGAGGCATTTGACATTTCAGGAGGAGGGGATGAATTTAGGCCTTCTTGAAGCTATTCTGTCATCTACCCTTGTCAAAGATGCATAAACTTTTTAGATATAATAAATCTAAGCCCTATTAAGCTTCAGTAAAAGGGGTTTCATTAATTTCTTTTTCATTTTTAAATAACTGCTTAGTTCTTCTCAGGATCAGGATCAGGACAGGATATTTATTTTTCTATTAATATGTGCTTGTTAATGTATATTTGAGGAAGATACTGTATTTGCACTAAACCAAGCCTAGTTTGTTTAACCATAGTTTATTAAACAAAACACAATACCTGGATTTGCGCAACACATTTAGCCAAAACAGTTTTAAAAAATCCTATGCTGTTAGCAGAATGTGTGAACCCAGCCTGTGGTTGAGTTAGTGGTGATGCTTCTCTGATAACTCAGAGTTTTTTGGAATGTTTTAGGAATTCTGTTCTTAATACAAGTTTTGATTTTGATCCTAAAGGCTGCTAATAAAAATTTACAAGACTCTAATAATAGGTAGAGTTAAATATTGCCTTGAAGTCATTGTGAATGATCAAAAGTGTATTTTTGCACAATAAACATTTTTAAAAGGCCTAGTTTATAAGTCATTACTATCTTAAGCAATGGAAAAATGCTTTTGGTAAATTTGACTCTGCTGATTATATTACTGTTCCTTCAGAAATCACTTGACTTCTACCATAGACATTTTTACTTTTTTTTTTCCTGTGTTTGCACCTTGTTTCTGAGTGCGGAGATGGTATACAAAAGTCTGTATTTTAAAGAAGTTGTTCACACCTGCCAGTGTCTTTTTAAATGCTTAATTGCACATGATGAGATGCATAGGCCTCCATGTCACCTGTCAAGATGAGTCAAGCTCAAAGTCTGCCATATGCCATCTGTGGTTTTTATCTTCGTTATTAATTCAGGATATTCCAGTAAAACCCTGACCATTGAGAAGAGTTCTGTATGCTGTGTATTTTTTCCTTTGAAGAATAGGAAATGCCAAGGGTGCTGAAAATTTACAATAGAATTTCTTTGCTCTCCCTCTCTTTGATTTATATCAGCTGAACGTTTGTGATCTGTAGCTTCATTTAAGCAGATAACTTTACAGATGGCTTCCCTAGACATGCCCTGACACAGCGCCTAAAAATGGATTTGTGGTACAACAGCTAATCTCTTCTTTCTTATTCTTTGTTCTTATATAAAAAGTAAATTCTTTAGTAGTACAGTGGTAAAGTTGTTTGGAAGTTACGCAATGTGTTTTCTGTAGTGCCCTTTTCATTTTCTATACGAGTTTTTATACCCGCCCCTCCTTCCAAATGCTTTGGTCTAGTTTACACAAAGTTATGTCTGAAATTTTAAAACATAGTTTAATACATTATAAGCCATAACAAGTGAGTTTGCATCTCACACTATGCCAAAACACATTCACCTTATGTGGGAATCAGACCAGTATTTCAAAGATGTAGTTCCACTTATTCTTTAGATAAGAATAATTAAGTAGATAAGTCAATGATAAAAGTTCCATTTCCTGATATTCCTATTGTATCCATTCATTTTAGTACGCTTTCCATGCTGTTAGTGTAAGCCTATTTTTGTGAATTTGTAAGAAATTCCTACTCTCTTATTTGATTACAATGTGGAAGTGTTATAGTAAAAATGGTTTATTATGGTTCAGAACCAGATTAGTACCATGAGAATTTTATTTGAAAATTGGAGTTTTTCACTTGTTCCTCTCCACCAAGTCATTGGCATCCCCTCAAGAACGATTTGGCAAAAGCTAAGGATCTTCCACAACAGTATGAGACGTCACATGTTATAGCAACTACCTGGAACTCCTAGCAATTTGGAAAGCACTCTGAATCTTTTCACTGACAAACTGTCCTGCAACAGTCAGTAAGCAAACAAGGTGCTACAGGGCCACTTCTTTTTACATGTTCTGTGCATCCTACATTTCATATTTATGCTGGCAATCAATATGTACAGCAACTATAGTGTCCATGCTTGCTCAACAGCTCATGAATGGAAAATGCTTCATTCCCCATCAAAACTCATTAGGACAGTCCTACAATCACTCTTTTGCTTCTCAATACAACTCTGCTTAAGGTTCTGTAGCAGAAGAAAGATGGATCCCTGGTCTTTGGACATCTTCCTGTTCTCATGGAATGGATTTCAACTGTATCTGCACCAATCTCACTCCTGGCGAGTGCTTATGAAGAACCAACTAGATTTGGCTAATTTCTTCCTTACCACACCATAGCAGACTCAACAGCCATAGTTCCATTCTTCTGTTGTATTTCATTTACTGGAACTAACTCAGGCTCTCGAACCATCTCAGCCTACTCTTCATGCTACAAGAACTCTCGTATTACCTAGATATCAATTCCTCTGCCTCAAAGCTTGAAGGATTCTATCCTTTTTTCCCCTCATTGCCAAAGTACAGCAGGTTCTGCTAGCTTCATAGCCATTAAGCAGTAATGCCCCTTTCAGATTCATATACATTGCCAAGATCTGTTACTAGAGCTATACCAGCAGCTATGAGTGCTCTGCCCAACACTCATAGCTGCTGGTATAGCACTTTTACGGACCCCGTCTGTAAAAGAATTCCATCTGGTGGGGTCCAGGAAGCGGGCCTTCTCTGTAATAGCTCCCGCCGTCTGGAACATCCTTCCCCCAGAGGTGAGACAGGCCCCCTCTCTCCTGGACTTCCGCAAAAAACTAAAAACCTGGCTTTGTCATCACGCTTGGAGCAGGAAGGGGAACAGCTGTTCATGGGGATGGCTAGCACCCTAGAAGGCCCTCACTCTCGGACTGAGATACAACTTTTAGCCATTGGGATTTTATTATATTTTATATTATATATTATATTTATTGTATTTATAAAGATACTGATTTTAACTTTGTCTCATTGTAAACTTCCCAGAGTCCCTCCTTTGGGGGGAGGTGGGTGGTGATAAATTTGATTAAATAAATAAATTACAAATTGTTCACCATCCATCTTTGAAATTACCATTATTCAGGGAGAGATAGTCGATGTGATGACTGTCTACTCAGCTTACCATTAAATTAGATTCATACGTGATAAAGTAGAAATCTCTTTAATGGAATGTAGTGTGCAGTACAGAGAAAAATTTGCCAATAGCAGTCCCCGCACTTTCCCCAAGTTAAACAGCTCAGTGAATTCAACCCCTTCCTCCTCCTTCAGTATGCAGCCCCCCTTTTTGTGCGAGTCCATTTAGTTCTGTACAGGTGTCTGCAGCGGCTCTGCCGGTTGACCTTGGATGCCAGAGATAGCCCAAACAAGATGCTTTCACACTCCTGGCTTGTCCCCACTCCCGTTTCTACTGACTCACAATTCTCAACCCGTGTCGATTCCATTCATGCATGTGAGTTGGATCAGATGTTCTAGGAACATTTGATCTGGGAGCATGACAGTAAAAAATGTAGATTATTCCACATTTAAAACTTGTGCTTAGTGTCACGTTCCCTGTCAGTCAGTTGTAAATGCCACCTGTCTGTTAGATCTTTCATGCTGAGGGTAATGTTGTCCATGGATTAGCCACAGAAGGAAAATCTGTCTTAATTTATTCTTTTTTAAACTAGAAAATACCGTTTTGCAAAGAATAAAAAGTAAAATACGTATCTTGCTTATTGATACTGACTTATCTTAGGTAAAGATAAGGCTACTAACACTGAGCAAATATAGACCTTGAATAATTAACTGTCTTCAGATTTTCTTTTAATATTTGTACAACCATTAATAACCAAATGAGATATCACTAAGATATTTATATTCTGGTGGGTAATTAAAGTATCAGCCACCAGCTCTGCTATTGTAAATCTGTCATTTGACTTGAAAACATAACCTCTTTTGTGCTTCCTGATAGAAAATCTCACACAGTTTCAGCTTTGTAGCATTATCTGAACAATCTATAGTGGCCTAGTTTGCTTCATTTGTATTAGTATATTGTTTTTATTTGTTTAGTACATAATCTGGTTACCATGTATAAATAAGAGAAAGAGAAAAGATAATACAGTAGTATAAAGCTAATGTACCTGAGTAACCATAATAATACATGAGAGAATACTGGTATTTACTACAGTTTCTCTTCCTGTTTTAGTTTTCTACATTAAAAGAATCAGCAAAAATAAAATCTGTCTCAGCAACTATTGTATTATATTCTGATATAATCATGTTGCTCCTGCAAATATAAATCAGATTACCTTTATGAAAGACACTAAAAAGTATTTTTATAGGATGTGAGAATTATAGTTGCTAAACCTTTGGTTTATCAGCTTTAAGAATAAAAGAAAAAGAAAAAATATATCACACTGTTCATGGGTGATGTTTCACATGAGGCTGAAGCCTTTACAGCTGGCTTGCATGAAAAATGCACATATACACATGCTGAGCCATGCTGTAAACGATTTGTTGTAATAATAGTACTCTAGATTTACTGTTCATTCAGTTCTGAACATTGACATTTTTTTAAAAAAATGGTAAAATGCTGGGTTTGGTTTTTAAAAAATTTTTGCTTTGCTCTGCTTTTGATATTTAATTGAAACAAAGATAATCTCATCAAAACTTTCATTTTGTAATTTGGCTGAAAACTAGTTTGGTGTAGTGGTTAATGTACTGGACTCAAAACTGGAAGGCTGTGGGTTCTAATCCTTATTTAGGCATGAATGCTGGCTGGGTGATTTTGGGCCAGTCATTCTCTCTCAGCCCAACCCACTTCACAGGTATGCTGTTGTGGAAAAAATAGGAAGCAGGAGAATATGTAAACCATCTTGAGTTGTGCAAAAGAAATGCGAGATATAAATCTAATGCATTATCATGCTAAACCTTAAATGCCATGTGACTTGCATGTGTGTGGTGTCTACACATTTAGTTATTTAATAAACAGAAATACAGAAAAATTAAAAGTTCCATGTTCAACATTTTTAATCAAAAAGTTGTTTGTACAGATAACGGTAATCTATTATAGGATTAAATATAGTATCTGTTCCTATATTTATATCATTAAAATTTTATGACCAAACTTGGACAACTCAAATTTTGCTGTAATATTCTTTAAAAAAAAAAAAGTAAAGAATGTAGACTCCAAAATGCCCGGAAAGTATTTATTGGTGGCCCAATAAATGTTTCAAATAAAATATCTTGTCAAGGGACAGAATCATTTATCAAAACATTTTGTATGTGTGAACTGTACATTGCCTAAAGTAGCAACTATTCTTCAGCATATTTGACCATATTGTTTCTATTGTCATAGAAATTAGGAAAATTGGAGCCCAATATAAATGAAAGTCACAGTTAGGGAAGACTGTTTCAGCCTAGTTGTATTTCTCCTAGGCTTGGGATAAACAATCTGTTGACCTCCAGATGTTTGAACTTCGATTATTTATTTATTTATTAAATTTATACATCACCCATCTCACTATAGAAGTGACTCAGGGTGGCTTACAAATAAAAAAGTCATAAACCATTATAAAAATACAAAAGATACAAAAGATAGAAGAAGATAAAAGAGGACAACTAATTTCCATCATTTCCTGGCATGGGCATTGGCAAGAGTAACCAAGAACATCTGGAGGAAGACATCAGGTTGCCAATCTTCTAATGAGTAAGTGCATACATTCTTACTGTAAATTAGACTGCTGTGAGCAGTCTAGTGCCATCTTACTTGAACATCTGCTGTAGTATATATCACATTTTTCTGATTGCTGGAGATTGATAGAAGTAATAATGTACTTATAAGTATGTAAAAATATTACTGATATTCTTTCATGTCTCTAGGAAATGGCAAAAATTCTCAACCATCCAAGAGTCTACGCTTTTCTACATGTACCAGTTCAATCTGCTTCTGATAGTGTATTGATGGACATGAAGAGGGAATATTGTATAGCTGATTTCAAACGGGTGGTGGATTTCCTTAAAACTAAGTAAGTCTAATATTTAAAAAGTTAAATAATTTTCTAATTGAAATTAAAAAAGATAATTGCTTTTCTGCATCTCCATAATTTGACTATGCCTTCCAGTTGTTTTGATGTAATATTCTATTTCAAGTTGTTTTTATTCTGAAATATATGATTTGGTGTCTGTTTTTTCACTGAATTGTTTAATGCAGATTTTCAGGGTAGTTGACACAGAATGGGGGGAAAAAGGGCAATGTGTGGCTTTTGTGTGTTAATCCTAAGAATTTGCATTAGCAAATTATGACAATATATAACTACCCTTCAAAATCCTTTTCCATAATGGTATATATTATTTTGTCAGCACTTGAATGAACTTGAAAATATGTTCCATTGGCTCTAACGTTCATGGAGCGTTCCTTATCTAAGAAATACTGGCAGTAGGAAAACTTAGTAGATTAGACAGTGATCAGTTGTTGTATTAAGTATTCTGAACACAATATTTACTGAAAATAACACTGTGTGACCTTGTGCAGAATGTCTGACATGTGGTTATTTCCACTGCTTATAAATAGATGCAGATATATGTTATTTGTTTTACTAGCTGGATGTTAATTCCATGTTAGCTACACATAAAAAGATCAGCCTTTGTGGTGACTGCCACCAACTTAGATGGTTTGGAAAGACTGAAACATTTATGGAAAATAAAACTACCAATCGTTGCTAATGTTGATTAGCTGTATACTATCTCCAGAACCAAAGGCAGCAGATCCATATTTTAAGAGAAAGAAACAGTATCTTCCTTGATGTCAAGCTTCTCAGACCAGGATACAGTAGTGCATCACAGATCACTTGATATGTCACAGCTTTGCTTGATTATCCTGTTTAACTTGGGAGAAGGCTCGCAGACACAGCTCAGCACGGTTAGACTTTATGGCACACTAGAATTTAGCCATACACAACTGTTAATTGCCCCTGTATTGAAGAGATATCATGGGCTTTTAGCTATTCCAAGAGATTTAAACACAAGACTTCTCTTCCCACCTTTCTGAATTAACAGATACTTGCCTTGAAGTTGGATGGTTCTGATACGTTACACAAATCCAATAGAAGAGAGTATCTGTAGCTCAGGGCTGAACTATGGAGTCCTTGGTGCTCTCCGAGCTTGGTTGTTTCCTTGCAGATGTTTCATTACCTAACTAGGTAACATCATCAGTGGGAGTGAGTGTGGGGCTTGCTTCCTGTTTATATATAGTAGCTTTCTCTGCCAGTTTTGCCTGCCAAACCCATATTTCTACTGAAAATCTAGCAGGAAAAAAATATCAGTCTCTGCCATAATGTACAATGAGATATTTTGGTTATAAATTTAATACTGCTTCGCTTGTTGGAATTGTTCTACCACACAGAGTACTTTGTGAAATTCATGCTATCAGTTCAGTTCTGACCAGGACAGGAAGAGCAATAGGCATGCCAGTGGCCGCTTGCAGGCATGCTTAAACCATTTCAATTGACCTAGGTTCTATTAGGTCTGCTGGCATGGCAGGGAAGGGGACTGGCATCACATCACGTGCTAGCAAGAGACTTCTGCAGAGAATACAAGCAATGTCTTTGTCTAATGCCACCAGAGGAGTATGGGTAGTGGAAGCTGCTGTCAGGTTCACCGTTTCAATGTTGCTGTACATCGTAACGGTTCGCATGCCAGAGTGTTGACGTGCGTTCCTGGCCGGGAGGGTGCTGCTAATAAACCTTGTACGGGGAGTTGTGTCCGCCTGTGCCATGGAGGAATGTGTTTTGGTTATCTCTTTAATGTCAAGGTCTTTTTGCCTGTTGATCAGCAGAGCTCGTTAGGAGCACCTGGGAATGTGGGATGGTAATGAATGAAGGGGGGTGGGTGGGACGCTGTTTGAAGTGGGGCTATTTAGTTTGACTTTAGGCGCGCTTTTCTCATTCTCAGCTTTCTTTCTGTTTGCACTCGATTCTAAATAAAATCAGAACTTAAACTTTGATTTTGAGTCTGAGCATTTTATTTGGGTTCAGGCAATCATTACATAAAGCTGAGAATCCTTTAATGAAAAAACCTCGCTAGTCTCTACCAATAAATTTTTCTTGCGAAAGAAGAAGTTAGCGATGGCAGAATCGAGGAAAGAGTCCACGGGCTTTGGCGACATGACCAGACAGTTCCTGGAGTCGGCATTTCCAAGCAGGGACCCGAGCCCCCTCCCATCCCACCTCGCACCCTATTCCAGAGAGTCCAGCTGCAGCCCAGAGTTGGGGGATCCGATGGAAAGGGGCGAGCCGGAACAGCCTCTAACAACTGGTACCCCTCCCCCAGAGATGATATGGGATACCATGGGAGACCCCCGACCGGCGACGTCTCACACCTCATGGAGGCTATGTTACCCCCTGACTCCCGAGAGGGAATCCACCGCGGTGTCGGCAAGCCAGCAGCCTGAGGCACCAGGGCTGGAGAACTCGGTCACACCTCACAGGATCAGAGTCATCGAAGCAAAGGTCGAGTCTATGGAGCATATGCTACGATCCATTTCGGCTGCGGTGGGGGACCTGGTGAAGGTTGTTGGTAGTCCAGGTGCCGCGATGGGACCCGCCATCGCCAGCACCAAGAGGGCGGGGGCGGCCACGGGATTCTTCCCCGAGTCTTCAGGGTCCCACTCCGGTGTCAGGAGGGACCCTGGCTCGGCCACCGGTTGCGGCTGTGCCAGTTGGTGGGGTTGCTAAGGACTTTCCCATAAAGTTTGATGGGGACCCCACAAATTTGTCATTTTTCCTTACCAACGCTGCAAACTATATGCAGCAATATGGACATTGCTTCACCTCGGAAGGGGCAAAAATCTTGGCTGTTGCCACAAAGCTGAAAGGCAGAGCTCCTGACTGGTATGTACAGTTATCTGAGGCAAAAGCCCCAGCACTTGGTGCCTTCGATGCTTTTTTGACCGCCTTGAGACGGTACTTTGAGGATCCCCTGGCTAAGGCAAGGGCTAAAGAAGCTCTAAAGGAACTTGTTCAGGGGCAGAAGTAGGTTGCTGATTGTGCCCTGGAATTCAAGGTATTGGCAGGTAAAGTTCCTGAGTGGTCTGAAGCTACCCTGATAGACAAGTTTAAAGACGGGCTCAATCAAGAAGTATTGAGATGGGCACTGTGCAGGGACGATCCGGACTCACTCCATGATTGGATCTGTCTCGCCGGAAAAGCTGAACATGCCCAGCGTACCTATATGCAAGCCACTAAGGGGGACAAGCCTCCCTCCAGTGGAAAGGGCCTGAGACAGCCATCTGCCACAGGGTGGGATGACGAGAAACAGAGACGTTTTGCCCGAGGGCAATGCATCAAATGTGGCAAGGCAGGCCACTGCGCTGCGGAACGTCACAAAACTAAGACTGTGGATCGCCCGTCTAAGCCTCCGCAGAAGACGCCTAACCCTCCCCGTCGGCTGGCGGCAAAAGCATCCGCGGAGGAGGGGGATGATGTCTACCTCGCGGGAGACGCTTTTACCACCCTTGAACAGCCGGCGGGAAACGACTTCCACCTGTCTTAAACAGCGCCGCTGGACAGGTGGTGGAGAATGGGCGCGATACCAACATGGTGAGTGCTGACTGCCCCATCCTAGCTGTAAAGATCGAGTTGGGCTCCTGCTCTAAGACCGTCGAAGTCTGGGCTTTGGTTGACTCAGGGTGTTCCAGATGTTTGATCCACCCCGACTTAGTCGCTGTGTTGGAGCTGCCTTGCTTTCCCCTTCCAAAACCACTAATTTTTCAGCAATTAGATGGTTCCATGGTGGGGGGGGGGGGACCGGCCACCCAGTTTACTGGGGATGTTACGTTACAGATGGGAACACACGAGCTGATCAAATTCATTGTTACTCCAGTGGGAAACCCTCTGGTGGTCTTGGGGATTCCCTGGCTAACTACCCATAATCCATACATCAATTGGAAGTCCCGTACTATTACGTTTGATGATAGATTCTACCAGGCTCCTATTGTGGGGAAGTCCATCACTGTGGGGGTGGGGAGGGCTGAAATTGTCGACCCTCAGTCTCCCACTCTACCCATGGAAGGGCTGCCTGCCAAGTACCGTGACTTTGCTGACGTTTTCGTGGAGGAGGAGGCAGACCGATTACCCCCCCCCCCCATCGCAAAACTGACTGTGCCATTGAGCTTCTTCCGGACATCCTCTTACCCAAGCCGAAGATCTATGCTATGACTAAGAAGGAACTGGGGGCATTGCGGGAGTTCATTGACAAAAACCTGGCTAGAGGTTTCATTGAACCAGCAAACTCGCCAGTTGGGGCTCCTGTGTTATTCCGCGAAAAGAAGGATGGTACCCTTAGACTACGCACGGACTATCGTGGGTTAAATTCAGCCTCACTTTTGAACAAATACCCTCTGCCTCTTGTAAAAGATATGTTAGCACATTTATGTACTGGTAAAGTCTTTTCCAAGCTTGACCTCCGCGAAGCATACTATCGCATTCGCATTCGGGAGGGGGATGAGTGGAAAACAGCTTTTAACTACCCCTTGGGTTCCTTTCAGTATAAGGTCCTTCCTTTTGGTCTAGCAGGGGCCCCAGGTGTTTTCATGCAACTGATCAATGAGGTGTTACATGACCATTTGTTTAAGGGGGGTTTGGTTTATTTGGATGATGTTCTCATCTACACTAAGACTGAAAAGGAACACGAGAAGCTTGTCAAACAAGTTCTCACCAAACTCAGACAAGCTAAGCTTTATGCTAAGCTTTCTAAGTGTGAATTCCATAAGTCTCGCTTGGATTACTTGGGCTACAGAATTTCTGATCAGGGTATTGAAATGGATCCTGAAAAGATTCAGGCAGTTCTCAACTGGGAGCGCCCGCAAACCCGGCGTCAGCTTCAAAGTTTTCTGGGGTTCGCCAATTTTTACAGATCCTTTGTCCAGGGGTTCACGGAGATTGCTCTGCCCCTGACTGATCTGTTGCGCACCAAGGGGGTCGGGGAAACACGCAAGGTGAAGAACCCGGGGGCTGTGCTCAATTGGACTCCTGCCTGTCAGGCTGCCTTTGATCAGTTGAAGGCTCTTTTCACAGCTGAACCCATTTTATCCCGCCCTGACCCTGAACGGCCTTTTGTTGTTCAGGTTGATGCCTCTGATTTTTCTATTGGAGCTATTTTGTTGCAAAAGGATTCTGCCGGGCTCTTAAAGCCTTGCGCCTATCTCTCCCGTAAGTTTTCAGAAACGGAGCGGCGCTGGCATGTTTGGGAGAAGGAGGCTTTTGCAGTTAAGGCTGCATTGGAGGCTTGGTGTCACCTTTTGGAGGGGGCGACTTGTCCTTTTGAGGTTTGGACGGATCACCGCAACCTCGAGGCACTCCGAATGCCCAGGCATCTCAGCCCTAAGCAGATCCACTGGGCTCAATTTTTTAGCCGTTTTAATTTCCAACTTAAATTTATCCCAGGGAAGAAGAATTTTTTGGCTGATGCCCTCTCCTGTTTGCCCCAAGACGCGGAGCCGATCTCCGATGTCATTGGGACTGTGCTCACGGAGCCTCAATTGGGATTGGTCGCGGTTACCTGGAGCCATGCTCGGGGGCAGCCGCCTTCCCCCTCGCAAGCGGTTCCGGCACAGCACTCTCGGAGCCGTAAGCAACCTCAAATGCCTGGTCGGTTGCATGCTGATTTTGTCTCCACTTTGAAATCTGATCCCTGGCTCCTCGCTAAGCCTGACAAGGTTTCCCTTGAGCATGACCTGGCTTGGGGGGGGGGGCGTTTGTACATCCCTGAATCTCAACAGTCTGCAATATTAGCCCGTTCCCATGACAGTAAGCAAGCTGGTCATTTTGGTTTTCTCAAGTCCCTCCATTTAATCCGGCGGCAGTTTTGGTGGCCCTCCTTACGGAGGGACATGAAGGATTATGTCGCTTCATGCCCTGTCTGTGCTATGTCCAAACGGCAGTCAGGTAAGCCCCAGGGGCTTCTGCAGCCAGTGGCTGACCCTTCTCGCCCTTGGGATGAGATTTCTATGGATTTTATTGTGGACTTACCCCCCAGTCAAAAGAAAACTGTCATTTGGGTGGTCAAGGATTATTTTTCTAAGCAGGCTCACTTTGTTTCCTGTGCCTCTATTCCTTCAGCGCAGCAGCTAGCCAGGCTCTTTTTGGTACACGTCTACCACCCACACGGATGCCCCTCTCGTTTGGTGACCGATAGGGGCACACAATTTACCTCACGGTTTTGGCGGGCTTTTTTTGAAACTGATTGGCACTGAACAGGCATTGTCATCCTCTTCGCATCCCCAGACTGACGGATCTACTGAGGTCCTTAATGCCACACTGGAACAGTTTCTCCAGTCTTATGTTAATTACCACCAAGATGACTGGGTTGATTTGCTCCCTTTCGCTGAGGTCGCTTATAACAATGCTGTGCACCAAAGCACTGGTCAGATCCCCTTTCGGGTCATTTCGCGCCGGGACTTTGTTCCCATTCCCGAGTTTCCCCAGCCTCCTACCCCTGCTGTGGCTGCCTGTGATTGGGGATCTCGACTCGCTGATTCCTGGCCAGTCATTAAGAATGCTCTCACTGAGGCGCAAGCTTCCTATAAGCTTCACGCTGACAGGCACCGCAAGAAGCAGCCTGTTTTTCAGATCGGAGACCTGGTCTATCTCTCTACCAAATTTATCAAGTCTCCTCAGCCATCCAAGAAGCTTGCTCCTAAGTTCATTGGCCCCTTTCCTGTTACTGAGGTTATAAATCCTGTCACTATACATTTGGATCTACCTCATAATTTGAAGCGTTTGCACCCGGTTTTTCATTGCAGTTTGCTTAAGCCTGCCCATGACTCCTCTCGTTGGCATCCACGACCTCCCCCCCTGCACCTGTCATGATTGATGGACAGCAGCACTTCGAGGTTAAGGAGGTGCTCGACTCTCGCAAGCTTCGAGGCACTCTGCAATACTTAGTTCGCTGGAAGCATTTTCCTCATCCTGAGTGGGTCGCTGCTCGCGACGTGGTAGCTCCTGATTTAGTTCGCAGTTTTCATATTGCATACCCTTCCAAGCCGGCTGTTTAATTTTTTTTGGGGGGGGGGATATGTCAGGTTCACTGTTTCAGTACATTGTAACGGTTCGCATGCCAGAGTGTTGACGTGCGTTCCTGGCTGGGAGGGTGCTGCTAATAAACCTTGTATGGGGAGTTGTGTCTGCCTGTGCCATGGAGGAATGTGTTTTGGTTATCTCTTTAATGTCAAGGTCTTTTTGCCCGTTGATCAGCAGAGCTCGTTAGGAGCACCTGGGAATGTGGGATGGTAATGAATGAAGGGGGTGGGTGGGACGCTGTTTGAAGTGGGGCTATCTAGTTTGACTTTAGGCGCACTTTTCTCATTCTCAGCTTTCTTTCTGTTTGCACTCGATTCTAAATAAAATCAGAACTTAAACTTTGATTTTGAGTCTGAGCATTTTATTTGGGTTCAGGCAATCATTACAGCTGCATTAAGAGCACATTCTTACTCCTGTTGCCTAGGCAAGGACAAGGTTCAACCCTCTTTCACAGAAGGAGATGCAGTCCTCTCCTGGCCAAGCTTGTTGAGGTTTGCTGAAAGATGCCGCTGTTAAGTTCCCATCCTTGCCTGCCTTTCCTGAAGTGGCCTTTCTCTCACAGTCCAACTAATTGGACTGTAGAGCACAAGGATTTCCTGACTAGCTCTGGCCTGTCTATTTTGCTGTTCTCTGCCCTTCCAGCTAAGGTGCTGCAGGTGGTAGGCTGAGCAAAAAAGGGTGGACTGGATGAGTCAGGAATGGCTGGGGGGCAGGTGACTGGGGGATTAAAGGTCCTGTAGAGCATATGGATGTGAAGGCAGTAAACTTTGTGAGCATTGATAGCAGGGCCTACAAAGATGCAGCTGGATTGCTGCCAGAAAGCCAATGGGTAGCTTATCTGAACAGAGCAAGTATAACCCCTTAAGACCTCCTGCATTAAAGTGAATGCCTATCCCAGTGTCCTTTGGAGCAGATATTGGTACACAGAGCTAAGTATTACCTAGTAATATGAGAACATGAAAAAAGTTAGTGAAAGAGAAGGAGTGATACCAGTATTTGACTTACGACATTTTTTTAAAAAAAAATCTCCTTTACACTGATTGATTTGTTCAATTTGTCCATTTATGCAATATGTTAAGGTGAGATGCTGAATACTCTGGTTATTAAAGTCTCAGGACCATTATTTTACTTAGTTGAGAACTATGCACATTCTAAACATCATAATAACTTAAATGTTACAAACTTTGAAAGTTATTAACTATTGTTACATTGGGTTTTGCTATCAAAAAACTTGGAAAAGCTGAGCATACCCATAGATTATATTATATATAAATAAATGCAACCAACTCTTAATAGTATATTAAGTATATTGATATATATGTATATATCAGGTTACCTGAGGGACCGTCTCATCCCCATTACATCGGCCCACCCCACCCGATCATCCAGAGAGGGCATGTTACAGACCCCATCCGTAAGAGAATTTCATCTGGTGGGGTCCAGGAAACGGGCCTTCTCTGCAGTGGCCCCCGCCCTTTGGAACATCTTGCCCCCAGAGGTGAGGCAGGCCCCTTCACTCCTGACCTTCCGGAAGGCCCTGAAGACTTGGTTTTGCCGTCTCGCCTGGGGCGGGAAAGTGGGCAACCACTCTTGAGGGTGGCTTGCACCCTAGAGTCCCTCCCACCAGCTTGGAATTTTATAGCCTCTTGGATTTTATATTTATTTATTGCATTTTATAATAATTGTAATGTGTTTGATTTTTGTGAGATTTTAACTATGACCATAGTTTGATTTTATTGTAAACCACCCAGAGTCTCTCTTTTGGGGGAGATGGGCAGTAATTAAATTTGAATAATATAAATAAATAAATAAATAATATAACTAGTACATCCAAATTTGTCAGTTATACATCAGTGCAACTTAAAATTGTTCCCTGTTTCCTTTGATTTTTAATCTGACAGTTTTCAAGCTTTATTAATATATGTTTTATTTAAAAATCATAGTAAAATATAATGAACCTAAGTAGCAAGTATTTTCTAGAAGGCATGAGAAATTATTTCCAACATACAGAAACAGAGCAGGCTCAATCTGTAAGAGTGAAAAATGTTGGATATTGGAATCTATTGACATCTGTAAAGCTCATTTATTTTTATTTCTGTATTAGTAGGTCTTTTTTCTATGTGTCATCTCCTAAAAGCAGCCACATATGACGTTCCTATATAACTATTTCCCTCTAGACATCTCATCACAGACACTGCAAAAACAAAACATTGCAACAGATTCCTGCAGTTTCTCCCACTATCTATGAATCTGTTCTTATAGACCCATCTCTTTTTTTTTTCTTATTTCTCTTCCAAGCTGCAATGATGGAAACAGAAGAGTAGGTATTGTTTAAGAACTCAAAGTGGCATTATCATTCAGGACAATATCATATGCTGCCAGTTAACTTCTAAATTCTGTGCTTTCAATTCTGTCAAAAGAAATAATTTGCATGAAATATTGGTCAATAAAAATGCTTTTAGATTATTTTAATGGCCAGGTCAATGATTAAATAGCATTTGTTTGCTACTTTTAAGCGGATTTTATTCATAAACCTTGGAAATTGATTGAATGTCAAAACTGCAGAAGAATGCAACTTAAGATTGCTCTCTTTTCAGAGATGTTCCATTATCTCAAACATGCTGGCACATATAAGTGATACCTGGGCCTGATAGTGTACATGCATTGTGTATCTGAGAGCTTGGTTTCTCTATACATTTTGCCTCAGTGTTTTATGAATGAGGGAGGAAGACTGTTTAATAAAATACTTTATTTCCAAAAAATTCTCACTAGGGTTCAGTGGAGTTAAATGTTGTTTACAGCTTTCATACCTAAAAGCAGGGTTGAGGAACCTCTAGCCTATGGGCTAAATCCAATCCACTAAGTTGCTCCATATAGCCCCTGGCACCTCAAAGGAGGCTTTACACTGCCAGTTGATCCTTCCTTCCCTCTGCCTCCTCCTTGGAATAAAGCACAAAGAGGGCAGGCCTGAGTCAAGGAACACCAGTTCTCAGGAACTACCACCTGAAGTTGCTGTCAGTTAAGAATGCTTTCAGCTCCTGGTTCCTTCATCCACTCTGTCCTTTTCCCCCATGTGTGGGTGGGGTTCTTACAGGTAAGATGAAAGTTTTGGCATTGTTAATCCCATCCTATCATCTGGCTCAAAGGAAGGGATCTAAGGAGAGAGTGGGCCCTCGTGCTGGATACTATTTCCAATCTCTGCCTTAGAACTAAGATACATCAGATGGAAACTAGTAATTGCACAGAAGCCATTCTTAATAGCTAAATATTGTAAAGCCCCACCCATAGGTTAGATGGAATGGTAGCCACAAATATAACGAAACCTCAGGAATGGTATTTTCTTTTTTTGCTGGACTATTCCCTTGGTCTCTTCTCCTCGCCAGAAGAAAACACATTCCTGCCACAAGATGGAATGCCTTCCTTTTCAGGCGACTGGCTGCAGAGCTTTTGGTTCCCCAGATGAAGGAGAAAGGAGAGGGACCAGTAGCAAAATCATGGCTGCAGTATACTATACTGATGTACAAGTCACTGAACATCCTTGTGCCACACCCGCATTAAAACAGAGCTACAAGGACCATAAGCCTCTCTTTTAAAAATTGTGTCCCCATCCTGGATTGGTGGACCTTATAACGGTAACTCAGTACTTCTTTTCTGTAGTGCTAACCTGTTTCTGGAGAAAGAATGAAAACATTAGTATTTAGACATTAGGTTTCCCATTAGATTATATCACATAACTGATGCTACTAGTTTCTATATTTTTTTTAATTATATTTTACATATTTTATATACAGCATTTAAATGTTGGAATTTACTCTGATTTTTAGATTGATTACAACTATTCTAAATTAATTCATTAATATACAGTGCACTGAAGGCAGAAGCTTAGATCATCATAAATTATCATTTGAGGCTTTTTTGTGCACAAAATCCCTCATGTTTTATAAAATTAAATCTTGGAATATGCAGTCTTTCAAACTCAGTGCATTTGCTTAGAAGCACTGCAGTACAGCTCACTTCCTGCTAATGCTCACGATCAGCATGTAAATAGTATTAACAGAAGCAATTTTTGACAAACGCCTTCAGATTAATTACAGTCCTTTTGCTGATCCTTCTTCATTTACAGATCACTGCCCCAATAGATCGTAATGCCTTTCAAATGAAGGATTTCTTAATGGATTTTTAAAATATGGCTCTTCCATAGTCCATGCACTTACAGCAGTAGCATTATCATTTCAAATGCTTGATGAAATTTTCAGAATCTCATATTTATTTAAATTTCTGCCTGAGTGTGCAGAAGGCCATCAAGTGCCAACCGAGAGGAAAAGTGTTACTGTGCCCTGAATAGCTGTGCCTGCATTTAATGAAACCTCCAGTCAAAGGGACTTGCATCTCTTAGCAATATTTATTAACATTTCTCTGCATCCTGTTATTATTGAAACAGGTCTGTGAACAGTACTGTCGGAGAGAAAACTTTATTCACCAATTTGTCCTGACAGTATGACAATATATAACAATATATAAAGGTGCTCTATAAGATCGAATTGAATCGAATTATCCATTCAGTCATATCCGACCCTTGGCGATTCCATATGCCAGCTCTCTCCATGATTGTACAGCTCCATCTTGTACAGCTTCTTTCAGTTACTTTCTATTTTGGCCTGTGTCTGCTTTGATTACATCCAACCATTGTACAATAATGTGATATATATAGATATAGATAAGATATAGATATAGACATTTGTGTGTGTGTGTATTCTTTTTTTTAAAGTTAAAATTCTAAAACCCTGCTTGTTGATATCAATGAAAGGGCTTTTAAAACATTAAGCAGTAGCACTAATCTTAGAGCTTGAGTGCTGGAATTGAAGTCTAGTCCTATCCTGTCTTGCTCATGTTTTCAATTTGGTAAAAATTGCATGGCTTTTAATCCACTAATTTATGAAGACTAGCTAAAAAAAGTAAGGACTGTAATTCCCAAACCAGTCACTCTTCTTGAAAAAATCCAAAAGCATACACTTGAAGAGGCTGGCATGAATGAGGCTAAGGGCAACCTGCTACCAACTCCAACAAAGTATGTTGGATCTTTCAGTCTTTACCAAAACTGTATTTTAGCAGAAGGGTTATTCCTTAAAACATTGCCTGAGTCAAATGAGATTATTGGATTTATTTTTTTGGAGGGGGATTAATGTTGATGAAAAAAAATCATAATGATCTTTGGTAAGTTGCTTGCTAAAGACTAGAGCTTCCTTTGTGTTGGTGGGCCATACTCCTCAATGCAGGAATTCAAATTAAAGCATTCAAGTTAAATAGCTGTCTTACCTGTGAGGCCTCAAGCTGGCAAGGCCAGAATTGAGGCACCTGAGGCCTGACAAGACCATTGTCAAAATGCAGGGCAGGTGCCCTCTACATCCAAGGACAAGAAATGAATGGTAAGAAGGCTATTCAACTTGCAGACCCAGGACTGCTTCTTGTGATACCACATTTAGTACCTGTTTCCAGTTTGAAGAAGAACCATTGATGTACACTCTTTAAATAAAATGTTTAAGCTAGTTATGTATCCACTTAATTATCATCCTATCCAACTCACACTTTAGTAAAGCGTGAGTTGGATAGCATGATAACTAAGTGGATATAACATGTCATGGACACTTTGTCAACTGCTATGCTGAAGTCAAGGTATCTTATGCCTATAAAACTCTCACAATATATTAAAGAAGTTACTTAATCAAAACGTGATTCAAGGTTAGCCTTGCAAGATTTGTCCTTGAGAAATAAATGCTGATGCATCCACTCTAATAATTTGCAGAAAAGTACTTCATTTACCCTCCTGCATGTTGTGAAATACCTCTTTCTAATGTTCAGTTCAGCCCTCACGCTTCTGTGTTTTTTGTTTTTTTACATTTATAGCCTGCTTTTTCTCTGAGAGTTCAAAGCAATTTTGTTGATAGAGATCTCCTTTGTTTTTAACCCTACAACGAACTTGTGAAATAAGGTGGGCTGAGAGAGAGTGATTGGCTCAAAGTCACCTAGTAAACTCTAGTTTAGCCAGAACTTGAACCTGAGTCTTCCTGGTTCATGTTCATTACCCAAACCATTACACTATACTATTCATATGTGACTTCACTAGAGGAAGCTATTGTGATTAAAGATATAAATGCAGGTATGTCAAGTGCAGCACTTCGTTTTAAGCAAAATTCTATTAATGGTGGCTCAGTCTTTTTTATAATAATTTTATTGAAGATTACGTTGTACAGATAAAACTAATAAAAGCCATAAGAAAGAAGAAAGAAAAGAAAAAAATTAAAAAGAAGAAAAATAAAGAAATAACTTCCTCCTTCGTCCCAGCAAGTATAAACAACTAACAACTTATCACCATCTCTTAAAATACAGCAAACAATCTCTTCATCCCATGTCTCACCTCATTCTCTATAAACAATCTTTAAAACTTTATCATATATCCTAATCAGCAAAAGTCCATTGAGGGTTACCAGAAATAACAAATCTATTATAAACTGTCTTGTTCAGACCATGAGATGGCCAGGCAGAATTACTAATAAATTCTTTATTTACAACAACTATTTACAGCAGCAAAAGTCTTTGAAATAGATTAGGCAGTGCAGTTCAATCAAGACCACCCAGGTAGTAGAGGACAACCAGGCAAGGCTATAGGTTTGGATCATGGCAGAACAGCGAGGCAGAACTCAGCTAATTCTCTTAACGAGGCTGTAAGACATGGTGAGGCTAGAGCACACGGCAAGGAGGAGGCTTGAGGCACGAGTCTCGGAACTAGGAGGCTAGATTAGGATGATCCGCCAAGGATAGGCAAGACGGGGCTGAAGCGTCAAGACGAGGCTCAGGTTTGGAGACAAGACTGGACTTGGCTGAAGCGTCAAGGCAAGGCTCGGATCTGGAGACAAGACTGGACTTGGCTGGAGCTTCTAGGCAAGGCTCAGATCTGGAGACAAGACTGGACTTGGCTGGGGCTTCTAGGCAAGGCTCAGATCTGGAGACAAGGCTGGACTTGGTTGGGGTATCAAGGCAAGACTTGGAGTTAGAAACAAGGCTGGACTCGACTGGAGCATCACGACGGGGCTTGAGACTGGAGGCAGGAGTGGACTGAACTGGAATGACAAGACAAGGCGTGGAGCTGGAAGCAAGGCTGAATCGGGCTGGAACAGTGAGACAAAGCTTGGAGCTGAATGCGAGGCTGTGCTTGGCTGGATGGGCAAGAACAGACTCAACTGGAGCGATGTGTGCAGGAAGCAGGTCCATAACAGCAGAAGGAGCTGGCTCTTGATTCTGCGTAGGCTACAGGTGAGTCTTCTGACTCTGGTAAGGACTCTTCTGCAGGTGCTGTGAGCTCGAAGGATCAGTTGTCTCCAGCAGCTTGCTCTTGGCATGCTTGCCTTTTTAAGCAATCCTTTCCGCAACATTTCTCCTTTGCAGCCAATCGGACTGCCTTCTGATTCGTGTGCTTCTCTGTTCTTCTCTCTCGAGCAGTGATTGGAGGATTCAAACTTCCCTCTGAAGTTTGTCCAATCAGTGCCTCCGATTTCTCCCGCTCTGCAGAGTCACTCCTGGTATCTATTTCTCCAATTCCTTCCTGATAAGTTTCGTTTTCCCCTACTGGCTCAAAATAAGTTTTGTTTTCAGAGTCAGGCTCAGACTCAAACCTCACTTAAACTTGATCTAATAAAGCCAATTGAATTCCTTCCTTTTACATTTATATCTCACTTTCTAACATCAAACAAATCCCCCAAACCTCATCATTCAAATCTAGTCATAAAATTCAGTGAAAGTTACAAAAGATGATAATGTAACTGTTTTAACCTTAATCAGACAAATTTAAAATAGTGCAAATGAACTCTTTCCCATATAACTTTTATCTATAAACAAAACCTTAAAACATCATCATCCATAATTGGTAAAAAAAAATCCATTAAAGATTTCCAGAGATAGCAACCTATCTATTTTATCCTTGATCAAATAAACCAACTTTATATTCTTTCCCCTTCTTCCCAACAATCTTGATCTTTAATCCCTTCAAATAATGTCCTAACACTTGGTTTTTACTCATTTTCTCTTTGTCTCTTCGCACAAAATCATTGACAACATTAACTTTTGTACATCCAGTATAGAAGGGTTATCCAAGACACTCTTCTGGTCTATTATTTGTATGTCCTTTTTCAGCCTGTTTAATCTGAATATTCAGTATTTCATCTTTTTCATCCTTCTTGAATCCTATCATGTTTAAGCCCACATTTGAATCCATTTCAGTCTTGTCCAGTAAAACTTGTTCCACCAGTAAAACTAGTTCCTCTTCCGTAACATCATTTAGTCTATCAATAATGGCAGAGATTTTAAAACTAACTTCTGAGTCCATTGTTCACAAATATCTCTCAGTGTATCCATTGTTTAAAAAATTTGCTCCATTCTGCATTATCAGATAAAGTTTATTCTTATCCTTTAATTATAATCTTTATTTCCTTCTAGTGCCCTCCAGTATCCAATATTACCCCATATTATCATGTTGTTTTTCCTCCGAATACAAAAACATGAATAGTTTTCTACAGGGAGGATTCTTATATTTAATTTCAGGATGTTATTAAATCTATCTGGACCCATAGTCCATTTATAATTTTCTAAGATTAACACTCTAATCACCCTTTTGCTGTTAATTCTGAAAAAAAAAATTAAATCCTTAAACTTGTACTTAAAAATTCTTTCATAAAGGATTGAAAGAAACTCCCCCAGGGAATACCATACAACCTGCCATTCCAAAGGTTCTCAATATTTGAAAAGCAATAAAAAATTAATTCCAAGGTGATTAAGAAATGAGGATTGGCCAAACCTTATGTCCGTAAAGGCTACATTACAGCTATAAGCTTTGATGGAATTTTTCCCTTGACTCCCAGGCACCCAACTCACAAGCAAATTGCAAAAACATCAGCTCCTGTCGTGTACTGATGAGGAGCCGCTATCTGGAGTACATGTGGGCGATCTCACTATCTCTCCTTTCTCTGGAGAGATTTCGCCGACCCAGATCTTGTATCCAGCTGCCAATTTAGCTGTAATGTCATTCCTGCTTCTTCAGGGGCATCTTCAGTTTGCCATGTCCTCACTGGATGTCCCAATGGTGGCTCAGGCTTGATAAGAATATAGTGGGAACATTTTGGTGGCTATTGATCCTCAGCTGATGTCAACAGTCAGAAGGTGAAAGATCCTTAAGAGGTCCTTCCTTCTGCTCTGCAGTCTCAGAACAACTAGTCTATTTTGAGCGCAAATGAAGACAAACCTCTTCAGGTTGTATAATATAGAACATCATAAGCTAAGCATGACTGTCTTTAGATATTTCACCTGTGACTCTCATTGATCTGTTAATTGCTAATCCTAAATTCTGCAATATTCCTCTCTAAGATTTTAACTTCAAAGCATACAATTGATGAACTTCAGCCTGTAATAAAAACAAAATGTATTTTCTTTTACTTAGAGGTCAGCTATTTAAATTTGTAAAAGAGCAACACTTTTTGCTTGTTAATAAAAGTTCATTTGTTGTTGAATTCTGACCTTAAAAAATCTTTGTGTCTGGGCTGTTTCCCAGAGCTGTTGTAAAGTTCCAATGTTTTGATCACTAGATTGTAGCAGGAACTCTGAAGTAGCAGGACAGCTTTATCCATGTGACTATTTCAGTTTTCGAGTTAACTTGGGACATACAACTATAAGTAATCACTAGAAAACTGCTGTATCTGTCAGCCTCAAGTTTTGTAATACTCTCTCTTCTTTGGACTTTACATTCAGAACACTTACCTGTTACTTTATGTATTACTTCTACAGTAAAACCTTCTGACATCCATGTCTTCAT
The DNA here is from genome assembly GCF_035149785.1 of Candoia aspera. NCBI lineage: Eukaryota > Metazoa > Chordata > Lepidosauria > Squamata > Candoiidae > Candoia > Candoia aspera. The sequence continues at coordinate 144,843,525 of NC_086155.1, forward strand.
TCCATTCATTTCAATCATTTACAGTTTATCTTTATATCTAAAAGGCAATGGTTTTTAATACCACAGGATATACAGAATGTACTTTGCTTAGATTTTGTATGCAGGTCACTCTTGGTCAAGAAGTATCTTTGCAGAATATATTTAGATTTCTTCCTCCCGTCTTACTAATCAAAGTAATACAGTAAGTAGCAGCAGTTACCTTTTGTGATAGAAATGTTGTTCTTTCCTAAACCACCAGAGATAACTATTCTCATATGAAATTATCTACACAATATTACTGACTTGTCAAACTCATCTGAAATGAGTTTGAAGAACCATGGATTCTTTAAAAGCTTATTAGTGATTTCTCGGTGAAAGGGTCAAACAACAATAGATATTCTGTGGCACATGGGTCAGCAGGTTGGTTTCTTCCAGCTATTTTGGATTCCATCTTCCACCAGCAAGTAGCAGGAATGGTAAGAGTTGTATCCCAAGCCATCCGAAGGACACCAGACTGCTTGCACTTGCTTTTGCTCTGAAGAATGTTAGATATGAACAAAATTGCATACTCAGTCCATGTTGATGAAACTTATAACTTGGCCAAGATTCCAGTGTGTAATATGCATAGGAGCTTCTAAGTATATAGATTAATCTGGAAAAGACTTGCTAAATGTAGAATATTTCACAGCTATTGGCTATGCTTATTAATAAGATTCTAATAGTGAATTTCCTAAAACAGAGGAAAAAGGCTAGTAAAAATTGGTGCAGTGACGGATTTATGTGGAATATTTACTGAATCTTTCAAATGAACAAATAAGTGAATAGATGTGTTATGCTCACAAATCAATACAACTTGAAGTAAATATAATAAAAGTATAAAAAGTGTACAAACCTACAGAGAAACCAAAGGAAGATTTTTACTTAAATGTTTTTGTTATTAATTGTATTCTAATAGATTGTATCAGTTAAACAGAAGAAAAATAGAATTTTAGGAGATATTTCAGACGTAGTTCATAATAACTGAAAAAGTAGACACCTCCACCCCTTGAATCCCTCTACAATCTACAAAATATAAATAAATATATAATATAAAAGGGCATGACTCTGAATTTTCTGTAAATATGCCTTCTGTATTTCACTATACCCACATGTTGTGATGCAGTTTGGGAGACTATTAGTGAATAGTTTGACAGGTTACACTACCTAATAACAAATCAGAGGAAAATGAAAGGTTTAGAACAAATCTACACTACCTTAAACAGCCTTTCAATAGCATGGCCGGGGCATTTGCCAAAGGGGCGGTTGGGCCCAAGACAAACACTAAATTAAATATAGTAAGTATTATTATTCTTTTTCAGTCATATATTTTATTTGTTGTTATATTAAAAATTACAAGTTGTTAGCCTCTTTTGAGGCTTTTGGAGGATGCATCCATAGAGAGTTGCAGGAGGTTTTGCAGCTTTGATTTAAGAGAAGAAAAAAATTATCTCTGCCCTACCGCAAATCATATCGGTTATTTATTCATGTAATTTCTGCATAAGCTTTAATATACTTAGCATGATTATATTCCTCATAATGAATGTTTAATAATTTTGCATTGTGTTTACAATTTATCCAAATGATTGTTTATATTTTCATAGTTATATATACTTAAGTATTTATTAATTTCATTAAAAAATCAAGAAATACTACCCAAGGAGTAAAAAAAATACTAAACATTTATGTTTATACTCATAAAGCCAACATGGCAAGCTATAGAAAATAAACAGTGCACTAATCCTGTGTATCTTTTACAACTGGGGAGGTAGAGACATTTCTTTTTGGAAAACCATAGTTTTTCTAACAAATTGCTGAAAAGATAAAGTATTTATTTTTTATGGGAAATTGATAGAAGAGTAATATAACTTATGATTCTTATTGTCACATTAAAAATATAATCAAGATTAGAGATTTTAAGAAGTTGCCATTACAATATGCATTGGGTTTTGATGGAAAGTTGGCAGAATGTAATAGAACAGTGAATGAATGAAGCTGACTTTGCTGAATGCAAGCTGCCCTCTTCTAAGTTAGAATGACTTGGTGAACAAACACCTGATTTTCTTCCCCCAGATTTTCATTACACACCCTGTACTGCAGGGCAGTGAACCACACTGTGTGTTCATTTTTTAGTAACCTGCATGATATGGAACAAGCCATTAGTTAAGGGTTATGGATTTGCCAGGGTTAATTGCAGTTCATACTACACCCTGTCTAGCTCATGTTGGTTGGGGAATTCTGGGAGTTGAAGTCCACAAATCTTAAAGTTCCCAAGGTTGAGAAACACTGCTCTACAGGAAAAAATACCCGGCAATGTGGTGGCACCTTTACTTTTAAGGTTATTAAAAGCACAGAAGTTCTACTGCAAGTGTCTTTCAATTTGAATTTTCTCATATGTTTCAGTAAATGTTTATGCTAAAATGATTGGGGTGATGCCAGTTACATCAGTGCTGGTTTTGCCTGTGGTCAGTGATCATGATTATATGAATGGCATCATTGTGAACTGTATCTGTTATGCAAGCAGGCACAATGGGCCATTATGTTTAAAACATCCAACAGGAATAATAGATTGATACCTTTATTAATACCATCTAAAATCACAAAGTTGTAACTAGCTTTTGAATTATTCCAAATAGTTCTTGGACTGAATGTTACATTTTTAAAAGAGGTAGGCATGTTGCTTGTTAATGTGCCTGGCAGAAACACCATCTGCAATTTACCATCTTACCACAGGGATGGGGATGGGATTCCAAACACCCATACCAGCTTTACAAGATTGGAGATTGTATCCAGAGCATGTTCAGACAAAACCCAATAGTTCCATTCTGTTTGATGATAAACAGCTAGTAGTTATTTCACTCTGTCTCTAGCATTCACTGAACATTTGTAACAAATAGATCAAAAGTAAACAGTTTTTATTTTTTGAAACTGGGAAATGAATTTTGGGTGACATACTGGGTGTGAATGAATAGAAGCCATATTGGATAGATGGATGTTCTCCCGTGCTTTGGATAACATTTCACATAGGCAGTTGCACATATAGAAATTTTCTAATTTTAAATAGCATAAGATAATATTTTGGAGTTTGTCTTCCAACCATTAGCTAATACTAATACTGTTTCTTGTGGGTAGTTCTAGTGCATTCATTCTCTTGGTGTTTAACCTTATATTGTCAAACTGTTTACATCACCATCCAAAAAGATGGTAACAATAAGCTTTACAGAATCAAGGTTTATGGAAATGTGAGCAAAATCTCTAAGGGAATAAAAGGAGGATATAATGAGTAGGCTCAGTGGAAACAGAATTCTGACAGACTGTTGGAAAGATAAAATGGAATGGATGTTGGCTGGCTGGAATCCAAAGCAGAAAGCCTTTCCACTGGGACATTTTTTTTTTTGCAGGTCCCAGTTGTGGCTTTCATTGACTTTATATATTTCAGAATGCTGGCTAAAATAAATCTCCAGATTTTCATTCCTCCAGTGATTATGCCCATAGCATTTAAAGTATGTTGTCTGATTTAATTTTTCCAAGCAGCATTCACTGTGCTGCTGTCTTAGTAACATGTTTCAAAACATTGACTGATTTGTGAAGTAATCACAAATGTAGTGAAGCGTTAAAAAGAAGTATTCCACTGACATAAACAATATAAAAGGTAAATTCATGCCTAAAGGCAATGGGTTTTTATTAAGTTTATAGTGTTTGAAGTTAAATTGCTTCTGGCCTGTGTAATTACTGATAAACTAATTCTCATGTTTTCCAGTCTCACCCTTTTTTTCTTGTCCTAAGTCTACTGAAGAGTATTTCTCAAGAGGCAATCTCTGGACTTGAAAAAGTGTTGGTTTATTCATGATGATAACCATTTTCAGAAGCAATATGTAAGTTATTTAACTACAGTCTGATTAAACAACCCAGGGAAACATAGCTGGGCCTAATTCTTTTCCCCTCCCTTTCTCACTGTGCATCTGCTGAGTTGAAGGACCTGATAAGCTTTTTCCCCAGGCTTTCTATGGAAAAGAAGCAGGAAGCTTGCTGGCTTGGCTCTTTGCTGCTAAGACGTTTGGGATCATCTTTTTGTGATTTGGGGTTGCAATTTGTTTTTAGAAAAATGAGCTCCAGGAACCATAAAGAGCAAGGGTCACATTTTCAGGGAAAAGGATGCTGTAGGGCCCCAAAAATGGGGCTGCAAGTCACATGCTACCCATGTCTGCTGAAAAACATATTTTTGACTAAAAATATACTTTGTCATTGCTGTCATTATTAAACACTTATTTATTTTTATTTGTTTCATTTTATTTATCAAATTTTTATCACCACCCATCTGCCCCCACAAGGAGGGAGTCTTCATTCAAGCTTTATCTAAGTATGTAAGCCATAATACATCAATTCCAAACTTGCATGTAGGTCCATAGGATCCTTGAACTACATTAATTCTTCCTTACATGCATGTATGTGTGTGTATGGAGGTGGGGGGAGGGCTGTTAACATCTAGTAACATCTGTGAGTTCTCCTATTGCCTATGAACATAAATTGAATTACAATAGAAATATTGTATTGTATGGAAATATCTTTCAGAGTAATGTCTCTTATAAAAAGCAATTTTATGGTTTTAATTTGTAATGATTTGCCACATCTCTACTGAGTGTAGACGACTGAGCAATATTTCTTTGGCAGCCTTCCCCAACCTTGGCACCCTCCAAATGTATCGAATTCCCAGAATTCCCAGCAAACTTAACTGTTACCAAGAATTGTTGAAGTACAAATGTTATCCTCACATATAAATATATGCTTGGTTTTGTCAGCAATTGACAGGGATAGGGCCTCTAGAAGTTCTTATAGCACAGCTCCTAGTTCATTGATTGATTATGTGCCATCAAGTCGTTTTTGACTCCATCACACTCAAAGGTAAGGATTAATGTAAGCTGTAGTTCAGCAATATCTAAAATGCCGTTTTTCTACCCCTGAATGAAATCATCGAAAGAAAATGCAGTTTTCTCCCCAAGCATTCCATTATATAAAGCTAGCTTCCAGCTTAATGTCATTATGAAGCAGTTGTGATCTTTTCTCAGTGACCATTATGTTAAAATATTAAGAATGTCATTCTTCCATATATACCGTAAGTTTTTACCAACACAGTAAATATTAGCAGCCAAAAAGGCAGTTTAAGATAAGTAAGATTGTCTCTTAATAAAGAATGATAAGCAACATTTTACGATCACCCCAAAAGCTTTAATTCTAAACGTGGAGGATTGGTTGACAGTTTTCACTGACTGCTGTCATGAAGCAAATGTTAAATCAGTTCTCATGATTATTTCCCTGATGCAACCCTTAATAAATGCAAACCATAGTTTTTATAATAACCTTTGGTAATATGAGCCTTGATCCATTAAGATGCCATTCATTTGTGATGCATCCCCAAATCCCCTTTTTATGCATTTTCAATCAACACATGCTTGCTCTGAATTTATGCATGTGCATAGAAGGAGATGTAATTTAAACACATCTGTTCAAATACGCATTTCAGATAAACTTGGTGCTGGTTCTCATAATGTGGCTGAGGTTTTGACATGTATTATATCCCCAAAGTACACACCAGATGGTATTTATTAGAGATTTAATGGAAATGAAGTTTCAGGATGTTGAGCTTTTGTCATAAGTCTCTCATTTTAAAGACATAAAACAGTAATGATCTAAAATTATCAATCTTTAATGAAGTTTTGTACACGGTTTCATTTGTATGGGAAGTGTATACGGTGTAAAGATAAGTAAGCTTGCATGGAAGGAAGAGGGTCAAGAATGGAGTTATTCCTTGAGTGAAATCAGTAACAAAAAGTATATGCAGAAATAATTTGGCTGTGTCTGCTTGGTGCCTTTAGGAACCTGGGCTACCTGGAAATGTTAAAAATACGTTTTTTGTTTCATCAGCATGCCTGTAATATAGAATTTTGTACTATATTTTGTATTAATACAGAATTTTGTTAATTTTGTTAAATGTAAAAATTAAACACACCCTTTATGTCAATAAGCTCCAAAGAGAAAAGCCAACCTGTTGGAAAATACAAGTTTGTGGTATCGTTTCCTTCCCAAATTTAGTTTGTCCAATCATTTTATTTATTTATTTAATTAATTAATTTTTATCCAGCTTTTATTATTTTTATAAATAATTCAAGGCGGCAAACATACCTAATACTCCTTCCTCCTCCTATTTTTAATAATTAAGAAAAATCCCCAAAATATTCATTTCTGCCTATTTTCTTATACTAGTAATTTATTAATATGTAACAGATTAAAATTTAACATTTAGACATAGGGATAGCATAAGAAAGATATAGACTATAAACAATCAGTTCTGTGCCATCTGTTGTGTGTTTTTATGTGTGCAAAGTGTTCCAAGTCTAGACAGTTTGTGTGTACAGTTGGGAGAGGACAGTGGAATGATATATAAAATAATACAGTGGTAGGATTACAAGGAATCATTTAGCCCAACTTTCATATCAAGGGTCTATCCAGCCTATACTGGAACACATCCAGCAAAGGGGAGGCTTCTGCTTTCCTGTTTAGTTCTATTGTTGTTCTAACCATTATAAAATGTTAGAGGAGTTAGAATTCTAATATGTATTAGAATTATGTCCCTCCTTTTGGTAACAAAAACAACATTAACATTTAAAAATAGATTAGGTAAAGGTAAAGGTTTCCCTTGACGTAAAGTCCAGTCGAATCCGACTCTAGGGGGCGGTGCTCATCTCCGTTTCTAAGCCTTGGAGCCGGCGTTGTCATAGACACTTCCGGGTCATGTGGCCAGCATGACGACTCGGAACGCCGTTACCTTCCCGCCGAAGCGGTACCTATTGATCTACTCACATTTGCATGTTTTCGAACTGCTAGGTGAGCAGGAGCTGGGATTAACAACGGGAGCTCACCCCGCCACGCGGTTTCGAACCGCCGACCTTCCGATCGACAGCTCAGCGGTTTAACCCGCAGCGGCACCGCGTCCCTAAAAAAAATAGATTAACCTTAGCAATAAAAAAATAGATTAACCTTAGCAATAAAAAAATAGATTAACCTTAGCAATAAAATGAATATTAAAATTACCCAATGATAAAAAAAACGGACAAAGGATTTGCATCTTTATAGATTTCATAAACATTGAGAGATTGAGGGCCAAGTACAACTCCCAAGTGAGTGTGGTCCATAGCTGGGAGCAAAACAGAAGAAGGACCTTTCCTGCATGCCAGAAAAACAAAGCTGCTGACCTTCAGATGGCCTCTTTTGCTTACCTTAAGCATTGGATAGGTTCATAACAAGCAAGGCAACCCTGCCTTGTTTATTAGGTGCCAGAGCTAGGCCCTAAGTCATATAGATCTTTATAGGTTAGTACCAATACCTTATTTTGTTCAGAAAGCATTTGGCAACAAGTGCAGATCAGTCAGTACAGTCATCATATGATCCCTGCACCTTGCACCAATTATCAGCCTAGGTGCAATGGTTTTTATCAACTGCAACTTCTAGACATTTTTCAAGAGTTCAGTGGTCAAGATGGGATGTAATCAAGGTATGGATTACTGCTACCAGCATGACCTGTTCTGAGAGAGGCTTATCTTATACACTACATGTAATTGTTCAAAGACACTTCTTTCCTCACCCAGCATCAGTGAATCCCGTAACAACTAAAAATGTAGAAGTGTTTCCAAACTGTGAAGCTGCTTTATTAGAAGAAGTGTTAATCTAAGAAAGGCTGAATCTCAAGCCCCCAGTCCAGTTTCCAATTTACCAACAGCATCTCAGTCTAGTCTGGATTTGATATCAGCCTGTTCTCTCTCATACAACTTCTTGTTAAACTTGGACAATGTTTAAGGATAGTAATTATTTTCTTGCAGTTAGATGATAAGGAGCTATAAAGCTACCCCAAACTTTGGATGATGTTCCTCAGCAGTTTCATACTGAACAACATGGGAGATATGGTGGAACACTGTTGGACACCATGTCAGTAGTGTACCTGTTGAACTTTAGTTGTCCATCTCCACCTTTTGGACACAGTAAGAAGGACAAGAATCATCAGTGTAAAATAGAGTCACCAGGGCCCATTCTTATCAGTGGTCCAAAAACAATACTAATGCTGGTTGTATTGCAAGCTGTCAAGAGGTCCAGGAGAACTAGCAGAGCTGTATTTGCCCATCCAGTTTCCAGCCTAAGTCATCTAAGGCAACCAGAGCAGTTTCAGTATCATATCTCAGCTCAAAGCTTGCTCTAAATGGATCCAGAAAGTCAGTATCATTCTGGAGCTGTCTCCTTCTCAATCACCTTTCCCAGAAACTGAATGTTTGATATTGGTATATAATTGTATAAGCCTCCCAAATCAGGGAAGATTTTCTTCAGTACTGTGAAGGTATTATTGTTTCCTTTACATCCCTCCTGTAAGGAGATATATAAGGTATTCCTTATCCATAGAGCTAGTTCTGTCCTGGTTGAGTTAATCATCCAGGAGGAGAAAGGAATGAACAAGAAGGTGGTAGCCTTCATCTGTCCACACAGCCTGTCACCTTCATTGAAATATACAATTTGAAAAGAGTCCAAAGTAATATGACAGGTAGTTGCCAAGGTTATACCCTTGTGACCTGTGTCAGTTCTAGAATCCAAATCAAGATGGTCCAGTTAGCCTTGATGCAAACTGTTGACAGTGTTCCACTGACTGTTCTGGTGAATGTGTGCATCGTTATTTACATTCAACTGCCAGGGCTGTCTTCATATTCCAAAGATCAACAAGGACATTAACAGTATTGCTAACAAAATAAATGGGAAATTCCCAAAGCACATTCAGGAAAGTGCCTGGATCCATCAGAAACCCAAGCCAGACCATCAACTGGTTATCTTACCCTAGAGAGGTCTATCCTAGCCATCAGTCTTAAATTAGTCAGGGAGTTATCTGTCCTTGATAATGGAGTCACAGATCTCCCCCATCTTCAGGTACTGTTCCATGTGAACAGAAAACCGAATCTAATGTATGCTATGTGGCATGTGTGGGGCCATATATCAGTTGGGATACGGCATCATAATTATGTGATGTGAAAGGTTTCCTGTGCAAGCACCAAGTCATGTCTCACCCTTTGGGGGGATGCGCTTTCACGACGTTTTCTTGGCAGGCTATAGTAGGGTGGTTTGCCATTGCCTTCCCCAGTCGTCACCTTCCCCAGCAAGCTGGGTACTCATTTTACCGACTTTGGAAGGATGGAAGGCTGAGTCGACCTGATCATAATTATACAGAACATGAAATTCTGAGCCACTCCTTCCTGGACAATCTTATCATAGACATTGAAAACTCCTACTACCTAGGGTAATCCAACACCACATCTAAGATTACTTCAGCTAGCTCAGGAAAAGAGATTGTTTAGCAGCTGAATAGACAATATATTAACTGTCCCAGCCACCCAAACCCAGAAGCATATACTTTTTAAATATCTGGTCAGTAAAATGAATTTCTATATACCATAGTTGCACAGCCCAAGCTGTAGCAGAAAGTAAACAGGCTGGTTGTAAATTAGGAAATCCACATACAATTGCACTTGCTCATAAAGCTTGTAAATCAAGCTTTATCATCTGGGTTACAAGGAAACAGTCTTGTAACCAATCAGATTGTCAAGATTCCAAGAAACAGACTTAGGCCAGTCCCAGGTGAGAGTCAGTCCCAGGTGTCAAGTGCAGTCTAGGGCTTAGGTATGAATACGCACTATGGAGCTTCAAAATAGGCTGTCACAGAAGGTATGCCAGCAGAAAATCTCCTCTCTGAAGGGGCCTTAAATATTCAAGACTTATTCACTGCCCGCACAGGTACAGATGAAGCTGTTCAACCCTAATTGATGAAATCAGATTCTGCAAAGTTTCAATTTCCATCAGATGCCTTCCCTGCAAGTGGTGACTCTTTTGTCTTATGCTCTTATGGCTGTCTATATGCTGTTTCCAGCATTCCTGAGAGAAGGAAGGAAGGCCTTGTCTCCAGTTCCAGATCAGAATCCTTCATATCAAGTTCGGGAGTGGCAGGTCTATCTGTTCTTCCTGTGCTGGTGTTTTTGATCATTTTGAAAATGTTTCATGCTTCAAGCAGAGCTGCTTCCAGTTTGAAGCACTTCCAAAATTATTTTAATAGCTTCTTTTTGAATGAAAAGCATTTGTTTCAAACAAAACAATGGTTTCAAAGTTGAAATGAAATGTTTTACACAGGCCACTTTGAAAGGCGTGATGTACAGGTATGGATACTTTAAACATATATTAAACTCCTCCTCCCTTTCTGTTACTTCTGTTCCTTTAGAACAAGTTATATCCTTCAATCACTGCATTTCAGTCCCCGAGAATCATATCACCAGATCTCAGCTGGGTTTATTAATTATATTTGCCATATAATTAATGCATAAAGCTATATAAAGAATTTAAGCTCATATTGTTTATTTCCCATTCCCTGAAGCATTAATATACAGACAACTTTGTGAATTAATGTTCTTCCTGATTTTTCACCAAATGGTTTAATGGGCCCAAGTACAGCTGGCCTCTTATTTTCTCTCACTTACTCTACAGCTACTTCCTAACTTTTTGGGTAAATGGTAGGGCTGCTTACCATGCATCTTGATTCATTCATTCATGTTATGGTTTTGTAACCCAACCAATCAACACTCTGGGTGGCATACAACAGAGTACAAATTCAAAATCAAAATAAAACAAACAAGCAAAAAAGACAATGAACAGAAATCTACCAGATGGCCATCAAAACATTCAGTCTTTTGAAAGCGTGTGGAATAGTGGCATTCTAAGAGCTGCTTTACAAAATGTCAGCAAGGAGGGAGCTGCTCAAAGCCAAGGAATTCCATGGTATAGGGGCTGTAATGGAGAAGACCTGCTACCTGGCCCATATCTTACATAGAATGGGGACCCTAAACAGGCTTTCTTGTTATGTTCTTACTGGACAGGTGGATTCGACTTTGGTGTATGTACTCAAGGTGTGGTAAAATTCTCTTTACACTTGCCAGTATGTTACGTAGGATTAAAAGATCATTAGTTATCATGATGTACAGTACATGTGATGAATTAGCTAACTTTACTATATTTTTGGCCACACATTTTCATGTAATGGATGACAGTTTTCCTTTGTTGTTTGTCATGATGATATTGGCAGAGATAATTAATCAGCTGGTTACATGAATGCAATGGCACATTACCAGCTGATAAGGGTTTCAAAAGGTTTTGCTTACCAATCAAATAAGTGTATACAGTGTTACAATTAGATTAGATAAGGTATGCAGACAGGCTGATTTAGACTGTTGCAGAGAGGTTGCTAGAAGTGGTTCTTAAAGTAGACACCATCCATTAAGAGGTGTCTAAACTGCGTATGTGTGATTATAATTATATATAAGCTTGGTTAACTATAAATGTTGGCAATGCACACCTTCTGTAGCCCAGTTCAGCCACGGTATCAGAGATTAAATAGAACAGCAAGAGTTGCCAAAAGATAACCTCAGTCTCGGAATGCAGTAATTGCATGCAAGAAGAGTTGGAAGGAGATAAAATAGAAGGGAAATTATCTATTATGGCTCAAACATTGATTGGGGGAAAGAAGGCATATTACAGAACCAAGAGAGATTTAAGATGTCTCAGAGCTTCTAACTTCTAAACACACAGGCATTTACTCCTGGTTCAGTTGGTAACCTGTATGGTACAGTAACAAATAATATATGATTTTGTTAGTAGTTTTTGGTATGGTTGAACAATTTATACCCTAAAAGATTGCAGAGATGACAAACAGTTTGACAGTATTATACTTAAGCAGAATGCTATCTTTTCTAAACTTTGCAAGGTGAATAGCAGCTTAAAATAATGAGCCTTTTCATACAAAATATGGTGCATGTTAGTTAGATGAAGTGACAGGATTTTTTTTTTTAAGTTACATGTGCATAGCTTCACTCTGCATTCTATTTAAGGTTGTGAAAATTCCCAATGGCTTCCTAATAGTATAATATTTTGTTCATGCTGCTATATATACTGGTACGTACAATTAGTTGAAATGAAATGAAATGTAGGCAGTAGCTTATTGTCATACTTGGTTTGAAATAATGCTCAGAATTCGTGTCTTTAAGTCATTTATAATACACTTTACTGTTAATATTGGAGAGACAATATTAAGATTAATTGTACTACATTTCGTACCCATAGGCAGGGGTCCCACAATTTTTTTTTTGTCCAATAGGCACTTCTGGAATTTCGAGATAAAATGTGAGCATTATAGCTACCATGGGGAGGTTGCTTGGCCATTCACAAATAGGTTGCAAGTCTGATGGGAGACAGAGTCTGGAGCATATCACAGAAGTCTGCAGGGACACTGATGTCTGTGAACACTATGATGGAGACCAGAAATGTAACACCTAGTTCCTAATGAGGTGGTAAACTAAACATACCTAGGCTGCATCACTCTCAGTGGCATCATTTTTTTTTAATCCTGTACATAAAAAACAAGCCTATCATTGGGAAAGCTAGGCTGCAACATTTCTCCCTAACAAGCTACATTTCTATATATCCAGATTGGTGTTACGTGGAGAAAGAGTCCTAGTTTATAGTCTCGTTTAAACCACATACCTTTTTATTACCTTGGTGAAATATCAATCTTTTCATCTGGTGAGTAGCATTTACTTGCATTCGGTTTTGGATTTATGCTGAATAATCCTATTTAGGAAAAGTGAATTAGCTTGCAATTTCCATATTAACATCAAAGGAAATGTGAAGATATCCACATATATTCCTTGTCACTCTGAGATAATTGTTTTTACTTGAAGGAGTAGCAATTTTATTGCTTTAAGCATAAGTGGAACTTGCCATTCATGTTTCCACAGAAACAAGAAAACACAAGAAGTGGATGATGTTGCCATGCTGTAGGTTTTACATGTTTTTGCTGTTGCCATCTCTGTCATTAAAATGATTGGTATAACTAAACTATGACTACTTTTTATTAAATATAATATACACTCTATTAATCTTAGAGATGTCAAATGATGCTACTTGTCATTCATTTCTAGAATAATATAGGTTCTCCAATTTAAGTCTGCCAGAAATGCTAATTTTGCTCATATAAGCAAGAGCAGAATTTAGAATATTTCTCTATTTAATTTGGAGCACATGCAAGAACTATGGAGGCACATTTAATGTATATTTAGACCTAATGCAGAGTCTTCTGGCACAGTCTTCTACTCATAGAGGGGGATCAGTTCAATATTCAACATACTATCTATCCAAGTAGCTTGTAAGCACCAAATTGGAGCTGAAAAGTATCATTAGACATATTCAAAATTTCAGTTGGCCAGAAATTCTAGTTTATTGTTTATAAGAAGCATGCTGGTATACAACGTATGTAGATATGCTCCCTATTGCATAAGTAGATAAAACTAACCAGGAATGGACAAGTTATTTTGATATTCAAACCTGGAATCCTGGTTTGTTTCTTGGGTTCACAGTCTGGAGCTGTTGCTGCTTAATGAAGTTCTAAGTTGCTTGAGACCAATTCATCAGGATCCTTGGTTCAAACATTACAATAAGCTGTCCCTTCCTAGTTAGTTTTATCTGCTCATTGAAGGAAAAGATGAATAAGTTGTATGCACTAGAAAATCCTTCCTAATAAGCCCAGAATTTTGGTTTATTGTTTTGTCTTCATCGTCTTCAATTGCACAATTCTGGTTTATTATTAATGTTCTAGAGTAGTAGATCTGGAAACTACAATGTAGCTATCTCTTGATGGCTATCGTATTCATTCCAACCCAGAAAATTTCTGTCTTCAATTTGGTAATCCCAGAAATTGGACTTCCAGAGGAATAAATGGCAGACTGAAGAGAGCTCTGTGAAAAGCAGAGCTGACAACCACAGTGCAATGAAGTGCCAGTGAGTAGACTGGCTCTTTGAAACCTCTCAAGCAAGGAGAGGACTTAAGATTGCCTACAAGTGCTCCAGACAGCTGCTCCTTGTGAGGAGACTGCAAAATAGCAGTCTCTGATGGGTTTAGAACTCTGGGAGATGAGGGAATAGCAATCTTCGTCAAACCGCAGTCAGCGCCTTTGAAAGGACACTAAGATCACATACTTCCTTTTCTAATCACTTTTGGAAATTGCTTGTTAACTGCTTTTCAGTAATTAGAAACCTTTGGATCGACATGTTTACAGCACCAGGTGAGTTTTCTTTAATCCTTAGTGAAAGAAAGTTTTAACTACAAGTTTAAGAACTTTAAAAAAAAAATTTTTTTTTAATAAACAGCAAAAGGGTGATTAAAACCTTTTGAAAGTTTCCATTTTAGAAAGTTACAAATGGACTAATATAAATTTGAAATAAATTTTTGGAATTAATTATAAAGAATCCTTCCTGTGAGGAAATGCTTTTGTTTTGAATTTTTTTTAAACATAATAATTTTTTAAAAAATTGGATATTAGAGGGAACTAAAGATTACAATGAAAAGAGAAGAACACATAAAATCGACTTACAATTACAGCATGAAGCAAAATATTCTACCATTGGACATATTGAAGGATATTTTTGAAAAATAGACTGAGAAATTAATTTTAATAGTGTCAACAAAAACATCTGCCTCTAAGGAGAGACTGTGTCTAAAAGGTATTATGGAAAAAGAACAAGGTTTACCTGACAAGATCGAGACTGAGTTGAAAGTGCATTTACAAATGACAGGCTACAAGAATGACATGGAAAAAGATGTTACACTGGACATACAAAAGAAACCAGCTGATGTCTTAATAATTCAAAGGGATATACAAACAATAAACCAAGAGAGTTTCCTGGATAATTTTCCTATATTGGATATACAAAAGAGGCTTGTTAAAATTTTGAAGGATTTCATGAGAAGGAACAAAGAAAAAATGAAAAGAAATCAAGTTCTGTGACATTATTTGAATGGACTAAAGATTAAGATTGTTAGAAGTAAAATGAAGGAATATAAAGTTGGTCTATTTGATCAAGGTTAAAATAGAAATGTTATCATCTCTGATAATCCTTAATGGACTTTTGCTGACACCAGGGCTGAAATGACGATGCTTTATGGATTTGTTTATAGATAAGTTAGATAAGGGATGTGAAAAGAAGAGATTATTTGTTGTATTTTAAGAAGAGGTGATAAGTTACTAAAATTGTTTATACTTGTGATGAAGGGGGAAGTCACTTCTTTATGTATTTCTTTTCTTTTTCTTTACTATATTCATACTTTTCTTTCTATTTCTCCTTTTCCTTTCTTTTCTGCACCTTCTACTTTCTTTTTTATTCTTTTATTCTTTTTGTTTGTATTAGCTTTTATTGTTGTAATTTGTAATTTTTAATAAAATTACTATAAAAAGGGTAATCACAGAAATTAATATTAAGTAGCATGAGAATATTTTTTAAGAGAAGGGGAGGAAGAACCTGTACCTCTCCCTCTTGTTCCTCTTGAAGCACATAGACAGAGCATGAGACATAGCTGAGCTTACTAACACTAATAAGTCAGTAGCTTCTATATTTTACAGTTGTTTACAGGTTCCCCACACCTTAGTGTAGTAGTAGTTTTTGATATATAGTCATCCACCTTCAAATGCAAAAATTAATGTGATAACCACCAGTATGAAATAGTGTGTACATGCATTATTCTATGCCATGGAATACTACTAAGCCTTAAAAAAAAATCTGTTCTGGACCTAAAGATATTTCCAGGGATTGGCTACACTTCAAGGTAATTTGTTTACACAGCCCCTCTCCCACACACAGACAAAGACTCAAGGCAGTTTGTGATTAAAGCAGCAACAAAGTTCAGCATAAATAATATATGACTGTTCTTCTACCTTCACCACCCAAACATCCAGAAGTTGTGGTGTTGGTCTCCTGCCCCCTTCTTGGAGAGCGAGAGAATCTTCAGAGACTGTATGGGACAGACTGAATCTTGGTGGGAAAACAGTACTGGAAGTATACCCAGGAATACACAAACTTGATTGGTCTTTGGCTTCAGATTAACAACAATAAACAATAAGGATTAACAACAACAACAACAACAACATTAAAACTGGCATTATTCTTCTCCATCTCCCAGTTGCAGCACTGCCACACGCTCCAGTAAAGTAGTTTCTAAAAATTAATTTCTTTTTTCAGATTGGATCTGTCTTGCCTGCTGAAAGACAAGATATGTTGTCTTTCAAAAATTATCCTATTTAACTACTTCCTTAGTCTCTTGGCAGTCATCTGTGTTACAAGCATCCAAACCATTTGGCAGTTGTAGCTTCTCTGAGTAAACCTTGGGAATTTTAGGGTTTTGGTTTTGGTTTGGTTTGTTGTATGCTGAGAAAAATCTATTAGGAATTCTACATCCCCTCATGAACTGAAATTCCAAAGCTTCTTGGAGAGAAACCATGGTATTTCAACTGCTTCTTGAAGGTTGTGTTGTGTAGACTTTCCGTTATATGAAGCTATTTATAATGCCTGTTATTTTCTATAGGCAATGAATTTCAAAAATATTGAAGCAATAGGATGCAACACTAAATGTCCATTTTGCTGAAGGAAAAGTTAATATGTCTAGTATTCAATTTAATACAGATAACATATTTTTTTGTTTCCACTCATTTCAGAGTACCTGGAATAACAATTGCTACAGACGTCATTTGTGGGTTTCCAGGGGAAACAGATGAAGATTTTCAAGAAACCATGAAACTTGTTGAAGAGTACAGATTTCCAAGTCTTTTTATTAACCAGTTTTACCCACGCCCTGGGACTCCAGCTGCAAAAATGCATCAGGTTCCAGCTCAAATAGTAAGAGTTGCTTTTTCCTTTCCATCTTAGAGGATACATTTTAGGTGAAATATTGTGTATATGATATATAGATACTGGATGCTGCTGATTCTTTTTTTATTATTATTTTTTATTTTGCAGTAGATGGAGGGCATGATTCCAGCTGAATTTTATTGGTCTCATTTAGTTCAAAGTTTTGTTGAAATGTCTTAACTTCATTATACTGTATATGTATACAGGTGCGAAGATTACTGCAGATGCTGACTGCAGTCAGGAAATCAGAAGACACTTAATCCTTGGGAGAAGAGCAATGATAAATCTCGATAAAATAGTTAAGAGCAGAGACATCACACTGACAACAAAGGCCCGCATAGTTAAAGCAATGGTGTTCCCTGTAGTAACATATGGCTGTGAGAGCTGGACCATAAGGAAGGCTGAGAGAAGGAAGATCAATGCTTTTGAACTGTGGTGTTGGAGGAAAACTCTGAGAGTGCCTTGGACTGCAAGAAGATCAAACCAGTCCATCCTCCAGGAAATAAAGCCAGACTGCTCACTTGAGGGAATGATATTAAAGGGAAAACGGAAATACTTTGGCCACATAATGAGAAGACAGGACAGCCTGGAGAAGATGCTGATGCTAGGGAGAGTGGAAGGCAAAAGGAAGAGGGGCCGACCAAGGGCAAGGTGGATGGATGATATTCTAGAGGTGAGGGACTCGTCCCTGGGGGAGCTGGGGGTGTTGACCGACAGGAAGCTCTGGCGTGGGCTGGTCCATGAAGTCATGAAGAGTCCGAAGCGACTAAACGAATAAACAACAAACATACGTTACATATGTACATGAAGTGCAGGGTTAACTAGCACAAAATCAGAACTTTCATTGTAATAAATTATTTTTTGCAGCACCAGATTCCTTATGATACAGATCAGAGAACAGGAGAGACGGAGCAAGATAATGTTAGAGAACGGACATATCAAAGTGAAATGAGTTGCTCAGATCTTCCAAATAATCTGTTTCCAATATCAGTGACCAATCCTCACTGTCTCCTTGTGGGCATCAAACTTTGGTGCATATTGATTAGTTTCTTTGCACAGAAAGGATCTTTTCCCTCATTTGTGATCATGCTTTCTCCCCCCTCCTTCTTCCCCTTCCTTAACTGGACAAGGGGATATTTTCTCATTTCCCAGGAATCTTTGATTGTAAAATTGACCTGCATTATCTGAGATCAGGTAGAGTAAAGACTCCTTCAAGTTTATTACAAGGCTTGTTGGGCATGTCCCCATGTTTTATTCTTGGCAACAGTAGAGAAGTGGTTTGGTATTTCCTTCGTCTAGATTTTTTTTTTAATTTCCCAGTCCCATCTGGATATTTCCTGGTAATCTCCTGTTGAAATATTAACCAGGTCTATCTCTGCTTACCTTTTCCAAGATCAGCCACTTGAGTAGGTGCTGTCACTCAGCTAAAGCTCTACTTCAGCCACATATGCTGTGCACAGAGGTTTCTTTTTTTCCAACTTTAATATTTTTCAGCCAGTATTTTGTTAGTTCTGACTGATGCATAATCTCTTCGATTGAGTCAAACTGAACTGCTGTAAAATGAGATCTCTAATAATATTTGAATCTGTAAGCAGAATCTATGGCAAAACCTGCTTTCATTTTCCATATGTAACTTATTTCTCCTACAGTGTTCTGATTTCAGTAACTGGATTAGATTTAGAGTTGCAGGGATGAAATTCTACATGTGCAAGAGGGCCTGTATGCCATCTCTTCCTCACTGCAGCTCTCTACACTCTTTGAAAAGCTATTCCTAAAAGCCAAGGGACATTCTCAAGCACAATAGAATATAACTCAGTTTGTTCGATTTCACTGAATCCCCCTTCCATTTTACCTTTCCAGGACACATCCAATGGATGAAATCAGTGAAAATGGTAGTAACGTTGTGTTGTATCAGTGGATTTTTAGTCTGGAACAACTTCTATGGTTGGGTTCACATGTAATGCTAATCCCCAAAATGGTTTCTTTTGTTTTGACTTAATAGAACATGTGAACTCAACCACTGTGGTTTGTATTCCATGGTTTATGAAGATACCATAAGAACGTAAGAATATCCACATTAGATCAAGCCAAGGCCCATCATACTTCCACATTTTGTTGCTCAGAGTGAATAACCAGATGCTTCTGGGTAGCTCACAAACAGGAACTGTCTGTATTATTCCCCTGCAACTGGTATTTGGAAATATACTGTCCTCAACCCAGAGGTAACATTGTGTCTTCAAGACTAATGGCCCTTAACAAACCTCTCATTCATGAATTTATCCAATCTTTCTTTAACTATGTGAACCCAGCCAATTATAGCTTATTCAACAAGCCATGGTTAAAGAAACCATTAATTTATGCAATATATGCCTGCAAGCACAATCACGAAAGATTGGAACGTATCTACATCTTATCACACATACAAATATATTTCCCACATTTTTGAAGGATTATTATGTGGACAAATTACTTTCATATTTTTCATTATAAATCTGTCCTAATTATTGGCTCTTCCCATGGGATGGGATGTGGTCAGACTGATATGAGAATGTTGTGGGTTGCATCAGGGAAGTGTGTTTGTGGCACCAGGTTTTTCTGTTTTGGGTTTTATTGTCTTTTAATTTTATGGTTGCATATATTGTTTTTATTGATTGTAACCCGCCCAGAGTTGGTTTTAAGATGGGCAACTATACAAATGTTTAAGTAAACAAATAAAATATCAAATTATGTTATTTCTAATACACTTTAGAAGTTAGGATAGCATCTTACATTCTGTTCCATAAACACTTGCTTCATATTTATATCTACTATAAACACAGCATTATTAAATATAACATCAACAATTAGCCTTTATAATCATTATACTGAATTAAGCAAATATTGAATATAGCTCTTACATTTTCAAGAAAAAACTTATTTTTTTATTCTTCTAGACACTTTTTAAATACCAGTGTGTTGAGTAAGATGACAAATAGCTGCATTTTAATTCACTTAGAAAGTGTATTTTTGCTTTTGATCATAAACTGAGATAATTCTTTTTTCATTTTTCTTTCTTTTTTTTCTAGTTTGTATTTCTACAAACTAGAAATTTCTATTTTTTCTTTTTTTTCTTTTCTGTCTTCTATTTTTCTTTATTCTTCTTTTATTTGTTTAGTTTGTATTAGTTTTTATTGTTGTAATTTGTAATTTTTAATAAAATTACTATAAAAATAAATATTACAATATATTATTTTGCTCTTATAATTTTGTCAAAAATGTTGAGGGTAATTTAAAATTTAGAATTTGCTTGATTAGTAATATACGAGTTGCCTATGAACCACCAGGTGATGTAGAAGCATTTATTTATTATGTTTATATTGTTTTGTTCACGAGCTCAGGGCAGTGCAGAGAATGGTCTCTCCTCCTGTTTTTCCCCATAATTATAAACCTATAAGGTAGGTCTGGCTGAGAAAGAATGACTGGCCCAAGGTATCTAGTGACCTTCTGTAGCTGAAAATGGAATAGAGCACATTTCTCAACCTTGGCAACTTAAAGATGTGTAGACTTCGACTCCGAGAATTCCCCAGCTAGCATGGGGAATCCTGGGAGTTGAAGTGCACACATCTTAAAGTTGTCAAGGTTGAGAAACACTGGAATAGAGTCTTGGTTTTCCCAGTGTTTGCACAAAAGAATGGTGGAGACAGTTTCTGTTTTTGTCCTTTCCACTGAGCAAAAATGTACACAGGACTGACAAACTGGGGAATGTACTGAAAATCCTTGCATATTGGTATATGTTTATATCACTTGCTGGTAATTTTATTTCTCTCCTTAGGTGAAGAAAACTGTTTTTTAAGGGAATGGGGCATTTGTTTTCCTTGCAAAATTGTGTCCATCGGTATTTACTGAGTACTGATTAAAATGTGTTATTTATGTATCTCTAATTTTCTTTAAAAACCATGTTTTTCTTCTTTTCCCACAGAAGAAACAAAGAACAAAAGAACTGTCCAAACTGTTTCATTCATACAATCCATATGATCACAAGGTAAAAAAATGCAGAAATATTTTTTTAATTGCACCATGGTATTCATATTATTCAACTACTAAAGCTGAGTAATAACTTGGTCCATACTTGTTGGCTAAGAAAAGATACTTTAAGGATCCATCTGTGGGAAACAGAATCTAGCTATATGAAAAAAAGTATTTTCCTTTGGCTGAAATTTAGGGGTCTCCATTTTGCTTGGTCTCTTACTCATTGGTTTTCATGGATCAATGAATTGTCATGATGTCTTCCTTTTTTCTCCTTCAGTGGTATGTTTTGTTTTTAATGAAGTCTCAGGAGCTTAGCAGGACTTTGGAACATTGGTTCTTTTAACATGTACAAGAATCTGCAGTTTTTTAAGTTGTCATCAGTGGTCCATTTATCAGTCAGCTGAGTTACTTAATTTGTTTATATTGTTCTGGCTAGGATTTCCAGCCATACTGTAGACATCTCTGTGGGGATGTTTCTTTCATATTTCCTCTAAGTCAGCCATAATTTTACAGTTGTATGTTGAAATAGAGCAGCCCCTGTGACTGTCAAACTCTGAGAAATGAAATAAGAAGGGGACACATAACTTGAAAAATTAAGCTACTGTGTTGAATAATCTACTACTTAACTTTTCTTTGAGTGGAGAAACAACACTGATCCTCATTCTGATCTTGATCCTGTGTTTGAGAATCTTATTCTCAGGAAAGGAGTAAAAACACTATAGTTGATGATTCCAGAATCATCACCATTGCCCAATTATGCCCAGGGCCAAATGAGGCCTCTCATGATTCA
This sequence comes from Candoia aspera, assembly GCF_035149785.1. Lineage (NCBI taxonomy): Eukaryota > Metazoa > Chordata > Lepidosauria > Squamata > Candoiidae > Candoia > Candoia aspera. The sequence goes on from NC_086155.1 coordinate 144,865,144, forward strand.
ATGAAGATGAGGGCATGATTGTAGAGGGAAGTTAACAGTACTTTATTGCATATGAGAAGGCAATCCCTGCTCTATTCTGGATGTTTCTTGTCCTCCTCCTCTTCTTCCCTCTAGTGCCAGGATTATTAATACAAATTTTAAAACATGTAAATTGCTTAAAAAGAAAAAAAAAGGAAGAAAACCATGTTTGTGGTGGGATTATTTCATTGCGTTGTAGAGCAGGAGATACGTTAAATATAAGACTAGCTCAATTAAGAAGCAAGAGAAGCAACTGAACATCCGGAAACCTTTGAAATTTTTCCACATCTGAATTTTGTGGTGGGACATTTTTTCCATTCATAGTGCTATACCTCCTCCTGTTCTTTTATTAGCACTTCTCTTAGAGCTTGGCCAGTTATGTTCCCCAGCTCCATTCCGGTTCATTCCTTTTGTGGCACTGTGCATCAAAATATCCTGAAACCATTCTGACTTTGTTCATGAACATGCACATTCATTTTTCATAGTACTCAGTGTACAGGGTGGAAAATAATGTAAGTATAATATAATACAAGTTTGTTATTCTGATACTTTTTAGGTATTTTAAAATACCTAAAATAACAAAAGTAGCAGACATGAATGACAAATAGCTTTTGGAGGATACATTTGGGGGACTAAAGGAATACAAATACAGCAAGTTCAAAGGATAAGATCTTCCTGAACAAATCTGTGTTCCACAGATTTTCTATTTGTATCTTATTAATTAATAAGTTCCTTTACCCAGATTCATTCCTGCTACCGGAAGCAGCTCCTATATACAAATCCTATGCAGTTGTTTTTAGCTTAAACATTTGCTGTAACCTAATAATGTTCACAGGATGTTAAAATTTCTAGGTTATAGTTTCTGTAATTCAATACATTCGTGCAGCTGCTGCCTTAGGGTGGCCCAGCTATTTAATTCACTTTACATATTTTAGTTCCTAATATTTTCCACAGATGCAGTGTTTAAAACTATAATTCTTTTCAATTCTTTGAAGTTAGCCACAATGACTTCAGTGGATTTCTTCCCCCAACATTATGGCTATAATCCAGCAAAATCCTAATCTTTATAGAAGATGGTGGGTGGTTTGTATTCTTCTCTGTCCGTCTCCCTTCTGTTCAGTGCAATTCCAAAACTTCTTTTGGTTTCAGATTGGGAGAGGCTGCTGAATTAGAGAGGACACCAAAAGCAGGGTGTGTGCAGAAAATTCTGAATTAAGGCCAGAGGGATTAAAGTCGTGCCAGAAATATTTCCACATGGAATCTAAACCAAAAGATGTAGTAATTGCATAATATGCATTTATCTGCATAGCTGCAGGGTTTTTCCCTGTCATGTTTAGAAATTCAGCTTTTGGGAGTTTCTGTGGAATGGAAGATGAAGGAGAAGGCACAGTCTAGTTTTTGATATTTCAGGCACTTGTCTAGTTTGTCATCCTTGACACAGACATGTGCAAAAAATGTGCTTACTTGCTGAGAGCAATTTGAAGTGCTGCATCCAGAAGGTAGAGGAGAACACCCATTTTTCTCCCTAGCCATAAAGTAGGGGAGACATCCCATTTTTCTCTCTCACTTTTCATCCTGAGCTTTTCAGCTGCAGCGGAGCATCTTTTTCTAGTTCTTAGGATATATCTACCTCCATAAGGATTCACACCTCAGAGACTGTGAACTGTAAGTTTCACAGCTCACAGTTCAGGGGCACTATGGTTGTGTTCAAATAAACAAACAAACAAAAAGGCAGAGGTTAACAGGTGTCCCAGGAATCTGATGAAATCCTTCAGAGAAACAGATGTCAGAACTAACAAATAACTAAAGCTGATGAGATTTCTTTCAACATTCTGAAAGTCTTTCTCCAAATAGGAAAAGCTCCAAACTGAGATTTTTCTAATTTACGTTCCCCTCTCTTTTTGGGGGTGGGGGTGGATTTCATCCGAACACAGGTACCTTCCATTTTTGTAGTTGAAAGCTCTAAATTAATATCCAGAGTTGGGTTTAAGCAATCTTGTTTCATTTAGCATCTGAAAGCATGAGTTAAGGCATACAGTATGTTTGTGATTCAGTCTTCATTCTACAATTATATCTGGTTTTAGTGATACTACTGTATTTTGCCTTGCATTTAAGAAATCAACTCACATCCCTAAATTCTGTAGCCTAGGATGTAAAAAGTTATTTCTTTGTGATCTTAGCTTGGCTCTTGCCTGTCATTTCTTTTCTGACTGCTATCTTATAGTTTGAATTTGATACTCCAAAACTTGTAAGATGAGCTATAATCCTCTAACATGTACTTTAGAGGCATCCTACATTATTTCTAGTATTATGTGGTATGCTTGTTGAAAATTATGTGATTATGATTCCTTTCAGATTCAAAAAGGCAGTTTCAGTGTTCTTTCCAATCCAGCATGATTTATGTTGTTAAAACTTCATGTCAAGCCATTCTTAAGCTTCTTCGCTTTCCCAGTATCAGCAATTTCTTTTTAAAAGGTGTTTTCATGTGTTGCATAGGAAAAGAGCTTTTTTTTTCTTTTTGAAAGCAAATGAGAGACGTTTGAGAAGATGGAATGTTTTTTATGACTTAGTGCAGAAAGGTAGTCTGTTCACAGACACATTCCCCCTGAGAAAAAATGTTTTTATTATAGCCTCGCATTGCAAAGGACATTTTTTCTAATGAATTTTGACTTGCTTTCCCTGAGTTAGAGTAACTTCTACAACTTCTCTTTAAAAAAGTCAAGTAGAAGGACACGTCCTGAAGAGTAGCTAGATGGTAGACTGAAACTTATTTAAAACTAGGTTAACCGTGTTGATTACAAGAAAGGTTCTGTAACCAATATCTGGACAGTAATTTTATTAAGCCAAATTCAAAATTATAAAATAATACGAAAGCTTTTACATTTTCAAATGCTTTGTTAGCTAAGACACTAAAAAAAACCCTGAAGAATGGATAGGAAGGATTAAAATTAGCTGCTGTCCATGCCATAAGTCTGCATGTAGCTTCAGTCTAATGGAATATGGAGTAGCTGACAGATATGCACATTGATTTATGTGACATGCTGAGATGGTTTCAGGTTATGCCAATGATTTCCCAAAGCTGCCCTCCCCTGAAACAGACAGTTTTTGAAATTATAAATCCAGCTTTTATTTCAGCCTCGTTTCCATATTTTTGAAGGTCAAAACAACTGGACAATTTTTATATTAAAGTTTATCTTAGAGTTTATCTCAAAAGATCTACAAAAGCAAGCAAGCAATATTTACATGTTGTTAACCAGGTGTCCTTTGCAGTGCACCTACCCTTCGTTAGGCTTTTATGCAAGGCTAGTCTGAGATTGTGTTGTTGTGTTGCGTCCTAGGGCCTTATTATATTTTAGGCAGTATAATGATAGCAACTTATAGAATCAAGGCTTGGTTGAGCCTTATTTTCTTCATGTTTCCCTTTATAAGTGTCTCTATTCCATGGGTGACTAGCAACAATAAGAGACTCTCTGCTTGGCCAATAGACCACAAAGAGTGTAAGTCAGTTATTCAGGACAATAGGCAATGTAGATTATTTCCATAGGGATCATTAATTAGGTTAATGCTGTTGGATACAACATCTACCAAATTGTTCCCTTTATGGTGCTGAATAGAGGAGGGATCATCACCTAGTGTCCTACTTTCCATCTCTCTTCCACTGCTGTCATGTCCACCATGTCCAAAAGGTTAAAGATGGGATAAACAAAGGCCCCTCCCTTTGGGATTGTCAATGCTAATTACCCACAGTAATGTTTCCAGTAGCTCTGAAAAGTTCTGTAGATAGAGTAAATTCTTGCCTGTTGTTCACATCTCCTTCCCTGCTTTTGTCCCATTGTTGCCTGCTATTTTTTTATGTTTAATGATGTTTAATGAATAAATATCAAGCTATATTTGGGCTAGCTGTATTGAGTGGCATATTGCTCTGAACCACATAGAGGGATTGACTGGGAATATGCTGGGTGCAAATGAAATTGGGAATTATTCACAGAGGTTTTCCAACAAATGGAAGAATTGAAAGGAGCATGGCTTGGGCCTTTCCTGAACATGGGCATGATAGATATAGGCAGGGAAATGATACCAGATCGAAGAAGCCAAGCATGAAAGAATCCTGCCAGATGTCTTGAAAAGACAAGCAGCTTGAAGCTGGAGAGGTTACCCATGGCTACATCTCCCTTATCTCTGTAAGTTTTTCACTTTAATGTGAATCTGAAACATTTTTATTAATGAATTTTCAAAATACCAAATGAAAATTTTAAAAATAAAAGTGAATAACTTGATTCATAGGGTTTCATGGTAGGGAGGTTTGGATAGTAGTTTGAAAGAGGGCCGGTGTGTCTCTCTTAAAAATAGGAGAATGCTTAACCAAGCAGGCACATCTAACTTTGTCTGATTCAATAGACAAGGCTAGATGTGCCTGCTTGGTTAAACAATCCCTTCTTTTTTGGACAGTAGTTTTGTATGTTATTGTATTCAGATGCATTTTTAATTCTGTATATCATCCACTGGTCCATTCTATGAGGTACAGTATATACATATTTTAAATAAATAAGTAATAGCACACATGCACACCAAACAGTTTAATATATCCAGATTTTGTGTAAGAGTATGACATCTGTTTTTCTGAAAGTCCTCTCGTATTTGGAAGGGGTTTCTGCTGTATTCTGTGAAATTCCATACTTAAGATTTTACATTTGCATCGGATGCATTCTGGGAATATTTCAAGTTTTTGAAAAAAAAGTTGTGTCCCTGCCCCTATCCTTAAAAAAGGAGACTCTCAATTTCAATGGCTATCTTAAGAACCATGTCACAGTAGTCTTCCTACTTTACTTTTGTGATTGCTCCATCAGAATAGCTTAGAGAAGAGGGGTACAAATTCTTCTCCAGGCCACATATCCTCAGGACCAGCTAGTGTTAGTCTCTCACCTGGTTCCAACTTTTATTGTGATCAAGGATATGCGACTTCCTCTATTTTTGCTTTGTTTTGGATGAAAGGATGGCAAGGAATGGATTCTTTCCACAGTTGATGTGTATATGACATTTGCCTTTTACTGTAGTTATAAATATATTGAGAGAGAGCAAGTACCACCAAAGTCTCTGGGTGGTATACAAATGCCAACGTCTAATAATAATTTAAAGCATATATAACACGTAAAATTATAAAATCTTGTGTTGAAATAGATTAAAATTAACAACTTGGCAAATGATTAAACATGTTAATGATGTTATTTTATTAACTCACAGATTCACCTTTCACTGATGCATATTTTCTATAAGGTAGAAATGTATTTACAAGGTTCACAGTGCAGGATAGAATAAAATACTCAAGCATGAAGTATTCCCCCTGCTAAACTCTGAAGGTTACCATGTGAACCATCCCTGCCATCTGGATTGTACTTTGTCCTGGTTTACTAGGACAAGATGCCTCTTTTCTCAGAATTGTTCTCAAAGCCTCGTCTTCGAAAGCAACCAGCATTCTTCAGCTGGAATGTCACTCATAAGCTACCTTCATAGTTTGTGTTGTATTTCCGTTCTGAGATCTATTCACTTGCATAAACCTTATGGAAATCATTTTTAACAATGTATATTGCAACAAATCTCTTCATTTTAATGTAGGCTTGTAGAATTATGTGATACTTTCCAGCATTACTGGGAAATAACATTTTAATAAAGCATTTTAATCCTATGTGAAATTGTTGGGATGAAGATGCATGAAATAGGTTGAATGTATAATTAGTCTGGTAAATATCAGATGTACTCTAGGTCTCAGCAAATGAAATCTTAATGTTGTTTTACTCTCACAATCACATATTTATGAAGGCATTGTGTGTATGTGTGTGTGTGTGTGTAAAATATCATGGAGAGAAAAGAGATTTATTTTGAATTTTCCCACAAAACAGAAATCATATAAAACTCCCCCACATATACTCTGTGAAATTTGCTGGTAGTACATTCACAATGTTTTTTTGCTGAGAAAAACTAATCAGGAACACAGTTAATGTGTAAATACATGAACATTTGTTATCTTTCAGAACTTTGGAAGGAAAAGGATGCATTGCAAAACCAAGACATTTAGGATTACTGTATTTAAAACGCTTGTGCAGGACAAGTCATTAAATGCTGATTCTTGTGTCAGGCAGACAGTGGCAGCTGCTTGCTAATGCATGGCATTATCCCATATTAAATCAGCAGCGAATGGACAGCTTGACAGAATCTGTCATCAAAGCAAATATTATTAAAATAATTTAAAAACCCAATTTTAACTTTTTTTCCCTACACATTTGGGTTTTTATAATCCTTCCTTCTCTGAGCAGCAAACATTGCTTCTTTAGCTCTTTACTACCTAACAAAGCCCAAGCCATTTCTGCCAGCTTTTTTGGCAACAGTGCAAGCTTATTTAGGGTTTGCTCTGCATATTGTGGCCAAGAGTCTATGAAGAAAATTTCCATTTCCAAGCACCTCATTGTGGAGGAGCACTCTCTGGTCTTTTCATTTTGATTGATGGGTTTGGTTTTGCACCATCTGGCTTCTGATAGGCTGCATTAATCATTGCTAGGGAAAGAAAACCAAGAAAATATATTCATGACTGTTTAATGTGGACACATGTCACTGTTAAGAGTGGTGGGGGTTTTTTGATATATTAAAAACAGTCATATTGGTAGTTAAAAATTAGTTAGATGTAAAATTATATAGTTTACACAATTATCTGTTTACATGTTTGATTATTTCAAAGTCGTTCAGGGACATAATTGTGCTTCACTTCAGAAGCCATACTGTACATTGTACCTATTATTTTCTTGATGAATTGTTCATATTTATACTGATTATTTTGTTCTATTTTTATTTAGCATATTTAGCATTTCTATTTATTTATAAATGTGTTTTTTTAGAGTTGGGGGAAAGGGTTGAGTTTGAGCCTAGTCCAACTGGCTCCTGCAAAAGCATGGAATTTCCACTCTCATATCCCTTGACTAGATTTATGGGCATTGAAATATAACTTATCTGTAAGATAACAGATTGGGAAAAGTTGCTTTTGGCGACAAGCATTAAAACTTTGCCCTGATCCTGACCACAATCAGGAATATATAGCATTTAACAACATCTGCCTATGTGGTTTGTGGAAATTGTGTTCATTTGTTGGTAGGAAAGCCTTGGGACCACTAGTGAATCCACAACTCGCTTTATCCAAAAGGCCAAGAATATGCTCACATGGGTTTCTTTAAGCATTTTTTACATTACTAGTATTTAAAGATTATTTTCTCTTTTATTTTTGTTTGTTCCAGACCTTTGATTAAAATTAAATTGAGCCTACTTGGTGAAGAAATAGGCAGAATATAATCACTTCACATAACATAATTTCCAAACAGTTTTTAATCAGAATTACCAATAGCTTATGTGTGGTGCAAGTTTTACAGTTTCTTTCACTTCTGCTTTAAAACTTTTATTAGGATAGAGCATACAGTAATCAGAACAGAAGTTGCAATCTACATTTACTTTCCTTCCAGTTAAAGAAACACCACCTGGTTAATTTTAGTTTATTTTAGAGCACTATTTTAGATTTAGATTAGGGAAATTTTTTATAAGGTTTATTTGGGGCCATATGGCACAATTCGTTTAGTTTGGGACAAAATCAGTGTTGTGCTAGGGAGTTGTCGAATGCGGCCTGGTTGTGCTGGCGAGAACTCACCGGTGAGCTTTGTGACAAACAAATACCAACCCATCTCAAATCTAAGATCTATAAGATGATTGTTCGCCCTGTGGCACTGTATGGAACCAAGTGTTGGGCAGCAACAAAGGGTATAGAGAGCTGCCTCCATGTTATGGAAATGCATATGCTCCATTGGATATCGGGCATCTCCCTGCTCAATCACGTCACAAATGATGCCATCCAACAACTAGGCATGTCATTAATTACAGAGAAGATAGAGAAAGCCAGCTTCGTTGGTATGGACATGTCCTTGAGCGGAACCTTCCACTGTCGCCAGAATAGTTTACCATCTTAAAATCGATGTCCGGCAGCCACGTGAGTGACCAAAACAGAGATGGCAAGACACCATCAATAAGGACATGCAAATTGCGGGTCTGCGCCCTGAGGATGCAGACAATCAGGCAAAGTGACATTTCAGGATCCGAAAAGCAGACCCCACAATAACTGGAAAATGCTAGGAAGAAGAAGACGTGCTTATGAAGGAAAGCAAAACCAGCTCAGATTAGTTATTCTGTATATCTGTTCCTGTGATAGTTCAGTGATCTTAATTATTGTAGCCCTGATTCTAAGGATTCTGTGCATTTGTATTTTAAAAATCATTGCTTCATTTCATACAGAGATCTGGTGCTTCTTGAATACTAGATATCTATTACATTATACCCAGGAGTTGTCACCTCAAATTGTTTAATATAAAAGGCATTAACTAAGCCTGTCTAAGAGCTCCAGTGATTATAGATATTCTGTTCCTTACCAGTGAACTCAGCGCAGCTGATGATCTTCCAAGTATTGTGAATAAAGAAAGATGTAAATCTGTCTTTTAAAAGCAAAACAGTATATTTGCAATAGAAGAGAATATCTGTAGCTCAGGGTTGAACTGTGGAGTCCTTGATGCTCTCTGAGCTGGGTTGTTTGCTTGCAGATGTTTCATTACCCAACTAGGTAACATCATCAGTGGGAGTGAGTGTGGGGTTTGCTCCCTGTTTATATACAGCATATAAACCAACAGACTATTACCACCACATGGCATCACCATAGCACACAAACCAACTAAAGCCCTCCACAACATCTTAAGTAAACCAAAAGACCCAGTAGCCCAAGAAGAAGAAACAGGAGTCATATCCAACATACAGTGTAAGTTCTGTAACAGCCACTATTTAAGACAGAAGACTAGCAGAGCGCATCCATGAACACCAACTAGCAGTCAGAGGACATGATGAAAACTCTTTAATCTCACAACACATGGACAGACTCAACCACAGTTTCAGCTGGGAAACTGTGAGCATCTTGGATCAAGCCAAATCCAAAAATGCTAGGAAATTCCTGGAAGCTTGGCATTCAGACAAATCAGCCATCATTAGACACATAGAAATAAACCATAGTTATACACCATTCAAAAGAGACAACAAAAAAGCTAAGAAGGAAACAAAAAGACCAGAACACATCCCCTTCCAGCAGCCAACACCCAGATAAGCAGAGATTAACACAAGACAAACAATCAAGCAGAAAACAATACCCTAATCAAGGAACTACCAAGGAGAAAACCACACCCCACCAACGCTGGCAGGGCAACTACTGTATATAAACTGGGAGCAAACCCCACACTCACTCTCACTGATGATGTTTTGTAGTGATGATTACCTAGTTGGGTAATGAAATGTCTGCAAGCAAACAACCAAGCTCAGAGAGCACCAAGGACTCCACAGTTCTACCCTGAGATGCATATATTCTCTTTTATTAGAAATGCTAAATCCTGAATTAAGTACTAGGACTACTATATCTGGACTAATCTAGATGGAAACAAAGATATACTGAAAATAATAACTCTTTGCAGTCCATATGGTAACCCTACTGTACTTAATACTGCATATTGCATTTTAGGATAAAATCACAGAAAATACATCATCTGCACAAATGGTATACAGGCAGCAGTGATTACCATTTTGGCAGGTGACAAGAAATAAGGTCCAATGAAAGAGATAGTAGCAATCTTGTATTATCTAAGTAGCCCCGAGCGTTGCTTTTTTTTTTCCTTCATTCTTATTGATGAGTTAGGGAACAACTATAGACACTCAGAACTCATGCTACATTTACATATATAGGTCTAGAGTGTGAACTTCCACTATCTTTTGTAAGCTGCCTGGAGTCACCGTGAGTTGGGTGGCCATATCAATCTCTTAAATAAATAAATAAATAAATCCCATTTAGTGCATCTGTCCTGCAGATTGGCTGTGTGAGAGATAAGCGGTTGTCATTCCCTAACCACGCCTAAATGCAAGTTTTGTTTCTTAAATCTAAGTAGATTCATTATAATTATATAGTACAGTGTCTGCTTTATCAAACAGATTGTTTATTCTGCCATTCATTTCTGAACATACTTTTTTTTTTTTCATATATTTTTAAATAATTTATAAAATTTGGGAAGATGAAGATGGGGTACCTACCACTTAGGAAACAGATCTTGCATTATTTTGCATGAAATATGGTATTTAAAAAACCTAGATACATTTTCAAATATTTATTTTATTTTATTTTATTTTATTTTATTTTATTATTTTACAGTATTTATAACCCATCCAAAACTGAAGGCCAGTCTTGACCCACTTTTCTAGGTAATGATTCTTAAAAGTGTAAAAGCAAGTGAAGCAGAAAATGCCTATTTTAATGGGAGTGAATTACTGCCATGACATAGTTGCCCATGTTCTAAACAACAAGTCTGAAAATATTATTTTCAAAGAAATCATAGCTATAGCTTTTTCCATGCTTTTTGTTAAAATTAAGTTTCCCATGATGCCCTGGAATCAACATTGAAACTACTGCATACGTCATCTCTTGGATGGAGAAAGGAGGGGTTAGGAAGATGATAGAATTCAAGGAAGGTTTGAAGGTGTCAAGGCAATTGGAACCCTACTTGTAGTAGGGGGATCCATCTTGCCTGAGGCCAGTATGGTTTACTTCCAACAAATGGGCCATTTTAAGAAGCAGCTGAATGCAGATCCCACATGCAGAATTTAAGTGTCTTAGGTGTTGTCAAGTTGGAATAGAAGAAAGAGGAAGAAGAAGAAACATGATAACCAAACCATGCTGAGCATGGCTTCTGGAATTATTTCCAAGTTCCACTCTGAGTCACATGATCAAGAGATTGTGGACTTAAGAATGGAGCAGTCAAGCAGTATCCCAAGCAATAACCCAACTGTCTCTCCCATACTTTTTTCTAGATTGTTTTTCTCTACAGTCCCATCTGAATTCAGCCCACTTTCAGATTTTATCTTTCTTTTGCCAGTTTCTTCCCACACACAGAGTTTGATCTTGTTCTGTTTTGATTTGGAAGTTAGGTCCTGCTGACAGATGGACAGTGTCCTGTGCCCCTTTGTATTTTTCCGATAGGCTCCTGGGTTGGAAAGAATAAAAAATAATGTCTTAAACACAAGGAAGTCTTAGGAAGATAGCAACTGATTGTTAAGGCATTCTGATGACTAACCATTGCTCTGAGCAATTGCTCTGAGGATTAAAAAAAAGAGAAGTGAATAGGAACACAAAGAAACAAAGGAACAAAATAAATGCAGGGGGTACTGATGGTGATTCTTGCATGGATAATCTAAAAATATACATTAAATACTAATATACATTCATCATATGTGTCAGAATTTTAATTTTAAAGATTGGACCTGAAACTTAGAAGGGCACAGTAGTACACACCAATTTCATCACAGACATTTTGTTGTTGTTGAATTAATTAATGATTTTAAATTTATAGAAATGTGATATATTGAAAAGTGGTCTTCAACATTTTATATAAGTGTTAAGTAATTTTAGGAGAAAATGTTCTGTGAATATTCAGTTTAGATATAACAATTTATATGCTTCTGTTGAGATGTTGATCACGTGTTCAGTTGCTTCCAACTTTTTGTGGACATATAAATGGACATAGAAAGACACCAGGTCTGTCAGTAACTGTATCTTTGAGTTCTTGTAAGCTCATACTTAATGTCATCAGTGATAGCATCTAGCCACCCTGTCTTTTTTTGGCTCCATTTTTTTGTATTGCCTTCAAGGTTTTTCAAGAGTCAGGGTCTTCTCCAGTAACACCTTTCCAATATTTGTCCAAAATATCTAAGCTTTTACTTATTTATTAATGCCCCTATTTAGCATCCTTATTTTACTTCATCTAGCACTGAATGATTTGTTCTACTTGCAATCCAAGATATTGTCAACAATTTTCTTCAGCACCACAATTCAAAGGCACATTTTTTTTCTTCATTCTTCATTCAGTCATGTAGCATTCAGTTATAAACCAGTTATAAACCCTGGCCTTGACAATACGTAATCTTGTTGTCAGTGTAGTATCCCTGAACTATTTTGTGTAGATAAATTTCATCTATTATATATCTAGGGAGAATTAGGTGAGACATTTACTCTTTTTTGTTCTTAATGTTGCCTATTTATTTAGTATCCAGTAGAAGTGGGACTGGAAAAGTTGCAATAGACTTTTCCATCCCTCATTTTCTATTTGGAATGGAATCCAATGGAGTTTATGGCAGAGCTTCAGCACTAAGTATAGGAAAGTTGTATCATACTGTTGCATTTGTTCTACAAGGCCAAAGCAAGATCAGAGTCTAGCTTAATCTGTATAATGTTGTAATGATGTTTCAGAGGAAAAGAATAGTTTTATGACATCTCTGTGTACTGGACATGAATCCTATGATAGGTGTAAAGTCTTGCAACACTGCATCAGTGCTTGGTTTGTTTTCCAAACCTCCTTTATGTCTATAAATAACTTATGATGCTGGGCTGTTATGTTCTCTGACTTTGGGTGACATAGTGCAGTCGTATTTCTCTTCTGAAATGAAAGACTGCAATCTCTGCTCTGTAGAAAGCAAGTCACTTTTTTACAGATGAAAGCACAAGAATTGTTTGCTCTTCATGGCAGAGATCAAAGGAATAGTTTAATGCTGAAACACAGACCTTCAGACCTCAATTCATTAAACAAATTTGGTTTTTTATTCTCAACTCCTGCTGTTCCACAGTATTTGTTTTATAGCATAATATGTGACACTTCAGGTTTATATAATTTAACCTTGATACACACATTACTATTGTCTACTAAGACAATGCTTCTCAAATTTCTGTTTGTAAAATCCTTATATCCTATAAATTGGAATAAATATTTCTGTGCTGTAAAGGAAATAAATGTCCTTGAGACCTGAGTATATATGAGTAAAGTTGTAAACTGCTTAGGACCAAGACTGCTGCCCCCTATTTGAACCTATTAATAGATTGAACAAGGCCTCAAAAGATTATTACAATGTCCAACTACTATATAAATTTAATTAATAGGACAGAGCAGGACCTTTTCTGTGGCATCTACATTGTCATGGTATAAAAATATTTACTTCTTTTAAAAAAATAGTTCCTCTTATCTGCTGTTGTTTCAGTTGTTGGTTCAGCACATTTTTTCTTCCATAGACAGTTACATGGATTATCACAATCAATCAGGGATCACAGTGGACTGCAAATGCTATGAAACCCATTACATTTGGTTCTGTTGTCATTGAGTGTAATTGATTGATTGATTATGCGCCATCAAGTTGTTTTTGACTCCTAGCGACTACATGATTTTCTCCAATAGGTCAGTATTATCCTCTGTAAAGAACCCCTTTTCTGCACTACTGAACCTTGTCCCCAAAATGATTTTGAGCTGTATATATAATGAAGAAAATAAAAAACCCTAGATATGTTATGGTGGTTAAAACAATACAGGTGCAGCCATTGGAGAGTTTGTGGGCTCAATAAAACCCCTGGCCAAGTTTTTGTCAATGAACTCCCTTAACACCTTCTTTTCTGTTTCAGACACGGCATACATTTTTGGTTTTGGTAGTTTTGCTTTTGGATCAATTTCAATGGCACAGTCGATCTTTCTGTGGGGAGGTAGTTGATCTGATTCCTTTTTATCAAAAACATCAGAAAACTCCCGATACTGGCTGGGGATTAAGGGGTCAGACTCGGTGGCTAACGTCTGGCACCGTTTTACCAAAATCCCTGTGAATTGACTGGGAGGGTGCTTCACCTCTGGTTCTGAACTGGCGTAAAGGCCATCGGTAAGTTTCAATCCTCCAGTCTTCCACTGAACTTGGGGCTTTCTGTTTTTCAGTCAGGGTAGACCCAGAATGATGGAATAATTCGCTAGAGGTGCCACTATAAATTGCAAAGTCTCTTTGTGGCCACCTATGTGCATGGCTACAGTCTCTGTGTGGAATTCTATGGGTCCCCATGAGCCACAGCTCCATCCATCTGCGTAAACACTATGGGCTGTTTAAGGTTGATTACTTTCAGATTTAAAGTAGTAATGAGAGCTGGGTGAATTAAACATTTTGTGCACCCTGAATCTAGCATGGCAGTGAGATTAGCTTTATGCTTTGTTCTTAGGTTTTTTAGTTCAACCCTAATGAGTAAAGTGGAATAGTCATCACTCACCATCGGGTCTTCATCATCCTCTTCCTCGGAAGTTGAAGTCTTGCGCCTTGGGTTCTCCACCTGTTTGTTGGCACAATTCAGAACAGGTGCACCCTGTTTCCCGCCGGCTGGGAAAGCTCATCTTCGGAGTCTTTACTGGAGTCCTCAAAGGGATCAGCTTCTCCTCCTTGCAGGCATTTGCGGCAGAGGCTGACCCCTTGCACTTAACCGGGGGAGACTTCGTAGGCTTTCCTCCAGATTTCCCAGTTGTGCTGGATCCTCCGCAGGGGCACTCCAAGGTTCAATGGCTGTCTTTGCCACACTTGTAACAGCTTCCCTTCTTCCATCTCTTTTCTCTGTCATCTTCACCAAGTTTGAGTGGTTTTCTCAGGGCCAGTAACATCTGACTTGGGGCCACAGTGTTCCTTCCGATTGCCTGGGCTCTCAGCTGCCTGTGGAACTGATACTGAGTGTTCTCTACCTCTGCTGCTAGACAGATCCACTCTCTTAGGGTGAGAGGATCTCCCCGTCCCAGGGCCCATCATAGTTCCCCAGGTTGCAGTCCCCCTTTGAAGTAATCCACTTTGGTGCCTTCAGACCAGTCAGGTATCTTTCCTGCCATCGCCTTGAATTCCACAGCATATTCGGCAATGGTTTTATCCTGCTGCCTCAGGTGCTGCAAAGCCATCTTCGCTAGCAGTTTATCCAATGGGTCCTCAAACCTCTCTCTCATGGCTCTCATGAAGTCTCTAAGGTTGTGCAGTTCAGGGGCCATGGCATCATGTAGTTGCACATACCAATCTGCTGCAGCACCCTGTAACTTGGCTCCCACTAAATTTACCTTCGAGTATTCGGTTAGGAAGGAATTCCTGAATTCCTGCATGTATGCTGATACATTTGTCATGAAAAAGGACAGTTGTTGGGGATCCCCACTGAACTTAACTTGGAGGTCCTGTGACACACCTCGGGCAGGGGGTAGACTTATGTCCCTGGATGCTGGATCATCCCAGGTCACTGATTGCCTCCCACTTCTTCTGGCTCCAGGCGGTGGAGATAACGGTCTGGGAGAGGCGCTGGTCGGGCTCCCATGCCTCAGTTGGGTGAGGATCTCCTGGAATAGGCCACTGACCCTTCATCTTTTTGGTCCACCAGATAGTCCAGAGCCTTTGACATGTGCTGCAGCATTTCTTCCATGGCTGACATCCTTGCTTCCAAGCCTTGGATCCGCTGGGGCATAGCTCCCTTCTCACTCTCAGTCCCTTGGGAGCTAGGTCATCAGACCCTCACTCAAGCATCGATGGGATGGCACATGCAAGCATCGATGGGATGGCACGCACCGGGTTCAATTCCCCCTTCAGCTCCTGCAGTCCAGCCTTGGTCTCTGTGTGGTGACCAATCTGACTCCCTCAAGTCTGACTGCCTCTTAGTCGGATACCAAGGCTCTGGGGCTCAGGACTCTTGGGTTATGTCTAGGGTGATGAGCTTGGTCTCCAACTCTGTGGCGTAGTCTTTTGGTGCCTCGAGACTCTCTTCAGCTACATCACCCCCTGAGTCCCTCCTTGATTCTCCCATCACCTCTGCTCCTTTGGCAGAGGGGATGGTTTCATCGGTGTCTCCTGAGGGTGAGGAGATGATTCGCAACTTTATGTGATAATTGGAACACTCAAGCATTCACTCAATTACAACTCATAATTGAGTTGTACTTTTGCTTATAAATCTATTTAATGAAGCGAAGCGTTCAGTACAGAGAAGAAGTTGTGAATGGAATTTCCCACGCATTTCTACATTTTAAAACCACAGTAACTTCAAATCCTCCCCCCACCACCACTGCCCGCTTAGATATATGCCTCTCCTTCTCATGCCAGCATCTGGCTGTAATGGTTCTGCCTAGATGACCTTGGTGGAAGGCACAGCTAGCCCAAACAAGATGATTCCCACTCCAACCATGCTCCCCCTCCCTGCTGGTCAGCTCGCAAGTTGACACGGGTTGCTAGAAGATGGATGTGAGTCTAATAAGATGTTCTGTGAACATTTGATCGGAGAGCCTGACACTAAATGTGGCAAAAAGGAAGATTAATTAACAGGAAAAAGGATAAAACATCCATATAATATCTATTGGTATCAATATAAAATTAATCCAATCCTTAAGCTGATCATTAAATCTAGACCATATAAAAACTTATTGCTTCATCTTCTCATTTTTAGAATACAAAAACTTTTTAAAAATAGATAACACACTCATATTGTGAAACCTATTCCTTAAAATCAGAGGATATGCTTCTTTCCGTTTGTGTAAAATTACCCTCTTTGCTGTGCCCTAGGCTGATCAAGTTATAATGACCTGTTCCATACATAATGCTAAACCAGAATTTGTTCCAAAACCAAATTTAAAAGGCTAAGAAATATGTTTCATTCTTTCCCCAAGTAATCCACTCCAGATATTTTTTCCCCTCTAGCAACTCTCCTTCGAAAGTGAATTTTTGCTTGTAATTTTCATTGGCCTTCTTTCATTCTGTGTTTGCGTGGTATATTAAGTAACAGGCTCATGCCCCATCATTTTAATGTTGTTATGTATGGCTCATTAACAAACATTTGTGCCTTGCTGTGCTCTTTGAACCCCAAACAGCAACAAATCTTGTTTTGTCCCAGTTTCTGGAAATCCAAACAACAGGATAAGATGCAACTGGAATGGGATAAAATTGAGTTATGATATTTTAGCTGTGTGTGTACTGCAAACAGTCAGAGGCCAGCTCTGTAGTAGATCAAAATTGTTACCAGAAAGCAGAGATAAAAAGGTAAAAAACCTTGCTAGTGCCATTCAAAATCAGAGAACAGACTTATGGCCAAAATTTTATAATAAGCTTTTCTGGTAATGTAAATTGGTTTCTTGGAGGCTGACCCCAGGTCATGCACATCAGGAAACTAGAATCTGCCAGAGTCCACTGTTGTCTTCTGCTCTATTATCATAGTGTTTCATTATTTAGTGAAGCCCAATTTTAACCAATGGACTTGTGTTTTTTTTAAAAAAATCCCATGGCTAAATTGTAATGCGACAGTTTCTGTTTTAGGTTTTATAAAAAACAAAATGCTGTCAAGCATGAATAGTAATGTTTAACTAGTTCCTGTGTCTCTAGTGGTTATGTAGAATATCACAGAGTACACCAAGAATGGGAGTCTTTTTTTATTAACAGCCCAGCTGAATAAAATAAAAACTAATTAACCTCAAATAAGCTTTCCTAGAGAAGCAGAAACTGCTTCCTTTATAGATGAAATTGGTGTCCTCTGTTTTGCAATTTTAATCTTATATTTATATTAAATTTTAACACCATCTGCACCTTGAAAATGATGCTAATATCTTGCACAGTTGGAAATACTTGTTAATGAATGCTTGGGATATAAGTTCTAAGGGATAGATGTCATCCCATAAATTGAGCTACCTTGTAAACAAAATGTGGTGGGGAAGATTATGCTTTTATCATTTCCTGCTTTACCAATTTCATTTCCCAAATATATTCTGCTGCTATATACTGTATTTTCATAAGGTAACAATCTTCACATACTGTTTGACATTCCCTTTCTGCCTGAAGACCTGCTTTTCACAGAGCTAAATAAATGTGTTGTGGTCCTGCATCTCCCTGTTCATCAAATGAGTGAGCAATAGCAACAATATCTGATAGCAATATTTTAAATTGGATATATTAGAATCTTAAATATGTAAGTATAACAGCAACAGATTCAGTAAAAAAAAATTCCTCCCAACTAGTTGTTCTATCTGTTAAATTCTGTACTGTATAGAAAATACTTGGAATATCTTGATACTTCTAGATAGGGCACTTTTCACATGCATCAGCATCCACCCTTAAAGTAGTCACCTTTCCTAAATGGTTATTTCTACCTCATCCCAATCATATCCTATACATATTAAGATAGTGCTATTCAGAAAATTCAGTATTCTAATAGCCATTTAATCAAATAAACTGGAAAAAATATATAGTAATTTAATGTAAAGGTAAAAGGGGTTTTTTTCCAAATATGTATTAAGTAGAGCAGGATGTATACAGATATTTAAAATACCCCAAGTATTGCTGTTCTTTTGAATGCAGGACAGTTTTGCATTTTCCACACCTCTTGGCCTTGGGTGTGGCTTGGGCAAGGCCCAGGGTCTCTACCTAATTTGCAGCGGTGGTGATTGTTCTTGCTTCTGCTCCCAATGATTGTTTGATCGTTGTTTTACATTAAACAAACAATTCTCTCAATCCTAGTAGCCCATTCCTATTGGCTGTTCTATCTTTCATTTGCTGTGCTTCCCTCATTTGCTTGCAGCCCCCAGTTTTCTGAAAGACACTCCAGCTCTCTGTGGTTGGTCGACTTTGTAGGAAGAAGGCCCGTTAAGAAATCAGCAACAGAGGCTGTGGAACAGTAACAACTGAGGATGAAGCAAGGAAGGGAGGAGTAGATAACTGAGGAGAGAACAGGTGGCTTTATGGAAGAAGTCATTGGCTGTCAATTTCCCTAATCCATCCTGTTGTGGTTAGGATCTCTGATGAAGGAAGTCTTCAGCAATCTCAGCTGTATTTGAAGTGACCAGAAGAGATGTTGCACATGGTGGAGAATGAGCTTTCTGGGTCCATGTAAGTGTTCATGCAGATGAGAGGCATGTACATATCCATGTATTCTCTTGTCCAGCAACCAGCATTGCATCCACTGTGGCCCAAACAAGTTGCCCTGTTCTGCAAAACCTTTTTCCTATCAATACCTGAAAGGGAAGGGGGAGGCATCTGGAGCAAAAGACAAGTCAGCATAAGCACTTTCTTATTCCTCTTGCCAGAAAATGAGAACTTTTACAGCTTTTAAAATTTGGCCTAGCACTTATACTATTCACTCATGTTCTACCAAACTGGTGGAGAAGGAAGCATGAATTATTCAGTCTTCACATTTCCTCTGCTTTTACTAGTCCTGTGTAAAGGGTGGATAAATTTTCTCTTTCAGAAAAAACTTTGGTTCTGTCCATGCTTGGAAAAAGGTGCATCACTCCCATTTGCTTGAAGCCTTGTGGTCAGAGCATCATTGCCCTAGTTATGGGGAGCAAAGTATAAAGCCTTTAATTAAATATTCAGGCCTTCCAGCTCCCCTCATTTCTTCTTTAAAATCCTAAAACTGCATTTAAGGGAGCCATCTGAAGCAGCGGAGAAGGAAAGGCTCTCTTGTTCTCTATATAATTTGAACTCTGCAGAGGAAACGGATGCATGAATCAATCATACTTCCTCTCCTGCTGTTTTTGGTGGAATATACAAAGCTACCCATACTGGGGTTGGAGGAGAATTTAGAAACATGATTTAAATCTCTTGTTTCCTTCTCCTTCTGAAGCTTTTTTATTTTAGCTGTATAGTTGATACTGGAGAATAAAAAACAAACCCGGACGTGCTAAAGCTGTCACACTTCCGTTCTGGCACTATAAAGAATGTTTGTACACCCTCTCCCACCAATTCATCTTCTCAAGTGCAGTGATATATAATGCCCACATTTCTCCCCTCCTTGTTTGTAAATATTTTATTTTTATTTATCCACAGACACTGAGTGATCTGCTTTTTCCTAGAGAGTATTAAAGAGAAGAACTCATCTATTTTATTGTTGGAACTGTCATAAAAGATGAGATTTAGGTTTGGGGCTTGTTATTAGGTTTTTTTGGGATGTCTCAGGCTAGAATTGCTGTCATATAAGAAATAGCCTTATGACTGACTGACAGTGCAATATCTGAGAAAGGATACAGACTCTCATAATAATGTGACACTTCATGAGCGGTTTGACTGCTTTCATTACCTGGATTTATGCCTCAATTTCCATATGAGAGCTGCTAGTAGTAGGAAAGCTGTCAAGATCCAGTCTGTGTGGCTGCTTCTAATAGGACGTAGGAACAATACTTTAAATATTTTAATTGCAAGCAAACTTTGTAATTTTTTCAAGATAGAGAATTTCCAAGTTCCAATTTTAAAATATTCAGATGGATCGCAAGCAAGTGTTGAACTTCTCTGTCTTGCATTGGCACTACATTTACTTATATATACACATACATGGACACACACACAAACATGCTCATATAGATAGATAGGCACCATTTTAGTTATTTATTTATTTGTTTGTTTGTTTGTTTGATTTCTATAGCCGCCCATCTCAACAAGTGACTCTGGGCGGCTTACAACAATAAAACCATAGAACAATTAAAACAATTATAATTAAAACAGTTAAAATATAAAATAAATACAAAATAAATATATATGGCTGCCAAGTGAGCAATGCATAGTTATTAATACAGCCAAGAGACGGGACCATCCACACGCTCGAGGTCCCAAGCCCAGGCACAAAGCCAGGTCTTTACAGCCTTACGAAAGGCCAACAGGGTCGGGGACATCCTAATTTCTGGAGGGAGATGTTCCAGAGGGCAGGCGCTACAGAGGGGAAGGCACACCTTCTAGTTCCCGCCAGCCGACACTCCCTGGCTGACGAGACCCGCAGCATACCCAACCTACTAGATTGAATTGGATGGGCAGAAACAACTGGGAGAAGGTGGTCCCTTTGGTAACTCAGCCCCAAGCCATGAAGGGCTTTTAAGGTGACAACCAGCACCTTGAATTGCACCTGGAAGCACACTGGCAACCAATGCAGTTCATGTAGCAGTGGTGTTACATGTGCCGAGGAGCCAACACTATTTACTATCCGTGCAGCCGCATTCTGCACCAGTTGAAGCTTCCAAATGCTCTTCAGGGCAGCCCCATGTAGAGCACATTACAGTAGTCCAGACTGGAGGTCACGAGGGCATGAGTGACTGTGAGCAAAGCCTCTTGGTCTAGGAATGGGTGCAGCTGGCGCACAACCCGAAGGTGTGCAAAGGCCCTCCTAGCCACGGCTGCCACCTGCTCTTTGAGCAGGAGCCATGAGCCTATGAGGACCCCCAGATTGTGCGCCGGGTCCGTCTGGGGCAGTGCAACCCCATCCAAGACCAGAGGTGGAAAAACCTTAGCGCTGGGAGGCCCACAAACCCAAAGCCACTCAGTCTTGCTTAGGTTGAGTCAAAGCCCGTTGCACCCCATCCAGGCCCTCACAGCCTCCAGGCACTGGGTCAGGACATACACGGCATCACTCGAGCGGTCTGGGGTAGAGATATAAAGCTGAGTATCATCAGCATATTGATGGTATCTTACCCCAAACCATCGGATCACCTCCCCCAACGGTCTCATGTAGATGTTAAATAGGAGAGGGGAGAGAACTGAGCCCTGAGGCACCCCACAGAATAGGGGGTGTGGGCTGGACCTTTCCCCCCTATCAACACCGACTGGAACCAACCCTGGAGGAAGGAGGAGAACCAGCACAATACTGTGCTGCCCACCCCCAACTCCCGAAGCTGGTCCAGAAGGATACCATGATCGATGGTATCGAAGGCCGCTGAGAGGTCAAGAAGAGCAAGGATGGTTGCACTGCCCCCATCCCGCTCCCGCCAGAGGTCATCTAAGAGTGAGATCAATGCCAGTCCCGTAAACCGGCCTGAACCCTGACTGAAAAGGGTCCAGATAATCCGCTTCATCCAGGGTCGTCTGCAGCTGCCATGCAACCACTCTCTCCACAACCTTCCCCAAAAAGGGGAAGTTGGAGACTGGAAGAAAACTGTCCAGGCTGGTTGGGTCAAGTGATGGTCCCTTGAGGAGAGGACGCACCACCACCTCCTTAAGAGCCGGTGGGAGCATCCCCTCTCTCCAAGAGGAACCACTGCCCAGACCAAATCACATACCTCCTCCCAGGCAGCCTTGACCAACCAGGAAGGGTACGGATCTAATACAGAGGTGGCCGAACTAGTAGCTCCGAGGGCCCTGTCCACTTCTTCAGGTGCAACCAGATCAAACTCCCCCCAGATAACCATGCCAGACTTTGCCCCCGTATCCTCCACTGGCCCTGTCTTAAAGCTGGAGTCCAACGTAGAGCGAATGTGAGCGACTTTATCCACTAGATACTTTTACTTATACCAGTAAACTTTTGGGGGTTTTGGTCAACGGTACTTTTCATTAGGAAAAGAACACTGGGTCTGCAAGTAGATGATTTTTCTAAAAATTTGTGGTTTATATATTTAAAGCTGAATAAATTGAGTAAATAAATAAATAAAGTATCAGTGTATTCAGAATTTTTCTCATTTTTCTCTTGATTCCATTCTTGAATTACAAGTAAAAGATTTGCCTGCCATTTTGCTTAGACTATACTTATCTATAGGTTTATAAAAATGGAGTATTTTTACTATGAAAGGATAGAAGGAGTTCAACTTTTTTATGTTTATGTGATCTCTCAGTGGTTTTTTGACACAATGGATCAGAGTTTCAACGTTTATTCATTTACTGCCATAGACCAAAACATATTATAAAGCATCAACAACAGCCTGTGACCTAAAATATTAAACAAGAAGAATGAAGCTAAGATT
The DNA here is from genome assembly GCF_035149785.1 of Candoia aspera. NCBI lineage: Eukaryota > Metazoa > Chordata > Lepidosauria > Squamata > Candoiidae > Candoia > Candoia aspera. The sequence continues at coordinate 144,887,778 of NC_086155.1, forward strand.
TTCTAATGTAGGGCAATATAACAACACTTGATTATACCCATGCTTTCCTTATAGTGATTATGATTGAGCAATATTTTACCATCTTTTTTGAAATTTCTGAAGATTTATCAGCTAATAAAAAGGATATGTTCTCTTTCACAGTACAGTTGAAGTGATTAATGAAGAGGGGTAATACTAATTCAGAACACTATGTATGGTACAATGGATAATTTAGCAGAATATGAAATGTTGATTCAACAAACCCAGCACCACTCCCCATGCAAGGACAGGTTCAGTCCTAGAAGGAAAGGCTGCTGTGCCTTCCTTCCAGAACTCTTCGAGCCATTAAGCCTGACAAGAGAAAAGATATGCTGTACTGGGCAGAGAAAATATTGTATAAATATTTAGGGATAGTTATAGACCTATTCCAAAGACCAGTGTTACAATGGTGGGAGATTCTGCTCATCCTTCTGTAAGTTTATGTATCTAGGATACATTGCTTGATCTCTTATAAGGCCCTCCCAGACCCTACTGTTATCGATGACTGAACCAAGAATCCACAATAAAATAATTCTGAGGCTATACTTTTTTCCCATGAGTAGTTGAATTTATTGACAAGGATTAACTGAGATGGAAATCTCTCCACCAAAATTAGTTGTAGCCAGTATTTGAATCAGCAAATCCTCAAGGCTCAGGCTTGTATTGGAATTGTTGTGAGGGGAAAAAAACATTCATAATAAGTTAGAATGGATTGCCTCCACATTTTTCATTATTAAAGGGCACAAATTTGTGCTCCATAGCATATTAGGCTCAACATTTTGGTCTGAAGGAGTGTACTTGCAGGGGGACATAATTGTTTTCATGGTGGTCATTGAAAATTTTAATTATTGTATGGGAAATTTATCTTGCTATTTCCAAGTATTACAGGATTGGATTACAATTCTTAAGTACCTAAATGTCTTCACTTGTTCAGTATGATTTCTACTGATTTCCCATTTGTGAAGGAGATTAGCACATTTTGTAAATTCAATCACTTTTGTTTTACTATAATTTCTATTTTTTCTTCCCTACAATGAGTATCCTAAGAATTGTAGACTCTGTTGAAAACCAACTTTTATCAAACAAAGGATACAGATAAAGCAGGACAGATACTTATTTACTTGCTAACATTGAGGGGTAGAATTCACTTTTGGTCAAGGTAAGAAGGGAGTCAGAAGACAACCTTGTTTAAGTTTTCTTACAGTAGAAATTGGGGCAGAAAAGGCTCCACTTGACATACATCTAGCTTGCATATATGTATTCTCATGGAGTATCATGAGATACTTCATATATAATCTTAATGAGGCAGCAATCCACAGATGTATTTAATGATTTTTTCCACGGTCTCTCCCTATAGATCAAATCAAAGACTGCCTTTAAATCTACAAGGAAGCATAAAGGGAGGAATATTTTTTTGCCAGATGATTTAAGATAATAGATTGATCTACTGTTGATCATCCTGCCCTGAAGCCCACTTGTTCAGCAGCCAAGACTTGTTCTTGTTCTACCGAATCATTGAGTTTCTCACATAAATGTTTAGCATACAGTTTACTAATGATACTTAGGAGATTGGTTGGGTGGAAATCAGCGAGGTCTGATTTATCACCTCTCTTAAAGATTGGGACTGTAATAGAACAGCACCAGTGTTTGGGCACCTCATTGGAACTATCAATATGTGTGAAGATGGAGGCCAATATAGAAGCCCACCACTGTGTTAGCTTTTATCAATTTGCAGGGATCAAATTTCCAGCAGATGTCTTTCCATTTTTTAGCTGGGCTATAAGTTTAGATTTTCTGAGGTTGAAAGTAGAGACCAGTCAGGAAGAGTTTGTAGTAAATTTTTAGGGACAAGCCTCATTGAACCTAGCACTAAAAAACAACTGCTAAAATATTCAGACCTGTTTAGCAAAAAGAATTGTACTTTGGCCCTAGCTTCAGTTTCTGGTGTTATACTGACAATTAACCACCAGAAAGTGGACTAATTTTTCTCCTTCAGTGCTTGCACCAGTTTTCCCCAATTTTTCGTTTTCATTTGTTTGTGTTTTACTTCAATAGGGCCTTTTATCCTTTTTTTAAGTTGTGAAGTTTGTCTTGAAGATAGCGGTCACCATATCTATAAGCTCTGTAGCATGTAAGTAATTGAGCCTTGGCTTTTATGCATTCTCTGTCAAACCAAGATGTGTGGGGTATTAAGATAGTTCTCTGGTTACAGGCTTCATATTTAAGGAATCCTGGATTGAAAGAACCAGATGATGGTAAATATTTCGGAATTCATGCTTAGATTCTGAATTACATAAAGATAGTTTAAGTTGGGAGGCCAAGGGTCATCTGAAGAATTGAGAAGTGACCTTATCAAACTTGTTTGACTATCTAACTTGGCAATTGCCATCAATAGTTATATAGCCATTATTCTCCTATTTCCCACAGAACCAGAGGCTAATTTGCAATGAGGAGAGAGTTATCACTATCTGGATGGAAGAAAACTTTAAAGTTTGCAATATATGAGGACGGGTTGGGGGATCCTATAATGTAATGATTGTACTCTTTCCATGCCCCCCCCAAATGTGAGTTCCTTCTCAGAATTGTCAGTCTTATCATTTAAAATAAGATCAAATTTAAAAACTAATAGGGATAACCTCTGATGAGCATTGTTAATATCATTGTCCTTGGAACAGCATTCTCTGACAATGTTCAATTGTTTAAGTCTGAGAATGGCTCTACCAATATTTTTTTTTTAAAAAAAAAGCTTCATAAGTAGGACTTCATCTTGCATTGAAGTTCTCTGCCCAAATCAGTTTGGCTCTGGGGATTTAAAATAGCAACTCTAATAAATAATCCTCAAATAGGTCTCACTTATCATTGGTGGGAGAACATTCTACATGGTGAGATAAATGTTAATCAGTAAATAACTCTGATTCTTTGCCTGCAAGTTAATACCTGTAGCCAGCTGATCGCACATTACAGGGATGGACAGAGATGGTTGAACCTAATTTAGCAGAGATTAAGATACTGATCCCACCATGAGCATAGTCTCCTTACAGCTGGAGGTAGCATGCAGAGAAAAGAGTATAATGGAACAGAGTATTTTCCATTATAGTTTGGGAATTATGGGCACCATTGTATAATGGTTCAGCTCGTATCTGAAAAGTAGGTTCCAAAGAATAGCATTGGGAAACTGTAGTTCAGCCTCCTTGCAGTCCTACAGTAGAATGCTCCAAAAGACTATATAGTTTTCAATGTTGTTTGTATCTCTGTAGAGATTAAACAGCATCTACTGTATATGTCTGAATCAGGAGAGACTCTGGACAAACTAAACTATTGGTTGAGCACAGCAGATTAGGGCTATTATGCTGAAGCTGAATCCAAATAAGAAGAAAGCACTGAGTCACTAGGGGAATCACAATAAGGAAACAGTATTTGCACACTACTCTGGATGGGTTTGCATTCATTCTGAAGGAACATATTTGCTCCTGGGTCCATCATTGCTATTGGAGGCCCTGATTATCTCTGCGGTTTGGGGTGCCTGACTGAGGCTAATGAGTAATCTATGCCCATTTCTGAACAGGAACAGGGAGGCCACAATGAGTCATACATTGGCAACCTGAAGATTAAAATTACTGTAATGCACTGAATGTGGGAGTTGCCCTTGAGACCAGCCCAGAAGTTACAACTAGTACAGAATGCTGCAGCTAGAATATTGCCAAGGAGGCTAGGCTAGGCTAGGCTAGGCGCGTATTATACTGTGATGAAATATCTGCATTGTCTGCCACTTTGCTACTGATGGAGGCTGTGCTGGAACTAGAAAGCCATAAACGTGCAGAACCTTTTCCACTTCACCTTCCCAGACATTTCAGGGAAGGTCCTTATCTCTAAGCCACAGCTTGTGAATGGCTATGTGGCAATGACAGAGAAGCAACCTTGGCTTTCCCCAGCCACTACCTCCCTTTGACATTTCAACTTTAAGGCATGGTTTCTACCTTGCTTTTATTAGTATTTACAATATTATCATTCTGATTTATATTATTCAGGAATATTTATATGGTTAGTTCTAAGCTCTAGGATTTTTCTGTAATGAACAGTGACACAGAGATAATTTTAAATAAATAAAACATACCTGCCTACATTCTGACCTAATGTTGGTGAGATTTTGCCTTAAAGATTGAAGGCACCTTTTTACTGTGACTCCTGTGTTATGGAGTGGGGTGGGGGCTGGTTCAGTGTTGAGAGATTGCTATTTGACCCCTTGGCAGTCTTATCCCCAGTGTTCTTTAACATCTCTGTGAAGCTCCTATGGGAAGTTATTTGACGGTTCAGGGTTACAAATATGCTGATTCTATCTTCTTTCCTTATAATCCAAAGGAAATTGGTAAAATTTTGACTTGGTGACTGCTGAGGGGGAAAAGAAATAAACTTTAATCCATATAAGACAAAAGTGCACCTGAGAAAAGGCTGAACAGGGATTAAGTGACTAGGTTCACTTATGCTTGGTTTTGGTTTAGCATTTGTCCAAACCCAACCATTTGTGATTATTAAACAAACAATGGCTTAGTGAACCAGGTTGTTGTCTTGAATGATGTGTTTCTCCTGAAAACCAAAATTAACAGTTCACATATATTCCTAGGTCAACCCTAATGCTGAATTCAGTACAGCTCAGCCTCGTTTTTGCATTGTTGAAGGATAATGTAATATGTGACATAGTTACATCTCATCTGGACAACCATAACATGCTTTATGTGGGGCTCTTTTGAAGGGTTTCAGAAACTTTATCTAGGTCAGACTGTTGCATCCAGAATGTTAACTAAGGCTGTAGCTGGTCGTATAGGGAGCATACAACCTCCAGTGCTAGCACAGCTTCACTGACTCATAGTTTGTGTCTGAGTACATTTCAAAGCGCTGATTGTGGCTGACACTATTTGGGATTAGGGTTTCAGTAGCTTTGTCAATTCGGTGGCTGGGCATATTGAAGGAAGTGAAGGTATTGTTGTTGTTGTTGGTTATATCCTTCTGACATAGAGTATTGCTCTGGGTATAACAGACATTATTTCTCCAATTTTTCTTTTGGTCATGATGTCTCAGGCTTCCTAAATCCCTAGCAACCAATTGCTTCTAGAAGTGTGATGAAATCAGGAAGTAGGGAAATCCACCTAGCCCCTGCCTCTGCACACAAGAGAGAGTCTTATCTCTCCTGAGTGCTATCATTTGCTTTTCTAAATGCAGTGTCTCTAAATCATTCCCTCTTCAGAATAATAGAGCCTCTTGCTCCATTATTAGACCAATACAAGGACATTTAGAGAAACTGCACTTACCAACAAGTAGCCAGAATGGTGAAACCCAATTGAAGAGACACTCTTGGCCCAAGGACTCTCTTCAGCAGATGGTTTTCCAACATAAATGCACAGTCATTATCAGTTCTCTTGATTTCAGTCTTTCCAGTACCTTATGCAACATGTAGATCTCTTTTGGTTTTGAGAAACTGTCATTAGAGGGTTGTGGGGGAGAACCAGAAATTCTTCTTGATTCAGATTTCATTCTGAGCTACTTAAGAATTTGCTGCTGCTGCTTAATGTGAACATTATCTAGGCTTAAACCCAAGGAGGTTACAAACCAGTGAGTTTAACCAGTATCTCTAGGTCACACCATTACCAAAGCAACTTAAAATGTACCTTTTTATATAAATGCCGTAGTTTGCATCCATTCCTCCTAATATTGGGAATCTATAGTATTGTTAGCAAGGCTATTTTCATCCATTTCCAATTCCTATATAAAGGATGCCTTTTTAAAGAGAAAACTAGAAAACAGGGGGTTCTCTTTCCTAAGGAAAATAGAAGATTTTGTGTGAATAACGTCTTTTTAAAAATCTGGCATTTTTTAAAGAGGCTAATGTCAGAAAGTACTTCAGTGAGCTCTGCATGAACACAAAGGCTCCTAGGATTTTAGAAGGGAAATACCCACATCAGAAACTTGAAGGATTTGTATGTAGTACTATGACTTTTAAAAGATTATATTCTAACTCTGAGAGTTCCTGGTGCCACGTCTTGTTGGCTTACCATATTTAGGCAATTTTAAATCAGCTTCTGAGGCAGAGTTACATCAGTAGTGGGTGAAATTGTGGTTGTACTATGGCTAGTTGATGTTTGTGCTCCTGCTGCAGCTGAATCTGACTCTTGGGATGAGACCATGAAAAAATTCATTTCACATATCAGTAACATCTTGAGTTCTGTATGACAAAATCTCCCTATTGGGCTATTAATATCGTAATATATACAGTGAACACAGCTGCTGGCTTGGAAAAAGAGTGAGGAGAATTACTAGCTGGTTTGGGAAATAGAGAGAAGACATAACAGCTTCATCCTGGGCCCAGTAATAAATCTCTCTAGGAACCCAAGTATGCACTTATCAGCTTAGTAGTGAAAGTTCCAAGGACAGGGCTTAAATAAGTTGCTTTTATTGCAGTTGTGAAAGAACATAGTTCTTGTAACTATGAAAATGAACTACTGCAGAATCTACAATTTTAGATGTATTTAAATGTCAGCTCCTGAATTTAAGCCCCACATTTCTTTCTTCCACCCTTAATGTGTGTAATGGACATTCTGCTTCCTGTTTTTCAGATTTGGATGTTGAAATTATGTATGCAATGTTGTTTGGTTTCAGACACTTTACTTCTGGTCTTGCTGGCTTCAGCCCCCACAGTTATAACGAAAGCAGGAATTCTAGCTCCTTTTGATAATGAAGGTTGCATACAGTAGTCTCCAAAGGAATCAAAAACTGTAGTCTGCTGTGTTAATGGTTTAAGAGCCATTGGTGTCACTCTGATATACCAGGCAGTTCATTTCTGACATGAGAACATTCTGAAATAATCTTTGGAAGACAGAAAAAAAATGGCTATCATAGCAAGAAACTTTGCTTTTCAGTGTGTGGAACATAAATATAGAGTCAGCCTGTAGTTGAAATTAGATGCTGTGGCAAAAGAAAAAAAAGAAAAAAGCTTGTTGCAGAAAGCGTAACCCCTGTATTCCCTCCTTTCTTTCTTGCAATAACTAGAGCTATCCAATGTATGGTATCATAATGCTGTGAATTTCTTCCTCACTGTACTTCATTGGCCACTGTAGTATCATGAACCGAAAGAGACGAAAGAAACGCAAGATTCCTTTTTTTTTTTTAATGGGCTGCATTGGGATTACCGGGATGTCAAATTCAATGTAGCACATATGATGCATGATGAATATCTGCACTCTATTTGAATATAAGACGGGTAACTCAAGGCTTTACGGTTGTATATATAGGTTTTATGCTGTTTTTTCCAACATCTGACCTGTGAGAGGTCCAGTTGGAAGGAGATGGGACATACCCCTCTCCCAGTGTGAACTGTCAAAAAATAAAACCATCACTACTACAATTCTACAGGCTTTGCGTTAGGAATGAAGATGAGGTGAGTGAATGATGGCCAAATTGGGCCTTTGTGCTGATCCCTGTCCCATCTTACTACTCTTAGAACTTTTTCATCTCTACATTTCTGGTTTGTAATTGCAACAAAGACAGAAGAAGTAATGTTAAATAGTGGTCAAGCCTTAAGGAACCTTGGGTTACATTTCTGTATATCAAAATGTATTTCTTTTGCTTGTTTCTGTGACATATGCAGCTGCCTGGCACAGAAGCATGCCTAACACAGAAATTAATTATTGTTCTAACGATTCTTCTTTCCCTCAGCTATTTGACAAAATGGAGTTAGCACCTAGATGCTCAGTTTGCAGACCCTTAGGCCAGTTTACACATCAAAGGTAAAACATGCTTAGCCAAATGCACTACATGTATCTGTAGTTCATTCTCTACATGCTGTGCACTCTTTCTCCTTACAGGAAGTATACTATCTATGTGTGTGTACCAAGGAACTGGAGCCAATTATGGTTCTCTGGAGCCTTCTGCACTGGAAATTTAGATTAGACCACTGCATTTTGGAGAAGATAAAGTGTTTAAAGAGAGCCAATTTGAAAATGAACAATTCATATTCTACATTAATCTACTGTATGAGGGTTGGTGACTAACTGAGGCAATCGTTCAAAATGGTTGTGTGTATAAACCAACATATACTGAAAGGAATATGAGCTCCTCAGATGAAATTAGAGTTAAAAGTGTAGGAAATAATGATGTGACATGGGGTGAGGGGGAGTTGATATATAAATTATATAGATATTTTTATATATTTCATTTTTAATATAAAATTCAGACAACAGCTGGTGGGGAAAAAGATAGCCATAGAATTATAACATGAAGCTGATGCAAAGGAAGGGTGCATTTTTCAGCCACACAGCTGTCTCTCTCAATAATTTTGATATTGTGTGATAAGAACAGGGTAGGAAAAGTCCAGTTTACAGATTTTCCTCTCCTTTCAATGAAGGATTTCAGTTCATTCCCAGTAACATCAGACTATCTGGCAAAGTAAATGTTATTTCCCTTATCTGCATGCCAAACTGACTTCACCATCTGAAAAGCTTAAGAACTCAATACATCAAATTACCCTGCTCAAAACCGTTGTCTAGTGCAGGCCATTTTGCCCTGTCATCCTATGACAGGATGTCAAAGCTTTCCTTTCCATTGCCAGCATCTGCAGGAATCTGATATACTACCTCCTCATACACAGGGGACAAACATCAGGCAGTGGTGATGAAAAGCAGCAAGTCAGACAGCTGCAGGCACTGGAGGTTGCTGTTACTGGATTGCATCAGCCATATGCTGGAATTATTGCTCCCTATATTTCTTTATTCCATTGTATTAATGTAAACATTCTGATTTCCTCACAACAATTTTATTTCTTATCTCGTATTCTTTTGGTTGATCTAAAAGCAAATGGGGATGGAAATGGACTTTGAAGACTTTCCTTAGATGTTATGAGGTACTGGACGATAGTAAGGATTTTGCCACTGAAGAGAAAAGAAGCATCTTCCAGCTCATACCAGTGTTGCAAGAAAATAACAGAAAGAGATTTATAAATTAAGAAAAAAGGGGGGGAGGGGAATACAAGGTCTCCTGCCATTGAGAAAATGAACTCTCAAATATATTATTTCTAGCAGAGAGATCACCAGGAAATGGTATTACTGAAACTGACCAGAATCGGGGGACTTTACGAAAGAAACAAATAGCAAATTAAAACAATATCTTATCTAATGATAGCATGGGATTCTTCTGGTAAGCCATTGAACACTATAATCTCTCGAAAACATCCTTTCAAAACAGCAGTATGTATGTTGAAATCTAGAGATTTAAAAGTCAAATAACAAATTAAGAAAAAAAAGTAAATCCAATTGGTTGAAGAAGACTGAAAATCTTAATAGATGCTCTACTTGTAAGGGTTAGAAGGATCTGAGAATTATCGGAGGTATGGGATATAATACTGTTCCTTGAAAAGATATTCCCAGACTTACAGTGAGCCTGGATAATGCAGAAAGAACACCCAGGGCAACAACAGTCCTCAGAGATATATTTATAGGCTTCCATAAAAGCTCTAAAAAGAGGCAATATTTCAGCTAGGGAGAAATATTGAAATATGAAATATATGAACTGTTTCTGCATTCATGTGTATCTTCACTGGTGGTCCCAGCAGAAGTCATCTCTGGGTAGACAGATACAAGCACTGCTCCTGAAGCAGGTACACAAGCTTTGCAAAATATGTGGCTGCTTTAATGCTTCAAGGAGAGGACCTTTGTGATAACCTTTTTCCAGTGCTTTGCCCTAAAATGAATATCACTATTACAGTAAACATCACATTAAACATTAGAACTATCAACAGTTGCAAGAGTTCTTGGGAGAAGAAAAAGTGTATTTAAAACCTGAGAGCTAATGGGGTCAATTCTCTCAGTATGGCAAAATGCATGTGGGAGATCAGGAGCACGTATAGAGAAGGCCAAACAATAAATTGCCATTAGATGTGACCCCAGCATATGTAGGCAAACTTCCACAGATAATTTCAAGGAGTGTGTATTTGGGATGATGGGAGAATTATATAAAAGAAAGTATTATCTTAGTTAATCCGCTCCCAAGCCATAGAGTGCTTTGTTAATAAGTACTTTGTATTTTACCCAGGTATGAAAGGCCAGCTAATATAATGCTTTTCAGCACAAGTAGAGTATGGTCTCTTTAAGCCTTTGCAGAGATCAACCAGGCTGCCTCATTCTATACTGACTGACATTTTCGGATTAGATACAAAGAGACCCCAGATAGAACATATTGCAGTAGTCAAGTCTGGAGACTTCCATTGTGGTCAACATCATTTAAGTGTTCTTTCAAATCCTTATTCCAATTAAGCACAGGGCAAGTAAGGTTAAACAAACTAAATGCAGTTTTATTCAACCTTAACCCTGGGAAAATGAAGTCAAAATCTGAAAAGGAAAATAATAAGAAAATTGAACATTGATGGGATGGGAGGGTATCTTTCAGACTCCCAAACCTGACCTGTGGGGAAAGCTCTTTATAGGAGTAACTTTATTGATTAGTCAAATGACGATATCAGAAAGTTGGGCATCAGCTACTATAAGATATAAAATATAAAATATGATACCATAAAACAGCTAAAATACAGTAAAATTAGCTAAAATATACTATGGTAAGATAAAATACAGTAGGATAAAATAGAGATAAAATTGTAAGATAAAAATGCAAGATGTAATAAAACAAGTAATAAAATACAGAAACAATGTGAGTTTAAATGAATTTGTCACCTTTACATGCCACCCCAATGTGTTCTATAAATTGCGTTCTCAGTTGGACAGCCCTAACTATAAACTTAACAGTTCTATTGACCACATACATATTTGTGCCCTGGAGGAAGCAACATAGTCTTTTGTTACAGTCCCAGTATGTGGTTCTGTGAAAGCTCTTTATAAATGAATGTGTATCAACTTGGTGATAAAATCATCATCATCATCATCCTGACACCTTGTCAAAACCCAGTTATAAGAGATTGTCACAGAAGGAAAAATACTACAAATGCCAGTAAGCCAGAAATATTAACTAACACAAATACATTGGCAAGTAAGATGTCATGTTTATGGAAATGCCGAATGAAAAAAAAGTAAGATCAACATTGAAAAGCTGCAAAACTTAAAGAAGAAAAATAGAACTACATTAACATTCCTTCCTTAATCCCCATTAGGATAAAGCCTGGAAAAACCTGGAAATATGGGAGGAAGGGTTGTTTTCTGGTTCACACGGAGAACCTGTTTTACCTATGTTCAATGAATCCCAAGAATTTCTGCTAAAAATACTAATTGAAAAGGAAAGCATAAATATTCTGAAGAAAAATAATCCATGACCCATAATAATCAGATGAGTAATTGCTTTAAAATGAAATATGTTAATTTTAGAATAGCAAAGATGTACATTGTCAAATTATACATTCTGCCTAGTTTACTAGTTTACCTCTGAGGTTCTGTGTGAATGAATATATTTTAAGCTTTCCTTATAAACCATCAAGCACCCCTTTAGATTCTTATAGTTTTCAGTATTTAATATATAAGACATTGACTTTGTGTTTCAGCACTTAAATTTAATGATCTGGTGCACGTTGTCAGTGCTATGGAGCTGAATTGAAACAGTGGTCATAATGCTACATTTACCATACACAAAAGTGGGAAACTGTCAGGGTCCAATACAGTCGTGTTTGGCTACAAAAGAGGAAACCTCTCGAAAATGTGGGGAGACTGAAACAAAAACTCAAGAGGCAGAAATCTCTTCATAATACCTGGAGGCAATTTAAAACCACAATAATTAAAGCTAAGATGAAATGTATTTCCAGTTGGAAGAAAGGGTCAGTCAAATCCAGGAAGAGGCCAGCATCAGGGATGCCTACGGAACAGCAAATGATGACATGGATGACATGTATATGATGACAGCATAAAACTGCTGCAGCTTGCATACATGTGTCGGACATGATGCAAGTCCATAATTGTGGCATTGTTATGATTTCATTATCTACCTGCTCTCATGGATGGCCCTGAGATTTCTTACAGATGTCACTGTCTAGCATAGCATTCTAGTACAGTTCCAGCAATTATAAGAAGTTTCCTTCAGGAAATGGAAAATCTGTCCTAGAGGTTTTTCGCCATGTTGATAGGACCAGGAGTTATTCAGTGAAGCTCATGGGAAGGAGACTTAGAACATGATTAATCTGTATAACTCTTTAGCACAGGTTATGGTGATAGCCAGTAACTTGAATGCCTTTAAAAGAGAATTGGATAGATTCATGGAAGACGGGTTTATCGATCGTTATTAGTTTTGAAGAGTCAGTGTTAACTATGAGTTAGAGGCAAATCCCTCCAAATATGAACTGCAGGTAACACTAGCAGAGAAGTGTATGACTTCATCTTCATCTTGTGAATGCCCCAGAGGCACCTGTTGGCCACTGTGAGAAAATGCTGGATTAAGATGAGCCTTGATTTGAGCCAGTAGTGCTATTCTTATCATGCCTGTCTTGGTGCATGTGTGATAATATTGGCACAGTAGCGTTTAGACTTTATCTTTCAATCCCCAAGGGGCTCATAGTGGCCTATCTATATGTGAAGTTACTCATTCTCCCTTTTGGGGAGGGGGGGCTGTTTATCCTTGAGCTGCTTCCACACAGCTGGGGGGAGGGAGAACTATTCAGTGTGGGCAGTGGCCTTTCCCAGAGAACTGGCATTCGTCTCCCATGTGTTTGGCTATTATGCATGTGGTTGGAAATATCCTCCTAGCCTTCACAGATTAGCAGCTTCTTTGAAGCTTGGAAAACTCTTAAATGTTACTTCTGAGGTTGTAAAATCAACCATAATAGAAGTGGAGGCCTTTTGATCTGAAAGGAAAGGTAAGTAACAAATCATTTGCCCAGTCATATGCTTATATTCTGGCTATCTGCTCTAGAGCCTTAATAATGCAGACTCAAGCAAAGCTTCGTAGATTTATTGTGGTGTTTCCATCAGCATTCTTAATTTATATTTTCCACTTTCACACTCTATGCAATTCTGATTTGATGGACTGCTTCTGATCCCTAGAGTTATGCTCCTGGTTTTTGACAACTGTAGTAAAAATAGATGCTATTATTTATAATCAATTTCATAAAATGCAATTGGGTTAAACTGAAAAATACTGATTTGTTTGAGGAAGGTCATACTGCTGAATGTCCAGTTTTTGTAGCAAATATTACAGTTCTACTGCTGCAAATAATTACACTGGATCCATAAGTTTGCCCTTGCAGATCACCGGGCAGCCGTCAAACATTTAATTTGATAACTGGAGACAACTGAAAAGCTAGAAACGTCATGTTCTTTCCATTTAGGGGAGTCATTCTGTACTTTTCTCCCCATCATTTTAGTTGTGTTCTTCTACCCCTTTTCCAGTCCTGCAGTTTCCTATTTAAAGTGCAACAACCAGATTTCTACATAATATTTGAATGTAGTTTGGTGTAATTAAGATTTATTACATGATTCTTAATATATTTCCAAATGTTTTCTACACACACAGACTAATTGCCAACCTTGTTTTTCAAGATACATGCAGCAATAACTTGAAGTATACAAAATGAAGTTATCAGATTATTAATTGGTCACTTAAATTTTTAAATCAGGCTCCCAGAGTTTCCTTTTACCCACTGAAAGAAATTCCAGTGATTATAGACCCCTCCTTTATCTTTAAGCCGTTACAAGTCAAGCCAAGCCTCTTTCATGATGGTGTGGAATCCAGGCAGGCCTTTCCCTTGCACTTAGGAAATTATTCTTAGGGCTTAGGTTACTAGTAAGTCACCTCCTAGCTAATTAATTTGTGTCATTTTTTTAAAAAAAGAAGCAAATTATTTCTTAAAGTAATGAAGTGTTGGACTTCACTGGAGAGAATGGGTTCAAGTCTCAACTCAGACAAGGAAATCAGTGGCTAATTCTGGGGCTGTCATTCTCTTTCACACTAACCTATCTCATCAGACGAATCTCAGCCTATATCACCTTGAGCTCCCAAAGCAAAGCCAGGATACAAACGGAATAAATGAATGAAACAAATATACCCTTTTAGTTGTAATGGCCTGGTAATTCGTTTTGTCTAAACCATATGGTACATTTTTCAACTATTTCAAGGAGACTAAACAAAGCTCTTGGAACTGAGTCTATACTTCTCCATATAAATGAAATGCTTGGATTTTCAGATGGTGCTTCCCTGATGACTTTTTGTGGGAGGAAATCAATGGGAGAATTTTATTCAGGCAAGAACTATGTCTGACATCCCTACTCCTGTTGACAAATGCTGTGGCAGGAATGGATTGGTGAGAAGCTGTTCTCTTGTGCACAAGATTATTTTGGGATTATCTGTCTAAAATGCTGCTGTGATACTAACCATATTTAACAATATGTTTGTGCTAGAAAATTAAGGAAGTGGCTTCCAACGTTTTTTGCAAAGTGATCCTGGGAATTGAAGCTTTTTTTTTTAACTCTTTAAAAGCTCACCATACTATTTTGCATTAATTATAGCTGAACTGACATAAGATAGACTTTGGTTTGTAGCATACAAATGTCCATTAATTTTAAGAGATTTGAACAGTAACCTTTATCTTTTGCCTGGTCTAGAGTCCTTTTGAATTCCATTCTAAACACTTACTATGTGGTTTGTCTTTCTGCTTCTTGCTTTCTATCTCTTTCACTTTCTGCTTGTGTTTTTCAGTGCTTATGTCTCAATTTTTCCCCTTTCCACTCTTTCTTATTCTCATAAATGCTTTTGTGAAAAGAAAATTAAATGGGAATTCTGCCCCTGGTGCTTGGCTTACATGTTTGAGACCCAGCCTTCTGGGAGAATACAAATGCATCATTGCATTGTTTCACCTGAGCCTTTCCCAATTACTTTCTCTCCTGTTGTTTTGGATTGTATCTCCCATCAGTTGCAAACAGTTTCGTTTTGCTAGGTGAAGCCAATATGGCTATAGCCAAGAATCAGTTAGAAACCAAATTGTAAGGCAACCCAGTATTGTTGTTGTTTATTCATTCAGTCGCTTCCGACTCTTCGTGACTTCATGGACCAGCCCATGCCAGAGCTTCCTGTCGGTCGTCAACACCCCCAGCTCCCCCAGGGACGAGTCCGTCACCTCTAGAATATCATCCATCCACCTTGCCCTTGGTCAGCCCCTCTTCCTTTTGCCTCCACTCTCCCTAGCATCAGCATCTTCTCCAGGGTGTCCTGTCTTCTCATTATGTGGCCAAAGTATTTCAGTTTTGCCTTTAATATCATTCCCTCAAGTGAGCAGTCTGGCTTTATTTCCTGGAGTATGGACCGGTTTGATCTTCTTGCAGTCCAAGGCACTCTCAGAATTTTCCTCCAACACCACAGTTCAAAAGCATCGATCTTCCTTCTCTCAGCCTTCCTTATGGTCCAGCTCTCGCAGCCATATGTTACTACAGGGAACACCATTGCTTTAACAATGCGGACCTTTGTTGTCAGTGTGATGTCTCTGCTCTTAACTATTTTATCGAGATTTGTCATTGCTCTTCTCCCAAGGATTAAGCGTCTTCTGATTTCCTGACTGCAGTCAGCATCTGCAGTAATCTTTGCACCTAGAAATACAAAGTCTTTCACTGCTTCTACATTTTCTCCCTCTATTTGCCAGTTATCAATCAAGCTGGTTGCCATAATCTTGGTTTTTTTGAGGTTTAGTTGCAAGCCAGCTTTTGCACTTTCTTCTTTCACCTTCATCATAAGGCTCCTCAGTTCCTCTTCGCTTTCAGCCATCAAAGTGGTATCATCCGCATATCTGAGATTGTTAATGTTTCTTCCAGCGATTTTAATTCCAGCCGTGGATTCCTCAAGCCCAGCATGTCGCATGATGTGTTCTGTGTACAAGTTGAATAGGTAGGGTGAGAGTATACAGCCCTGCCGTACTCCTTTCCCAATCTTAAACCAGTCCGTTGTTCCGTGGTCTGTTCTTACTGTTGCTACTTGGTCGTTATAGAGATTCTTCAGGAGGCAGACAAGATGACTTGGTATCCCCATATTGCTAAGAACTTGCCACAATTTGTTATGGTCCACACAGTCAAAGGCTTTAGAATAGTCAATAAAACAGAAATAGATGTTTTTTCTGAAACTCCCTGGCTTTTTCCATTATCCAGTGGATATTGGCAATTTGGTCCCTAGTTCCTCTGCCTTTTCTAAACCCAGCTTGTACATCTGGCAATTCTCGCTCCATGAATTGCTGAAGTCTACCTTGCAGGACCTTGAGCATTACCTTACTGGCATGTGAAATGAGTGCCGCTGTTCGATAGTTTGAACCCAGTATAGCTCTTCCAATATAACTCCAAAACAGTTGCCTAGACAAGAGGTGGCTTCTTCTTCACTGGTTGTGTCCAGAGTTGGTCAGTCCTCTTAGCATTCTGCCTTGAGCAGAGGGTTAAAATGAATACTAACCCTCTGATTTTGTTAAGTTGAAACAGTTGAATTCCATTATCTTTGGCTGTCCATTGCTGTGAAATACTCATGTAGTTATTTTAACATTTCAGTTGTATCTACCAAGTGATTTTGAAATGTGTTGGCATACAGTAGACTTTTCTATTACAGTGTAGTTATTTCATTTGGAATAAGAATATCATTTTTTTTTCATTGTCAACATCTATTAATTACCTAGAAAGATATGGCCTTTGGATGAAGTGATTGTATTTTATAACCCCATTTATGCTGCACATCAGTAGAACGTTTCTGGATTTATTTTAAAAAGTAACCTTACTAAGACATAATAGAAACTGTTGGTTAATTGTTCCTCTTAAAATTTGGTGAAAATTTTAAATATTTAAGGCTTTAGTAACTGGGAATGTTATGGATGGCAGACAAAATTTTAGATTTACATAACTGTATATTTACATAAACTTAAAATGTAAATTTTGGAATATTCTTAGGAATTGTGATAAATTTCAGCTAAACAGAATTTTATATTAAAACAAATTGGAATATAAAGAAATGGGAATTTTTGACTTCCCCACCACCGCTCTACCAGATTTGTAGTTTGAAAGTCCATGTGAATGCTATAAATTAACAATATATAATAATACCACTCAGAGTAATCTAAAACGATACAAATCATACCCTGGAAATTCCCTGATATGATTATAGCTTGAATTCCATGAGGTTATACTTGGAGATATGTTCAGGCACATCAAATGGGACTAAGCGTGCATATTTCTTTTATATGACATAATCAGCTATTTTTATTTTCAGATGTCATGAAACTCTAACAACCAACTTTCTTAAAGTAACCTTAGACTCTAATATGCAGCAGTAAAAGAAACCTTAAGTGATTAGTTTTAAAAAATCCTTGAAATATAGAAAATATGCATCATTAAGTTTTGAATGAAATAATTTTTCTATTTCAGACTACCACATTTCATTTTTGATCTCATACCAGGACTTCAGCATAAGAATTTAAGATCTAAAATCAGTCTTAGGTCTGGAGGGTTGGGGTTTTGTGTGTGTGTGTATTAAGCTGTATATTTTGGAACTATACAGCTTAATAGACTTCATGTAATATGGGAAAGAACCAGAATGGTAATTGTTTATAGGGACTTTCCTCCTCACAGCAGGACTATTTAATCAGACCATGATCCATAGGGCAGATGTAAGCACACTGATTTTTTAAAAAGTGTTTTGACTTAAGGAACTACTATAGAAGTAACTGTTTAGTATTCTCAGGCCTCTTCCACATATGAGGACTGCACCTGTCTGAGCGTGCTCTCTCTCTCTCTCTCTCTCTCTCACTCACACACACACACACACACACACAGATGTTAACTTTACTTGTAAAGCTGAACTGATAAATTATTACTTTGGTTCCTCTTTCAGGGAAACACTTCAGAACCAGTTGCACATTTCCTCTGGGGCTGTAGAACAGGTAGTTTCCTCTTGGCAGAAGCTCCTACTTCATCTTGCCTTCTGGATCCTCCTCACCCCCATGTTCCACAAGCTTTTTCAGTCTCCACAGAGAAATTGGATGGATAAGGGTTGGGGGACAGAGTCCTACCTACTTGGTGTTCTAGTACTCTCCACTGGCCAGCTAGGTCAGTGTTTCCCAACCTGGGCAACTTTAAGATGTGTGGACTTCAACTCCCAGAATTCCCCAGCCAGCATGGCAGCTGGGGAATTCTGGGAGTTGAAATCCACACATCTTAAACTTGCCCAGGTTGAGAAACACTGAGATAGAGGGAGGGCTGGTTGGTTCAAGGAGGAGGAGGCAGCAGGGACACCTGTTGAGTGCCATGAAAATGTTTGCAGTTGCAGTGAGAAGCTGGCAGTTATATGGAAGGGGCCTGATGTAACTCTTTTATCTAGCATGCATTTCCACACTATGATATCTAAATTACTAATTTTTAATGAAGATCTGCTGAAGTTTAACTAGCTTCCATATAGTCATTCTACAATTATTTTTAAAAAATCTGAAGGCTCATCATCTTAGTTGTCAGGGCAATAATTAATAACTTCCCTATGAATACTGTACTCTGTTTGGATGTTTCAGATGTCAGTGGAAAATAAATTCTACTAAGGCAGAAGTTTGAAGAATTGTTGATAGTATTTTTCTGAACTTTTTAAAAAATCATTGTTAGCATTACTTGTTTTTACAATTACGTTATTTTTACATTATAACAGTATGTGTTCATACAGTAAAATATTTCTGCTATTATATCAAGGTTTATTTATATTCTGATCCAAAAGAATAGCAGAGTTTTTGAAATGCTTCTTGCTAACATTTGGAAGAATCTATTATTAGAAATTATTTTGTAAAATCTGCCAAAGGCAATCATTTTGAATTGTATAAAAGCTGCAATGTTTATGCATAGCCATTCTCTGTAGAACACTCTAAGGTTATTGCTTCTCAGCAATGGTATAAGTAACTAATTCTACTCCATTATAATTAAAGGTATAAAACACAATTTGAATTTGCCTTACCTAGTTTGTACAGAAAAGTGATTAAATCCATTAAATTCCTACTTAACCATTGATCAAGACAATAATTTCTTGTTACTTGACCATTTAACCTCATATTTAATAGTGGGTGGGTTTATTTTTATTTCATTCATAAAATGGAAATGTAGAATTCATAATCCCAACATCTATTCTGATTTCTGTTCTGCAGTCAAGAAACTAGACTAGACAGATCATTCATGATGAAGTTTTGGAAACAGCTGAAAAGGATTCTAATTTCCTGGCAAAATGATAGTTGCATATTGGACAGAACCGCTAGATGGGTCAATTTCAACATAGTTGCTGAAAAGTGTAAAATTTCAGGCTCTGGACTAGTGAAGCGATTGAGCCAAACATGCTGAATCCATTTAAACAGGACCTGCAAAACTCAGGAGAGGAACATTGCATTTTTTCAAAAAAGCATTATTTCACAAAATTTTCAAAACATTGACTCACCTTCTCTCCATGGAGGATGAAGGGAGAAAACTTTATAGGATTTAATTTCCTATTAAAGTTATAATAATCATAATATTGTTCTGTAGTATATCTTTTTCTCATACTTCATGCTTCACAAAAAATGGCTATGTGAATTGTTCCCTAAGATTGCTGAGCATATATGGTAAGTATGTTGTTTCATTACAGCATTTAAATTCGGTTTCTGTGAAAGAACCATTATAGTGATCAACTGGTTTTTCTCTGAAACCTTGAATGTGAGCATATGATCATTTAAAAACATGTGTGGCTTTTAAATCATGATGTAATGTCATTTAGTAGTAGTGATTGTATGGACCATTTGTGGTAGTTACCTATGTTTGTAAAGAAAATATTCTGTTATCCTGCTATTGAAAAGTATAGGCTACTGCTCTGTAAGATTTGCTTATAAAATTCCTAAACTTCTCATAAAAAATATCCTGTATGGGTGACAGAAATTTTGTCTGATGGCACAGAAAATAGATACTATTTATCTAGCCAGAATACATTTTCTGGCTATTTGAAAATCTATTGATGTTCACTGTAAGTTGCATATTGTGTCATACAAAAAAACCTCAATATCTTGTGCCATTGTAGATCCTCTTCTGAAAGTTCCCCTCCAGTGATTTGCTGCTTCAAAAATGCAAAACTCAATAGATAGGTTTGGGGGTTTGAATCCATGACATCTTCGTCAAGTTACCTCCCCACAAGTGATCGGCTACACATTGGCTATACATGCCATTCTTCTAGCTTTCTTTTCCTGTTCTGGGCTCTGGAAGGACTTGACAGAATTGTTTATAATGTTTGAGGACTTCTCAGAATTATTTCTGACTTTTCATGAAACTGACTTAGCTTATTCTAGAACTTGGCTCAACCCCAGATCCTGGTACCAGCCATCTCTGCCATTCAGCATGTCTTAATCTATAATTCTGGCCTTCATCCTAGACTTCCATCATCAATTCCTCCACCTTTCTAGAAGTAGGAGTCCCAAGTTCATCTGTAATATTTCTCCTCCATTGTCCTGATCCCAGTTCACCTCTATTTATCGATCATGTTATCTTTCTTCCCAATCTGACCTCCAAGACTTCTTGGAGGCTTCTTTCGTCTTCAAATGAGTCACCGCTTGGGCAAATATGGACTGAAAGAGAGCACATCAGAGGCCAGTCTCCAGGTTTTATTAACTGTGTGATTCACCTTCAGGTGCATCATGTGTACTAGAGATATTATTCAATTGCTGAGGAAAGTACTCAGACCATTCAGAACTTGACTAACTTTGATAATTAAGGAAAGGTAGGTTTGCTTTGATCTCCTCTCCTGTTCATATATTCCTACAAGGTACTGGATTTCTCTAGCATACTAAATCTTAGAAAAACATGGTGTTCAACCAGTACTCTACTTTTAAAAAAAAATCAAATGTTTATTTTAAATAATGCAGTACTACAAATTATTTAACCGAAAATATAAATAACAGGCAAACCGTAAAGGGACAATGCTATCAATTTACATAGAAGACCAGGAATATGTTTTAGTCTGTTCTCAAGCCTGGACAAAAGCAAGTGTCATTGGAGAAGACCTTGATGCTTGGAAAAATCGAACACAATCAAAAAAGTGGTTGACAGAAAACAAAGTAAGTAGATATTATCACTGATGACATAAATAGGAGTTAACAGGGATTGAAAAAAGCAGTTACTAACAGACAATCCTGGGAAACTGCTATCCATTAGATCATGAACAGTAGGAATTGAGGCCTCCCTCATATCCCTGAAGGTAGTCTGGTTCATTGGTGGGAACATTAAAAGTAAGTGAAATATAAAAGCCATACTGAGACAAAATGATGGTTCATAGTCTGTCTTGATATTAACATGTGCTTTGAAATTAATTTTTCTAGCAAATCTAGCTTCCACATTCTGTTCATCTGTTGCTCTTGAGTTTTAAAAGCCTGAGGTGATTCTCCTTTTTTTTTTTTCTCCATCTCACTTTTTGCTCTGGCTAAAAAAGTTTTTTTTAATTAATTCTTATGCATTAATGTATTGAAAATTGGAAAAAGAAAAAACTAGATAAGGTCATATTCTCTTTTATTTTCTGTTATTTATATGTAAGATTGATCCCCAAAATCAACTACAGTCAGGCAATTTAATCTTATATGAAACAGTAAGTGTTTCTCTTTCCATTGCCTCCAGCTAAAAGGGGAAATATTAAACGATGGTAATAAAAATATGCATAGATAAATAAGGTCTCATTTCAAAACAAAAATCCTCCTGGAAAAGCGATAGGTAGGAACTGCATGTATGCTCCCTTCATACCAGACTTTTTCCCCCTAAAATTAATGTTATTGTACATGGTAGAAACAGGTTTGATACATTTGGTAAACTAGGCTAAAACAAGAGGGTAAAGGTTCTTAACACTTTGATAGCAATCTATTTTTTAAATATAATTTTTCATGCTCACTTTGAAAGTTAAGATAAATGTATGCTTAAGGTAGGTTTTTTTAAAACAAAGCCTTTTTTGCACTCATGAATATGTGAGTTTCCATAAAAGTTAGAGATAATTAGAAGTGATCATTCTAGTTTGATCCTTTTTAAATTACAGGGGGGGTTCTAATGTGAAGCTAGGAAATAATTGGAGGTAGTACATTCTCTTGATCCTCATTAGACCTTTTGGTGGCCTTCAGTAGCACGACTATAGTATCCTTCTGGACTGTCTACAGGGTGGGAGATTGGAGGCATCGTGTTCTGACTTGGCACTGAAGTGCCTACAGGATTGCCTTCTCCAACCAGAATTGACCAACCCAGAGAAACTGCTGATGATATCCCATTAATGAGGTGAGATGAGACGAGGGAGGTCAAGCTTAGGAAATGTTACTTCTTAGTTAAGGTACCAATATAACAGAACAACCTTACTTTGGAAGCTAGCTTGGTTCAATTTCCTTCCAGAAGTTGGTTAAGACAGAGCTCTTCTGTAGGGTATTTGAGATTTGATGGGTTTCACCATCGGTATTTACTTTTTACTTTTTCCTAGTCCTAGTTGTGGTTTGACTGCTCTGTGTACTATCCTATTTCGTGGATGTTTCAAGATTTTTCACTGTATCGTTTTTACTGCTGTAAGCTGCCATGAGTCTAGGAAGAGGTGGCAGCATACATTTAATATACAAAGAAACCTTGCTTTGACTTGCTACTCCCCTGAATCCTATTTTAAGCTCCAAGTTCTTTATAAGCTTTGAATACAACAGAAACTGTACTTTTTGGTTGTAAAATAAAACAGTACTATTCTTTCACAATTGTTAGGATTCAGTCTATGGCATTAATTGCTTCCGAATTTCTCCATGAGGAACCTGACTGTGGCTCTGATGGGAATGTCATTACTTGATAATTAGGAACCATTCCATGGACACCTTGGCTCTTTTTGGCTCTTGCTTATTTCTTCTTCTTGTAAAGTCATTTTATTGTCTTACACTTGCTGGTGAACTGGGTCACTCTGTTTAGAATGAACAGTATTGCAATATTTGTATTGAGCAATATGTTCTGTTTCAAAAGGCTTGCCAGCAGAGAGAAGATTGTTCCATTGGATTGTTGAATGATTCTATTCACTCTCTTATAAATGTCTATCTGCTGCTATATTGACAGAGATACCTACCAGGAGGCCAACCTCATCTTTACGTCTTAGGTGATTTGACCCCCTGGTTAAATTCTTTGTCCATTGGTGTTCTCCCTCTCAGCCTTACTCATGAAAGCAGAAAGGAGCTGTCCTTTGTGCAATGGCACAAGCAGAATGGGTGACCTTGGGCCAGTCACTCTCTCTCAGCCCTAGGAAGGAGGCAATGGCAAACCACATCCAAAATCTTGCCAAGAAAAATGGAGGGACTAGTCCAGGGAGTCAAAAACTGACTTGAAGGCACACACACAAAAATTATTATTAAAGCCTCCTGGGAATTTTTGTTTTGTGAGTTTTGGCTATTCAGAATACATAATTGGTTTATATCATCTTCACTGTGTTTATTAGTTTCCCTACATATCTACAGTATAGTAGAAAGAGACCCACAAGGTTAGTTGTTGCCTGCAGATAAAAATTATAAGTTGAAGTTGTTGGTTATATGAATTCAGCAATTCTTTCTTGCAATTAAACTTTGTTAGGGAGCATTAAAGAAGGATGTGAAGGATATAAATATTAGGAACTTCACTTGTAACTAAATATTTAGAAAGTAAGTCTAACCTATTTCTTCTAACTTCATTGCTGTGGAATATCACAGACCAGTTTTTAGCACAGTGTCTAATTTATAGATAGAGGATATGAATTAAGTACCTTTAGATATAAAGGTTGTATTTCACTGCAAATAATTATATTGAAAGATCATTTTTACAAAGTTTGTATTATGCAAAACAATTATGAAAATGATCATAAACTATTCTTTATTTTTATATGTATTAATGCTACAACAGTTTTAAAACATATATTGTGAAACTGGAAATTTTGGTCACTGAAGCTGGGAAAAGATAAGTGCAGGTTCCCATAGCGAGTGCTGTTTTTTTTTCTCCTTTGGTTACCAGAACACTTTCATATCATGCTTTGTAAAGAAATCAGAATCAGGAAATCAGGAAAACAACAAATGAAGCTTATGATTGTAAGACAGATGCAGATACAGATAAAGGTAATAGATTATTTTCTTGTCCTACCAAAATATAGTTTGATGGAGCTGCATCGAATGGCAAGATAGTATTGTGGAGAACAAAAATCAGGGAGAGAAAATCAGTTAAATGAAACAATTTAAAAACGCAACTGAGGCCCATTTGTCCTTTTTAGGTCACTGCTGACATCTCTGAATATAATTTTCATATGAGCTGCATTTCGAGGCATGTATGTGCTTGAAGAAGCAACATTTTCACAGCAGGAGTCCAGATCAAAATGAAGCAGTCAGATGCAGGTGCACAGTAAAAGAAGTGGGCGATTTACCCTGAAGCAGGATCGTTGGGCTGAGAAAGCCGCAGCTCTCCCCACAGATTGGACAGGCTCTCTGATACAGAGCTCGGTGCCAAACATAGTCATGGGGGGCCTAAATAATTGTTCTTTCGCTTGTGTTTAATGAGATGCATTCCCTAATGCTGAACAACGGAGGTACTTCCTTTTGTCATGCTAACAAGACGCCATTCAAGCCCTGCTTCCTTTGATTTCTGTTTAATCCTCCCTGCTTCTCAAGCCTCAAGCCAGGCCGTGAAAGAGTTGAAAAGATGGAGGTTTGCACTGTGTACATCTGTTGCTTAGATCAATTCTATTTGGCTAAATGAAAGAGAAGAAACAAGAGTTTCTGTGAGCAGCATTACAAATACCACATACATTGTACAGATAGGGGCAATATACAAAGGATGTATTATAAAGTTACAGTCATCAGAACTCAAAGTCTCTGAAGTTTAATCATTGAGAGCCAGTCTGGTGCAGTGATTGAGGTACTGGACAACAAGCAGTCAGGGCTGGCTTGCCTCCCCATTCCACTTGGGTATTAAGATTTTCCATGCTTATCCCACCTGAAGATACAGGTAATCCTTGCTTAACAACCACAATTAGGACTCACAACTCCATCACTAAGCTACACAGTTGTTAAGTGAAACGTTACATGACTGCAACAGGCTTAGGACCTCACTTCCACCATGGTTGTTAAGTGAATCACCCACTGTCAGTAAGCAAGACATCTCATGACTGCGACTTGAGATTTTACTGCCAGCTTCTCCATTGACTCTGCTTGTCAGAAGCTGGCTGTGAAGTGCACAAATGACAATCATGTGACTGCGGGACACTGCAACAGTCATAAACACCCACTGATTGCGAAGTGCCTGAATATTGATCACATGACCATGGGGATTCTGGGATGGTCAAAAGTGCAAGGATCAATTGTAAAGTTACTTTTTCAGCACCATTGTAATTTCAAATGCTCTCTGAACAGGGCAGCCGGTAAGCAAGAATTACCTGTAATGAGATCCATGACTCACACAGCTCTGCTACAAACAGCTATCTCATTCTGCCAAACAATAAGGACAACCCTGCAGGTCATGTTCATATATAACTGTTACGGGAATTGTCAGAGCCTACAGTCACACAAATCAGTTGTGATTATATATATAGTCCATACTTAATAGTACCATTTTTCACTCATAGTATCTCAGTAAGAACTTCATTCACTTCTGATTTCCACTCCCTCCCATAACGTGTGCTTGTTGTCTATAAAAACTGAGAGTCCTATTGCTTCATGATAGAAATATTTTCTGTAACGGGTTATATAAATACAGAAGTTCAAAACACAATATAAAGTTGTCTCTACCTAGCTGAAGGGATTTCTTATAAACCTGAAAACAAATGTTTGCATAAAGAATTTACAAAATTAATGTATAACGGAGCCTGCAGTTTTTACACTTTGGTTGTTTCAGAGAGAAATTGGAAAGGAAAGATTAGGATTTTTATTAATTTGAAATAGACTCTTGGTCATACTTTTTGAGGAATATAATTACAGTAACTTGTTCTTAATGTAACACTGCAGTAATAAGTATAAAGGTTTTGTGGTTAATTCTTCTGTGATGACTTTAGAAATATTTCTCAGTTTAAGGTCATAAGTTTGTGCTTTAGGCTATTTGGGTAAGTTTCATGAAAAACCTATTTTACTTGTGTTGGCATCCCTTGAAATTTTCCTTATTCTTCATCTGCTTTTTTAAAAACAAAATAGAAAATAAATATTATTTTGCTTTCACAATTTTTTTTAAAGGCTGAGTTGTAAATATTGGGTTGGATCCAAATGTAGTTACATTACAGTAGCCCAACTAACTTAAGTTGTACTAAAGGTAATCATGAATCAGCTCTTGGATTATTTCCCTCCTTCCCTTTGCCATATGAAAGTTTGATGGCCTTTAAAAGGGGTTTAAAGATCATTTTATTTGACTACCGAGTTAGTATGGGACATGATGATTTTACCCTGCTCTCATGAAGATTGATAGTTTTTAACCTTAGAATTGGTTTTATGTTAATTATGGATGTATCCATGCTCTTCAGGGCATGACTTGAAATGCATATGGTGGTTGTGTTTTGATTCATTTTTGTTCTACGTATTAGCTTTATTGGTTGGTTGTTGTGGATTAATTTTATTGGATGGAATTTTGTAACTTGTGTTTTTTCTTTTCATTGGTAAAATACTTGGTAAAGGTGCATAATAATAATAAATTATCACAATCATTCTTAGCCTCACTGATTATAAGGAGTCTTGTATAAATATGACTGTCTCTCACTCCAACCCACTGACATGGGACCATGCCTTTCTGCCCCATGAATGGAAGCAGTTGGCCTGTGAGGGTAACAATTATCTTTTGTGAGCAGAACAAACATTAGGATTTCATCCAATGTGTCAGATTTCTTGGCAAAATTAGTAAAAATCACAGTGTTTGGGGCTGAGTTGTTCGTAACTACAGTTTATAGATTAGACACTGCACAAGACACTGCACTGCACTAAGTGTATTTTGTAAAGCTTTCCTGGTTAAAGCCATTTCCACCATAAGATAATGTATCTCCTTGTTGCAGATGACATTATGTTCTTTTAAAACAATCCAGTGATTGTTTTCCCTGGATGACAATTAGTGAAAGGCTATTAATAATTTAACATATGCACTGTCTTCATGATTTTAATCTTTTGATTTTGATTTGATTAAGATCATATATGGTGTTTTTGCAATTATTGTTCAAAAGCAGACAGATACATTCTTGTGAATATCTTTAGACTACAGATAAAAGTGTGAGGTCTAGCAAATGCGGTTGTCAAAATGAGCCAGGAACATTTAAAATACTGCAGGAAAATCTATTCTGGTAACATCGATATTGGTGGTATTATTTTTTTTCTTTGTGGGCAGTGCTGAGAAGATTTGCATTGTCAAGTGGTCAGATCTCTGGGATGGTTACTGCGGCCTTCTGCTCTTTTCTCCACTTTCCTCTTGAAAGAGTTGGACTAGGAGCCTACCAAAAGAGGAGACAGTATCCAGGACTTTTAAGATATGCCAATGTTACTACAGGTAGTCCTCACTTAACAACCACAATTGGGACTGGCATTTAGGTTGCTAAGTGAAGTGGCCATTAAGCAAATCTGACTTGATTTTATGACCCTTTTTGTGGTGATTGTTAAGTGAATCACCGTGGGCATTAAGTGAAAAATCTGTTCGTTAAGCAAATCATGCATTTCCCCATTGATTTTGCTTGCCAGAAGCCAGCCGGGAAGGTCGAAAATGACAATCACATAACCACGGGATGCTGCAGCAGTCGTAAATGCGAACTGGTTGCCAAGCACCCACATTGTGTTCATGTGACTGTGGGGACGTGGGGATGGTCATAAGTGTGAGGACCAGTCATAAATTGATTTTCCCAGCACTGTTTTAAGTCCGAAACATCACTAAACGAATGGTTTTTAAGTGAGGACTATCTGTACTGTAAGATAGAACATTCCCATTGCTCTGTAAAAGTAATTCCTTCTCTCCACCAGCATAATAATTCTAGGAAAATGGATGCGAAGATGTGATAATCCATGGCTGTTGTTGTAAAGATGCAGCACAACATACGTGATCATATGTGATACACTGTGATTCATAATGAATTTTTTTTTGGCAGTGGAAATTAGCTTCAATTTTAAACATGGATTGTATTCAAATTAATTAGTTGAACTAATTACTATTAGTTGAAAGAATTACACACTACAGTCCAAACTTTGTTAATTTCTTGCAGTCATGCAGGATGTCTTTCAGCTTCACCTCCTTACTGTAACTGGGATACTTGTTTTAGCAGTTGTCCTCATATACCCCTCTTTAGTTGACCAGTGCTCTCTGAAGCTGGCAGCCAGTGGGAGAGCATCACAAAGAGTCAGCTGATGCCTCATTCCCATTTTCACTCTTCACTTTGCCACATTTCCTTTTTATGGCAAGAGAAGAGATGGGGGGAAGCAAGCTAGATCCAATCCTCCATTCGGGGGAAAGGACAAAGTAAAAACACCAAAAAGTCAGGGCCTATTGATTTCTACAGGAAGGAGGTGGGTGAGAAGCAAGACAAGGTAAGAATTTCTGCTAATGGAAGCTGCCCTATCCTGCAGCTGTGGAGGAAGCTGTCATCACAGTGTTTTCTCTGGAGTATAAGCCAAGATGATTAACTTACAGAGTTAATTGGTTCAGCTTTCCAATACAGCTGGAAGCAACACAGTGTTATGGGAATAAAAGAGTCACATCGATCTCAGATCACCACATCCCTTATATGTAGAAGGGGCCTTAGTCTCTTATCCGTCCAAAGGATAATTAGATGTAATAGGTTTTTTTTCCTCCAGTGGCTATTAAATTATCCCACATCAACCTGATAATTGCATGAGAAAGGGGGATTTACAATAGCATCTTTTCACTGACTGTGACTTGCATTTTTTTTTATTTCACAGATTGGGGAGAGACAGAAAGTTCTTGTTACAGAAGAATCATTTGATTCCAGGTTTTACGTTGCTCATAATAAATTCTATGAACAGGTAACACTTTAAAAATAAGAAAACAATTGTCCTTTTTGTCATCCCTAACTGTAACTTTCATACAAAGCAGTATTGACAAATTTGGTACCTACAGTTCCCACCAACCCTGTGACTGGAGTTGTTGTCAAGCACATCTGGAACTCTCCAAGTTGCAGAAGATTGATTGATTTAAAATTGATTTTTCTATTAATTGATTTCCCTTCAATGTTTTCATTAAAAAGATTGACATCTCTCATATTAAGATAACTTTATTTAGATGACTTCTAATTCTTTTCATTCCAGATCTTAGAAAAATGGAATCAACTTCTATTTGGCAAAAATGCTTTGTAGTTCACTGCTGGTGTTATATGTTTATAAGAATAATTTGATAATTCTGTTGCTATCAGCATCACAAACATATATTGAAATGTTAAGCACTGTTAAGGTTATAATTATAAATAAAAAATGCTGAAAAGGTTTACATAGAAACAATTAATAATATATTTCAAATACTGTGTAGGTTTCTATTGTGGCAAATTCAAATTCTACCTGTTGTTAAGATACCACATATGAATATTTGAAGGTGGCGCTCTTTATGTTTCTCTTTCTTCCTTTTTGAATGTAAAACCATAAATACTTTTCAAAGTATTAGAAAAAAAAATTATATATTTTCTTTTAAAGATTCTTGTGCCAAAGAACCCTGAATTCATGGGTAAGATGGTAGAAGTGGACATTTTTGAAGCAGGGAAGCATTTTATGAGAGGACACCCAGTATCAGAGGCCAGAGTGTTCACCCCATCTATCTCAAGGCCATTTGCCCAAGGAGAAGTTTCTGGTTTAACAGAGGTGAGTAGCAGACTTTTTCAACATTATTACTTAAGTAAAAAGAGGAGCTTTATAATTCCAATTCATTTTGTACTAGTAGCTTTTTGCTGTTGTTGTTATATCTATATGTGCTTAAACTTTAAAAACAAGAAATTACAATTTAAAAAATATTGCTTAGTATTTCTGCCTTGGAGAAACAGTAGTAATTTCAACCTTATTTCCAAAATATGAGATGGGTACTTTTTGAAGGAATAAATATAAATGCACATAATGTTTACCCAGTATTATTTTATTCTTCTAACTTAAGGGTCACTAGACATGCTATACATTTACTGGGTATCAGTATCTGGGCTTTCTTGCTGTCTCAAATGGCTATATATCTTTTTGTTTTTAGGTTGCTAATATAATATAGCTCAGTTCAGCTTGATTACAGGCATAATATTTGGATATGAATCTCAGTATGAATAAAAAGAGTGCAGTGGCTTTATTATTGTTGTTGTTCTTAGTATTAAGATCACTTTGCAGTATAGACATTGCCACTTTCTTCCAATCCAAAGGGACATCCATGGTCAATAATAATTTCAGAGAGATCACACTAAGCCTGTGTTACTCCCATTCCAAGGTTGTCTACTCTCTGCGCTATTTTTCTGCCTCTTTTATGGTTGAAAGTCTGATTTTTCAATTGATTATGTGCCATCAAGTCTGTATTGACTTTTGGTGACCACATAAATCGATTTTCTCCAGGATGTTCTGTTCCCAACCTGGCCCTCCAATTCTTCCAGTGATGCACACATTGCCTCTGTAATCAAGTCCATCCACCTTGCTGTTG
The DNA here is from genome assembly GCF_035149785.1 of Candoia aspera. Classification (NCBI taxonomy): domain Eukaryota; kingdom Metazoa; phylum Chordata; class Lepidosauria; order Squamata; family Candoiidae; genus Candoia; species Candoia aspera. The sequence continues at coordinate 144,918,359 of NC_086155.1, forward strand.
GTCATCCTCTTCTCTTTCCTTCCACCTTTCCCAGCATTACCGACTTCTCAAGGGAGCTGGATCTAATATATCCAAACTATGATAATTTGAGCCTGCCCATTTTTGACTCAAGTGAGAACTCTTGCTTGGTTTGTTTTATTATCCATTTGTTTGTTTTCTTGGCTATCCATGGTATTCTTAGGAGTCTTCTCTAACACCAAAGTTCAAAAGCATCAATACTCTTTCTGTCCTGCTTCTTCAGAATCCAACTGTTACTTCCATAGAGTGTCACAGGGAAAACTACCGCCTGCAGGATTCTGATTGTTGTATGTACAGACACGTCATGGTATCTGATTATCTTTTCAAGGCATTCATTGCTACCTTACTGAGTGCTAGTCTGACCACACTTAGGTTATGTTTTTAATTGTTCTTTATTCTTTGAGATCAGCCAAGGTCAGCTAGGTTCTTCCACTTGAAAGACAGATAAGAAGGGATTCTAAATGTTGAACTTCATTCCAAAGTGCAAAGTGTGAATTAATTATACTTAAGATTCATCTAATCATATAACAGGTTCTGTCTGCTGAAGAGAGAAGAATCAAATCAGCATTAATGGTGCAGCCAGAACCAAGGTTCTCATCCTCAAGTGTCAGTCATTAAAACTTATCCAGTGAAATTGGATAGGAGGGATCTTTGGGTGTTTCTGCTGTAGTTTATTAATGTAAAGAGTTTCTCTGATAAAATATTCAACAAAATTAAATGTTAAACCATAACATGACATAAGATAACAACTCTCTTTCTAGTCTGAGATCTGTAAATAAGGACAATGTATACTACTCATAGATTACTAGTGTAATATGTAAATCCAGACATTATCTTCAGAGCTGCCTGCTGAGCAGTAATTTAAACCAGAGCTTCTGGATCTACATCCAGGCCCAAATTCTCTTCTTGGGGTATGTAGTACTTTCATCTTCTCAATCAGACATGAGTCCCCAGAATAACTGTGTTTTGATCATTTGGATTTCCTGGGCACTTGTCTAAGTTCTTTAAGCTGCTTTTCTGGAATTTTCAAATTTTAGGTTTCAGAGGAATCTGTTTCATCTTCAGATGAAGAGTTCTCCAGAAACACATGAAATAACTTGGCTAGATCTCCTTCCTCAGCAGTTTCTCTCAGTAATTGTGCAGAACAATGATAATGTAAAAAAAAAATCCCAATGTTCATAAGTGTTGTTCAGAGACAGCACTCTGACACACAGATACTGTGTATATATATACACACAAACACAATATTTTGACTAGAAGCTATTTAAAGTTAAAATCTGAAGCCCAGAACACCAAAACAAATCCACCCATATAATTTAGTCTTTGTTTGTCAATGTTATCTCAGCCTGAACACTTCAGCTTTTGGCACATTAACTTCCAAGGTAGCATGAGTTAATAAATCCTTGCCTTGCATTAAGCCTGGCTGGGTCTTGGTTAATGTAAGTTAAGAACTTTATTAACTCCAAGCATGGCCTTATATACATGAGCAAAGTAACTTGTTGCTCACATTACCATATTTAAGAAACAGTCCTTTGTTAAAATACTTACTGCATCTTACTAAAATGTTTCAATATCATTGCATTGTCTAGAATGGAAGATGATTATTTTTAGATCATTATTTCTGAACAATTGGTTTCCATTTGAAATCCATGCAGAAAAGATTCTAATTTAGTGCTAGATGTCTCAATAATGCTGGTTCCCCCAGATTATGTTGGTACAGGTAGCCAGATTCTGCAATTATATATGTTAATTCAAAGGAGCATTCTTGTTGGTAAATGCATAAAATAATGGACTGAGTTTGCCTTAATTTAGTAGGCTGTGATGTTATGATGTGTTCCATATCAAGCTTCAGGTGGCATATAGGTTCTTCTGGGCCTGGCTGCTGAAAACACAACTGTACCAATGCACTAGGATTTCCATTGGCTTCATTTAACCGTAATTCATTATACCGGTTTTGTTTGGAAAGCCCTAAGAGGCTGTGATACTCAGAAATCATCACCTTCTCTTGAGGGCCATTAAAAGCAGCCTTGAGGGTATTAAGAACAGCCTAATGTGGCTATATCCCTGTGTTGAATAGCATACGGAGCAACTAATTCTTGATGGTTGCTCTGTAACAATAAAATCTCTTTGTTAGAGCTCCACTAAAACCAGAGCACTTTCTTGAGACATGTCGTGGCGAGTGGTTAAACTCACAGAAAATTATAAATCCAGTTGAAGGCCGAGAATGTCCAGCCATCTGGACATTAATTCATAATGTCAAGCTTGCCCAGATGTGTGCAGTAATTGAATGAGGAAACTGAGATAGACATTTTTACATAACCAGGACAAACCAGTTCTGGGGCAAAACACTAACAGAAGAAACAGGGCAGACAAAGAAGGGAGAGAAAGAAAGGGAGAAAACAGATGGAGTTAGGAAAACAAAACAAGACAAAGTTGCTGGGGCCATGCAGTGTACTAAGCTCTGGTTTTCTCTATCCAAGGCCTGTTGCATAAACCACCTTTGGCTGGATTCACACATCATGCTGTCATAAATCATCAGTTATAAGTCACTTCATCAGTTTACACAATTTATTAAACCAACTTCAAATATGATGCATAGGTCTTATTATAGTGTGAATTTAGTCGGTAAATCTGTTTCAGGAAAGAACTGTTGTCTAGCTTGCTAAAAGACAAAAAGTCTAATTAGATTAATCCCTAGTAAAGCTATTTGCAAAATGGTCCTGACAAGTGTCTCTTCCTTTCATATTGTCACCTGGTGGGACCTTGGAAACGTGCTTTCTCCACAGCAGCCACTGCCCTATGGAACACCCTTCCCCCTGAAATCAGGCAGACCCCTACTCTCCTTGCCTTCTGGAAGGCCTTGAAGAGCTGCCTCTTTCCCCAGGGGGTGGGGCAGGGTGAGGCTGGAGCCCAGAAAAATTCAGGTGTTGATGTATAGAGGAGTCTTTGCTTTGGGGGCCCTGGAAGTTTTTGTTAATGATTTTTATTGTTGTTCGATGTAGTATTTTGCGAGTCACCCAGGGTTATGATATAGAAGATGGGTGGCCATATAAGCATTTTAAATAAATAAATAAATGTCTATAAGTTCATTAGCAAATTTTCCTATAGACATCACAGTAACCCAATGCTAATCATTCCTCTGTCACATCAGATTATGTGCTGTGAGAAACTGTAAGAAGCCAACTTGTAACTCCTTAAAAGAATCTTCATTTTCATTGTTGGAACTGAACCAGTGCAGCCATTGTGAGAAACATGTGCTGCCAGTAAACTCATAGCCAGGGGGACCAGCAGATAATAAATATATTGTGCATTAAAAATGAAAGAGAGGCAGAAATAATTATTAAAAACAACAGGAAAGAAATGCCTTTCATAAGAGGCCCTGATGCTGACGTGAGCAGAGAACATTGTTCAAGCGTAAGGCTGGAGTCCCTTAACTTTTGATGACTGTTCCTTTCTATTTTAATTAATAAGAATATAGAATCCCAAACAAGCTTTTTAGGAGGCTTGGGCTAGGGAAGTTGTTCTTCAGACAATGCATTTTTATTTTATGCAGGAGAAACAAACAGGGGCCGACTTTGGAAATACAAGTGCTCTGGAGGCTACTCCTTCAGGCAGGCTACTGTGTGTTGCCTTTGACCAAATGGATCCATTTCCTACCATGTAGATTTCACTACATTGTATGTTCTAGAAATAGCTCTGGGTTCCATGCTGAAACTGGTGGATATGCACTGTGAGTGGTTGCAGATTAACGGCTTACCATGTAGACTAGTCTTATTTAATTTTGATTTTGTGCGATTGCTCCTGCTAGATTGTGCGAATGAGCTCCAGCCAGGGGAACCAGCAGATAATAAATATATTGTGCATGAAAAATGAAAGAGAGGCAGAAATCATTATTAAACTTCTTGCTGTTGCAGGATGTTAGAAGGTGTGTTGTAGTTGCTGCTTCAAGTATTTTCAAATGTTAAAGAATGTTGGGGACTTCTCAAATTATACTCAGTTATGGCTATTTAAAATAATTATTTTTTTCATCATTAATTTCATCTGCAAATTGACTCTTTAAATATACCTTGAAGACTTAGTTTATTTTTGATAGAGCAGTGTTTCTCAACCTCAGCAACTTTAAGATGCGTCAACTTCAGCACCCAGAATTCCCCAGCCAGCATGCACTGCAGCATACTGCAATACAATATAGTATGAAAACATTGAATTTTAGCTCAAACCTCAATTGAAGCTAACCACCTTCAATATCTAACCATTCTAGAGTAAAGCATATTTATGAAGAACAGGGTGGCATAATTCCTAGGTGTTGATGGCAGAGAAAAAAGGAAAAGCAAATTGGTTCGGTAGTGAAAGAGATGGATCCAAAGATTCTTGTGCTCCAGCGATGGAAGAATTCCTTTTCTCAGTAGAAAGATTACTGGAATAGAAGGGAAAAAAAAGTTTTGAATCCAGTTCAGTATTGTGTATCCTAATCATGAAAGGACTGGATTTGGTGATGCATTTTCACAAATAATATTTTGAATAATTAATTAATGATTAGATGAGAACTCCAGGGATCTAGATGCTTTCAATAGATGTCTTATATAATCAAGTGAGCACGTTTTGTGCTGTGACCGCTGGTGGTTTGTTACTTTTTTTAAATGTGACACATTTTCAAATGTACTTTGCCTAGAGAATATCTTTGTTTAGTTTTTAAAAATGCGTTCCATAGGTATTCAGGTAAAAGGGGCTGCTGTAACATCCCATCAAAGAACATGCTAAAAAAGTATCTTGAAAGACTCTAGCTGACTCACCAGAGAAAAATGCTGCTGGTCTGAGATGATTTCATGAGAAATCTCTAATAGTGTATAAAAATAGTAAGTGTAGCTTAAAGTTTTTGTATGTTCATCTTGAATCATAATCCTAGATTCCTAAGTATGCCTGAAATATTTTTACACTTGAAATAGCTACATCTCTGGAATTATTCCCTCCCCCACCCCCCCGGTTTGCTTAGCATTTCAGCATAACTCACTCCAGATGCATTTTACCCTCTGAATGAACTAATTCTGCCTGGTTTTTCCTCTACCATTAACATTATTTTCCATAGCTTAATCCCTAGATTCTCCATTAGATTTGGCATTCGTTGCTGTTAGAACAACGACAATAAAAGATAAATCAATCTCCAAGTACACAGTGTTATTTTTGATGTGTGGATGCTGATAGTACTACACCTCTAGAGAGAGCAAAATTACAAAAACCACTACAGCAAAGAAACCTTTTTTGGTTCATGAGGAAAAACAATAAATCCACAATTCGGTAATGTTTTTATTAGGCCCAACCAAAAATGACACAAAAGCATATGCAAGCTTCAGGGTTCTCAGAAACAAAAGGTGAAGAAGAAATACAAAAGCAGGAACATTAATCCCGGTGTTTGAGCCTTGGGATTTGCCAATGCTATGTTATCTTAAATAAACCATTCCCTATTCATTCCATTCCTCGTACAACTTTTCTACTCTATAACCATTGCCCCTGTTTTGTCCTAGCCATTATTGTACAGAGTAACATAAACAGCCACAAAGTTTCCATTTAGCTGAATTCAAAAAAACTAAGTGGAAAGAGTTGTTCTGTAATAATGTTTGAACTCTGATGTGAGGACAGCCAATACAATTTATAAACCATGATTTGTGGCTTACCAAAGGTTTTCCCGGCTTGGTGCCTTCCAGCTTTGTTGGAACTAAAACTCCCAGAAATTGCAATCACAAGGGCTATTAAAAATAAAATATAAATAAATAATAAATAAAATAATAAATAAGCAGGAATAAAGTTGACCTTTGGGTCAACTTCAACTCTTATTGACTTCATGGAACATCTCTGCAGTTTTCTGGGCAAAAATATGAAAGTGGTTTGCCAGTGCTTCCAGGGTTTTGGTGTTTTTTGTTTTACTTTCAGACTAGTCTGCTGCCGTCGGATTTTCTAGTGGTCTCCCATCCAAGTATTAATTAGGTCTAACCCTGCTTACCTTTTCAAGATCAGTTAGGTAAGGATCTAATTAAAAAACAGTCAAAAGTCATAATTAGTCTAGCTAAAGGGTAGAAAGTAACACTCTGGCATATAGCTTCTCCTCTGTTATGATGCAAAAAATGAGTTTTCGATTTGTTTTAAATTAGTCACAATTGAGTGTATTGCCCAAACTCAAAATTATGATGGTTATATGAAGTATGGTTTGTTGAAACCAACAATCCAGTTATAAATAATAGTTAAATAAACTGTTGCCTCCTTGCACCAATTCACATCAATCTCTTGAGAGATAACTGGATTTTAAATAGATTATACGGATGTATCTTTTTCATTACTGAGATAAAACTCAGAAGTTATTTTAAATATTCTGAATTTTACAAGCAATGATGATGGTTTGACCCTTAAAAGTTTGTTTAATATTTCCTCCTGTGCACTGTAGTATATATTACCTAAAACAATTTTAAATTTGTGGGCATTTTTGAGAGAAATCAAAGCTACATAAGAAAACCATGTTCAAAATTGACTGTTACTCAACAAATCAGTGACCAATTAAAAAAGCTTATTAGGGCATTCCTTTTTCATCTCATAATTTTTCAGATCCAAGAAGTTTGATTTAGTTCCCGGTAGGAGTCATTCAGAAATATTTTATAGTAATCAATTGTATATAGTCTATTCCATGCCACCAAAGCTTTCATGCTATATATGTCTAAGATTGCCACTGTAAAAGGAAAAGATCTTTATAATCTGAAAAGAAACCAGAGTATAAACATTAGCTGCTTTATCTAAATCAGACCATCTAGCTTAATATTATTTCTAGTACTTTGAGTGGCAGCAAAGTTTCAGAATGGGCACTTTTCCCAGGCATGTATGGGGATGTCAGAGATTTAATCTTGGCCATTACGTGTGCAAAGTTCATGCTCTATCACTAAGCTTACACATCCTTCCCTAATTTGCTAAATGAATTTTTTCAGAACTTCCATCTGACTTTTTTTTTTGTTGTGAGGCTACCATGACAGTTTTTTACTGTATGAATTTGGCAACATATTCAAGCGTTACTGGAGTAGGATGAAGTGAAGGCACCTTTTAGTGAGTTCAACTCCTGCTGACTTCGTGGACATGTCCCTACAGTTGTTTGACAATACAAAAGCGATTTGCCGTTGCCTTCTTCTGGGGTGTTTTTCAACTTCCCAGTCTAGTGTACAGCCCTGAGATTTTCTAGTGGTTCCCAAGGATGTTAGATGTATAGCCTTGCACTACTACTCCATTAAACTTACTGAGCTTCCACCATCATTCTGTTGGGTGCAGCATTTGGAATCCTGCCTCTGCCAAGATGGATGGAAGCAGGTCTGGTACAAGTTGCAAATCGGTGCCTGATCTCTGGGAGATTTGCAGACACTGCTTCAAGACATTCAGACCCTCCTCCTCCTTTGAATCTGAGTTGGACAGTATTACTATTTGTATTAATTCTGAAAATATTAGAGTTCCCTTCCACTGATATCTCCCTTTTGTAGAGGGTCCATTTTGGCTACCTAAGCAGTGACACTTGGATAACTGATATCACTGTTTAGTGTATAACATAACAAGGAGTTGTCCTTTGATTGTTCATGCAGAGGAAAAATTATTCTGCACATAGCCATTGATGTTCCTTACTGTTTCTTATCTTGTTTTTGCAAGCACATTTTAAGTCTTAGAAACCTCTATTTGAAATGATCTCAGTGAGATGTGACCCGCATCCTCTGTATCTCAGCTGAGCAGCAGTTCAGCTAGGAATTGGTCTTCCAGAGTGTTCTTATTAATCTTGAGCTAGAAATAGCAGCTGAAGAAGTCATTGCATCAGAGGAGCAGATAATTTTCCTCCAAAGATCTCTTCTAGGAACAACACATTGCCCATTCCTTCAGGGCTATTGTGTATGATAAGCATTAAAAAAAATGTGCTTATCTTCTTGGAAGATTCTTTCTTACCAGAAGAGTTTAACATGCATGTCTGCACATAAACAAAGAGGCCGAGAGTTTGATCAGCTTGTAAGCGTAGATTAATAGCTCAGAATTCCCTTGGAGTCAGACTCATACTCCTGTTTCCTTAGAGATCCCTTCAGTATTTAAAACTACTGTTGGGTGCCAGTGTCTGAGAAAGTAACAGCCAAAAATAACATCTGAAAACATTAACTAGTCAAGGTCAAAAAGTTTTTGTACTCCTTTCTCCTCTGGGTCTGTCTCATATGGTTGTCATTTTCAACTGTCCCTCCTATGTTTTCTTTCTTTGAACTCACGATAAGGTGGTTTTGGCATTATGAGTTTCTATGAAACTACCCAGGGTTTCACAAAAGCAATTACAAAATACAAGAGAGAACTGGCTGTCAGAATTCCTACTAAGCTTGTAAATGCAACAAGAGACTCGGCTCCTAGGAGTTACATTGCCCACAGTGGCTGAGGCTGTATGTATGTGATACAAACAGATTGTTTCCAGAGTAAACATTTTAAAGGATTTAATGTAACTAACCTGCAGAGAGAAAGGAATTCTTTTCCCCCCCAGTCCTAGTGATGCATGCGTATTAAAAAAGCATTCTTGCAAATATAATTATGGCATGCCTCTTGCTGGCTGGCTGTTACATATTGATAAGTTTATATTGCTGGCAGCCCTTCCTCTTCAGCAACTCAAGTTGGAGGAAGAGGGAAAATGCCACTTTTCACATCTGAATGGATGTTTGAATGTTCAGTTAGAAATTATAATTGCCATGGTGTGGAAAAAGACAGGTATTTTTGAAATATGGCTGTTTGTTTGTTTGTCTGTCTATTTCTGACATTTATATCCTACGCTTCCTTCAAGAGTTCAGGGCAGCCCCAATAGGAATCTCAGTTCCCACTTCCACAGCAGCAACACTATCTGGAGGTTGGGCTGAGAGGGTGACTGGCCCAGAGGCACCCAGTGAGTTTCCGTGGCTAAGAATGGTCTTGAACCTGGGCTTCCCCCAGTCCTAATTGAAGACCTTAACCACTTTACTTTGCACAAATCCCAAATTCATATCCAGACTTTAGAGTGAATGTCCCAAAGCCAATACAAAGATTTGTGTGCATCTGTTATTGAAATACAGGTGGCCCTGTTTTAACTACCACTTGTTCAACGACCATTCAAACTTGAGATTGATTTGAGTCCTCGCTTAACGATCCCTGCGGTCTTTGCTTAATGATGGTAACCGGGGACTGCCAGAACTGCTGTTGCTAAGTGGTCCAGTCACGTGACATCATGCTTTATGATTGCATCGCTTAGTGACAGAAATTCTGGTCCCAATTACAGTTGTTAAGTGACGACTACCTGTACAAGGGAAAAGCAATCTAACTGATAGAGTAGTAAGTAGTACTCTCTTTTGCCTATATTGAACTTCCTAGAAGTCAGTTTAATTCTATAAACTGTAATATTATTGGATGTAAAATATTTTTAAAATGTGCTCATAAATACAATTTTAATTGAATTCTTTCATTGGCTGCTCTTCTGACTTTAGATTTTCAGTGATATGAGTCAGATACCTCAGTGCTAATGAATATGAACTAAGCTGTTCCTAAATCTATGTTTTTAGTATAGTAAATAATGACTCACTGTATTTTAGGGGTATGCTTTATTAAATATATTTTTATGTGTACTGTATATCATGATGGCAGAATAAATAAAGTAGATTATATGTAAGTGGGATATGGCCACTATACAATCAAATAACGGAGAATTTTGGCAAGCAATCCACCGAGCTGTTTCTGGAAAATAGGTATAAATATGGTGTAGGATCTCAACTCTGCAATTTGTTTTAAAATAGTTCTTCTATTAAACTAGAATCTGAAGTTGTCCGTGCCCTTCTTGTCAGCTTCCCATAGATATTTGTTGGCTGCCATGTGAACAGAATACTGGACTGAAAGGGCTATTATTATGTTTTTAACATTTATAAAGCACCCAACATTTTTTAAGTGCTCTCTGCAAAATATCAAAATAGAAGACACTTGCTCCTGACAAGCTCTGAATGTAATCAACATGATACAAAAAGGAAAAGAGAGAGAGTGGAAACAGGAAGCTAGCATTGGGGCAGTGACATTCGCTCCTTCCTTAGCAAAAATTGAGGCGCAGTTCCTCTTCTTGCCATTACAGTGATACCTCAGTTTAATGGACCACTGGGGGGAAAGGGTGTCTGTTAAATCTGTTCATTGACACAAATGTGGTAAAAATCTCAGTTTCAAAATTATAGAAATGGTGTAAATTGATGCAAATTAGGTAAATTATGCCAACTGTCTGGACAAACAATAGATTTGTCTGTTGTTTTGAGGGTAAAGTCTGAATACAAATTTAGTCTGTTTATCCAAACTCCATGTGGGGTGGGCATTAGATTGAGGTTTCATTCTGGGTTCTTCAGCTTCCAACTCACTTGAGGGTTCCTTGGCTGACAGAACTCTCAGCTCTGTTTGATTGTTGCAAAGCAGACACTACCTGTTATAATCCCCTCTATGCCATGCAATATTTGACAATGAAAACAAGTGATGATAAAATCAAAAGTTCTAAAAGGCAATTAAAATATTAAAACACAGCTCTTTTTAAGGCAGTCAGAAAGATGGGTTGATCCTGGCCAGTTGTTGTTGGGTTAACAGTATATATTTAGCTATCACTGAAAAATGAAATGAATCAGTCTCCTATCAACCAATATTTTCCTTGAGCTATTTACAGTGACTCTGTGCACAATCAGACACAATCACATATAGATTTCATAAAAATAAATTGGGTCATAAGCAGCGCAGGTTCTTAATGTCACGATCTGAACTGAGGTACGTTACTGCAGAGTTCTTATAGGAAGAAATATATGTAGATGGATAAGATAAACCTAAATAAATAGTTCTTTATAAGGCTGTGCAGAGATCCAGATTTGAAGGGCAAAATGGGATTAGGAGCATGCATGAGCATGAACAAACACAGTACCTGTTGGGAAGATCTCAAGCAAAACCCTTCTTTTCCTGAGATTGTATGTCAGCTGCTCAGGACAGCCACATAAGTCCAAAAAAAGATAAGGTGCAATATGCACAATCTTGCACACTCTGAATCATATTTTGCCCTTTGAATCCAGAGCTTGGCACAACAGTACCAAATACAGAAGATTGTGACTTTTTAAGACATTATCTCTAAAAATACACACAGTAGAAAAATATCTTCCTGATAGAATAAGTATTATTTTGGCAACAAATCACATCACCCAACAATAAAATAGCATGAAGATCCTATAATTTGCTCAGATAGTTTAAATCACAATGATATGCAAAGGCCATGGCTTTTTGTTACACATACTAGTAGCATTTCTGTGGGATTGTTCCAGTACTGATTAGGTCAGATAAACCTTCCCCATCAAAATAATTCCCAGAACTTGGTATTTCAAGTAAAAGTTTCTGTTAATGACTTTTAAACTTGACTGAGCATGAAATTAAAAAAGATTCTCAAGTTACTCCCGCAGGTGCTTAGATGCACACCAGCTGGCACCAAAAGCATCTCGGCCTCTTGCAAACATTAGAAGACTATGGAGCTAAGACAGTTTGATATAAAGAAGTATACTGCATTTAAGAAGAATCAGTATAGCCTATTGCTGGAAGCTGCTGGCCTCATACCTGTTTGATCAATGTCTTAATGTCAGAACCAATGTCATTAGCTTCTGAAGTATGTTAATGATCCTACAAACTACAACTATTCCTAATTATCAAACATATCCCTAAGAAGCCTTGGTGGCAGAGGAAGAGTTTTCCTATTTGGAAAAAAACTTATATAGATGAAACAGATTCTGTGAATCACAGAAATCCAAGAAGGGTCAAGCAAAGAGGAGTCATAAGAAAGCAGGCAGAGAATTAGAGGAAGATAAGAAGATGAGTAAAAACCTTTGGATTGACCATGGAGATCAATGATAATTTGGTGAAAGTAATCTCAGTAGAGTGCTAATAGCAGAAAGCAGATTGGAGAGGTGCCAAAACTACAGCTGCAAAAGTGAAAGTTTGGGATGCCAGAATGAGCAACTTGAAAGAAATTGAATAGTACTGAAAAAAATAAGAGGTCAAAGATGTATATTTATTTTTTGCTATTGAATGGGACATACTGCAAGTTTGCATGCAGTAGAAATGAGAGATGGAAAAATGTTAAGGAACATGGTAAAACAATAGGTTCAAGGGGTGGATGTGAAGCCATCTGGTGAGGAGCTAATTGTCAGGTTGTAAAAAAAGCTTGAGGGTGATGTAGGTTAAAGGAAAATTGGAAAAAGAGAGGAACAGTAGGAAAAGAAAATGGAACCTTTGAGTTCACCTTGAGTACAAGAGGCAAAATCGTGAGGAAAGAGCCAAGGGGTGGGGGTGGGGCAACCCTTAGATCAGTGTTTGTCAACCTCAGCAACTTTAAGTTGGGTGGACTTCAAATCCCAGAATTCCCCAGCCAGCCACAGGAGTTGAAGTCCACACTGCTTAAAGTTACTGAGGTTGACAAACACTGCCTTAGATGATTGTAGAATAATGAAGCTAGAGATATCTGGAATTGGTATGGATGAAAGAAAAAAGTATTGTTTGACCAGATGGCTGGCAGATGAGGAGAAACAATTACTTTTCAGAGGATGAAATTAGCTATCTCTTTTGTCATCTTTTATTGCTAGATTAGACGGTTTCTGGAATGGAAAAGGAAAGAGATGTGGTCTGTAAATGACAAGGAACTGATAATTATATAATATCATAGTAGGCATCCCTCTATAAGGTACTTATTACAGCTGTGCAGTGCTTTGAATTCTGTTAGAAAAAGATCCTTTGGAACATGTGGGATTGCAAAAGCAGCACCTGTCTGCAATCCATTAAAGCAGCCACATATGTTTCAGAGGATTGTGTGGTTGCTGCAAGGAGGCTTATTAAGCTGTGCTTTTCATTTAATTGTTCTGTTTTTCATTTGCAAGAGCATAGGTTTCTTACAAATCAGAGCATCACTCCTTGTGTTTCCACACTTTCTGATACGTGTTGCTTATGCTTGTTGATAAGAACTCATGAAAAACTGAGCTGTGACCAACACATGCAAATCTCTGTTATTTAAGCAAGGTGGATCAGAAGTGAAACACTGAAAGTGAATAAAAGTTTAGTATTACTGGCACACCACATCAAAATTATTCAGAAAATAAGCTGAAATGCATTTGATCATACAGTACATTGGGGGTTTTAATAATTTATAATGTACTACATTAGCATAGCCTTATGTTTCAGCTATGTTTTTGCCAAAACAAGTTGAAAGACCACTGCCATTGATGTATGAGAACCTTGCCTTGTGGGTGGGGAGTTTCCTTGACTTTGGGAATTTCCCCTCCATCATCAAAAATAATCCATTTCCCATGTTTGATTAACAAACCTTCATCCTTTTTTCTTCTTTAGCATATTTCTTTTTCTATGAGTTTGTTCTTTCTAACCAAAGTGATCATTAAATTTATGAGGCATTGCTGTTCTCTTTTTAGTTGTTTCTTTCTTAGCAAAAATGTATGTTCCATGCTGTACTGTTAAAAAAAGAAAGGATTAATTATTAAAATACCATCATTATGGGGCATTTTTAAAGATTTCATGTAAGACTGTCATGTCCCATTAAATCTAAAACTTCCATTACTAATGAGCCTTAAAACGCCTTTAGTTTTAAGCATTAGATATAATTTTAAAAGAATTCAGGATGCAATTTTGAAAGCATATTTTGAGTGATCTTGGAAATGTATTCAAAATGTTGCATCAAATCAATATAGACTTCAGTTTTTATAGTTTTAATTTAAGTATATGCTCTTACACTGAACATAGGAAGCTTAAGGTAATACATGCCAAAAAGACTTGTTGGAGCATTGTTACAAAGGTAATTCAGCACATAATAATGTCAAATAAGTTTATTATTGAGACTTTATTCACAATTTATTTTCTGATAAAATTGCTCTCATTCACTTGGGTTTGGACTCCACATGAGCAGAGTCCAATAAGGTGATTGGGGTGATGTCTTATGATGTCATCTGGGCGTGTGGATTCTGAAGAAGGGGATAAGGTTCTCTGCAGCATGAGCTTTGCCATCTGTGGGTGGATCCATGCCACTTCTGGTTTCTTTGGGCAGCAAGGAGGGATGTGACTGATTGGATTCAAAAGTTGGTAAATGCTAGTTTGGGAGGGGAACATGATGGCTACCTTGGCTACCTTGAAGGAGGCAAGGTTATGTCCACTCATGAGGAAGCTTCTCTAATTCCAATCACACTGTTATCTTCCTTTTTTAATGAGGATCTCCACCAAGATCAGTTGGGTGTCTTTCTGGACCTCCTTTGTGTGTTGGGAGTCAGTCTTACTGTTTTACAGTAGTTCCACTCCTTCCTGATTGGACATTTTTAGTTGATAGTGCAGAAGGAGGAGAGGTTGAACTGGTGGCTATTCCTGTATGGGTGCCACAAGATTTGGCTGTCTCCCCTCTGATCTTTTAACATCTGTATGAAACCACTGGAAGAGGTTATCATTAGGTTTGGGATGAAGTATCATCAAATGCTGATGATACCCAACTGTTCAATGCCACCCTAGGCATAGTTCTGACCTGGTGCCTAGAGGCTATGGGGAAGAGGATGGGAAAAAAACAGAATAAAGCTTAAACCCAGCAAGATGGAAATGATGTTTACACAAAAACTATGTGGGTCTTTGTTGATTCTTAGATTGATATTAGCACTTCCTCTGAAGTATCTGGTCCACAATTTAGAGGTTTTCTGGACGTAGGGCTATTCCTAGAGCAGCAGATGGAGACTGCGGTCAAGGGAGCCTTTGCTCAGCTTCAGCTGGTGTGCCAGTTGCAGCCTTTCTTGGAATGGGAAACATTGACAGTAGTGGTTAATGCCCTTGAGTCTAGAGTCTGCATTGCACTTTACATGGGGCTACCTTTGAAGACTATCTTGGAACTATAATTGGTACAGAATGTTGTGGTGTGAAGTTAGTGGTGAGAGTTACTACAACAAGGTGATCAGAGTTTTGGGATGTTCTACTGATTTTTAATAGGCTTCTGAGTCTCCAAATATACTTCAGTGTGCTGATTTTTACCTATAAAGACCGACTTGTCTTGGCTCCCAGCATCTCCAGTACTACCATCTTTAAGTGGAATCTGCCCCCTCTTTTTGCCCACCCTCACCCCATGGGTGGATGTTTTCGGTTCTCCCTCTCCAGGACCCAGCAGCAGAACTTCTCTATTGTAACCTTATTCTTTGGCACAGTTAACCTCTAATCCAAATAGCCCCAAACTGACATTTAGGAAAATATTAAAAATTGTTCTGTTCCACAAGGCCTTTGAGTTTTAATCGATTGGTCATCCACTAGGGGTGAGGGATTAGTTGGCTGTTACTGTTGCTTTGAGTTTTATTTATGAGCCATTTTATTTTTTATTTATATTTTATCCTTGATAGCTTTATGGATTACTTTGGGTGATTTTATTGAATTTGTTTCTTTGTTTTTATGTGCACTACTGAGTTTATTTATTTAATGTATATAGCTGCCCATCTCACTACCATACTCTGGATGACTTGCAAAGTTAAAAATACAAAAAATAATACAAAATCAACCAAAAAATAACTGCAAAAAGTATTAAAAACATTAAAAACAATGAAACTATTAAAAATATAAAACGATCAGTGGGAGAGCACCATTCATTTTCCTAAAAGTACAACCACTTAGCAGACTCTCCACCAACAAACATTTCTCTTCTACCTGGTTGTTGCTGTTCAGTCGTTAAGTCGTGTCCGACCCTTCGTGACCCCATGGACCACAGCACTCCAGGCCTTCCAGTCCTCCACTGTCTCCCGGAGTTTACTCAAATTCATGTTCATTGCATTGGTGATGCTATCTAACCATCTCATCCTCTTCCATCTCCTTCTCCTTTTGCCTTCAGTCTTTCCCAGCATCAGGGTCTTTTCCAGTGAGTCCTCTCTTCACATTAGGTGGCCAAAGTATTTGAGCTTCAGCTTCAGTATCTGTCCTTCCAGTGAACAGTCAGGGTTGATTTCCTTTAGGATTGAACTGATTTGACCTCCTCACAGTCCAAGGGACTATCAAGGGTCTTCTCCAGCACCACAGTTCAAAAGCATCAATTCTTCAGCACTCAGCCTTCCCTATGGTCCAACTCTCACAGCCGTACATCACTACTGGGAAAACCATAGCTTTGATTATACGGATCTTCGTCAGCAAAGTCATGTCTCTGCTTTTTAATATGCTGTCTAGGTTTCCCATAGCTTTCCTCCCAAGGAACAGGCGTCTTTTAATTTCATGGCTGCAGTCACCATCTACAGTGATCTTGGAGCCCAAGGAAATAAAATCTGTCACTGCTTCCATTTCTTCCCCTTCTATTTGCCAGGAAGTGATGGGACCAAATGCCATGATCTTAGTTTTTTTAATGTTGAGTTTCAAGGCAGCTTTTGCACTCTCCTCTTTCACCCTCATCAAGAGACTCTTTAGTTCCTCTTCACTTTCTGCCATTAGGGTGATATCGTCTGCATATCTGAGGCTGTTGATATTTCTTCCGGCAATCTTAATTCCGGCTTGTGATTCATCCAGCCTGGCATTTCTCATTATATACTCTGCATGTAAGTTAAATAAGCAGGGTGACAATATACAGCCTTGTCATACTCCTTTCCCAATTTTGAACCAATTGGTAGTTCTATGTCCAGTTCTAACTGTTGCTTCTTGACCCACATACAGGTTTCTCAGGAGATAGGTACGGTGGTCTGGTACTCCCATCTCTTTAAGAATTTGTCACAGTTTGTTGTGATCCACACAGTCAAAGGCTTTAGCATAGTCAATGAAGCAGAAATACATGTTTTTCTGGAACTCTCTTGCTTTCTCCATGATCCACTGAATGTTGGCAATTTGATCTCTAATTCCTCTGCCTCTTCGAAACCCAGCTTGTACTTCTGGTAGTTCTCGGTTCACATACTGCTGAAGCCTAGCTTGTAGGATTTTAAGCATAACCGTGCTAGCATGTGAAATGAGCGTAATTGTACGGTAGTTTGAACATTCTTTGGCATTGCCCTTCTTTGGAATTGGGACGTAAACTGACCTTTTCCAATCCTTTGGCCACTGTTGAGTTTTCCAAATTGGTTGGCATATTGAGTGCAGCACTTTAATCACATCATCTTTTAGGATTTTAAATAGCTCAGCTGGAATACTGTCATCTCCGCTAGCTTTGTTGTTAGTAATGCTTCCTAAGGCCCACCTAACTTCACTCTCTAGGATGTCTGGCTCAAGGTCAGTGACCACATCATTGTGGTTATCAGGGCCATTAAGATCTTTCTTGTATAGTTCTTCTGTGTATTCTTGCTACCTCTTCTAAATCTCTTCTGCTTCTGTTAGGTCCCTGCCTTTTTTGTCCTTTATCATGCCCATCTTTGCATAAAACATTCCCTTGATATCTCCAATTTTCTTGAAGAGATCTCTAGATATCTTCCCCATTCTATTGTTTTCCTCCATTTCTTTGCATTGTTCATTTAAGAAGACCTTCTTATGTCTCCTTGCTATTCTCTGGAAATCTGCATTCAGTTGGTTATATCTTTCCCTTTCTTCCTTGCTTTTCGCTTTCTTTCTTCTTCTTTGGGATGGTTTTAGTTGCTGCCTCCTGTACAATGTTACGAACTTCCATCCATAGTTCTTCAGGCACTCTGTCTACCAGATCTAATCCCTTAAATCTATTCATCACCTCCATTGTATATTCATAAGGCATATGATTTAGGTCGGGGACACGGTGGCGCTGCAGGTTAAACTGCTGAGCTGCTGAGCTTGCCGATCGGAAGGTCGGTGGTTCGAATTTGCATGTCGGGGTGAGCTCCCGTTGCTAGTCCCAGCTCCTGCCAACCTAGCAGTTCAAAAACATGCAAATGTGAGTAGATTAATAGGTACCACTTCGGCGGACAGGTAACGGCATTCCGTTTAGTCATGCCAGCCACATGACCACGAAAATGTCTACGGACAAACACCGGCTCTTCGGCTTTGAAACGGAGATGAGCACCGCCCCCTAGAGTCAGACACAACTGGACTTAATGTCAAGGGAAACCTTTACTATGATTTAGGTCATACCTGAATGGTCTAGTGGTTTTCCCTACGTTCTTCAATTTAAGCCTAAATTTTGCAATAAGAAGCTCATGATCTGAGCCACAGTCAGCTCCTGGTCTTGTTTTTACTGACTGTATAGAGCTTCTCCATCTTTGGCTGCAGAGTACATAATCAATCTGATTTCGGTATTGACCATCTAGTGATGTCCATGTGTAGAGTCGTCTCTTGTGTTGTTGGAAAAGAGTGTTTGCTACGACCAGCGTGTTCTCTTGACAAAAGTCTATTAGCCTTTGCCCTGCTTCATTTTGTACTCCCAAGGCCAAACTTGTCTGTTATTCCAGTTATTTCTTGACTTCCTACTTTAGCATTCCAATCCCCTATGATGAAAAGGACATCTTTTTTTGGTGTTAGTTCTAGAAGGTGTTGTAGGTCTTCATAGAACTGGTCAACTTCAGCTTCTTCTGCATCAGTGGTTGGGGCATAGACTTGGATTACTGTGATGTTGAATGGTTTGCCTTGGATTTGAACTGAGATCATTCTGTCATTTTTGAGGTTGTATCCCAGTACTGCTCTTCCCACTCTTTTATTGACTATGAGGGCTACTCCATTTCTTTTAAGGGATTCTTGCCCGCAGTAGTAGATATAATGGTCACCTTAATTAAATTTGCCCATACCTGTCCATTTTAGTTCACTGATTCCCAAGATGTCGATGTTCAATCTTGCCATCTCATGTTTGACCACATCCAGCTTACCTTGATTCATAGATCTTACATTCCAAGTTCCTATGCAATATTGTTCTTTACAGCATCAGACTTTCCTTTCACTTCCAGACACATCCACAACTGAGTGTCCCTTCAGCTTTGGCCCAGCCGCTTCACTCTTTCTGGAGCTACTTGTAATTGCCCTCCGCTCTTCCCCAGTAGCATACTGGACACCTTCCGACCTGAGGGGCTCATCTTCCGGCATCATATCTTTTAGCCTTTTGATACCGTCCCTGGGATTTTCTTGGCAAGGGTACTGGAGTGGGTTGCCATTTCCTTCTCCAGTGGACCACATTTTGTCAGAACTTTCCGCCATGATCTGCCTGTCTTGGGTGGCCCTGCATGGCATAGCTCGTGGCTGCATTGAGTTACACAAGTCCCTTCGCCACGACAAGGCAGTGATCCATGAAGGGGCTTCTACCTGGAAGTGCCTGTAATTTTAGCTATTATCACTTGGGGTACTTCATTTTGGATTCTTGGATTGAGCAGGGGGTTGAATTTGATGGCCTAATTGGCCATTCCCATCTCTGTGATTCTATTATTTATATTCCCATATTTTCTTTTCTAACCAAACATTTATAGATATTTTTTTAATTATTTCCAATATTTTGCAAAGAAAATGTCTGCGTTACTTGAGTTATAGTTTCATTAATATAAACAAGAAGAGACAGTGTTAGATCAAAATTTCAAAATTACATTTCAATATTTTCATAATTGTGTTAGGTATTACATAGCAAACAGTATCTACAATATATGTCCTACAGCCTTCCAACAGTCCATGACAGTTTCAGCTACAGTTTTTGTTGGTTTGCTTATTTATAAGGCAGTGATACACACTTTCAGAGATTTTATATACATTGTCGTAATTGGTCTGATTTCATTACTTAGTGGAAATATGTGCCCAGTAATCTAAAGATGTTCCCATGTGTGCATGCATATACAAGTAGTCTTCACTTACTGATGGTAATTGGGACCGGAAACTCTGTCACTAAGCAACACAATCATAAGGTGTGATGTCATGTGATCATGCTGACTTATGACGTCAGTTCCAACAGTCCCAGTTGACGTCGTTGGGCAAATCATTTGTGATGTCAGCATCCCATGGTCACATGAGCACCATTTGAGGCCTCCTGCCAGCTTCCCTATTGACTTTGCTTGTTGGAAGCCAGCAGTGAAGGTCACAAATGGCAATCGTGATTGCGGGATACTGTGAAGTCATAATGGCAAGCCAGTTGCTAAGCACCTGAATCGTGATCACATGATCATGGGGACGCTGTGATGGCTGCAACTTCAAGGACCTGTCATAAGTACCCCTCGTTCAGTGCCATCATAAGTTTGAATGGTTGCTGAACAACTGTACGTTAAGCGAGAACTACCTGTATTACAGTCAGGACCAGAAATATTGGAACAAGGATAACTGTTTTGGCATTTGGCCTCTGTACACCACCACACTGAAGTTGAAAGGAAACACACCCAGATGGAAGTGAAGTCAGGAATCTCAGCTGTAATTCAAGGGGTTTGACAAAAGTAGGGCACTAACCATTCAGGAAGTACAGCCAGTGGCATACACACACCCACTTTGTTGGTGGCTCATAAGTAATAGAACAAACCAATATCATTACAAACATAAGGATCGCCTTTAATACCTGGATGAAAATCCTTCGCAGTCAATGACTGCCTGAAGTCTGGAACCCATGGACATGACCAAATGCTGAGTTTCCACCCTCAAGATGCTTTGCCTTTACTGCAGCTGCCTTCAGCTGCTGCTTGTTTGTGGGTCTTTCTGCCTTCAGTCTTGTCTTCAGTAAGTGAAGAGCATGCTCTGTTGGGTTGAGATCAGGTAACTGGCTTGGCCATTGAAGAACATCCCATTTCTTTGCCTTGAGAAACTCTTGGGTAGCTTTTGCTGTATGTTTTGGGTCATTATCCATCTGCAATATGAAGCGGCGTCCTATCAGTTTGACAGCATTTGGCTGAATCTGAGCAGAAAGTATAGCCCTGTACACTTCAGAATTCATCCTGCTGCTTTTATCAGCAGTCAGGTCATCAAGAAACACCAGTGACCCGGTTCCATTGGCAGCCATACATGCCCATGCCATAACACTGCCTCCACCATGTTTGACAGATGATGTGGTATGCTTTGGATCATGAGCTGTTCCTTTCCTTCTCCATACTTTTCTCTTCCGATCATTCTGGTACCAGTTAATATTGGTTTCATCAGTCCAAAGAATCTTATTCCAGAACTGGGCAGGGTTTTTTAAGTGTTTGCTGTCAAAGTCTAATCTGGCCTTTCTGTTCTTGAGCATTACCAGTGGTTTGCACCTTGTTGTGAAGCCTCTGTATTTACATTCATAAAGCCGTCTCTTGACTATAGATGTTGACAATGACATGTTTACCTCCTCAAGAGCATTCTTGACCTGGCTAGATGTTGTGAAAGGGTTCCTCTTCACCATGAGCAGAATTCTGCGGTCATCCACTTTAGCTGTTTTCTGTGGTCTTCCAGGCCTTTTGCTGTTGACAAGCTTGCCAGTTAATGCCTTCTTTTTCAGGATGTTCCAAACTGTTGTATTGGCCACTCCCAATGTTTTTGCCATCTCTCTGATGGGTTTGTTTTCTCAGCCTAATGATGGCCTCCTTCACTTGCATGGACACCTCTTTGGACCTCATGTTGAGAGTTCCAGTGAAGAGCTACCAAATGCAAATGTAACACTCAGAACCACCTCCAGGCCTTTTATCTGCTTGATTGGTCATGAGGTACCCAGGAAACAGGCCACACCTGGCCATGCAGCTGCTTGTCAGCCATTCGTTCCATTACTTATGAGCCACCAATGGAGGTGTGTGTTTGCCACTGACTGTACTTCCTGAGTGGTTAGTGCCCCACTTTTGTCAAGCCCCTTGAATTACAGCTGAAAGTCCTGACTTTTCTCTTATCTGGGTATGTTTCCTTTCAACTTCAATGTGGTGGTGTACAGAGACCAAATGCCAAAACAGTTATCCTTGTTCCAATATTTCTGGTCCTGACTGTAGATCAAAGTACTTTGCCCATTTCATACAGACCATTCATACAGGGATAGTATAGTATCTTCCTTCCAGCAAAACCAAATAGAAGGCATAAAAACATAACAGTGTGAAGGTTCTTTGTTTACTCATCAGTGTAATCTTATAAAAAAAAGAAAATTCAGGGACAGTGCTTATATGGAAAGTGAGAAGATACAGAGCTTACATGTTTTTGGCATCTGCTATCATACATACATATTTTTTGTGACATTAAGAAGTGGGGTACAAATCCATAAAGCAACATTTATGGATTTGTACCCTACTTCTTAATATCACAAAAAATGTATGTAAGATAGCAGATGCCAAAAATATGTAAGCTCTGTATCTTCTCACTTTCCATACAAGTATTGTCCCTGAATTTTCTTTTTTTTATAAGATTACACTGATGAGTAAACAAAGAACCTTCACACTGTTCTTTATGTGGGCAACATTTGGGTGGGCAATGCTCTCCCTGGTAGAATGGAGCTATCCTAGAACATTAAAGCACTCAAACCATTTGGAAAAAAAATAATTTTAGCTAATACTTAAATAGTAGATTCATGCTCCTTCCTTAGCTGTCGCCATTATCAGTCTCTCTGAACATAATACTATGTTACATACCAGAGTATTAAGCATGTGCAAGCTGGGGAATTCTGGGAGTTGAAGTCCAGATGTCTTAGTTGCTGAGGTTGAGAAACTCTGGTTTAAGGTATTTGAAAGTAAAATAGTGGTTCATTTATTATACATGGATAGGATAGAACGGCCTCCACTAGTACGGAAAAACTTCAGGATAGCAGCCATGTTTCTCTGATCACTGTCACTTCTTTGAGCTGTGCTTTCCTTGAGCCTATACTGTATATTATGAAAGACTATCCCCACAGAATCAAATAATGAAACATATTTATTTCTAACACTGTTTGTTTGTTACAGAAGTTCAATTTTTCACAAAGACCTTTATCTTTTTTGGGGGGGGGGTAATTTATGCTCGAAGGTTTCTCTGAACAAAAGGTGAAGATTTGTAAGCATTTCTGCAGCCCAATTAAAAGCTTGACAATATCATGTCATCTGCATATAAAAGCACAGCTAGGGGGTCTATCTGCCAGTTTAGGAGATGAAAGTCTCCCTTGGTGAAACAGAGGAATCACTGTTCAATCTTGTTTAACTCCTTTCTGAATAACTATAAAACCAAGGAGTTGTCCATAATGGTTTTAGCTAACCTACATAATATGTTTTCATAGAGCTTTTTAGCTTAGTATCAACCAACTCTGATCTATAATACAAGGCTAATTTCAGTACATGTGTATATTTCTTTTCCTTCCACAGCCTATATCTTTTTTGTGTATTGAATTCTCGATCATCAGTTCCAGAAGTTAATACAAACCTGAGTACTTGTTCTTATTTTACATTTTCCCAAATATATAGAAGACGGGTTTTTTCCCCTCAGACATAAGTTACTGTTGTTCTTTAATAATGCCTTGGAAAATACCTAGAGTGTTTTTTTTCCCCAGATCAAAATATTGTTAAATCTGATTTTCTAATCAATCAGTGATATTTTGACAGAACAATAAAATTCATAATCAAAAGAGATGAGAGTGGATTTATTATCATATTAAATGAAAAACTAATACTGGAATCCTGTACATGTCTAAATACAGTACACTTATATTAAAAATAAATACTACTGAATTTTTCCTGGTTAAGTGTGTATATCATTGCGTTCTAAATGGAAGCCTTGATCATGTGAAATTATGAAATTTTACAGTTTAGGGACCCAAATGCATTCACTTAATCTAGACTATAGTGTAAATTGATAAGAGAAATTAATTTTTTTTAAATAGACATCCAAGGAAATAACTGATGCCACAAGTGAATACAACATGGAAGCTTTTCTTCCAAATTTAATCAGTCTACCAAATGAAGTCTCTTATGAGATAGCTTTTGTTGCAAATTAGTAAAATGTTTAATAATTGATACTCTGTAGTTTCCAGTTTATTTCTTCATATAAAGGTTAATTAGCTTTGACTCCAGGAGTGGAATACTTGTAACCAGTTATTAATTTTTCAAGATTCATTAGGCAATTTATTTTAATTACACTCCCCATCATGACACAGAAATAACCATCTATTTATGTAATATTTTATGATGAACTCTAATACATTCTTCTGACTGGTAGATGTAGATATGATCCTGATTATTTCCTTGGACTGTGCACTGTGTTAGGTTCCTTCTCCCTCCCCACTTTTTTGAGTAATTTTCCATAGGTTCTCTGAGTTCCTAGCACTGTAATTAATATTTGCATCATCAGTCATGGTCACCCAGAGGTTTAAAAATGAAGTCTCTGCTGACTTCACGCTCCTACCTTCCACCACTGACTGTAATTACTGTTTTTCTTACCAAATCCTATGCTAAGCATAGTTTTAAAGATGCGGATGGTTTGAGTGGTACTCTCAAGACCTTGATACAGGAAAATACAAGAAATTGATGCAAACAGATGTCAGGGCTGCATCCACCAAGTCTGATGCCATCTCAGAGGAGAACACATAATTGAAACTTGATCATTGCTGCCAGTGTCAGCTTAAGGGTATATGGCATCTGTAAACCACACTGAATGATGACACCATCCCCTGCCAATGCAAAGATTTGCATTTTTAGAATGTTTTGGAAGGAGGGGCAGTGTTGGCACCCCATAAGCTTTAGCACCCTAGGCCAGTACCTACTTGGCCTTAGCCTAAAGCTGGCCATGGTTGCTGCTAATTCATTTTGAGGAAGTTCAGGATTGTGGGGAGCAGGCCCCTGAGCTGGATTTCTGGTGGATCCTCTGCAAATGCTGTAACGTTCAACTAATGTTCTAATATAATGGACTTCTTGTTCTGAAGTCTAACCATGTGGGCTGAATCTATGCGAAAGTACTTTCTTTACTCAGGCTATCACCATTCAGGAAGGAATAAGAGCAACAAAATTGTGGATGCCAAAAATCCATAATCAAATTCCAGCTCAGTTAATGAATCCAACATCCGAAGCTCACAATTAAAGGACTCATAGCTTATGACTGACTAAGATGTTACGATATCCATCCCATGATGTTTTGTTCCAAATGATAGCAGCTCCTCAGATTCTCAAACAGAAATTTTTCCTAGCTCCCTATCTAAGGCTCTTAATTGAAAAAGGAGGAGGAGGAGGAGAAACTGACAAATCACTTCCTTGTTGTGGATATGTCCAAGTAGTCATTAGAAGTGAAGCTTCACTCAAGGGGGACCCTCCCTGTATGGAGCTCCTTGTTTTCTGCTGTTCCTGTTTCTTTTGAATGAGTTAAATCCTTCAGTTGCCGTACTCCAGTTACAGGAGTCACATGTTTCTGTTATACCTATTAAATCATATTTGCCTTCCTATACAAAGAATTCAAATTCATCTTGTTTATTTCCTATACTCAATCATTGTATAGATAGTAGAGGCCATGAACTCATTTTTTTTGCTGATTTAAAAGGCCCCATTACAGCAACATTTTCACTTCCTTCTACATCCTGAAAACCTTTGTCTGAGATTCTTTCTTCAGGGTTCTTGTCTCCAACCTCCAAGGAATTCAGTTTAAATCCTTCCTAATCAAGCTTGCCATTCTTCAGCCAAGCACATTTTTAGCAGTCCTTCCTTGTGAGTTTAGTGATTCTGCTTGGTTTTTTTTTTCTTGATGCAGGCACACTTACAGATAATCTTCTAGTCTTCTATTTTTATTAATGCTGTTCTGAGCCAGGTAGAAATGGCTGTGGAGATTGCTTGCTGTGTCAGATTAGTTGTTATCAGACTATTAAGAAAAGGGCCTGGGGCATAGCAGCCATTTAGCTGGAAGCAGTAGTGGCCCAAGGCTCTTCTATGATTTCACTTTAGTTTTTTTTTATTATTGAATGTATACCCAACCTTTCTCTTCTATAAACCTTTGAGACGTCTTACAGCAGTGAAAAAACAAAACAAAATCAGTACAGAATCAGTACCATTAGAATAACTAGCAGTTTGAAAGCTTGACAAAAGAGATGGCTTTTGCTATTTTCCTAAATTTTGAGGCGGGTATTACCGCCTTGGAGCAGGTGAGCCATATCCTGGGGGCTGTGCAGGAGAAGGCCCCCTTCTGCCTATCAGAGAGTCAAGCTTCTGACAAGAGGGGCATCTTCAAAAGGCTTTTCCTGCTGATCTCAGTAAAGGCTCTTAGAAGAGGAGGCAGCTCCTCAGCCGTTTAGGTCTTTAAAGGTCAATATCAGTAGCTTAAAGTGTGCCCTCTAAGTAAATGGTAGGCATAGCAGATCTTTCAGTTCATCATTTTGTGATCCATATACCTTGTGCCAATTAGCAGCCTGTCTACCACATTTTGCCCCAGTTGTAGTTTCCAGACTCTTTTCAAGGGTATCTCCACATAAAGGTGATTGTGGCCATCTGCCTGTCCTCCAGATTGCATCACTATCATAGCCTGTCCAGCAAGGCAGGCACCACTCTACTGGTGCCAGAGTCTAGGTGAGGTATTACACTTTGTCTTCTGTTAATGCTGCACAACTGCTACACTGCTGTTTTTACCTGTCATGTTTGGTGGTGGACAGCAACAGAAAAGCATAACCTGTGAGCTGCAATTGCTGCTGGTCCTGTAGAGCTATTGCCAATGCTGCTGCTATCAAAGAAAAATACCTTTGCACTGTCCACTTTGCTTTGACAGCCTGCTTCTACCCTGTTTGAGCTAGGTCTGCTACTGTTCTGTAATTGTCCCGGCTTAATGGTATCTCTGTACGTGACTTATTTTCAAGAGGACATAGTTTGGTAGAGATCTGGTATGATGCAACTGCACATGCAGCACCCTAACAGTTCTTCCTGCTGGAAATTATAGATGAGATTTATTCTTCTGTCTTCTCCTGTGATTGAACCAGTAGAGGGAACTTACAAGGCAGACTTTCATTCAGGAAAAATAACCTCTAAAGTAGATGAAAGGATGAATGCAATGAATGATGAATCCTGAAAAAAGAGAGGGGGAAATCAAAATGGAACAGTTGCCATGTCTGGGCTGTAGGCTGTTCAAGAGATACGGAGAATATCTGCAGAGCAGAGGCTGGTACTGAATTGTACAACCAGCAGAATTCACATAAAATAGCTTAGCTGGGATATGGAAAGCAAAACCATGTAGTAGCTAAGGCTGACAAGGGGCCAGATTAAGTAAAAGGAATCCATCCAAGGAAGGATCGAAAACAACGTAAGGCATTGATGGGCAGACAGACAACTAAATGTTTAGGCATCATAGGAAGATCAGATGGACTCGCAAACAAAAGGAAACATAAATCAGATTGAGATTGCACGAAACTCAGATCTCACGGAGAGCCATTTATAGTCTGGTCAATCCAATAAGGAACGGACTGAAATTTAACCAGGAGGGGTTTGTTGCTAAAATGTTATCAAAGCTCAGGTCCGTATCAGATGAAGCAACATTGCATTTTGAGCACCTCATCCACATCACTTTCTTTCTGAAAATATGCACAAGTATCCAATAGCATACTTTTAAAATTCAGGTACAAGGAAATTACAACCAGCCTTAGCTTCCCAATGTATGTGCTTCATATACATAGTGAATAAATACACCAACGATCATCACATTGTTGTTCTTAATCCAATCAATAAAATGAATGTTTCAGTGAAGCTGCCTCCTGAGAGAGAGGGAGAAAGAGCTGTGAAGAGAATATTGGGACACTGCTGAGTTGGCATACTGTGGGACAGAAATAATGATCAGACTTAGTCGTGCTGTACTGTGTGAGTGACAGCAGTGCTGCTGATTCACTGTAACATTGACGGTCTGGTAATGACTCTAAAAACAAATGAATGGGCATGATTTAAAACAGTGGGATTGTAGTCTCAAATTGTTGATAGCTTTATTGTTTTAGCAGTTAATGTCTTTGAAGAGATTAACCAAGTTCTTCCACTTACAGGAAGATGAAAGAATTAGCTTATTGAGATTTAATGTAAAATGTTCTTTGTATTTGATATATGCCAAAATGTTCTCTGCAGTTATTCTCAATTTAATTTCTGCATTTCTCCACAGGAGTTCAGACATGCACTGGAGAGTGATTCAGAATCAAAAGCCCGTCCATCTGTTGAGAAGCAAAACGTACCATTGAGCCACAGGATGGTGATGCAGTTGCCTTGGCAACATGAGGGAAAACTGCTGAAGATGCTGTCACTAAGTGTGGCTCTTCTAGCAGTTCTTATTGCCTTTTACTATGGAGACATTTAAATAGAAAACTGTGCTGAATGGTTATTCCATTAAGAGATAACAGCTTGCCTGTTGAGAACTTCCAAATCTAATGTTTGATAATCAGAATCTGTATAAAGCTTTCCTGCACTGGTGGAAATTCTTTGGCTTTTTTATTTAAATCAAGATTTCAACATCTCCATTTTTAATTAAAAATTGCTTCATTTTCATAAGCAGATGAAGGTTTTTAGTTTGCTACTACAATATATTTCTTAAACAACAGCTAATTCCTTTTTATGGTATTCACCTGAAGCCTTATTAAAAACAATCCTTAAAGCACCTTGAGTCACTCTTTGTTCAGTAATGAAAATACTCAGTTCAGAATTGTCAGGCCACTAAACTAAGTTGTACCTAATCATTATAATCATAATGTTTTGCTTTTCCCACTGAGTGTTCTTCATCTTCTATGATCAATACATTGTCAATTCATACATGCTTCCTAAAGCAAAAACATAATCTCATTTACTCCAGATTATACAAATTCCCAGACAATAAAACATTCTGGATTTGACGCAGTAGAAGGCTTCCTTACCATAAGAAAATTCCCCTCTTCCTCCTAGAGCCATGGAAGAGCAATGTTATCATCTTCTTTTATGGTCCAACACATCTGAAAAGCTTCAAAGCATTACTTCGAAGAATGTACCACTGTGTTGTGTAGCTCACCGTATCGACAAGCATCCCATGACCTCTCTCCACTTTTGTGGCCCTCCCCAGATATTCTACAGTTGCAACCCACTGCAAGTTCGGTGGAAAGGCCAGTTTCTGCAAGGAAGGCCAACATTCTGAGTTCTATATTGAGCAGACTTTATGGTCCCTGAAGTTTTACAGGAACTGGCCCTTTGAGGAAGCTCAGCAACCATAGAGTGTTTTCAGGTCAGAAGCCAGAGTGTCTGCTTTTACTTACCTGCTGAGATTATTTTGTGATGACACAGCCTTTCAGAACATTTGGCAGTAAGTCAGAGCAGACAAGTGGGGAGGATGGAAATTTTAAACTATTCTCTCTAGGAAACTACTAGTGTGAGATCATGCCTAGCCTAAACTTGAGAAGAGGTTCACTAAAAGACAGTAATGGGGACCCAGTAATTCTAACTCTCTTTATTCAGTCTATTCTTTGTTTTTGTGAGATTCTATACCAATACATTCCATACTGAATTATCTAAAATTGCAGAAAATAAAAAATATCCTCCATGACCATAAAAGAGACCTCTAATAAGAATAAAAGGAAGGGCCAAATTAATTTGCCCTTCAAATGTAAATGATGAAATCTTATTCTGCTTTAAAATTACTAAATCTGTTTTATTTACATTTTATGTATATAACTAAGGACATTTAAAGTCATACTTTAGGATTAAATCAGTTTGAGTTCTGTTTATCTATCACATAGCAACCTGTGTGTTGTGTGCCTTCTGAGAAGAGCTCAGCCACCGCTGTCACATTTCTGCCTATAGATTTTAGGACATCTGATAGTTCCTCTTTGTCTTGCTCCCCAGTCCATCCTCCTTTATGGAAAGCTGAAGTGATATTTGAATAACAGCAAGTAATATTTAAAGTGGCAGCAACTGGCAATTCTGACATTGAGCTTAGATGTAGCCACTACCCAGAATTCCTCTGTCCTGTTTGAGAAGCAATTACAATTTCACAGGTTGGAATTAAAATTCCCTGCAGTATGCAACAGAGTAACAAACTGTCAAAGTGATTTCAAGCTGCTAATCTCTCACTGTGGTATGAGTGAAAATAGAATTTCTCATATCCCGTGTATAGAGCTGGCAACTTCAAAAGCTCCAGATTCCTTCTACTTTGGAATACATGTGGGAAGCCAGCATGGTCTGCCCACACACACGATGTTCCTAGTATGTGGTGCTCTATTTTTAGCCTACAGACTTAAAAAAAAAAGTGTCATAATGCCTGTTAATTTAAGATGTCACCAAGACCAACAGACCAACTCTTACACTGGAGAATAGGATATTCTCTGGTATGCTAACGTATGTAATACTCTTACGTATCCAGTTAAAACAACACATTCTAGTAGCCCAAATTAAAACGGACCTGTAGGGAAAGAGATCTGCACAAAACAAGCTTTAAGAGTTGTGATGGAGTTATAGTTCTCTTGGAATGTGGGTCTCTGATTGGTATGTTTATATTTAAATAATTTATATGGCCACCCACCACACAACAGTGACTCTGGGTGGCATACAAGGATTAAAATGCATTAGCAGACTAAGTATACCCCTAGCATATTTTCTAGAAAAGTATATTTTGGTGCTAGAAGAAGCAAGCTTGGGTGCAAAACGTGAGTTGTGCTACGATACACAGCATGTCGATAAAGGGAATTATTGTCCATTATCATATACAATTTACAAAGGAGGAGAAGATCATCCGTCCTCCAAAGGCGTAAAATCTAAAAACTGGCACAGGTTCTAGGCCAAAATTGAGCATGGGAAAAAGGAAGAAAATCTCTCAAGGTTTCCTAAGAGATTTGGGTGGGGGTAACCATCTCCCAGAATCCTTTTTGGAAGGGAGCAATATTCTTGCAAGATGGCCAGTGAGTTTTGCTGCAATTCTTCAGTCATATTTCCTTGACAATAACGCTGCTTGGTAATCACTGCTGTTTCATTAGTATTCATTACTATTACTAATGAATACAACAGTTCATAAATATTAAAGTCCAGTGGCAGACCTTAAAATGTGTCCAAACACAGGTGAACTGCTGCTTTACAAATAAACTACAGCGAGAGGAACTCCTGGGAGGCTAACTTCTTGGCCTGTTCAGGTACAATATCAAAACAAGAGCCATTTTCTTTCAGCAATCCATTTCCAAAATGTGCACATGTTGCTTTTCTTTCTTTTTCTTAATTATTTGCCGAACCTTTCATCTTAAAAAGGTCTTTGTTGGCTTACAAAACCACGTCGGTCTTTGCTGCATTCTTCAATTAGCAACAACTGGGCCAAAGGTTGACTGCTGAACAATCGGGCTTGATGAACCAGGAAGTATATAAAGCTTGCTGCTACAGCGCACTAATTATATTTTAGAAAGGATATTGCTTCTCTCGTAGTTGTGCCCACAAAATCCACAGTACCTGGAGGGTCTGGGGGAGGTGGCTGTTCAGTCTTGCCTCTCCTGATGCAGTCAGGGCCATGGGTGCAGATGGACATAATTCTTGGACAAGAGAAACAGACCAGGAGTTTCCATCCCTCTGGTTCAGTCATTAGAAGCCCATCTCAGGCCCACTGAAAAGGGCTATTTGAAATGGAGAGTACAGCAAGAATGTGGAGTTGTTTGCCACAAAGCAGCATCCATTTTCTTCCTTTTATATTAAAGGAATTGCTGCTGACAACTGGAATCTGCATAAGCCTTGGAGATTAGCAGGCTACTTGTAGTTGTAAACCTCCCTCCCCCCTGTATGAATACAAATACTCCCAGGCACATACTGCATTAAGAGGTTGGAATGTATCTGTTGTCCTGCGTGTGAAAGGAACATTGGCAATTAAGAAAGAGTAGATAGCTTATACTCTGGCATTCCATCCCTTTCCATTGTATTTATACAGGCTCTGGAGTTTTTCGGAGCTGAAATATTTCACCCTGCAAAATGTATTTGCCTAAAAGTGAAATGAAAGAAAAAGAGTAGCTTTCTTGAAATGGGAGGGAAGAATGTGTAAAACACATCATTTCCAAGTTCCTGTTTCACATACAGCTGTTTATCACTATTCATCATTTATGCTCATAGCTAGAATGTTCTAAGCAGGTGATAGTAAAATGTATGGGTTATGTTGTCCTGCAAAACCACAAAAAGAAGAAAAATGAAGCAGTCCTACCTTGCTGAAATCCAGACAAGTAAAGTTAAATCCTCCAAAGTAAGTTAGAATGATTCTGATTCTAGCCCTATAAAACTATTTTACTCCGAATAAAGGAATATGACTTTCAAGTTACACAAACTACTTTGCCCAACAGGCTACAGCAGAATCAAATTCTAAAAACCACATAGTTATATTAATTTCAAATGGATAGTGGCCAAATAGTAAGACCTTCTGTACATCAGTTTTATTAGGGACATTAAATATTTGCTAAAGAGTATGGAAGATAATACTGATAGTGTTGTTTTTTGGATAAAAAGGACTGGATTTTAAAAAATGTCTGTGATATATTATTTAATAGTCCTGGACATAAAGCAGACCAAGGTGATTGAATTGGGATATTCCCTTGGCCTATAAAAACATATTGTGTTATTTATTTGGAAAGAATGAATATTAGTGCACAAATAATTTTCAAAAAGAAATATTTGCTCCATCCACTCATCATCACCCTCACTTGATCTCATTTTACTCAAGGGTTTCAAACTTCTCATCATTTTTGATTTTGGAACTTAACGTATTCCATTTAAGTCTAAAGAAAACCTGCGCCCTCACTCTTAACGGAAGTGCACCTGAATAGACCCCTGAGAAATCCCTCACAATAACACAGAAAAACCATTTACTGGTCATGTTTTTACTAAATGCTTTTTCATCAGGGTTAGCTTTGAATGGCTCAGTGCTCATATAATGTGCTCTGCAAACCTTTTTGGGTCTGTAGTTCTATGCACTGTTAAGTGTTGCTTTTTCATCATTGTATTGGCCAGAAAAGCGCAAGGCTCTATCTGAGAAATCCTCCTAGGTCAAAACAGTGGGGTGCCATGTCAGTGTGTTTGGACCTACTTTCATAATATTGCACTCTCATGCTCATAGCTGTCTTGTAGAGCTTATACAGGGATTAATGTATGGAATTATTTGTTCTTTACCCCAAGAAGACTTTTGCCAGATACCTCAGCAGGGCAGATCTAGATGTTTGCACGAAGAATTTCTCCAGCTCTTGCTGAAAAGAGCTGAAAATCTGAGTGTAGGCAGCCATTTTTAGAACCACTGTGTGCGATTGTCTCACACACCTTGAGTTGGATTCCTGTATTTGTGCAGACAGTGTATGAAGACCTCTTAGTCTTGATAAGTGATCATAGAAATCTATAGTTCACATCTGGAGCTCTGCATAGTATTAATTATATCTCCCCCGATAAATACATTTGTACATGGTTCTGTTCTCATCACTTATCCTTGTGACAATCCTGTGGAGTAGATTAGCCTGAGGAAGAGTGGCCAGCACTCACCAGTCACCCAGTGAATCGCAGGACTTGGATGGGTCTCCTTGGTCCTACTCATACACCCTAAGCACTGCACCACCCTGGCCAAATCCAGCAGTCAAAGTACAAGGCCACCAGGTCTACATTTTCCTGCCATCTGCCCCCCCGACCCCAGAAGAAAAGGGAATATCACAGCAAGATAAAGAACCAAACATTCATTAGAGAAAAGGTTGGGCTGGGGTAGTTGCTTTGCTCTACACTGCCAAAAACCACTGCTTTTTAAAATGTTGCATTTCTTTCTCCTTCTCAATTTATGTTATGCCTTTATCTTATGTTTGTGAGACTGTCTCATGACAATCTTAATAAGCCACTTACTTATTTATACACTTACTTAAATAAATCAATCACTCCAAAGCTGAATTGGTGTGTAATTCATAAAACGACGCTGTTTTTCTTAGTGTTTGACCACATGGTTGCGGGGTCCACTCATTTTTGCATTGTGTTCACCCAATTCTTACAGTGAAGCTATCAGGGCTGATGCAATGAGGGGATTTTTCAGCCTGCTTGTCACAGTACCTGATCCTGATTGGGGCTGAGAGGGTATCACTGGTCTGAGATCACCAGATGGCTTCTAGGCCTAAGGGGAGACTAGAACCTGGTTCTCCCCACTCCTAGTCCAGCAATTTAACCACTACGCATCTCTAATTTATAAAATCACTCTATTTTGCTTAATTTCTCTCTCATTCAGGTATCTCTGGCTTTGGAAATTTCAGATATACTTTGTCAAAATACTATTTAGATCAGTGTTTCTCAACCTTAATCAACTTCAAGATGTGTGCGCTGTTGGAATTATCAGGGGTCAACTCAGCATTGTCTCATAAGCATAAGGGGGTCTTTCTAGTAAACGCATCTCTATTGTGCTTGTGGGATGTCACATGGGTCACCTGATTTCCACTTCCTCCTCCTCCTTGGGTTTGGGGATTAACAATCTCCATTACCTCTTGGGCACACCTGCAAGCAGGAGATGCTGCAGAATGCAGCTCTCATCCTTCTCATTTCACTTGCACGCAGACTTTCTATTTCCATAGAAAGTGTCTACAAAGAACCAGTGATGAATAAGTGCTTTCTACTATGAAGCTACTTGTATCCAGATCTACTGAATAGATGTAAGCTACCTTTTTCTCTGTTCTCTTCATCTAACTACTGTGTGAAGACTGAATTATTATTCTGAACGTAATTAAGCCTAATGTGCAAG
The DNA here is from genome assembly GCF_035149785.1 of Candoia aspera. Classification (NCBI taxonomy): domain Eukaryota; kingdom Metazoa; phylum Chordata; class Lepidosauria; order Squamata; family Candoiidae; genus Candoia; species Candoia aspera. The sequence continues at coordinate 144,952,874 of NC_086155.1, forward strand.
TTTTGGTTCACTCTTCTACTTTGCAAGATTGTTGTTAGCTGCTTGGAGTTCTTTTATTAACCTTTAAAAACTCCATCAAGGACTTCAATTCCCAGAATGGCTGGCTGGGGAATTCTGGGAGTTGAAGTTCACACATCTTAAAGTTGATAAGGTTGAGAAACACTGGTTTAGATTAAAATCTTCTGATTTGTATAGAAGCTAGCAGTGTCTGTAGTGAACCAATCCTCCTATTTTATAAACTTTCCCCTTATTTATGCATACTTACAAGACACAGTCATGGAATCTGTTACACATCTGATTTTCTTCCAGAATGTGTTTTTCTTCCATGGGTTTTTATATACCCAGATTCATTTTGCAAGCATGCCTGTCTGCACATACATGTACACTGAAGATGAGTGCACCAAATACATAAATGTTAGTTTATCTGGAACTGCCATTGTGGAGTCATCTTATTACGAACCCAGGTAGTCAGAATAAATTTCTTCTTAACAATACAGATGGATCCTAGGCAACCAAACAGATGTGTTGCAGCTAATCAGACTGAGGCTCAGCAGGGTAACTGAAATCTCTGTTGGCATTTCATATCCCTTTGAGGAGATTTTAATTAAGGAGTGTTTTTGTTGGGTTTCTTTTTGTTTTATCTGTTGCCAGTATTTTGTCTTCTTCTACTATGGGCAGCTCTTCCAACTAGCCATCCATTTCCTTGGATAATCTGGAGGAGGAGAAAGAGGAGGTGGAAAAATATTATGCTTACATATGGAACAAGGCAGAGGGCACAATGGGCAGAGTGTTAACTGGCCTTTCTGCTAAGCCTAGGATTCCGTTAGCACATAAGCCTTGAACACTGAACATCATTTATCGTAGTCCAAGCAGTGAGAACTGCTGAACATCCAGAATAGAGATACATCAAGCATGTTTGAAGACCCATCTAGACAAGCAGAGTGCTGCTGCTGCTGCTGCTAAATATGCAGAAGGAAACCACACACACTTCTGAATTTCTGTCACACTCTAAACAAATAGTCTCATGAAAGGAAACAGCCATTTCTAAAAGGACTAAAGACAGTTGCTCTCCACAGGTTAGGTCTGAGGGAATGCAGTTCATCCCTGTTTTAAATAGATAAAGTATAACTGGAACTGAGGAAATAAAAGGGCCAAAGTTGAAACTGCTGGCATTTTCTGCATTATAATCACCTGGTCTAGAGTAAATGTGAGAACAGAAATTAAAGACAGAAACTTAGTTGAGTGGGAATAGCATATCAAGGATTCATGGCCCACTTATATATTTGGCAAGTGCATTAATGCTGCACACGTGGAACTGGCAGCCTGGCAGGAGCTAGGTAGGAGAGAGTTAAGCTTATGTATTTATAAATGTCCAGCACATTCATATGGACATCACACAACAAGGATCAAGGAGGTTATCTATAGAAACATCAGCAAAGCTTTCTATTCAGTGTATAGATCTGTCTAACAAGCAGAGCATATACAAAACATTACTGAATTAAAGCAAACAAATAATATAAGCCGTTCTATACAAATCAAAGATGAGCTGACATTTGTGGGGTGATTCTTAGAGACAAGCTACAGGACCATATAGTCAGGAAAAACTGAATTTCGTTATTTTGCTTGAGCCTCTTTCATGTTGTACCTACTTCGGCTGCGATTGTTCATTGGGAGCTATAAGAGATTTACAATTTCAGATCTTTAGAAGCTATCATCAGACGCTTCTGATAAGCACTCAGCTTAAATTATGAGTATTAACAGGGTGCTCAGAAATATCCCATAAATGTTCTCCTGTCTGCAAGATCTTCATTTTATCAAGTGCACCTTGCCTACGCCTCTATCAGAAGAAAATGGGAAATCTTGGTAAGTAGATGAAGGATTTTTTGTAGAGTAGGAATTTCTGTTCTGCTAAAGCATGTTCAGTTATCCTGCCCTTTCCTTTACCAAAATAAGTTGGTGTCAAATAAAAATTAGGAGGAAAGAGAAAAGAGGACACTGATTTGTTTGTTCGATTGCTTTTGTTACTACTGTTAGATTTATATTCCATCTTTCCTCCAAAAGCTCAAGGTGGCTTATGGGGAATTGCCCTTCGTTTTATCCCGACATCAACCCTAGAAGCAAGCTGGGCTGTGATTGGTCCAAAGTAAAAGGATTACACATAACAGAAAATACCACAGTTGCTCTTTCATAGGCTAGTCTTCATAGGATATTACCAGTGGTGTGATTATTGTGCTTCCTGAATATCTGTCAGCTTTTATACTGTCTCAACTTCTCTTTCTTTTCTCTTTCTTTTCTATATTTTGCTTTAGATTTGTCTTTTAGTTTATGTACAATTCTCAATAAATACAATTTTTTTTAAAAAAAACTTTCATGTCTGCAGTACAGGTTAAAACAATAATATGCTAGATTATTTATCCGGAATATATTTTTACACCTTGGGCTCTTTCTCTTCTCTAGGTTATAGCCATCATGATTTAAAATCTGATTGCTCCTTTTTACCCCATTCCCATATAATCCCCAGAGGTCTCCCAGACTGAGCAGCATTGCAAGTTATGTAAAGTATTGGAGAAGGGAGCAAGAAAGGTTCTGTGTCCTCTGAATTTTTGCATTTGATCATATATTTATAATTCATACACTGAAAACAGTGTATAATATCTTACTGTATAATACCTTTTGGAATAAAGATAAGAATAAATCTGCTGAGATGTTTCCAGCTACAACTAATATGCTAGTTGAGGTGACAGAGTTATAGTCCAACAAATATGGAGAGTGCTAATTTGGAGATGACAGCTGTAATCTGTTCTATTGTCTAAAATCCCTTTCTTCTTGTGGAAGATTCAATATTTGGGAGAATCTAAGGGCTAGCTAAAACAGTAATAATTACCGTGATATCTTTTTGTAAAAAAGCATATATCTCTATATCTATCTACCTATACACACACACTCACATACACACATACAAAATATATATATTTATTTATTTTTAAAAGATGGGGATACATTCTCATTACAAGTAATGTGATATAACTGAAGTAAGCTACAGATCCTAAAATAAGTATCCTTCATAGGTAGATGTCATTGTGAGTAGTGACAATTGTGCCTCTTTCATCCTCTACAGTAATCCTGAATGTCATCAACATCTCCAGATGACTTCCTAGATTTAGCATAAAAGGTTTGAACCCTGCTTCACAAATTACAAGAATAAGGAGAATGTTCCATTTTATATCACTATTGGCATTATTTTACCCTGACATTTGAACTCCGCTCTTTGTATATGTCATCCACAGAATGGGGAGTATTTATAGTATTTTCTGATTGCTGGAAGAATTGCCCCGATTACAAGTCACCTTACAAAAACTGGAAATGCAGAATTAATTTGCTCCTAATTTGTTGCTTCATGAATGAGGAGAAAAGAATTTCTATTTAAGATGTTTTAAAATTGATCATGACAGAAACAAACCATATTTTAAATTCCCTATAAACAAAACAAAACAAAACATCAGTTCTTTTCACTCCTGGGAAAAGTCTACTTGACAGCGAATATGTTTGCCCTCATTGCTCCCTACTTTAATTTCAGCTGAAAGGTCAATGTTATAAATCACTGAATATTGAGGACATTTTCTGAAGTCTTGTCATATTAGCAGGAAAGTGTCTTTAACCAGCTTTGGGCAGGGCAGAGGATTCATATCTGCACCATTATTATTTTTTTAAAAGTTGATGCTAACTGAGAACATTCATTAGAAGTCTCTTGGGCACCCCTGCAAGCAGGAGATGCTGCAGAATGCAGCTCTCGTCCTCTTACCTCGCTTGCATGCAGACTTTCTATCTCCATAGAAAGTGTCTACAAAGAACCAGTGATGAATAAGTGCTTTCTACTATGAAGCTACTTGTATCCAGGTCTACTGAATAAATGTAAGCTACCTTTTTCTCTGTTCTCTTCATCTAACTACTGTGTGAAGACTGAATTATTATTCTGAACGTAATTAAGCTTAATGTGCAAGTTTTGGTTCACTCTTCTACTTTGCAAGATTGTTGTTAGCTGCTTGTTCTTTTATTAACCTTTAAAAACTCAATCAATAAACACATATGTGCAGCACCAGGTAGCACTGTGAACGGGCTGCAACAGCTCTCATTACGATTTTTTCTTTCTTTTGGGGCAATTGTCAAAAAAAAAAAGCATGTCGTAAGGTAACATTCACTTCCTGCCCCATCCACATTTAAATTGTAGACCATAGAGCCATAGGACTATTTTTCTAACAACCTAAGCACAATGCAAACATGCCCTGATACATTTTTTCCTGTAATGTCCCCATGATGTTGCCTTTGTCTCCTCCCCTTAGCTGTACTATGTTAAAGTAGTGTTTTTCTCCCTGTGCTAACAACAACATCAAACCCGGGCAGGCGGGATCCGCCCAGTCCTCACTGGTGTCCAGGCTGAGGAGGGCATGGCGTCTCCCCTCCACACACTGGGCACCCCACTTAGCATTCTGTTCCTCCTAAAGGAGTTGTGCACAGCCATTATTTTCTGCTCTTTAGAAAGGCCAGCACAAAGAAACCTATGGGTGGAGCAGACTTGCGATGCTGCTGAGTTGTAAAAGAATGATAGTGTCATGTTCACTGTTTCAATGTACAGTATACATCATAACGTTTCACATGCCATGGCGCTGACGCGCGTTTCTGTTTGGGAGGGAGCTGCTGTGAAACCTTGTACCAAGCTCTGTATCTGTGTTCATTACAATGGAATGTGTTTGGGTTATGTGCTCTGTTCAAGGACTTTTCCCGCAGACCATCAGAAACCGTTAGGAGCACCTGGGATTGTGAACTTGGGAAGATTCTACGGGGGGGAGGGATTTCATTTGCACCAAGGGTTTTTAGTTTGCATTTGGCGCATTTTTATCATTCTCAGCTTTCTCTGTGATCCTGCATACTATTCTTTAATAAATCAGATATCTTTGAATTCCTGCTCATGAGTCTGATAGTGTTTTAGAATAGGCAACCATTACATAAAGCTGAGAATCCCCAAAGTTGTACCGTTAGCTCCTACCAAGATTAGTTTCTTGTGAGGGAAAATGGTTAACGATGGCCAAGTCCAAGCTCACGACCAGGGGAATCTACCATGGTATCAACAGAGAGACAGCCTAACACGTGAGGGAGGGAGGAATCTCAAACCCCTGAAAGGCTAAGAGTGATGGAGGCTAAAATAGAATCGATGGAGTACATGCTACGAAAACTGTCTCTGTCATTGGGGGGCAGGGGAGGCGCGGAGGAGATACCAGCTTCACGCAACCATCCCCCGTCCTCCTATCCAGACCGCCGGCAGAGCGGGGCCAGAGACGGCTCCTGGATGAATCTCCACCCCGCAGGGCTCAACCACCAGTGTCCCCACCCCAAAGAGGGAGAGCTACTGTAACCTGGGGCCCAACCACTCAAGCAGCCGCCGGTTCCACTCCAACAGGAGTGGGGGTGAGAGACTTTTCTGTCAAGCTTGATGGGGATCCAACCAAGTTATCTTTCTTTCTAACTAATGCTAAAAGTTACATGAGGCAGTTTGGAGCATACTTCCCTTCCGAAGAGGCTAAGATAACTGCCATTGCCACCAAGTTGAAGGGTCGAGCAGCTGACTGGTATGTTCAATTAAGTGAGGCTGACTCCCCTGCACTTGATTATTTCAAGGACTTCATGTGGGCATTAAAGCTGCATTATGAGGATCCTCTGGCCAAGGCAAGAGCTAAGAAGGTGCTGAAGGATCTTACCCAGGGCCAACTGTCTGTAGCTGATTACACCCTGGAGTTTAAGGCTTTAGCTGGGAAAATCCCCGACTGGTCTCAGTCAACCTTAATAGAACGGTTTAAAGAGGGACTCAACAGGGACGTCCTACAGTGGGCGTTGTGTAGAGATGACCGAGAGACATTGTACAAGTGGATCTGTCTGGCAGGCAAGGCTGAGCACGCTCAGCATACCTTCATGCAAACCAGAAGACCTGAAAAACCACCAGCCACCATGAAGTGCTGCGACTGCTGCCCTGCCAGGCTATAGAGCCTGGGATGAGGAGAGAGATCAGCGCTATGCGAGGGGTCAGTGTCTCCGATGTGGAAAGGAAGGGCATTGAGCAGCTGATTGCCCAAAAGCCCAGGCTGGAGATTGAGCGGGCAAGCCTCCAGCCAAATCGCCCCCCCCCCTCGTGGCGGATGACAGCAGCCAAGGGCACAGCCAACCTGAGGAAGTATTCTACTTCTCGGGAGAGGCTGAAGATGACTCTAAGGAGCCGGCGGGAAACGCCAGCCACCTGCCATGAAGAGTGCCTGCGGGCAGGTGGAGGAGGATGGGCACGAGGATGCTATGGTGAGTGCTGACTGTCCCACTTTAGCAGTAAAAGTGAAATTGGGCTCCAGCACAAAAATTACAGAGGTCTGGGCTTTGGTTGACTCTGGGTGTTCCAGGTATTTAATTCACCCTGATCTGGTTGCTGCTTTGGACCTGCCTAGCTTCCCCCTCCTGCAGCCTTTGATCTTCACACAGTTGGATGGTTCAACGGTGGGGGAGGGGGGAGGGGCAGCAACCCATTTCACTGGAACTGTCGCAATGCAAATGGGCAGCCACCGTGAGACTTTAAAATTCGTAGTAGCACCTGTTGGCAATCCCTTGGTAATTCTGGGGATCCCCTGGTTGACCTATCGAAGCGCATACATAAACTGGGAACACAGAACTGTGACTTTTAAAGATGGGTTTTACCAAGCTCCTACAGCGGAGAGAGCTGCACGTGCAGGGGTTGGAAGGGCTGCGGCCGCCACGCCACGCCCTAACTTGGCACATTTAGAAGGCTTGCCCGATCGATACCAAGACTTTGCAGACATTTTTGGGGAAATGGAAGCAGATCAGCTACCCCCCACCCATCGGAAAACTGACTGTGCAATAGAGTTGGTTCCCAATGCTCAATTGCCCAAGCCAAAAATCTATCCAATGACTCAGAAGGAGCTTGAGGCATTACGGGACTTTATCGACAAAAATCTGTCAAGGGGGTTTATTGAACCTTCAAATTCCCCAGTTGGGGCCCCTGTGCTATTCCGGGAAAAGAAAGATGGCATGCTTCGACTCTGTATGGACTATCAAGGGTTAAATTCCGTCTCAATTTTCAACAAATGCCCTCTTCCGCTCATGAAGAACATGTTAGCTCATTTGTCTAAGGGCAAGATTTTCTCCAAGCTTGATCTTCGTGAAGCTTATTTTCGCATCCGCATACGAGCTGGAGATGAGTGGAAAACTGCTTTTAATTGCCCATTGGGTTCATTTCAGTACAAAGTCCTCCCTTTTGGGTTGGCAGGGGCGCCTGGAGTCTTCGTGCAATTGATTAATGAAGTATTACATGATCATTTGTTTAAAGGGGTCCTGGTTTATTTAGATGATGTTCTCATTTACACTGAAACTGAGGAGGAACACGAATGCCTCCTCAAACAGGTGTTACACAAGCTTAGGAATGCCAAACTCTATGCCAAACTTTCCAAATGTGAATTCCATAAGACCCAACTTGACTATCTGGGCTATAGGGTGTCTGACAAGGGCATTGAAATGGACCCTGCAAAAATCCAGGCGATTTTAAGTTGGGAACATCCCCGCACCTGGAGGCAATTGCAAAGTTTCCTCGGGTTCAGTAATTACTATCACCAATTTATCCAGGGGTTCACTGAGATTGCTTTGCCCCTCACTGATTTACTTCGTACCAAGGGCTTGGGGGAGACACGCAAAGTAAAAAATCCTGGGGCAGTGCTGAATTGGACGCCTGAATGCCAGGCAGCATTTGAGAAATTAAAAACCCTTTTCACTGCTGAGCCTATTCTACAGCACCCTGATCCTGAACGCCCCTTTGTGGTCCAAGTTGATGCTTCTGACTCCTCAGTTGGGGCTATATTGTTACAGAGAGATCCTGAAAATCACTTAAAACCATGCGCTTATCTGTCCAGAAAATTTTCTGAAACCGAACGCCGGTGGCATGTTTGAGAAAAGGAGGCATTTGCTGTAAAAGCTGCTTTGGAAGCCTGGCGTCACCTCCTTGAAGGTGCTAAATGCCCTTTCGAGGTTTGGACTGATCACAGGAATTTGGCCGCCCTCCGCACCCCCCGGCATCTCAGTCCTAAACAAATTCGCTCGGCTCAGTTTTTCAGTCATTTCAACTTCCAGTTAAAATTTATCCCAGGAAAGAAAAACTTTCTGGCCAATGCTTTGTTGTGTTTACCTCAGGATTTTGACCAGGGGGCAGATGTGGTTGGGACTGTTCTTACTGAACCACAACTGGGTTTGGTTGCTGTCACTTGGAGCCAGACCCGTGCACAAGCAACCCCGCCCCCAGCCCAGTCTGGGAAGCAGAAGGTGCAAGTTCCTTGTCAGTTACAGAAAGACTTTCTCCAGGTGCTGAAATCTGACACTTGGTTGCTAGCTAATAAAGACACTGTTTCTTTTGAAAATGGTCTGGCATGGGTGGAACACCACCTTTATGTACCCGAAACTTTAAGAGCTGAGATTTTAGAGCGTTCTCATGATGATAAACTTGCTGGGCACTTTGGTTTTGTCAAAACATTACATTTGGTTCGTCGTCAATTCTGGTGGCCTACCTTGAGACGCGATGTAAAAGACTATGTGGCTTCCTGTCCTGTTTGTGCAATGTCAAAACGTAAAGGGGGGAAACCACAGGGGCTTCTACAGCCCGTGGCCATCCCGTCCCATCCCTGGGATGAGATTTCTATGGATTTTATTGTGGATCTTCCTCCCAGTCAGAAGAAAACTGTCATTTGGGTTGTAAAAGATTTTTTTTCCAAACAAGCACATTTCATTCCATGTGCATCCATCCTGTCAGCCCCGCAATTGGCGCGCCTATTTCTCATCCACATCTACCACCTCCATGGTAGCCCCTCCTGTTTGGTCAGTGACCATGGGACACAGTTTACTTCCCAGTTTTGGAAATCATTTTTAAAACTGATTGGCACCAAATAAGCGCTATCCACGTCTTCCCATCCTGAGACTGATGGTTCTACTGAGGTTTTGAACCCCACTCTTGAACAATTTCTTACAGCATACATTAACTACCATCAGGACAATTGGGTGGAGTTACTACCTTTTGCTGAAGTGGCTTACAACAATGCTGTCCATCAAAGTACCGGGCAAACCCCTTTTCATGTGGTTTCTGGTCACGACTTTGTTCCCATCCCTGAACTGCCACAACCCCCTTCCCAAACATGTTCTGCCTCTGACTGGGCTATTAAGCTGGCTGATTCCTGGCCGGTGATTCAACAAGCTTTGGCTGATGCCCAGGCTTCTTACAGGTTTCAAGCCGATAAGCATCGTTTCTTGCAACACGACTTCAAGATTGGTGATCAGGGGTATCTATCTACCAAATTTATCAAGTCACCACAACCCTCTAAAAAACTTGCTCCCAAGCTCATTGGTCCTTTTCCTATTGTTGGTCTTATCAATCCAGTTACTGTTAAATTGGACCTGCCTCACAATTTGAAATGCTTGCACCCTGTTTTCCATTGCAGCTTGCTTAAGCCTGTCCACCACTCCTCCCACTGGCATCCCCAACCTCCTCCTCCTGCTCCGATCATGATTGATGGCCAACAGCACTTTGAGGTCAAGCAGGTCGTTGATTCTCGAAAGCTTCGAGGCACCCTCCAGTATCTGGTCCGATGGAAACATTTTCCTCATCCTGAATGGGTGTCTGCTCCCCATGTTAATGCTCCGTTTCCACCTTGCTTATCCTTTGAAGCCTGCTGCTTAGTGTTTTCTTTCTTTTGGGGGGGGCAGTATGTCATGTTCACTGTTTCAATGTATAGTATACATCGTAACGTTTCACATGCCATGGCGCTGACACGCGTTTCTGTTTGGGAGGGAGCTGCTGTGAAACCTTGTACCAAGCTCTGTATCTGTGTTCATTACAATGGAATGTGTTTGGGTTATGTTCTCTGTTCAAGGACTTTTCCCGCAGACCATCAGAAACCGTTAGGAGCACCTGGGATTGTGAACTTGGGAAGATTCTACGGGGGGAGGGATTTCATTTGCACCGAGGGTTTTTAGTTTGAATTTGGCGCACTTTCATCATTCTCAGCTTTCTCTGTGATCCTGCATACTAGTCTTTAATAAATCAGATATCTTTGAATTCCTGCTCATGAGTCTGATAGTGTTTTAGAATAGGCAACCATTACAGATAGAGCTGCGCTCGCCTGCTTTTTTGCAGCGTCAAGGGCAGTTTCAGAGAGAGACAGATGCTTGAATCAAGCCAAAGGAGGCACAGCCAGTATTTTTACTTCCCATTCGATTTGAGTTGCAGCCCAGACCAAGTTCCAAGCATGCCCTGTGTCATGTTCACTCTTTCAATGTGCACTGTACATCGTAACGTTTCACATGCCATGGTGCTGACGCGCATTTCTGTTGGGAGGGAGCTGGTGTGAAACCTTGTGCCAAGATCTGTATCTATGTTCATTTCAATGGAATGTGTTTGGGTTATGTACTCTGCTCAAGGACTTTTCCCACGGACCATCAGAAGCTGTTAGGAGCACCTGGGATTGTGAGCCTGGGAAGATTCTATGGGGGGAGGGATCTCGTTTGTACTGAGGGTTTTTTAGTTTGCATTTGGCGTGCTTTTTCCATTCTCAGCTTTCTTTGTGAACCTGCATACTATTCTTTAATAAATCAGATATCTTTGTGATCCTGCTTATGAGTCTGATGGTGTTTAGAATAGGCAATCATTACATAAAGCTGAGAATCATCAAAGTTGTACCGTTAGCTCCTACCAAGATTAGTTTCTTGTGAGGGAACACAGTTAACGATGGCCGAATCCAAACGCACGACCGGGAGACTTGAGGAGCCGACTGGCTTGATGGCCGAGTCAACGGTCAAGAGCGGAGAACGGAGCCTCACCCCAGAACCTTCAGGTTTACGGCAGGATTCAAGTTCCAGCCCTGAGGGAGAGGAATCCGAAGATGGGAGAGCACCAGAGCAACCAGCCCCCAGCGAATCGCCCACAGAGTCGATCACCTGGGACGAAATGGGAGAACCCCAGCCAGGGATGTCCCAGGCGTCCTGGAAGTATGGGTTCCCGCTGACCCCAAACGTAGAATCTACCATGGTATCAGCAGGGAGACAGCCTAACACATGAGGGAGGGGGGAATCTCAAACCCCTGAAAGGCTAAGAGTAGTAGAGGCCAAATTAGAATCGATGGAGTACATGCTAAAAGCCCTGTCTCTGTCATGAGGGGAGCAGCCGAGGCGCAAAGGAGATTCCAGGTCCACACAATCATCCTCCATCCCCTCACCCGGACCACCGATGGAGCGGGGCCGGAGACGGCGCCGGGATGAATCTCCACCCTGCAGAGTTCGTCCATCAGTGTCCCCACCCTGAGGAGGGAGAACTACTGTAACCTGGGGCCCAACCACTCAAGCAGCCACTAATTCAGCTCCAACAGGAGCGGGGGTGAAAGACTTTTCTGTCAAGTTTGATGGGAATCCAACTAAGTTGTCTTTCTTTCTCACTAATGCTAAAAGTTATATGAAGCAGTTTGGAGCATACTTCCCTTCCGAAGAGGCTAAAATAACTGCCATTGCCACCAAGCTGAAGGGACGAGCGGCTGACTGGTATGTTCAATTAAGTGAGGCTGACTCCCTTGAGCTTGAGGATTTTGAGGAATTCATTTGGGTGTTAAAGCTGCATTTTGAGGATCCTCTAGCCAAGGCAAGGGCTAAGAAGGCACTGAAGGATCTTACCCAGGGCCAACTGTCTGTAGCTGATTACACCCTGGAGTTTAAGGCTTTAGCTGGGAAAATCCCCGACTGGTCTCAGTCATCCTTAATAGAACGGTTTAAAGAGGGACTCAACAGGGACGTCCTACAGTGGGCGTTGTGTAGAGATGACCCAGAGACATTGTACGAATGGATCTGTCTGGCCGGCAAAGCTGAGCACGCCCAGCATACCTACATGCAAACCAAATGACCTGAAAAACCACCAGCCACCATGAGGGGACCCCGAAGTGCCGCAACTGCTACCCGGCCAGGCTATAGAGCCTGGGAAGAGGAGAGAGATTGGCATTATGTGAGGGGTCAGTGTCTCCGATGCGTAAAGGAAGGGCACCGAGCAGTTGATTGCCCAAAAGCCAAGGCTGGAGACTGAGCAGGCAAACTGCCGGCCAAATCGCCGCCCCTATCATGGCGGATGACAGCAGCCAAGGGGGCGGCTGACGCTGAAGAAGTACCCTACTTCTCGGGAGAGGCTGAAGACGACTCTAAGGAGCCGGCGGGAAACGCCAGCCACCTGCCATGAAGAGCACCTGCGGGCAGGTGGAGGAGGATGGGCATGAGGATGCTATGGTTAGTGCTGACTGTCCCACTCTAGCAGTGAAAGTGAAATTGAGCTCCCACACAAAGACTACAGAGGTCTGGGCTTTAGTTGACTCTGGGTGTTCCAGGTGTCTGATTCACCCTGATCTGGTTGCTGCTTTGGACCTGCCTAGCTTTCCCCTCCAGCAGCCTTTGATCTTCACACAGTTGGATGGTTCAACGGTGGGGGGGGGGGCTGGCGACCCATTTCACTGGAACTGTCGCAATGCAAATGGGCAGCCACCGTGAGACTTTAAAATTTATAGTAGCACCTGTTGGCAACCCTTTGGTAATTCTGGGAATTCCCTGGTTGACCTATCAAAGCCCCCATATAAATTGGGAACACAGAACTCTGACTTTTAAGGATGTGTTTTACCAAGACCCTACCGCGGAGAGGGCTTCAAGTGCAGGGGTTGGAAGGGCTGCAATTGCCACGCCGCGCCCTAGTTCGGCACGTTTAGAAGGCTTGCCTGATTGATACCAGGATTTTGCAGACATTTTTGGAGAAATGGAAGCAGATCAGCTACCCCCCCATCGGAAAACTGATTGTGCCATAGAGTTGGTTCTGTAAGTATGGGTAGAAAGTAAGGAATGTGATCTTGATGGAAATATGCAACAGCCTAATCAAAAGGGGCTGAAATATTTTTTTAACAGAACAGCCAGATAACATTCAGGAGCAGCTCAGACAGACACCTCCCTAATTCATAGAAGTATAAGAAGTGGGGGTTGGGGGGGCACAGCACAGTCAGACTTGCAAGATTCTGCTATTATAGCCAATCTCAGTAAAAGCAGTTTCCGCCTTACAGGTTGATTTCCTGGTCCTGGCTACCTAGAGGAGTTGACTGACAGTAGTGCTCAGAAGCTATACCATCTCCTCAGCACCACAACCTCTTGTGTGCACCTTTTCTTGCTTCAGCCCCTGCCTTGGACAGCACCGAGAGATTGTAAAGGGGATGGCAGTGGGTTGGGAGGGCTAGGACTGGCCAATGGCCAAGAATATGCCCTAGTATTCTTTAGGCACCTGCTCACCTACCATGGGCCTCCTTGGGGCACGATCTAGGCTGCTATGCAAAGTAAACATGTGCGGTTGCAGCGTTGCACCAGAGTGTTAGAGCTGTGCTTTCCTGCTTTAATACCCATTTTGTTCATTTGTGCATTTTTTTTTTAATGTTTGTAACTTGACTCCCTTTGTGATCCCTTTCAACTCCCAGTGCTTGGTCTTTATCACGAAAAAGGGCAGGGCATCTCAGGTGTTAGAGCTTGTCCCATTCCTGGACCAATCTCGTGATTGTAAAATATTAACAAAGACATTTTTAAAACCCCATTGAAATGGTTATTAGAACAGTTCAAAAGATTTGTTGTAGACTTGTTTGTTGGAAATAATTGGTGCCAGTTTCTATAAACTCTGTAATTTTTGCTTCTTAACATTATACCTGATTGCTTTTACTTATGATCATCCTTCCAAATCTGAAAGCTTCAGGCTCTTTTTTCTGCAGGCCCCACAAACTGCCTCTTGTGAATAATTACTCAGAGGCAATCATGTTTTGTTTTGTTTTTTATTTCTTATCCTCATGAAACATTAAAGGAGGAATTTTTTCCTCACAGCAATCATTAAGGGGCATCAGGGAATTTCTGCTGCAGAGAATACAAAACAAATGGCTTAAAACTTTCAGTTTTTGACAGGAAGCATAATCTCAGTCAAACTACATAGTTGTGAGGGTGCTGTCTGAGTGGCGTGTACTTTGCAGATCTTTCAAAAAGCTGTTTTCCTCTCGCTTTCTGACTCTGTAGACCTTGACATGTCAAGATGACTGCAGGCTGTGGATTTTCAAAGGGCTCTCGAGTACAAAGACCACCCTGACTGCCCAACTAAATCTGCTGTTGTTATTAGAAGGAACTTTCCAAGTATTTGAACTGCAGAGGCTTTAAAGTAATTAAGGAAGGCTTGTTCAGAAGCCACTTGGAAGCAACCCTTTTTGCCTAAAAGCTTTTTGGTCACTGACAAGGAAAGAGGGGGCAGAATATAGCCCTCAAAAGGACTGTAATAGATGCCATTCTTCTGACTGATTTTTTTTTCTTTTTTGCCCAGCGATTTGCCCTTTCTTGGCTTTCTTTTCAAAGCCCCAAACTATTCTTCAGGATGTCTGCAGCAGCCTCCATTTTAAGGGCCACTTATCTTTCTTCTTAGCAACAACCATCCATGTGATGGGTAGGCCTTAAGGTCTGGTGGAACCAAATACACGATGGCCCTAGAGACCTCCAGCTAGACTGCTCTGGGCTCATATGTTGCACTAAGCCATCATGTTGCTTGTTTGGATATGGCTTACTGAATAGTATGAATCCAGCCAATTATGGTTTATTTAATAAATCATGGTTAAGGAAACCATGGTTTAATTCTACACATGAAGCCTGCCCTTACTGGTTTCTGGTCAGAAATAGATATTTTTCTGCCTCAGATAAAACAGCAAATACAGATAGTCCTTAACTTATGATGGCAGTTGGGACTAAAATTTCCACTGCAAAGCAATGCAGTCATAAAGCACGACTGCATCACTTAGCGATGGCAATCCCTGCAGTCCCAGTTGCCATCATTAACTGAATCCCATGGCCAAAGCAACTTCCTGCCAGCTTCCCACAACCAAGTCTGCTGATGATCTCAGATGCTCTTTGGATTCCAAATTGTCAAATTTATTGTTCAAATAAATCTAAATTCATGCCATTTGTATCAATTTCCCGCTTTTGCATACTTACATAACTGATGTGAATGGCATAATTTGTAGTAAAGCCTCAGTTAACTGGACAATGCTTTGATCATTAAACAGGAATAAACTCAGATTGAAAAATTTGTCCATTGTGCCTGACGTCCATTAAACTGAGACCTGTTAAATTGAGTAACTAAAAACAGAAAATGATGGCTGAGAGTGTGTACCAATTATTCTTTTTTTAAAATGGGAGTAAATCAGATGTGAGCCTTGAAAAAATTTTGTATTCCTCCTTCAAAGATGTATTGTTTATACAGAGTTCCTGGCAGTTGCTGTCCCAAGACTGCTCAGAAATTTTCCAGGGCTATACCCCTGTAGCAAGACTCTTGGAGCCTGGGAAGCTGATGAGGATTCACTTCAAGACTATCACGACTCAAAGTATGTCCAGAGTTAGGAGATGTTTCCAGCCACTTTATTCATCATTCTGAACTATCACCAAACCAGGCAAGTGTCTGAAATGTTCAGTCAAGGTTTTGTGATGCTGTCAGGTGCATTTAGTAAACGCCAGTAGTGATAGAAAGAGTAGGGTTGCAAATAAGGTTACTGAGAAAGTGCAGATGTGTTTATATGGATTATCCCCAAAATGTAATTTGAAAATATATTGCTGATCCTGAAGTGCTGCCTTGGCAGTTTTAAATTTTACTTCCATGTGATGTGAAAGAGACTTCACAGAAAGGCGATTAGGGACCAAAGCTATTAAAAATTGCTAAAATCCATGTATTGAATCTGTGAATAATGAATTGATCACCTGTAACATTGCATATATTCATACTACATACTACTTATATAGTAGTAATGAGGAAAGTATGAATCATACATATTAAGATCTTCCCTGAGTGGGATGTACTAATGAGTCTGGTGAAGGGAATTGGTTGGAGAAATCTAAGTTACAGTCCTAGCTGATGGATTACTAGTTCTGTGCTTAGCTAAAGCTGTCTTGTTTTTCTTTGTGCTGTTGTCCTTTTGATAACCTTATGACAACCTTCTACTGTGGAATTTATAAAATTTATATGCAGCTGTACGGATTTCAACTGTGTGCTGAAATACAAATTCAAATAATTTGTTTTACATGAGTACAAATTAAATAAGAATGATGTCTCTAAAAGCCTAAAACAAAGATCTCAGGCCTAAGGATTACAATCCAGCAGAGATAGAGATTTAAAATGCCTTCAGGAGCCCATAGCATATTTCTAATTGCAGCTGGGAATAAGCTAGAAGTGAATCTGTGTTTCAATTTTTTGGGCCTCCTTTTTGACTCCCACAATATAGGAAGCATTTTCTGGATTTCTGTACTGTTCTGAAATTTCAGGATAGAGAAGGAAAATCTTCAGTTTCTAAGTATACCAAAAGTATTGCTTTTTATGCCAGTTCTAAAAAGATGGGATTGGCCAGAGGAAAATTTCCAGATAGGCCTGAATTCTTCCTTGATTACTTGAGAACATATTTTTAGTTTCAGTTCTCACAATCAGTGAAAGAAAAGGGTAACATGGTCTGGTTTCATATGTTATTAAGTAAAAGTTTCTGAGTTAATTATCCTATATATAGTTACTCATGGGTTACCCAGCTGAAGTCAGAAAGGCAAACTTTGTGCAAGGCAGGATCAACAGATCTGTGTGTACGTATGCCTTGTCTGTTTAATTTAAAAAACCATGGAAGTTTTCAGTAATCCAAATGCCATAGCATTGAGTGGGTGAGAACCAATAAACTAAGCAGGGAAGTGTGAGATCTTTTTAAAAATAGTTGTGTCTAATCTTAGATATTGGAATTTCGGGACTTTCCACTGCTTGCCTTGCTTGTCTCAGTGGGTGCATTGTTATTCAAAGTGCATGCCAAAAATAATCACTGCTGACTGTGGGAGATTGGAGAAAAGTTGCTGGGCAGGCTTGCTTGTCATATGAAATAAGCCACACGGTAATGATTGATTTATTTGCTGTTCTTGCAAGCAGTGGGTGGTGTTGACAGTTGGTAAAAGACAGAGCCCAAAAGGTTTGCATGAAACAGTTGTCACAATATGGCCCTGTTATGTGTGTCCAATCTGTAGATGACATTTGTGACTGCAATGAATACAGCTGCACATGAAGCTTAACAAACAAATAATATGTGGAGTCAGCTTCCCATCTAATATGTGATAGACCAGTGTTTTATCACAGTGTTTCTCAACCTCGGCAACTTTAAGACGTGTGGATTTCAACTCCCAGAATTCCCCAGCCAGTCATGCTGGCTGAGGAATTCTGGGAGTTGAAGTCCACACGCCTTAAAGTTGCCGAGGTTGAGAAACACTGTGATAAAAGTATAAATACCAAAGAGCTGTGTAAAGAGAGAAGAAGCTAAATATCCTTCCTGCTTCAGGCACAGATGGGAGGTTTTAACGTAAGGATATACAATTTGTGGCCTTTTGGCCCTCAGAGACTTTCAAAAGTTACTGCCAAATTATAATGTTTAAATTATAGAAGGGAAATATTGTTAACTATACAGTAGAGTCATAAAAAATTAACTGTATTTCATTTATTATACATCTACATTAAATAAAATTTAATTTGGCCCTGCCTCTACTCATAACCGATGTTGTGACTTTTGTCACATAGTATATTCAAAAATTAATACTTCATGGAAGTATTCTGAATGCATTCTGAACCACTGTATCATGTATGGAAATGATTAGATTGATATAATTTTCACTGAATGAATGGAAACAAACTTTTCAAAAGGCACTAAGTTCCATGCTGCTTTTGCATATTTTACCATATTATTTTTAAACAAGCTGCATTGGAACAAACCTTAGGAGGACTTAGAAAGAATGCTAGAGGAAAGCTTTGGGCTGCTCATAATGAATCAGTCCATATAATTAAATCTGCTGATAGCATTAGCAGATCACTGCATTTTTAGTTATTCCATAAGTTTTTATGTAACCTAACTCTTTAACTAATACGGGTATTGTGCTTCCCTGTAGAATAAAGGTTATTGTTTTGGAAAATATATAATTTATTATATATATTAAAAAATGCCCTTCTCACCTGTATGGGTGGTATGTGTCTTCCTCAACCTCAGGTCCTCTACCAGAGGCCTGGGAGTTGGAGGGTTCTGCGCAGTATCTTAGCTGTTCCTAGCACTGCACTCTTCTGGACAGATGTTGCTCCTGGGATCTGTTGGAGCCACTGTCCCAGCTTGGGAGTCACAGCCCCAAGTGCCCCTACCACCACTGGGACCACTTTGGCCTTCATATATAAATTATTATTTATATATGATTAAATTATTTCTTTGTCCATTCACAGTATTTATTTATAACAGTTTGTCTATATAGAAATAAGAAGTTATTATTCAGTAACATGTACAGACATTATGAAAAATGAGGAAATTGTCTTATTCTGCATACATATAACCCAGTAATGTCAATATCTTCAGTCTTCAAATCGTAGGTTACAACAGCAGCCCTGCTCCCAGGCAAAAACAGGTAATCCTTGTTTAGTGATTGCCTTGTTTAGTGACTGTTTGCAGTTACGACAGTGATGAAAAAGTAACTTTGTGACCAATCCTCGCATTTACGACCTTCGCAGGTCTGTAAAGCAAAGGAAAGCTGAAGTAAGATCATAAGCACAATTGCAGTTTCACTTAGCAACTGCTTCACTTAATGACCAAGTTGCCAGTCCCAATTGTGGTTGCTAAATGAGGACTACTTGTAATTGGTAAAACAGATGTAAAATACTTACTGTCAGATCCCCCGATCAAAGGTTTCACAGAAACCCTTATCGGAGCATCTTCCATCATTTCCTTTTCCCAGGTTGCCAGATGGGAGGGGTGTGTGAAGTTGGAGTGTAAAGTGGTTCTTTACAGCTATGGAGCACATCAAGGACACGAGGTTGAGATATGCCGGGAATACCATCTGGATGGGAGGGGGAGTGACATGTTTCATGGGAAAGGGGACTAATTAAGGGGATGTAGTTTTAAGTTAGGTTTGAGCGGGAAATCTTTATTCGCAGCTTGCCTTCTGTACTGTTCATTATGCTTCATTAAAACAGTTAAAGGAACCCCAGCCTCCTGACTGTAATTGTGTGAATGCTCGAATGATCAGGTGTTGACACATACATATATACATCCAATACATACCCATCATGTTATTCCCCATATAGTAAGCAGTGTTATGCCAACTGCAGAAAGGGAATAAGAAATAGAAGGCCAAAGAATAAGGTCATGAGATTTTAAAAAAAGAAAGAAATCTAACTAAATCTTATTTTTTTACACTAACATCATCCATACCTTTCTATTGTTGCAAACCATCCTTGTTTCTACCACATCCATAGACCCTTTCATAACTTGTCTTTTGGTATTCTTTTCAACCTGACAGGTTAGAAACTTAGTATGAGAGGTGAAGTCTGCAAAAGAAAGATACAGTTGAAAAATGGGATGGATCCAACTGAGGGCTGTAGAGAAAAATATTTCAGGGAAAAAAAGGCCTTGAGGCGTTGCTCTGGATGAGCCAACTGGGCAGCGACGTGGAAAGTTGCTGAATGTTCCATCCTCAGCCCCTTCCCTTCTGGTCACATGACTCAGACTGGAAAGTAAGCAGCCCATCCTGTGATTCCCAGCACTTGCTTGTACCCAAACCCAACAGATGCAATGTGAGGAGAGAGCAGAAACATACACACATACAAATAAACACAGAGAGAGATGCAATATTATATTTTGTTAGGTAAAGGTAAAGGTTTCCCTTGACATTAAGTCCAGTCGTGTCCGACTCTAGGGGGCGGTGCTCATCTCCGTTTCAAAGCCGAAGAGCCGGCGTTTGTCTGTAAACACTTCCGTGGTCATGTGGCCGGCATGACTAAACGGAATGCCGTTACCTGCCCGCCGAAGCGGTGCCTATTAATCTACTCACATCTGCATGTTTTCAAACTGCTAGGTTGGCAGGAGCTGGAACTAGCAACAGGAGCTCACCCTGTCACGCGGATTCGAACCGCTGACCTTCTGATCGGCAAGCTCAGCAGCTCAGTGGTTTAACCCGCAGTGCCACCGCATCCCATGTAGAAAATCCAGAAACCTTTTATGGCCACTGTTACTAATTGGGTTGGAAAGAATACCAGAAGACCTACACTGCATGCTTTCTCTTCTTTGTTCTTTTAATTTCTCACTTCTCACTTTTTGAAAATCTCTACTCCATCCAATCATGACTTTGCCTTTCTTTTCCTTGCAGTCCATTCATTCTTTCAGAGATACACTGTAGAATGATGACTGTATACAATTCTATAGTTTTAATTTCTACCTTGGATGTTTTGTTTTTTATGTTTCATTACTGTAAACTGCAAAATAATTTTGCAATTCCATTCTCATTCATTCTCTCTGTCTAAGCAATTCCCTTTAACTTATTTCCTTCATATTGGTCATATTCAATCTGCATTCCTTCAGCACCCAGTCATCCTTGATTGTATCTCTTCTTGTTGTACCACACACATTTCTTAAGCCATTCCCACTGTATTCAAAGTGTTTTTATGTTTCATCTGACATACCCACTTCTTACTTTATCACGAGGCAGCATGCTCAACCATTTTCATTTCTTTCTACAAAATGTCATTCCTTACAACAGATCACATATTAATGCCTCTTTGTGGGAAGGGGTGGTGCTGCCTATGTTGAAGGAGGTGGTGGTACACCCCCTTGTCAAGAGGCCGTGGACCCAACAGTGTTAGATCATTTTTGTCCAGTCTTTAACATTCCCTTTTTGGGGAAGGTTGTTGAGAGGATGGTGGGCTCTCAGCTACAGAGGGCCCTGGACGAAGTGGGTCATCTGGACCTTTTTCAGTCTGGGTTCAGACTGCGTTACAGTACTGAGGCGGCATTGGCTGCACTTGTGGATGATGTCTGGAGGCCTCAGGATGGGGTAGTATAACTGTCCTGGCATGCTGATCTCCTGGAAGCTTTCAATATCATTGACCATGGCATTCTTCTGAATCAGCTTTGAGGGTTGGGAATGGTGGGCACAGTTTTGCTGTGGTTCTCCTCCTTCCTCTATGACCAGTTCCAGTTGGAGCTGGGGAATAGATTCAGCCCTAGGTCCCTGTGGGGGGCAGCACCTCAGGGCTTGGACTGCTTGCTGCTCTTCTTTAATATCTACATGAAACTGCTTGGGGAAGTCATTTGGCAGCCTGGGGTGCAGTATCATCAGTATGATGATTTTTATTTTTTTTAATCATATGGCAAAGCAGTTTGGTGTCCATGCTGCTTTTTCTTGCTGGGAAATCCTTGTGAGGTCCAGCAGCCAGATGTGTAGACTATTTAGCCGTGAGAAGTCACGTTGCCCGGGGTGCACCACGAGGAGGCTAGTCTACACTGCACCGAGTTGGGCTGAGAGAGACTGGCTGGCCCAAGGTCACCCACCCGGCTTTCATGCCTAAGGCAGGACTAGAACTCACAGCTTCTGGTTTCTAGCCTGTTGCCTTAGCCACTAGACCAAACTGGCTCTCAGTATGCTGATAATACCCAGCTATACATCTCTACCCTTGCCCAAGCAGGTGATGCATTCAGGTGTTGACCCAGTGCCTGGAGGCTATGAGGGCCTGAATGTGGGGGGTGTGTGTGAACTAGCTCCAACTTAATTCTAGCAAGGCAAACAGGGGTTTTGGCCCCCCAGGATCTAGAGAGGTCTCATCTTTGATTCTTTTTTTTTAAAGAATTTTATTAAATTTCAGAAAAAGGTAAAAGATACAGAAAAACAAAAAAACTACAAAAAAAAGAACTAAAAAGTGTGAAAACACAAGATAAATTTTTTTAAACAGGTTATAAAGAGAAGTGACTTCCGGCTTTAAACATCAAGGATATACAGCAATTTCCATAATCAATCCCTTACTCTATATTAAACAAAATCACATTATTTCTACAATTCAACCCCTTAGCACATTATAAAAATCACTAAATACCATTGCTCCCTCCCTTTATATTAAAAGAAAAAAATATATATAAATCACCTAATCAACTCCCCCCAAAACAAATTATTTAATTATTTATTTAATAATTATTCCCTTCCTACTACTATTCTATACATTCCTGTCTACTATAATAAAAAGCAAAAAGCATGTAAATTGTCTACCATTATAATTAAGAATACAAAAAACATGAATACAAAAAACATGAATATGAATAAACCTTAATAACCATAATCCCAATCATTAACGATAAGTAAAATCATCCAAAGCCATAAGACCATCCAGATAAATATTTTTAGTCCCTTAACCCACTTCAAAATAGACCAAGACATTTACATATCCCCATGATAGGCACAGAGCTATTTTCTTAAAGATATCAAACAGCCCAACTGCTGCCCTCACAAACACAGACTCCTCTTCAAAAAAATCTTCCATACATAATAACCCATTATTTTCCATAACATTCCATCAGAAAGTCAAATTCACTCATGTCTTGCAGCTCAATTTCTCCATTTAAGTTCTTCAATTCAGCATTGCCAATTTCATCCAGGATTTCAACAGAAGCCTGAATCTCACTCTTGGGAGAGACATTTCCATGTTGTTAGATTCCTCAGGTTCATCCACATCATCCCAAACCAGATGGCACATTTTAGACCACATATTTTCCACAATGCTCTGAATGTCTTGCATAATAACTTGGCAGGAATCAGAAAAAATCTGCTTAATATCTGCTTTCATCTCTGCTTTAATCTCTCAGTGAAAGTCAGAGAGAGCCTGGTTAAGATCCTCCATGTCTGAGGCAGTGAGTTATGGCGCCCCCTAGATACTTAACTGGCAAAGTGAAAGGAACTGGAAAATTTCGAACTGAGTTAAGATAAGATACCAGACAGTTCCCACAGAAAGTAGCGGCAGGAAAGTAAAAGTTCAGAATTGAGTATTCAACATTTAGGAAAAATGCTAAAATTTTTAAAATTAGCACAAAAATAATAACAGGGAGTCAACAACATACTCTCAACCCTCCTTAGTATTGGATGGAAAGCAAAATCCAAAGCTTTACTTTTTTTTTTTAATTAATCACAAAAATAATGATAAGCACCAAGAGAGATTGTTTCTCCTTAATGTAGAAAGCCTCTCTTAGGGTAAAAATATTTTTAAAAAATTAATTGGGTGGTTTAGAAATGGGGAGGCTGGACTTAATGTCCCTTTAAGGCTGCAGCGTGGCTTGGAAATGGTGACATCCCAGCCTCCCAGCAAACTCTTACCTGTCGATTGCAGACATTGTTTACAATCTCCTGGCCGCAACTCGCCATTTGGAGGACAAATGGGTCAATTCCGAGCATTTTCCTTAATCTGGAAAAATGCTCTGGGGTTTCAGGAGAAACCAGCCTGAGCCTGAAAAACTACCACGATGCCAGTTCTGCCTGCAAAGCTTGCAAGTGCAGCCGTTCAGTCTACCATGTTCCCACCAGAAGTCCTCATCTTTGATTCTTGATGGGATAGCACTTCCCCAGATAGAGCTGGTATGCAGTTTGGTGGTTGTCAGAGCCACCAGGTAGATCAGACCAAGGATCAACTCCACTGGAAGGCTAAGACTACTTTTATTGGGAGTGGCTATAATAAAACAATCTTGCAAGTCTGATCGGGCTGTGCTGCCACCCATGTGAATTAGGGAGGTGTGTCAGCCACTTATACATACTTTCTGCTTGTTTTGGGCTTAAGCCACATATTTCTCCTTGCACTTTGGTAACAGATCTGGCCTCTCTCTCTCAAGGTCACTTTCCTTACACTCTACAGGGTCCTCCAGGATTTATGGCTCCTCCTGAGGAGCAGATGGCAGCTGTAGCTAGGGGGGCCTTTGTACAGGTCCATCTCATGTGCCAATTGTGTTCATTGCTCTAGGGCCTTGCTCACAGTCACTTATGCTTTGTCACTTCCCTGTTGGATTAATTGCAATGTGGGCTACATGGGGCTGCCCTTGAAGAACACCTAGAAATTACAGTTGGTCCAGAATGTAGTGGCACATATGGCCTGATTATCACCTTTAAAGGTCTGAATGGCACAGGGCCATTTTAATCCCCAAAATAAATAAATAATACCCACTACCTTTCTATCAGCATGTGCATATCTTAAAATTTCTTCATCCATTTCCTCACATTTAATAATCTATCAAGATGTACTAAGTTTTCTATTTGATTTTTTTTTAAAGTACACTCTGTCATTTTGCACAATTTTTTTCATGTCAAACCTAACAATACACTTGTTTTTCCTATTCCCTGCTGAATGTTGAATCATTTGCTAAGCATTCAATTTATTCCCAGGCATGACTTACTTTGATTATATACCACATTCATTTAACGCTATATTTTTGCAAATATGCCATAATTCAAGCCTATTCACATTATTATAAGGTTTCTCTAAACCAATGTTTCTCAAACTTGGCAACTTTAAATTGTGTGGACTTCAACCCAGAATGCCCCAGCCCCATAGCTGGCTGGGGAATTCTGGGAGTTGAAGTCCACACATCTTAAAGTTGCCAAGTTTGAGAAATACTGCTCTAAACCTACAAATCTATATTTCCAAATGACCTACGGAAGAGCAAACTCTGGTATGTGATTCCCACATTTTCAGTCAGAATTCTGATTCATCCCATACCCTTTCAGTTAGAATTCTGCCATTTTCCCAGGCAAGCTTAACTAACTAATCACTTTATAGTTTCTGCAGTCCTGTTATCTTTCCCTTG
The DNA here is from genome assembly GCF_035149785.1 of Candoia aspera. Classification (NCBI taxonomy): domain Eukaryota; kingdom Metazoa; phylum Chordata; class Lepidosauria; order Squamata; family Candoiidae; genus Candoia; species Candoia aspera. The sequence continues at coordinate 144,977,650 of NC_086155.1, forward strand.
GTATAGGGAATAACAGCATTCTTCCAATGTCAGGCATAGATGCAATTTTCATAGCACCTTAAACATGTCTTGCAGCCACTCCATGAGCAAACCATATTTTAAAATTTCTCCAGTTATACTATCTACGCTTTCTAAGCTTCCAGCCTCAGTATCAGTACTGGTTATGACAAACAGCCCTGCTAAATTTGTATTTCTTCCTCATGCAGATATGATTTTCCAGAATTTATTTTTACACTGGCAATGTTATTTTAAAACCTGATATAGCAAATATTTTCTGGCAGAAATTAATTTGGAGTCAGTGAGTTTTGTTTAAATGCTATTGTTTTCCTACAAGAATGGAAGCATTGTGAATGTATTTGCAAAGTTGTATTTTAAGATGCAAATCTGAGACAAAAGAAGGCATTGCAAAATAACAATTACAGCACAGATATTCTGCCAAAAAAGGTAGCTTTACGTCTAAGCTTCCTTTCCCCTTTGTATATCTAATGTCACAGCACCAGTACAGTGAATATATGTGAAGTTATTCAGCCCATTCTTCGTTTTAACCCTAGCATCATTATATTATGCAGAAATAATGGGTTGAACATAATGACTACCATTTTCAAAAGCAACTCTATGGTTTTTGTAAACAGTTGCTACTTCCATCTTAAGCTGACCAAATTGTGTTTTTTCAGGGTCCTGCCCTAAGTATTGCCGCTGGTCTGTGGTCATCCCCAAAACACAAACTTTCTAGAGGGGGCCCACATTTGCAGAATCGCCATGTCTTCTTATTACTGTTTCAAAATTTAATGTATGTCCAATCTGGAATTTCATTTTGAGTGATAACTATTAATTGTATTGTGATTGATTGATTATTTTCTTGTCTTAAACGGGAAAGGTAAAGTTGAAATGTAAACTATTGCTTTATAGGAATTACTGTAACATATATCTTTGTTTTTGCTATTTTATTTAACAAATTACTATAGAGGAAACTAAACTGAAAGCAAAGAAATTCATTAATTTAGTTATACATTTTTAGCAGAATTTTTAACCAAGGCACAGTATCAATTATCTTTTTAAAAGCCAATAAACAGACCAGTAGAATGATCTTTCTGGAGCATTTACTTCTTCTCCATCTACTGTTCTCAATAAACATCTGAATTAGCATACAGTTAATTAGACAGATAATTAACCACATATCTAGGATGTATTTTTTTCCTCAGCACTTGATTTGCTGAGATGGCTGTTTCCATTCAGTACTTGGAAGTTATCAAGTGCAAAGATTAACACCTAACAATTGTAAAAGTTTAATGCAAACGAGAAGAAAGACAAGCTGTTGACATTTTTAAATGCAAAAACATCTGATGAATAATTTCAGCAATAGCAAAATGCATTAGACATCTATTACCATTTCCTTTTTTGCAATTTGCACACATGCCAATGATTTTTTAAAATCCCATTATTATTCTTCCATATGGCAAATTACTGTCAGTGAAAATCTTATACTTTAAAGATTATAACGTTTTTGGATGGATTTACTAGTGACAGAATGAATTATCTTAGTTATAAGGGAAGGAGATATTGTTTCTTGAGACATTACAAGCATTTTATTTAACAATTGTACCAGCTGGAAACAAATTATTGTCTTTATTTTAAATAACAATTCAGAACCCAGTGCTTTAATTTCAGCTGGAAGTCATCATTTTGACAGAGTTGTTTCCAAATTTGGCAGGGAGGGGTAAAGTCTGGAAAAGGCAACACTCCACACAGTTTCTCTTCAATTCTTTTTCCATTTCTGCACCCATTCAGAATGAGGAAAATGAATGGAAGAAGTGATTTCAGCAAGAGCCAAAGAAACAGCAAAAGAACTGCAAGGTGGAAAAATGGACGTTTGCTTCACGTGTTGTACTGTCTGTAAGAATGGATGGGAGGGCCACTTCATCCAACCCACCTTCACTGTATCTTTCACCAGAGCCTCCATACTTGTACAAATTGTAAGCTTTGGGTCATTGCAAAAGAGCTAATGAACACCATGGAGGGTAGAACTAGGACCTGTAGGATCTGCTGATTGTGCCTCATTAACATCTGTGACTTTATCGTGTCCCCATTTTCTGATATTTTAAATTTCATATACTCTTTTATATCATATAGTGCTGGAAAAGAACACCCAGGGTATCCCCAGTGTTTGGTCAAAAAAGTCAAGAAGGTAGCTACAGTGGGGTAATCACAGCTTTGCCTCTTTTAATGTGCTACAGATTATATATCAGATTATATTAATGTAATATATGGTGGTTCTACATCTCCCACTTTTTATTAATATTGTACTAAACATGGAATATTCTAAAGCTTGTTAGTAACTTTGATTACAAGTTATTACTGCCTGACATAAACTTAATTATTCTCTTTACTAAGTTCTATTAAATGAAGCAGATGACTTCAGATGACCTTAATTTAGGAAAATTAAATTATTTCTATCAGGTAATTATTACGCATTGGAAGAAGGAAGCGGTAAACTTCTTTGATTATTTTAGATGATCTCTGATAAAGAAGTCAACCATTTCATAAGGTGGCTACTGCTTAATCAAACTCAGCATTAATTTGGAGAAAATACAGAGAAGCCATTGCCCACTACTTTTTTTGGATCATTTGTTGCCAATCAAATCTTTCTGAAAACCTGGTTCCACTAATTATCATAGGTTATTACAGAAGGAACTAAGAAATGCATTATTTTTTCTAGTATTTTTTAGAATTCCAAAATCTAGAGGAAAACGGGTGACTAAGCTGTAGCAGCAGAACTTCATGAATCCCCAAACTCTTTGGACACCCTCCAGAACTGCTAAAACTGCAAGCACAGATTCTCACCATTTTGATACGGGAAACTCACAAAAACTGTGCTACAAGCCTTAACACAAACATCACAGTTATGTTTTTTTAAAAAAACTGCCCAACTCCAGCCTTCTCCACATAGGTGATGTGGCCTCACCAACCTTGGGGCTTTCCATTCCTCAATATAAAATGCAGCTCTTGGCCACCAAAAAGTTGACGACCACTCATCTAGAGAGCATACATTTGAGTGGAGAAAAAAACCAGAAGGTTCAGCAAAAGAGTGAATTAATTTTACTATTTGGATTTTGTTATTAAAGCTGCTGATATACTATTTTCTAAAACCTTTCATGCATTAAGAGGCTGTCTTAAAAAAGCTGAAAAGTTTACATCTGCCAAAATTCAAACTTCATTAAAGGTGAGGTTTCCTAACTTGTTAAAAGCCTCATCGGACTCTTCTCTCCAAAGCCTAGAGAAAGGTCATGACATGAGGAATTCTTGCTGGATTCTTACTCCATCATTGCATTGTCTTTGCACATCACTTCCTCGCTCCATTGCATTTGCACATCCTCTATGTAGACCAGAAGCAGGGAGAAAGATTTGTTCTGTTTCTGACCTTCCTTGAAGTTGGCATGAAGGAAACAATTTCTTAAATTCTGTGCAAAGTGTTCAAATGGAACTAATGAAAAGGGACAAGCAATTGCTGGGCAATAAATCTAGCTACCTCTACCTCTGTTTCCCTAATCAATACTCTTCAGTCTTTTTGGATTTGGAACTTACTTTCATCTTTTTTCACTATTATCTAGCTAGACTAATAATAACTAAGATAATAACTAGAGGTAACCATTCAAAGTCTCAGAGAGAGAGAGAGAGAGAGAGAGAGAGAGAGAGAGAGAGAGAGAGAGAGAGAGAGAGAGAGAGAGAGAAGTTATGCATGGACTGGGGAAACCAGACAGGGAAACTTTTAGGTGAGAGGGGGAGCAACTAGAAGTCAAAGTCACCCAATGAAATTAAAGGATAAAACATTCAGATAAACTATAGGAAGTAGCTCTTCATACATTTCATACTTAAACAATGGAATTTGCTACAAGATGTATATGAAATGGCAACTAAATTGCTAGTGAAGGTATAGAACTTGTGAATATCAGGAGGAAAACAACATTTGAACATTCTAGGATATAACGTATTAATACATATATCTTCTATAGCACATGGAAAAATGCTATCTGTGGCAATGTGATTTGTTACTATCAGTATCAGCCTTCTGCAATGGTTACTCAGATTGGCACACAATTTGTACAGTTGGGCCACACATACACCCACTAGTTTGTGACTTCTCCTTCAACAAAGAAGACAGAAATTGCATGTCCCATTGCTTATTCTTTCCATGATATCATCTAGATTACTGCAACACTACATGGAACTGCCCTTGAAAACTACTTGGAAGCCACAGCCGTCCAGAATCTGTGACACAACTAAGTATGGGCATCAGGCATACCTTGTTTCGTTTCTGCGATACCTCTACTTTGCAAGCTGCACTGGTTACCAGTTGCCTTCAGGATACAATTCAAGGAGCTACTTGTCTCCAACAAAGCCCTTCATGGCTTAGGGTTTATTTACCTGCTACAGTATGACTAAAACAAGCTGAAAGCTTAGAATTTCTTCCCACTTGGACCAAAAAGCACATATACAAAATGGAGACTAGGAAATGGAATAATAATACTAATACTAATAATAACAATAACAATTGTGCAAAGAAAATGATTCACTGTGACATCTGTAAAAATTATCATGTGCTAGTAATGAAAAATTGGTGGCAACATATAGTTGAAAGAGTAGTAAAAAATGAGCAGGTTAAAATATTGTGGGATTTCTGAATACAAAGTGATAAAGTCTTGGCGCATAACACACAAGATTTTACTGTGGTTGAAAAGAAAGTGTGGATAATTGAAGTAGCAATAACCAGGACAGTAGAATAGAAGACAAAGAATTGGAGAAGGTCACAAAGTATCAAGATCAAGATGAAAATCGAATTTGAAAGATTATGGCATAAACCAGCCGTGGTGGTCCCACGGTTGGTCCCACGGTACACTGGATGCTATACCAAAAAGCCTTGGACAACACTTAGAAAATCTGCATTGACAAAATTTCCATCTGTCAGTTACAAAAGGCCACACTGCTTGGATCTGCAAATGTACTAGGCTGATATATTATGACATCCTAGGTTCTTGGGAAGAACTCAATGAGAATGAAGGCCAACACCAGCTAAAGAACTGGCAGCTGTGATTTCACATTGTTGGATATATCATCATCATCATCAATAGGTGGACAAAAATGCCAAATCCAGTTTAAACATCTGGCTGACTATGCAACCAACCATAATAATTATTATTATTCAGAACAAGCTTCAGAACAAGAGGAACTACAAATACTATTCCCTAGTGCTTTTTTATGATAACCGATCATAGAATACTCTTGAAATTTCTCCAGAACTGTTGGCCCCCAAAAGAAAATGAGCCTAAGCATAATCCCGTCCTTGGAACATAGAGGCCAGTTGCTTCACGCTGATTATTACTTGTTGCTTTCCAGGAGGAGAATTACATTCTTTTGGCTTTTGCCTATACAGTACAATGACAAGGAGCTATAAATCATACTTTGCCAAACTCACATGGGTTTTGATGCCTTAGGAGTTGCCAAGTTTGTCTTACAAGGAAGCCAGCTGGCTTCTAGGCCAAAGTCACAGATTAAAAGGAGAAGGATGATAACCGTCTAATTGCTAAAGCTGCAATTTCCATTCCAAAGTCTGAAGGAATTGCTTCCTTCAACTGGATCAGGTCTGATCTGCCCTAGCACTTGGATAAGAGCTGTGAATCGGCTGACACGGCTTGAACAATAGTAGCCAATGGGCAAGATGTACTCCTTTGACTGCAATATTGTTACAGCCTCATAGAGCACCCTGTCCCTATTTAGTACGATTCTAGCAGAGCAGGAGGAATGAACTGCTATGTATTTGCTTTGGAACGAAGTATTTTAGAAAGCAAATAGAGAAATAAGTGATAGGGTCCAGATATGATAAAAGTCTGATAGATGCAAAATCATTAGCTATAGATGTTGGTGTCAGTTTATAACTTTCTGTTCTGTTCCTGCATCCATAGGCACTCTTTATAGTATCTTGTTTTTCTGCAGAATAGATTTATTTTTATTCATTTATTTTCTATCCTGCCTTTGTTATTTTTATAAATAACTCAAGGCGAGGAACATACCGAATACTCCTTCCTCCTTCTATTTTCCTCACAACAACAACCCTGTGAGGTAGTTTGGACTAAGAGAGAGGGACTGGCCCAAGGTCACCCAGCCGGCTTTCATGCCTAAGGCAGGACTAGAACTCTCAGTCTCCTGGTTTCTAGCCTGTTGCCTTAACCACTAGACCAAACTGGCTCTCATACAGCATATATAGGCATGCAATTCCCTCAAAACACTTTTTACGCTGCTTGTTTAGGATATGCTAACTTGCGCTTCTTCTATATGCTCATCCCTTTAAGAGCTAATTTTATCATGCAGTTTTTCCACTGTAAATACCTTTTTGTAAAAATGCCTTCTAGATATATGGCATCCAGATCTTAAGTGGATGAACAACCAAGTCATATAAAATAATTTTCACTGTATGTTAATCTAATAGTCTCCCCCAACTTGGTGCTCACTAGATGTGTGGAATTACAGCTCTTCCAGAGGGTACCATGTTGGAGGTAGAGTGATCTAATGTAATGTCAAGGCATACGATTGAAGCGTGAATGCTTTAGCTATGTCTCATGTAATTAGTGTCAATCTGCTATTTGTCCAAAGACTTATTATGACTCTTGTATGCAAGTGGTCATTTTTAGTCTTTAGCTTTTTTGTTGTTGTTGTTTTAGTAGCATTAACAATAAAGCATGGACAGAGGTCATTCCACATGCTGGGTGTAGTTCCTGATGTGTGCCAAGCTGAAAGAGATATAAACACAGGAACAATTAGGGATCACTCCCAGCTGTATTAAACTATTTCCATGTGACTAATGTTGTTTCTAAATAACCTAGTGGAAAAAACCCTCCCATATCTGAGTGCTTAAAAAACCTAGATCCCAAAAAACCATCTTAAGTATGCTGTTTAAATATGTTAGGAAATCCCATTCGTTGGTACTTGCCAATCTGGAATGTAATCAGAAGTATCAGCTCACACTTGTAACAGACAGGTATTCAACCATGTAGGTTTTTGCTTTTGTTTTTGTCCCTCGATGTCCCATTGTCCATTATAACAGTCATCCATACGTTCATATAAGTCTTCCTCTATGGAATAAGCTAGGGTTTATAATATTTCCCCCTAAAATAGTGCTGCGTTTGATTAGGCTAATTACACCGGGGCAATCTGAGCCACATCTGCCAAAAAAAAAACTCCTGTTATGTTCAAGAGATTTATCCCTTAATCCCAAGTATTTATATTTTCAATTGCAGACTTACAGTACTGTGTTATAGAAAGGGAAAAGAGAGGCAGAACTCTGAGGTGAGTAGCTGCAATCAAAAGCTAAGAACAAAAATAGTGAGTTTCTGGGACAGCTTCTCTGAAACAAAGGTTGGATGGTGAAACAGATAACAGATAAGAATAACAGTTCCAGCCCTGCAGCAAGGATGGGTGGTAAAATGGCTAGGAAAAAGAAAATTCCCTGTCTACTTTACTCCTTTTTAATGATGTATTGTGTTTTGCACCTCATCCCAAGCTTTCCAAGTATGTGGAGTTCTGACAGAAAAGCTAAGTTTATGTGTGATAATGAACCCCATCCTTTCATGATTATCTGAAGCAGACTATATGGAAAATACCAACTTGGAGCCAAAGTCTTTCCCTTCCCAAAGCTTATTTGTTCATTGCCCACTGTTGATAAAATGAGGTAATCTAATATTTTAAAATAGAGTGTAGCTGGGAAGACCAGACCAGACCAGACCAGACCATCAATTTTGAGAGCCATGTGATTGCTACTATTAAAGCACTGCAGCAGAGAAAGATCTGGGAAAGGTGATGAAAGGAAGGCAGCATTTTCTCTGCTCACTTCACCAAGTCTTATGCTATCTTAGCCATATTTTTCTAACCTTTATATTTATGGTTATCCAGTTGTGGTTTATGCCAGCTAAGAATACTTCCATTCACATAAGGCAGGGCACTTAGAACATAAGAACAGCATGGTCCATCTTCAACTAGTATTTCGTTTCTCACAGTGGCCAACCAAATATCTCATAGGCAGGAAGTGTCAACATATTCCTCCCCTACTGTCATTGCCCTGCAACTTGTATTTGGAGGCATGTGGACCCCAGTGATAATGGTAATCGGTCTTAAGGCTAAGAGTCTTCAACACGCCTATCTTCCATGAAAGTATCCATTCCCCCTTTAAAGCCACCTAAGTTAGTGACCATAAATAACAACATAAGCAGTGTCCTGCTGGATAAGACCCCTGGCCCATCTAGTCCATCAGTCTGCTCTCATAGTGGCCAACCAACTGCTCAAGAAGCCCACTAGTCTTCCAGCAGATGGCCTTCAGAGGCAGTCATACTGCCATCAATGCTAATAGACATTGATCCTCATGACTTCTATAAATTGGTCCAACACTTTTTTGAAACCAGCCAAGCTGGTGGCCAGCACCACATCTTGTGGTTCTGATTTCCAGAGTTTAATTATTCATTGTGTTAAGAATTATTTCCTTTTCTCTGTCCTGATTCTTCCAGATTCAATTTCACTGGGTGACCTCTGGTTCTAGCATTTTGGGAAGGGGAAAATATCTTCTCCTAAACATGCTCTGTGGCAATGAATTCCACAAATACTGTGCTGCATGAAGTGGAGTTCCCCACCCCCTAAATTTTCTTCCAGTCAGCTTTATTAGATGACCCTGGCCCCACAGAGGGAAAAACAAAAAACAAAACTTTTCCATGTCCACTCTCTCCATACCATGTATGATTTTATACACTTCGATCATGCCCATCTTTTTCCAAGCTAAAGAGTCTCAAATGTTCTAACCTTTTCCCATTGGAAAGATACGTGAGAACACAACATGGCTTGGCTTAAACCTTCATTATAACATCAGGTTACTGCCCTACTGTTTGGGTTAATTTCAGTATCTTTTCCTCCTGTGTTTCCCACAGCCTAACAAAAAAACTGCTTTATGATTCCCACAGAAAGGGAATGAAAGAAAAGAAAAAGACACAAGGTGAAGATCCTAGATGGGCTGTTAATGTTTTCTACTACAGATTAAAGTTACTATGGTAACGAATCATTTTGGCAGGGTGCAGAGGTTGAATTCAACTGTCCCCTTTTCAGATGTTGATTTTTGCACCTGGGGGGAGGAACTTGCCTGGACTTGTTTTAGTTTCTGTTTCCCTTCTGTGTAGGCATGTAGCTGCTCTAAGAGCCTGCAAGAATGCAGAAGCCCTTTAAATATGTTTTGCTTTCTAAATAAAATTATTTTTATAGAAATGCCTGGTGTGTGACTTTTCTGATCTCTCCTGGGCCAAAGGCTTTCCCAGCAATCTGCCAACATGGGCTTGTTGCAACATTTCACCCCCTTGCACCTAGGTTTCCTTTGCCCATGGTGCCAAGGGCACATGCTCAGGCCAACACAGTCCCTCTTATACCCACTGAAGCACTTAATAGATTTTTTTGTCTTGTGATTTTCAACCCCACAGCTAGGTTACTATCAGGTTTCATCTCAGCCATGGCTATAAACGTATTCCTTTTTGCTTTCAGCATTTTAGAAAGTTCTGTGTGCATCCCTGGTCTCTTTAGTGTCTCCATTTTTCCTTCTAGTAGGAAAAGTCTGCAACTGGGCCTTTATGGTAACTTAGGATTTCCCATTCTTCCTGGAGTTTTGTCCTAGAAACTGTATATGTTATTGTCACTTTTAAAAGCATAAATGCTTTAGTCCAAGATGTACTAGAACAGTGAAATAATGATGATAGTCAAAATGGAAATAATAGTGCAAATGCTAAGGACCATTTGTACAGTTACTTTTTTGTATCTCTTTTATCCAAAGCAAAGTATTAGTTTGATGCTAATGTTGGTGGTGTCTTATTGATAATTCCTACACTAGTATTTTTCGTGCCTTCATATCATATCATCATAGCATAGCTGAATTGATATAAAGCCTGCCCTGATCACTGGTATCTTGTCACAAAGATAGATAGATGACTCTACAAGATGCTGTAAATTGCTAGTGTGGAAATGACCAGGAACTTTCTCCTAGGTGGCAGTGCCTGGCAGGCATGGATTTACTACAAGTAGGCTTGGATCTGATTAGTACTTAGATACCCAAAACCTAAGATTTGTAAATTAAACTGGGAAATTAAAAAATAAAACATTTTGAAAAAAGGTGGTAACAAACTATTTCTATATTGCTGCCAGGAAAATTATATGAACATATCTCTGAAGACAGAGTTCAGTCTGAGGGAGTTTTAACTTATTTTACTCTTACTTATTTGGTGTCATTGCTAGAGTTTACTTAACTCCCAATTCATTTTTCATCATGTGCTGCTGGTTTTACTTGAATTAAATGGTTACATCAGAAAAAAAAAAATCAAAGTAGCCAGTCTCTCTCTCTGCATGATCTGGTTTCATTCCATCTCATTCTACCAGGTCATTCATAATTCATGTGTGGTCATTGTGTGACTGCCTACATTTCAATAATTCTGTTCATTTATGCATGGATTCTTTATAGCTCTCCAAACTATTTGATACAACTGACTGTATTGGCCTTTTCCAGTTTTTGTATATTCAGGAAGTGTAAAAACTGCAAGATGTAATCTCCAATATGGAACATAAAACCTGCATTATGGATGCCGGAAAGAACTATATCTTTGTTGATCTTGATTGTGGAGATGAAAATTGAGCTCCTTGTGGCATTTTATGCTATGTGCTTAAACATCTAAAGAGCTGAGTAATTGATTTGCAGGAAGCATGTCTTGAGGGACTGCCAAAATGAGAGTTCAATATAGTCTTGGATTCATAATATTGTTCAGGATTTTATGTGAATATTTGGCATTCTATTAATTCTTCCCAATGTGAATATACTTTCCTTTCTCTTTGCATATAAAATTTTCATTTAGATTTTTTTTCTGATAACCCATTAGCAGCTAAAGTTAAGGCATGTGGCATATATGCCATAACTAATTAATTAACGTCATGTCCGTGGAAAGTTAACAGCCCAGTTTGATAATACTTCACATATAATTTTTATTTGGTCTTTGAATTTATCTTCGATGAATCATAAAGACTTTATTAAGCCAATGGAATGGGGAATCTGTCCATCTGTCTATTATCTATCTATCTGTCATCTATCTATCTATCTATCTATCTATCTATCTATCTATCTATCTATCATCTCTACACACTTACACACATAGAGTGACTGTTTCACCACCATCTTTGGTATGGGATACAGGAAAGTCATTTATCTGAATATACATTTCTCTTGTAAAAAGTAGCAAAGCTCAGTTGAAGTTCACTCTCTGTAGGAACAAGTCACAGAATAATTAATTCCTTAGGCATTGCATCTTTCCTGAGCAATCTAGATCATTGGTATTTGCAAAATAAGAATTTAACAAGTTGCATGCTACTGAAACAGATATTTTACTACCTTGTACCAGGCAGTGATACCATCAGGTTTCCCAACCATGACTTGGCAGTAAATCATAGACCCCTTGACTTTAAATGACTAAACTCATGTCCTAGGGTAAGATTCAGTAGAAGTCCCACCGATACAGTTTACTTAGATAAGAATCTTGATAACAAACAAAAATAAACTGAAATGGTTGCCCAATCCTAGCATAAAGCTACAAGGGCCTCTTCTAGCTACAGTAATCCAAACCCATAGCTTTTTCTTCCTGTTCTTCCCATAAATGAACTGACTCTTTGCACAGCACTTGGCACCCTTGAAACTGAGTTGTGTTGATATAAATGCCAACTTTCATGTGAGTGCTGTGAACTCTTGGTTTACTTCTCACAGATAACCATGAAACACAAAAGGATTGAGCAAGTTAGCCTTTTAGGCTTGACAAATTAATTTTTTTGTGCTATACATAGGAAGTGTATACATATTATATATAAATTTCCCAAGGTTTTTCTTTAATTGTCCCAATCTCATCAACAGAATGTGAGATTATTGTAGGACTAGGTTGCTGACCTTTATCTTTCCTTCTCTCTCCTTGGAAATTTCACCATTTGTTTACTCTGTTTATCTACATAATATTTATTCTAATGAGTATTAGTCTGATTAAAAACATGTATGAAACAAAATGGGAGTTCAGTAAATTATCAATGTTGCTATATATTGGCTATGATCACACAGCACCAAGCCACAAATCAGATAATTACATTTTGTCCTAGCTTCTTGTGCCAACCTATTCTGTATCCAATCTGTTATGCAAATCCAGAAATAGAGCATGCTTTAGTCTTGTCAGAAATAACTTCCCTTTTAAAATGTATAAACAGCAACAAATGAGATTAAAGCGTAGAAGAGCTGGCTAGATCTAAGTTTTGTGTGGTCTGTTTTCATTTTTATTAGGGATCCACTGATCAGATCCTGGCACAAAAACATGGAGTACCATAGAGAATTCTGAGCGCAGAAATTTGTTCCAAATCCCAGAAATTACAATATCTGAGCATAGTCTTAATATTCACACATCAATTCTTAGTTACCAAAAGCTTCCTTCCTTTCTCTGTTTGTTTTGTTGAAAAAAAAGGGGGAGACACAAAATCCTTGATGCTGTATTTTAGATTACCAGACCTTTACCAAGAGATCCAGATTTACCTTCTATCCCTGTTGCAGAATAACAGTTTATGACTAGGATTATAAATTAACCAGTTTGACAAGTGTGTAGCAGATGGTTCAGACAAGGTAGACAGAGTGTTCAGTGGTTCAGTTAGTCTGTCTGAAGAATCAGGTCATTTTATGACAGAATCTGGCACTGATTTGGTATCTACATAATCTAGAAGGACGAAGAACAGCCTCTTTAGACTCCAGGAGCAAAATTAATCATTTCCACTGTTGTTTTCTCAAGTTGACAGCACCACTCTCTTCTTCCAGATCACTAAACTGATTGCAGAAAATATGTCTGTGTCCTTTTTCCACCCCCAGCCAGAAATGTCCTTGTGGGCTATTTGGGAAGGAGGCAGATGGTCGCAGGGATGGAGAATTCTAGGCCTGTTTTTACCCAGGTTCAATTTTCCCAAATTTGATAGTCCAGGAAACTGTATGTACTTACAACTGTACATTATCCTTATCTCATTCTTAGATCATGAGCTAATCCTTTCAATTAGCTCCACTGATTTCAGTCAATTCACTTTGAAGTTACTGTAATGTTACTAAGATTATGTGATTACTGAAATTTCAGTCTCTTTTTAGGAAAGAATATTTTAGGAAAGAATATATTATAGACCATTTTATTACAATTTTGTTGGAAATTAAGGGTTGTCTAGAAACCTGCTATGAACTAAAAATATTTTTAAAAGTCCCAACTGAATTGGGCTACCTTCTTACAAGAGTCTGTATCACTGACTCATTATAAAATGCCATTTGTGTTTAAAGAAATACGGTACCATTTCTTTAAAACCTGAAGAAAGAAAGAACTTTGAGATATCACGTTTGACACCATACTGTTTTCTGAATTGGTTCCTGCACATTTATTTGTATACAAATCATACCCTAACCCTTTAAAACAAGGTGGCCTTACAATGAAAAGGTGGCAAATTGTTGCTAATTTTTTCTATGCAGATAAATTTTGGAGCCACTTCTGTCCCCTTTTGATAGCAATATAAGGCATCTAAGCAATATCTATATTAAGGTAAATAAACATGACATCTTCTGCCCATGGAAGAGTTATTCCTATTCCTGTATCTGACAGATTAATTCTTGAATTTTTGGAAAAAGTACACCTCTGTCTTGTGTGACAATGAATGCTGCCTTCAGCATTTTTATTGATGCAAGACACATATAGTGCTAAGGTTTATGCAAATAGCAGAGAGGTGATACAGTTCATTGCCAGCCCAGGTTGTCAGAAAAATCTAGACCAAAAGCCATGATGTGGAACAGGCCTGATAGCCTAAAGCTTGTTTTTCCAGCAGGGAAGAAGATGAAGGAAATGTTAAAAGCAGTAGAAATGATGGGGAAGAAAGTTAAGTGACCCTGAAAGGGCATTGAGAAAAATAAGGAAATGGAAGGTGGAAGGAAATAAACATTAAAAAAAAAATCCCACCATCCAGAATCTATGTTTATGATAGCTGATTGAAATAGCTGATTTCTCATAATATCTCTGACGGAGATTTTTACACTTTAGTTATATTTCCAACATTTTTGAGAATGTTTCGAAAACTCTTCCAGCAAACTACAAGCTGGCACGGATAGTATCTATACCATGGTGCCAGCTGGCGTTTCACTTTCATGTTCTGGGCTTAGTAACCGCAATCTGACTAGGCCTTTTGTCCCTTAGGTTTCTCTCCACGTAACTACATGTTTTGTATTATCTACCTTTAAATAATATTTACTTGGATTAATTGTTAGTCTTAATAGCGTAACCAGTCTAGATCTTCTGGATACTGTGTAGGCTATAAATAATTTTCAACAAACAAATGCAAGAGGGAGTGTCATACATACTGCCTTGAGCTTCTGCAGAAAAGGTAGGATATAAACTACAAACAAAACAAATGTGCCGGTAAATATACTGTATATATTTAAATGTATATTGCATGCTTCATCCTATGCATGGTTTTCACTGGTAGTCTTCTATAAGATAGGCTTGAATATAGTGCTCTAAGAGAGCTTCCCCTTCAGGGTGGCATGTAAAGATGATATAAATACAGCACACATGTATATAAAGAGAATACTGTTTAAGGCATAAATTAACGTAAGTTGCATGCATCAAAATGTCTTATGCATAATATTCAGTGGTACTTAACTCATTCTAGTTTAGTGCTCGTAACAACTTCCTCTTTCAAATAAATTAAATTTAGGAGCGCATACCCTCACAATACTCTATAATATGTAATTTGAAACTTCTTTCCTGAAATTCAAGACCTTTATGCTGTGTCTTGCATCCTGGGGTGATAAAGAACTAGTCCTGTCTTCTATGTGACACCATGTTATGGTTTTCTTGAGCTGGAACAAAACTTAGCTTTCTTTTTGCCTGACTAGAGGTTGTTTTATTATATGAAGACTACTGTTTGTAATAATCCTTTTAATTCTTAATTTTAATGCTAAGCCTGTGTCTCTTTTTTTTTCCCAGACTTCCCTCTGGGCAGTTGTGTGCAGTTGGCTTGGTCCGGCTGCTACTTTGCAGATTCTGGTCAGGGTCTCCCCCTCAGCATGTCTTGCTTGAAAGGTGGGATGCAGTTCTAGCAACTATGCCAAGCCAGCAACAGATCCCACCTTCCTTGAATTAGATCCAGTGACTGTGACTAGACTTCCATCGGGGGTCTTGAGAATGTATTCTGAGGGTAGAATATCAGAAGGCAAGCATAGGAATGGTTGAACAGCTGAATCGGGCAGAAATACTTGGGAGTTACCAGCTGAAGGAACCCAGCCCCCATGAGCTTCTGGTATGTATAGCATAACAAAGGCAAGGCAAAGCTACTAGATCAGGGTTCCTCAACCTTGGCAAAGCTGGCTAGGGAATTCTGGGAGTTGAAGTCCCACAGCTTAGAGTTGCCAAGGTTGAGGAACCCTGCACTAGATCACATCAGTCTGTGAGAGCTGTCCTTGACTCCCTGTTTAACAAAATCCTTACTACAAAAAATCCCTAGCACTGGACCTCAGCTTATCTCTTGACCTCAGTTCAGTGCTTTGAGCATTGATTCCTTGGCAAGCTTGAATTAGGACTGGTTTTATGATTACAGGGTTTGTCTGACAGATTTATTGTGGTAATAATGAGATAATAAGCTGTTGTTTGTGAGGCCAGGCCATTTTTAAAATGTAATGTTCTAAACCAGGCAAGGTACTTGAGGTAGAGGGTTATTGATGTAGTTCCCATGATTTGGAAATTAAATACCTTTTGATACAACCTAAAGCTGTTTGCCTTTTTCATAGCCATATCACACTGCTGATTTGTATCCAGCTTGTGATCAACCAAAGTTTCAAGAACTTTTTCAGAAGGACTGAAACCAAATATTCTCTACTCTATACAGGACTTTAGTATTTGATTTCTATTTCCAAAGCACAATAATTGTCAAGTTTTGGGCAAATTTTAATGAAGACAGCATTTTCAGTGCACATGGAAGAACAGTGATGATTTTAAAGTAACTTTTTGGGAGACTTGGGTGGAAGAACTTTATCAGAAATGCAAGGATTTTTCTATGCATTTATATATTTTCCATACATTCATATAGTTCTATTCATTTAACTATCTTTTATTCTTAATGTTATTGGTTCATTTATGAACTTATTCATGAAGTTAAATAAATATTTTTATAACAGGAGAGAAGGAAAGCTTTCTACAAACTTTAAAAACATTTTTATCAATACCCATGAAAGCCAAATTTTCAATGAGGGCATGATAGACATTTTCAAACATATATAAATTGGCCACATTCCAATTTAGACCAAATGTTCCAAACAATTTTCCTTCCCTATTCAAGACCATTTAGAAGACAGACTAGAATGAAGAGAGATCCTTGCATCCCACCCTGCCACACGGACTGTGTTTTGCTCTTGAATTTTCCTTTGTAAAGCAGTAATAAACATAAACAATTGAATTATTTATCCTTATGAACCTCTTTCAGATTTGCCCCTTTTTCAGATTTATCCTTTATTTCTTCCAAGAAAATATGGTCACCATAGCTATAATAAGAGCATAAGATACTATAACTTTATATTTTGACATATGGTTGTAAAAATCCAAGCGATTTCTCTAAAATGAGGGTAAAAAGACAGCTGGGAAAATATTGGGAGGTGCTCACTGGAAGGAGGTAGACAATCTACTTTTCCACATCTTGATTATATCATGTATAAATGCCATTATTTTAAAAGATGAGACTCATACAGTAATTGCATGAGGCAGATCTTACTTTCTAATTTACGTTCATTCACTAGCATAAAGGTACAATGCTTTTAAAATCCAATAATCCTCAAAAAGGAAAGGTGTAGATTTTGAGATACATATTTCTTAAAGATTAAAAAACATAATTTGGGGGTAGAGCATGTATTAACATTTTTTAGAGTATAATTATACCAAAGCAAATTTCCTGCAATCTCAAGAATTCATGTTTAACGATGTTTGTACATTCCTCAGGAGTTATTTTAAGATTTAGAAAATAGCAACGAAGAACAATTTGATATTCAGCTACTGTAGTTGGACTACAGTCATTCATTGCTATTTGCCAATGTAAGACCTAGCTTTTGTAATGATGGTTTCACCAAACTCCATTGCCCTAAGCTTTTAAAATAAACTTGCCTTAATTCAAAATTCTAATTAGAAAACTGAAGCACTTACCTTTGAAAATGTTGTAATTAGATAACCTTTTCAGTTAACTCTCCTTCCAGATTAAAAGGGAGGATCTCTTCACAAGTCCTTTTGAAAAATGTAATTTTTGTTCTTATATTCATCCCTTACATTTCATCATATATATTATATGATGAATTTCTAATTTCATTGTTTTATTATATGATGAATTTCTACAATTCTAAGTTTAATGATAAAAGCATCCATGCCTTTTACTCATCTTATTGGTTTAATATATTGCTTTATTAAAGATTTTACTTTTTTTTTTTTTACTGTAAAGATACCCTACTTTCAATTGCCTATTAAGGAAGTCTGGGTTTTTTTTCCAAGAGATCTTTGAACACAAGACAGTGTAGTTGGAAGACTATATATCTTTCTTACCAAGTAACTTCTAGCTTGAAAGATTCCCAGGATAACAGGGACATTAGTATTCTAATGTCCACCAAATTACATGCAACTCTCTCTTCATCTACAGTATTTGTTGTCAAGCACTTAGCAGCCAAGTATATAACTAAATGCAAGATTATCTCAGAGTTTCCTTTAACAAGGCTTATTGAAAATGAATAGAGCAAGGTTACAAAAATCCCAGCAACTGGACTATCACTTTAGAACCCAATTTTGTCCCTTAGCTTGTTAAGGTGGAGATTCTTCCAGTTTTTTAACCAACAGTCTCTGTGAAGAGGTGAGGCTAATCATTTGCCTGGTACCTGAGGAATGCAGGTGACAAGGGTGTCAATCTCTCTCCAACTAGAGCTAAAAATTGGGAGCCAAAGCTTTCTCCTAAATTCTACAGTAATTCCTTTTCACAGGCTGCAGCCCCAAATAAATGATTCTTGGCATTTCCTTGAAAACTATTGCAATTGATTTCTCAGTCCTAAATTCAGAGCTGAATTTATCAGGTTTCACTGATAGGTTGGGCCCTGATAATAAATCCCCTTTTCTGCATTGTCAATTCTAACCCCAAAAGGCCACCATAATTTGGACTTCACCATTCTAAGGGTTCAATGATTTCAAGTAGCTCAATTCCCAATATGGAAGGAGAAACAATTTTCAGGAGAGGGATGGGTGCCATTATGATTGATCATATCACATAAAACACTCACCAGTGCTATCCATTTTAAAGTAAATTTAAAGTATCCATTTTAAATTACTTTAATCTAAAGTAAATTTCTGTGGCTGAATTACAATTAAGGTATGATACAAACCACAGATCAGGAGGTTGGATACTTCCTCTCTGGTATTTACAAGAGGTAGGTTTATTATCCAAACCATACACTCCTAATATGTTAACCCTATTAATGCTAAAACTGACAAGTGACAAGGCTACAGGTGACAGGAACAAATTTCCCTTATGCCCTATAATATTAACAATAAAGGCAGTAGTAGCATAGTTATTTCTCTTGATTATGTGCCATCAGTTGGTGTTAGCAACCACATAGATTTTCTCCATGACGATCTGTCCCTAAGCTGGTTCTTCAGATCTTCCGATGGTGCATCCACCACCACTGCAGCTGAGTCCACCCACCTTGCTGGTGGTCTTCCTCTTCTCCTCTTCCCTTCCGCCTTGCCCAGGGCTTAATGTTCTTTTAGCTTACACTTCGCCCTATTTCTCTCCAGCCTCCATATTTCTGTAGGTCCTGCTGCAGATTGCAGTAGCCTGATAATTGCTCCCTTTTACTGAGTTGCTTCTCCATCTCCTAGTCTTTATCAGTTTGTAGGAGGTATGAAAAACAATTACTCCTTGGCTGGTCTGTGTCTTTGGAAGGCTGTTAGGCTCTGGTACTAAGGCTCTTTTACCAGAGCTGGACTGGCCTCAGAGTCTCATCGCTCACTCCACCAAACGGTTGTTCAGTTTTGCCTCCTTTATAGACAATTAACTTCTCCTTGAGCTCTCCAACTCAACTTTCCTTCTCTCTTCCACTGGCATCCACACCCTGTGCTTTCGGCATTTCTCTTTTTGTCTCTCTGTAATACAGGTGTGGCTCTTTATTCTCTTGAAATCCCAGGGGACACAAAACCGTAAGGAAGGTAAACTGACATCAGCAGTCCTGAGTTTCTTCCTCCACACTTTCTGTTCTGGCATTGATCATTCTCCACTCACTGGAAACAGCACTAATGGTCTGCAGACAGGTCCAGAAAGGCTTGGGGAAGCCTGCTCGAGTGCAGAACCCCCAAATTAAGTGGAGTACCAAGTCTGCAGAAGCAGCAACACAGTCATTGGATACGTTCAAAGCATTCCACCTTAAACCATCTATGGGGATGCAAAAGATTTTATGAAGCTCAAAATATTTGATGAATAATCTCATGCAGGACTCCCAAAAGTCTCATTACTCCTGGCTAGAAAATCACTTCAAGGTTTTACAAGCCCTGGTCTCATTAAAAAATAGGCTCTGGACAAGGCAAGAGTAATGGATTAATGTAGGGCCATCAGGTATAGTAATGGACGTTTCTCTCAGAATTCTTTTTGTGCTCCTCTGAAAAGAAGGGGCAGTATATAAATATTGTAAAACAAACAAACAAAAAAGTATCTATGGCTTTTTTGTGTTTAGGACAGCTGGAATATTGGAAAGTCAATATATCTATATCCCTTGCCCAAGATGAGGCAGGACAAAAAAATTTTCTGGGAAAAAAACCCTATTAGTATTGGGTTAGGGTTGGTTTCTTTCTTTTATCTATGGTAACTGTTGGCAATATGGATTTTATGAACAGAATTTAGAGTAATATATGATTTTTACTTATTATTGGTATGTAGTATTTACAATTAGCTTACTATTCTTTTTTCTCTCCATTAAAATGGGAAGCACCATGTTTTTTATTTGCTGAAATTTAGCAAATTTTAGCAAAACATCAAGTTTAACCACTGTTTGTGGGAACAAAGGGCTTTTGGCCAGTTGGAATACTCAGCGATGATAAAGCTTTTCCAGAAATGGCTTCAGCCCAAGTGGTATTTTTCACCCAAAGAACAGTTTATCTTTCAAGGATTGTCTGGCTCAGTTAAGAAAAAGTCAAGTCAACTTGTTTTCCTAGAAAGCAACATTTATACAATTAACCATCACATTAAGTTCAGACCATATAACACTTGAAGTTAAAACACTATTGCTTTGTCTGTGGTTCTTTACATCTACTATGTATTATTACTATACTTTGGGCATTCTATTGTTTCTAAAACCATTAAAAATGATTGGAAGGGAATTTTTTTTTAATCATGTTTATACCTCTTGCTATTTTTTCTTTTCCTCTTTCTGTCTCAAGACAATACTGCTACCGTAAAAGGAAACAGCTTGAAACATAGAGGAAAGTGTTAAATAATACTTGAGAAGGCCCGATACGAACGCTAGAGTCATTGCACAGCAGCCACTAAACACCACTGAGCGCAGCAATCGTTGCAATATGGTGATCACATAGTGGGAATTCCATCACAAGTAACTGTGGCAAGGTAAACTGACCCAGAACACTGGGTCTCCACCTGTGACAGAACACTGAAGGCTGAGTCAGAGACACCAGAGTTCAGAGCTTGGTTTGGCTATGAAACTGTCAAGATTACTTTAGGCCTATCATAATCCGTCAGCCTAAACTGCATAACTAACCATTGTACATAGCAGTTATTTTCGTGATGTGGCTTAAAGCAGCTTTCTTTTTTTCCCCCTTTTTAAGAAATTATTTTTATTTAAAACAAAGATGTATTTTCCAAAGATAGGTAATACCTATAAATGGACAGATAATTACTGAAGTTATACAATTAATGCTCGATATAACATTAGTAAAAGATGAACCATACTAAGCAAAGTACATGGAGTTCTTTTCATGATATTAAAAATGTATACATTTTTAGCTTAATATCAAAATCTCCACTATATATATAAATGTTTAAAAAAGAAAAAAGGGGAAGACCACCTCTAAAAATAATATAAATATTTAATTTCTGACTTCCTCCTTCTATGTATTCCAACTGATTTGCAGTACCTATTTGGGTAAACTTTAGAAACCTAAAAGCAGCCTCCTTATACAGTATGTATTGAAGAACAGTTTTCAGCATCTCCAACCAGCCAACACCCCTGGATGGTACCATGTTGGGGAAGACTCTTTTAAGCTAATGTTCTTTCAGTACAGTAGTTCAACTCTGCATTTTTTTGGCTGTTCATGCATGGTTTCTGCTATGCCAGTACCATTGGCATGAGTATTCTTTATTCAGCTGGCACTTTTCATTTGCTCCCTGCCTCTAATACGTACTTAGCTGCTATTTCAGCGGCAGCTCAGCACTGAAACTTGATTTATTTTTTGCTGTTCATGTGCAATGTCTCTGAATTTGTAATACATAGACTATGTCTATCTGGCAAAGTTCCTTAGTTAGCCTCCTGCATTCTCAATACCAGAAGGAAAATAGCTCAGATGTGTAGCAGCTTACAGGCCCAATGGGCGTGCTTGCTTCCAGCAATCATAGTAGCTGCCCCTTTTTATTTCCATTTTAGCTACTGCCTATATTTTGTACCTAAACCTAACTATATATTTGGTTCAGTAATGCAACCTGGACTTCAGGAGCACTCTATACTATTTAAATACGATATGAAATCTCTTTCATCTTGGGAAGGAACTTTCTTCTTCACTGATTGTTGATTTGCTGGGCTGCCTGTATCGAGGAAAGAACACAGCTTGATGGGCATCATGCTGGGTACTTACAATACCAGCTCATGTTTTTTGCTGCTACTTCAAGCATTTCAGTTTAAATGACCCTGTCTTGAATTTTTAGCATTTACAGTATAGTAACTTAATTGAAAACCTATAAAACTGTAGTATACCTATTGTTACTCCTATTCCTGCCCATGGTATTGAAATAGTTACTACCTAGAAAAGTCTAGTTCAGAAAGCCACCTGTTTCTTTCCTCCTGCGTACATCTAGTGTAAAGCTGAAGTAATGGGGTTTAAAAGATTTCACAGGCACAGCACAGCAATTCACAAGTCTAAAGTACACCTATGTATGGCAGTCACTGCGGACTCTAACAACTTGCCCACATCAACTTATCTGCATGTTCTCTAAGCACATAAACACAAATTTAATCTTTAGAGTACTCTTTGCAATTACAGCATGGAACCATGAGAGTATACAACATTTTAAAATTGAAATTATAATGTATTTATATTGTTGCTTTGGTTTCTTTTTTCCTTCTGTCCTGTAAAAATGAATGAATGGATGAATTAATTAATTAATGACTTTTAATAAAGTCTACCCCCCACCCCCTGGACATACCTCATGCACTCTCTCAGCAGTTCAACATTATTTCTCCATCCTGCAACTTCTTCCTATGTCATAGAATTTTGCAACATTGAGTTCTTGTGCTGATATACACACATTGGCATACAAGAACTTTTAACACTTCTTAAAAGTTAATGAACAGAAATTTTAAAAGAGAGGGATCTTCCCCATATACAACCAAGGTAATGTGACTGCTCCTGCCCCTTAACACATACTATTACTGATTATCTGACTGACTTATAATGTTTGTACATCACCCTTAAAAACTAGGTTCCCCAAGTCAGCTTATGGCAGGCTAAGATCACCAAATAAAATTCTAAACAGTTAAAATATGTAATGATACAAATATACTATAATCCTTAATAGTAAAAAGGTAGTGCAGTAAAACAAACACAGACAAATGAGTAATCTTGTGAGGGCTACAGATACCTTAGGAAGCCATGGAATTAAATAGAAAGTTTTTTTTTAATGAATACACAGTGGAATTACTGTATAGGCAAGAATGCTCTTCATCTATATCATCTGAAAAACAGAGAAAGCAAATATTCCTTCTATACAGCTGTGTCTACTTTTCCTTACTGCTTTTGTCAAATGAACAAGAGCAGTGTCACCACGTTACACTGCAAGCTGTATCCCTTTGGGACACGTGTGCAGTGTTGCGATGCATGTAGAAAAGGATGGTTTGCAACACTGCTTTTGTCAGTCTGATCTCCCTTGTTCCTCCTCCCCCATCCTAGGATGTTGCTGCTTCTGTAGCATTTCCAGAGTAGCTGTTCCATACCTCCCTCCCGTGCTTTTCTTCCCTCCCCCTAATAATTCTTCCTGATAAGGCAGGGCTAAAGATGTTACAGGCTTTTTATATCATATTGTGTATTACTCTTCAACAATTATTTGGAAGAAGTACTTTGAACCTTGCATGAATATAATGCCTTTCTGCTGTTCATTAAAACCACTGGTCTTTTTTCAGTCTTCTGACCCAGCCTAAAAAATGTAGCTGCTTCAAATCACACGAACTGACTCCTTAAAGCTGCTTCACCTTTTTTCAGACAACAAATCTGAAAAAAGAAGTATCGTTTTTAAGGGACGTCCCCCCAGAAGTACAGAACTGCCACCCAACTCCAGATCCAAACAACTTTATCTAATGTCCTCTCACAGATCACAGACAATTAACTTCACCTGAAGCGTAAATTTAAATTTGGATTTTCCCAGGATGCAAAGAACTATTTCAAAACTGTTCTAAACAAAGAATTCAGTACAAAATAAATTGAAGCATCAGTAAAAAGAAGCTAATAAAAATATGGAAATATTTACGTCAGATTATAATGCACAAATTAGTAAAGTCTACACACACACACACACACTGATCATATTCTAATTTTAGGAACCAATATATTTTTATTCAGCTTTTCTACATTTATCGCTCCTTGCTAGATGGGAATTTATTTTCAAAAGAATATACTGAGAATTTAGCATACTGTAATTTCATTCTGTGTTGTTTCCCATTTGTTTAAACACTAGTTTTTGTTTTAGCATATTAACATATATTAGCACACAAAAATGTACTTGAACCAACAAGAAACTAGGGGCTGAATAATTCTTTTAAAGAATCTCCTAAATTACATGTATATTATATTTTTAATTGTCTTTCTGTAATGCACACATTTTTGGATTATATATTTAGTTAGTTAAGCCTCAACTGCCAGTTGCAACAGAAAGCTTTTTTTTTTTTAACTTGAAGACAACCATTCAAACAAGTTCAGGGTACTTATCTAATTCAAAGAATACATATTTCCATAGCTGTATAAATTATTCAGTTAAATTTGCTGTTGTCTAAGTGCTTGAGCATTATGCATAAACAAACCTGTAACAGAATGCCATCCTATGAGCAGGAAAATAACGCCATCAAGAAAAACAAATAAATATGTGGCTATAACCATTTTAATATAAGGCTACATTTTCCCCATAAAAGCACCAAACACAACACATATTTACCAAGCCATTTTTATCACATTCTGATATAAAATCCAAGGATCCAGGCATTTAGATCTGCGAATGAAAATCAGTGCAGTCAGCCTTAGAAAATTAGGTATATTAAAAATCATTTGATGGCACTCTATTGTTGCCACTGTAATCACTGTAATTTTCTTTGGTAATAGTGCTTCGTGATGAAGTAGGGTTCTCACAGAATAATTGTGAAAGGTACTGGAAGAATCAGGATGTAGCATCTGGTTGTAAAAAGCTCTTCAGATTCAAGTTGGCATTATATTTTTTCTTGAAAATTTATTAGAGATTCACATCATGCCATTTTAAGTGGAAAAGGTGAAAGCAAAGTAATTTTGTTCTATGAATTATTCATAATTATTCAGACTGGGTAAGATTACCATCCAGGCACTGATTTCGCTGACAGTTTCTTCTGCTGAGCCTCCATTATGCTTGTCATTTTTATTTCTTTTATCTGAGATTGCTTTCTTAGTTACTGAACTCGTCCCTTAGGGCTTCCTCTTCGCAAAAACAGAGTATTTCAAATCAGCAAGAATGCAGAAGGTGTGCAACTTGCCTCAAATCAGTGTTCCATGAACATTCTTTCCTCCACCCCAGAGCATTTTGAAACCCACATCCATAGCGGTGCTTATTAGACTTTCTGATTAAGTCTTTTATATATACCAGGTCTTTACATCTAGAGATACACATAAAAGAAAAAGCTGAAGATAAAAAGCATAATGCACTGAGAAAGAGTTATAATTTTCCTGAAACAACATCCCAGGAGTCGGGGAATGTGGTGATCCTTCCTTGGTTGTCAGTGTAACCCATTCTAGCTGCATAGCATCACGCAGAAGGAAACCACGGTTAAAGCAGGCTGACTTCAGCACTCTTATTTCCAACATGATGCGAACAAGGAGTGCCCCTGTGACAGGCTAATCCATACAAGTATATACTTCAGAGACCCCAAAGCCATTAGCAGCTGCTAATGGAAAAGAGAAGGTAAAACAAAGTCAGCAGCACTTGGGACCGACTGCAATCCCAGAGATGCTCCACTTGATGGCTGGTTGTGTCCCTGCTATCGGCTGCTCCCCTGTATCCATCCAAAAGGACTGGAACTGATTTAGATCAGGCAGCCTGCTTTGCTGGTCTGAGCTTTCGCTCTAACTGATCTGAGCAACTGTGGCTACCTACAGGACCAGGACTAAATATTACTCTGGGATGTTTAGACGGCTTCAAGAGCAGAAGAGCTGAGGAAAAAAAAAGAGGAGAAGGGGGAGTGAAGGCCCCAGGCAGTGACAGGTCTCGTCTCCTTTCTCCTGTTCTTGCAGGTGTCTATCGCAGTGGCATGAGCAACGGTTCACGTGCAAGGCAGAAAACGAACCATTCTTCATCGGAGGCATTTAGGAAAAAGGCTCCAAGCAGCACCTGCCTCAGTTCAACATCGCTGCTAACGTCAGAAGCCTACATCCACATCCCAGGTGGTCTGCTGCTCCTGCACTCTAAGAAAAGCAGAGATGTGTGGCACGTTAAAACAGACGGTTTCTCTGCAGTAAAAATAATAAAGCCTATGCTGCTCCATGCCCGGTTCTAGGAGTCTGCTTTGCCGCACTGCGACTAGAAAACTGCAGCAGGGAGAGCTTTGGCGCTTACAGTAATGTAGCAAGCAGCAGCTCTGTGACAAAGCAGTCAGCTGACTCACACTGTTATAATTCTGGGTCCTCTAAAAATAAGATTAGTTTGAAGGTAGTGCCAGAAGGATGACCTGACATTCCAAACCTGGTTCTCAAGAAGGAATTATAATGCAGCCAAGTGCTTGGAATGCTCCATTTCTCTTTAAATTTTATGAGCTTTGTGGTTTTGAGCTGCTTTGAACAGGATGGCTTTCTTTCTTTCTATTGAGTGGAAAAAGCACGGTCTTGCTGCTTTGTATTAATTCTTGGTGGGCAGAACTGTTTGTAATATTTATAAGGATAACAAGGGTTAGCAGTGTAAACCAGAGATACACCAGAAACAGGCAGGTTTTTTTTTTAACCTATCATCAAATCTGCCCTTTTCTAACCAAAACACAAGGGTGGCCCTCAGGTGATCAAGGAATTGTACTTTTTAATGAGATGGAAGAAAATTAGTAAATACAGAGGGGTAGTTATATTAACTAATTTTAAAAGATCAGTTTAATTAAAATCTAAACATAACAATTGTCCTGGCCTCACCCACTTTTTGGTATTCAACTGTCAGCCCTTTGAGGTAGTCCAGACAAGAAGCACCAACCATGAGTACTAACACTACCTTTATGGCAAGGTTACAGTAACAGAATCTTGCAAGTCTGAAAGTACATCTCTCCCCGTCACATTTATGGTCCAAGGAACTAGGGAGGGCCCCTTCTGAGACGTTTGCCGTGCCCCCCATTGCTTCTGTGGACTAAGCTGCCTCTTATCTGACCCTGGGCTAGTCTGCGGCTCTTCCTCCCCCTTCTGTCTCTCAAGGACATTCTCAGAGACCATACATCAGCCTGTAGCACAATGAGCCAAGGGCATTCTTGTCCAAGGGCAATAGGTGCCATGTAGAATAAAACTGAGAACGTAAGAACCAAATTGTTGCCTCTTTAATTATGGCATCCAACATGCATTCCTTCTAAACAGGGACTATGCAACAAATTACTTAAGGGACCATCTCTCCCCAGTTGTCTCTACCCATCCTACCCTCTGGCAGGAGAAGCATGCTCCGAATACCGTTGGCTAAGGAGTGTCAGCTGGTGGGGCCCAGAAGGAGAGCGTTTTCTGCCATGGTGCCTGCCCTTTTGAACATCATCCCCATGAGATTAGATTAGCCTTGTTCCTACTGACCTTTCATAAGGCCCTGAAAACTTGGTTTTGTGCCTGAGCCTGGGGCCCTGGGTGTGTGACAGAGCCCATCTCCTGGCTATGTTGATAGTTGTTTGATGATGCTCGGCTGCTATGTGTTTTATTTTTTATACAATGTATTTTACCTATTTTATTGTAAGCCGTCTAGAGTCACATATGTGAGGTAGGCAGCTATATAAATCAAACAAACAAACAAAAAAATAAATTTAGACTAGAAAACTGCACCCTAAATAGCTTCCAATGTTAATGCTTTTGGTCATCCAAATGACCTGGTTTTTATAATATCTTCTATTTCTCCTATAGTTATGAGACATCTTGCACTTATAGTGCATTCTAAATATAGCATATATTACAAACTGATTGTGACACATAGCATACTTAACTTAGTTAATCTTAGTACATCGGTAAGATAGCCCCTAGAGATGAGCTGTTGAGAAAATGCCTGAGGCAGCAGCAGACATGGAAGGAAGATCAAGCAGAAGAAGTGCCAAGGCAAGACAAGACCCTGCATGGGATGTACCATCGACAGATGGCTGAGGTGGCTGACCTTGGGAAATCCTACCAGTGGCTGGAAAGGGCTGGACTAAAAGACAGCACTGAGGCACTGATCATAGCAGCACAACAACAGGCATTAAGCACCAGATCCATAGAAGCAGAGGTCTACCACACTAGACAGGACCCAAGGTGCAGACTGTGCAGAGAGGCCACAGAGACGGTCCAACACATAGTAGCAGGTTGTGATGCAGGCAGCATACACTGAACGGCACAACCAAGTAGCTGGCATTGTGTACAGGAACATCTGCACAGTGTATGGGCTAGACACTCCCAAGTCCATATGGGAGATTCCACAGAAGGTTCTGGAGAATGACAGGGCTAAGATCCTGTGGGACTTCCAGATCTAGACAGACAGACAGGTACTGGCCAATCAACCAGACACTGCGGTAGTAGGCAAGGACCAGAAGACAGCGGTGGTGATAGATGTAGTGGTGCCAAGTGACAGCAACATCAGGAAAGCATATGAAAAGCTGGAGTAGTACCAGGGCCTGAAGGAGGGCTAGAGAAGATGTGGAAACTAAAGCCAAAGTGGTCTCAGTGGTGGTAGGGGCACTTGGGGCTGTGACTCCCAAGCTGGGAGAGTGGCTGCAACAGATCCCAGCTGCAACAGATCCCAGGAGCAACATCAGAGCTCTCTGTCCAGAAGACTGCAGTGCTAGGAACAGCTAAAATACTGCGCAGAACCCTCAGACTCCCAGGCCTCTGGTAGAGGACCTGAGATTGAAAAAGACACATACCACCCATAGGGATGAGAAGGGAATTTTTTATCCTACATATATATATTGCTGTATCCTACATACATATATAGGTACATACATACATACTGTACATTCATACATACATGTGCCTTCGAGCCTTGGCAAGATTTTGGAAGTGGTTTACCATTGCCTGCTTCCTAGGGCACAGAGAGAATGACTGGCCCAAGGTCACTCAACTGGTTTCATGCCTAAGGCAGGACTAGAAGTATATACTGTACTAAATCCTACATATTAGCCACTTTGAAAAATATTTTACTGTGACTTCGGGTGGGGACATGGTGGACTGAACCGCTGTGTCCGCGGGATCAGCAGGCAGAACTGACAACGCAGCAGTTTTTTCAGGCTCAGGCAGGTTTTTCCTGAAGCCCAGGAGTGTTTTTCCAGAAAAAGGAAAACACCTGGAATCACCCCATCTGTCCTCCGGAAGGCTGCTTGCAGCCAGAAGATTGCAAACAGCATTTGCGTTTGACTGGTAAGAGCTAGCCAGGAGGCTGGGACGTCACCATATTCCAAGCCGCGCTGTAGCCTTAAAGGGATACTAAGACCAGCCACCCCATTTCCAAATCACCCAATTTGTATTTCTTTTAAGTACGCACATCCTAAGAGAGGCTTTCTACAGCAAGGAGAAGTGGGTGCTCTTGGTGCTTATCGTTATTTTTTGGATTAATTTTTTAAATAATTCTTTTTAAGTTTTGGATTTTGTTTTCCCTCCAAGTATTAAGGAGGATTTAGAGTAAATAATTGGCTCCCTGTTATTATTTTTGTACTAAATTTGAAGATATTACTATTTTCCTACACATTGAATTGGCTGTCTTGAACTTTCAGTTTTCTGCTTCTCCTTTTCCTGGGAAACTGTCTGCATATCTCACTTTCACTTACGTAAACACATTCCGGAATTCTTTCATATCTTCAATGTTTGCTGGTTAAGCTCCTAGTGGGTGCCATAATCTACTGCATAAAACATGGAGGATTTTAAACACTTTCTCTGACTTCCACCAAGATTTTAAAGAGATTCTGTGGAGTCCTTGGTGCTCGTTGAGCCTTCATTTTCTTGCAGATGTTTCATTGCCAGACTAGGCAACATCTTCAGAGCAAAGAGGGAGTGGGCCTTGCTCTCAGTTTATATATAGTGGCTTGCCCTGCTTGTGTTGGTGGGGGTGTTGTTCTCTCCTTGGGAGTTGATTGGGCTGCTGTTTGCTGCTTGGTTGATTGACTGAGTTAATAGTTCCTTATTTAGGGTGTATTGTGCTGTTTGATTGTTCATCTGGTGTTGATCCTAGTGTTGATTTTTGCATATCTGGGTGTTGACTGCTGGCAAAGAAATGTACTGGTCTTTAGGCTTTTCTATTGTCTCTTTTGAATGTTATGTAAATGTAGTTTACCTCTATGTGTCTGTTGATGGCTGCTTTGTCTGAGTGCCAGGCTTCCAGGAATTCTCTGGCATTTTTGGATTTGGCTTGGTTTAGGATGCTCAGTTTCCCAGTTGAAACTATGGTTGAGTCTGTCCATGTGTTGTGAGATTAAGGAGTTCTCATGATGTCTTCTGACTGCTAGTTGGTGCTAGTTGGTGTTCCCAACCCTAAACAGATTCTGATTCCTACCAAGTTTTTAAGCAAGGCATTCAGGACACTGTGGAAAATATGAGGTCTAAATATGTGTTATCTGATTGGGGATGTCGTGGATGAAACTGAGGAATTTAACAGTGACAGAAATGTTTCTTCTAAGAGTGAGATTGGGATTTCTGTTGAAATGTTGGATGAAGATCAGATAGTCAAGTTGGAGAAATTTAAGGGAGAGAGCGAGTTGCAACCCACAAGTGAAATTGATTTTCTGGTGGAACACCACAGAAAAGAAGGGGTTATTATGTATGGGAGGTCTCCTGAAGAGAAGTTGGAGTTTTTGAGGGGGGCAGTTGGGCTGTTTGATTTTTTTAAGGAAAAAGCTCTGTGCACATTGTGGGGATACGTAAATGCTATGGTTTATTTTGAAATGGGATAGGGGTTTAAGAATATTTATCTGGATTGCTTTTAGGGTTTGGCTGATTTCATTTTTTAATGATTTGGATTAAGATTATTAAGGTATAATAAAAAAAATAAATGTCTATTTGGATGGTTTGGGGTTTAATATGGTCAAGATTATTAACATTGTATTATCAAGTACAATGGCAGACAATTTACATGTTTTCTAGTTTGACCTTTATTATAGTAGACAGAAATGTACAGAATAGTAGTAGGAAGGAAATAATTAAATAAATTTTATCTTTCTGTGGGGGGGAGTTGATTAGGTGGTTTATATAATTTTCTTCTTCTTTTCTTTTAGTATAAGGGGCGGGAGTAACTGTATTTAGTGATTTTTACAATGTGCCAATGGAATGATTTATAGAAATAATGTGATTTTGGTTTATATAGAGTAAGGGATTATGGGATTTTTTGTATATCCTTGCTGTTAAAAGTTGGAAATCACCTCTTTTGGTAACTTTGAAAACATTTTCTCCTGCGTTTCTACACTTTTTTAGTTTTTTTTTCTTTGTAGTTTTTTGTTTTTCTGTAGTTTTCATCTTTGCTTGAAACTTAATAAAATTCTTATAAAAAAAGAAAAAATATTTTACTGTGAAAAATTGTGATATAACTAATCTATTTATACCCATTCTGTAGACACATTCTCTTCAGTTTCTCAATTTTTCTCTCCTTTTTGGGGGAACGAGATTAACTCTCCACGTGCAATCACTGTAAAACTTTGCCCATGGCACTCTTTTGAATGCAGTAGCCTGCCTGCCAAATTGTAAACTGGCAACTCAAGATATTCCCAATCCACATCTTCACAAGGGAGAGACATCCACTGTCATATACACAAAGGCAGAAATTCCCAGCCCCTTCCTGTGTTTGTTTGGTGTAGTGGTTAAAGCATCAGGCTAGAAAGGGGGAGGTGATGAGTTCTAGTCTCACCTTAATCACAAAGTCAGCTGGGTGACCTTGGGCCAGTCACTCTCTCTCAGCCCTAGGAAGCAGGCAATGGCAAACTACTTTTGCAGAGACTTGTCCAGGCAGTCACCAGGAGTGTGTGTGTGTGTGTGTGTTTGACATTTTAAAACTAAGGGAGAACTGCAGAATATGAACCAAGGCTGAGAAAAGCACAAGGCTAACGTGGCTCCCCACCAACCCCAGATTAAAATTTGGAAGACATTCTTCAGGTACTAGAAGTAGGTAAAAGTCTAAACAGGAATCTGCATTATGTTCTTGGTTTATTCTTCTGTGTTACACAAGTCTAATATTCTTATTTGTTTGTAAAAACTGGAAACTGAGTGTGTAATCTCAGCCTTTTATCCATTCATCAGGCTGTGTATGAAAATATCAAATTTTGTCTAAATGTTTTTTTGTAAGCTGTAATATTAATTTGAATCATCTAACTAGTCCCCTTTTTAATGAGACTTTGGGGCAAAGAACAAGCAATTTGTGGCAGACTAGCACCATCTTCTGATTTGCTTGGAGCATGGCATTTTGTACATTTAAATAGCTGGGTTCTAGATAGCTCTTTGAGTTTTTCAACACTGAATGTCCACATTTCTAAAACTTAAAGTTAAAAAGAGTGATTACATGTTATCTTTTCTTCTTTTACAATAAAATTTCAATTTAGTGCTGGTGAGATTAGCTCAGTTTCCAAAGAAGGAAGGAAAGGGTCTCATGTCTCTGTGTTACACAGACAGGAAATTCTAATATTGAAATTAGTTCTCCTTTGGCATTTTTACCTTTTAATCACCAAGGTAGTATAGGGGGTGAGAACTCAGTCTCTTGTGCATGCCAGGGTCTAGGGGAGCTGAATATCAGATGAAACAAGCCCCTGAAAGATAATGTGGCAGCAGTGAGAATGACCAAGTTTTTACCCCAAAAGAAGACACAGGGCCAAGTTGTGAAGACCCACAGGACTTCTGGGAGAGAAGTGTGAGATTTTCAGCCTTCTACTCTACAGGCCTACATTTCCTACCCTACCCTACATGGTAGTTTCGTCACATGGTGCTTAGCTGTGGAATTAAGTGGAGACTAGACAGCAGTGCATGCAGTTTCTGAGATATTTAATTGATTTCCTTGTGTCGGTCGCCTATAAATATCTTGAGGCAATCATGACCAGATACCTGCTTTCTATTGGTCTGCCCACAAAGTAAAAATGACATATATTACTTTGCAAGCATGTGCCAGAGTGAAGAAAATCCAGGAAGTCACTGAGGTGATGCAATTTGAACAGTTCATGGCCGAACTGCCTGAACAGCTCTATGATCCAATCTTCTAATGGGACCCAAGTCTACAGAGGAGGTGGGAGAAATGGTCCAGAAGCTAGATTTCAGACTTCAGGAGGCAGTCAAAATGTACCAAAGTAATTACTTGAAGACATTCTTGAGGTGTGAGGAAACATGGTTAGTCAATGTTTCCCAAAGGGTTATATCACATCCAATGCCAATTCCGCCATGTCAAAGCACTGGCTACACTGTGTCAAGTACCACCTAACCCCCTACCCCACCTTCCCACCCCATAAGAGGCAATCATTTTGACAAATCACCCTCCCAATATTTCAAATATGGAGTAAATCTCAAAAACTACTGTCCCAAAGTGAAAGCTCAAGTAAATCAGGTTGAAACTAAATGTCATGAGCCAGAGAAACTTCCCAGTACAGACTTCCCTAAATTCAATGCGGACGCCATTTTACCTATGACGCAGGTGGATGAGTGGATGGACATGCAACAGTGGCTGGAAGGTACTGACATCATGTTCTCCACTGTGCATGCCTCAGTGTCAACAACTAACATGACATGAGTGTAAAAGCTGCTACTTAAGCTACTTTTTCAGCAGAAAGACTGGAAAGGGGGTGGACATTTGTGCTGATGAAGAATGGTCCTGTGCCATGTATCTGGAGAGGATTTAGCAGAACACGTATGAAAGACCTTCATCTCAGAACATGGCTAGGTTATCAGCCTTGCCTCCAATGCCCGTAGACATCAGACTATCTTTTACAGAACCGTTGTATTTTCAGCCCAAAGATATGAAGAGGGTTCTCTGCACATGTTCAGTTAAATATGCTCATAGAATTTCATGATTAGGAACAAGTGTATTGAAAAAGCATATTGCCCAAATACTTGGAACCCTGTAAGAATGCTGAATTCCACTTACAAATCACTTTTTTTCTTTTTCTTTTTTTCACTGAATGTTTGAAGATTTAAAAAACAGGGATATTTCAGATGAATGCCTACTTTCTAACCTAAAGCAAATTTATTCAGGCAAACAGTTGTATAGGACTACAGGGTATGTGCAATTCTATACATAATTATTTGACAGTTTTGCTGGAAACTATTTACTTTGGAGTAAACATAGGCTTGGTTATAGTCATCTGTTAGAGTAAGCTCATACCCCTCCCCCACCCCCAACATTCTGAAATAAGAATGTCACATCAAGCATAAATATGCAACTGCAATCAATGCTGCAGCAAAACAACTTTCTTCTGTTGTTCCTTTCTTTCTACTGGATGGCCTCGTATTTAAATGGTTGTTTTGCTCAGTCATTGCAGGCTTCTGTTTTAATTTATTAAGTTATAAAAGAAACATGGCATCCTAATTTTCATAGAATAAAGAGGTACTGCTGTATTTATGTATCTGCATAATCTTTAAAGAAAATATGAACTAGGAAGGTAGAAAAGGGAGGAAATCAAGACATTGTTTATTTGATTATATCACTGAGTAAGCTGGAAGGAATTTGGTTGATATTTTTAAGTTCTTTTTGTGAAAAAGATGGATCCTGGAAAAGGAGTAAGCCAAGATCCAGGAAGCCTTAATAACTATACACACTCCATGCCATGGTTAATAATGGTTCCTGTAGGAAATAATGATTTCTGGCCCCACTGTAAATATTGGGATGGACTGCCGGTTTTTTTACATGCTTCACAGTGGGACTATTCGGGCCTGCTTTTCCAAGTCTTCTTTTTTGTTAAGAGGCACAGATTTTTTAAAAAATACTGTAAACATCTTGGTTAAGTTCATAAAGGCCATTTCAGCTGCTGTTTAAGCATACAAAGTATGGGAAATGGGAAAAAGGCAATATCCTAAATACCTAATCTAAAATTGGTATAACTTACTATTTTTTCTTCTTCTTGTGATTCAGTTGCACTGACACTTGAAAACTAACGTGTTTCTGTTTCACTTTGAAAAACTCCATATAGCCTTTTCCCCAGATTTATCGCAATTCTGGTCTACTAGAAAAATTAAATCATCTGTAGGGAACTTATCTTTTATTTTTTAAATTATTCCTCAAACTGTATTTGAAAAGCAAAGCTCTTAAACTATCTTAGTCAATTTGGTAAATGTGCAAAACTATAAAAGTGCCCAACTGCCATACTGTGCATACTTGTTATTGGACAATAGATGGCCTGGTTAGCAAAATACTCTAATTAAACATTAATATCTACATTCAAGATGACTCCTTGAATATGAATGTGTACACACAGACACACACACTACAGAACTGCCACACTGTTTGTGCTCATTCAAGCACATGTATCTGGCTAGGTCAGATGGTAAAAAAGCAAAATAAAACCAAACCAGAAAAAAGCCTCACCCTGTCAGGCCAATTTAAAACAGGCCATGTGCCAAGTTCATTTGGTTTATATAAGCATATAGAGACAAAACCCCAGGCACAATTATTCTTCCAAGTGTTGCAAAACAAGAGAGAACAGACCCTGTGCCTCTTAATAAGAGGCATAAATGTTTAAAGGCATTGATCAGATGGTGGACTACAAAACGCAGGGACTGCATAACTGTGCATGGTTACAAAAAATAATTGTAACGCTACTTGGCAATTTTTAGGTACAACATATGTTACCAAAAAGATGCTAGATATGAAAACAGTGGTTTCAGGGACAGACTTCAAAGAAGAAATGAACTGAATTAATGAAAATTCCCCATGTTCTTAAGAAATAATGGTCCAGTTTTCACCTGTAGCTGAAGTCCAAACAAGAATACATGAATGTGATTTATTTGATTAGCGTAGTAAAAGAAATACACCCACACACACTTTAAAACCAGTTCCTAAGGACTAGAACTGTATGTTAACTGTTATGCAAATATCCTCAATGCTCATTTCTTTCTAAGCAGACTTTGGGGAAAGAATCCTATCTCAAGAATCCAGAGGACAGTGATTACTACTTGTCTGCACAGTTTTTCTGTTCCAGTTGCCTTTAGCAGCTGCTTTTTCCCCTGCAGAGTTCAAAGCAAGAGTGTACTTTGAATGCCATAGGTAGGAAAAATACTTGGAAATAGAGGGAAAAAAGGTGTCTGCAGGCCTGTTCATGAAGCTGTTTTTCTGCTTCTATGACACTATGCTGTTCCTGAATATAGAGGAAAATAATAACACTAATGCTTACTGCACATACTGTACAAGTGTTAATCTCTAAACCACAAACGGCTTAATTTCCAGTGACATTAATATTCAACTGCTAATGCACATGCACGCCTGTTCAATAGTGCAGTGTTCTAGAACTAAGTAAGGAAGCAGCAAAAAGGAAATAACATACTTGATAACAAGTAAACTATTAACTGACAACAGCTATTCCAACTGCAGGTAAAACAATAATGATAACATAGCACCTGGCCTTCTATAAAATTCTTCCTGTGATACCCTGCAGATATTGTGATAAGTGAGCATTTTCTGACTGGTAAATAAAAATAATAAAAGCTTCAGCTGTTTATAAGGACAGCTGACAGCATTCTGTTTAACTCCAACTTTTCATTTCTGTTGCAGATTCACAATTTGCAAGACAAGAAAGTACGCTGGAGGAACAAAGAATGGGGTACACTGACTGAAATATTCTGGCTCACTAAGCCAGACCAGCATTGTTTTGATAAAGACAGAACAATCCATTTTCAGCAAAGGAATGCACTACACAGGTGTTCTTTTCTCAAAAAAGAGACCTGCTTGAGACCTCCACAGAAACCTTGTTAATGGGCCTGCCAGTAAGATCTATTAGGTTAACAGGCAAAAGACAGAAGCCCTTTTCTGCGGTTGATTCATTCTAATGGAAAACTCTTCTAAAGGAGTCGAGCCAGTTCCCTCCCTGTTTCTAAATGAGTCTTAGGCTGCAATTCTATGGCCCCAGGGATGAAGAATTAGGGCATTACTAGCAGCAAGGCCCTGAAAGCCAGCCAAAAAACCAAACAAAACCCAAACACCCTTCACAGAAGACACGTAAAACAGGGCCAAGCCAATTTTTAGAAAGCTGTGGAAAAATTAGGTAATTTTTTTTGTCACCTTGTTTTTGTGTGTCTTTTATGATTTATGGAAACTGCCTTGAACAATGTAATGAAAGGCGGAGTATAGCTTTTTTCATCTAGTACAACTTTTTGCTGATCAGATACAACTGTGTACCGCCATACTCTCCACAGAAAATATTTTTATACTAACACCTTGAATGTTCCACATGAAATGTGACCACAATTTAATTAAGCTAGGTTTCCAGCTTGGTACTGCTAACTCATTGCAACATTTACTGAGTTACAGCTATTTCATTTTATAGGGCAGGCTGTTAATGATCAATAAAACTAATGTTCAGTTGCATTTGGGCAGACTTGCTCCAAACTCTGGGTGTTGACATGATAAACAGAATTTGGAATGAACTGTCTGGCTCATATGGCTTAGAGCACATATTCTGTATCATCTACACATTCAAGCATGTTTAAGGATGATAGAAACATCAGGACAATGCAACAATTCATTGCAAATATTTCTTAGATATACCAGCTGAAGAATTAAAAAGCCCAAACACCCACCTGATTAATTAAAATAATGCTTAGCTAGAGATCTGATGGATCAATGGAGACAGCCCTATTACCTTCCTGTTTCTTTTTCATTCCAAAGCCACCATACCTGAAAGTCTCACGTATAACACTTTGTCCACACTGCTAACAACCTGTTCTCACTTAAATATAAACAGTTTCTTGCATTTCTTGTTGCTGGGTCAGTCAGATACTGCACATAATTTTAATTACTCTAAGTGCATTTTCATCTTCACAAATAGCAAGTATCTGTTTAAATTTTCAGAAATTGAACCAAAAGCATTCATGCAGTAATCTTAAAAATTATATATAAAGCCTTTTTTCATGCATTTTAAGACTTGTAAACATAGCCATGCCTATCAATTTCCCTATCAAAATATGTGCTGGGATGTACCAGTATACATTCACTTTAAGTAACAGGATTCAGTCCTTTGCTAAGTCACTGCATGACTTGGAACACTGCTAGCTCACCCTATGACTAGTAGCAATAACCAAGATTCTTCTGGCTGTTGATCTGCCTAATTTAATTAGTTTCCTACATCTCTGCAAACCTTGAAGTAAGGAATGAGTGTTCCTACCTGCATCTGCTATCATCCTACTACTGTATTTCTTGAGCCCCTTTTCAACTTTCCTGAATTGACAGTTGACAGCTCCATATGTACTATCTTTATTTCAGGAGCACCTTACCCTGAATATTGTGCAATAAAGACTCTGACTGGTGTGTTTTGTTATTAGTGAATGGTAGATAAGGATTCTTTTCCCCCACACCGTTTGTTTGCCTGGCTCAGTTTGCCTCCGATGCAGCTCCAAAAGTGGTGGATATTTAGGCACTGAACTTGATGGATTCAATGGATCTGGTTCCTTCTCTCTGGATTCTGAAAGGACAGGATTGTAGAGATATACAAATGCAGTGGGTGCCACTACCAGATTGCATGGAGCTATCAGTCAGGGGTGGGGTAAATTCCCTTATTGGTGGCAATGACTTTCAACTCAAACTGACTGCTGCTGACATCCAACTAGCTTTATCAGCAGCAACAGGGAGACGGTTTGTGATTGTCCTCCGCCCCTTTTTTTTCCATTTTGCATCCTAGTGCAATAGCTATTCTGCTACTTCTTCCATTCAAGTACTCACCAGGTCCAACCCTGCTTAACCTGATCAGCCAAGGTGATTGTTAACAGATCATGAAAACTTACTGTTATGACTGATGTAGCAGTACTATCCAGAGGAAAACTGGTGGTGAATGGTTTAATATTTGCATTGGTAATGATTTAAGAGAGGATTCTTCAATATTGTTGCAAGGCACATTTTTTTGAAAAATGTTTCTATTTAGAAGCAAGCACTGCCCACTTCAGAAACCCAATGCAGTCCTAGAAGGGGAAGTATAAATAGAATACAGTCCTCTGTCCCCTTTTGGCCAGCCTACCTCCTAGAAACTTTGGAGAAGGAGCTTTATTGAGCAGGCTAAATTCTGTGCCAAAAGAAACGGGAAAGCCACTGGCAACTTTACCTAAATCTTATGCCAAACGTAATTTCCCTTCCTCCCTCCCTCCCTCCCTCTCTTTCTGGAAAGACTGGTAAAGCTCTTTTTCCTTCTTTTTCTTTTTTGTCAGTTTCACCAAAGAAACATTTGCTTTAAATATCAGTTATCGCACCACAGCTGGTACTTAAATTCTAAAAATGACAGGCGCCAGGGCTAACCCATGCCCGGAAGACATGCAAGGCATCCACAAGTCGTTTAGCTGGATCTTTCTGAGGCTCGATCCACAAAAGGAAATAGGGAGCAGACCTCAAACGGTGCCCACCTCACCTCGGGAAGCGCACCACCGAGTCCAAAATAACTTTACTCACGCCGGTGGTTCCTACCTTAGCCATACTAAGGGAACAAATTAGGCGCCAAGTCTGGCTAGGAGAGCGGACTCCTGCAGCTCTCGTCCAACGGGAGCGCCGGCGCCACCTGCCTGTCTCGCGCGGCCACGCGCCACGCCCGGTCTTCCCTTTGCGACCGCTAGCCAAGAGTCGCGTGGCAGTCTGCCCTCGCCCTCCCCCTTACTCTTTGCTCCCACCCAAGTCCAAATCGAATTTGAAAAGGAGGAGGGAGGCGGGAAGAGTTTGGCAGGCGAAAAGTTGTTGCCGACTTTCGTCCCAGGCAGAGAAGAGTAATTGACTTGCCGCGCAAGCCGAGGCGGATTTATCGGGAGCAGTCAGTTTGACCGCGCCCTGCGCGCTCGCAGTAAGGATTGCCGCTGAAATACAAACTGTCTTCTGAAGCTGCGGCTTAAAAGTCAAGGAATAATTTGCTTCTGGAGTTGCAGTCTAAAATGCGAACTCTTTTGCTCCTTGGGTAGTCAGCCCAATCCAACTTGTGGGATTTTCCCTGGGTAACTATGTGCAGGTTATTTAGGGGAGTAGTCCTCCTGTCACTAGGGTGCTGTGCTTCTGAGAGAATCTGCACAGCCCAAGTGATTGGCGGGGGCTTATACTGGCTGCTTTACGAAGCCGGCCTCCCTTGCAACTCCTTTCTCTCGCGCCGCCCGCCTGGCGTGACGACGACGACGACTCTTAAGATGCGGGGGCGAGAGAGTGACTGACTGACGCTCCCTGGCTCTGGCCCCAGGTAAAGCAGCGTTCCTATTCGCTGCACGTCGCGCCAGGCAGAAGCCAACAGCCTCGGCGCGGGCAAGGCTGGGGCGCCGCCGGCTGCCGAGCATTCTCTCCGGGGTCGCGCGCCCGTCCCCGGCTTGCTGTTCCCGGCCGGCTCCGCCTCCAGCCCCGTTCCACGAATCCGCGCTTCCTTCGCGCCGGGGAGCGACCCCCTTTCCCGTCCGCGCGGGCCTCCGCTTCGGCAGGTGTCTTCGCGGCTCCTCGCCTTCCAGCAGCTGCTGCTTCCCTCTTCCAGTTTCTCTCGGCTGGTGACCTCGTCGCCACCCCCTGCGGAGAAAACAGGAAGGTGGGGGTGGAGACCCTGGAATGAGCGGGTCGGAGCTGCAGACGGCCTGGCCTTGCTTCCTTTCCTTCTTTCCTGTGCAGAGCGTTTCAGATTATTGTTACTGTGTTCCTCTTGGCAGTTTAGAAGCGACAGAGATCTAACAGTGATTTCCACCATGGGAAACATCTGACACAGTTGCAGGAACAGGGCTGACAACAGTCTGGTAAATGCTTACCGAGTAACGAATTGTACATCTTCCAGGCTGCAATTCTCAAACTCAGTAGCTTCCTAAATCACACTACTTAGACTTAAAGTTACAATCCTAAACAGCCATTTGGGATCAAACCCTATTTTAAACGAACCCTAAAGTAGCAATTTTAAATGAACCCTAAAGTAGCAATCCCTTTCCTCCATCTGATGAGATTATTTTTTCACTAAAGCACCTAGATTATATGCATAACATTCATGTGGCATTCAGAAAACAGGTGCTGTGCGTGGCACGTTGGATATTTAGCCTGCTTATTGTGGATATTTGAGCTTATAACAACAACTGATGGATGGTTCCATTAGATTGCTGTGACTCTTCTGCATTATATTTTCAAATTGTACACTTAACTGTGTAGAACTTATTAAGGTGTACATTTAAGAGATCCTTGGAAGTTACTTAATTACACCAGTTACGTTGCCACCCAGAGTCACTTGTTTGAGATGGGCAGCCATACAAATTGAATGAATGAACAAATAGAATGGGCTTTTGCAGCTAAACATGATTAGTAGGTAAACCATGTTCCCCCGATGTAATAGATGAAACAGTCCTGAGATTGTTACAGCTTTTTGAATGGTTTATATGCTAGATACTCTAATCCACAAACTAATCAACCAACCAACTAAACTCTTGAATTTTTTGTATCATGTTACTGAGATCCTGCCTGTAAAAGCAAATAAGACCAAAGGAACAAGGCTGTATAAATAGCAGGATGTTTTAAGAGAGATGTTTGAGAAATTTGCAATTTGTCACAAGGAACTTCTTTTAGGGGCCAGT
Source organism: Candoia aspera (assembly GCF_035149785.1). Taxonomy (NCBI): domain Eukaryota; kingdom Metazoa; phylum Chordata; class Lepidosauria; order Squamata; family Candoiidae; genus Candoia; species Candoia aspera. The sequence goes on from NC_086155.1 coordinate 145,019,139, forward strand.
CAATACAAGGCATAGAGCACAACAGGACTGACTGATAATCCAATATTAGACTGTTTTATGAATAACTATCCAATAAAACATTCATATGTATTTGTTAAAACTTCCTATAAACAAAATGAAAATTCATGTTATGGTTGAATTTGTCCTCTGTTTTGGGGTGAGGTGGTGCTCTCGCTAAGGTTTGCAGTTTGGGGATCGTCCTGGATCCAGCATTAGAGCTTGGCAGCTATGTAACTTCAGTGACTCAGAAGGCTGTTTATATAGCCTTTCCCTCAATCCCTACTTGGAGGAAACAGGCCTAGCTTTAGAGACTCATGTGCTAGTAATCTCCGGGTTAGATTATTGTAATGTCCCCATAATGTGCTTGTTGTGAGGTGGTTCTTGAAGAAAAGCTAGAACGGTGTTTTTCAACCTTGAACCTTTAAGTTGGGTGGACTCCAAGAATTTCCCAGCCAGAATGCTGGCTGGAGAATTCTGGGAGTTGAAGTCCACCCAAATTAAAGGGTCAAGGTTGAGAAACACTGGGCTAGAAAATTACAGCTGGTCCAACATGCAGCGACATGGATGATGAGTGATGCCTCCTGAGAGTCCCTCATATCCCCTATGTAGAAACAACTTCAATGGTTGCCAGTTGCCTACTTGGACAGATTTACCAATGTTCACAATGGTGTATAAAGCTGTACATTATGGTTTAGGTAAGAGCACAAAACACTTGTTTGCCTAGGCATTTTAATGGCTTCAGTTGCTTTAATTGTGTTTAATAATTTTAATGTAATGCCTTAATTTTTAAATGTTGATTTAAGATTTGTTTTAATTGTATTTCTGTTGTTTTAATTCTATTTTTAAAAGCCATCTTATATTATTGAGAGAGTGGGCAGCTTACAAATGCTCTAAATAAAACAAAGAAATGAATAAAATATGCACAGGTGGAAATATTTATATTGAAAGACTGATCCATGCAGCAGACTTGTCCAGGGTCCCTCAGCCTTAGGCCAGTGAAATCTGAAACCAAGATCATGCTTAAAATGGCTGCCATGGCAGCTGTGACACATCATCCTGCACATTTACCAAAAGGCAAACTACTAATGCTACTTCTCCACTTCTCTACAACTCCTGCACCCCATTTACCACCTTAGCTTACAAGTGGCTCTTTCCATGACATGCTTATGCAGCCACTGAGATTTCCAAGCAAGCATAACTAACAAGGTGTGGTTTGCTTAGCCATGGCTTATTGAATGAATCACAATAAGCTGGATTGATGCAACATATTAATTCATAAGCCATAGTTTACAAATCATAGTAGTTGAGTTCATATAACATGGTAAGCCCAAATGAACTGCTTTATGGCATGGATGAAGCTAGCTGGCAGACTGCCTTGTTATTTCCTCTGCTGGAAGAGAAGCATTTCAGTTGAGTACCAACCCTTTAAAGAGCCAGTTTGATGTAGTGGGTAAGGGACCAGGCTAGAAACTGAGAGACCGTGAGTTGTAGTCCTGCCTTAGGCACAAATCCAGCCAAGTGACTTTGGGCCAGTCACTCTCTAGCCCTAGGAAGCAGGCAATGGCAAACTGCTTCTGAAATCTTGCCAAGAAAACTGCAAGGAGTTGTCCAGGCAGTTGCCAAGAGTCAACACTGACTTGAAGGTGCACACACACACACACACACACACCCCAGCCCTTTAGTCCTGCACTCATACTTGAATTCTTCAGTTCTGGGAACTGTCTGAGAAAAATCCCAGTGTGTTTGTTCCTTTCTGAAATAGAAGAATATTAACTATGTAGTCCAAAAGCTTCACCAAATCCTATCTGGGTCCTCAGTGGAACTTATGACTCCCCTTTTGTATCCAGGATGGACTGGGAAGCTTATATCCAGAAGGGGACTGAGAGACAGACTTCCTATTGTCTGTAAATCCATTGCTAAGCATCAACCCCTCTCTCCTTATGTCCAGTGGAGCAGTTGCACTTAGGTATCAAGAAATAGATTGAAGGCAGGCCCTGAACAATTTGCCCCTTTTGCAACACTTTGCATGTTATATCACAATTGATAAGTCTTACTGCTTTGCAGAAAATGAAGTAAATTAATTTTCCCAATCTAGACAAATACTTGCACTAAAGATATGCATACGTGTAGAGCGTTTTCCCTTAAGAAGGTGTTTCTAAAAAACATTTGGATGTCAGAAACGTGCATCTGTATTCCGTTCAGTAACTCATGGAAAAAATAATACCTTGTGTTAATTGCCTCCAAATCTTTCCATAGCTTAACTCTTTTACAGAGGAGGCTCTGTACTGCCACCTAGTGATCTGTTTTTCATGACATAATGTTGGTCAAGCAATCGAATAAATAGTGAAAGATCCAACTGCGAACAGTGCAAACTGGTCTCCGCAAACTACCTGTGAAGTACAAGGAACTGTATTTCAGAACTGAAGCCAGAAAGTCCCAGTCTTTTAGATGGCAAGATACTATTTCACAGCATGACTACTGACCCCACTTCTGATTTTTTCCTAAAATGAACAATTATTAATTTAAACCACACAAAGAAAGCAAGGTAATAGGTAACTTAAAATGTGTATTTTGTTCTGCATTATTCAGAATGTTTAGATTTGCATCGACCTAAATTTATGGCTTGGAAGAACTGATTTTAAATACATTACAATTTATGGTGCATTGCAGGTAGAGCTGCTAAATTGAAGACAAAATACCGTCTCCAGTTTAGCAGCTATGTCTACAATGTCCCATAAATTGTCTTTACATGCAGACAATACACTGAGTTTATCTGTACGAAGTAATGGAAGAGAGTGAATATTTTCAGGTTATGATCTGGTCTCCTGAAGGACAAGCGCAGGCAAATACACTGGGGATATGCAGGCTTCCAAAGATTAAGGCTATCTGGGCAGCAAAAAAAATCAGTGTAATTTGGGAACCATATGGCAGTGCCCCTTTGCATTCTTAGATGGTTTTCACTGCTTATCCTTCCAACAACAGTCACTGATTCTAAGTTATCCCTTGAAAATTATGCTTTCTCCAATAGATGGTGGATAAAAATGAGCCTTCTTGCCTCGTTCATTATGAAGATAAAGCTGCTGCTTAAGTTATTACAGCTTACACTTATATAGAATAATGTATGCTTACCCAGCAGTGTAAATTCATAATGTGGCATGTACAATAATGCTCTGGCTGAGTTCTTACAGTAAATCACCACGTAGTTTATTTGGTTTGGCTAAGCCTAATGGGCGAAGCTTGGTGTTAGGGTTTTTAATAACCCAATTGTAATTCATTTTCTAAACCATTGCTAAATAAACCATGTCTTAGCACAATATGGAAACCAGGTCATAGATTGTTATGCTCATTCAAAGATTTGTATGTTAATGCTTCTGTTGGCAACAGTTATCATGCTTAGATCAAGGGTGGCAGCTGTAGATGAATTACGACATATTACAGAAGGTTGAGGACTTGGGGCAGGTTGGACATACTAAGGTACCTTCTTACAACAAACCTGGAAAGCTGATTATACTCACAGGTATAATCCCAACAATTCTCTGGATTGTTACTAGTCAACATCCATCTTATATAGCAGATAAAACTGATGTGCCCCAGTAGATTAATGTAAGATATTGCCATAACCTTTCCAAATAAGCACTGAACTAAATGTTACATGCAAATATATATAATTAAAAACCTGTTAGTTTACTTCTTAATTGTAAAGCAACATGACATACTGTATAAGATCTTTGGAAGCAGAAGAGCAGTAAGGGAAGGAAAGTGTTGAGTAATTTCTTATTTGCTACTTTTTCTCTTCATTCCTTCCTCCTAGTAATTTTGCTAAGTTGTAAGGTGGGTGGGACACGGTGGCGCTGTGGGTTAAACTGCTGAGCTTGCCGATTGGAAGGTCGGCGGTTCGAATCCGTGTGACGAGGTGAGCTCCCGTTGCTAGTCCCAGCTCCTGCCAACCTAGCAGTTCAAAAACATGCAAATGTGAGTAGATTAATAGGTACCACTTTGGCGGGCAGATAACGGCGTTCCATGTAGTCATGCTGGCCACATGACCATGGAAGTGTCTATGGACAAACGCCGGCTCTTCTGCTATGAAACGGAGATGAGCACCGCCACCTAGAGTCAGACACGACTGGACTTAATGTCAAGGGAAATCTTTACCTTTACCTAAGGTTTCAGGTAAGATGTAGTTATAATAGATAATTTTGCATATCAACTGAACTCAGATTGTATTGATTCCCATTGTTCAGTTGTGAGTAACACATTCTTTCCCTATTTTCTATTTTAACCCTAATGAAAGAATACATTTTTAGGCTTCAGAGAAACCCAGACAGGGTTCATGCATCACACAGCCATTATATGGTTTGTTTGATTTTAGCTTATGTGATGTCTGAACCCAATCATTGTGGTATAAACATAGTTTATGGCTTAGTTTTACATGTGAATGATGCCATAGTAATGTCTTCAATAAAATGGTGAAAACATACCATGACATAGTACAGCGAGTCAACCTACCTCAAAATGTAAGTTTCTGGAACAGTAAACTATCCAGAACTGGAGAACTGAGATTGAAATTATGCCTTAGTTACAGATATTTGCTAGAGTTGCTAGTATGTATTCATTAGTAACTAACATTGACCATGTTCAGTTATACTTCCATTTATTGAATCGTGTTTGTGAAAGGGGCAGTACATAAAAGAAAACGTATGTTCGGACTTAGGTGTTCGAAATGTTCACAGTGAAATTACCATTATATGCGTAGTATAAGAAATTTAGTAGTTGATTTGCATCTTTGCAGGCTTTTTACTCCAGTGGGCTTAGTAAGCACTTAGGCAGAATTCCTAAATGCACTTTCTTAGAAATTAATATCATTTACACAAATGGGATTTTAATGTAAATGGATTTAGGACTGAGTACTTAGAAAGGAATGGTGCCAGTAAAATTACTGGCATTTTGTATTACTGGAATATTTGAGGATATTTCTAAGCATATTTATCCACAGCAGAATCAATGTTACTGGTGGAATAAATATCTTTACTTTACTTCCTTGTAGGCACCTATCCATCTTCCTATCTGTTGTAGAGATTCAGAGATCCTGGAGAAGATATGGGAAGTGTAAGAAGACTGTAGGGGAAGGAAAAGGAATGGGTGTCAACACACGTTAGCCGCCCAGTGTCATGCACATGACATGGGCAGCCATATAAAGTTATTAAACAAACAAACATGACATTGGATTGATTCCTTGGTATAAAACATCAGAGTTATCTGGGAGTTCCAGTGGGCTTTCTTTCAAAAACATATTTTGGTCTAAAGAATCAGATTTTGTTTGACATCTTTTTTGTATAATATCATTATAACACAATATAGGCAAATGATTTTGTATATTCTATTTCTGTAAATGAAAAGCAGGAAATTGAAATGCTGTTGTTAAGTTGTACAGCCCGCATTTATGTGTTAAAACATTTATATCCCATTCAGTGGCATCCCTCGGGAAGTGTAAAAAAAAAAAGATGGCAGTCATGGCAATGTGATTGAAACCCTACCCCTTTGTACATGCATGTGATTTTGCATACATACAAAAGGGATGGGGCATGGATTGCACTGCCATGACCTCTATCTGAACATTTGACACCCCCTCCCTCAATGGATACTGGTAGTCCCACCTTTTCAGTCCATTTGCAGGCCCTAGGGCTGAAAACAGTTTAAAAACAATAAAATCAGATAGAAATTTCATGTCTGGTAGTGACAACAAAACCAGCAATAAAAGAAGATAATTATTGAAGGTAAAACCAGTCTAAAAACAAAGAGGACATGAATGTGTTTGTTATAATTGTCCTAGGGATGGGCACATTGGAGACAGTGATCAGACTCTGTCAATACCTCTTTTAGCTTTGTGAGCCTGAAGTTTGATGATTTACCTATATCTAGAAATAAGATTTAGAAGTCCATTCTTTAGAAAATAGATAACTTCAGTTGATACCCTGTGCATGCATTATACCATTTTTTTAAGCATACACAAGAAACCTGACAGACATATTCAGGAAAGTATCCAGTCTAAACATAATTAGTAGTACATTGTTAATTGTTTCTAATACACTTTTTAAATTAAAGAGCATTTGACTCCAACTACACTTATTCCATATATCATATTGTACAACAAGAACTAACAAGTTAAGAGCTCAATAGCTTTTACTGTATGAAACTATATTTAAGGCTGGCTAAACCAAACCAGTCCTGAATTAGTAACATTTTATCTGTTATTCTCATAAATAAATGACTTGATTGGAGATTGATTTAATGACTTTAATACAGATTTAAGATTTGAATACAATTTTGCTGATTGTATGATTAAGACCTTGGAATATGGGCACAGCCTGGGATATGAATGGATTCCCTTGATTATACATCCTTTTACTTTATTATGATGTAGAAATATGATATTTTTATGAGACTGAACAGATAGCTCAGATTACTTTTATAAGGCAGTACCAATTCTATTTAATGTACATTAATTTCTTAGGTACAGTTGATTAGGAACAGAACATAGGAAATTGTCTTCTATTATGTAAGATCCCAGTCCTAGCTCAGAATTATTTCCATTGATATTCAGTAGGCCTGTTGGGTGGGAAGGTTCAGAAAGGAGATTTTAGACATGTAGTACTACTCACCCAGTGGTGTCAGTCTCTTACAATGCTTCCTTTTCAGACACCGTGTTGCTGTTTCGTATGATTTAGTTAAGGAAAAAAAATTGGTAAAATGAAAAATTAACATTTCTGCACATTGTTTTCTACCTGCTTTGTAACTTGTGAGCAGTCTCTGCCTTCTCAACACTCTGGCTCCATGGTTTAATGTGTTTGCTTAAAGAGGCATAAATAATAATTTGAATCCTGCTTATTAGCAGTATGAATCTGACATTATCGACAGCCTATTTGGTGGCCATCTAATCATTATCTACAACATATCTACAATGGCCTTGTAGTAAACTAGTCCTAAAGTGGAACAGGCCCAAGGGTAACTCACTAGCAGAGTAGAAGTATGGAAGAAGCAGTGGTTATTGCCTTTCCTATTTCTCTTTATAAGTAACTAAATAAATTCCTCCAACTGCTTAGGATGGTAAGAGAGGGAGAGGGAGATTTTGTATCAGTCCAACAACTGGACAAGCACAGCTAACTTTCAGCCACTGTGATGCCACCCTAGTTCAGGTGAGTTCTGATTCCTAACCTCAACCAAACCAGCCACAGAAGGGGGGAAGGTTTTCTTCTCTCAGACATCCCATTCTACTGCTCCAGTTTAGCTGTGCCAGCTACAGTTATGGCTGCCAGATTCTGTCTATGTTTGGTAGTATATTGCGGTTAATATCTGCTGCCCTCTCTTTGCCTTTTAATCACAATTGTTCATTCTTTGGATTTGTCAATTTTTAAAATATATATAACTGTTCTATAGGTTTTTTTGTATGCCACCCAGAGTCACTTTTTTGTGAGATGGGCAGCCATGTAAATATGATGAATAAATAGTAGAGTGTTACATATATCTTTCACAAAGTAACAACCAACCTTTATTGTGAAGGGATTGTAGTTGAGATACACCCACATACATATACATGTTGAAGGACCAGCTTTATCTTGGCATTTGAGTTAAGCCTGGAAAAAAGTGCTCAAGGGCCACTGTCAGTCACCGTTAATATTAATAGATAGAGGGATAATGGTCTGAATATAGGACCGCTTCTTACAGCTCCATGTTTCTTTCAGCACATAATTTATCACACACATTGATTTAATGGGTACTGCCAAGCCTGTTTGATTCACATGGAATTAATGAAGTTAGATCAGGGAACATACAAGGGAGCTGGAATGTTAAGATGTAACATACTTGAGAAGCAATGAGCAAATGCAGGGAAGTATATGATACTAACTGCATTATTTGCCCTGTAAACCAATCGTCTGTTCTGTTTACCAGTCTGCTGAATCAGACCTTTCCCCAGGGTTTTTTGCCTTCCCCAAGATGACGATGGGGGAGGGAGCAAAGGGACAGGAGAAAGGCCTGCTCTCCATACTGTTATTTGTGGAATACAAGAACGCCCCATGTAACTGTACAACCCAATCCTCCTATGCCTTCTGTGAAGAACTTCAGCTGATTGTAACATTTATCAGGCAGATCTGGAGGAACTAGCCAAGAAGCTGCTGTGATTCAAGAACAATACCGCAAGAAGAGGTATTGTGAGCAGGTAGAGGTATTCTACCATGCAAATACTGGTTTGTAGATTTAATTAGATGTGCTAAGTCAAAATCTTTTAATTGGAAAAACATGCCCTGCTCACATGATCATGAGGAAAATGCGTCTAAGAGAAGTATTGCACAGCATGGTGAGGATGCTAATTGTATGGCAATAGTCTGTTACTTCATCAGCCTCAAAGTAAGGAGATGAAACAAAAACACGTGTCATCTTTTTTTCTTTGCAAGGTAACATGAGTAGTCACTTTTACTTTTATGCAGAGGGTGAAGCTTTCAGCACAGAATGTGTCCTTTCCCCATCCCCCTCTAACATAACGGGCAGAGCTTTCTCCACCCCACCCCTTACTGGAGTAGTTTCGCACAAACGCGGCTGCGCGCGCTCTCTTACACGCTCGGTCGCTCTCATACTATGTATGCCTGGCTTGCTGTCTCTCTCGCGCACACACATACACGCCCGCGCGCACACCCACAAATACACACGCAGGCGCGCACACAGGGAAGTAGGAGGAGAAATGCAAACGTAAAAAACGGGGGAGCAGAAATCTCAGTTGCACTTCTGGCCCTTTTAAAAAGTTTGTGTAAATTGGAATGAGGTCAGATTTGGAGCTTCTCATTGCACACGGTTATTGGGTTCCAAGCCAATCGGAACTTAGGGGAGGGGATTTGGCACGATGGAGCGTTGGATACAGTCTATGATTGGCTTAGAAAAGAACAGAGGAAGGATAAAGCTGCACGAGGCGGAATTGAGCACCGCTCTAAGCTGCAGCAAGAGGAAGTGTACGTAGTGGGGCGGGGGACAGGCCGAGTCTGTAGTCCCGGTTTGTACATGCCTCTTTACTCTTTGCGGGGCTGTGCATCTACAGGCAAGCAAGTCGGGACTCTATACATTTATTGCACCAGTCATTGTTTTTCCTATCGGGAAGACACACGTCTATTAATGCTACTTGGTTGCATGAGCGGGGCTTTTCCCCCCCAGCTGACTCCCTGGCAGCCGCTGAATAATAATAGAAAAAACTCTTGATCCCTCTAATTACGGGTTCTGGACGAAGATTTTTTTTTTTGTTATTAGTTTCGCTTGGTGAGGTGGGCATTTTACTTTTTTTCTTTGTGAGTTTTTTTGTGCGTGTCCTTAGAAGATTTTTAGCAGTGGGCGTGCTGCTTCTGCCGAGACACCTCGAGTACTAGGAGGGGGTGAAAGACAAAAAAAAAGCACTTGTGAACGCCGGGGTGGGGGAAGAGGTGGAAGAGAGAGAGATGGAGAACTAGGATTGGCGGCTGTTTTGTTTTTTCCTTTTTTTTTTTAAAGAAAGACACTCTTTCCAATTAGAGCCAGGAGTCTGCTCTTAAACTCCCAGTGCAAAGTTGCGGTGAAAGGCGTGCGAAAGTGTCGGAGAGGCAAACGCGGTGTGGAGCTACAACTACTACTCGTAGGCAGTCGTGCCTTAAGTAGCGGGGGACGACGCGCTCGTAAAGGGGGCTTGAGAGCTCCGACTGACTGGCAAAGTTGAGTGTCTTGTTTCAAGCGGGTGCCAAGCTGAGCCCCGCCGACTTCCCCGCAGCCGCTGCGGCGCGCGCCGACCCCCAAAATGGTGCAACAGACAAACAACGCGGAGAACACGGAAGCGCTCCTGGCCGGCGAAAGCTCGGACTCCGGAGCCAGTATCGAGCTGGGTATCGCCTCTTCTCCCACTCCGGGCTCGACTGCTTCGACGGGGGGCAAAGCGGACGATCCGAGCTGGTGCAAGACGCCCAGCGGGCACATCAAGCGGCCCATGAACGCCTTCATGGTGTGGTCCCAGATAGAGAGGAGGAAGATCATGGAGCAGTCCCCGGACATGCACAACGCTGAGATCTCCAAGCGCCTGGGCAAGCGTTGGAAGCTGCTCAAGGACAGCGACAAGATCCCTTTCATCCGGGAGGCGGAGCGGCTGCGCCTCAAGCACATGGCGGACTACCCCGATTACAAGTACCGACCCAGGAAGAAGGTGAAATCGGGCACGAACTCTGGGAAGCCGGGTGAGAAGAGCGGGGGTGGAGGGAGTGGCGGCGGCAGTCAGGGAGCAGCCGCCTCCGCGGCTGCTTCCAGCTCTACTAAGCTCGCTCAGAAAAAGGGCAGTGCCGCCAAACTCTCTCCCAGTGGCGCCGGCAAGCCGCATCCCAAACTCAGCCTGAGCGGCGGCGGCGGCGCGAAAGCTCCGTCCTCTTTTGCATCGGAACAGCCGGCCGCCCTCCTGCCCCCGGAGCACCATTCTCTGTACAAATCCCGCGCCGCCTCGCCGGGCTCCTCCTCGCCCTCCAGCAGCAGCAGCAGCAGCAGCCGACCTGAGAAAAAGGCCAAGCGGCTCTACCTCTGCTCCCATTCGTCGCCCGGCGGCGCCGTTCCGGCCAGCCCGACCCTAAGCACTTCCACCGAAGCCAGCGACCCGCTGAGCCTGTACGACGAAGTGGCGGTCGTGGGCAGCCGGCAGGACGGGGGTGAGACGTCCGCTTCCCCCGTGGGCGATTGCTCGCCGTCGGACCATCGAAGCTACACCAGCCTGCGGGCGCCCTCGCCCACACCGTCGACCTCGCACTCCTCGTCGGGTTCCTCCTCCGCCTCCTGCGCTTCCTCCTCCTCGGATGACGAGTTCGAAGACGACCTGTTGGACCTCAACCCCAGCCCTGGTTTCGACGGCATGGCGCTGGGGAGCCTGGGCTCTTCGGTCCTCGACAGGGATCTGGATTTTAACTTGGAGCCTGGCTCGGGCTCTCACTTTGAGTTCCCAGACTATTGTACCCCGGAGGTAAGTGAGATGATCTCGGGAGACTGGCTCGAATCCAGCATTTCCAACTTGGTCTTCACGTACTGAGCGGGTGGACGAAGGATTAGCGAAGAGCGAGCGGTGCGCGTGGGAAAGGGAGAGACGCGGACATGGCGCTCAGCTCCTCTCGGGCGAGCTGCAAAACTGGAGAGCCAGCATTTCGCCCACGGTTGTTGAGTGTGGCCCCCCTACCCGCCCGCGTTACTGAAACTGACTTGAGGGGTGCGCGCGCGCGTCCTTTCATCGCTAACGCAGCAAAAGAGATCGACGTGTTCTTCACCGAAAAAGCCACCACAGAAATATCCAGCTACATCGATCCCCACCCACCCCTTTTTTCCACGTTTCATCCTTCTTTTGCAGCCGAAGAATGAGAAGCACGTTTCAGACTCTGGTGAGAATCTAGTGGCTTGAACAGGAATGGCAACTCCAGCAGGAGGGGGTGGAAATCGCACAGATCTTTGCTTCTTGTTGTTGGAAGGGGTTGGAGGGAGGGGAAAAGGTAGATTCTGCTGTGTATTAGATATGTCTTCAGGTTAGGAGCTAAAGCTAGTGTGCTTTCAACAAATCTGCAGACCTGCAGCCAATTTAAATTTTTGGAGGGTTCTCTTTTTATACATCAAAAGAGATGAGGGAAGCCCTGGGAACTGGACTGAATCCTTAATGGAACAAAAAGAGGCGAGCATTTTAAAATGAACTGGAAACTCGGCTGAAAATATGGTAATAATAATAAAACCGAAAAGGATTTGCACGTATATGGGAGAAGGTGGTGGTGATTTTCTTAGTCACATTACCTTATATTCATAGAAGTCATATGTGGAATTTCAACAACACTTAACTTTTTTTTTTTTTTATGGAGACAGATATAGAACATACCAAGTTTCTGTAATGATGTGGTACAGGGGAAATTGAGGGCGATTGCTCTTTCTTGCAAAAGTGTGTTTTTCTTACTCAGAATCGTGATGGTGTTGGATTATTTCTCTGGTGGGGTTTAATATAGCATGTTATTCTATCTTTTGGAGTTTTTTGTAAGACTGTTGAACAGTTTAAAAAGAATAGTGTTAGAATAATATAAAAAGCAGATAGATGGCGCTATGTTTGATTCCTACAAAAATTATCACCAGCTTTTTTTCATTAACTCTTTAAAGGATTCAAACGCAACTCAAATCTGTGCTGGACTTCAAAAAACACAGGACCAAATTTTTCCTCAGTGTGTGTGTGTGTGTGTGTTCCTCTGTAGCTGTAAATGAAGACTTTTTTCACAACAGGATTCATTCTTGAAATGTTCTTTTTCTTTCTAAATGAAATTGGATGCCATTTTATAAGTGAAGTATTTATACTGGCCAAACGTTTTTACTTGTATTCCTTTGTCCTTTTTTTTGTAGTTTTGTTTGTTACCCACAACATTTTTTATGTCACCTTCACTGAAGGGCTAGAGTTTTAACTTTTAATTTTTTTATATTTAAATGTAGACTTTTGACACTTTTAAAAACAGAAGAGAAGATGAAAACGTTTGATTATTTTCTCAGTGTATTTTTGTAAAAAATATATAAGGGGTGTAAATTGCTGTTTTGGATTTCCTGATTATAAATAGGGCTGCTGGTTAATCTCCCTCACACAAAATCAGTCCCTGCTTTCATCATGTTTACACTCCAATCTGCAGGCTTCTTAAAGAGACAGTATCTCTTCTATTTACCATTCAACTCTATTTGAGTTGAGAGAGGGATTGAACTCTAATCCACTGTAGGGCTAATTTCTAACAAATCCTCCCTTAAAATAAACAGTATGTTGTACAGAGACAACAAGAATATTTTTCAGGAAAAAGGGATCCTGTAGCTTTAACTTCAAAACCACATCTTTTGCACTTTTTGTAAGCAAAAAAAAAGTAAACAAAAACCATGCCATTTAAATCACTGGACCTATCTAAATGCCGATTTGAGTTCGCAACACTATGTACTGCATTTTTCATTCTTGTATTTGACTATTTAATCCTTATACTTGTTGCTAAGTATAATTGTTTTAGTCTCTTATGGCATGATGATAGCATATGTATTCAGGTTTATAGCTGTTGTGTTTAAGACGAGAAAAAGTGAAAACATCTTTGTACATTTAAGTCTGTATAATAAGCAAAAAAGATTGTGTGTTTATGTATGTTAATATAACATGACAGGCACGAGAACATCTGCCTAATGAAGAGGTTCCGTTAAGGGTTTTTTCTTCTTTGGTTTTCTTTTTGGTTTTTTGGTCATCCATCCTGTGCAATATGCTGTGTGGAATATCTTTGTCTAACAATCTGCCCATAATACAATGTTGGGGAGGGGGGAGGGGAGGGAAAAGCTGGCTAATAAGGCCAGGTTCACTGCCTGTCAGATTGTCAATATTCTTTCTGTAAATAACCTTTTCCGCAAAGGAAATAAAATCAGCTGGAACTGAACCCTAAAACCCTGCTGCTCTTGTCATTATTCTGGACTTTGTACCTGTGTATTTTTGCACTGTCAGTGAAAATATTTTACAATGATGCGTCTCATATGCAGAGCTGTTAATGCAGAAACTTGTTCTCTTCCCTTCCTTGCCAGCTGAAGCTTCATCTCTTTGTGCATCTTTGAATGTATTCTGTGCTTGCCTGCTTTCTAGGAATAGGCACGCATTAAGGAAATGTTAATAGCGTTTTCAGTGGAAGGCCAGAAGACCAGAATGGGAGATGGGCTTCTGTTCAGAGAACGCCATTGGAGGGGAAATGCAGCTATAAGGAATGTGCTTTAAAAGGTCCCATTAACCATTTGTCCTATCAGTATGACCTTGCAATGTGAAAATCCTTACATCCCTTCAATTCTGATTGGCTGTTATACAGTAAAAAAAGAAATAGGCAAGATACTTCTAGAGGTCACAAATGGATTTTATAGCTGAGTAATTACATCAAACTTATCCATTCCAGTCTGATAAAATATAATTCAAATGTTCTTAGCTTGGAACACTGCCAAAATAAGTAACTTTGTTTCCCTTTTCTAGTCTCCCATAACCAATTGCAATAGACCCAATTAAAAAAAAAAATCACAGGGACCCGGAGAAGGGAAATGCACACTATGAACAGTATTTTTCTTGGTGTGGGCCTCTTTTCAAGGTATCATCTGGCCCTTTTTGTCTTTTATATAACCCATTTTCAAGCAAATGTGAAATACTAGGTCAGTAGGTGAACTCCTAAGTATTGTGGCAGCTTTGATGAAGCTTAGAATGTGCCCTGCAGATCAATATGTGGGGGGAGAGGAACCTTCCACATAGACAAGAATTCAGGCCTGGAACTGAATTGTACTGTAAAGATACATGCATTGAATATATCACTGGTCAAATAGTTTTCCATCTCCCTCATCAACTTTTTAAAGCACTTAAATGTTAAATCCTTAATTGGAAATATTTTATACTGTCTTTGTTAATGTGTAAACCACAACATTTCTTTTTTAAATGAATCAGGCAAATGTGAACTCACTGTATGGGCTACCAAGTACTGGGATGGTTATCAGACAATGTCTCAAAAAATAAAATTGGTTATATTCTAGTAGACAATGTTTCAATGATGAGTTTGTACAATAATGGATTGTCACTGTCGGACTGGAATCCTAGAGCACAATGATGGGCTGTGTTTGCATGATAACTTTACCTATTCATCTGACCATGGTTTATGTAATCTTTTCTGTGTATGCAGGACCTAGTGAACCATAAACCATAACTTCACAGGTTAGATTTGTTCAACCCACAAGGGTAAAATATGGTTTGGTGGGTTTTTTAATGAACTGTTGAGTATAACCACGAACTTAAGGGCAAAGGTGTTTGATTTTTAAAGGAGCAATATACCTACAGCATCAATAAGTCAAGTCAATGTTTACAACACAGCATATGTTTTTGTTTTACAAAGGTGGTTAAGTCCGCACAATGAACAAATGGAAAAATGTTTCAGAATATAGTTGAATCCTCTAGCTTATTTCATAAGCTACCTTCCCTAGAGATTTTTGTGCATGAAGGAACATTCAAACATGCAACCTGAAGCCCCCTGTATTTGTATTATTCAAATTTTGTTTTGTATTACCTATTTCCCCAAGGTCAACCATGTTTTTGGAATCAAACTAGCATTCTAGGTTTGCATACCACATTGAACTAACCACATGGGCTAGACTAAAACATGGCCAACTAGTTCATGGTGTGGTATACTGCACAAATGTAGTCTGCTAGCTTTGTGGGCAATCTTTTGGATTATTGGCATAGGATGCATAATAACCGTTGTTAGAAAGCTCTGAGCAGGTAAAAGGGGGGGAATTAACTGCTCATGGTATAAATTAAGTAAAGGCTATATTCTTTCTAATGGTTGGGGTTTATTGCAAGTTAAAAGTCTCCATTCTTCTGGATTGTTAAACCTGACAATATATATTTTCAGTTTAGCAAAGATTCCGAACAATTTTATTAAAATGGGATATAAATATTAAAAACATTGGTTTATCCGTACACATGTTCAACCACAGACTAGTTCTTGATACTGTAAAGCATTTAACGTGCTGGACTAGGATGTGGGGGGGGGGGGAATCCAGTTTCAAATTCATGCTCAACCATGGAAACTCACAGATGACTTTGGGCCAGACACTTTTAGTGCAATCTATAGCACAGGACTGTTGTGGGGATAAGATGGATGAACAATCATATGTAAGTCACTTTGAGCTGTTGAAGGAAAAAATGGGATAAATATAATAATAATCAGCTACATTTAGCCCAGTATGTTATATTATTACTTTAGGATTCAATCTGCCATTAAATTGAGCAAACTCGGTACACTGAATAAACTATGATTAACTTAACTATGAATTGGTATATTATGGGAATAAAGCAAGAGGTTCATCTCATCTAATGTTTACTCAGTTTCAGCACTCAAGTTGGACTAAAATAGACATTTACTACCTGAATCTTAATAAAAGTTGCTTTTTTCTCCCCTCCTCCTGAAATCATTCCCACTGTGGACTTACGATTGAGTTTGTCTTCTATCCCAGAACCTGAGTGTTCTCTGGCTATATAGTGGATGAAGAGAGTATTTTAAGTTTACCACACATATCCCCAGACTTTAATGCTCCTCTCTAGGATACTGTAAACGGTCAGGACTGCAAACAGACTTCCTCCATGTTCCTTTCTCCCAATTGATTCTTTAAAAATTCTATGGATAAACTGTTGTGAACTACAGATTGAACTGCTAGTCATGCAAGTTACTAAAATTCTTGTATTTTTAGCCCCTTCTGGATAAGATGCACAAGGCACACTAAGCCACAAAATAGCCAAGCACATTTTAGCCTAGTGCATTGTGCAGAGTCCTGCCCCTGTGATTTTAATGTGAATAGGCTGCTGCCTGAACTGTGTCATCCACTGTAATAAGGCTTAAACCACATTACTGATGATACTGTAATTGACTCTCCTGACAATGATTTTGACTTAATTTTGTGGGGGTGGGAGGCGGAGAGTCCTTTAACTGTTCTTCCCTTGCCATTTTCCAAATTACACTGCTGGTCTCTTCCTCTAACGCTGTTTCCTGATGCAGGAAAAAGCTTTGCATTGTGTTTTCAATCAAGCAATTGTGTCTGTATATACTAACTCATAAAAGGGACAGTGTACAGAGTGGTAGGGTTAATTCTCTTTACTAGCTTCATGCTAACTCTCAAGTCACATGGCAAGAGATTCAATCACAGCCAATACAGTACAGCAGTAACTGATTTTGCCCTCCCTATTTTCCTGTTAAGCAGTTTACATACTGCTTTGCATGTTCGTAAGATGGTGGCATCACATAATGTCTTTAATGGGTGAATATTTTAGCTTAAATCATTTGCAAAATAGAATTCTAGTACAACTGAGTTTGGAGGCCTTTATGTCAATCCTCTATCCAAATGCACATATGCTATGCAACTATAGAATCTTTGACATAATGCCTATGTTTTGTTGTTTATTCGTTCAGTCGCTTCCGACTCTTCGTGACTTCATGGACCAGCCCACACCAGAGCTTCCTGTTGGTCGTCAACACCCCCAGCTCCCCCAGGGATGAGTCCATCACCTCTAGAATATCATCTATCCATCTTGCCCTTGGTCGGCCCCTCTTCCTTTTGCCTTCCACTCTCCCTAGCATCAGCATCTTCTCCAGGGTCTCCTGTCTTCTCATTATGTGGCCAAAGTATTTCAGTTTTGCCTTTAATATCATTCCCTCAAGTGAGCAGTCTGGCTTTATTTCCTGGAGGATGGACTGGTTTGATCTCCTTGCAGTCCAAGGCACTCTCAGAATTTTCCTCCAACACCACAGTTCGAAAGCATCGATCTTCCTTCTCTCAGCCTTCCTTATTGTCCAGCTCTCGCAGCCATATGTTACTACGGGGAACACCATTGCTTTAACTATGCAGTCCTTTGTTGTCAGTGTGATGTCTCTGCTCTTAACTATTTTATCGAGATTTGTCATTGCTCTTCTCCCAAGGATTAAGCGTCTTCTGATTTCCTGACTGCAGTCAGCATCTCCAGTAATCTTTGCACCTAGAAATACAAAGTCTTTCACTGCTTCTACATTTTCTCCCTCTATTTGCCAGTTATCAATCAAGCTGGTTGCCATAATCTTGGTTTTTTTGAGGTTTAGCTGCAAGCCAGCTTTTGCACTTTCTTCTTTCACCATCATAAGGCTCCTCAGTTCCTCTTTGCTTTCAGCCATCAAAGTGGTATCATCTGCATATCTGAGATCGTTAATGTTTCTTC
The DNA here is from genome assembly GCF_035149785.1 of Candoia aspera. Taxonomy (NCBI): domain Eukaryota; kingdom Metazoa; phylum Chordata; class Lepidosauria; order Squamata; family Candoiidae; genus Candoia; species Candoia aspera. Next base: position 145,036,918 of record NC_086155.1, read on the forward strand.
CAGCAATTTTAACTCCAGCCTTGGATTCCTCAAGCCCAGCAAGTCGCATGATGTGTTCTGTGTACAAGCTGAATAGGTAGGGTGAGAGTATACAGCCCTGCTGTACTCCTTTCCCAATCTTAAACCAGTCCGTTGTTCTGTGGTCTGTTCTTACTGTTCCTACTTGGTCATCATACAGATTCTTCAGGAGGCAGACAAGATGACTTGGTATCCCCATACCGCTAAGAATTTGCCACAATTTGTTATGGTCCACACAGTCAAAGGCTTTAGAATAGTCAATAAAACAGAAATAGATGCTTTTCTGAAACTCCCTGGCTTTTTCCATTATCCATCGGATATTGGCAATTTGGTCCCTAGTTCCTCTGCCTTTTCTAAACCCAGCTTGTACATCTGGCAATTCTCGCTCCATGAATTGCTGAAGTCTACCTTGCAGGATCTTGAGCATTGCCTTACTGGCATGTGAAATGAGTGCCACTATTCGATAGTTTGAACATTCTTTAGTGTTTCCCGTTTTTGGTATGGGGATATAAGTTGATTTTTTCCAGTCTGATGGCCATTCTTGTGTTTTCCAAATTTGCGGGCATATAGCATGCATTACCTTGACAGCGTCATCTTGCAAGATTTTGAACAGTTCAGCTGGGATGCCGTCGTCTCCTGCTGCCTTGTTATTAGCAATGCTTCTTAAGGCCCATTCAACCTCACTCTTCAGGATGTCTGGCTCTAGCTCACTGACCACACTGTCAAAGCTATCCTCGATATTGTTATCCTTCCTATACAGGTCTTCTGTATATTCTTGCCACCTTTTCTTGATCTCTTCTTCTTCTGTTAGGTCCTTGCCATCTTTGTTTTTGATCATACCCATTTTGGCCTGGAATTTACCTCCAATGTTTCTAATTTTCTGGAAGAGGTATCTTGTCCTTCCTATTCTATTGTCTTCTTCCACTTCCACGCATTGCTTGTTTAAAAATAATTCCTTATCTCTTCTGGCTAACCTCTGAAATTTTGCATTTAATTGGGCATATCTCCCCCTATCACTGTTGCCTTTTCCTTTCCTTCTTTCTTGGGCTACTTCTAGTGTCTCAGCAGACAGCCATTTTGCCTTCTTGGTTTTCTCTTTCTTTGGGATGTATTTTGTTGCCACCTCCTGAACAATGTTGCGAACTTCTGTCCATAGTTCTTCCGGGACCCTATCTACTAAGTCCAGTCCCTTAAATCTATTCTTCACCTCCACTGCATATTCCTTAGGAATATTAGTGAGCTCATATCTAGCTGATCTGTGGGTGTTCCCTAATCTCTTTAGTCTGATCCTAAATTGTGCAAGAAGAAGTTCGTGATCTGAACTACAGTCAGCTCCAGGCCTTGTTTTTACCGACTGTATAGATGTCCGCCACCTCTGGCTGCAAAGGATGTAGTCAATCTGATTTCGGTGTTGTCCATCTGGTGAAGTCCATGTATAAAGCCATCTCTTAGGCTGTTGGAAGAGAGTGTTTGTTATGCAGAGTGAGTTGTCTTGGCAAAATTCTATCAGCCTGTGTCCTGCTTTGTTTTGTTCTCCCAGGCCATGCTTACCTGTAATTCCAGGTGTCATTTGACTGCCCACCTTAGCATTCCAGTCTCCTGTGATGAAAACGTCTCTTTTAGGCGTGTTGTCCAGTAGGTGCTGCAGATCCTCATAGAACTGCTCTACTTCAGCTTCTTCAGCATCTGTGGTTGGGGCATATATTTGGATCACTGTGATGTTAGATGGCTTGCCCTGAATTCGAATTGAGATCATTCTGTCATTTTTTGGATTGTATCCAAGCACTGCTTTAGCCACTTTACTATTAATTATGAAGGCTACTCCATTTCTTCTGTGGTCCTCTTGTCCACAGTAGTAGATCTGGTGGTCGTTTGATGTGAAGTGGCCCATTCCAGTCCATTTCAGTTCACTGACGCCCAAAATGTCTATCTTTGATCTTGACATCTGACCAATAACCACATCCAATTTGCCCTGGCTCATAGATCTTACATTCCAGGTTCCAATGGTCTGTTGATCCTTAGAACATTGGATTCGCCGTTCACCACCAGCACCGTTGGCCGCTAGCCGTCCTTTCGGCTTTGAGCTAGCTGCGTCATCACCTCTGGGGCTAGTTGAACTCATCCTCTGTTCCTCCCCAGTAGCATTTTGACCATCTTCTGACCTGGGGGTCTCATCTTCCGATGGTATACCGACATATCTCTGGTTGTACTGATCCATTTAGTTTTCACAGCAAGAATACTGGGGTGGGTTGCCATTACCTTCCCCAGGGATCGCATTTAGTCTGACCTCTCTGTCATGACCTTCCCGTCTTGGGTGACCCTTCACGGTTTAGCTCATGGCATCACTGAGGTGCCCAAGCTCCAGTACTACGGCAAGGTAACGATCCTTTGCTGAAGAATGCCTATGTAGCCTCTGTTAAATAAAGTATCAGATGTAAGAGTGTTCCACTGGGGAATATTTCTTACCATAGGAAAGATAATATGAAATATTAGGCAATAGATTCTAATCTGCTGTCTAGCACAATTGGTAGTCTGCAAAGGCACTGTATATGATCCCTGCTGTGGATGCCACAATAAACTATTTCCAAATGGCCACCATCTGAGATCGACAAATCTCACATTTCGACTTTCTCACCCAGTCTTGCAGTATTTCAGAAATACTAAAAACTCATGAGTTCTATTTATTAGATTTATATCCCAGCTTTTATTCCGTGGCTTGAGGTGACATACATAGTGTTCCATCTTTTATTTTCCCCCCACAACCACATATGAGATTGGGCTTAAAAAAATGATTGGCCCAAAGTCACTCAGTGAGTTACTGTGTCTAGAAAGGGACACCCTTTGGTGCCAATCCAATACTTTAATCCAGAGGTTTCCAAACTTTCTTGGTTCACAGCGCTCCTAGTGGTTCCCAAACTCTGTGCTGTGGTGCCCCAGAGCCCCTCACCAGTTCAATTTATTATGTAAAATATCCTGCTGTGTCCCTGTGAGTTTGGGAAACATGGCTTTAACCACTACACTGCACTGATTCTCTTAATTCTTGAATCCTTGGTGCTCTCTGAGCCTGGAGCTCAAAAAGTGCCAAGGAGTCCACACTTCAGCCCTGAGCTACTTTTCTAATCCTGAGATTCTTTTCTATTGGTCTCTTAATTCTTTTGGGGGCCTGTGGAGTTTGGTGATGTGGTGCCTCTAGATACCACACTGCCAACTCTCTGGCTTATGTGGTAACCCTCAAAAGCTTTTACTGATTAGGTGGTGGTCCACATGAAAATAAAGGTTTAACCTGCTGCACAAGGCTAAAATTGTGATTAATAAAGGTGGGTGCCCTGGGATTTTATCCCTTGTTGCATGCTGTTCTGTAACCAATTTTTGGTTAAAGGGCTGAAATGTGCATTCACAAGTGAAATCATGCTTTGGATTAGTGAAGTATTATTTGAGTATCTCTGAGAAAGTCTCGTCCATTTGAAATTACAATAGAAGAAAATGAGGTCTTAAAAACAAATGTCTTTAAGATGCAAATGAATAATAGATACGTGGGATAATTCTTGGCTTGAGAAAGAATACTTGTTTGAAGGAGTGCTGCCTCATTTGGTGAGGTAGGACTGCACTGATGGGCCTGACAGGAAAGGGTGGCTGGGGGTCAGAAACTGATTTCACCATTTGTGACTGCACTACTCCCGTTCACTTTGAGTACAAAAAACGGATGCAAGAAAATGGTAAGCAAAAATGGGCATAAGAGCGGTCTACTTGTGAACAAAGACTGCTCATGCAAAAACTGTGTCCTGAACAACAACTTCCTCTTCCTCTTCTTTTTCCTTCAAGTCAATGTTGACTCCTGGTGAGGTCCCAGCAGTTTTCTTGGCAAGATTTTCAGAAGTGGTTTGCCATTGCCTGCTTCCTAGGGCTGTGAGAGAATGGCTGGCCCATAGTCACCCAGCTGGCTTTGTGCCCAACTACAACTCACAGTCCCCCAGTTTCTAGCCTGGTTTCTTAAGCACAACACCAAATTTCTGTGTTCTAGCTTTCTCCCCCAAAATGGGTTCTTAAAATAAGAGAATGCTGAATTGAGAAATGACTTTTTCAGGAAGAAATTGTTTTAGAAGATAGATAAATTTGCTATCTGGGTAGAAAATTTAAAGAATTGTTATAGAAGACAAGGGATGGATAGGCCTCACATGCAAAACTGGTAGTTTATATTGTCAAAAGATTATGTAAAACTTACACATGATGCACCAACCCAGCACAATGGTTTTTCTTTCTTTTCCTCCTTTGATCAGACTTGTGGGAAAAGGCAAAGTTGAGTTAGTGAGAAGGCAGAATACTGAACACCTTATTTAGAGAAATAATATACTAACTGAAGAATTAAGTTCTAAATACAACATGGCTAAATAACAACCTTCTGTTAATAAATGTAGACTAGGAAATTACAAGATGGTTCTTCTAGTTATCAAAAGAACAGCATTCAGGAAGGCCCTCAAACCAAACATGGGAGAAAAGAATTATTAAGATGGATAATTTATATGATCATCACTTAGCTGTGTTCATAATTGACAACATTAAGCCATGATATGTTTTAACTATGGTTTTCTGAATAAGATACAAACGCTGATTTCAGATAACATACTAAGTCCAAACCAAATAATCAGTGTTACAGGATTTGCATATTGTATGAAGCAAACAGTCTTATTGGTGATGACATTATTGTAAAAAATTGGGTTATATGAGAAGATCAACCAATAGCATTCCACTGGGTGCTGCTATAAATGGATGTGGATCTTTGCATTAAGAGAAAAATTCATCGATTTTATCAGCAAATGAACTAATTAAAAAATAATTCTATTTGACATTCTTTTATTATATGAATTAAGTCAGCAAGGTTAATTATTTTAGAAAGATTGGCTTTGCTGCACTATGGATAAATTCTTCTTGTGTATTATTTAATATCTGGTTCCCCCAGAGTGCACAATTTTATTTATTTATTTCATAGCATTTATAAGCTGCCCCAATCCTGAATGACTCTAGGCAGTTCACAACCACAACAAAAGTATAACATTGGGAGAAAAAATCAGAAATCTCCAAACAAAATTAAATAGCAATAAAATAAAACAACGAACATCTGAAATGGCTTAAGACAGAGGCCACAATCAAATCAGCTAGCTTGTTGGAATCCAAGAATACTTGGGAATGCACACGTACCTCCAGGGGAACGATGTTCCAGAGAATGCTGTCTACCATGGAGCAGCCTATTATTTGGCCCTCTTTCAAAGAAGATGGTATTACCCCTTCCTTCAAAGAAGCATTGACCATTTCCTGCATCCAACAACTTACTACCTGCCTAGCCACCCAAAGGAGCCTGAAAGGGCAGGGGTCAAGCCCATAGGTTGCAGAATTCAAACTACCGAGAGTCCTGTCCACTTCTTCAGGTTCTACAATCTCAAAAGAATCCCAGATTACAACACCAGACACCAACCAACTCCCTGCCCCAGGCTCATCCAATTGGCAGCCAACCCAGAGTGGGTACCACCAACTTTATCTGCCAGGAAAACTGAAAATAGATCCAGTGTGTCAGCAGGCATTTTGTCCCATCCGTCTTTCCTTAACAGGTTCCAGATAACTGAATAGGGCAGCTGGGCAGGATAGGCAGAATCCATCAGCCAGAGAGTTATTGGTAATTTGCTAATTTTATGGCCAGCAGGCATTTATTTATTTAAACAAATTTATAGGGCCACTGATTTTAACCAATGTGACTCTAGGCAGCAAACAAAGTTAAAAACACAATTAAAAACAATAAAAAAAACCAAGTTAATATCCCTTTAAACATTTTTCTAACAGAATAAAAGAAATGCTGGCTGCACTAACAGTTTGCCAAACTGTCAGGAGAATTTTCTCTGCTTTTTGGAAGCCTGCTGGGTCCATTATGTGCCTGGGGTGGACTATACTAACCAATCCACCATCTGCAAAGGCCCAGGGCAGTTGAACAAAGAAGTCAAAGGACAAGTGTTAATGTCCTCCATTTTCAGACCATGCCTCATCTGCTCTGAAGTAAAGATGAGATCCAGGATATGCCCTCTTGCATGGGTCAGAGGCATCATAGCACCTGTGTATGTTAATGTATCTTCAGAAATCTCTTTGGCACCCTCCAGACCAGTGTTTTTCAACCTTGGCAACTTTCAGATGTGTGGACTTCAACTCCCAGAATTCTACTTCAATTCTGGGAGTTGAAGTCCACACTTACGAAAGTTGTCAAGGTTGAAAAACACTGCTCCAGATGTTTCTTTTTCTTTTAATTTTAAAAATAAAATGCTGGAATTCCACAAAGCAGAATACCTGTTTCTACCATCACTTTTCTTTTCAGGAATGCTTCTGGCCCCATACAGGCTGCATAAGCTTTCTTGTGGAGAAAAATGGTAAATGGTTGCATCTATACATTGCAACATCTTTCTGTAAACTTGAATGCATATTATTTACATGCAATTATTTAGAGATTTAAAATATGAAAACAGTGAATGTGGAAAGAGCAGGAGCTAGACATCCTTCCATGCTGGGTTTTTTTTTAGTATAAAGTTATTAATTAGGACAAAAAGACAATTGATTTATTAGGCCTGCAGTTCACAAGGTGAAGGCAATTCCATAAACAAACAGTCTGACCCTTCTAACCTCTCAGACTATTGGCAGCTGTTGTTCTGTCTACTTTCAACAACTCTGGACTTGCAGCTGTTCGAGCATTTGAAAATGAAGATAATTCACCCTCACAAAGCAGGGGAAGGCTATTAAAAATCTCTTAAATGTTTCCAACTAGCAATTTCAACCACGAGAAACATTAAAAAATAGAAATTATATAGAACTGTTGAAGTCAAAGCATGATCTGGAGGACTAAGATAAATTGCTGCTTCAAACTGCCTGAAAACTGGTCAGATCTGCAAAGCAGAACAGAGAGATCACTGCAAATGACCTGCTGAAAGGTTTAGGTAACACTGCATCCATTTACCACAGATTCACAGAACAGCACTGCTTCTATCATAATGATATGTGTGGGAGAATTGTAAGAAGGAAATCTTTTCTCTGACTTCATCATGAAAGTAACTGTATGCAGGAAAAACCCTGATAAGCCTGAAATGTTTTGGAACATCCTCAACCTCACATTGTTTGCTTGCAGACTTGTCATTATCCAACTAGGTTACCTCATCAGTGGGGTTGCTGCCTGTTTATATACAGTAGCTTGCCCTGCCAGTTTTGGTGGGGCTGTGGTTTCCTCCTTGGTAGTTCCTTGATTAGAGTATTATTTTCTGCCTGATTGTTTGTCTGGTGTTGATCCCTACTTTATCTGAGTGTTGGCTGCTGGAGAGGATGTGTTTTGGTCTCTCTGTTTCCTTCCTACGTACTGATGTTACCTGGTTGGGTAATGAAATGTCTGCAAGCAAACAACCAAATTCAGAGAGCACCAAGAACCCCAAAGTTCAACCCTGGGCTACAGATATTCTTCTCTATTGGAGTAGGAAATATATTGGGTGGTTGAGAAAATGGTGGCATTACAACTCCAGAGGATTCTGGAGGGAACGGATTATCTAGACCCCTTTCAGTCAGGTTTCAGGCCTGGATATGGGACAGAAACGGCATTCGTCGCACTTATGGATGATCTCTGGCGGGAGCAGGATGGGGGTAGCGCATCCATCCTCGCTTTTGACCTCTCAGCAGCTTTCGATACCATCGATCATGGTATCCTTTTGGGTCGGCTCAGGGAGTTGGGGGTGGGTGGCGTAGTTTTGCGCTGGTTCACCTCCTTCCTCCAGGGCTGGTCCCAGTCAGTGGTGATGGGGGGGGAAGAGATCCGACCCTCGACCCCTCCTTTGTGGGGTGCCGCAGGGTTCAGTTCTCTCTCCTCTCCTATTCAACATCTACATGAAACCGCTGGGTGAGATCATCCGTCGCCATGGGATGAGGTATCATCAATATGCTGATGATACTCAGTTGTATACCTCCATCATGGGTGAGGTAAGTGATGCTGTGACTGCCCTCTCTCGGTGCCTGGGGGCTGTAGGGGTCTGGATGGGGAACAACAGGCTTTGGCTGAACCCTGGTAAGATGGAGTGGCTGTGGGTTAAGGGTTCCTCCATATCCAGGACTTTGTCATCTTTAGTTCTGGATGGGGTTGCACTGCCCCAGACAGACCCGGTGTGTAACCTGGGGGTCCTCATGGACTCACAGCTCCTGCTTGAAGAGCAGGTGGCAGCCGTGGCCAGAGGGGCCTTTACACAGCTGCGTGTTGTGCGCCAGTTGCGCCCTTTCCTGGATCGGGAAGCCCTTCGGACAGTCACTCGTGCCCTGGTTATCTCCCATATAGACTACTGCAATGCACTCTACATGGGGCTACCCTTGAGGAGTATCCGGAAGCATCAGCTGGCCCAGAATGTGGCTGTGCGGGCTATTTTTGGTGCCCCTAGAAGGGTGCACATAACACCTTCGCTATGCGAGCTGCATTGGATACCAGTTTGCTTCCAGGTCCAATTCAAGGTGTTGGTTTCTTAACTACCCCAGCTCATAAAATCCAGATGGCTGTGATCTCCTTCAGTCATTATGTAGGAGGGGCACTTCAAGGCACTAGCCCTATGTGGTATGGGAACAGGTTACCTGAGGGACCGCCTCTTCCCCATATCATCAGCCCGTCCCACCCAGTCATGCAGAGAGGGCATGCTGCGGACCCCGTCGATAAGAGAATTCCATCTGGCATGGTCCAGGAGGTGGGCCTTCTCGGCAGTAATGCCCGCCCTTTGGAACATCTTGCCCCCGGAGGTGAGATTAGCCCCATCGCTCCTAGCTTTCTGGAGGAAGTTGAAGACCTGGCTCTGCCACCGGGCTTGGGGCAGGGAGGAGAATCGACATACTTGGGGTTGGCTAGTGCCTTGAAGTGCCCCTCCTACATAATGACTGAAGGAGATCACAGCCATCTGGATTTTATGAGCTGGGGTAGTTAAGAAATTGTTTTAGTTTTAGTTTTAATGGGATTTTATTAGAATTTTATTGTATATTTATTGGAATTTTATTGTATATTTATTCTGTATTGTAAACCGCCCAGAGTCCCTCTGGTCGGAGGAGATGGGCGGTGACAAATTTGATAGATAGATAGATAGATAGATAGATAGATAGCCTAAACAAGAAATTCTTCTCCCTAATGTACTAGATCTTTATCAGGACTTTTAAAAAAAATATATCATCATTGCACAATGACATAAAAATTTGCCGCATTTGTGCAAGGACATCATGATGCCCATTATGTCACCTTGCCCCTCCCTGCAGATGCCCATGTTTCAAGCAAGTCTATGCATCTTGGTGCCTGCTGGTGTACATGTGTTCCAGAACCTCTTTGAGGTTCACCATGTTCCATCTCTTGCTTGACTTTCCTTAAAGTGTCTCCTAGCAAGATTAAATAGGATGCTGTCATGCTGCAAAGTGAAGCATGAACCTCCTGTACTGTATTTTTTTACAGCAATGCCTTTTGGCTCCACAAAGTTTCCAGTGAATGGTAGGCAGCATTCTGCTGGATCAGATCACCTTTCAGTACATGGAGTTTTGTTACTGGCTATAGCCACTCACAGCAATCATTTGTAAGCATAAAAATCTCCTGTGGCAGCCATTTTATGAGTCCCATTTTATCTCAGAAGGTTCCAGGCCCCCAAAAGTTGCCTAATCTTGCTTTGCATTCATTAGGCTAGCTACCTCTAAATCTTCTGCATCCGTGTAGAGCGGGCCTTTTATTATATTGAGGAATATGAGTATAGTAACGCAGTACAGTATAAGAAACCCAAACGAAGTGTTGTTGAACATCCAAGCTCAGAAGATGCTCAGGCAGATTGGAGGACAAAGGTGACGTCATCTACATTTTCCCGCTCTGTTTTAGGGGACCAATAGACTGAGGGTGGGCGAGCGGGCACTCGGTAGCAAGGCGCGATTGGAGTTTCTGTATAGTAAGTACGTGCAGAGAAAGAGTTTTAGCTTTATCATGGTTTCAATATTTTCGTCTTTCCGGAGTAACAGACTCCCATTGTATTATCCAATAAAAGTGCATGCAGGCAAACGGTTGCACAGAGTTTATATAATTCTAGATTCCCTCAACTATGGCCCCTTTTCATGTCTAAATGCATGTGGCTGAAATAGTTTATTTTCTGGGGACGGGGTAGTGAAGAAGATGGGAGATTGACACGGCCCATTTTCTGTTTCTCGTGGGTGTACTTCACGCGTCCGTTTCGGTATGTTCTTTTTCACTCGAGCTAAGAGTCAATTTGCCTGAGAAAGTTAAACGCAAACCAAATCGAGTGCTCTGCTTTGCCTTTCGGCGGTGATGTGGAGACAAGTGGGAGATGCTGTAGACCCACGACACTGGCGGGGGAGGGGGCCAAGCAGGCTCTTGGTTCCGTCCACCATTTAGGAGAGCAAATGCTCCCCTCCCTTAGGTGAGTTACTTTTCTCTCTTCGAGCACGGCTAACAAGGCAAACCGCCCTTCCTTCCCCCGAATTTTCTTTTAGCAGCTGCAGAATTTGGGGCGCACTTCTTCCTTGCTCCGCGTGGTAATTTCCGATCATCTCAATAGAAACAGGTTTGCCTGGAGATTATTAACGGTATCGGAACTCCAGGCCAGCGGATACGCGTGCGTGCGCCATCGTGGGTGCTTAGCAGCTTGCAGAGCGAATTTGGGCTGCGACTTGTTGCTTCTGCGGGACTGTTGAAGACGCCAGATGCGCCCTTGCCGGTGCTTCTTTGCCTTCCTTTCCCAATCCCCTCCCCCCAGTCTATTGTTGTCGGTACTTGGCGATCGAGTCAAGTGGCGGCGGCGGCTGCTGCTGAGGAGGAGGACAGGTGAAAGGGCTGGCGTTTTGTTGTGCGCTGGATGCTCCCGTTTCCACCTCTCCCTCCTTCTCCCTGTGCAACAGGTAGCTCTGTCAGAAGCTGGGAAGAGCCGCGCGCCGAGTCCCGGCAGCGGTGACGCTTTTGTTCATCTCGCCTGGATGCGCTTCCAAAAGTGAAAGGAAAAAGGCTTCACCCAAAACTTGCTTCCCGTCCCCCCTCCCTCCTCCTCCTCCTCCTCCCAGCGTGGCGCTTGAGTAGCCCTTCCACTCCCCAGCTCCCATCCCAGTTTCCTGAAAGCAACAACTCGTCCTTGGGAACGGTAAGAGAACTCACGCGCCCACCCGGCTGAATAGCGAGGGGGATCTTTCTCGGTGCCTGTCAAGGGGATCCGAACAAAGAGGTGCATTTGCCGGAAATAACGATCGGAGGGATTCTCCTTGCCTCCTCCGCCTCCATTAAAATTGTTTTTCTGGGAGGCTCAGTTAGAGGGAAGTTTTGAACTGGAAGCTAGTGATGAGGCGTGAAACGAACAGCCTGTGTCTGTCTCTCTCTGTATTTCTATATCTGAAGATCAAAACGATTCGAAGGAGAAGGGGCGGCTGAAGTTAGTCGTGAGTTGCTGTTGGAACCAAAGGTTGGGGGAAGAGAGATGGGAGGGAAAAGGGGAGAAACCTGCTGCTCGCTGGTTCTTTGTCTGATCGGGGAGCTTGAACAAAAGAGGAAACTGGGATGAACTCTTCATCTCCCCGCCTGCGTTATCTGGTCTTTTCAGGAGTATCCTTTCACTTCTTGAACTTTCCCAAAGACTTGCAAACTTTTCCAACAGCTACTTCAAGAATCTTGATTTTTATTTTTCACAAGCTAGAGGAGAGGGAAGGTGAGCTGTTGATGTACGTTTCTCTCTTCTTCCTTTGTAATTAACTGAAAGTATTACATGGAAGGTGTACTCTGATTTTCTGGAAGTGGTAGGACAGCATCGGGTAAAATCCACTTAGGTCTGATGATCAGCCCCAGGTCTTACGTGTTGATTTTGCTGATGTCCATTGTGGTCAAGTTGGATCTCCTTATGTAAGGCAGTTTGGGCGTTGGGCAGAAGAAAATAATTGCCTGCTGAGATGTGTCTTCTCTAAATGTAGAGTGAAAGAGGGATTCTTGTGAGTATTTGGAGCTGGTTGAACCCAAAAAATCAATGCTTAGTTGGAAGGAAAGTGTGGATTTGGAAGAAGTGGTCCACAGTGAATCTGTGAGTGGAATGCAGGTGACTGGTGGCTTTTTCCTGTACAGGAAGGATTTGTACAAGAATGGTGCCACCAGATACCTCTTTGTATTGGAAAAGAAGGATGCTTGGACTTGGACCATTTTATAAGCCCACGTAGACCATCATTAAGATGGAGATTTTCAGGCAGTTTTGTTCTAGCTTCATGGCGTACTTCTGAAAATTCTGTTTATTGCAGAGCTGTGGCATCTTCCCCCTTCTGTTATGTTTTGGGACTTTTACTTGCTTACTTTCCATTTGTTGTCCTCTGTTACTCTTTTTGTTTAGTTTTATCCTGTTATTTTTCTGCAATCACTTTTGTCTATCCCATTGTTTCTATTTGTTTCCCATACTGTATTTCATTTACTGTATCTATTATGTAACTTTTTTTCCCTTATGCATTCTGTGGTATTTTGTGAGTTTTTAGTAGTTTTTATCTAGTCAAATAGTTTTTTATTCCTTTCTTTTTCTGCTGTACATGCCTTATAAATTTACCATGTTTCCCTTTAGTTCTGAAGTGGACTAAGGTTTTCTAATAGGGTCTTCCTTGTCCTAGGGCATTTTTTGGACTACAAGTCCCACAAACAATTTTACTTCTGGTCACAGAAGTAGTTAAAAAGAATCTGAAAGGATTTGGATTGGGGTGGATTACTCTAAAGGAAGCTTCATTCCATCAGACTTTACCTTAAAAAGATTTGGGGAGATATTACAAAGTTTCCGTTTGTAGCATAAATGGGTTCTTAGACTGATTTTGCATGTTGCAACAAACAGTGGTTTTCTTAACAGTTTATTGAATAAGCCATAATGAACTGGATTGAAGCAACACAAACCATAAATCATGGCTTACAAACTACAGTGTGGCATTCATGCAAAACACTAAACCAGACCAAATACTTTGCTATGGACATAGGTGCTCTACTGTATTGTAGTAGCAGAGGAGCACACTTGCCTGAGTTGAAATTTGTTGCAGAATTTCCTAACTTCGTAACTAGTAGTGGATCTTGGCTTGTAAGATAGTTCAGCCAAACTGTTGGCATTCTGGTTCTGTTACATGAATAGGCTTTGTTAGGGTCATGTCATAGCAGAATATACAGTAATCTTTTGGTTTAGACTTTGGATGCAGCTGTGTATGTCTGCACATCCATAAAACTTTGTTTGCCATTTACCTATGCATAAAATCCCATTTGGATTTAATGAAGATCCTGTTTTAAGGGACACTATTAGTCCAATAAATTAAGGGTTTACTTTATATGGTGTTTTTTCACAGACTTTAGCAGAATGCTTCAAAGATGTTGGTGCAAGAAGAGAGACCTGACTTCTTATTTGCTGAATCATCTCATGCCAGTATTTTCTTAGTTCTCATCTCTGAAATATTTGTTGTTGTGTTTCTTTATCTATCTTGGTGATGTCTTTCTCATCAGGAACTTCTCCGATTCTCCTTTCCTATGTTTCAACTAATCTACTGTGTGTGGTCACCTAGAGCTTTTCTATGAGAACAGAGGATTCAAGCTAGGAAGTGAGATGGCTGTTTCTGTGATTTGGAGATTAGAAACTGCAGTGGATATATACTTGGCCAATGTGTAGTTCTGCAGATTCTCCCTTTTGAAGATTCAAATCATGATATGTATTGGCATGATATGTGAATCCAGTCAGTGTGATGCGTACTTTGCATAATATCAGAAATATTATAAAATAAAATGTGTGCAGATTATCCAAATTAATTATTAATTATCCAAATTAATTATTAAAGCTAGGATTGGAGAATGCATTTATTCGAAGCGAATATTTGTAGCTCAGGGTTGAACTCTGGAGTCCTTGGTGCTTTCTGAGCCTTGTTGTTTTCTTGCAGACGTTTCATTGCCAGACTTCACCCAGATATGCAAAAATCAACACTAGGATCAACACCAGATGAATCATCAGACAGCACAATACACCCTAATCAAGGAACTATTAACTCAGTCAATCAACCAAGCAGCAAACAACAGCCCAATCAAAGAACTCCCAAGGAGAAAACAACACCCCCACCAACACAAGCAGGGCAAGCCACTATATATAAACAGAGAGCAAGGTCCTCTTCCTGTTCACACTGAAGATGTTGCCTAGTCTGGTAATGAAACGTCTGCAAGAAAACAACAAGGCTCAGAGAGCACTGAGGACTCCACAATGCACTTATTCACTGTTTCAATTTGTTGACAGTATCTCTACAGTTACATACAGGTAGTCCTCATTTAGCAACTGCCTTGTTTAGTGACTGTTTGCAGTTACAACGGTGATGAAAAAGAAACTTTGTGGCTAATCCTCGCATTTACGGCCTTCACAGGTCTGTAAAGCAAACGAAAGCTGATGTAAGACTGTAAGCACAGTTGCAGTTTCACTTGGTGACTACTTCGCTTAACAACTGAGTTGCTGGGCCCAATTGTGGTTGCTAAACAAGGACTACCTGTACTTCAACTCATCAATTGTTACTCAATATTGTAACTATGTATTAGTAATGGCTTATAAACAATTTTCTAGTAATTTGCCATTAGATGTAACTCTTAAGAAGTTGGAAGCAAGTTATCGTTTCCAATCTGGGACCATCCATGTTTGTTGAGCTTGCAGCTCCTTAAATTCTCTAAGAACATCTAAGAGTTGTCATCTTAATTAATTTGGAGGGCCCAAGGTTGAGACTTCACCTAAGTACTCAGTTTAAATTATTTTAATGACAGTGATAGTCTAATTTCCATAATCTATGTGAGTTACCTAAGCAGATTGAAACAAGAGTTTGCCTCAATATTTTATCAAGTAACAATAAATTTTCAGAGATACAGCTCCAAAGCATAACATATGACTCCAGGTCTTAAGAAAACAACTCTCAGTTGGTGATGCTTAATAGTCCTGTTATTCAGCAGTTATGATCAAGAATGGTGGTCTGCAATCTGGTACACTTTTGCTGTCACTGAACTTAGTAGGGCTTAATTCTGAGTGGACATGCAATCATTGTGTTCTGTAGTTTCAGCTTGGGATATAAAGGTAGTCCTTGCTTAGCAACTGCCTCATTTAATGATCATTTACAGTTACGATGGTAGTGAAAAACTAACTCAGGAACCAGTTCTCTCATTTATGACCTTCACAGGCCTGTAAAGCAAAGGAAAGCTGAAGTAAAATTGTAAGCACAGAGACCACTTTGCTTAACAACTGAGTTGCTGGTCCTGATTGTGGTCGCTAAATGAGGACTATATATTATACTTGCAGTATACTTATAATTGCAAATAGATCCTGCTGAAAATTTGGTGAGATTACATTCGTAGTTATGGTCTGTATTATTTTATAGTACAGGTGTTAATATGTGCTAGTACTTATGCTTGCAACCTTTTATTTTTACTGAATAGGTAAGAAATGTGAATGTCAGTGAAACAGAATGTCTACCAAGATGCTATATTTAAATCCAGCAAGTTGGATGCTTTATTTTATTAACCTTCAAATGGTAGAATGAAATACAGTGTAAAGAAAAGAAGACATCAATACTTGGATTTATAAATTTGAATTTCTGGACATGAAAGCTTGTGAAAATTATGGTGTATGGCTTGGATTATGGAATATAGTTCCAGCACCTCTAAGGTATGTGCTTTCTGATAATTGTAATTTTGTTCAAAGATTTCTTTACCATAATGAATGATGAACTTGTTTTCCTTTAATTATCTTGCATAATTATCAATCAGTTTGTCTGACGTAAATGCATTTGTCAGATACTACTTCATAAATGTTAATGTTATGGCTGACTTCATACATCACACTGAATCATAATGCAGAGTAATATTTTGATGGTATGGGCCAGTTGAGGGGAAAGGGTACCTGATAAAGCTGAATTGTCACGTACATCCATTTTTATGTAACTAGCATAATTTATGTTATTTGTGTCAATTTATGAGATTTGCATAATTATGTGATTTATATAGTTTATTCATTTACACAAATAATGCAAGATAATAAGACAAGATTATGTCAGTTGTCTAGACTGCCTTTATTATTTTTATAAATAACTCAAGGTGGGGAACATACCTAATACTCCTTCCTCCTTCCCAGTTTTCCCCACAACAACGCTGTGAGGTGCGTTGGGCTGAGAGAGGGTGACTGGCCCAAGGTCACCCAGCCGGCTTCCATGCCTAAGGTGGGACTGGAAAACTCAGTCTCCTGGTTTATAGCCTTGTGCCTTAACCACTAGACCAGGGGTGTCCAACTTTTTGGCTTCCCTGGGCCACATTGAATGAAGAGGAATTCTCTTGGGCCACACATAAAATATATAATATAGTTAATGTATATAAGTAATAAAAAATTATTTATTTATATTTTTATTATAAAATTTTAAAAAAGAGGGCATAAAACTAGCGGATATTTGACTTTGTGTGAAACTAATGCATCAATGTCTGGTTTGATGAAAGTGGTTGCAATTCTCAGTGAGTTCTCAAGGTGCTCGTCAGAAATTTTAATTCTAATTTTACTCTTTGTGTGCTTCATCCTTGAAAATAGTTGCTCATAAATGTACGTGCTGCCAAAAAGCGATGTCATGAATAAGGCGTGATTGTGAAGTGAGAGATATTTTTCTCTGGGAACATAGGTCTTATAAAAGTCTAGTAGAGAGACATGATCAAATTTTTCTTTGAGTTGAATGTCTGATTGCAACTCTGTGCATTCCATTTGAAAATTTGGAGGTAATGTAGTTATGTCAACTGAAAATAGAGTCGTAAATATACCAAAATATCGATGATTTTTCTGGAAATCTTGAAACCTGTTCTCAAATTCCTGTATCAAACTGAAAAGCAAGGCTGCATATTTCTTGCTGTTCACAGGACTGTGTTAAGCCAACGTATTAAAATGTATAAAATTATTTTCCATAACTTGAGCTTTGCCATACTTTAAGTTTCATTTCAAATGCTGTTATGGTTTGAAACATTGCAGTGATAAGTTGGTTTTCACCTTGAAGACGCACGTTTAACTCATTTAAATGAGAGGTCACATCCACCAAAAATGCTAAATCTGTGAGCCATATTTCATCTTCAAGTTCTGGCACAAATTTTCTTTTTGATTCCATGAACGACTTGATTTCATTTCGCAAATCATAAATCTTTTCAGCATTTTACCCCGACTTAGCCACCGTACTTCAGAAAAGTAAAAGATGTCCCCATAATCAGCATCCATACTTTTAAGTAACTCCTGGAATTGGCGATGATTCAATCCCTTGGCCCTTATGAAATTCACTGCTTTGATCACAATTTGCATGACATTATTTTTAAAGCTTTGCACATAAATTTTCTTGATGTAGAATGCAGTGATACTTCATCAAACGTAAGTTTCCGGCAGCACTTGCATTGCCTTCTATCAATTTTGTAAGTCCCTCGCTTTTACCAACCATCGCCGGGGCACCATCAGTAGATATACCAGACATGTTGACAATGGTTAAAGAAAATCGCTTTAATGTCATTTTTACTGCTTCATAGAAATCAAGAGATTTAGTTGTGTCTTTTAATGGCACCAAAGAAGTCATTTCTTCAGTGACATTATTTTCGTTATCAATACCTCTAATAAAAATGGCAAGTGAACTGTATCTGTAGCATCAGTCCTTTCATCCATCGCCAAAGCATAAAATTTGAAATTAGCAGCTTTACTCTTCAATCCTCTTTCAATAGATTTTCTTCAATTCGCCTGGCTATAGTCTGGTGAGACAAACTGATTTTAGAAAAATTGCTTTTTTTATCAGGACAAATTATATCTGCCATGCTTTCCATACATTGCTTAATAAACTCGCCATCGGTAAATGGTTTTGAATTTTTTGCAGTTAGATTTGCTACCAAATAACTAGCTTTTATAATAGAGTCCTTTTGAGTTGTGACTTTTAAAAAAAACCATTGTTGAGACGACAGACTTTTTTTCAGTTCTGCTAATTTATCTTTACAACAAATTCCTTGATACATGTCGAATTTGGCAGTATGTTTTTTTGTATAATGCCATTTCAAATTGTAGTCTTTGAAAACTGACACATTTCCCCTACAAATTAAACACAGTGCCTTAGTATTTGTCTTGACAAAAAACTACTTATCTGTCCATTTTTCGTTGAATACTCTTCCTTCATCCGCGATTTTTCTTTTTTCCTTTTCTCTTTTGGGTTCTGTTTTCTGTTGAAGTGACATTGAAGCCATGCTGGAATAAATTTATTTAGGAATAAACATAAATAATAAATATATATTTTAAGAAATAACACAAGCCCATCGTAAATTGTTAGGTAGGCAAATAAAGCAAAGTTTAATAATCAAATAAGAGTGTAAAATGGGTGAACTTAGGGGCGCCCAACACTACATGTATGACTGCATTCTAGACCAGTTGTAACTTGTGTGTGGTCCTTAAGGGCATCCCCATGTAGAACACATAGCAGTAATCCAAATAAGTTGTAGCTGAAACACCATCATCTGAACAAAAATGTGTTGGAGTAAATTTATATTTCACTGCTGCCATGGTAGATCTCAAAACCCCCCATATCAGAATACAAATTGTGAGATTTGGTAGTTTCATGAATTCTGGGGCATTTTTCCCTCTTAAGAATATTTAAAAAAAGAAAATGTCCTATTTTATTTTGGAGATCCATGGACATAGTTTAGGGGCCCTGATCATCCATGACATAATGGATCTTGGATTTATTAGTCACAACCAAATCATAAATTACTTAGCTATTAATTGGTTAGGCCTGGTGAGAAATGTAGAGGAAAACAGGAAGAGAACTGAAGGAAACAGAGACTCTTGCTATTAATGTAGACTTCAGCCGCTCTCAGATAAACGTTTATTGTGTAATTGTCCTTCTTCAACATCAGACCCATAGTATTGACATCATTGGGTCCCCTTGAAACTTCTTGGGTTGGACTGCTAAAGATCCAGCAAAAGCTGTTTTCTAGCACCAAACAAGATGTCAGGGACATAGAGGAGCTGAATTTGTCAAGTGCAATGTGGCTTAGTTCCCCATTTTTCTACTTTTGATACACACACTTTCATACTTTCTCCCTGAAGGAGATCTCCAGCGCCGCATCTCCCAAACCCCTCCTTTGGGAGGAGAGGGCTGGGCAGGCAGCTCCCTGCCCTGGCTTCCCCACGTGGGGATCCCTCCCCGACCTCGCCTCCCTGGACCGTTGCAGTGCAGGCAGCCCTGGAAAGGAGGAAAGGAGGGCCAATCCCTTTCTAGCCAAAAGGGATCAACCCTAAATTCCTTCTGCTGCCCTCCCTGGAGACCTCCAGCACCGTGTCTCCCAAACCCCTCCTTTGGGAGGAGAGAGCTGGGCAGGCAACCTGCCACCCTGGCTTCCTGGTGCAGAGATTTATAAGGCTAAGCCTCACCAGCCCCGCCAGGAAAAGAAAGCTGCCCACCTCATGCTTCTTGCCCGTTGCTGCAAACACCTGATGGCACGCTCGCCCCAGCGGCAATCCGGGGCTGGCCAATCGGCGACTCGCTTCTCCACCTTGTGGCTTGCAGTGCACCCGCCACCCTTCCCGGGCCGCCTCTTCCTTCGACACCCAAATCTGCCCTTTGCCGCGCATGCCCTACCCTGCACCTTCCCTTGGTTGCTGTCACCTGCCTGGCCAATCGCAAGGTACAAGTTGCGAAAAAAAATGGCCAAATAATGTTTTGGGGCTGCATTTCTAGCTGTTCAGGGCCGCCTGTGGGCTGCGGATTGGACACCCCTGCACTAGACCAAACATTATTGTGAGGGACGGGTGGTAAAGTCCAAATTAAAACTATCTGTTCCAACTGAAGCCCAGTGAGTGGAGGTGGGTCAGTAAAATTGAGGTTATACTGTAATTTATTCATTTTTGGTGTAGCAGTACTTGAAGGCAGCCATTTTGACTTACCATTATGCGAGAATCAGAGCATTATGGCTTAAATCATGTTTTAAACTTTGGGCATAGCATACATGAATCCAATCCATAAAGCTTGTTTATATTTTATACTGACTGTACAAAACAATCTGGGTTCACATGTTACACTAAGCTGTTTAGAAAACATCTGTTGGCTGGGTTCACTTATAGCATTAATTCATAAACCTAATTAATGAACTATTCTGTTGCATCCATATGAATGCAGAGTCATGATCTCAATTTGTGTGAGATTAGTGCAAGATATTGTTTTTTGAAATACTGAATGAACTCAATGCGTCACTGGGAGACTTTGTTTATTTCTTTAAAGGCTAAAATATTTTATTTATGCTGGAGAAAAATGTACTATGGATCTTCAGGGAAATTGAGAACTACAAGTAGTCCTCACTTAACAACCCTAATTGGGACCGGAATTTCCATCACTAAGCAAAGAGGTTGTTAGATGAAACGTCATGTGACCACACTGCTTAGTGAAGGCAGTTCCATTAGCCCCAGTTGTGGCCGTTAGGCGAGGACCTCATGCTGCTTCTGCCCTGCCATGCTCACCTCCACTTCAACTCCCTCCACCCGCCTGTCACACCCCCATCTCTACCCTTTTGGCTGCCCTGCACTCCACTGCTGCTCCCCACCGACCTCAGCTGACCTTTGCCGTCTTCCTCCTGCTGCTGGCGAGGTATACCTGGCTGAGGCAGCTGCTTGCCTTTTGCAAGGCCTCCACGACCCTATGACCACTGAGGCCTTGTGGAGGAAGAAGATGACGAAGGTCAGCTGGGGTGGCAAGGGCAGCAGGAGTAGGCAGCGGTGGTGGAGTGTAGGGCAGCCAAAAGGGCAGAGATGGGGAGGAGATAGGTGTGGGGAGTTGAAGTGCACACTGCGGTCATAAATGCAGGCAGGCAGTGAAGTGCCCAAATTTCGATCATGTGAATGTGGGGGCTCAGCAATGACTGAAACTTGGAGGACTAGTTGTAACTACCATTCATTTAGCGCTGTCATAACTTTGAACAGTGGCTGAATGAATGGTTGTTAAGCAAGGACTACCAGTAGTTATTTTTATACTGCTTCTGAATTTTTGATTGCTAATTTCAGAGTTGATGTTGTGGCTTAGGTCCCCATAGACTCAGACTGGGTTATTATTTTACCAAAACAATGTTGAATTTATTTATTCATTTAATCAAATTTGTATGGCTGCCCATCTCACACAAGGTGAATGGCCTTGGTGATGTTTTATTTGGGTGGAGAATCCTTCTTTAAGGATTTAAAATATATAAGCAAACACATTAGTTTCTGGTTCTTTTAATGCTTTTTTATTTTTGTAATAGTAGTGTGATGATTTGGTTCATTCTCCAGGGTAATTATGAATTGGAATTAGACTTAAGTCATACTTGGGCTCATATACTAAATTGTACTACTTTCAGTGGATCTTTAATGTCTGAATCTCACCTTACATTTGGTGATCGATCTAGATATGTTGCTGCTATGAACACTAATAACACATTGATAATGAAAGTTTTAGCCCCTGTGGAAAACGTATTCTAGAAATGTCTCAAATCTGAGTTCTGTTTTGTACATTGATTTTTGTCTGCCAGTGTGTATACAGTACTCAGTATGTATTTGGGGCACAGTAAGAAAACAGTTGCTTTTGATATGCATATGTTCTCCCACAAGATTTGTGGAAGACTATGAAAAGATGTAGGGCAGTCCTTTATACTTTTCTTAAGAAACATCTTGAGTATAGCTGTTTTTTTTAGTAGAGGAATAATTTGTTTTCTGAATTTTGAAAAGACTATATGGACAACTGATAGATAATGCTAGGTCCGTACTGTGGTGCTTCTTCCTGTGTCACTCTAGTAATGTTTAAATTTAGGGAATCCCATATTCTGAGCAAATGATATTGCTCATACATGAACCTGATCTTCCTTTTCAGTTTTCCGCCATGTATATGGGTAGCTTTTCGAAGAATAAACTTTAAAAAAGTATGAGGAAGTGGTTATTCAACTTGCTCCACAGCTTCGTGATGATAGACTTGCATTCCATTTTGGTCTGGATGACCAAAAACATTCCTCTGATATCATATATCAGCAAGGATACTTGATTGTTAGTGGTATACCATTCTCTTTAATGTTTAAATTAGCTGATAAAGCTGGCTGGTGTACAAGAGTCAAAAGGAATAAAGCTCACATTGTTTAAAGAAAGACCTTAAAAGTAATCAGTAAAGACAAAATGGATGGTATTTGAAAGATTTAAAATGTTTTAATCTAAAATTTAATCCTTAACATTTAATAGTGCTTATAATTTTAAGTGGGGATAAGCATGAATATAAGAGTCTGTTGTTGTTTTTTGGTGCTATTTCTGCTTATCTTATGAACTGATTTCCATCTAAAGAATATACATTCTGAATCTGATTCTGTGGAAAGAGACCATGTATTCAAAACAGAGTCTTCTGGGATGTAATAGCCCAAAGGATGTGCCAGCCCTCCCAGGTAAACAAGACAGGGAACATGACTAGATGAGCTAATTCTGCTTTATTGTAAGGCTACATTAACAGAATCTTGCAAGTCTGAAAGTGCAAACCTCCCACCCTCCCTCTTTACTGCCTGAGTAGTTAAGGAGGGTCCTTCCTAAGTTTCTTTTCTCTGGCCATTACTGTATTGCGGCATTCTTTCTCTTTTATCTGATTGTTCCCTAGGTGGCATCTCTTCTTCAGCCCGTCTTCCAAGGTCACCCTCACATTGCATCACAGGATGGCTCTAACATGCAATCATGAACTTGTGTGTATGTTTGTACGTTAAAAACTTTGAGTTTAAATAGGCCATTATCAAAATTATCTAAGCATTTTGATTTCCTTCGGTAAGTTTTAAAATGTACACTCAGTGACCTGATTTCTACTAAGTCGTAGTTTGTGTAAATATCATTTATTGAATAAACATATTGGTTCTGCATGATACACCAAATTATTAACCATTTTTTAAAAAAAACTGCAATATTACTTGCTTTGTTTTTGAAAAAAATATTTAGTGCATAAAATCACTCTGGACTACATTTGTAATTGAGATTACAAATATGCCCCATTGTGGCGGAGGGAAGTATGTTTCCTGGGGGGGAATGAGCAAAGAATGCTGGGAGTGTACATCAGAAGTGTATATTCCCAGCAGGTGTAAAGGTCATCCCAGCTGCCCAGCTAAAACAAGGCAGTAGTGATGATATAGGAAGATGCTAGAGGTAGATGATCACTTTAGTGACAGCAGCAACAGCATCATTTCATACTAAAGGAAAAGGCAATGGTAAACCACCCCTGTATTTTACCAAGAAAACCACATGGATAGACAAGATAAAGTGATTGATGATATTGTGTTGAATGGTGGGACTCTCATGCTGGCACTCAACATATTACTGAGGAACAACAACTGGGGGTCTCTGAGAATACCGACGGTGTTTATGATGTGGCTAGATTGAAGCCTTTAGGACAACTAGTTGCTGATGCTGCCATGCAAGAAAATAAAATCTGAAGCTGCAAATATGGAATTACATAGCTGCAGATGTAGATTTATAGTGGGAACATGGAACATAAGCATGATCATGGGAAAGCTCAACACAGTGAAAGATGAAATGAATTGACTGAACATTGGCATCTTAGGCATCAGCATATTGAAATGAACTGGAATCAGACACTTCCAGACTAAAGATTTACTACTGTTTAGTACTGTTTGCTACTCAAAACATGAAAAACTAAGCTTCCAATTGAGGATCTATGGTGGACTAGATGTCCCTGAAAGAACAGGGATGGCATTGCTGCAGAAATCTGCAGTCAGATGGCAAATTCTAGCCAGTGCTTGCTTTCTATATAAAGGAGATACTGTGATATTGCCCATTTGCACTCCAGACATCTGCTCCTTGTGAGTAGACTGCAGGAACTGAGGTTTTTGCAGTCAACTTGAGTTGAGCGTTTGGGAGGCGAGAGATTTCAATCAAGCTTACAGCCGTGATGCAGCCTAAATGGACGTGTTCCAAAAGCCCAGATCCGCCCATGACCTCTTTGCCAAGCTGCTGCTTTTGGCATTTTTTTTTCTTGCAGCACGAAGCCCAGCCCCCAGCAGCCAGGCCGGGCATGCCTCATCAGCAGCAGGAGCAAGAAGACAACGAAGGTCAGCTGGAGTGGCAGAGTGCAGCATGGCAGCTGTCTCAGAGTGCAGCGTCATGAGGGTGACTGTGGCTGGGTCTGGGTCTGGGTCTGGCACTGGGCTGGGGTGGCTGCAGCTTCCTGGGGCTTGGCAAGCAGCCTTAGAACCGTGCAGTTCTGTGGCTGCTTGCTGCCCTGAGGCAGGTTGTAGGGCAGCCAAAAGGGTGGGCGGGGGGAACACACAGGTGGGAGGAGTTAGAGGTAGTCCTTTACCTTACTGAGGCTTGGGGCTGGGGGGGCCAAGCCCAGAATGGATTGGATTGGGGTGAGTACTCGCTTAACGACCCACAATTCTTGGTTATTGATGGCAATGGGGAATGCCAGGATTGCGGTCCTAAGCAATGTAGTCACCTGATGTCTTGCTTTAAGACTGCATTACTTAGTGATGGAAATTCGGGTCCCAATTGTCGTAAGTCGAGGACTGCCTGTAGCAGATATTAATTGCATTGATACCTTGTTTTATGCTTTCTGTATATATACAGCGATAGTTGTTGAGATTCACTGTTCTTTTTTGTTTCTGTTTTTCAACTTTCTGAAATCTTAGTTGACCAGATAAAATGGTAAGACAGTTTGCCCAAAATATAACTGGCCACATAAGTTTTTTTATAAAAACTGCAAAAGTCTCCCTGGGTTTTGATGAAGATGGCAATTTGCTTCCTAATTTTTCAACAACTACAACGGCAATTAAAAAAAAACTACTAGCAGTAACAGATAATACTATTTCAATAATTGCAGTGATTGCAGCATTCGGTGGTTGTACAGTACTTTCATATATGTTACCATAGTGTTCTTTAGCTTTATAGGTAGAATTGTGTTGATGAGGATATGGGCTTTGGTTACACAGACCACAAGATGAACTTGCCTTCTGTACTGGCTGGTTTTGTTCCAAATGGTTTGCTTATGTCATTAAAAAAAAAAAATGGAAGCAGGGTACAAAGGGGTTTAATTTAAGATTTAAAGGGGCCACTATATAGAGGTGATCCATAGTTTGTCTTTAGCCTTAATGGATAGAATGAGAAAACATGGATAGGACATGGATAGAAGGATAACAGAAGGAAGGTAGTATTTAGACAGCATCCATTTTAAAAATTACAGTATTATGGGTTTTTGAGGGGGAGGGAGAAGAACAGGAATTTTAAAAGTTTAAATTGCACGTGCATGAAAATATTATACATGTTTGCTAATCCCTAAATTCAAGGCCACTGCAACCCACAGTGCAAATGCTCCACGTTGGGGGGTGGGTGCAAGTTACAAGGTAAAAAAAAAGTGTTTTTAATGGCACGTGCAGGCAGCTAGAATATTAAAACATAGTTCTTAACAGTGCATGAGTGTACATGCATGTAGCTGGAATATTTAAAAAATTGTTTTTATGTACAAAGGCACCTTATATACAAGCAGCACCCCTGCCTAAATTAAGGATCAGCTTCCTCAGTAGATTCATAAAAATGATTTAGGAGCTCAAAAAGTCATAACACTTTCCATATAATTTCATGATGATTTGCCTCTCTGTCTAAACATTTTATATTCCAGAAACAGTTTCTGTTAATATAGATGGTCGACAAATTATTTTTTACTATTGCAGTTTGCCAGCATGTGACCCAGGTCATAAAATACGACAAATTAGCTTTCTTCTCCCTCCTTTTGATTTTCTTTTAAAACGTTTTATTACTCGTTTATCTGATATTGTAATGAAGCAGAATATATTTATTTTGCCTCATGGAAACTGAAACTAAAAGGCATCAGAAAAATTTGAATATATACATGTAGGCCTTTATATTTGTTTGGAGATAACTGAGGCTGATTATCATTTGTTTGGATCCTGGAGTCTTTCAGGATAATCTGAATTACTTTATGCAGACTCGCCAGTTAATGATCATAAAGGCCAGGAGGAACACCTTAGCCAGCTCATGCAAATGAAGTCAGCAGCATGTACCATGCTAAGACTGGCTATCCATTTAACAGTGATACCCCTGTTTGGTGCTGACAGTTGCCTTTATTACTTCCTCTGATGCCTAGAGTAATTACCTTCCTCATCCTTCATTGACCTTAGCCAAGGCTGGTAAATCAAAAAATGAATAATCTCAGTGGCAACCCATGCTAGGCTATTCAAGGACAGGATATGACATGGCTTGTTGATGTTTCCCACACCTTTCTCTTACCCTGTGATTCAGTTCACACACTGGTCTAAGCCATAACATGCATTTGGTTTGCCTTGGTGCATTATATTAACCCCGCTGTAGCAGTTTATAAACCCAGTTTTTAATGCAATGTGATGTGTGAGCTCAGCTATTTGTGATTTATTCAATAAAACATGGTGAAACGAACTGGACTAAGCTGATTTGTGAACTTAGATTATGTTATTGCAGCAACTTTTTAAATGTTATTTTTAAAAAAAATATACTGTCCCAGAAATATCATTTTATGTCTGTGTAGTTTTATTAAGGAAACACTTAAACATATATTAATAAAACATTCAAATTGCAGCCAGAATTTTGTTTGAAAAGATGCTCACCCTTCCATAACCCCCTGCTCTCCCCCAAGATATGTAGTGGTGGTACAGAGCATCCTACCCTTCAGAGGTAAGCAGGGGTGATAGAAAAGGGTGTGCAGTGACATCAGATTGTCCTCTGGCAAATTAATGTTTTGTAACAAGCCATATCCATCATCCAGGACTGATGGGAGTGGAGTTCAACTACTTCTGCAGGATAGGCTTTGCCCATTTCTGTTATAGGCTAATGTGGACTATAACATGTATTGATTTTCCCAAAAGGTGGACACAAATTTTTATCAATGATAAAGACATTGTCTGATTATTTCTAGAGAGTGCTGTTTTTCAGGGGCATGGATATTTTAACAGTTGGGTATCCTGTATGTATATGGCTATCAAACAACAATGCTTCAGATAAGATCTGTTTCCTATGTGCTAGAAGCAGAACATTTCATGCTCTGGCTGAAAGAGGTTTTGAGTGCTATGGGATGATAGTTTTGAGGGATTTTTCTGACCCTGCTAAGGCTTTCTTATCAGGGGCATCCCAGTCTTCATGGCCTCCATGGCACCTGTGAACCTCTGCCCTCCCTGCTGGATGAGAAGAAGATGATCTGGAGATCAGGGAATTGAATGTAATTCCATTGTCTTAGGCAGAGATATTTTGGCTTCTCAAATATTTTCAAAGTGTGAGGACTTCCTACATGTTTGCTCCTGGGAGAGTTTATGGATCCTTATAGCTTTGATGGCTTTATAATGTCTTCTTTCATATGTTGGCATAGTAGTTGACCTCTAAATGGGGAAATGGCTTAGAAAATTCATATGATGGAAATTCTTAAGCAAGATTGGTCTTATGATGGAGGAGCTGGTAGCAGTGAAACAGTAAAGAAGATGGCTAGTATAGTGATGACAGAAAAAATATGATGGTCCCAGCTTAGACTCAGGGACTATTCTGTAGGACTTACTGCAGCAAAGAAGTCTTTTCTACCACTATTGCTTCTGTTAATACAGTTGTCCTGTGTTGTAAGAGGCTTTTCTTATGATTCATGGGATGGAGAAGAAAATTTCTTAGTGTTTTCTGTGACTTATTTATGAGGCATTTGTAAAGCAAGGTTATCCCTGTTGATTCCAACTTAGATGTTATGTTAGAACAGTACAGATAGATATATTCTGGCATCTACATGTTCAGTTAAGTTGGATCCACTTCATGTATTTAAAAGATTCTATGGCCATTCTATGTTCTTGCCAGTATAAATGTGGTTGTGTAAGATTTTTTCTTTCTTGAAGATGCATAAGACTGTCTGCTTCTTATCACTGCCCACTACTTGCCATGTTTTGCCCAAGAACTGACTTGTTAGATACTTTGTTCTGATACTGAACAGCTTGTAAGATCATCTCTCTCTGGAAGAAGTTCAGAAAATGTCTGTTGAAAGCCCATGGGGTTACATGGGGGGAAGGAATAAACTGTTACCATATTGAGGTCCTAGTGAGAGATGGGCTATTAGGAGGGATTGGGTATGTAGGGGTACAGATTTCATGTGGATATGGGTGCTGGGAAAGGTTGAGAAGTGGGGGGAAAGTGTTGACTGGTAGAAAAAGCCTCAGGCTGGATAGCTAAATCAACTTCTACTCAAGGCAAGGAAAACAAGTGATGGTTGTGTATGATCCAGTACTTGTATGTGTGGGAGAATATGAGATATGGTTCATGAGGGAGGGAGGGAAGCAAGTTGGTACCAGTATACAAAGGAAAATATGACACTGTACTGGCTAATCCAGCAGGAAGGTAATTGGTAACATGATGCCAGTCCCTCTCGAACCCAATTGCCTCTTCTCTACATTAGAAATAATATATTGTTGGGTGCTTTGGCCATAGGCTGAGGTTAGTAAATGCCAGGACCTTTTTCAGTAAGACTTTGCTCCTCCATTACTTGGTCAGGAGGGAATACGTGGACTTGGTGTTCATACCTGAGACCTGTTCGGCACAGATGAAGCCTACCTGAGATTTGCCTTCTAGGCAATGACATCACAGTTAGTTGTAGGGGAAAACAATGATCCGGTATGAGACCTTGGCTGTTAGGATCAGAGGTTGCTGGATACAAATGTCAGTTGCTGAACTCGGACTCTAGGGATAACATAGTGATTTTGTTGGTGTACCTCCTACCCTTCAGCCCAGATGTTTATGTACTTAAGCTTCTAGATCTCACTGTAGGGCTGGTACTGGGACTTGCTTCAGCTGTTAGTACTGATGGATTTCAGTTGCTTTTTCACCTTGGAGCATATGGCTTTTGATCTCAAGATGGAGGATATTGTAATTAGTGCTTTGCCATGACATATGTAGATCTCTTCCTGGGCAGCCTGCAGCTAGTTGCTACTACTGGTCTCCTAAAAGGTGGGGGACATGGTGTGCCCCAGGTGCCTTATGGATCATCTCAATTTCCAGTTGGGGCTTGGGGATTTCCAAGCAAAATGGTAGCTGTTTTGTCATGACTCTGGATTATCCCTGGAATTGACATGATTGCCCTCATGGCTTGTTTCTAACTGCAGATTCCAAGAGGATTTGTGGTTCACGGAGAAACTCCAGGAGTTGAAGTGGAAGAAGTGCTGCCTAGAGCAATGGTAGTGGAAGATGAGGAAAGGCTTACCCTGTGCCAATGAGGGAAGCACTGCGTCAGTACTTCTCCACCTTTAACTGTGTTAGCAGAGTGTCACCTGATAGCTTGCATCTTACTGGACAATGGAAGTGGGCAGGGTTCTCAGCAGCATGAACTCTGTCACCTGCAGGCTGGGCCCTTGACCCACCTAGCTTTTTAGACAGCTTTTCCACTGATCATTTGGGGCCTGAGAAGTCAGTAAGAGTAGAGAGGGTGAGTGCTGTTTTATAATGCTTTTAATTTAACCATGGGGTATTTTAATATATGGGTTTTAAACTGTTTACAATGTGGTATGAGCAACCCAGAGTTTGCTGAAGTGGGAGAGATATAAAATAAGTCAATAAGAGTTACCTGTGCAGTGGGGGAGTCATCTTACATTGCAGCACAGAGTATCACTGAGAATGAAGACTTAGAAAATTAGGTGGTGTTTTTGTAGCCTTGATGCATTTTTCTAGCGTTCCCTTTCTCAGGGAGACTTACCCCTTTTTTGCCTCACTGCAGATACTCATCTTTTAAACATGGAAGGATTCTCTCGTGCTCCTTGCATGAGTTTGGACTATTACAAGGTTTCATGATGATTGAAAAGATTTAAAACCCTACTAACTTGGAAATAAGAGCCGTTGAACTCGGTGGGATTTACTGTAGAGTATCATGCCCATCACAAACATCTGTTGAAGTTTTTGCAAACAATTACTTGCCTTCTTTCCCTCTCCCTGACCAGTTATTTTTCCATTATCTCATCTCCAACTTGTTTATCTTCCCCTTTTATCTTTCCTTCCAGTGCAGATCATCCTTACCATCATCTACATCTTGTTTTTCCCTTGCTTTTTCCGTACGGTTTCTGTTGGAAAGAGGGGATGTTTGCAGTGAAGAATGATTTGCCTCTACATATGCAGATGGAAGATCTATTTTTACAAACATAGTGCCTTATTTTACAAGCTATTAATTTTAATCATTAATTAATTTCTTGTTCTAGCTTGTCATTGATAGTATGGATGTTGGCTAGTGAGTATATGTACAGATATGTATATATTTGTATGTACATACAAAAGAGTATCTGTCACACACGTGGCTATTGGAGGAAAGATGTTCAGGTTTGCTTTGATTTTTTGGAGAGTCACATCAAATTCAAAATAATCTTTGAATTTGAATTCTGTTTTCTGGTAAATAGAGTGTCTTAAGTTTTATGCCAGTTCCAATATATAAATACTTTAGGAATGTTTATACAATTTTTATTATGCTTACTATTATTATTTAGATTAACCTATCTTAAAAGAGCATGATAAAATGGAAAGGAGGATTATATTTTAATTCAAGACTGAAAGAGACTAAATGAAAAATGGGGTCAGTGTTTTAAAGCTGGGATGTGCCCTTTTAAATATCAGATTTAAAAATTTTATTGGAAAACAAATCTTGCATTTATGCTGCCACACACAATGTACTTGCTTAAAAGATTTTCTAGACCACCCCAATTGCGAGACTCTGGGCTGTGGATATCAGTAAAACAAAACTTTGCAACTTGTCTCCCATTTCAAAAATAAACAATGTCAGAACCATTTCATAAGTAAAACACCCATCAATGTTATAAAAATGTATATGCATACATACATACATGATGTTGGGCAATGTAACAACTAAGCTTCAACTTCAAAGGCCTGGTTAAAAAGAAAAGTTTGAGAGCTTTGCTGAAAACTAGGAGTGAAGGGGCCAAGTGGATATCTGGAACAACATGATAAATATTCTTGGGACTGCAACCATGAAAGCTTACCTTTTAGACTACAATGTTTTTAATCAATGTTTTATGAAGAAGCATAATCATCAGATAATCTCTATGTGACCTGACAGCATGAGCAGATTCATACTGGACATGGTGATCACTGTTGCTATATATGCCTTTATGGGTGATTACTAGCAGTGAATTGGGTACAGCTACTATAAAATAGGTGTTATTCAACAGTATAGAGTTCTACCTGCTAACTTCCAGTTGATGCATTCTGTATTTTTGCGGGTTCTGAGTGGTCTTCAAAAGAAGCCCCATGTAGAGTGTGTTGCAATAATCCCATCTCAAGATAAAAGGCTTCCTAGTCTGGGTTGGGCCATAATTGTGTGCCTGCTGGAGCTGGGTAAAAATCCTTTGTTATACCCCCCATTTGCTGTTCGAGTAGGCAGTTTCATTCCAGAAGAACCCTCAAGTCATGGATCATTCTTTCAGGGAGAGCACAGTGCCCATATAGCACTAACTCTAGAACTGCTGTTCATGGACATATAGGAACTCCTAGTCTGAGCTAGTTTTTCCCAATCTAGTCCCTAAGAGCCTCTATATATTGGCTCAAGGTTTTCACAGCATTTCCAGCTTGTTCTGCGATTGTGATTACAATTGAGTATCATCAGGATATTGATAATAGCTTATCTGTATCATCAGATCACCTCTCAAAGCAGTTTCATGTAGCTATTTATAATTCCACATTGTCTGAGTAGTAAAGTTTTTTAAAAATGTATGAATAGAATAGATGGAGGAAATTAAACCAGTTTCTCCCACATAGGGATTAAGGTCATGGGCATGGATGTTTGCAGGAGAGACAAATAACAACCGATGAGTGAGGTCCTCATGCAAACGCCACTACTTACAGTATGTACTTGCATAAGATACAAGAACCCAAGTATGTAGCTTTAGCAGTTATATGATAATTGCATGTGTGCCATCTTTTGGGGGCCATTGCAGTTTGCTGGTACTGGTCATGAGGACTTCGTTTAAGAATCACTGTTCTATTGGGAATGTACCCTGAGGTTTTTTTTTGCAGTTCAAAGCTTTGAAGGGGAGGAAAAACTTCATATTTAGTTTAAGTGGGCCTCACTGGTAATTTCTTTTTCAATTAGTATTGGGAACTATTCAGCAAAGCTATGTTTGGTAAAGAACCATAGTGCTTCAGGGACCTAATTTGTAGTTCGTTTAAAAAAGAAAAAGAAAAACTGCAAAATAAGTTATTGAAGTCATGCAAGGCTCTTTTGATTAAATAAAGAACATTTTATTATTCTGTCAGCACTTAGAAAATGTTTGGAATTCAGGAGATCTGCCTTTATATGAATATAATCTTTAAGAAAAATGTATGAAGTAGTAGGAATGAAAAGCCATCCTGTAGATAAGATACTAAGTGATTTAATGCTAGGGCAATGCTTGAGAATTTTATTTTATTCAAGGTCAAATTAAATTAAGCCTCTTCTTCCCTCTTTTTCCCTATAAATATCTCTGTTCTCCTCCGCTTGTCATGTTCTATTGTCCATTTTTAAAATTTTTTGCTGAGATTGCCTTACCCCTGACTGAATTACTCAAAACAAAGGGTGTAGGAGACACCCGCAAATCAAAGAATCCAGGGACACGCCTAAAATGGACGCCTGCTTGTCAACAGGCATTTGACCAACTCAAGCGACTGTTTACCTCTGAACCAATCTTGCAACACCCTGATCCTGCCAGACCATTTGTGGTGCAAGTCGATGCCTCAGACTTTTCTATTGGTGCCCTCTTATTGCAAGCCGATGAGCAAGGACAATTAAAGCCTTGTGCTTATCTGTCATGTAAATTCTCTGAGACAGAGAGACGCTGGCATGTTTGGGAGAAGGAGGCTTTTGCGGTTAAAGCCGCTTTGGAGAATTGGAGGCATCTATTGGAGGGGGCGGCACACACTTTTGAGGTATGGACTGATCATAAAAACTTGGAGTCCCTTACTGCCTCTCGCAAGCTCAGCCCTAAGCAAGTGCGATGGGCTCAGTACTTTAGTCGCTTTGATTTTAAACTCAGATTCATTCCGGGAAAGAAAAACTTTTTAGCTGACGCACTATCGCGTCAACCCCAAGATTCGGGAACAGCCCCAGATGTGGTGGGCACCCTCTGGACAGATTCCCAAATGGCACTAGCAGCAGTCACTCGCAGTCAGACGCGAGCGCAGCAACCTGACACTTCTGCTGGTCCTAGCGCGATACATGTATCCGTTCCTGCAGATTTGCAACAAAAGTTTCTGGCAGAGTTGAAATCGGATACTTGGTTGCAAAACAATCAGAGCGAGGTTACTTTGAAGCAAGGTTTGGCATGGAAAGATGATCGCCTCTATGTGCCTGTAGGTAAAGGTTTCCCTTGACGTAAAGTCCAGTCGAGTCCGACTCTAGGGGGCGGTGCTCATCTCCGTTTCAAAGCCTTGGAGCCGGCGTTGTCATAGACACTTCCGGGTCACGTGGCCAGCATGACTCACGGAACGCCGTTACCTTCCCGCCGAAGCGGTACCAATTAATCTACTCACATTTGCATGTTTTCGAACTGCTTGGTGTGCAGAAGCTGGGACGAGCAACGGGAGCTCACCCCGCCGCGCGGTTTCGAACCGCCGACCTTCCGATCGACAGCTCAGCGGTTTAACCCGCAGCGCCACCGCGTCCCTATCTATGTGCCTGTAACCTTGCGCAAAACCGTGCTGTTCAGGTCTCATGACGATAAAACAGCTGGGCATTTTGGCTTTACAAAAACTATTCATCTAGTGCGCCGACAGTTCTGGTGGCCAACCCTGCGGCGAGATGTAAAAGCCTATGTCAAGTCTTGCCCTGTCTGTGCTACTGCAAAACGAAAAGGGGGGAAACCTCAGGGCTTTGTGCAGCCAGTGGCCAATCCCTCCCACCCCTGGGAGGAAATCTCTATGGACTTTATTGTGGATCTACCTCCTAGCCAGAGAAAGACTGTCATTTGGGTTGTTAAGGATTTTTTCTCGAAGCAAGCTCATTTCGTCCCTTGTGCGTCTCTACCATCTGCACAACAGCTGGCACGCCTCTTTCTAGTTCACGTGTACAGATTACACGGTAGCCCCGCCCGCTTGGTGACTGACAGAGGAACACAATTTACTTCACGCTTTTGGTGGGAATTTATGAAGCTATTGGGCACTAAACAGGCGTTATCCACGGCTTCCCACCCTTAGACAGATGGAAATACTGAGGCTGTCAATGCCACGTTGGAGCAATATTTACGTGCTTTTGTTAATTATCAACAAGACAACTGGGTAGACCTCCTGCCGTTTGCTGAAGTTGCTTACAATAATGCTGTGCATCAAAGTACTGGGGCGGTGCCCTTCCGTACTGTGTTCGGGCATGACTTTGTCCCTATTCCTGAATTGCCTCCACCGTCTACCTCACCCACCTCCCCGACCGATTGGGCCTCACAATTGGCAGATTCCTGGCCAAAAATACAGCAAGCTTTAGCCGATGCTCAAGCCACTTATCAACGACATGCCAACGAAAAAAGGGCACCACAACCTGTTTTTCAAATAGGGGATAGAGTATACCTTTCCACCAAATACATCAAATCCCCTCAACCATCCAAAAAACTGGCGCCCAAGTTCATAGGTCCATTTCCTATTGTTGCTCAGATTAATCCTGTTACCTTTAAGTTGGACTTACCTCACAATCTCAAGCGCTTACACCCTGTTTTTCATTGCAGTTTGCTTAAACCATTCGTGGAGTCTACCTATTGGCATCCTGAGCCGGCTGCACCTCCCCCCATAATGATTGATGGTCAACAACATTTCGAAGTCAAGGAAATATTAGACTCTAGACGTTTCCATTCCACTCTGCAATATCTGATTCGCTGGAAGCATTTCCCTCATCCGGAGTGGGTCGCTGCACGGCATGTGCGCTCTCCCCACTTGGTTGCTCAGTTTCACGCTGCTTACCCTGATAAACCCGCGCCTTAACAATCAAGTTTTTTTTTCTTTGTGGGGGGGCAGTATGTCATGTTCCCGTTCCGATGTTTATGGTTCCTCGTAACGTTTCACATGTCATATCTGCAGTTGCGTGCCTGCCTGGCCACGCTGGTAAATTTCCTTTGTGCTGACTTGTGATCTTCTGGAATGTATGTTTGGGTTATCTCTGCTGTTCAAGGTTACTTTCTCAGGCCGATTCTAACGGTTGCTAGCATCTGGGGGGGTGGTTGCTATGCTAGCCTGAGGGGAGGGTTCGCAACGGGAGCAAGGCTTTTTAAGTTTGTATTTGGCGCGCTTTTGCTCATTCTCAGCTTTCTTCGTACTTTGCATACTATTCATTCAATAAATTAGTTTTCTCTAGTAACTACTGATGAGACTCCTTTTATTGGAATGGGCAATCATTACACCGCTACTCTTGATTCTTTTTATTTATCAAATTTCATATATCCTTCTATACACCATTTTTAAAACTCCTTCTAGTGAATTCTATTAACCTTCCATTTTCGATTTCTTTGGAGGAAAACAAGTATTATTTGATTGAGTTTTGTCTGAAGAGTATTGGTTAATCCAGTTCTAGTTTTTTGATGACTTGAAGCATTCAAGAATTAATTGTTCTCAGTAACAACAATCCTGAGAGCATTCTTTGATTAACAGGCAAGATTGATCAACTGCAAATTAAACCATTAGTACACAAATTGAACCAGGCCTCTGTGAAAGGATCTTGGTGCTAATGGTATTAGTAAATTTGTGCACCTTTTGAATTGAGTGCATATTTTTTTAACAAAAAGTTTAAAGAGTATGTTTTGTGTGCGATAAATACATTTTAGAAAATGTCATCTTAATTAATTATTTTAATGTGTGGCTAATTTTGGAGGACAGATTATTTTCAATAATACTTGAATCTGTTGTTACACTTGAATCTGTTATAAGCAAAATATTAATGGAATTGAAACTTTTAATTGGTTAGGTATAATTTTACATTAGGAAAAAAAAAGAAAAGAAAATGGAATCTGAAAGGTCTTGAAATGTTGCAAACTCACTATTTAGACTGAGGGCCTTGTCTTTGTTAAAGCAGCATACTTGAAACTCTAATGCCACTAATTAAGAAGTGCCTTTCCTTTTACATCACTAAGTCAGTGAGTTTCAGTGAGTTGAGGAATCTCTGTGTTCATCCTTTTGCATGCATGAATTGTTCATTCTGTGAAGTGAATGAGGAATACAAGAGTTGTTTGTGAGATGGGTGGCTATGTAAATTCAATAAACAAACAAACAAATAAAAATGTACCAACAAATATGCAACGGACCCAGCAACTGATGGGACATGTAATTTTT
Source organism: Candoia aspera (assembly GCF_035149785.1). Lineage (NCBI taxonomy): Eukaryota > Metazoa > Chordata > Lepidosauria > Squamata > Candoiidae > Candoia > Candoia aspera. The sequence goes on from NC_086155.1 coordinate 145,073,310, forward strand.
TTTGCAGATGTTCTTCTGTTTTCTCTTTAATTCTTTTCACCATTTTTTCCCTTCTTTTAATCGGATGTTGGAGTGGCAATGCAAGAATAAAATCATTAAAACTTTTGTTCTCTGCCTAGGAAAGTTCCTGGGGGATTTCAGGTGGGAAGGAGAGGAGCTAATGGAGTGCTTAACTCCTGCCTCTTTTTTTTCCTGCTGCTTTGAGATGCCATTGCTTTTCTCCACTTGACTGGCTGTTTGGACATGCCTAGGCTGATAGATTTCCCACTGGGTTCAGTGAGGCCTCATCTCAAGTAGGGGGCTTTAAGATTGTAGGCTAGGAAACCCTGGGCTAAATAGGAAAGGGTTAAATGAAATTGAGAATTGCTGCTTTGTTGTTAAAGTCTCAATTTGCCCTCAATGTGACCTGAGAACCGCTTGACCTGGGTGATACTCTCAACCACTTCAGTTAATTTCAGTTGGTGTTTTGCACGCCAGCTTCCTGGTAGATTGTGTCCTTTTTATTTTTAGTAGCAGTGGTTTTTAAAGTGACAGTTGAATGAAGGTAGTTCTGGCATTATTTCACCCATGTCATCTTGCTCATAGGGTTAATAGGAAGACATAGGCAAGTATTTTTACAGTAAACAGGTATTGTTGGAAAAATCCATTTTAAATAAATGGGTGTTCTCAGAAAATCACTTCCTAAATGTTCTTTTGCCATGTTGTTCCTCTTGGTTACTAGTACTTTTTAATGCTTTCCTTGGATTATCTGATTATTTTAAAAACAGATTCTGTTAAAAGCAAGCCATCAACTTCAGACTTAATCTTTGCTTCCAGTAATGCCTCTGGACTGCATGTAGACCCAGGAGACATTCTTGGAAAATAAAATGATGTACGGCTACACCTCAGTGCTCAGAGAAAAGACAAGGAAGAAGCTGAGATAGTAGAGAACTAGAGGGCATGATAAGAGCAACCTTACTTACAGTATTTGTCTTCTACTAAATGAGCAGCTGGCCATGTCCAGCTTAGCAACCATGTTGCGCTTGCCCACAAGAACATCCTGTAAAAGAATTTAGAGCAGGATAGGGAAAGGACGAAAGAGCCATTAAAGGGGGAAGGAAGAAATGAGCTGTTGAAGCAGGACTTAAAGAAAAGATTCCACAATCCTGAAAAACAGGAAAGCAGGAGAAGAGAACCCAAAATAACTCTGCCTTGATTTTGTTTAGTGTAAGACGGGACAGAGAATTACTTGGGCGGCTTTCAAAATTTGGTTATTCTACCTTACTATATTAAAAAGGATTCCTGAAATATGCCATGCCTATTTCTTGATCTGGCCAACCCTGAAGGGCTGACCAAATTCCAGATGGGTGGTGATGAAATTTGAAATATGAACAAACAAACAAATAAATAAATAAATTTGCCTGCCCAGAAAGGCTAGGAACACTTTCTCAAGTTTGAATTGTCTAAATGTAAGTGAGTGGCAGTGTTAGTAGGGGTTGATTTTGTGTAAAAACATACATCATTGGCCATGCTAGTAGGTAGAGGGAGTTGATTCCAAAGCCTAGAAGCATTGTTTTTCAGTGATGGATCCGGCCCTCAGGAATGACCTCCAGTTGGAGATTTGTCTGTGCCCAACATTGCCCACCCTCTGAAAAAAGCTGGCAGAGCTTTTCTAGAAGGCTTTTGGGGCCTGATGCCATGTACTGGATATAAGTTTGATTAATAAATAATTTTTGGGTGGTATTAAAGATACCAAAATATTAATTTATTACTCTTGAACAAAGATCAAGCATGCACATTACTTTCTCTTTCATATATCAGAGTAACTTGGCCCAAATGACTTGGCCTTGACTGGGGCTGATAATAGCATTTGCTGTCCTATCATTTAAACTGTTTGCCTATGAGGAAACATTAACATTTTCTTGCATTTTTACCTGCCTCTATTGCAAAAGTTTAAGAGCATATGTATATTTTATGCTAGAGACACAGCATTGCTAATGATGATTAACACATATATATCACTGGATGAAGTCTAAAATAGCTATAGCATAATTGTTTCAACCAGCCACATTTTGTAGAAGTAATCCATGCCCCCAAAAGGCAGTTTAAGCTTCTGACAAAAACAAGCCACAATGGCTGCAGCATTCATAGGGTGATACACAGATGAAAGTATTGAGAAGTACATTTCTTATAGCCCTTTGCATGGAGCATAGTCTGTCCATATACTAAGGAGATAGATTGATTGATCAATTCATTTTTCTCATATATATTTTAACATCCAGTAATAGTAATTCATCCAATGTAGCAAGTATAACTAATAATATGAATGAAGAGAGCCAGAGAGCCAGTTTGGTGTAATGGTTAAGGCACCAGGCTAGAAACTGGGGAAACATGGGTTCTGGTCCCGCTTTAGGCACAAAGCCAGATGGTTGACCTTGGGCCAGCCACTCTCTCTCAGCCTTAGGAAGGAGGTAATGGCAAACCATTTCCAAGAAATCCTTGACAAGAAAACTGCAGGGACTTGTCCAGGCGCTTGCCAGGAGTCAACACTGATTTGAAGGCACAGAAGAAAAGAATATTTTATTGTAGCCTTAAAGCCTTAACCCGGAATTCAAATGAAAATATATTCAATATAAAACAGGTTAATACAACTAATACTAAATATTAGAGTAAAAATACTACCACTTTTTAGAAAGCATAACTTGCCTAAAATATTACAAGAGTACCTGGGAAAAAAATTCAGAAAGGGAAATACTTAAATAATTGGACTTGTAGACTTCTGAGTTTTTGTCTCTAACAAGAGCTTGGTGTTGTCTGGTCTTCCTTGCTCATAAATACTTACGTATTACCTGAGTCATTGCAAGATAGAAATGGTCCTCATTTTGCTTTAGAGTTATTTTAAATGTATTCTGTAGATTTTAAAATGTGACTAATAATTGCTACACTTGAATCTTTTGATAACTTTCACCACGGGCTGGAAAGATTTTTTTTTGCCATATCAAACTGCCTGTCAGCCATTTTGTCTTCCTCTTCCCTGTTTGGGATTCTCTGTTGGCACTTTCCAGATGGTGGTACCTTGGAGAACCAGCATCACTGCTTATACTCTTTTGAAGAAGAAATTGGCAAGTTGTGGAAATTAAAGCTAGAACCTGGGCTGAGCCCTTGTTACATCTCAGTGGTATGGTACAAATTGTTTGAAGGAGCATATAGGCAACAAAGGGCAGCTCACTAGATTAGAGTAAGGAACCAGTCACTATTACCTCACACTGAGCTATTTTGTACAAGTGTTCTATTGTGATTGCTTCCAAAAAAATAGTCTCTATGGTTTGTGAATATTTTGTCATAGGAAAAGAAGAGCAGCCAGTGCATTATACTACTGCAGTGCAGGATCCTATAATGCTATCTGTGGCCTTCAGGTTATGCTCAAGAAACAAACAAAATAGGGGAAAGGTGGGGGGGGGGGCGTGGGGAGAGAAGTTGGCTTCAGATATCTTCCCCCTCCCATTATTTATTGATGGGATTAAATTCCCCAGCATGTGTGAGCAGGGAGCTTTCTCAAGATAAGGAGATCCTGTCTTTTGATTAAATATAGCAACTTTTTCAAATTTTGTTTCCAATACATGCTAGTTCTAATACAGCAAGTTGTAAGATCCTTTCTCCTGCTGAAAATAGTTACTTTTTTTAAAAATGAAAAGTATTTGGCAGTTAATGCGTATCAGTAGATATTTTTTCTGGGGGGCTCCATTTTTAGGGCCTTTTGTTTGTATAGAAGGGATTTTTTCCCCCTTTGTGTACCTACCAGAATGTATGCTGGGTTTATCCCTAATAGTCATAAAATTGTTCTACTTTTGGGGGGGTGTACCTCACTGCCTGTGCAGAAGTGGGTAGGTGCAGGAAAAGCATTTCCTAGGAAGAGCAACTCTACAGCAGTGGTGGAAAAGTCTGAATAAATGTGAGCTCAGTAAGGTGAGCTTGGTGTGTACAGTAAAGCTTTTCTGCTCAGTCCAAAGAGAAGAAAAGTGTCTAGTTTGTGTAAATAAAACAAGGCTGTGAATAAATGGCGAATAGTCAATTACTCACAGTTAAACCTTGGTACTTCTGATTGTACTTCTTTTTTTAGATTAGCATATGGGAAGAAGATAATGTAAAATAGGCTTGAAAATCTTGCAGATCTTTAGGCTAAACAAGCCTAAATAAAGTCCATATACGGTAAAATATGTTAGTTTAAAGCATGCAGTGCATGCACACATCATTTTTAGGTTGAGCTGAGCATGGGATGTGAACAGTTAAGGGTCTGCTTCTCTTTATTGGCCATGTTACTTAAATTGCCAGTGGATGTGGGAACGATGTTATCTAATTGAATAGTTGCCAGAAGATTAGCATGATGGGATGGAACATAGATTTAATGTCTTTTTTTCTGAGATACATTTTCTGTACATAGATACATTTTCTTCTTCATGAAGAAATATTCTATGATGTGAGTTCCTGCTACAATCTGAAATGAAATAGTTCACCCAGAGGTTTACTACCTAAGTGGGAACGAGGCCTGTGATTTGGTTATTCATGAAATGGTAGTCATAACGTTTGAGAAAGGTAATGGTAATGTGATTTTGAAATGTTGAACTTTAAGTCTGTAAGGCCTGTGGGAATAATCTCTTTTGGCTTGCAGGCTGAGGAAGCATCCTCCATGTGCCTGAACAAATCAATTTATATTGTCTAGTTTCTACCTGGGAAAGCAGAGAACATTAGCAAGACGAAAGTACATGCATATATGCTGTTCAGTAGTGAATAGATTATTTATTACTAAGCTTGGATGGCTAAACAAGCCAACTGTACTATTTGGGAAAACAGGAAATGTCCAGGCCAGATGGGACAGTGAAATGTAATTTTTTCTCATCTTACCTAATCCTTTTTTTTTTCTAATATGGATTCTATTAAACAATTTCCACTTATATCTGTCCAAAACCTATCTGTATGTTCCTTATTATGTGTTTCTCCTTGTTTCTTTTGTCAAATCTTATTTATATCTTTCTTAATCATTGCCCTGTTCTTTTAATACAGCTTATAACTCCAGGGTCATCTTTACTACTATGTTTGTGAAGAACCTACTTTATGATGGGAATGAAATAAACATTTGACAGCAAAAATCTAAGAACTCTGGATAATCTAAGATAATTTAAAATCTAAGATAATTTGTCCATTATCTGAATAAGAGAAAGATTTCTAAGCAATTTAATGTCTTTCCCTTTGATTCCCCCTCAATAGCTATCTCTCATTCTTCTATAGAAAAATGCTCCAGCTTCATCCATTGATCTTAAAAGCTATTACATCTGTTATTGTGCAAATGGTAGACATTAGGAAAATAAAAACCTTGGGGATGCTGCCTTGGATTTCATTGTGCATGTGCAAGCTCTCTCTTATGCTTTCTGGGCTTCAGCCCTGGGCATGTTACCTTGGTTTGGGCTCTTTTGTATCAGATAAAAGGACACTGCCTATATTGTCTTATCAAAATTGTGTCTGACTTGTTCATGAGTGCTGTGTGGTTACTACACGCAGATGTACTGTTGCAGTTTGCTAATCCTTAAATGAGGGATGTTGCGAGCAATATAAGGTATTAGTCTAACAGTGACCCCCAATGCATGGCACTGTAGTTAATTGCATCCTGTTAGTCCACAAGTATTTATTACTAAATAATTTGGCTGCTGGCAGCTTTGCTTGCCACTGTTAAGAAAACAAACACAAGACACCACCAAAAGGTTGTTTTACGATAAGCCTTGTTTGTGTTTCTGAATGTGCTGAAATACTGACAGTTAAACGAATAGTTCTTTATATAGTCAGTAATAAATAATACCTTGTCTTGTTTTTCTGTTTTTATATTTCCTGTTCAGTTTGTTTAGCTATTTAGGCACAATGAAACTGTTAACTGTAGTGGCAAAAACAGAGTGACATGGCAACTATTTTTATCAGGATGTTAGTATTCATCAGTGGTTTTTCTACTAGGGAACATTCATACAGTAATGGTGTTGTTGTTTTTTAATTGTATGTACTTTGGTCTGGAAATGTTGTAGCTGCATTCTTAAACAACGTTCATTGCTTTTAAGAAAGGTATTTTTACTATATAAAATTCTGCCTTCTTTTGACTCACATTTTTTACTATCACAGTGAACCCGGGTGAATCTTTGTGTTTTATTGAAGTATATGCCCAAGCTGACTTTGTAATTGTTTCAGAATTTGGATTTGAAGTATATGTTCAATGATTTGAAGTATATGTTCAATGATGATACGTACTAAAGGGTAGAGAAGCAGTCTTCAAAGTCTAATCTGAATCAGTTTAGACCTAAATTAAATTAATTTCCCCCTTTATTCTCCCCCAAATTTTGGGGGGAAGGGAATCCCAATCACACCTGTATATGTAACACTGCACCATCCACTTTTCATCAATTGCCTCCTCCCTCCTCAACATTTAGTGTGGTGTTTGGCCAGTAGAAGATTGTGCTGTTCTGAACCTTAAAAGAGAAATGAAAGCATGTAGCAAGTGTAAATTGCATTGAAAGGTAACTTAGTTCTGTGAATTAAAAAAGTTGATTGCACATGGGAGTTGTAGCTCTGGACTATGATTATAACTTAACTCCTATTTTCCCACTTATACCTACTGTTGCAGGAAGGTTTCTCCCTGATAGGCAATATAGTGAGTTTTCCATGACTAGTAAGAATGGGTACCTGTATATCTATCTATTTAAATTTGAGCCAGCAGGTCAGACATAAATTGTATTTATTTTGGATATTTTCTGTTTCATGAGTGATGGAAAGGGCTTAGTTGATCTCTTCATGGGTGTTTGATGTAATAGGATTTTGCCCTTTTTCATCTGGTCGTAATATTGTAGTGATGAGATTCTAGTTTGAATAAAATATTTTCTATGTGGTATGTTTGTGTACTTGTGTGCACAACATATATTTCATATATCTTGTACCATTACAGAGTATAATAAAACAAGTCTTTGTTATGAGAAGTATGCAGTTTAAAATTCAAGAAGGAGGCAAGAAGATAGGTTAGAAGTATTTGTTGTAAGTGAATTGCAGCTTAGTATAAAATATATAGAGTATTGTACCAAAGCTTTAGCTAATATATAAAGAATAACAAAATCAAACACAAGCTAGTTGTGTTGTAAGTGATATTTCCATTATATGTTGGCAAACATTCTTATGGAGAAATTTACTGAGACAGTTCAAATATTTGTAGTGAATGGTATGACATATACTGGAAAATCTGCTTAAAAGTGGTCCACTGTCATAAATTCTCCTTGCACGTGCCCTGCCCAGTTACAAAACTTGAGGCGTGGATGTGCAAAAAGTATTTTGCCCCTTACAACTTCAGACTGTCTTACAACTGAAGAAGGGACAGTCTCTGTGGTCTTTATGAGAAGACTTTGTTTGATTGTCCCTGCAAAATGAGGCATAGCTGTAAAATTTACCCCAAACCTATGAATTGCTGTCTCCAGTAAAGCTCAAAATCTTCATTTTTCCAGTTCTAGACTTCTAAAGAACTTCGGAGTTTTGCACAGTGGGGATACACTTGTGAGAGAAAATTAGTGGATGAGGGAAGATATACCTGGTCCTTGGCCGATGATCTTTCTTTGTAACTACAGTTTCTATACTGCATTTGAATTAGGAGGAGACCAAGATGTAAGGAACTGTAATGTAGTACAGCAACTTAATTTATACATGTTCTTTGGAATCCAAGATTATATGAGTTCAATATGTTGCAATTTTGGGGTTAAGCCATTTTTTCCCAAGCAGCTTTTGAACAATTTTATGAACCTGATATTGACAAGGCATAGATATTTCTCAATTCCTTCTAAAATAATTTTAGAGCTTAATGATTAGTATTTATTTCCCACTGTTCTCTCTTAAATTCCTTTTCTAGATCTTTAATTATATACTTTACTGAAGGCCTTTGAAGAATTACATCTGAAATAAAATCCATACAGATGTAGGAATGTACAATTTAAAGTATTGAATAGCACAAAGTTTTTCAGTTAAAGCAATAGTAGAATAGCAAATAGAAAGATTTTGAGTGATTGCAAGCTGCAACTAGAAAGTTCTATTTGGATTTTCATATAATAGTTACATAAATTAATTTGTTCAGATTAAATTCTGGTGCCTTCCTTGTGATACGTGAATACTGAACTTGATCAGGCTGAATAAGACAGCTTAACTTTTGCTATGTCTGCATTAGTTGTCTTGTCGAATTATCAAAAATATGAGCCACCCTATATAGCCTAGGTGGTTTTCTAAAGCTAAGGTCTAAGATGGGGTATTTCTCATAATTCCATTGGGCACTCTTTCTAGTAAAAGGCTGTTTACTAGCCTTGTACATCTTCTGGGAAATTTGTTTTCTTTACATCTGCATCGCAGTGTCAACCCTTGACCCTTTGATATGTGGGAGAGGAACTTAGGGCTTTCCAGAAGTTGCTGGAATCCAACTGCCATTACACCTGACCATCACCTCAATAAAAAAGTACAACTAGTAGGAGAGTTTTATAGCAACCTTAAGGCCATGGATCCCCCCCCCCCCCAACCTGACTTTAAAAAAAATGGTGCCATTAAATCAATCTTGATTCTTGGCAACTACATGGACATGTCCATGCAGTTTTCTTGGCAATGTTTTCCTAGGGCTGAGAGTGATTGGCTCAAAGTCACCCAGCTGGCAGGATTGGAACTCAGGTTTAGTCCAGTGTTTTAATCAATAGACCAAATTGGCTGTCTTCCTGAATTAACAGTTGTAGAGCAAGGATGTATCTAGTGGTGCTGCAATGAGGAGAAAAGCTTCATGGGGTATTAAATACATAAATGCATTTTCTCAGACTGTTATTGAGAAAGGATTCTCTTGCTACGGTACATGTTCTTCTGTTATGGAGATCAATCTTCATGTTGGCAAAAGTTATATGTAATAGCTATGAACTGAGGTAGCTTTAAGCTCTTATGGGTATAAATATTTGGAGGCCAAGTTTCATATTAGAGATAAAAGTATATTTTGGGGGGGTCATTAGAGTATGCACAAATGAGTTAATTCAATCTATGTATAACAAAGCTCTAGGAACAGCTAAGAAAGCCTAATAAGTAATATATTTCTTTACTTATGTATTTTATTTTTAGTTGGTTTCCAGCTTGCACTGGATTAGACTATTTCATAAATGTTTTTGAGTTGACTGCATCATTGTGTGCCATTACACTTTGTGAACCACATTGTTAAGTGATTCCTTGGCTAACTTCACTGCAATCTTTTGCATTCTTTTTGAGAATAAATTTTCAAGTGGCGTAATGATAGAAATACTGTTGATTCCCTTTTCCTGTCAAAAGAATGAATACTTTTACACCACATTGCACAAGCCACTTGGCAGATGTATGATTAGTTGGTGAGTGCTGGCAGTTGTTTGTTTGTATTTAATTCTCAAACCAGACGAGGTACAACCATGTTTGACATTTGGTTCAATAATATTGGATTATGTGACCAAGCAATGTAGAGATAAGTTGTAGGGGAAAAAAATAACTTTTTTTTTTTTTTTGCAACAAGATTTGGTCATAGCCGTGTCCACAGTCCATTATAACTGGGTACTCACATCGAGAGAATTAAAGATAGCTGTTTTTTCTTCTTTGATATATTTATATGTTTCTGAAGTAATATAATCAAATGAATTGGGACTATACTTAACTATTGACTCACTGAATTCTGCTTCAGGGGTAATATCATCCAAAGTCTGGCGATGTTCACAAAATTGGTATGTTTTCAGACAAAGTAATTGCATGGGTATTTCTCTCCCCCCTCCCTGCATATTTCCCATTTATGAAGCCTTCAAAACAAATTGAATAGGTTTAGATTTGGTAGAATATTACTTGATTTATAGAATCCCATCACATAGGAGTGATTTTATGCTCAGAAGCTTGCCCAAGCAAAACTGTAAGCTTATAAGTACACAGTTACTTCAGGTAGCTGCTGTGCAAAGATACTGTCTACTTTTGGCTGTTATTTGCACATTATCCATTTTGCTGTATTGATGGAGCTGCTCAGTTAGGTGGGAGTTGGGGATGTAGTAATAAGTCCTTCATGAACTGCTTCAAGAGAATAGCATTAGTTATGTTTCCACTACCAGTGCTACATCATTCTATGTAGCTTCCTGTGCTGTAGACTTTATTGGATCGCATAAGTAGTTTTACTTAAAACAGAATGCAGGTGGCCAACTAATAAAATCAGAAATGTGCAAGTATAGATGTTCAGAAAATTCTTTTATCACATAAGGTTCATTGAACTCTACAGTAGTTATTAAGTTATTAACTCTACAGTAAATTATCCCAGTAGTTGCCATAATAGTTCCTAGTTAACAATATCAAGAGTTCAGTATTTTAGATCAGTAGCAATATGGAAAGTTCAATATTTCAGAGCCAGGGCTATGTCTATTGTACTCTTAAGCATGTATTGATCCTAAGTTCATCCCTTCTCTCTTCTCCTTCCACTTACTCGTAAAACAAAACCTGTATCTTTTATAGGGCCATGCTACACTTTAGATCTTCTGGTATTACCCCAAAGAAATGAAAATGAGTAATTTTACCTGTAAGAGAAAAACACTATGCCTGTTTTGTGGACCCTACAATCCTATCCACAATTGGGTGCCAAGCCCTTAAAAACCACAGTTGAAGCAATGAAAAAAGAATTATATTCTTGAAGACTTAGGCAGTTGAATCCTATTTGAAAACAAATAGGGTAGTAATACAAGTATAAATTGAATTACTTAAATGTGGCTCACATAACCACTAGAGAAGCCTGTCCTTAATCTAGATGTGTTGGGATATGGTTTCCCAGGATTTCCACCTAACAGCTCAAGGGCCATACAAACTCAAACTCTAAAGAGTCAAACTCTAAAATATTATAAAACTCCCAATTGCATCATTTCTCCCAGTACCTAGAGAATATGTAAACATTTTTAGATGCACACGTGCATATTACTTTTGTTATCAGAATGGGATAGGTCACTGTGTATTAACAATGTTGTATGGTTGTGTACTTGCCAAAAAGGTTCAGTGTGTTCCAGTATGAAATATAAAAGTCAGTAAATCAAGTAGAAAAAGCAGATATTGTCCCTATTAATCAAGTATAGCTGGAGGGTTTGCTATGGCATCTATCTATCTACCTACCTACCTACCTACCTACCTACCCATCCATCCATCCATCCATCCATCCATCCATCCAGTCCCCACCCATCTCCTCCCATCGGGGGATTCTGGGCAGTTATATATTAATTCACTTATGGTTGCATGGTACCTTTATTAGCTAAGATGAAGTCAGAGTTTTGCCTGCTTTCTGAATTGGATATAAACTTGTATAGAATTGAGGCTTTTGAAGATAGGTGAGTTATAGTTCTAGGAACAGTCATTATTAGTCGAAACAGAATAATCCACAATTGTCTGGAACTTTAAATGCTGCTATAACATATTACATTACAATTGAAATAGCCTAAGTTATTTCATAAGGATGGTTTTTACAATAGTGGATTATTGTCTTATTCAGTTTTTTTTACTGTTTTGGGGGGTTTTTTGGTTTTATAATCTTTTGTTTAGCCATGTTTTGCAGCTAAATTGATGTTGGTTGGATTGGATTGGATTAGATTGGATTGTCCTTATTAAATTAGTTGCAAATTTTGTTATATATTGTTTGTGTGTACTCTATGATAATAAAAATATCTTATCAAAAGTTTTGTTAACACTAAGTACTTAAGTTATCAGCTCCACATTTTCATGGCTTGAAACACAGTGAGAATTTAGAAGTAATTGGCAATTATATCATTTCAGTTTTGCTATATTTCTATTTTTTTCACCTGAATCCTCTAATTACTATGCTCAGCTACTAGTATTAGATCAAATCACTGAGAAATGTATTTATGTAAGAAAGTAGGGGTGCTCAAAATACTGATCAAAGGTTTGCTAAATAAAGTCAAGAGGTATGGCCATTTTGTGATTGCGCCTTCAATTGGCTCGGTAATTGTTTCTGTATGAATAACAGGTTGTGTGTGTGTGTGATGGAACACATTCTCAAGAGTTTTTTGAATATAAAATGGAGGCCCTTTCTTACCTTGTATTTTCATGCTATTTTGCTTCTTTTCCTCCCTCTGTGATTTTTTTTCTTTTTTCTTGAACATCTGCTTTGCATAAGCATTTAACATGCAACTTACCATGTACTTTGAAACTGGCACACATTTTAATACTCAAATTTCTTTCATACATGCATATATTGACACGTTTCGTAATGGTCTGCTCACTAAGATCTTTCCCTTTTTGTCTTTTTCTCTCTTTAAATACATAGCTGGGTATGCATCTATTGTTCAACAGAAGAAAATAGAAACAATTATGCTTATAGCAAGTATGCAAACCTCCCATCCCTATACAAGTTGGTCACCAGATATTTAGCATCTCCTTGATGTTCTTTTTTCTTCTTACATTAGGATGACTTAGTGCTGATGCTGTCCTAAAATAAGCCTTTGCCTGAGGGAGATGATAAATTTGGCTTCTACAAAAGAAAAGGCCTAATGTTCTCAGGATATTACTATATATCAGAGATTGCCAAGCTTTCCAGGCATCATTACATGATTTTGTGTGGAAAGCAGGATGCCAAATAAATTAATCATGAATAAAAATGCATGAAATCTTGCATATTTGCCAAATTTTGTGAAGTTTCAGCATTTTTGCCCCATAATCTCAGGATTATCTTTGGTCCTTGAAAAAAAATACTTTTTATGTCACACAGGCGTGTGTGGCAGGCAGATGACATATTTGTCATGTGGCTGACCTATACAATAGGTAGATTAATTGGAAACCCCAATTATGATGAAATAGGTCATTCTTTCTTGAAACAGTTGTCTTTCAAGAAACACAAGTTATTTTATATAATAACTTGTTATTATATTATAATATAAATGTGTGTGTGAGTGTATATATAGAGAGAACCCAATATATATTAAAATGTTTTCTTTTTTCCTTTTCTCAGTTGTGTTTTCCTTGTTTTGTTTAAATAATTAAACAACAACAGTTAAGCTGTTTTCAGTTTTCATTGGCGGATGTGCGACCAGTTTATAATTATGCCAAATGTAAAATTCTGGCCAGCATGGAATTTGTTCAGGGAATCTAGCAGTATAGTTCACTGCATCGCAAATGCTGTAGAGCTTACAATGAGAAGGTATCTGTTCTATATTGGAAGAACGTAAGTGTCATGTTGAAGAAAGATGGCTTGTAATAACTAGTGTAATACTACATAAACCACAGGAAATTTTGAAAGATATCCTTCTAGACAGAATAAGAACCCCCTCATAAATTCATTATTTCTGCCTGTAGAAAGAAGTGACCTCCTGTTTTTTGAGGTGGTGGTGAGAAATAAATCTGAACAGAACACATGCCTCAAGGTAGATTATTTTGAGATATGCCTGCATCCCTTTTTGTTCTTTGGCTTAGTGACTGGAAGCATGATTAGGTGACACTGTAATGCTGGATGGATAATCTAGACCTATTGCTTTATCTAAGAATGTAATATTTGTAATTGTATTTCAGAAATAATTGCCATGTAATGATCTCTGCTCATATATATTTATTTGCATATAAGTTCCTCACATTTACCCTAACTTGTGTTCACCTTACCTAAAAGGTCATGCTTTAACTAAGCCTTTTAGCAACATATTGTGCTTTTGTAGACTTGATCCAGAAACTTCCTGGTTAGAGTTGAGGATCTAATAAACAAGTGTGTTTTCTTGAAATCCTGGGGATCTAATAGAGTAAATGAATACGAGTGTATTTTCTTTGAGTGCAGAAGGGAAAAAAACATGTAGCATCCATCTCTGTAATAATAGCGTTTGTGGATTCTATAGTTTATCCCCTTTATAAATACCAGGAGTCTAATTTCCTGGTCCTGCCTGTTAATGCAATAATATTTTCTGTCAGCTGTTGTTAGATCTCCACTTCTAACCTTTGGCAATAGCCACTAATCTGCTAGAAAAGAACACACTCTATGGCTATATATTTTATCATGTAGAACATTTTACCCTGAAATTAGATTCTGGATCTTTTCTGTAATCACATCTGTAATTTGCAGTTTCACCATTCAGAGTAATCTGAGGAATATATTTTTAAGATGTGTTCTTCTTCTCTTTCACTATCAGACCAGTGTTGATTCATGGCTGATGTTGTAATAGAAGAAGACACAGGCAAGAAATCTTCAGCTTATGGGTCAACTGTGGCCTGCCACATTGTCCTCTGGGGCATCACATAAGGACCCTGCCCCAAAGCTCCACTTCTTCACACCCTGGGTTAAGAGTACTCCATGTACTCTAAAATTGTTATATTTTTGTGTTTCCAAAATCCCAGGAAAAGCAAGGGTAGAGCAGTGCTGATTCAGCCAAGGCAATCTTCCCTTGTTCAGGGGTAGGCTTGAATTATTGTTTTCAGCCTGCAATTGAACAGACAAAAGGATTGCAGGAGAGGGTAGAGGAATTCTTAGGCTTGAAGCACCATTCCTTCACATAGAACAGACCATGCAGGGTAATGAGGGAAAATCCTGGGACTGGTTTCAATTTTTCAACCTTGTTTTACTGTAACAAAGTTATACTGCTATTGCTGAAAGGTAGGGTGACATTTATATCAAATCTGTCATGAAGTATTATTCTCCTCCATGACTACCATGAAACTGTACATTGATCCAGTGAAAAAGTTTTTTTTTTTTTAATGTGTGTGGGTTGGAGTGAGGGGTGGTTTGACTCAAGAAATTATTTGCAACATCTTGAACTTGTTTTCTTTAGCAAATAATGTCTATAATATTTAAATTCGGGCATTAACACAAATTACTGATTGTGTAAAATGTTGAAGATTATAGAAGAACATTCCTTTCTACTGGATTATTGATATCAGATATACATTACATTTGGATGTATTGGAAAATTAACAGATTCTAACTGGTGGCCACAAAGAAGAGTAGCCTTTTTAGCTGATAACTAAACAAATCTGTATCATCTAAGAGGCTATACATTTTAATGATTTTTTAAATATTCCATTCTTTTGAACATTAATATATATTTTAAGTAAAACCAAAGTGGTTTTAAACAATTACTTTAATGTTTTTACATTAGTAAAATGGAGAGAGAATTATTAAAATAATGGTGAGCCAATATTTTTATACAGATCATTTTGTTAAAAGTATTTTTATAAGTAAAGGCATTATATCATAAGGTCACATCATGCAAGATATTCTTGGGTCAATTAATAGTAAGTTTTATCCACTGGAATCTTTAATAGGTTATCTTGATTTGGCATATCTGAAATCTCTTGTGAATTGAGAGACTTAAGAATCTAATTAGTTGGAAAATAGGGAATTCATCCTCCTTTTAGATTAGAAGTGTACATTAGCACATCAACTCTTATTTGATCCTTATGATCACACTAAATTAATAATACAGAGAGTCAAATTTTGGAAATAGCAAGGCAAGCTTTGTGTTGGATTATTGGTACCAGAATGGAATGTATAATTGAGATCAGTTAATTGATTAAATGATGTTTTGACATATTAAGAGCTGTAACACAAATATAATTTGCCAAGAAGCACAGAACAGGAGTATTTCTAATTTAAATGCCTACTGGTATCTAGTTCATATGACCCCACAGCCATTTATGCTTGTGAACTCCTTCTATTTATAGAGAATTTAACAAGTACTCTCTACAAGTAATACAACTACAACTATTATCTATAATAGGGAAACATAGAACAGTGTCTATCAAAGAGGAAGTTGGACTATTCAGTACATCAGTGCCAATGGAGAATTATTCATATTTCTGTAGATACAAAACTACTATTCCAAAAATCATGTATTTGGTACGCTTATGTATCATTTCAGGAAGACATTGAGGATTCAGGTTATATTTTGAGATTAAATGAATCAATTCAAAATGCAATACTAGTTCATATGATGTAGTTTTATGCCATAATGGCTCCCTTTTGATTAGAAGTCATCTCACATATTTTGTTTTTGAAGATTCATTAATTTTTTTCACTGTTCATATAATGTACCAGTGGTGTGGAAACTGATGAAAAGACAGAGGAGAAGGCCATTGTTATGTACTCAGAAATATTGACATTAAAAGGATGGAAAGATACCTGTTATACATCAATTATGCAATGTTAGATATTCATTAATGCAACAGATTGAATGTATGTACTTACTGTTAAAAATGGATTAGCATATTTTTCACATTAACAATAGCTGAGAATAATAACTTCTACAATCTATTTCCCAGTTTAGGGTGTTTTTTTCTATTCTAAAATCAGTTCTTTAAATAGGATTTACTAGTTCACTTTGTGATTGGCCATTCATATACATTTTGAGGTTAATGGTCTGTTCTATCTAATAACACTATGATTTTTCAGTTACTGAAAATATATTGCTGAAATATGGATTTTGCATCCTGGTAAATGGATGTACTAGTGCCTGGAGCTTCAACATGCTCCTCGAAGAACACTCCTTAATGTGTTCTTTGGTTTTTGCTGCATACCTAATTTTATTTATTTATTTTTTTTAAAAAATGGACAGGAAGTTAATGAGCTATAAAACTAAGGACCAACTTTAAGAATAATTGGTACTTCCAACATAGATCTCAGCAAATATCAATAAATTAAAATAGCAATTGACAATATACTAGAGCTTTGTTTGCATTTTGGGTGTCTTGTAATTGTTCGTATCTGTTAGGGCAACATTTTGTGAAACTGGCCATAATCAGCTCTGTAATAATAAAGTGGCTCAAAAAAGTTGGAGACCCTGTGCTAATGTAAATAAAAAGCATGTTTAAACATTATGGTGCTTGGATTATTCTTAGCATTGTCATATACTGCTAAATGTGTAACTTTTTAACAATTTAGATTTTATTCCTCAGACTAAATGTTTATTCCCCAAGGAGTATTAGGTATGTTCGCCACCTTGAGTTATTTATAAAAATAATAAAGGCAGGATAAAAATAAATAAATAAAATAAAATATTGTGAGTGACATCATATTTATAACATCAAGCTGTATTTGGGATATAAATTTAACACCTATTCTGAAGTTGCCCATTAAAAATGCAGAAATGTTATGTGTCTAATTTTCACAATTCTCTTTCTCTTGAGTAAATGAATCTTCACTGTAACAATGATCTTCATGTGCTTGCTTCATCATGTTGCCAGCATTTTGTCATGAGTCAATAGGTGTTTTCTTTTCCTGAAAGGTTCAGCATGATCTGTGAAATGTATGGTGTAATTTTTTCACCCAGTCTGAAGTTATGAGCAATCTGTGAATATTCTCTGTTGTTCAGGGATTACATGAACCACATGTTGTCGTTTTTGAAAGTAGGGAGTGTTTTATGTGTTCTTTCTATAATATCCTACTATGAAAACCAAGAATTGTGTACTCATATAATAAAACTGCGTTGGCATTCTAAAATGAGTCCAAGAACTATAAACTATAAACAGTTATTGTGTGTGAATGCTTTAGCTGCCAATGCTGTTGTGGATGCAAGTTGGGAACAGGTTTGTCATTTTGTTATTTAATTGCACAGTGTTGGCCTTCCTTATAGTTTAATTAATAATTAAAAGGTTCCTTGAAAACTTACAGAAGAATAAATATCTTTATGCATTTGTCACTTTGACTTATCATGCTGTATCAGTACTAATTGTTTGCCCCTACTTCTGATCAATTTCTTTTTCTTCCTAAGTTCAAGTAAGTACAATTATACTGCAATGCACATTTCTGGATGCCTTTGTGTATAAGTAGATCTTGCTATTAATTTATTTAAAATATTCATACCTTTCCATTCCATTTATAAAGATTCTCCAACATCAGTTTTAAGCAGTATGCAGTAAAAATAAAATAAAATAAAACAAGAATAAGATATATAGCAGAGTTCTTATACATCAGATCAATTTAAAAGGCAAAATCTTCAGCCCAAAAGAATATTGAAACAGGAAAATCCTAGAATGTATTGAAATGCAAATTGGAGGGCACTCTTTCAGCTTCCTGTGAAAGTGAATTATATGCTTAGTCATTGGAACAAAAAAGACACTGTCCCATATTTCCAATTATGCAGACATCCAGCAGCTATTGAAGGCAGAACATTAGGACGCTATAACTAACAAGCAGCTCTTTAAATTGGGCCTATAACTGAACTGATAGTCACTATAGAACAAAGCAAATCACTTTTACTACTGAAACTGAAGTTTCTAGCAAAACTTTGGCATATGAGTTTTTGTTTGCGTGTCATCCTGGAGCATTCTACAGAGCAGCCCAGTACTGCATAATCTAAATTAAATGTGGTTGATGAATAAATGATTTTTCCAAGCTGGACAGAAATCAGAATGATAAAAAACAACACTAATCCTTCAAGAAAAGTAAACCTAAATTTAGCTTTTTTAATGAACCAAAATTACATGTACTTTACCTAGATTGCCTCTGTTTGTTCACCTACATGCATGCAGTTTGTTATCTCATTGATGCTCTTCAGAAGGTTTCTGGGTTGAGAAGGAAATTAGAGAAAGGACTGGACATATCAGCATACTGGGGATATCCCATTCCAAATGCCAGCAGTTCTCATGTTAATATCACGGCCAATAGCGTCTACGCCTTCTCTATCATACTAAAACATTTTGTGTAAATATCTGATTGAGCAAAGACATGATGGATGACAGAAGTCAAAGTCTCTGGCCCAAGCAGATGAGAACCATGGCACATGGAAAATTGTGACTGGAATGTAAGAGGCATAAATGGAAAAGAGCATAAATTAACAAATGAAAATAAAGAAAACTAGATATCTTGTGCAAGGATATATTCTAAATGAAGGTGGTCTGGTCCTTTGGAATGGAGTGATGTAGACAGTAAGGGAGATGACCTTGATGGAGATATACAAGATTTGTCTCCAGGGTGATGGGGGTGAAACATTTAAGTCCACAACATAATATATTCCATAATATTTGGAAGTGGCTCAGACACCTCCCTAATTCACTGTGGTATAAGAAAGGGAAAGAGGTATAGCAAGTCAGACTTGCAAAATTCTGCTATAGCCAATCTCAGTAAATGTAGTTTTAGCCTTCTTGTGGAGTTGATTTCTTAGTCTGGTCTGTCTAGTAGGGCTGACATATTAATGAATACATGCAGGAAAATAACAATGTAGTTTTCATTATGAATGAAAGGGTTAAAATATATGTCTTGCATCTTTCTATGTGAAAGCTCAGTTACTCAGTTTTGATGCATCTTAACATCTCTATGCAGTACTGTTCCTGTATTATTAGCAGATCCATCCCATCTTGTGATCTGCCCCAAGTTTATCTTTTCTGTAGTTTCCTGTGAGAGATTTCCCTGAAATACTCGTCTTTAATTTAAGCAGCCCTATATATTTAATTCCTCCAACACTGATTGTTTTGGCATGTGATTACTTAAAAAGGAATTGCTATGCTCTCTCTCTCTCTCTCTCTTTAAGTAAAAATTGCTTTTTAATTTTACCTTATCAGATTGATCTATTCCCAAAGGAAGCGGGCTGATTTCCCTAGTGTCATGCATCAGTATTACAAGTCTGGGACTAGCTTGAGAGAACTTATTTCATTTTTATCATCTTTCCCTATGTACATGACAGTAAGGCCCATAGGCCATTTGGGTCCTATGCCTCTCAACTCTGCTGTTAAGGTGAAGGCATTGCCCTGGAAGATACAGCAGGTGGTGGCCAAAGTAGTAAGTACCAAGCTGCTATACCAAGGCAGAGAGCTGAGCTAGTATATATACCTAGAGGGCTTCTGGAAGAAGAGATTGAGACCTCCAATTTTTCACCCTATGTACTCAGAACATGCTGCTACAGTGACTCAAATGGATGGGCACAAAGGAAACAGAAAAACATACCCAAAGGGATTGGTCTGTTTGGAAATCTGACAGTGAATGAGAATGGTGATTCTTCAGTGAGTACCTACTTGGAAAAAGGTATTTTTGCTTTGAACATAAGCCTGTTTGTATGTAAATATAGCAAAGGAATGAATATAAATATGAAAGCATTATTGATTTTATTCTTTATGATGAAAGTTTGAGAGAATTCGTGCGGAGTGCAAGAGTGATAAAAGTTATGTGAGAAAGACTATCTGGTTGTGTCAAGAGTGGATATTGGGGAAGATTGATAATGGAAGAAAAAGAGCTAAAAGAAACTAGATTGAAAGTAGGACAATTGCAGAAAGAGAAAGTGAGATCTGATTACCCACTCCAATCCAAGCCATTCTAGGCTTGGTCCCTCCCAGCCCCGAACACTGCCTTCAACTCCCCCCTGCCTACCCCCCCCCCCCAATCTCTGCCCTTTGGGAAGCCCTGCACCCTGCCTTGTGGGGTGGCAAGCAGACCTGAAACCGCGTGGTTCTGGGGCTGTAGCCAGCTCCAGCCTCCCTAGCCCAGCTCATCCCAGCCAACCCACACAAAGATCCAGCCCAGCCAAGCCCAGCCACCATAGCAAGCTCCAGCCTACCCAGCCCACATTCGTTCAGCCAGCTGCCTCCTCTCCCACTTCCCCGCAACGACCTTTTGACTTTTTCACTCAGCTCCCGTGGGAGAAGCAGAAGCAGCTCACTGCCTTTGCTGAGTCCGTTTTGGACCCAGCTGCTCTGGCAAATGTTTCCTCCATGTGGCTCCCTTTGGAACGCTGTCTTCCAAAGCTTATGCTATCTTCTCAGAGTTTTTGGAAAGCTGCTCCAAGATAGTTGGCTGGGCTTGGCTGGGCTGGATTTTCGTGCGTCTGGGCTGGGCTGGGCTGGATTTTTGTGCGTCTGGGCTGGGCTGGGCTGGATTTTCGCGCATCTGGGCTGGGCTGGGCTGGAGTCCTAAGTGCAGGTGGGCTGCCAAGCACCCGAATTTTGATCACATGACTGCAGAGGCACTGCAACATTTGTAATTTCGGGCACAGGTTGTAAATCCATTTTTTCAGCGCTGTTATAATTTCGAATGGTCGCTGAGTGAATGGTTGTTAAGTGAAGACTACCTGTAAATGTATTAATCTCACTACTGAATAAATGGGGGTAGTAAGGAAAGGATGTGGACAGAATGCTTGATATGTGTGGAATGGAATGTGTGGAGTTACACTAATGGAAGTATGAAAAAATGCTTGGTGGAATGTTGAGGTGAAAGAGTGTGGATGAGAGAATGAGGAAAAATGAGGATGAGATAATGATATTGGATAATTATTGAAAACAATAATTGCAAAGAATGTAGTCAAAGAGAGCAAGGAACAGACAAAATTAAAAGGGAAAATGCAGAACAATTTTGATAGAAAATTTTAAAAAATGTTTTGAAAGTGATTGATAGGATTAACAAGGAGTTTCCAGAAGAATAAATAGAAGAGAAAAATAAAAATGTTAATATGATTGGATAAAAGTGGAAAAAAAAGTGCTATCACTCGTATTCATGGAGGAAACATTTGCCAGAGCAGCTGGGTCCAAAACGGACTCAGCAAAGGCAGTGAGCTGCTTCTGCTTCTCCCACGGGAGCTGAGTGAAAAAGTCAAAAGGTCTGCTTTTTAAAAATTTTCTCCTCCTTTCCCCAGTTTCTCTGGTTTAATGGCTTAAAGCATTAGAAGTATAAGCAATCTGATAAAACTCCTTTTTTCCATTTTAAACATTTAAATTCCCTTTTTTTTTTTTTTTTAAAGAAATGAATAAATGTTAAGATAGGCAAGTCTTCAGGAAGGAAAAGACTTATCCAAGCAAGATCATCAAAGAGCTGAGACTATATTTGACTGAAATGTTAACTGCAGCTTCCTAGTAACATCTAGGTGTTTTGCCAAATGCCCTTATTTGGTTGCAATACAGTTTTTAGGTTTCACTTATATAAGGTTTCACTTACATGAGGGTGTCAAACTGAATTTCCTTCTGCTGCACATCTTTGTATATCACATTTTGGTAAAATATTTATTAAGCAGAAAATAACTTTCTCTGTCTCCCCCCCACCCCCAAAAATAAAAAAGTAAAAGAGCATTTCAAATCATGGTTTACATTTATATTTTTCTTCTAGTGTTCAAATAATAGAATTATTGTGAGGTCAAGTAAGATAATAGTATTATTTCTGAGAATAGTTGTTTAAACAAATCAAGGTTTTAATACAGTGTGTAAATCCAGCTTTAGAATGACTATGTGGAGTTTCGAGCCATTTTTGTAAATAAAGATGATGCTACTGCCTGGGGTTTTGTTTTGCAGCATGCCAACTATACCCAGTTGAAAAATAAAAAAAATAAATGAAGCTATAAAAAGTAAGATGGCAGAGAGCACAGCTTCAGTCTATTTTTGAAAGAAAAGAGCATACCATAGAGGTATAAAACTGGATCAGTGAGCTCTTTTGACATTAGTTGAACTTAATTCTAGAAAAAGGTTACATTCACACTGTGTCGGTGTGAGTGTAAAGAGATGCAAAATTTATATCCCATTCCAGTAACTCAAATGTTTAATCATACTGTTTATAGCCAATCATACTATTGTAAGTTTACAGCACTGATGTAAACCACTTTCTCAAACACAATACAGTATTTCACACTGCTGAAAACTATATTCTGCTATATTTTTACTGTATAATAGATTGGCATGGACTGAATAAGGATTGAAGAAAGTGTTGAAAAACATAATGGTGCTGCACTAGCATATGAAATACCACAACCATCTTAATTTTTATGAACATACATTTAGATGCTTGTGCAGTGGAGATGAGGTGCATCCATGGCCTTTATAAGAGTTGTGGGGAGGGGAATTTATTTATTCATTCATGCAAATTTTGCATCTTTGTAACTTTTTATTTACTATAGTTGGTGTGTTAAACTCAATGGTCCATTAAATGGGGAAATCTAAAATACTGAAATAGCTTTCAGGATTGTATATTGACTGATTTGTTTTACAGTTCTGAATGAGAAATACTGATCTATTTGGTCATTTTAAATACCGAGCCATTCTTTGGATATGTTAACCTCATGAATGAGGCCCAGGACAATTGTTCCCCCTTTAAAAAAAGCCTCTAGTACCCATTCACTCTAAGAGGCACACAATACTGATAAACGGAGATTTCAACTTTCCTGATATCTGTTGGAAACTTGGCCAAGAGTCAGAGACCCAGCAATTGTCTTCTCTTTGTAAGGGCTTCATTTGTCAGAAGATAAAAGGGAGTACAATCCTGGACCTAATCCTTAACAGCAGGGATGAACTGGTTGAAGAAGGAACCTTGGGAGAAAGCAGCTGTCATGTTCACTGTTTCAATGTAGTTTATACATTGTAACATTTCACATGCCATGGCGCTGACGCGCGTTTCTGTTTGGGAGGGAGCTGCTGTGAAACCTTGTACCAAGCTCTGTATCTGTGTTCATTACAATGGAATGTGTTTGGGTTATGTTCTCTGTTCAAGGACTTTTCCCGCAGACCATCAGAAACTGTTAGGAGCACCTGGGATTGTGAACTTGGGAAGATTCTACGGGGGGGAGGGATTTCATTTGCACCGAGTTTGCATTTGGCGCGCTTTTATCATTCTCAGCTTTCTCTGTGATCCTGCATACTGTTCTTTAATAAATCAGATATCTTTGAATTCCTGCTCATGAGTCTGATAGTGTTTTAGAATAGGCAACCATTACATAAAGCTGAGAATCCCCAAAGTTGTACCGTTAGCCTCTACCAAGATCAGTTTCTTGCGAGGGAAAATAGTTAATGATGGCTGAGTCCAAGCTCACAACCGGGGGACTTGAGGAGACGGCTAGCTTGATGCCCGAGCCGACGGTCAAGAGCGGAGAACTGAACCTCACCCCAGAACCTTCAGACTCCCGGGACGAATTGAGTTCCAATACTGATGTGGAGGAATCTGACGATGGGGAAAAGCCAGAGCAACCGGCACCCAGCGAATCGCTCTCACAGTTGATCACCTTGGATGAAGTAGGGGAACCCCAGCCAGGGACATCGGGGGCATCGTAGAAATATCGGTTCCCACTAACCCCAGACAAAGAATCCACTATGGTGTCAACAGAGAGAAAGCCGAGCACGCAAGGGAGAGAGGACTCTCAAACCCCTGAGAGACTAAGAGTGATGGAAGCCAAAATAGAATCGATAGAGTACATGCTAAGAAACCTGTCTCTGTCACTGGAGAGGCAGGGGAGGCGTGGAGGAGATCCCAATTCCCGCAACTACCCCCCATCCTCCCATCCAGACTGCCGGAGGATGAATCTCCACCCCGCAGGGCTCGACCACCAGTGTCCCCATGCCGAAGAGGGAAAGCTATTGTAACCTGGGGCCCAACCACTCAAGTGGCTGCTGATTCCACTCCAACCGGAGTGGGGGTGAGAGACTTTTCTGTCAAATTTGATGGGGATCCAACAAGGTTATCTTCCTTTTTAACTAACGCTAAAAGTTATATGAGGCAGTTTGGAGCTTGCTTCCCTTCCGAAGAGGCTAAGATAACTGCCATTGCCACCAAGTTGAAGGGCCGAGCAGCTGACTGGTATGTTCAATTAAGTGATGCTGACTCCCCTGCACTTGATTATTTCAATGATTTCATGTGGGCGTTAAAGCTGCATTTTGAAGATCCTCTGGCCAAGGCAAGAGCTAAGAAGGCGCTGAAGGATCTTACCCAGGGCCAAATGTCCGTAGCTGATTACACCCTAGAGTTTAAGGCTCTAGCTGGGAAAATCCCTGACTGGTCTCAGTCAACCCTAATAGAATGGTTTAAAAGGGACTCAACCGGGACGTCCTATGGAGGGTGTTGTGTAGAGACGACCCAGAGTCATTGCAGGACTGGATCTGCCTGGCCAGAAAGGCTGAGCACACTCAACATACCTTTATGCAAACCAGAAAATCTGCAAAACCTCCCGCCACCATAAGGGGACCCTGAAGTGCTGCGACTACTGCCTGGCCAAGCTATAGAGCCTGGGATGAGGAGAGGGAGCAGCGCTATGCAAGAGGTCAGTGTCTTCGATGCAGAAAAGAGGGCCATCGGGCAGCTGATTGTCCAAAATCCAAGGCTGGAGATTGAGCTGGGAAGCCGCTGACCAAATCGCCTCCCCTTGCGGCGGATGACAGTGGCCAAAGGGACAGCCAATGCTGAAGAAGTACTATACTTCTCGGGGGAGGCTGAAGACGACTACAAGGAGCCAGCGGGAAACGCCATCCACCTGCCATGAAGGGCGCCACTGGGCAGGTGGATGAGGACGGGCGCGAAGATGCTATGGTGAGTGCTGACTGTCCCACTTTAGCAGTAAAGGTGAAATTGGGTTCCCACACAAAAACTACAGAGGTATGGGCTTTAGTTGACTCTGAGTGTTCCAGGTGTTTAATTCACCCTGATCTGATTGCTGCTTTGGAACTGCCTAGTTTCCCCCTCCAGCATCCTTTGATCTTCACACAGTTGGATGGTTCAACGGCGCGGGGGGGGGGGGGTGGCAACCAATTTCACTGGAACTGTGGCAATGCAAATGGGCAGCCACTGTGAGACTTTGAAATTAGTTGTAGCACCTGTTGGCAATCCCTTGGTAATCCTGGGGATCCCATGGTTGACCTATCGAAGCCCATATATAAACTGGGAGCACAGAACTGTGACTTTTACAGATGGATTTTACCAAGCTCCTACAGCGGAGAAGATTGCACATGCAGGGGTTGGAAGGGCAGCGATCGCCACACCGCACCCTGACTTACCCCAATTAGAAGGCTTGCCTTCTCAATACCAAGAATTTGCAGACGTATTTGGGGAGATGGAAGCAGATCAGTTACCCCCCCCCCCACCGGAAAACTGACTGTGCAATAGAGTTGGTCCCCAATGCTCAATTGCCCAAGCCAAAAATCTATCCAATGACTCAGAAGGAGCTTGAGGCATTACGGGACTTCATTGACAAAAATCTGTCGGGGATTTATTGAACCTGCTAATTCCCCAGTTGGGGCCCCTGTGTTATTCCGGTTAAAGAAAGATGGCACGCTTTGACTGTGTATGGACTATCGAGGGTTAAATTCCATCTCTGTTGTCAACAAGTACACTCTCCTTCTCATGAAGGACATGTTAGCTCATTTGTCAAAGGGCAAGATTTTCTCCAAGCTCTATCTTCACAAAGCCTATTTCCGCATTCACATAAGAGCTGGGGATGAGTGGAAAACTGCTTTCAATTGCCCACTAGGATCGTTTCAATACAAAGTCCTCCCTTTTGGGTTAGCAGGGGCACCCGGAGTCTTCATGCAGTTGATTAATGAAGTTTTACATGATCATTTGTTTAAAGGGTTCTGGTTTACTTAGATGATCTCATTTACACTGAAACTGAGGAGGAACACGAACGCCGCCTCAAACAGGTGTTACGCAAACTTAGAGAGGCCAAACTCTATGCCAAACTTTCCAAATGTGAATTTCACAAAACCCAGCTGAAACGTTGAGGGCTGCTGTTTTGCAGCCCTCCCGTGATGATAAACTTGCTGGACACTGGTTTTGTCAAAATCTTGCATTTGGTTCGCTGCCAATTTGGGTGGCCAACCTTGAGATGCGATGTAAAAGACTATGTGGCTTCCTGTCCTGTTTGTGCCATGTCAAAACATAAAGGAGGGAAACCACAGGGGCTTTTACAGCCAGTGGCCAGTCATACCCGTCCCTGGGACGAGATTTCTATGGATTTTATTGTGGATCTTCCTCCCAGTCAGAAGAAAACTGTCATTTGGGTTGTAAAAGATTTTTTCTCCAAGCAAGCGCATTTCATTCCATGTGCATCCATCCCGTCCGCCCCACTATTGGCGCACCTGTTTCTCCTCCATATCTACTGCCTCCCCGGTAGCCCCTCTCCCGTTTGGTCTCTGACCGTGGGACACAGTTTACTTCCCAGTTTTGGAAATCATTTTTAGAATTGATTGGCACCAAACAAGCACTATCCACATTGTCCCATCCTCAGACTGATGGTTCTACTGAGATTTTAAACTCCACTCTTGAACAGTTTCTAAGAGCATACATTAACTACCATCAGGACGATTGGGTGGACTTATTGCCTTTTGCTGAAGTTGCTCACAACAATTCTGTGCATCAAAGTACTGGACAAACCCCTTTTCGCGTGGTTTCTGGTCACGACTTTGTTCCCATCCCTGAACTGCCACAGCCCCCTTCCCAAACATGTTCTGCGTCTGACTGGGCTGTTAAACTGTCTGATTCCTGGCCAGTTATTCAACAAGCTTTGGCTGATGCCCAGGCTGCTTACAAGTCTCAAGCTGATAAGCATCGCTCTTTACAACATGACTTCAAAGTTGGGGATCAGGTCTATCTATCTACTAAATTTATCAAATCACCTCAACCCTCTAAAAAACTTGCTCCCAAATTCATTGGTCCTTTCCCTATTGTTGGTCTTTTCAATCCAGTTACTGTTAAATTGGGTCTGCCTCACAATTTGAAACGCTTGCACCCTGTTTTCCATTGCAGCTTGCTTAAGCCTGTGCACCACTCACTGCATTGGCACCCTCCACCTCCTCCTCCTGCTCCAATTATGATTGACGGCCGACAACACTTTGAAGTCAAGGACATCGTTGATTCTCGCAAGCTTCGAGGCACCCTTCAGTATCTGGTCCAATGGAAACATTTTCCTCATCCTGAATGGGTGTCTGCCCACCATGTTAACGCTCCTGATTAGTTCACCATTACCACCTTGCTTACCCTTTGAAGCCTGCTGCTTAATGTATTCTTTATTTGGGGGGGGTAGTATGTCATGTTCACTGTTTCAATGTAGTTTATACATCGTAACGTTTCACATGTGAAACCTTGTACCAGGCTCTGTATGTGAAATCAGTACAATGGAATGTGTTTGAGTTATGTTATCTGTTCAAGGCCTTTTCCTGCAGACCATCAAAAATTGTTAGGAGCACCTGGGATTCTGAACTTGAGAAGATTCTACGGGGGGAGGGATTTCATTTGCACCGAGGGTTTTTAGTTTGAATTTGGCACGCTTTTATCATTCTCAGCTTTCTCTGTGATCCTGCATACTATTCTTTAATAAATCAGATATCTTTGAATTCCTGCTCATGAGTCTGATAGTGTTTTAGAATAGGCAACCATTACAGCAGCCATGAGTTCCTTCAGTTCGCTATATCATGGAGAAGAGGAATAGAGAAGAGACAGACGTGTATAGTGGATTTCATAAGGGTGTCTTGAAATCCTGAAGGAGAAAAGGTGTCCAGGGTGAAATCCTGTGAAACAAGACACTTTGAAAGCACAATTACAGAGCATTGCTACTAGAAGGAAATATGGGAAGATCTAATGACACTAGGGTAGATACACACGGAGCTTTCTAAACACTAAAAAAGAAGACCTATAGGAAAAGGAAGGAGGGACATATTGTTAGTCTCCCCAGGTAGGCCAGACAGGAAACATGTAAGCTAACTCTCCTTTATTGTGAAGCGACAATAACAGAGTCTTGCAGGTCTGAAAGTACAATGCTCCTGCCGTCGTCTTTACAGCATGAGAAACCAACTCCCTTCTGAGCCTCCTGATTTTATAAAAATCACTTAAGATATCTCAATTACATTAATTATAATGTAGTGTAAAAAGGATGTGCTTATTTTGCTTCTTCACACTTTTTGGTCTAATCTTTTTACTGTTGATTTTTAACTCCTTTTCTGTCAGTAGTTATATATATTCTTTGCACATTTGGGTGTTTAATAGCTTTCCCTGAACTAAATTCTTTTTTTCTGTTTAATAAGTGGGGTAAAGCATGTTCTTACATTAAAAATAAAATTCTAAAGATAGAGACAAGCCCTTCTTTCTTGAATATAAATTTATCATCATTAAAATATGGTTTTGTCCCATGGTTTTTCAGTTCTTTATATTAATTAGACCTTGGCCCTTGCCCCATTTGACCTCTAAAACGATATGGCAACCAATAGTACACAATAATTAGAGCACAATGTAGACATAGATGGAGGCATATCAGTTTAATGCAGGCTGTTCTATGGCCACTGCAGAAAACTCTTATCCTGGTCCAGAAGGAGTCCAATCTGACCTAGTGACAGCTGCTCTTTCTGGCAGTGATTTTCCTGGCCTTTGTGGCTGAGTAGTCTCACACATCTACTTATACGTGGGGAAGCTGCCTGTAAATATAACCACAAAGCTACTAGGTCAAATGTGATGTGCTTTTGTGAACATGCATTCCCAAGACAGTATGACAGTACCACTATCACAGAAAGGATTAGTAATTCTGTGAACCCTAACCCCAACCCATATGCACCCACTCCTATTTAGTGACTGCCTCAGTTAGTGACCATTCACAAATACGACGGTAATAAAAAATTCATTTTCCATCCAATGCACACACTTATGACCAAATTTCATGCACCTGATGACAATGCACTCTGGAGTGAGAGTAATGCTGAGGTAGCTGTACAAGAGAACTTTATCTGAATGAGATGGCAACAACTAGTGGTCTTTACAGTCTCTTTCTCTCCCTTTGTCACATGTTCGCTTAGTGACCATTCAATTTAATGGCCTGGTTGTTGGAATGGAACTCGGTCTCTAAACGAGGAGTGGGTATATACAAAATTTGTATAGAATAATGTGAAGGAGGGAAAGGCTGCAGTAGATACTGTTAGGTTATAAAATCCTCGCCAATGCTTGTTTTTTAACCAAGCTAAGTTTGCTGTAAAAATTAAGCTAGGAAAAAAATTAGCAGCATATCAACTAATTCGATTCTCAGCTTTAATGAATTCTGAGCACCCACATGAAAGGTGGGAAGATTCAGAAATAAGACAACACTTTGATAATTTTGTTCTGTTACTTTCCTTTTTAAGTTCTTTGACATGTCCTACAATTGTACTGGAACCCTGACATCTTATTATCATAGTCTGCTAGTTTTGGAGTGTGTGTTGAAGCTTACATAATTCCTTATGAAGGCGTTCCCTAATGGCTTGAACTATAGAAACCTACTTAATTGTTTAAAGAAACAGTTCTTTAAAAACATTCTGATTCAAAGGAACAGCGTCTTTGTTTGCCCTGAATTGCTAGGAGGCTTATGGGTAACTTCTGGTTCTGAAGTTGGGCTCCTATTTTAATGAGTTGTTTGGCTGCGTATCAGCTTGGTAAGAATAACATTTGTTATTAGCTGAAGAAAAAGGAGTCTCTCTGTCGGTAAATTTTAATGCAGCCATTTCTCAGAAGAAAAAAAAACTTAGTTGCTAATGTCTGGTAGTGGCTGCTATACATTTAGGGAGGAGAACATTGTTGCAATTTTTTTATTTATTCTCTGACAGTGAAATTAGAACTTCTGTCCTGTATTGCTTTCTTTAGAAACTACAAAAAAGGAAGATTGGCAAGAGAATGAGCAGCACCATCATTTGTAAATTTCATAGTGGAGAAATGTAGGCACGATAATGCATTCTGGGGTTGCTCTTCTTATTTTCTAAAACAAATTTCCACAAACTACTCTGTATCACTAGACACTAATAATTTGGGATGATGCAAAATATAACATGAACAGAAAGGGCCAAGTACTGGGAGACATACCATGGCAAAATTTTAAAGTAAGTAGGATTTGAACAAGATGAGGTTTCTTCTGTGACTCAGGAATACCGTTGGTACATAAATCATCTTCAGGGTTGTTGTTTTGGCATGGTAAAATTAACAACTAAAAATATTGACTGAAAAAGAGAGCTAACTTTAAAAAATATGTTATATTATTATATACACAACTCCAATAGTTTTATTGGAGCTTAAATACTGTGAAATAAATTAGTATTTATTTATTTATTATTAGATTTGTATCTCAAATATCTGTAGAGGTCAAGGGTTTTGACCTCATTATTTGTTAACGTACAGAAGGAAGGCAGTTACAGCAGATCTTTCCAAACAAATTTTCATATTTGTTTTCAAAGTATGCTTAATAACATATTTCATTATTAAAGTTTTTTAAATGTCTACCTGGTTTTTGATGTCAGAGCAGATAACCTGTTGTTTATTCGTTTAGTCGCTTCCGACTCTTCGTGACTTCATGGACCAGCCCACACCAGAGCTTCCTGTTGGTCGTCAACACCCCCAGCTCCCCCAGGGACGAGTCCGTCACCTCTAGAATATCATCCATCCACCTTGCCCTTGGTCGGCCCCTCTTCCTTTTGCCCTCCACTCTCCCTAACATCAGCATCTTCTCCAGGGTGTCCTGTCTTCTCATGATGTGGCCAAAGTATTTCAGTTTTGCCTTTAGTATCACTCCCTCAAGTGAGCAGTCTGGCTTTATTTCCTGGAGGATGGACTGGTTTGATCTTCTTGCAGTCCAAGGCGCACTCAGAATTTTCCTCCAACACCACAGTTCAGAAGCATCGATCTTCCTTCTCTCAGCCTTCCTTATGGTCCAGCTCTCACAGCATATGTTACTACGGGGAACACCATTGCTTTAACTATGCGGACCTTTGTTGTCAGTGTGATGTCTCTGCTCTTAAATATTTTATCGAGATTTGTCATTGTTCTTCTCCTAAGGATTAAGCGTCTTCTGATTTCCTGACTGCAGTCAGCATCTGCAGTAAACTTCGCACCTAGAAATACAAAGTCTTTCACTGCTTCTACATTTTCTCCCTCTACTTGCCAGTTATCAATCAAGCTGATTGCCATAATCTTGGTTTTTTTGAGGTTTAACTGCAAGCCAGCTTTTGCACTTTCTTCTTTCACCTTCATCACAAGGCTCCTCAGTTCCTCTTCGCTTTCAGCCATCAAAGTGGTATCATCTGCATATCTGAGATTGTTAATGTTTCTTCCAGCGATTTTAACTCCAGCCTTGGATTCCTCAAGCCCAGCATGTTGCATGATGTCTTCTGCGTACAAGTTGAATAGGTAGGGTGAGAGTATACAGCCCTGCCATACTCCTTTCCCAATCTTAAACCAGCCTGTTGTTCCATGGTCTGTTCTTACTGTTGCTACTTGGTCGTTATACAGATTCTGCAGGAGGCAGACAAGATGACTTGGTATCCCCATACCGCTAAGAATTTGCCACAATTTGTTATGGTCCACATGGTCAGAGGCTTTAGAATAGTCAATAAAACAGAAATAGATGTTTTTCTGAAACTCCCTGGCTTTTTCCATTATCTAGCGGATATTGGCAATTTGGTCCCTAGTTCCTCTGCCTTTTCTAAACCCAGCTTGTACCTCTGGCAATTCTCGCTCCATGAATTGCTGAAGTCTACCTTGCAGGGTCTTGAGCATTACCTTACTGGCATGTGAAATGAGTGCCACTGTTCGATAGTTTGAACATTCTTTGTGGTTTCCCTTTTTTGGTATGGGGATATAAGTTGATTTTTTCCAGTCTGATGGCCATTCTTGTGTTCTCCACATTTGCGGGCATATAGCATGCATTACCTTGACAGCATCATCTTGCAAGATTTTGAACAGTTCAGCTGGGATGCCGTTGTCTCCTGCTGCCTTGTTATTAGCAATGCTTCTTAAGGCCCATTCAACCTCACTCTTCAGGATGTCTGGCTCTAGCTCACTGACCACTCCGTCAAAGCTATCCCCGATATTGTTATCCTTCCTATACAGGTCTTCTGTATATTCTTGCCACCTTTTCTTGATCTCTTCTTCTTCTGTTAGGTCCTTGCCATCTTTGTTTTTGATCATACCCATTTTTGCCTGGAATTTACCTCCAATGTTTCTAATTTTCTGGAAGAGGTCTCTTGTCCTTCCTATTCTATTTTCTTCCACTTCCACGCATTGCTTGTTTAAAAATAATTCCTTATCTCTTCTGGCTAACCTCTGAAATTTTGCATTTAATTGGGCATATCTCCCCCTATCACTGTTGCCTTTTCCTTTCCTTCTTTCTTGGGCTACTTCTAGTGTCTCAGCAGACAGCCATTTTGCCTTCTTGGTTTTCTCTTTCTTTGGGATGTATTTTGTTTCCACCTCCTGAACAATGTTGCGAACTTCTGTCCAGAGTTCTTCCGGGACCCCATCTACTAAGTCCAGTCCCTTAAATCTATTCTTCACCTCCACTGCATATTCCTTAGGAATATTAGTGAGCTCATATCTAGCTGATCTGTGGGTCTTCCCTAATCTCTTTAGTCTGATCCTAAATTGTGCAAGAAGTTCGTGATCTGAACTACAGTCAGCTCCAGGTCTTGTTTTTACTGACTGTACGGATGTCCGCCACCTTTGGCTGCAAAGGATGTAGTCAATCTGATTTCGGTGTTGTCCATCTGGTGAAGTCCATGTATAAAGCCGTCTCTTAGGTGGTTGGAAGAGAGTGTTTGTTATGCAGAGTGAGTTGTCTTGGCAAAATTCTATCAGCCTGTGTCCTGCTTCGTTTTGTTCTCCCAGGCCATGCTTACCTGTAATTCCAGGAGTCATTTGACTGCCCACCTTAGCATTCCAGTCTCCTGTGATGAAAATAACATCTCTTTTAGGCGTGTTGTCCTGTAGGTGCTGCAGATCCTCATAGAACTGCTCTACTTCAGCTTCTTCAGCATCTATGGTTGGGCAGTATATTTGGATCACTGTGATGTTAGATGGCTTGCCCTGAATTCGAATTGAGATCATTCTGTCGTTTTTTGGATTGTATCCAAGCACTGCTTTAGCCACTTTACTATTAATTATGAAGGCTATTCCATTTCTTCTGTGGTCCTCTTGTCCACAGTAGTAGATCTGGTGGTCGTTTGATGTGAAGTGGCCCATTCCAGTCCATTTCAGTTCACTGATGCCCAAAATGTCTATCTTTAATCTTGACATCTCACCAATAACCACATCCAATTTGCCCTGGCTCATAGATCTTACATTCCAGGTTCCAATGGTGTGTTGATCCCTAGAACATAGGATTCGCCGTTCACCGCCAGCACTGTCGGCCACTAGCCGTCCTTTCGGCTTTGAGCTAGCTGTGTCATCACGTCTGGGGCTAGTTGAACTCATCCTCTGTTCCTCCCCAGTAGCATTTTGACCATCTTCTGATGGTATACCGACATATCTCTGGTTGTACAGATCCATTGAGTTTTCATGGCAAGAATACTGGGGTGGGTTGCCATTACCTTCCCCAGGGATCGCATTTAGTCTGACCCCTCTGTCATGACCTTCCCGTCTTGGGTGGCCCTTCACGGTTTAGCTCATGGCATCATTGAGGTGCTCAAGCTCCAGCACTGCGACAAGGTAACAATCCTTTCCTCAAGATAACCTAGCTCACCATTTCTCTGAGTCTGTGTGTTGTATATGTATATCTTTTTCTAGTCACTCGTACTGTTCCTTTTATATTAAAGCTACTTCTGTATTTATTGCCCTTGAGCTATATTCATTTTTCACTCTGCCAAGTTCCAGATTCTGCTGTAAGTGGGCCGAATGTTAGGACAGAGGGCTCAGAATTGCTATAGCAGCATATCAAGATTAATATTTTAATGAACTTCACCTTGCTGTTTTGGGATCTCACTTGTTTTCAATAGCCGATGTTTATAAATCACTTGTTGAGCCACTGACCTTGTCCAACATCCAGTTTAGTGATTGCTATACATTTTCTGTTTAGTCCTATTTTTGCTGTGATTAGAGGTTTGTATATAAAATCAACATGTACAGTATGTTGCTGTGACTCTTAAGGTTTAGGCTGTAAAGTGAATGCATGAAATATGGAATGGCACAGTGGTTTCATTAGTATACAGGGCCAGTCTGCTTTATATGTGTTAGTGGGAGTAATTTCCAGAGCAATAATGTTTTTTTCTCCCTCTTTTTTCACTTTCTAGTCCAGGGAGCTGGGAGATAAATGCGCTTTATGGGTTGTCAGGGAATTTGGCCAAATGACGTTTTGTTCCATTCCCAGTCTATGTGTAGTCTGCTTCCTACTGAAGTCTTCACAAAATTCTCTTCAGTTGGGCTTGAATCCTTTAATCCTTTTAAGCAGCTACATTGCTTTTAGGGGATGATTTGAAACTCTACAGGGGAGCTAGAAGGAGACCAGACCCTGTAAGTGACTTTTGAGATCTGACTTCTACTTTTTTGCAACTTCAGTTGCAAGTGCTTCAGTTTCAGTGCTTAGGCATTCATTTGTCATTTGCTTCCTAAGAACATGAATTTGGATTTGCAGTAAGGCAGATTCATTATACTTTATTCCTAGAAAGAAAACATGGCTACAAAAATCTTGGATTTAAAACAGACTTTTGAAAAGTTTGATTATCAGTGTCTATTGTCTCTATTCAAACTTTCCCACATTCATGCATTTCAACTTTCCATTTTCTGCTTGCTTTTTAAGTTACTGAAAGAAATTCAACTTTTCATAGCTTGGTTGAAATGGACAGTGTCCAAGGCAAAGGCTGCCCTTTTTTCATAGCTACTACTGAGGTATTCTTTACTCAACAGTTCATAATTGCTGTAAAGATGACAACAGTGGTGCCCAGGGTGATGAAGAAAAGGAATATACATTTTAGTTTTAATGCTCAGCTTTTCCTTGCCAAAGATTTTCAAGGGAAGGACTCCATGGAGTGCGTTAGGCCAATTCTGTGTGAATTGTTCTCACAAATTAGGGAACTAAATGTGGGAGGAAATAAACTGGCTATATTCCCAGTTATAATCTGACTGTGTGATTCAGTTGTCTGTTAAATCCATTACATTTTCTTGCAGCTTGGATTAAAAAAGGAGATCACTGAACTCTGGCCTTCACTGTAAGTTCAGATTTAGAACTCTGAGTTTCAAGAATTTGACTGGAGCTATATTTTAATACATGGGTTCTTTGCAGCTTTTTAATTGAGCTCAAGCATAGCTTTAATGGGTAAAGCATTTGCATCATTAAAGCTGTGTTGCAAAAAAGGAGCATAGCAAACTGCTTCCACTGAATAAGGCTATTGAGTCATTTTACTTTTTATTGTCTGTTCTATACATAATTGTCAATGGCTGGACAGGCTTTTTCTACCCTTTTTGAAGATGAAAGGGATTGAAGCAGGAGTTTTCTCCATGTCAGACATGTGCTTTACTATTGATTTATGGTCTATAATTCACAGTTCAATCTCACTGTGTCCACTCAGTGATAAATCTTGTGAATTCAGTGGAATTTGCTTCTGGGTAAATGTAAAATCAAGTACTTTTTAAACTATTTCTTTATCAAAAACCTGATTCTCCAGGTTTCAGACAGAAATTCAGCAAAGTTGTATCCAGCATAATATTGAAGGGATGGGAAAAGGGGAGGGGAACAGTGCAACCTCAACAACCCCTCTTTTTGAAATATTTTCAGAGAGAGCCTCAGCTGTAACTTGCAATATGAAGCCTACCTTTTAAAATGAAAGCTGTGATTCCCCTAGATGCTAAATTCTCTTGCACAAGCAAATCTGTGAAATGCATGGAACCCTGAATACTTTTGCAGCCCTTCCTACTCAACAAATACTTCTGGATTCCCCTCAAACCTTATTAAGTCAAAATGTAACACTGTTTAGTTTGGGCCAAAGTTGTTTCCTCAGGAAAAGCATTACCTAATGATTACATATGAATATTCGCCCTCTGTTCTGTTTAAAACATTTGCATGTTGGGGGTGGGAGTGTGCATTTAAAATGAAAGATTCATGTTCTTTTCTCTGTGGGTGGTCAGAAAACAAGAGTTTCAAGCCGTGGTAAAGATGCAGTGTGGAGTCTTCAAAGGCTTCCAGACTTCCCTACATAATGATGCAGTCAGGAAGTGGTATGGGAGGCATTTCTGAAGCCATTTTATATAATAGGAAGCATACAGCTCCCATTCTTATTTTCTTTAAGCTGCAAGCTAATATAGCTGCATTTTTCACCCTCTTTCTTTGCTCAGGGATTTCTCAGCGTTTCCATTAGTTGCCCTTAGTGTATAAAAACATGTGCTATATGAATTGAATTGGCAAGGTAAAATGACAAATGCTGTATTCATGATTTAAGCTGTTACTGATGTTCTAAGGTTGAGTAATATAAGCAGATGTACCTTGAGCTGCATCACTCTGGGATTTATTCCAGGCCTTATGTTTAGCAGATTTCTGTGTCCTGTCTCTTGATAATGGGAAGGAAGATTTCTAACTATATGACTTAGGAAGATGCTCTCATTTTTTATTGGAAAAAGAGATGGGTTGTTTTGTCTGTCATGTGTAATAACATCAGTGCTGCTGCCTGTAACAGTCCTGATGGTAACATTTTTGGATGAGTGGGTTTTCTTATATATTGTAGTCTTATTTTTATATTTAGCTATTTATGTTAAGCATGTTGACTTTAATCTTGAGCACACCGGTCCTGTTATGTATGTCTCATCAAAAAGCAGGAACAGATTGGCTTACAGTCCATAAATACATGACACAGAAGATAAAATGGCATAAGAAACAAATCGAGCTCAGGCATTAATTTAAGGAGGACAACAAAGGGGCCCTTTCAGCTGAGGCATTTGATTGAGGCGGTGCCATCTCATCTCTGTCTGAGATCAAATAGCTGCCAATTGGGGGCAGAAGAGAGCCTTGTGGAGTTGTCTCTCAGAGGGGTCAATAATATGAGTTTGCTTATTATTATTATTATTATTTATATGATATTGCCATGACTTGAATTATTTCTCAAATACTGTCCCAATATCACCTATAACTTAGTACAAGGATTGATAAGCTGCTTTCAAATTCTCTCAAAGGATTGTAGAGCAAAATTTTAAATCATATAACTATAATAAAAGTAACAATAAAAATCAAATAAATGCAGTCAACACAATATCTATCTAAATATTGTGTGTGTGGCTGGAGCTGTGTTGGTTGGTTTTTCTTGGCTGCTATATATGTTATTTATAATTTTGTTACGTGTTTTTTATCTTATTTTTAAATACTGTAAGCCACTGAGAGTCATGAATAATCATACAAATTGAATGAATGAATACATAAATAAATTTTACTAAATCTTAACTTTATAAGTGATTTGGCAAGTCTTTAGGACTACTTCAAGGTCTGTAATAAGCTGGCAGATGCCAGCTGGAGGGGTACTAATGAGAACTTGTGAATTGTGCCTGCCAACCTAATTACACTGTCAGGTCAGCGTCTAGATAAGGCTTCTGATTCTGATCTCAGGCCTAGGCCAAGTTATTATGGATGCAGATAGTTTTCAAATAATCAACTTAGGCCTTTACATGAGTAGTAGGCAGGACAAGCTCTTTACATTGGGTCCAAAACACAGTGCCAGCTAGTGAAGTGGTACAGAATAGATATCATATGATCTGACTGACTAGCACTTACCAGTACTTGAGTGGCATTTTGTATCAGCTGAAGATTACAATCTTCTTAGGTAGTCCATTGACAGTAATCACTCTGGATATTGTTAGAGCATAATTAACTGAACATACTACCCAGAGAATGTCTTATGCGGAATATGTAGCAAAGCATGTTGGTATTTGCTTTCTAGAGTTCTGAGCTGTGGGAAAACTTGAAGGTAGTTCCTTAGCCTTGAATATTTGTGGAGCGTTTGGGAGGCATAGAGAACATATGTTTACATCAGAACCCTGATCCCGAAATGGCACTTTTGTGATTGATGTTTTGTTCTTCATTGGCTTTTTAGGGCCCGATAAATTAAGTATTCTTGATAATTCAGGATTTGAATTATCCATACTCACATCTATTTGCTTGGTTAATATTGGGGAATATCAGAGAAATGAGTTAATGTCCTAACTTGATACTGTTCTACTTTTTCTGTCATAGTAGGAACACTCTGGGTCTTGAAGTGGTCCTACGGTAGATCTTTGTTCCTCCTAAGCTCTGACACACAGACCTTTATGCTAATAGCCTAGTTGATAAAACAGGGATAGGCCAAGGTGCTTTTCTGAGCCAGATGTTCCATAAAAGGCCTTTCTTTTTATGGAACATTCTTTTTGTTGGTGTTTATTACTTATTCTTGTGTTTAAGGAATGTGAATGTCCTGTAATTAGAAAATGGAGAAAGTAAGAGGCTGGGACTTTTTGTCCTTGTATTTTTCTTTACATGTTTAAAGTGTCTGTTGGCATATTTTATTAGCATCCTGTAGGGGAACGGATAAGTACTTTTGCTTCAATCATTTTCTTTCTCTTTATTAGTTTTCGTCATCCAACCATTTCTCCTATGGTGCTTGTCATATGTGATGCTTCCCATCCCTCTTCTATATTTCAAACAACCATATTATGAAGTAGGACAAAATGGAATGATAGAGATTGTCTATCCTATACATACTATATAAATCTCTCTCTCTCTCTCTCACACATATCCTGTGGGTTTCATGGCTAAATAGGGATTAGAATTTAGCTTTGTCCATCACTTTAACCAATACAACTCGTTTGACCATAAGTCTTTAATACGGACATTTAAATTTCAGATATTTGAGTGTGGGTTTTTTTGGTTCCTTTCAAATTTTATGGACTGTAAGGTACAAGTAATGATCTATGATAAAGATAGAGAACCTGTGGTCTTCCAGATATTTCTGAACTACAATATATCTCACCACTTTCCTGCTGTTCAGGAACTTGTAATTCAACAACATCTGGAAAGGCCTCACTGATATACTTTGCTGCCTTTTTTCATGTATAGAAAGGATAGAGGTAGTCCTTACATGAGTGAAGGAGAGAGGACTGCATTAGGCAGTGGATTTTGTTTATTGTCTTGGAGAGCAGGCCTAGCAGGGTTTCAGAATAATCTATCAAGTCTTTCTTTCACAATGTTCTGTGAAATTAAGGAGCATTGTTCCCTTGCACAGCTCCTGTTCATTTTAGTGTAGCTTGTGCAGAAGAACTTCCCAGCAGTTCCATACTTCTGCTTTCTGCATTTTAATCCAGAGATAGGCAAATTGGTGACACCAGTGTGCCTTCAGGCACTTTCTTTGGCACTGTTCTGGCTCCTTTCCGTCTAAGTTTAGTGTTGGACATCTGCCAGTTACATACCAAAATAAAAATCTGGTTCTCAAATTTTTGCAGTCTGGTCTTCCTGAACTTTTGCTCTTTACCTTTCTAAAAGAAGGGTTTGTAATATGCATTCAGTTTACAATCCTCCATGGAAACATACTGAGTTGGCTAATTGGGATGCTATTCAGTTAACTACATGAGAAAAATAAAATGAGTGGAATTTTCTTGGCAATACCTTATCCATGTTATGAGCATTTGGAGCTGTTCTAAATGTAACTAGATATGGCTTTATGCATTCTGTGCAAACCAGCTTCCCACGACCTCTTTCTCAGTCATTCTTAGCAATTGATCTTCAGCCTTTCCAGATACTTCTTTTTTGAGTTCAATGAATGAATAGTTATCGTTAATTTGTTGTGCAGAATCTAAACATTATCCCTCAAATAGTATTTCTGTGGCAAGGGAATTATATTTTGTGCCATGGGAAATGTCATTATAACACAGCTATTGTTGGGACAGCTGTGTACTAGTCTTTTTCAGTATTACAGAAGGGTAATATTAGCATTCAGTGAAATATGGATTATTCTTCTGCCCTCTCCCACATTAGTTTGTCTCCTACAAAATATAAGCTTGGTTGATTTTGTGTGCGTATGTATGTGTCGCTGAACTGGCTTGGGGATATCGAGTCAGTCCACTATGCTGAAACAAGGGGAATATCTAGAAATAACGAGTTTTTAAAAAAAATGAAATATCAATTTTTTAAAAATGAAAACCAGGACAAAAAATCACGTTACAAAATTAAATAGAACCTTGCCTGTGAAATCAGAACTTGGAGTTCTTCTCATGAAAACTGGTAGTATTCCTCTTTTTTCTGGTTCAGAATAAAGGAATGACAGTAAGTCTTCCTTTGGACATGGTATCCAATCTTTCTTGCCTTGGCCAAGGTACGTGAGTACATTGGCCTGGCTTAGGGCAGAAATAAAAGAAAGTTAACAGTAAAGCTAGAAAATAATTTGGGATGTTTGGCTACATATGAAGGTAAATATGTCAAGTTGTATAATATTACCAGTAGTTTATGGGTGGTGAACCTTTACTTCGAACAGTACCTCTTCAGATTATAGAAAACCATGTTCAGTTGCAGGCACATTGTACCCTTGGTGGCTAAATGTGTTATTTTCTAAAGCACATTAGATTGGACGTGGAAGACCTTTGTCATTTCAAATGGGGGTGGGGGAAAACAGTCATCTCCCTTGTCTCTGAATACAGGGTGTGGAACTTTCTACATTCAGTCTACAAATAATATCTTAGACTGACTTTGAACCACTGGTCACATACTGAAAGATCTGGTCTAATTTTATTTTTACATTTCTTCCTTCTTTCAATTTTTTTTTTTTTTTGACGACCGACAGGAAGCTCTGGCGTGGGCTGGTCCATGAAGTCACGAAGAGTCGGAAGCGACTAAACGAATAAACAACAAAAACAACAAACATCATGAACACTTAATGAATCTAATACTGTTGCTGCTATGACAGGGGGCTTTGAGTTAGGGTGTTGGTAAAATTTATATGTTTATGGTGGTGATACTTCTCCTATGGATGGCAGTGTTATGTCAGCAGTATGGGAATATCATCTCACTCTGTGGATGGATATATAAGAACAAATGTTTGTGGTCCAGGTCTTTGAAGCCAGGCTTTCTTCTGAGTGATTTTGCTGATAATTAAAAAGGGTCTGAGTTTATGAAATAAAGTACATTTAAGTCACAAATGAAATCCAGATGCATAGTAGAGAAACAGTTCACTAATACTGATGCATTTGTCAGATGTTTGCTGCAGTGATTTAGAATATGGAATATTATGTCTTTAATAATACAATTTACTTCTTTTTTTCTCTCTCTCTCTCTAAACAGGCTTGGGTCCTCTAGCTGATGTTGATAAACCTAAGAAAAGATTACTATCTTGCAGGTAATAAATAAATACATTCTTGGATAGTATCCTTACTTTTATTTATTTATTTATCTATCAGAATCATGCCAGTACTTTAATGAGGACTCCTTCACAGTTTTAGGGATAGTACAAAGACAATGGTTATACAAAAATCGCTTCCACGGAGACATTTTCAGTTGTATAAATTGGCTTGTTTATTTTTCATAGACACCCAAGAAACCTTCTGAGTCTTGTCAATAGAAGTTAAACATTAGTCCATTATGTTTTCCAGATTGGTAGCAGTTTGTATGTGGTTCCCCTTTGCTCTCAGAATTAAAATGTGTAGTTGCTAAAGATAAGAACATGATGATCAGTCCAGAGTTGATGTGCTCTTGGACACAACAACTCTGTAGTAACTAATACAGTAAGATGGGGAATACTCCACTTTCCAAGGTAATTGGCTGTAGCAGCCACAGTATTGGATTGGCACTGGGGAGGCCCACATTATAGTCCTGACTTAGCCCCAGAAGGTCACTGAGTGATGTTGGGCCAGTTTTTCTCTTTGATCCAGCCTACATACATAACACGGTTGTTACTGTGAGTAAAAATGGCAGAAGGCAGCATTATATTTCCTACCTTGAGCTTCTGAAGAAAAATTGAGTTATAAATCTCATAAGTAAAATTGTAAGAGAGCCAAATAAATTGATGCCACAATGGCCTATAGGGCAGATTTCTAAATTTGCCACTCATGAACCATCTTATTCCTCAACAATTGAAGCTTCCTAAGTAAAAATTGAGCATTCTTCAACCTTCAAACATGCGTTACATTTCTAAAAATGTATGTTTAGCAGTATATGAAGGAATGCCACATGTGATATAAGTGATATATGGCAAAACATTTATTTTTAAAAATGTTTTATTCCATACACTGAATTTAAATTAGGCCCATCTATCCATGGGGGAGGGGGGTGTTCTTAGAGCAATACTCTAAATTCAATTTATTTTAATTGACTGAGATTCTTTATACCTCTTGGCACACACAGTTATCACCCCAGTCACCAATGAAATGATAAGGAGAAAGTTGTTCCTTATGATTGTGGTGAATTAACATGAAGGAGATATTCAAACTTGAAAATAGCAAGACAGTGCTTTTGTTGGAGAACCTGGGCAGAATGTGGAGTCTACTCTAGTTCAATAATAGGATCAGATAATTAATCTTTGTTTTGTTTTGTTTGAGAAGAGCAGAGCAGAGCCCAGCAGAGCAGTGAGATCTTCATTTAAAACAGCTCCTGATGACCAGATATGGGCTGGTAGCCCTGAGTGCTTCAGAATCTTTTCTAGCAGAGTCCTTCTGGAGATTTTAAATGCTATTTATAAATAATAATCCTATAATGGCGTTTTAGAAATGGTTTTAGAATATACTGAAGATATTCTAAATCTTTAGATATTCAAGAGTATAAAGAAGCATGGGGTATGGAGAGAACGTAGTTCAGATATTAATTTTGTTCAGCAATATGTATTGATTTATAGATCTACATTTTCTGAACAAACTAACAGGACACTGCATGTTTTTACAATTTTTTAAAAAAAGATATGCTGAAAGGACAGCTTATTCTCTGTTAGTTATACAGTGGTCTGAAGCACTCATCTCTGTTTCTACACTTGAACAAATATACCACTGAAAGTCCCATTTGTAGGGCTGTTTAGAAATTTGGAATGCATATTCTATTTTATATGCTTAATGTTTCATATTTTATTATTGCCAAGTAAACTGGTTTTAATTTAATTGTATTATATTATCTATCTATCTATCTATCTATCTATCTATCTATCTATCTATCTATCTATCTATCTATCTATCTATAGAATTTTGCTCACTGCAATATTTCCCTTTTTTGCATATAAGAAATCTGTTAGATTGCTTTTGTCGCTTACTAGTTGAGGAACATACAAGAGATATGTGGTCAGTTTTTCACCTCTTATTCACATGCACATAAACACCTTCTCATACAACTTCCACTATATTATTTGATGATGCCTGCTTTTAAAATACTGTAGGGCAATCATTTCCGCTCTTTCATTTTAATTTACATTTTCTTGTTTTTAATATGATAGCAAAAAAGATCAAGTAGATAACTTGCCCTGAGATTAGATTGCAGTTTTAGCTAAGGAAAGCATAGCATATTCACACTTCGCAAACAGCTAATGGCTATAGCAGGAATACTTGTGAAGATGGCTATCATCAATCTTGCCAAACCTCTTTCATACTGCAAGATCTAAGCAGGTGATGAAAGAAATGGTCTATATTACAAAGGCGTAAACATTCCAAGAGTTGACTTGCAGAAAGCAGATCCAGCTGGTGGCAGAGGACAGTGATTCAGTGTTATGTTGATCCTGCTTTGTTGGCAGAGAACATCTGGTTTGCAAAGTTCATACAGCTGGATAAATGTTGCACCCTGTAGGTTTTTTCCACTTGGATTGAACTGGAAGCATTGGGCATATAATCTAACTGAACATAAGGCCAAAATGGTGTTATGCCATAGTATTTCCATTCTCTCTGCATCTGTCCTCATTTCCCCTCTACTCTGCCTTTTCCTTGAAGTGGAGAATACTGACAATGTCTGCTTTAAACAAATTAGGTACATTCAGTAGATTAAACCGAAAAGCCAAATTGTGGCCCATAATAAGTAAATGGAAAGTATATGTGCTGAAAAGCATTTGATTGGAAGAAAGCTATACAGTAAGAGCAAATAATACTGGGACTTTTGTAAAACTTGGTGTTTTATTTAATATTTTGTGAATTGTTCTTCAAGATTGCAGGCACCTAGTGCATGAGCTCCTTATGTGTTTGGCAAGTTTTAAGTCTTTGACCTGCCCAGAAAGCCTGTGTTGTATCCTATTCTCACATTTTTCTACAGTATCTTTCCATGTCCATCTTGCTGCATCTTTTGCTGCTGTTGCTTCTACTTCTTCCTATATGGGTGACAGATGTGTATATAGCGACTAAAATGTGTGCCTCATGGTCTTTAATGGCTATTATGAATATTATCAGTGAAAACTGGAAGTTTACTTCAGCACTT
Source organism: Candoia aspera (assembly GCF_035149785.1). Classification (NCBI taxonomy): domain Eukaryota; kingdom Metazoa; phylum Chordata; class Lepidosauria; order Squamata; family Candoiidae; genus Candoia; species Candoia aspera. The sequence continues at coordinate 145,118,114 of NC_086155.1, forward strand.
ACTGTTTGGGGGTCCTGTTTGTGGTAGAAAAAAGATTGAAGAGGAACAGGCATAGGTTATCTTTGATATCTTCTTTTGGGGAGCACACCATGGGTGGTGGTGGTTTCAACAAAGGGAAAATGTCAATCACACAATTGAAACCCTATTCTTCAATGTCACATGTACATACAGAGAAGGTGGGGTTTTGATTGTGTGATTGCAAATGCCATCTTGTCTTTTTAAACCTCCTGTCCTTCCATGGATGCCTTTGTTGATGGAAGGAAAGGATATTTGCATTCTTCCTACATTGTAAGCTGCTGCATCGAACTGGAAGTAAAGAAACTTACTGGGAGAAATGAAGGATCCAAAAATTAATCAGGTCCCTTAGCATTCTTTGGAAAGGAAAGCAGTAGAGGAATTTCTGTTCTAGATTGTCATTATTATAATATTTACTAATTGTTTTCTTCCTTCTACTATCAGGTAACAGTATTGTTTAATTCTGCTAAAAATCAAAGTCATATGGAACATAAATTCAGCAAAATGTTCAGTAACCCTAAAAGACGTATGTCACATATGTAAATGTACATTTGTTTGTGTGTATTGGGGCAGGTCAAGATACTGGTACATATGCAAATTGTTTAGAATACACTAATCTAGCATTGAGTTCAGATAGTGCACACTTTGAGGTATTGATTGTAGCATATGTTTTAATTATATTTATAACCCCATCTTTCTTCTACCATTGAACTTAGGTTATATAAGCATGATTCTCAGATAGTTTCCCATACAGGCATTTAACACAATCCTTTCCTTACACCACAATTAAAGTAGTTTAGAACTGATTCACATTTTGTTAAAACTGTGGGGAAGTAGCTTGCTTCTTTGCAAAGTTAGCCACAAGCAGGAGTAACAGGATCTAGGATTTATCAAAGGGTGACATATATATTAATATTGGCAGGATTTTAATACCTATTTATCAGAATTTATCAAATGTTGGATATTGTTGAGAAATCAATGATGTGTGAGATATGAATGAGGAATATGAATTCTCATTTCTCTTCATTGGATCTATACATAATATGATTCTTATCCTTACTTTGATTGACCAGTAACAAATACTATGTTTATCCAGACTGGAAGATATCCATAACTTCTGAGATGGAAGCTTATTAGGAACAGCAATAAGACAGTTTCCAAACTGGCAGTAATTTGATAGAGACTTGAAAAGGCAAACTGTCCATGCATGTGCATAAATGTGTTCATACATGAAAGGATAACCATAAAATTTTACAAGTTTACTAAGTCTAGATTTAGATAAGGAGCTGTTGAATGACTTATTTTCTATGTCTTAAACCAATGGACAACCCCAGTTACTGTACGTTGTATAAAATCTAGTCTGTCAATAGAATTGCAGTGAGGGTTTTGTAAGATTGCTACGTAGTGGCTGAAATGAAGACCAGAATTTTCTTTTCCAGTCTTATCAAGCCTATATCATAACTGTCCTTCCAAACTGGGAATTGCATTTGATGCAGCTAGAAAGGAAAATCAACAGCTCTCTGCACAGAGGCAGAATTATTTCCATACAAACATTGTGTGTGAGTGTATGTGTATCTATCTGTGCTGGATGGATGGAAATGTTTATGTGAAGTTAAAAATATGACACATAAATCTAAAAAGGAGGATGGAATGAAGTCCTGTTCTTCCAAATTTGTTTAACCAAGTTCTTCCTCTTTATTCTTTTACATTCTGTTAAAAGAATTCATTAATAAATTTATCTGGATGAGAAATCTGCACCAATGATGTAGGAAAAATGGTATTATGTGGCACATGTTACTTTAGAGTTGTGTCCTTACTATTTTGTATATATGTTTTTTTCATTGTATTGCTTGATTTTTTTATAGAGCACAGAATCAGCCAACACATTCATGGAGGTCTCAGAATGAAGACAGCTGGGGTAGATCAAACCAATTGATTTCAGGTTCTCAGAGCAGGCTCTCTTGTTGCTTCCCACTCCAAAAACATTAAAAGAGCTTGTCATCGTCACTAGTGAAAAACCACATGGTGTTTTTAACTATGATTATATAAACAAAGAAATGTTCAAGAGCATGGCAACATGGGCAGATATTTTAGATGGGGAAGAAGTACCAGTGAATATAATTTATTCATCTGGTTTTCAGTAACCTTATATATACCTTAAAGTATCATATACTTTCTTTGGATTCAGCTCAGATATATGAAATATACAGGAAAAGAATGAGACTGCACTTTTCATAGTAAGCAATTTATGCAATTGGTTAAATGCCTAGTGTGCTGTTTTCCCTTTTAAAAATAATAACTGTTGGCAGAAGGCAGTCCAGATTGGAACAAAGGCATAAAGGCAGATTAAAACAAACAAACTTCTCTCTGTCATGATCCTGCTGAAAACTCCCTTTCCCTTAACTCCTAATCACCTGAAGAGAGATGTTGTGTGAGGATTGTAAACTGATTTGATATATATTTGTAAATATATAATCCCCTTTGGCTCCTTGCTTAGCTTCTATGTTGTAAACAACTGCTATCTTCCTTTCCATTTCTTTTACTACTTCATCTAGTCTCCCCACCCCAAGCTGTTCTTTGATTAATATGTCCTAAAGGCATGTATTTTCTAGGGAAAAAAATCATAAACTAAAAAAGAAATTGTATGTTGACACACCCAAGACCTCTTAGTTGTGCATTAGTTTCATTTGTGACCTTGCTGTTATGGCAAGAATAATTGCAGGGAACCATGTTGGATGTACAAATTAACGTACTCCTGTAAGTCATTTGCAGATGTTGACAGATTTGTGTGTGTGTGTGTGTGTTTGGGGTTGGTTTCCTCCAACTGTTCAAAATAAAAGGAAATTAGAACCTTGAATTTGAGCTCTTCATCATCAGTACAGATATTTGTACAAATGGAACATTTGCATGCTGGGAGGAAGGAATTAATGTTGAAAAGATTTGAATATTATTATGGCAAGATCAGGACAAATGGAAATTTGCTATCTATCACTCTCTTGAAAACACAGATATGAACAACTGTGACCACATGGTCTACAGTAGTACAGATAAGTAGTGTGTCTGATACAGAGAAGAATGAGTTGAGCTGAAAGATAGCTTTCCATATTGAGACCCTGGCTAACGTTACATTTTTCAAACTGCTTTAAATTGTATATACAGTATGTCTCTATATTTCTATTGTGCTAGAGTGTTTAGGGAAATTTGCCCCCATTGACTACTGCTGTTGCATCATGAAAAGGACTGAGCACACTTTTTGCTGTCACTATTAGCAGCTACTCCTATATCCATTATAAAGAGTGTAAAATAAATGGATGTAATATCAACTAGTGAGAAATTTTATCCAATTATAGGATATGGAATTCTGTCTCAGGAACTAGACCACCCCATGGTAAGCAAAATTGTATTCAGTTGAAGCAATGTTGGTGGCATTGCTGGATCTCTTTTCTGTTCTTAGGTTCAGACAGGCATGAGATTAGGAGTGTTTCAAGCTGTTTTGTTTTCATGATTCTACTCCTTTTTCTGATCTTGGTTATTAAAAGCTTAGGTTTCTTGAAATAATAGTATTTGCTGGCCTCTGCTTCTGCTGTTTTAAGTTGCCAGTTTAGCCATTGAATATCTGAGTGCTTGATGTCCACTTCTGTTTCAAAGAAATACTGATTACTTAGTATAGACCAGCTATTAATAACATCATTTGTAATCGTTGCTGATCTGCTAATTAGAAAATCTTTTCTGTATTTTGGGAGAAGGAAATGACTTTGTAAATTATTGGGAAAAAAATAATGATAGGCTCCAGTTATTAGTCATAGTAATCTATTTTAGCAAAAAGCAAAGCAATGTTAATATGGTATATCTCAAATATTTAAAAGCCCATGTTTGTCTGTTTCTCAGTTTTTGAGCCAAATATTAGTACATGTACAACTCATGACTAGAATGCAAGCTTTTCAAGTTATTTATGATACCTTGTTCAGAAGCTTTCTTCTTTTGGTATAGGATCATTATTTTGTGGCTTCATGCTTTCTGTTTGTGTAATTTATTCTGAATATTTTATTTTGACTAAGGAAGAACCATAGCAAAATAACGGGTGATATAGATTAGCTCATAGGCTTGAAGACATTCCTGGCAGTTTATCACCACCACCACCATCATAAAATTCATAGTGGTTTCATTTTTGTTGCTCTTCATTTAAACTTCAGTCAGCTCTGCTCCAATGCTTTTGATGGAATAGGCTTTTCTTTCTTTTTCACTCCTTTTTGTTCCTTCCTCCTATACGATTGAAAAGAACAAGGTTAAGAAAAGGGAATCTTCATAGAACTCTGAAAGCAATGGCTGAAACTTCATAGAAATCTGAAAGCAATGGCTGAAACTTCATAGAAATCTGAAAGCAATGGCTGAAATCCCATAATATAGATTAATTGTTGCAAATTCTGGCTTGTTCTTGTCACAAGTGACTAAAGTAGTTCCCTAGCCCTGCTGGGACTGGTCTTACCCCTTTATGGGCTGAATTTGATCTGCCCTTACTTGGATTTTATTGTATTTTATATTTATTGATTATTGGTATTATTTATAACTTTATTGAATTTTAAATTGTTTTTATCTCCCCCATGCGGGGGAGATGGGTGGTGATAAAAATATGATAAATAAATAAAGTAATCTGAACCAAGAGTACTGGCTTGCTTCTCCTCCAAAAGACAAACTTGAAGGTAGAATCTGGCTACCTGGATGGGTCAGAATTATTCTGTTGGATCTTTCTTTTTCCCGTTTGCTCCAAGAAGTCTTTGTTACTTTATAGGGCTATACAGTTCTTTGGAATTGAAAGGTGGGGGAATGTTTCAGAGATCACAGGGGTGTTCAAGTAGAGTCTTGCTACCATTCCTTAAAGCAGCTGCATCTTTTCTTGGAATCATGCAGCTGCATTTCACATCTGTACCACAATCCTGAGAAAATAACCCCCTCCCACCAGGACTTGTCAACAGGTGGTACGTGTGCCGCTACATATGCTCTGAAGCATTTTTTCCCTTCAAATCTGAAATCGTGCTCAGCCCTTTGACTTTTTATACCTATGCAAAGCTAGTCAATCCATTTTTTTCTGGAAAATTATTTTAACTTGGTGTGACATACATATGGTAGAAGTATTTAGTAGTAACAGGAGCAAAGGCATAACACAATGTGGAAGATAGGTATGTTGTGAGTGATTAAATAGATACTGCACAAAAGCACAAGATACTGCAAAGCCAATAAAATTCAAGTGGCATTTATTTTTAATTCTGAGAAGTATACATTCAGGGCATGTGGTGTTTGTGTACCTAAAAAAACTGGATCAACTAGTGAAATAAGAAATTAATTTAGCAAACCCAATGAACATGAAGTAGATTTGGGTTCTTGACTTCTACCCAACTGCAGGTTGTCTAAAATGTTTTCACTCTAGTTTATCTGGAAAATGGATTGCACTGAAAAAGGTTTATTTTGCATTTTTACATAACTCCTGAAGGAAATGTCTAATTATTTTCAAACCTTCCATAAGTAATTTGTTTCCTGGGTACATTTGGGCACTCAAGACTGGAAAAGTTCAAGTCACATCAAGGCATCTTATCCTATATTTAGTCTTGCAAGAGAATGGAAATGAAGAAATCAGTTGGATGCATTATTTTAAATTTTGTATGATTTTTTTTTAAATGCAGAGTGAACATATTTTTCAGTGTTGTAACAATTGGAGCTATTCATCCTCTGAATGGCGACTGATTTGATGTGCCCATGGGTTTAAATATAATAACATGTCATCATAATTGAAAGATGTGTTTTTAAACATGAAGAAACTAACCATGTACTTTAGTCCAGTGGCTTCAACCTTTTTCATCTCATGGTACACATCTCATTATGGCTTCCGGGTCATGAAACTGGAAGTCCTGTGACATCACAGGTTGATGGGACTTGGGAGGAGAAATGGAGGTAGTCCGCCCGGTAATGTTATGGAGACAGGGCACTTCCTATCATTTACTTGTGGCTTATTGATGCAGCACATCTGTGGACCTTTCGTGGCACACAGTGTGCTGTGGCATAGCAGTTGAAAACCACTGCTTTAGTCGATGGAAAACTATCCATGAAAGCAGAGAGTGTTCTGTTAATGCTGGTTGTATACAACTTCACATGAATGAAAATTAAAAGATGCCCATCACTGAATTTGGTGGAAAACATTTGAGTTGGTTGTTAACAGGATTGATTTCAGTGGTCTCAAAGGTGACTTATGGATCTCTGGGCATTTCTCTTCATGCCTGCGAATGCCTCCTGTTTATCCCCACCTGTCTTAAATGTTGGAATTCATTTGCTTTTAGCCAAATGCCTAACATTTCAAAACAGAGAGAGATTTTAACCATTACTCTGGGCTGTGGAGAAATTCTTCACTGCCTTTCCTTTCCTAGCTCAGAAAGCCTCTAGCTCTAGGTGGAAACTGAGAATGCTTGGGCGGAATGGATGAGGATGATGGAGCTGAAATGCAGGAGTTTCCAAATAGGCAGCTAAAACCCAAAGAAAAGAAGAGATGCTGGCAGATGCTGAGATATTGGAGAGAACAGCCGGGATCAGTTGCATGTGATCTTGAAGGGTAGAGGACACCCAACTGGAAAGAGATTTGTGGTGATGGACAAATGGGGTATGTATATATGTATGTATGTATGTATGTATCTGTGAATGAATTGAATTTTATAAAAGTTAAACAGCTCAAAGGCAATCCCAGGGGGTAGGTCTTCTTTGTATGGGGATGAGAAAGTGAGTTGTGTAGTGTATAATAGACTTGTGTGTTTATGTGAACTGATTTGGTGATTAACTTACTATTTTATGGAAATTTCGTGGAATTATATCGTTTATTAACAGCAGAACAGGGCAGTTCAAAACAGTTTGTTTGAATTTGTCTTTCAGTATTTGCTTGACTATGAAATCAATGTTTTGTCGCAGTAGTCCATCTTAAAACTCTGGGGCAATTATTTTGTGACCACCCCTCTCAATAGTCTCCTTTCATCCTGATGTCCTGTTTTTTCCATCCAGAAAGGGAATGGGAATGTTTTTGAGTCTGAGCTGTGCTTTTAAGTGTACCGTGACTTCTTTTGGTGTACACTTGTCAAGACTGAGACACTTAGTGACAAGAGCATTGTGTCATAGTGTTTTTTACCACATTACAGTGGATATATCTCTGCAGTAGGTTAAGTATAATAGATTTCAGGTTCTGCAGTGTTGCTTATGTGAATATATAGATGATTTGAGAGTACTAGGTTTGGATGCCAATGTAAGTTTGATGGTTAAACTCATCAATTGCACCAAGTATGTTATGAAACTACAGGACCAAACAAAAAAATTGAAATTATGCTGAGGCATAGTGGGGAAGACAAGAAAGGTACGCACAATTGAATTTCGTCAAAAAAATTTTCCTTAGATAATATAAAATGGAATTAAGGGAAAGACAAACATTAACATTACTGCTTTCTCAAAGAGAGCACATGCATTAATTCTATTGGCTCTTGGACACAGCCTCAGTAAAACCTTTTGGTTCTTGTTAAATAGCGAATAGGAGACTTCTGTTTTTGCAAGAGCCTTCTGGTTGGCCTTAGAAGGTTTCATACATAATTTGTTGCAGGAATATTTTGCTGGTTTGAATGTTTGCAACAAGATATAAGGGTTGGGTCCCCATTTTTTTATGTGACTAGGGTAGATCCCAATTAATAAAGACTAACTAATGCCCCTAATTTCATGACTAAGTTTGGATCCAGCTCAGGATCATAGTTGGCCTAGGGTTAGAGAGCTCTACTTCTATTATGTTCATTTATAGAGAAACCCCAAGGGTTTCTTCAACCCTTCCATACTGTTTCATCTCTTAGCATATACTTTGCATACTTTGATTTAAAAAATTCACAGCCATAGCTTTGATATCAGAGGGTTAAAATAGAAACTTGACCTTTCTGAACTCTTTCTGTACATCTGACTTACTCCACTTCTCAGACTTAATTAGGAAACTCTTATCTTATTTCTTCATTTCACTGTGTGCTTTGTCTTTCTTGAGTATAACTTTCCATAGCACAGGCTTTAAGTTGGAAAACATGTTTGCTTTTATGATTGCTTCCTCTCTACCTTATAATTATATTTGCCTTTCATCTAATTTAGAATTTCTGATACGTTTGATTCCTCCAGCAATAAATACTATTGGTAAAGGCATGCAGGACTTTGTTACGGGGGCCACTTCAACTAGCTTGCTTTATTACACATTCATATGCTCATTTCTTTTCATTAATTCACTCATGACAATCCTTCTAGCGCCAAGTTACACAGTACCATGCTGGTACAGTTTAAAAATGTATATGCCACTTGTTTTTCAATGGAGTAAACAAGATAACCAAATATGGTTGTCCCAGTTATTTCAAAAATTCTCTTTTCTTAAAAAAAAAAATCAAGCTCACATGCATATTATTAACATTATTAACAGAACTGTTTTCTAAGAATTGCTTTTCAAATTACATATTTAACAGTTACATGATAACAATCTTGTTTTTGAAAGCAGTATGGATTTAAAACCCATATGCATGTCAAGCTATAATTGGATGGAATCTACCTCTCCAATCACATATTATTTTTAAAAAATCTATTGATGTTTTCTAATGGTTGAAACAGCCTTGAGAGAGGACATAATGCTTAGGGCATACATTGTTTTGAGGCTGAACATTGGAACTATTGATTGAAGAGTTATTGCTATTTGTGACTGTTTGACCTGGCTTCATGTCAGAGCAATTAACTTTGAATAGCATACTTTGAAAAAGAATGTACATTTTTTTGAAAAACTCATTAATCTAATTTATGGAAACCTCAGTCCTTGAACCAGAAGGGCTTCCTCATTTCTAGGAATTTCATCAAAATGGCATCAGGAATTCCAGGCTTCAGGCTGAACATGTAACTTCAGCTACTCAGGATTGTTTTGTTCAATTTATTGATTTATATATTACTCAGATTTTTAAATCTCATCCTTCACTGGTAGTATCAGGACACCTTACAATAAATATTTAAAATGTTATCAAGTGATTCAGCTGCAAACAGCATGCAAGTAAAACAGATAAGGACAATTTAAACTGACTGGATAAAATAAATTTTGCAAACTTGTTAATTTTGGAGTGGGGGTGAATGTCTGGGATGGTCTTTCCAGAATCTAGGAGGGCCTTCTAGCTGCTTGTTGCATTTCAGAATGGGCTGAGATTGGGGCCTGTGATAAGGATCTTAAAGTTTGGACAGTCATACATGAGTCCAGGTAATCTTTCAAATCCTGTAGATTGGGAGTGCTCAGTTTTTTGGGATGAGTTACACTTGGTCTTTTAATGACATGCTAGGATTTTACTCCAAAAGCAGGTTGGCTAGAATAAAAGCGAGTAGGGCCAGGACAATTTATGTTCAGTTGTTTGTTTGTCATAGTTATATTCTCCTGCAATTAAAAGGCTATTCCGATCTCAGGAGGCTATTCCAAAGCACTGGAGCTGCCACTGAAAAGCAGTCCCTCCTTGGTTTTAGCTTCTATCATCTCCTGGAAGTGCAGGACCGCCAGGACCTTTTCTCTAGATGATCTGGTAGGCAGGGCCAATTATGTTAAATGTGTCCATGTATTATTTTCCTTTCTGTCACATTAAGTTTGTAAATTGGTAAATTCTGGAGGGTCTTAAGGTAATCAAGCCATTTGGGGGAGGGGGGAGGGATGTGTGTGACCCTGAAGCCTCAAATTGTGCACTTCTAATATAGTCTTTCTATTCTGATTTCTAAGTCACTGATATCAGATCCTCACAATAGCCACTTGTGTTTATACCATGGGTCTTTCCCTAAACTCTAAATCTGTCCATGAATCCCAAAAGAGTTGGAAATGTCTGCTTTGGCTTTTCAGAGAACTAGTGGTAAATCTGTATATGTTATACAGTACATCAGATAAAAATTCAAGGTCATTAAGGGAGTCTTGAGGTATATTTCTGGCTTCTGTAACTCTTTTATGCCAATTTGACTAATTCTTGAAGCAAATAAAAGTTTTCAAAGTTGTAGACTCCCTTTCTAATTCACTGGTACCTACTGATATGTGAATTCCCAGTATCTGCTACATAACTGGGTAAATTAACCTGATATTTTTCGGTGAAACAAAGCTTTTGACCCTCTGAATGGGCTTTTTGTTGAGTCATCTTTGTGCTGTAGTTTTTGTTGAGTTTTCCTTTGAAGTCAAAATTATTAGTCTAAAGCAGTATTTCTCAACCGTGGCAACTTTAAGATATGGAGACTTCAACTTCTGGGAGTTCTGGGAGTTGAAGTCCATGTATCTTAAAGTTGCCAAGGTTGAGAAACACTGGTCTAAACGCTTTGTAGGAGGACAGCCATAATATTCTGTGGTAACTGAAAATCAGGAGGAATCTGGTGAAGTGAATCTGCAGCTCATGAAAACTTACGCCTTTTAATAAAATGCATTAGTTGGAAAAGCAATGACTAAACTCTTGATTTTGGTTTGAAGGCAATTTCTCCAAAATATATAGCAAAAATATGTAGAATCCATAGCTGCTTCAGATGATGGAAAACTTATGACTCTCAGGAATTCAAGCTAATAAGGCCAGTGCCTGGAGAATTTAGCAACATCTGGAAGATGATAGACTTCAAATCTTGCTATTAACTCTTGGTTTTTGAACTGTGGGTACATGCTCATGCACACATGTGGATTCAGGGTTGGGGGCAAAGTAGAGGTAGATCAATTACAGTCTGCTAATTTGGGGGATCTTCTTGGCCTTATTTGATACTAAACATTGATCTTGTTCATCTCAGAGTGAAACTTCCTGATCCCAGCAGTCCTTTAAGGCTGGCCTTGTCATTTTCTCTGTCCTCACAGAAGCAAAAGGAAACATCTTGGTACCTCCATCCCATGTAAACAGTATTGATTTAGTTAGATGTGGTATTTCTGTGTATTGGAGAACGGTGGAGATGGCTTCAGATTAATAAGCAGTCATATTAAGGCCCAATGACAGATTTTAGGTGATGGAATTAGTAGTTGAGAGCATGTGTAGGTGGCCATCAGAATGTGAATCTAGTTGCAGCGCTGACAGAAAAGTGACTACAAGATGCAGTTTTATTGACTGCAGTTGGTTGAGGTGAAATGGACCACTTTATACAGTTAATTTTGTAACTGTTCTTCCCATTCCTTTTCATTTAGTGCTCTTTGTGAAATTAGTTTGCTCAGTGCCTCTGAAGGAACTTTGGCTTTGTTTTGACTTTATTTTAAGCTCAGCTGGGGACTGTCTCCATGTCCATAGCAATCTGTTTGCAAGATAATTTTTTTCCCTACTATCAGTATAAAATGTGTTTGTTTTTACTGGATTATGACTACAGTTTAGATGTGATACATGATGTGGTTGTGGGAGAATGCAGCTGAGGAAGTGTAGCACACAGAGTATTTTGATTACTATTTTTTATTTAGAGCGGAGTCTTGCTTTGAAAATATATAGTGTCTTTTAAATGGTCACACTTGGTGGTGCTGTTCAAAACAGCAGGAACTAAAATGCAGGAAAAATACTACCTGCCACTATAAAATGCCATATTTCAAACTAACTGCGCCGTTAACCAGGAGACCTCTGTAGCAGAGAGATGCAATTTGACCCAAGTTCTTTTAGGTAAAGCTGCTTTTTTACTCCCCCCCCATCCCAAAGAATTATCAGACATGTTTCAAAACAGTGTGTGCGTGTGCGTGTGTATGTATATGTGTGTGTGTGTATGTACGTATGTATATATATATATTATAATATACACATACATAAAAATAAAAAATCTGGCCAGATATTTCCATATTCCATAAGAAGTATTGGAAGGAAGGAGACACAGTGCAGTGATTCCTGTATTTTCCCATTCTCTTTGTTCTCTCATTTTATCTATTTTTTAATTCTTAATTCCATTTCCAGAATTAGATTTGGAAAGTCTTCTAATAAATGATTGCAAACAAATGTTATTTATTCTTTTTCTTATCTTTGTATTTTACTGTACCATGGATATTTTATTGTTTGTCAGGTGATTGTATTGTGAACTGCTGAGAATCTTTTTCATTGTGGGTAAGTAAGTAAGTAACTTATTTAGTAAGTAACTAACTAAATAAAAACTTTATCAGAGAAGGAAAGTCTTTGTACTAAAATATTTTCAACATGTTTTTTTCCCAGTGATATTCTGCAGTATTATTAGAAGTGTAATATACCATTTCTAAATGGATAATTAGGAATTATTTTATACAAGATGGCAAATAAGGTTTTGTTTTGTTTTGTTTTGCTGATGTTTTCTACTTTCAAGTCAGTGCCTTCGATGTTGACTCCTGGTGACTGTCTGGACAAATCCCTGTAGTTTTCTTGGCAAGATTTCAGAAGTGGTTTGCCATTGCCTCCTTCGTAGGGCTGAGAGAGAGACTGGCCCCAAGTCACCCAGCTGGCTTTGTGCCTAAGGAGGGACTAGTACTCCCCATCTCTCGGTTTCTAGCCTGGTGCCTTAACCACTACACCAAACTGGCTCTCCAAATAAGCTTGCACAGTAATTAATATTGCTAATTGTAGGTAACCATTGGGTCAGTATTTCCATTGCAACCTTTTTTTCCAGAAGTTTATGTCTGCCCTTTAAAGTTTGCTGCAGACTGAAACTTGGCATTTAGATCTGAATTCAGGCTGACTGTTTTTATATATTCAAGCTAAAGTAGAGCGGTAGAAACTGTTAGGTGGATGCACTGCTGGAATCTAGTTTATATTCCGGAAAATGAATTATGAGAAAAACTTTTATCATTCTGTAGAGTGGCAGAGATCCACTTTTTGTTATCATACTGCTGGTTCTGCACTTGGTGTAACTTGAAACCCATGAAGTATTTTGTACTAAGCAAGCAGACACTCCTTATACATAAGCCTTAGCTCTATTTTTCTTGGAAGCCAATGGAACAGAAAATGAATTTCACTTTCAGTGCTTCTTTCCAAGCAGTGTATTGAAATGGAAAAACTTGAGATGTTTTTCTTTGCTTTCTCTTTGCTGCCCTGCATTTTAGCTAGGGTTTGGACTTGGTGATCTAGTTTATTTTAGATACTGCAGTAATTCTATATAATGAATGAACCTAGTGCCACATTGTTAGGAACGTCTAACTTTTAACTATGGGCCTTGTTCTACCCACCTGGGAACACTGTTTATATGCTACTCAAAGTAAAAGAAAGGACTAAATCTGAACTGAAACCAGACAGAGCTGAAAATAGGCATTTATCTGATTTGTTTCCTATCTTTTTACTCAATTTAAATCTTCAACATGGCCGACAAGAAAGAAAAGGCAGAAAGGCAAAGTTCAAAAATGTAAGTTAAATCCATACAGCCATCTGTTAACAATGTTAAGAGATGTTTCTAGAGGCAAAGAGAGTGGGGTGCATAAGCAGCTCCCAAGGACTATATCACACAGTCTGGGGACAGTTAGGAGAAGACCCTCTAGCAGTGTCTGATGGGCCTTTCTCCTGGAATGCCTTGGTAGGGGAGAGACCATCTTATGGATAGGGAAGTCTCAAGATGTTGAAGCTGTTGAAAGTTAATTCAGATTAAATGTGTCTGTTGTGGTATTTTAATACTGGACTACCTAACAGCACCTTCTTGTTTAAAATGCCCTGCACTGTGGCCAAGAGATATGCAATTTTATAGATTCCCCAGGCTACATTTTGACAGGAAAATAATTTAAAGGTGGGGTTTTTTTTACCCACATATAATTGCTGCTGTTTTGGGGGCCAAGTGCTCCACATCAGGACAGGTTAGGCACTGAAGACCAGCTGAGCTGCAAATTGGAACTGGGGTTCCTTTGAAAGTGTGTGGGGCTTCATGCTGATAAGCAAAACTAGAAGTTGTCTGGACATGCCTGCTTCCTTTTTTCAGCTTGTTTAGTCTGTGGAAGTAGAGATTATTTGCAACAGTTGGAAGCTGCTTTGCTACAGGAGACATTGTTAGATGGCTCCACTATGACTGACATTCTTGCTCTCTCTGTGGGGTTGGTGTATTTTATAGTGATTTTATAATTTTGTGATAATATTCTTTTAATAATCGTATCTTTTTATAATGATTGTTTTAAATTTATTCACTGTTTTTACCTCATTGTTGTGCACTGCCCAGAGTCACCTTGTATGAGATGAGCAGCGATATAAATGTGAGCAATCAGTAAAATAAATACCCAAAGAGCCTGAAAGTTTTATAATTAAAGGCATGTATTTTACAGCCCTGTGGCAATTGGCTTCCCCTCTATTGAGCCAATTCTTATGTAAGATTGCTGTCTGCTTCAGTGGTGGAGGTATATGCCAATCATGGAAAAGAGAATGTCACTTCCATGGCATCTGACTTGTGAGACATCTTAAGAAGTAGTCAGCCATTGTTAAGTGTAGAACAACGAGTAGCTTTGTGAGTCATTTTCAAACCCAAACACTTCCCTTTGCCACAGAAAATTAGGCAGCTTGGTGAAAGCTCCCAGTGACCCAAAGGAAGCAGAAAAAGGGTTTTTCTGTCCGAACTTCCAATTTGATAGTGCAGTGATGACAGCAACCTTTATCATTCTGCCATCTTCCAGATATGTTGGGAATGCAACTATCACAATTTTCAGCAAGAATTCTAGATGTTTCAGTCCCAACCAACTGGGAAGATAGCACATTGGGAAGTCTGAATTAGAAGTCTCAGCACAAGCAAAATGTAATATAAATATTTCTTGATATATTTAGGTGGAAGGTAGTATCACATTTACCTAGAATTTATAATGGCACAATAACTTCTGATGCCTCTGCTAGAGCCTCTAAAGTTCAGGATCTACTGTATGCCATTCTCTTTTGATTGGCACAGAGAGAAGAACTTTAGAACATTTTGTGATTGTTAAATGTATGTTTTGTTTCTATACATGGGAGGTAATTTTGGTTCTGCACAGAAGGCTCATCCCTCTTCCCCCACATAAATTAAAATTTGAGGATCTCCACACAGCCAT
This sequence comes from Candoia aspera, assembly GCF_035149785.1. Classification (NCBI taxonomy): domain Eukaryota; kingdom Metazoa; phylum Chordata; class Lepidosauria; order Squamata; family Candoiidae; genus Candoia; species Candoia aspera. The sequence continues at coordinate 145,133,130 of NC_086155.1, forward strand.
AAGCGGTTCCTCACTCTTGGACAGTTTTAGAGGTCCTGTGCAATTTATACTCTCCTGTCTATAAAATTCTGTAGCATCACATTTAAGACTTCAGTTGTGCTCTAGTGCCAACACCAACCACATTTCTTGGTTCCCTACCAATTTCGTTTTTGTTTTAACAATCCAGCGCAATTAATTCATGAAAAAAAATAAATACAAGTCATAGCAATCCATGTCTTAGACATGTCATGCCTGTGTTCTTTGTGAGGGCATGATTAAAGACAGACTGAGGCTTCAGGTACCATTGAATGCAGCCTGCAAGATAGGATCATTGTTGTTTATTCGTTCAGTCGCTTCCGACTCTTCGTGACTTCATGGACCAGCCCACGCCAGAGCTTCCTGTCAGTCGTCAACACCCCCAGCTCCCCCAGGGACGAGTCCATCACCTCTAGAATATCATCTATCCATCTTGCCCTCGGTCAGCCCCTCTTCCTTTTGCCTTCCACTCTCCCTAGCATCAGCATCTTCTCCAGGCTGTCCTGTCTTCTCATTATGTGGCCAAAGTATTTCAGTTTTGCCTTTAATATCATTCCCTCAAGTGAGCAGTCTGGCTTTATTTCCTGGAGGATGGACTGGTTTGATCTTCTTGCAGTCCAAGGCACTCTCAGAATTTTCCTCCAACACCACAGTTCCAAAGCATCTATCTTCCTTCGCTCAGCCTTCCTTATGGTCCAGCTCTCGCAGCCATATGTTACTACGGAGAACACCATTGCTTTAACTATGCGGACCTTTGTTGTCAGTGTGATGTCTCTGCTCTTAAATATTTTATCGAGATTTGTCATTGCTCTTCTCCCAAGGATTAAGCGTCTTCTGATTTCCAAGATAGGATCATATACAGTACCAATTGCCAATTATTTATGCTGTCTCCTCATTAGCTTCTAAGATCTTTTCAATCTTAGTTTTGTTGTTGATTAAGGACAAAGGTATTTGTTGGAAAGCATTTAGTGGGCCAGCCATTTTAATCTTTAGTGTACTTTTCTTGTAGTTCAGTGCTGGACAGTGCTGGAAATGGATGTGTTATCCAAGACAGCATTTTCTTGTTTGTGCTGCCCTTGAAATGGAACTCCCTTTCTTTGAAGATTTTTTGTGACCTCTTCAGTATCACAGTTTAACCAATTTCTTAAAATGTATCTTTTCATCTAGGCTTCAAAGTTTTTTAGCTGCCATTAACTGCTGATATACTGTGGTTTCATTGTATTGGTTTTACCTCTGTTTTCATCTTATTTTTGTAAACAGTGCAATTTTTCCTTTAGGGACAGTGTCATATAATTCCAGTAATAACCACACCTAATAATAATAAATCTGGTATTGGCTTAAATAATAAAACCACAAGATGAATTTTGATTTTTTTTCTCTGAGAGCTGACATCACTGAATGCTTTTTATTATATTAAACAAAAATAACAATAAGAATAAAAAATAGAATAGCATAATAAAATCATTGAAGCATAATTAAAACAATTTGATGGCAGGATAGACAGAAAATACAATTAAAAAAACAGGTTTATTCATTGTATTAAATGCCTGGGTGAATTTCATCCATTCATTGTATTAAATGCCTTGTGCCCCTGTATGAGCAGAGTTCTGTAACTAAAGAATATAAGATAAATGTGTTGATTTTTATGAGGTTAATATTAAGAAGGGTCATCTTGAAGATCTTAATACCAGGCAGGTTCAGATAGGTGAACTGTGTTTTGAAATCAGGAATGGTGGAGTCCTTGGTGCTCGCTGAGCCTTGTTGTTTTCTTGCAGACATTTCATTGCCAGACTAGGCAACATCTTCAGTGCGAAGAGGGATTGGACCTTGCTCTCTAGCACTGCACTCTTCTGGACAGAGAGCTCTGATGTTGTTCCTGGAATCAGCTTGGGAGTCACAGCCCCAAGTGCCCCTACCACCACTGGGACCACTTTGGCCTTCACTTTCCACATCCTCTCTAATTCTTCCTTCAGGCCCTGGTACTTCTCCAGCTTCTCATACTCCTTCTTCCTGATGTTGCTGGTCACTTGGCACTGCTACATCCATCACCACTGCTGTCTTCTGGTCCTTGTCTACTATTATGATGTCTGGTTGATTGGCCAGTACCTGTCTGTCTGTCTGGATCTAGGAGTCAGACACACACACACACACACACACACACACACACACACACACACACACACTTTTCACATGGACAGATCATTCTGTTCTGAGAATATTGCTATATTTCCTTCCAAAAACCTTGAAGACAAGGTATTTAGGCAACATTAGGTACTTAGTTAGCAGGTGAAGAGTATCTCCAGTGTAGCCTCTTCACATAAAAGGCTACAGGTTTTATTCAAGTGTTTTGAATGGTCCCTCTCCAGAATGCACTACCTGACTTCAGCCTTAGTATTCTCAATGGATCACTATTTGTGTATTGATTTACAGGGTTATCATGTAATAAAGAATTAGTAATCATTACTAGTCAAACTGTTAACTGTTCGTTTTATATAGATATTTTATTTATGATTGTCAGAAAAGCTAGTTGCAAATTGATCTTTTAGTTATCCTTTGCAAATAATTTTTAAGCAGATAGGACTCACCATTCCTTCTCCATAATGGTTTTTAGTATAAATTCTACTTGAGCAGAACTACTTGAGCAGAATCATAAAACCATAGAAATTAGATGTACATTAGGAATGTTGCAAGATGGAGTGCAGCAAGGTTATACCTTGTCGAATACTTTCATTACAGTCTAGACAATTTAATTTTGCTACTTAGGACAGTAACTGGAAAAACAGTTTTCCCCCCCACTATTCATTTACAGATTAATTGTTAGGTCTTTTTCTGAGAGTATATTTTGTTTGGCTATAATATTGCTTTCCTTTTGAATTAGGGAGTTGTGACATTTAACTCACTGCTATGTGCAATGAACTATGAAAGTGCAAACCATTTGAAATCTGTGAATGTAAAAATGCTGTTTGGATAAGGCTGTGCATGTGAAAGCTTAAGCTAAATTGATTTTTTATGAGGATTCTGAAATTTGAGGAGGCTTCTGAACTCAAGAATTTTTTTTAATAAATGAAAATGCTGTAAATCATCGTATCATAGAGGTGTAAAATGTCTCCTCAATACATATAATGTTTTGGCAGAAATTAACACATCATGAATTAAACTGGAGACATGGCTCAGTGGTTCAGTGTTTTTGTTTGCAGAATCCGCATGCTGTGTATTCCTCCTCCTCCTCCTCGCCATTTCCTGTTTGGAAGTTACTTCAGTATTTTAATGCATATACGAGCAGTCCTCATTTAACAACCTCCTCCAACAATGACCGTTTGCAGTTACGACAGTGATGGAAAAGTAACTTTGCGATGAATGCCCACATTTACAATCTTTGCAGTGTCTCTCAGTCAGGTGTTCACCATTACAGTCAGAGAGGTCCTGTGCCTGACCCATTTTTTTCTTTTCCACTCTCCTTGCAGAGCAGAGAGATTAACTAAACAAGGTTTCTCTTCCTGAGCTGCTCTTTTCTTCAGCACAGGGTATCCCTAAAAAGTGCTAACCACAAGTTAATAAGCTCAGCTCTGTGACCTTAATTAGTTGATTAGCAGGCTGGTTGGCTTGCAGCTGCTACCTGAAATTGACAAGACACTAATCAGTTTCACACTAAAGGCTTTTGTTTATGTTCTAAGCAGCTGGCCCTAGAGCATTCCTTTCCATGTGTATTCCCCATTGTGTGCCTGCTTACTCTCTTGTAATCCCTTTCTCGCCAATGAATGTAAATACAAACATTAATTCCCCTCTTGCTTATTATCCCAGCTCCAGGGTAAGCATTCCAAAGGGCTATAAGATTTGCCCTATTACCACGCTTCCTCTTGAGTCAAGTTCCAGAAACCTTCCCCACCATTTGGGCTCACCCGACTGTTTGCGGTTGTATCTTTCCAGTGCTATAAAGCAAAGGAAAGCTGAAGTAAAATCGTAAGCACCATTGTGGTCATGTGAGTTTTTCACTTAGCAACCACTTAGCTTAATGACCAAGTTGCCTGTCCGAACTGTGGTCGCTAAATGAAGACTACCTGTAATGCATAATTCAATGGAGTTGCTAAAGGCAATAAAATGGAAAAGAATATCTGCTTCTGCCTTAAATAGGAGGTTCCCAAACACTTTGGAGGTTTTCCTGTTTATTTTTGTTCACACACTTTACTCTTTACACCACTTAGATTGGAGTGCACCTAGTGATATTATCCACCCATCAACAAACCCCAACTTAACAGTTTAATTTTTTTTAATATCAGCCTAACATATCTTTTATTTTTTAAATCAGACTTTTCCATCAGGGATGCAATCGTGATACATTTAGAATGGTTTGACTGTTACTGAAGACCTTCATTGTATCATGAAATAAATAGATTGACCCTGGCCCCAAAGTTCAGTGACTCATCAGAGAAGTTCAGCAAGTATGATTTTTAGCTAGGGGCGAAGCTTTTTCAGGACAGTGGAGAGAAAATTAATATCTTTCTAAAGCTGGATCTGCAGAGGCTTGCATGTTATTCAATAATGTGTTGCAAAATTTTGAGCAGATGCCCAATGCTAGCCTTGCAGATTATTAGTACAGATGCTATTTTCTGTGTACCCAAAGAACATTCAGCTTATAAGTAAGATTTCTTTATGCAGAACTGTTGATACTTGCAGACTAACTGGCATCAATGAAGTACACTCATCTATATATTTAGGACTAGACATTTGTGTGCATCAGAAAATATAAATGGTATAATTATGAATGGAAGCAACAATACATGTCTGAGTATTTGTACACAAAGACCCATTTGTGTGATCACGGGGACTTGGTAATGGCTTGGTTACCTTGTTGAGAGAGAGATTTTGTTTCCAAGCAGATTTATCCCTCTATAATTTTATGAAACCTCTTGGTTTTACTAATGAGAAAATTTTTGTGGCTAAATAATGTAGCTACTTCACTGTTACACTCCCGGCAGTCTATCTAATTGCAGTGTGTGTATTTTGACCATATGGAGCTCAGTAGGACTCAGAATCAGGCTTGCTATCGACTTATCCCACCTCTGTTCTTTTATTTATCTGAAAGAAAAAGGATTTAATCTTTGCAAATTCTACGTCAGAACATTTATTTTCTAGTATGGATTCAGTTGGATACCTTATCTTTTGGATGACTCTGCTTTTGGCTATCTGTGTTGTTAAACAGCCTAAAATAAGGTGCACTGAGGGTGGAAATCCAGCATATTTTGAAGCACCAGCTTGAGGGTAGCTGCTTTTTGTTCAACATGCACATCAAGTCTACATTTATTAAGAGAGGTGACATACAGGTCTTAAATGAGATTCTGGGTGTTCCAGGGTAGATCTTTGCCTGTGAAAGCTAATAATTAAGTGAGCTGAAACTGGAACAGATCTAAACATGTATAAGAATTTCAGGTGCAACTCTCTGCAGGTGGTGACTTGGAAAACTTCAAATATTATTGCTGCTGTTCTCTTTCACTCAGGAGCCACTGTGCTTCCTGTCCCTCCTCCTACTCCATTTTACAAGCACTCAGACTGTCATTCAGAAACAGGATACTTGATCTCATGTAGGTGCAGGTTGAGTAACAGTTTTAGGCTGACTGGGAGCTTTACTGCAGATGATGGGGAGGGAAGGGAAGGAAGGGTGTGGTGAATTTAGGTAATATTATACTTCCTTTTTGCATCCATATTTTCATTTCTCCTTACTCTTTGCTCAGTCATCTATAGTTGGTTGTGTGTTTTGTTAATGTGTACTAATTCCACAGCATATAGACAGGTATGCATTGCTGGCTCTTTTTTAAACTGGTGTGACCAACATACATTTTTAATACCAGGAAGTTTTATTTGCTTTTTCCTTGGTTTCTTTTTAAAGATGAGCACAAGAATTTACCAAGGTAGGTTACTACCAAAAGCTGCTTTCTTGCTCAAAATCCTAATGTTTTATTTCTTCCACAAAGCTTGCTATAATAAGCAATGACTGAATATAGTATTGCCTAACCTCAATTAAACTTTAACAAATATTACTATTTTAAAGTATAATTAGAATTTTAAAACATAATTCTGTGTCTTGTTTTAGTTGTATCTCAGGTATGTGTCATACTCTGCATATACCACCTAGTTAGTAGGGTGCAGAAAATGGTATGTTAGTTTGCAAAGTAATCTCTAGATTATATATCTTAACTTGCAGAAAATAGCATGCTTGCAGGGAAACTTGGCCTTACTTATGCTTATGGCACAAAATGTGCCAAAACTGACCATTAGCATAGAATGCTGCATTGAGACATAGGTACACTAAGGCTGATAATCTATTCTCCATTTTCCCTAACTTACCAAAACATGTTAAGTGAAAGCCTGACAGGCTAATATCTATGGGCCCATCTGCAATTGTCAAGATATATAGAAAATTGCAACTTGAAATGTAAGAGGAGTAAAGAAAAATAATATAAGAGGAAATGAAATGAAATGAGGAATGGGTAGATGGCTAGATATAATGGATAGATATCTGGGAAATGAAGAGGAAAGGCAAAGATGAAATCGATGTGACGGTGATCTGATCTAATAAACGTGTCTATGGAATTAAAGGTATAGATTTGATTATGAATGAAAGGGCCAAGACTATGTCAAAAAGTGTGAATTGGTGTTATCTTGGCTGATGTGGGTGTATATAAAAAATAGGATTGCATAGGTTAGTATAGTTGCATGCTATGCTCCAATGAATGGTGATAACGATAGTAAAATAATATTCATAAACTAGGGATAAATTTGGGGACATTGTGCCGCATTCTGAATGAATGTGATGGAAGTTGGGAGGTGGTGGAATTCTGTTAACATGAATGGATGAGTAGGAACAAAATGAGAGAGTTTAGAAAAAGTGATTGGGCCATTTGGAGAATTACTGTAAGAATGAATGAGAATGGTGACTGGTGATCATCTCCCTGGAAAAAGTATTTGTTTTGAATACATTAAGTTTAAATACATTCATATGTATACATGGGAAAAGGAATTAATAAAAATCCATAATTAATGTTGATTGTTTATGATGAAAGATCGAAAGAATTTGTGAAGAATACTGGCATGATGGGAGGTTCTAAATGTGGGGCAGACTATTATTTAATAGTCTAAGGAATCAATCTTGGAGGAAAAAAGGGCATGAAAGAAAAGGAAAGATGTGAAAGAAGCTAGAGTGAAAGTGGAATAACTGCATGAAGGGCAAGTATCCTATATGAATAAGTATTAAAAGACAGATTAATCTCTCAACGTAACATATGGATAGTGGACATAAGGAAAGGAGATGTGGAAGATGTTTGGAACAGTATGGGAAGGGTTGGGTTACATAAGTGTATGGAAATATCCTAGTGATAGGGTATCTCCACATACAAGTTGGTGGAATGATAAAATGAAAGAGGCTATGGGTGAGAAATAATGTACGTAATAGAATGATTAGTATAAATATAAAGAGATGAGAGAAAAAGATAATTACAAAGAATGCAGTCAGTGACAGAAAACCCCAGCTAAGATTAAATGAGGCAGAGAAAATGCGGAGCAATTATGATAGCAATAAAAATTGGTCTTTGAAATGGGTGGAAATAGGTAAAAAAGGAGCTTTCCACAGAATGAATGGAGTTAAAAATAAACATGATTAAACTGAATGAGGGAATGCTGGAAAGAGTATTTTAGAGATTTTTAGAGTATTTAATAAGATCTGCAGAAAGAGAAGTTTAAAGAACAAATGGTAATGTATGAAGTGATGTAGGATAGAAAGATATGGAGGTCTATAATGAATGGCATTGATATAAAGTATATAAATTGGATTAGCTATATACCCATTTTGAGCCAGCTTGGTGTAGTGTTTAAAGGTGGTGGACAAGATTAAGTACTTGTCATGCTTGAGATATGGAAGCCAGCTGGGTGACTTTTGACCAGTTACTCTCTCTCAGCCCTAGGTAAAAGGCAGTGGTGAACCACATCTGAAACATTGCCAAGAAAACTACATGGACCTGCCTATGTTGTTGCCAGGAGTTAAGACTGACTTGAAGGCATCAGGAACCCCTCCCCACAAAAGCAACCCCCCCCCCACCTTTTTCTCTTTATACCCTATGCCTTAATTTCTTTGGCTTAGTATTTCTTACTCTTTTTCTCAGCTTTGCATAATGTTGCTTATGAAATAAAATATTGTGATGGCTATGTATGTATTTTTTATTTCAGGGTTTTTCTTATATAATAAGAAATTTATAAAGAATGAACTTAGCTAAGTTTCAAAGCAATGCAGCAGATGGTTAAACAACATTTCCTAATTTTTAAAATTAGTCTAATAAATCTTTGAAATTACCTTTTTAAAGGAAGGAAAACTTGAGTGATGTCCCTCCCTCCACCCCACACTCCATTAGATTTATCATGTATAGTATGAGAGCTGTTAATCTGATCTCACTATTGTTTTTACCACTACTACATTTTTAAAGTTAAAATAATTCCTGAGACATTTTGGAGTCTTTAGATATGGTAATAATTAATACACATGCACTAGGTTCCTATGGTGCAGTTTTTAATGGTAGTATTTATATGTACACACAGACAGAAAAAACAATGGATTAGCATTCAACTCTTAGAATTGGGAGGGGCCATTTATGCCATCAGTCCAACTCCCTCCTGATTGTAGGAATCTAAATTAAAGAATCCTAGATTATCCTCTTCTTGAACACATCCAATGAAGTGGAACCCAACATTGTTTCTGGGTCATTGGTTCCACTATCAAGCTGTACTCTGGAACAAGGGAGTACGGGTCTTGACATTCTTCTGTGTGCCATCCTTTCAGGTACCCTGCTGCACTATCCCTCCAGTTAACAAGGCTAACCATATGCAAGGCTAAACAATCCCACATCCTTCAGTCACCATGCTCTTTAGTAACCAGTCCCCTGATTGTCTTCATTGCCTCTTTTTGAATTGCTTCCAATTTCTCAGAATCCTTCTTAAGCTGGACACCATGCTCAAAGTCAGATCTCGTCAAAGCAAATTAGAGTAGATTTGGACATTAGGCTGATGATGCAGTTTAAATATGAGCTACCATCTTTGCAGGCATATTACCCTACTGAATCATATTCAGTGAGAGACAGTTTGGTCTAGTGGTTAAGGTGCTGGGCTAGAAACCAGGAGTCTGTGAGTTCTAGTCCCACCTTAGGCATGAAAGCCAGCTGGGTGACCTTGGGCCAGTCCCTCTCTCTCAGCCCAACTCGGTGCAGTGTAGGCTAGCCTCCTCATGCTGCACCCCAGGCAACATGACTTGTCATGGCTAAATAGTCTACACATCTGGCTGCTGGACCTCACAAGGACTTCCCAGCAAGAAAAAGCAACATGAACACCAAACTGCTATGCCATCCGATTAAAAAAAAAATCATATTCAGTTTGCAGTTGACTGTTAGTCAATGATCATTTTTGAAAGTACTCATCTAGGACTCCTCAAGCTATACCAGTGCATTTGATTTTGTTTTCTTAAGTGAAGAAATTTGCATTATTAAATTTCATTCAATTATTTTAACCCATTTCCCAATAATAATTTACCAGTAATTATTCTAATAATACTTTAGTATGGGAGAATGCAGTAATTATGGTCCTTTTCATGGGAGAGAAGTGGAAAGAAGGATTAATGGGGTTCAATGACATTATAAGGAGGCAGTTACCAACAAATTCAGAGGTTCTGTAGGGAGAAAATCAATGGGACTTTGGTGATGCAACTATCAAAAATCAAGTGGCAATAGCTCTCCAAGATTGAAACTAATCCCTTTTTCACGCAAAACATGTGCTCTGCTACTAAAATCTGGTCATATTTTTGCCACTGTGGATGTGAGCAGAGTTGCTTGCTTCTTAATTATAGACTGACCCATAAAACAGTGCAGAAAAATCAGATTCCTTTTAGATAAGCTTATGCATTTCTACCTCGCATGGTCCAAAACAGGCTAAGAGGAGTAGATGTTATGCAGCAATATTGCATGAATTCTCTAATGCTGCCATAGTACTAACACATTAATTTGGGATTTCCTATATAACTTTTTCAGGGAGTCCATGATGATGAATAAGTCCTGTCCATAACTAGGAATAACCCTGTAATCTCACCATTGGAAAGGATATGTTGGAGTTGTCATCCAGAATGCCTGGAGGACACTGGTTTCTTATTTCCTGATTAGGATGTTTGTCAGGAGAGACCTTGAAATCCAGTGAATTTAGAAGCAAACTGCTGCTTAAGCCCAAGTCTTTTGCATCTTAAAATAGGTTCTGGACATGTAATATATGAGTCGTCCCACCTGCTGAAATCTGAATGGAAACCTTATGTTTTCCAGTACCCCTAGAGAGATGTTAGACCAAAGCAGGTCATTTCAGTGGACTGACTCATAAGTGGATTTTTTCTTCTTCTTAAGGAAATAAAAGGACCTGAAGAAAATTTCAGACTATCAGTGACTAGTCTCTCACTGAATTGTTGGTAGCTTTGTAGAAACTGTCTGATTAAATTGTTTTAATAGGTTGCTTTTTATTCTTCCACCAACAGGACCGCAACTGTGGGGGGGGGGGGCAAGCGGGGCATGTGCCCCGGGCACTGTGCTGGGGGGAAGCCAAAATGAGCACTGGGGGGGGGCACCAAAAAGGGTGCGGAATCCATGTTTGCCCTGGGTGACACCGACCCTAGTTGTGGGCCTGTCCACCAAGAAAAGTGTATAAGTGTTTCAGATAACTCATAATAAGAATTTGCTTCTTAGAGCATTTCTATCTGGGTTTGCTTTGGCTTTGCTTCCAAAGAGGCTCTGTGCCCCTTCATTGCCATATGGGCATCCTCCTTGGACAGTCTACCATATCTTGGCTGAAAAATGCCAAAAGGCCACTTGATGGCTAGAAGGAGTTCCATTTTTTGTATCTCTTTGCTGCCATTTAGTGCTAGTCCAGAGTTTTACAGCCATTTCTGGTTCAGGGAATTTATTTCTGGAATAACTGCTTCTCGAATGATATGGTATGAGGAGGTTTGCCAAATTTTGCACATCCATATAAGCAAACCATGGTTCAAGTAGAGGTGAATAATCTACCATGAACTTCTGCACAGATAGTAAAGAGAGATAGAACAATCCTCTAGTTCACATATGTCTGCTTTTTTCCTTTAGTTATTCCTGATGAAAGAGAATGGTCTCTTCCTAAATATTCCTGACCCTGCCCAGAATTTATCACCCCTTACTGTGTTCTCTTAGTAATCTACAGATCAGTCAGCAGATAACTAGTCTGCTTAGAGAGCCTTGTTTTTATACTATAGTCATAAGTGAAAGAGAAAACTAATTCAAGAATAATATAATTGGTAGAATTCTAAACAAAATGAACAGAACTTTTGTAAAATTATTTGCATTCAAACATTATCATTCAATATTGCCATTTAATTACTCCCTATTTACCAAGTAGGATCATTTTAACAGGCTCAGGTTTTGTTTTTTTGTTTTTACTTTCAAGACAACATGCATCAGTTTGGCTTCATTTGAGTCATCAGTGGGTTGCCTTACTTCATTTCTGTGGCCATTTTTCTACGCCACCCCACCCTACTAAAGTGTTGCTGCTTCTGTGCTCTCTAGTGTTCAAATTCACAGCATCAATTTACTGCAGACCATTTTGAACATTAACTGTTTTCAATTTCTATTTAAAGTATTCAAAACTTCCAGGAAAGAGGGCATTTGTTGTTGGTGCTCTGAAATTGTGGGCAAGCCACTCCAGAAAACTTATATTAGGAAAAGCCTGTGGGCATAAATAACCCAGACGTTAGGGTGGGGGAAAGGCAGATCTACGTAATTCTACCTACTCATGGCCATTTCCATTGGGGGAAAAATGTGAATAATCTATGAAGACATAACTGAATTTTTAAAAAGTTCACTCAGCTTTGTGTAAGCCCAGGTGAATGGAACTCTTACTTCATGAAGAGTAAGTAACTGAGATGGAGATCAGGTCTTCAGGTTGAATGTAACCTCTGCTGTGAACCCTAGGTTGCCTTAGGCAAGCTATTTCATAGATCACCTATCTGCAAAATGGGCACATTATATATTCATTTGATTGAAATGATGTATGTGAAATGTGAACAATCTGCAGTATTGTTGCTAATTATTAATTTGTAACTTAATGTTTTTGTTTTAAGTTTCTGAACCATCTTCACCCACAGTAAGCCCTTGTCTATTCATTTGTGGAATCTTTAGATTGAATAAACAGAGTGGTTCAGAATAAGGAAGAGGATAACACAAAAATGCATATTTCCCCATAGTTGTTAAATTTATGCAGTGTGTATGTTAAAATATTGGAAGATTTGGAAGAGGTGACAGCTGGAATCCAAGTAGGAGGCCAGAAAACTAACAATTCAAGATATGCTGACATCACTATTTTGTTAGCTGGAAATAAATGAGACTTAGAAAACCTTATTAATAAAGTAGAAAATGGAAAATCTGGGATGACGTTAAATGTTTTGAAGACAAAGATGATGTCAACCAGCATGCTTAATAAATATAGAGTTGATGGTGAAGAAGTGAAAGTGATCGTTCTGTTGGAAAACTAAAGAGATTAATTAAAACTAAAGAGGAAGAAGACAATGACAACTCAGTCAAGATCTTGAAGGGTAAGGATGTTTCTGTAAAATAAAGATCAGAATAGTTAAAGGATTGACCTTTCCATTGGTCATGTATGGCTATGAGGCTCATTTCCAAAAGAAGTATGAAGCATCACAAGTTCTAAAACCCACATTAAGAAAAACAAGCATATGTGGCTCCTACCTCTTCTGGTTCCAGTCCAAATATTTTCTTCTTGAAGGCTTACTCCTTTTTCCAGATGAAGTAATGTAGTGGAAAATAAGAGATTCTTGAACCAGAGTATTTCTGTGGAATGTTATAATGTATGAAGAGGAGGAATTATATAGGGTACACCCTAACCCTTTCTCCAACACCTGGAGTGCACGCTGTTTCTTTTGCTGCTGCTGCTGGCTCACTGCTGGGTTTCATACATCAACCTGTCAGGGTACATGGAGGGAGGAGGAATAAATGGAAGAAAAATAAGGAAATCATTCATGGTCAAGAAAGCAGTGCATAATATTAAAGAACTGCTCAGCCTGCTGGAAATCTAACACATTTCCATTTTTGGTCTTGTCTGCCATCCTTCCCCATACAGTTTGTTTGAGAAGGGCAGGAGAACAGGGGAAAAAATGGGATTACCTAAGAACCTCTAGCCTTCAAAATTTTGCCGTAAGGTTGGGTAGAATTTGGGGGCGATTAAAGGCATGGCCTGCCTAAATTAGCAGTTGAATGCTGAAAGAACACACATAACTAATAGATCTACATGGGGATGGCTGCTATAGACCACTCCTCCCACACCTGGACTCTTTGAGATTCTCCTGCCACTTGGACTTTTTTGCTTTTTTACTTTTATATTTATTAGAGTAATTTTATATTTGTATATTTTATTTATTGTATGGTGGTTGTTTTAATTAATTATTGTAAACCGGTCAGAGTTCCCTGATGGGAGGAGATGGGTGAGGACAAATTAAACAGACAAACAAACAAACAAACTTGGTGTTATGTCATGCTCATTTCACAGTGTGGAAGCTATAGTAGATATTAAAATGATGGTTTGGGGAACATTAAAAATTCCAGTGTCACTTAATGTACTACGTTTATTGCTAAAATTCTTACAAAATAAGTTGCATAACCATTCTTATATTCTTTGGTTCAAACAGACACTGTAGACTATATTTGAAAAAAAAATACAAATGTTTTAAAAATGCAAATGCTGTATTAGGCTGGGCTGATCCTGATTGTGTTCTTAGCAGGAGTAGAAAGAGATTTTCACCTTTCCCATATATATTTTTTTGAGAAACCTTCAAAACACACACTAGAGAAAGGATTTTCCTCAGCAGCAAAGCAGCAGGAAAGGAAGGATTTAAATTGCCCCACATCCTTTTGCTTATTCCAATTAGGCAGAAAGAGTTTAGAAGCATTGCCTTCCATTTTGGGGGAAAGTTTTTGCCATCTGTGTTTCAACTTGGCTTCTTTCAGAAATATGTCTGGATGACAGGCTGCATTGTAATTAAGCACAAGTGGAAGTGAATTTCCAAATTACTCCTCACGCCAGGAGAGAAAGGGATGCCTGAATCTAAGGGTCATTGCCATTTGTTCATATTGTATTAACCTCCAGCTTAGCATAGTGTTCAAAGTCCAGCACTCCATAAGATACTAATAATGTATCTTTTAAAAACATCTTAAGGTTTGTTTGAAAATGATGAAAGGAAGCCCTGCCTTGTTCTGTCCTGTGAGAGACTTACCGTCTAATTAACAGGTACCTGCAGGAAAAAGAGGAAATGTAGACAACTGGTAATATAATCAAATACATTCTGAGTGAAACAAATGGATATTGAGACAGTTCTTAAAAGGCAGAGTATGGAATGGACCAGATCATGAGTGGCAAAACGAAGCAAAACAAAACCACTCATCATTTAAGAAACAACTCACACAAAGGAAAGGGGTAAAAAACCGTAGGTTGGGAAACAGTAACTTGAAGAAGAAAGAAGAAGGACATTTTAAAAAACCCGCAAATGGGAAATACCTAAAAGCTAATAACAAGTTGAGTTGTATACAGATAAAGAAAAGTAATTAGTAAAAAGAAACTAGGAAAGAAACTGCACAAATTCCATAAATGGAAAACACAAGGCAAACACAAGACAAAAGAGAGGCCTCAGCTGAGAAAGCAAGTGAGACAAACAACTTATTAAAATAACTGAATCTGGAAGAGATCGAAGAGAACACCAAGAACTGAAAGGTATAATTAGGGTCCAATTCTTGTCCGGGTCAATTTATTTGGCTTCTCAGTAGATATGCATAGGATTATGAAATTAGAAATGTTAAAAAACTGAATGAGACAGGTGTTAGCATATAACATGATAAGGAAGCAGAAGGTATACACCCAGGATCTACTCAGGGAAGGCAAGGAGTTAGCAGTAAACAAGGAGATGTAAGGGATAAAATGGGAACAGGAAAAAATAATGCTTTTTGCTGTGTTTAGCAAAATTAAATGTAAGGAGAATAGGTCTGAGAAATAGCTTATTTTTGAAATCAGCTCAGCATATAATTCGATGGTAAAGTCTTTGTGCAAGTATTTCACACAGATTTTTTTCAACATATGTAGAGAAAACAATGATATATCTGCTTCTGCAAAACTTAAATGAAGTATAAAACAATAATGTATATCATTTGTTTTTCTGGTTGGTTATTTTATCCACCTGAACATAAGTTGACCATTTAAAATATCATTTTACATCTCTTCTAAATAAAGCACGGGAGTCTATCTCTGACATTTTGTTAAGTATACAAGTGTTGTTGTGGTGGTTGTTTGCCTTCAGTTGTGTCTGATTCTTGGTGACTACCTGGACCAGTCCCTGCAGTTTTATTGGCAAGATTTCAGAGCTGGTTGCCATTGCCTTCTTCCTAGGACTCAGAGAGAGTGATTTGCCCAAAGTCACCCAGTTGGCTTTCATGTCTAAGACAGGACTAGAACTCACAGTCTCCTGGTTTCTAGCTCATTGCCTTAACCTCTAGACCAAACTGGCTCTCAAGAATACAGGTAGTCCTCACTTAATGACCACAATTGGGACTGGCAATTCTGTCGCTAAGCAACATAGTCATTAAGCAAGACGTGATGTCTCTGTACTACAACGTCACTTTTCTGCGTGGTCATTAAGCAAGATGTGACCGCAACCTGTGATTTCACTGCTGACTTTTCCATTGATTCTGCTTGTCTGAAGCTGGCTATAAAGCATGCAGTTGGTGATCGTGTGACTGCGGGATGCTGTGACAGTCATAAATACCTGCTGGTTACGAATCAGCCAAATCTTGATCACAAGACCATGGGAATGCTGCAATGGTTGTAAGTGTGAGGACCAGTTGTAAAGTTATTTTTTCAGCACTGTTGTAATTTTGTACAGTCGCTAAACAGAGCAATAATAAAGTGAGAACTACCTATAGTCTAATGGCTATCATTAATTACAGTAATTTATCATTTATATACTAAAGATTTGTGCCAATGATAAATCCTGTATGAAGATATATACCTATGTTTAGATATAGATACAAATAGTATGTAGACATTTAACAAGAGTTTACTAAGTCTTAAGTTAGCTTGTTTATGGATAATCACCAACCAAATTTCTTAAATGGAAGAGGTCTGAGGTTTTATTTAGTAATTGCATAGTATTGGAGTGACATTTCATCATAACCTCTTGGGAAAAAATTATCTATCTGCTTGAACAGTGCTGACACTGCTACAGCCATATGTTTTCATTCTGTTCTACTTCATATGACTTAAGCCAGAGCTATATCTACACTAAATTCAATTGGAACTGCTTGTCAAATTGTGGTTTATGCTAGTTTAATGTCTCTTTTGAAGTAAAGTTTGCATATGCATTTGGCACAAATTCTCTAACCCAGTAATTTTGTTAATATTTACTCAGAATTAAGTAAGGATGCAGTCTTAAAATTATAATAGTTGTCAACAACAACTTGTCAAGATTAAAACTGCCTATGAAGACATGTTTAAACAGGAGTCTCTGGCCATGCTAAATCTTGGTCTTGATCTATAGACAGTACTGCTTTCATTCTTCTGCTTGTTTGCTCCTTGGTTTTAATGTGATTTAGGCTGAGATGCTATATCCATGTACTTGAGAGTAAGTCCCACTTAATTTTGTTAGCCACATATAGGATTGTGCTGTTAAAATCTTAAATTATGTGGGTAATTGGGATTGAATGATCAAATCCAATGTGTTAAATTTTGGTATTACTTAAAGAAACAGCGGTAATTAGAGCCAAAACCTCAGTGCCCAATGTGACATTTAGATATGTCTAAGGAATATGAAATGGGTGTTACTAGTTGCATGAGCATGTTAATTAAGATTTTTTCAAATCATATTGAGGTAAAAATTGTAATGATTTGACATTTTTCCAATTGAGTGCTGTGTAGTATGCCAACTTAAAATATTGTTTGTAAGAACAGAGTTACTGTAAAACTTGTAGATAAAAGTGTTGTGTTTGATGCTACAAGTCATTATTAGTTCTCTCCCCACTCCCTCAATATTTGCTACAAGTTTGAACTACTAGTGCTCTTGTTCAGAGCCCTCCAATCACAAACTCTCTAGTACCTGCCTGCCCTTATTTCTCCCTATAATCATATTCATTCTTTATGTTCCCCTAAACAGGGCCTTTTCTTGACTCTTCACTCTGTGGTCACAGTTTCTGTGTTTGGGACTTTTAAGCACCTGGACCCACAAGTCGAATCAGCTTCCTTCCTGTATCTCTATAGCAATTTCATGGCTTTTAAAGGGGGTTTATGGAACTTTTCAGTTCATTAATAGCATAGGGTGTAATTGCTATACTCTTTGCTGATAGTTCTGGTTGACACCTGTTTTAAATTATTACAGATGTACAAATATATACAGATATATTGGTATATTCTTCCTAGTGTTATTCCCGCGCTATGGCAGGGTCCACTTGTCAGCATTTCCATTCGACTTGATCCAAGGCATCTTCAGGGGTGACGTTCATGCATTCCATGTCCTTCTTGATGCGGTCCATCCACCATTTCTTGGGTCTACCACGGGTATATAGACACCTGTATATATACAGATATATAAAATAACACCCACTGTTATTCCAGGGCATTGTTTTAAATGTACTCTTGGTTGTTGTAATGTTAATATTTGTTTGGGGTTCTGAGCTAATGTTATTTGATGGATTTATAATAATGGTGTTTTTATTCTGTTGGGTTTTTCACCACACCTTGGTAAAAGTGTATAGTCATAATTAATAATAAAATTAGTTGCTGGAGTAAGGTTTGATGGTATAGGGAAAGTGAAGAAGTTGTGAAATGATCAGTCCTGGCAGTAGGCAGCTCTTGCAACACTGTATATGAAATGAGGCTATCATGTTTTAGACTGATATTCTGAATTACAAGATATCACAAGACAAAGTAGAACAATTTTGGACTTAACATTGAACTTAAATTAAGTATTTTGTTAATTTGTTTCAGATTCTTTCTTAAGACACACAATCTAGGAACAAGTTGTGGGTAGAATGCTACTATAAGGCAGACAATGAAAGATCCTGTCTACTGCTGGGTGGTCTCTGTTCCAAACAGTACAGTGTGTGTGTTTACATCAGCTGAAAGGATTAGTATGAATGCAGAAAGTGAAGAGGATGAGGAATGTTGACTTCCATATCTGTCCTTTCAACTCAGTGTGTGAATCAAGTATGGCATGTTTGATTTTTTGGGAGGCCCTCATTTATCATTAGAACAGACAAAAGATAATGTCTCTAAAGTCTGGACTATCTTTTTGATATGTACCAGTCCAAAGTTTAATGGATTAGTAAAAGCCTGAAAAAAAATAAACCTCATCATTCTATGTCTCCTGTCACTTTATATATTTGTTTTAGCCATGTAGGTGCATAGTTAGATGCTGAGGCAGCCATTATTCAAGTGGGTGGCTTGTTGAGAAATCTCTTTTGCCACAAATGATTACATGGCTTATTTTTAGATCTACATTTTGTTTGCACTAAAGAAAGGGGGTAAAAAAGAGAAAGATGGTGTTTATTTAGAATCAGGTTTATCTGAGGTCATCTATCTAAGTATTTATGTTTTGCCTAAAGTTAGGGAAAGTTGACAATATTGTTTATTAATTTCTGAATTCTACACATCAGCATACAGTATACGTGGACCTTTAAACCACCAAGACAAACTGGTGGAGTGCTGCTAGCAGTTTGCAAGGAATTCTGCCTAGTTGTTGGAGCATTTAAGCTCAGCTTTAAAAGTACCACTCAAGATGGACATGACTTGTTTGAAAGGGGAATTGCCCTGACACTACCTCCCTCCATCTGTATAAAGAACAAAAATAATAAAAACTAAAGAGGGAGAAAGAAATACTGTTCCCAAGTGCTAATTCATTGAGATACTTTTTAGCTAATTGATTTTTATGGTAGGAAAGGAAGAATGCCAAGGAAAGCCAAAGCCAAGACTGACCCAGTGAAGATGCCACATCAATGCTGTTTGGCATTCTGGCATTTATAATTTATACTGATGCCTTGGGTCTGTGTGTTTTCCCCACTGTATTTAAAGAAAACACACCTAACAACTGGATATCCATACAAGACAAACTACTTTTGCACTTCTTGTTTTCTTTTCCCTATAGTGTCTTGATAGTTGTGTTTGCTGACTCCACCAATACTTTTGGCACAGCTGATCTGTCTCCACCTATTCAGTGACCTCAAAGAGGACTCATGAGGACAGACGTTGATTAGAAAGCAGGCTGCGTATATTTGGGAAGTGGGGAAGGGTTAAGGTTTATTCTCTGTCCATAATAGAACAGTGCTGTCAACATTTGAAGAGACCAGCCAGAGAAATTCTGCAGCACCTTAAAAATTAAGCACTTCAGTGTAACTTTGCTATGAAACATCATGCTTCAATAGATCCATGAGAGACCATGGAGACATTTTCAAGAGATCACTTTAAACCCCTTGTTATTCCTGTGCTTGGTGAAGCTATGTATGCAAATGACTGTACATATGCATGCATCCATACTGTCATTTATTTCTTCATGTGCTGACATTATACACTTAAAGTTTGTAGTGTCATGTTGTTAAGTTTTGGACTAACTGTAGCTTGTGAGAATTGGAATGCAAAACATCTGAGTTGCATCAGATTGGAGAAGGCTGGTGTTAGGAACCAAATAACTTCAATTAGAGATTCTGATTTGTCTACCACATTTCAGTTCAGATCTCTCACTTTGAAATCTAAATAAGTGAAATGGTTTATCTTGAGATGCTTCTTTTTTGACAAGTTAAATATATTTCAAGTTACATGTTTGAAAATAAGCTATGTTACCCAGACTTTATGCCTTTTTAACTCAGAGTGAATTAATGTTCTTTATTTTAAATATGTAAAATGCCCAGTAGTGTAACAGGAAGGGTTCATATATACAAATCCATGTCAAGGAGGGCTGAACCACCCAGCAGCATGGTGGCAGTAGCCACAAGTGTTAATACATAATGTTCCTCTGTAGGAATGGAATACCTTTATTCACTTGCACAAGAGTGTTGGCTAAATCGGATGTGATGTTGCAGCTACCCAGAGCATTTATTAAAGAGCAAGATAATTTGCTTTGCTCACTTAGCTACTTCTTAGGATCACAACTCTTACTGTTGCCATAACTGAATCAAAACAATGGTGGCTGTTTCTATAGTAGTCCACTTATGCCCAGAGTTATTTAACAAGTGCTTCCCTTTAAATAGCACGTTAGAGAACTCAGAATATTGAAAGTTAATACAACAGTACTTCCTCTCCACACCCATGCTTTTAAGCTCCAGAAACAATGGAATCACTACACATAATACATCTATTTTCAACAGACCACATTCTAGTTTTCCCTAATAGATGGGATTCAGTTCTAAACTGTCATGTTAGTTGTTTGAAAGTTTATGCAAGAAGTTGATTTCTCCAGAGAATCAGTTATTGAATTATATATGGTTAGCCTAATCCATACACACACACACACACACACATATATATTAGGCTAACCATACATAATATATATAGAGACAGCAGCTGGATAGCGTAGTGGTTAGAATGCCGCCTATGGAGCAGGAGACCAGGGTTCAAATCCTGGTTGTACCTACCTTACCAGTAGGGGTCCTTGGGCAAAGACCCCCTAACACTTCACCTGCCTACCTCAAATGTGAGAGTGACACGAACTAAGAGAGTCATGCCAGCTTGGATGTCGCCCGGATTAAGAAGGTCCACGTCAGATGTTGGGGAACCAGGACAATCTGACATTAAGTGGGCTACTGGAACAAACCATACATGGATGAGACAAGAGAACCTGGAATTGATGGAATGCTACTACAACAGCAGACCTGATAAGAGGGGATATATGAAATGCATGAGGGAACTATGGATGGACAGAAGATCTGCATCCACACTACATGAGAAACAGCTAGTTACCCAACACTTCAACATAGTGAAGAGGAAGCTGCTCTCACAACATGAGATAGATCAACTACACATTATATCCCAGACTCAAGAAGACCCAGAAGAACAACTGGAGGTGCAGCCAACACCTGAAGCTGGAACATCACTGTCACCCCCTCCATTACAGAACATAGCAGCTGACATGAGGCAAAAGGTCATGGATAAACTAGCTACAGTCAACTCTCGAGACCGATCACCAGTGGAGAAGTACCATCAGATAGTATGCTAGAAGATGCCAACAGAGCCCTCGTGACAATCCCTACTACCACTATAACTCAAACCAATGAACTAGTATATGCTACAGCTGCTGTAATCCTGGAAACGCTTGGCTACATGATCAAGAAGAACAGCAGTACATACCCCCCACCCCCCAGAAAATAAGGTTGGAGGCTAAGATCAAGGCAACTCAGTTAGTCAGCTGGTGGAACTACAGAAGGGTGTGGAGATTAAGGATAAGACTTGGCTACTGAAAAAATACAAGGGCCTGACTCCATCTGAAGCCCTAGAGACTGCTAAACAAAGGCTCACAGCACTGGCTACCAGGCTAAGGAGATACACTAGAGAAACAGAGGCCAAGAAGATAAATGCCCTGTTCACCAAAGAACCATCCAAGGTGTACTCCCAACTGCAGTGCAACAACACAGAGCCACCAACAGCAGAAACTGAACAGTACTGGAAGAACATAGGGGAGAAAGAGAAGACACATAACACCAGTGCAAACTGGCTGCAGGGCCTGAGAACAGACCACAGAAATCTCCCAGAGCAAGAACCATTCACCATCACAGTAGCAGACATCCAACAGCAGGTCAAGAACATTAAGAGCTGGACAGCATCTGGCCCAGACATGATCCACACTGAAACTGACAGCAGTGCATGAATGCCTAGCAGCACAGATGAAGCAACTGCTGGCAGCAGGCTCCCACCCAGACTGGCTAACCCAAGGAAGTACAGTGCTGATCATGAAAGACCCCAACAAGGGAACAACACTGTCCAACTACCGGCTGATAACCTGCCTCCCCACAACATGGAAAGTCCTATCAGGCATCACAGCCACCAAGCTGCAGGGCCATATAGGCCAGTACATGAGCACAGTTCAGAAGGGCATTGGGAACAACACCAGAGGCTCCAAACACCAGCTGCTCATAGATAGAACAGTCACCTGAGACTCAAGGTCTAGACAGACCAATCAGAGCCTAGATTGACTACAGGAAAGCCTATGACTCAATGCCACATACATGGATCTATAAATGCCTGGCACTATACAAAGTCAACAGGAAACTCAGGACCTTCCTCAAGAACTCAGTGGGACTGTGGAAGACAACACTGGAAGTCAACTCAAGGCAGCTTGCACAAGTGGCCATCAAGTGTGGCATATACCAAGGTGATGCACTGTCCCCACTGCTGTTCTGCATGGGCTTGAACCCCCTCAGCCAGATTATCACAAGAACTGGATATGGATAGAAGTTCAAAAGTGGAGCTACCATCAGCCACCTCCTCTACGTGGATGACATCAAGCTGTATGCTAAGAGTAGATGAGACATCGACTCACTGATCCACCTGACACGGATCTACAGTGAGGACATTGGGATGTCATTCGGACTGGAGAAGTGTGGTTGGATGGTAGTACAGAGAGGGAAGGTAGTTAAGACTGATGGGGTGGAACTACCAGCAGGCCACATAGCAGACATACAGACCAGCTACAAGTACCTTGGTATCCCACAGACACATGGGAACCATGAGGAGGAGGCACAGAAGACAGCAACAACCAAGTACCGCCAAAGGATAAGACAGGTCCTGAAGAGCCAGCTCAATGGGAAGAACAAGATCCATGCCATCAACATTTATTCCCCAGCCAGTCATCAGATACCCTGCCGGTATAGTGAGCTGGCCAAAGGAGGACATGGAGGCTGCCGATGTGAAGACCCAGAAGCTCCTCACAATGTATGGAGGCTTCCATCCCAAGTCCAACACCCAGAGACTGTATACCAGGTGGAAAGAGGGAGGGCGGGGTCTGGTGAGCGTCCAAGCCACTGTCCTGGATGAGACCCAGAGCATCCAGGAGTACATCAATAAGATGGCCCCTAAAGATGAGCTGTTGAGAGAATGCCTGAGGCAGCAGCAGACATGGAAGGAAGATCAAGCAGAGGAAGTGCCATGGCAAGATAAGACCCTGTATGGGATGTACCATCGACAGCTGAGGTGGCTGACCTTGAGAAATCCTACCAGTGGCTGGAAAGGGCTGGACTGAAAGACAGCACTGAGGCACTGATCATAGCAGCACAAGAACAGGCACTAAGCACCAGATCCATAGAAGCAGGAGTCTACCACACTAGACAGGACCCAAGGTGCAGACTGTGCAGAGAGGCCTCAGAGACAGTCCAACACATAGTAGCAGGGTGTGATGCAGGCAGGAACAGCATACACTGAATGGCACAACCAAGTAGCTGGCATTGTGTACAGGAACATCTGCACAGTGTATGGGCTACAGCCTCCCACGTCCAGATGGGAGATTCCACAGAAGGTTCTGGAGAATGACATGGCTAAGATCCTGTGGGACTTCCAGATCCAGACAGGCAGGCAGGTACTGGCCAATCAACTGGATATCATGGTAGTAGACAAGGACCAGAAGTCAGCGCTGGTGATAGATGTAGCAGTACTAAGTGACAGCAACATGAGGAAGAAGGAGTATGAGAAGCTGGAGAAGTACCAGGGCCTGAAGGAAGAACTAGAGAGGACATGGAAAGTGAAGTCCAAAGTGGTCCCAGTGGTGGTAGGGGCACTTGGGGCTGTGACCCCCAAGCTGGGAGAGTGGCTCCAACATATCCCAGGAGCAACATCAGAGCTCTCTGTCCAGAAGACTGCAGTGCTAGGAACAGCTAAGATACTGTGCAGAACCCTCCAACTCCCAAGCCTCTGGTAGAGGACCTGAGGTTGAGGAAGACACATACCCATATGGGTGAGAAGGGATTTTTTTTAAAATTATTGTTATTGCTGATTTTTCCTCCTTTTGTTGGGGCATAATTCTCTTAATTGTTTGATTGTAAATCTTATTTGCATTTTTCTAGATCATTTTTAACAATATCCTTCAATTGTTCTGCTCCTTAGTCTATAATTTGGTACCCACTTCCCAGGGAATAAGGTCTGTTGAACTCAGACATTTATAGATTGTGCTATTAATATATCAGAACATATTCCTTTAGGCTAATAGGTATGTCTTGGTGTGCAGAACAATAGAATGGCCAAACTAGACTTATACTATTCAATATAATGGAAACAGTTTAAGAAGAGAATGAATTATAATTCTTGTGTGCCAATCTTCTCCATTGTGATATCCTCCACTCCTATTGGACTACAGCTTTCAAAATCCATTTCTAGCATGGCCAATGGTTCAAAACAACTTGATGGCTTCAAGTTGGGGGTACCTACTGCCTCTGTTCCTATCTACCTTTTCTTGCATAAACAAGTATGTGTTAAAAGTCAGGAAGGTAAAACGAGGAAGCAACATTGGAGCAACATTTGCTTCTCTTCACAAAGGGATTTATGTATCCCATCACTTCCTAGACTTCCTAAGCAAAAGCTTCTACCTCCTTTCTCTAATTGTCTATGTAGATTTAAAGAAAATCCTCTTAAATATTGTAGATTGAAAAGAGACCTTTCTTCCCCCGCCCCACCCCCACAAGCAACTTTTCTGTTTTGCAACAAAACATCTTTTCTTGTCTTATTATGGGTAATGGTAATGAGCAGTAAGGAAACAGCTTCATAGATGATAAAGGACATTATAGAAGTCATGCTGGGAGTTAACTGTAAACTAAATTGTGTTCAAATTATCAGCCTGGGGAATAGTCTCCTGCTGTGCTTTCTTTTTTCCCTGCTTTCCTATAAGATTTACAATTTTGGTGCTGAAGAAAAACACTGAAATTGTTCCGTTAATTGTAAAGAAGCAATGTTGAGTATACTTGAGCTGCTTTTTTAATACTGTAACAGGGGCTTATACTTCTGGTTTTGTTTGAGCAGACAGCTGTTTGATCATCATTGACTCCCTTAAGTTTTCTTCATGAAGAACAGGAGTATGTGATTTCTGTTACCTTTGCACAACCTATTAAATGGCTGCATGGCAGAAGAAGGCAGGCTGTAAACCAATTTTTAAGGCTTTGATGGACTGAAGGGGTGAAGTGGATAAGGCACTCATGCAGCTTCATAACCATTTCCCCCAAATTCCAAGAAATTGAAAAAAGGGCTTTTGCTAGCCAGGTCTGGAACACCTTCTCAGTGCTCCTTCTGGGCCTTTGACATAGTAGTCACCAAACAATGGACTGTAGATCCCTGGGAACTGCAAAATTACTTCAACAGGGCCATGATAGCTGGAAGGCTGGAGAACAAAACAATATATTTTTTTTCTGCTGGCACAATTGCTGACTTAGGGTGAGGGGTAGGAAAGAGACAAATACCTGTTTTGGCTTCGAGGGTGATTGGAAGGAGCAATATCAGCCAATTTGGGATGGTTCCTCTTTCCTTCATCCTGGCTTGCACTGGTATTTCTCTCCCTCCTAAGCACACACAGTTCATACATGTCTTTTTTTGCAATGCTTCATACTTCATGCCTGTGATTCCTTTAAGGTATTCATTGATGCATTCTGTACATAACCAGCACCAATGCTCTATAGGTGCCCCTTCTCTGCTCTCTCTGCCTTTCCTGATTTATGTGGGAATGATCTTAGAAGACAGGAGGAAGAGCCGCAGATTAGGCAATGGTCAGATAAGAAGCAGCTGAGCCAACAGAAGGAATGAGGGAATGGCAAATGTCTCAGAAGAAACCCTCCCTAGCTTCTTGGACTGTAAAGGTGAGGGGGGAGAGATATACTTTCAGACTTGCAAGATTCTGTTAATGTAACATTACAATAAAGACATAACTAGTACTCCTCATTGTGCTTCTTGTCTAGACTACCTCACAAGGCTGACAGCTGAGCTTGCTGTTTAGCCCTCTCTTTCCATCTGCTATACATTTTAACACCGCTCAGCTCAGCTTCCAAGGCTGTGGCAATGGCTGCCTTCATCCCCTCTCCTCCCTTGTGGAACTGAAAAGCAGAAGGACCCCAATTCCTCCTCAAAAGGCACCATTGCTGAAGGTCCCTATATATACCAGAGCTCACAGGAGTCTTGGCTGTGTCTACTCCTACCTGCCTGCTGTGTCCCAGGCAGCAAAATAGGGAGAGTGTGGCTGCTTCTCTAAACACACCAAAAGAGCTGAACAAGAAAAAAAGCAACTGTGGAACAAGAGAATGAAAAGAGGAAACATTCCCTCCCTTTTGGACATTTTAGCAGATAGAGGACTTTCTCCCCTGAACAAGAAAATAATGATAACCTCCTTTAGCTGAATAAATACTTCCATATATGTGTGTGTGTGTACACACACACACACCACTATTTTTGAATATGCTGACACTGATGATTAATAAAATATTTTTTAGGGATTAGTCATGATTGCTGAATTCATAGCAGCTTTTTGTCATTTTTTGTTTCAGTCAACAGATACTAAAACTGCAATTACTATCATGTAGGTAGTTGCAAATATTCTTGATTTTATAAAGTGGTCCTAGTAGTTGAAAAGTTTGGAAAACATTGCTCTAAAGTGATGCCAAGCTGGGACCCCAGAATCACCCAGGGGAATTTAAATAATGTTTGCCAGCTTCTCCCCCACTCTCCCCATCATTAACTGGGGAGTGAAAGTGCTTCTGGGGAAGTGGTCAGCCAGGGGTGGAAAATTGGTCCTGACAAATGTGGCAATGCTCTTACTCACCCATCTCATTTCTGAAGTTGGGAGTATCAAGATCAAGCACTCCGTAGGTAATTTCAACAAACATGCAGATTTATGTGGTAAAAGTTTATTTTTCTCCAGACCTAGTAAGTCCATACCATCACTTTCAATTGCACTTGGGAACAAACAGGAAGCCTGTAGAACTTTCAGTTGTGGCAAGATGCGATTCGTCTGGTAAATACCTGTTTGTATTGGTTATAACTTTCAAACACTTTTAATAGACAGCTGTACATTATAGTGATACTGTTTTCTCTACTTAATGGGAATATATCACCCCTTTCCTGAAAGGTCAAGACAAAAGCCATGACAAACAGTATGAAAGTCATAAAACGATTTCATTAGAACCAGTGATGGAGATGCTGATCAAAATGAAACTGAGGTGTTCTCAGCCAAAGTAAGTAAACAATCAAGGGAGGAAGACTATTCTAAAAATGAAACATTTCAGTATTTGGCAAAGTGCAAAAAAAGAAAAGGCAAGGTAGAGATCTTCAGCTTAAGTGTGCCTACTGAGAAGGATTTCTCTCTGACATGAGGTGGATGAGCAGCTGGAATAATTAAGGGGGCTCATTGATGATCTTAGGAAGCAGAGAGATCCATATGGGAGAAAGTAGTCCTTCAGCCAGGTTGTTTCAAGTAGTTAATCAATGACATGCTGCCCAATGAAGCAAAGCTGTGGCAAGATTCTAATTTTCTGGGAAATGCTATAATGAACATACCAACTAACTAGTTGGGGGAAGACTGTTTTGGTAAGGAGTGGCACTTGATTATCCATGAGCAAAGTAGGATAAAATAGGAGTACAAAGTTACAAAATGTGGCTGCAGAAATAAGCTAAATACTTATTTCTAGCTATTAGTAACTACCAACAGCATTTTATCTTTGTCTTAAATTGATTTCCAATTTATTAAACATCACACAGTACAAATCATGTTTTTACTTTGGAATCCAAAGCACTGTACAATGCCAGAAGTTTTTTAACACTACCTTGAAAAGTACTTAGCCATGCAGGCAAAGGAATGCCAAGGCATTATACTCCTAATTATCCTAGGGTGTTTGTTCCTTCAACTCAGTCTTGACTCCTGGTAATTGCCTGGATAAATTTGTTTATGAACCATATTTATATAGCCTCCCATCTCACAGATTTGTGACTCTGGGCAGTGTACAATAAAAAGCAATGATTAAAAAAACTAACAAAAAATTCAGCAGTTAAATCAAAATCACCAATCAAAATTACCAATAATAGAGTAGCAGAGAGTTATTGTTATGAGTAATAAAGCCATCTCACTAATTCGCCACCTCCTTGAGATCCCCAAGCCTGTTTGCACATCCATATTTTAAGGATATGGATGTGAAGGATATCAGGGATGGGGCCAGTCTTACCTTATCACTATTAGAACGCAGCCACACCACACCTCCCTGGACAGCTTTAATTAGCTGTATGTCGATGGAGTTGTCAATCTTGATTAGAAAAAGTGCTGTGAGCAGTCCTCTCCAGCAGCATTGTCCCTATTCTTTATAACACACAATGTGTAGTTGGGCACTCAGGAACAATCTACTTCTGTAAGACTTTCTACTGCCTCACTATCATGGTGCATTAGCTTGCCTGCCTCCCTAGAATTTTGGATGTTATACAATATACAGTAGTATTTTCTAATATGACTTAGATGTCTTTGATTATAGCTCTCTTGTATTAGGAGGTCACTTGTCTGAAGAAGGCTGATAGTGTTTCTGAAAGTCTTCTCTGTGGCTATTTTGGCAATATCCTGAAAATACAGCACATGTCTTTGCTGCATCACATTTCAGCAGGTATTTTCCCCTTTTATTTAGTGTTGGATTGTTGCTGCCTTCTCTGAAAAGCCCTGCTGATATAAAAAAGTCAGGTTGTGTGTCCAAATTCATCTCTCTTGTGGGGATTTCTTTAGAGACTCTTGGTAACAGATAAAATGGCAATTAGTGAGCTTCTCCACCAGTAGTTTCTTCTTTTGAGCACTAGATTTGGCATATGAAGATTTAGAGTATAACTCTTGACCTGATCACCAAAGTAGTGGCTCCACTTGGAAAACATGGAGTAGTAAAGCAATAAGAAATAGGTCTTCTATAGGTCTCTTATTTCAACTGTTGAAAAGCATATTGAAGTAGGCATAGAGTGCAGCAGTTTTATATCTGATTAGCACGTGGTTATAAGTGTATAAGAATGTTTTAAATGAAGAGAGGTAACCAAGAAAGAGAATTCCATATAGTGCATATGTTTTATTTGTGCCCAGTTATTTAGTCAACCAAAGTCCAGGTGTTGATTCTATGTGGTATGCTTGTCAGATGCTAACCCTTCACCATACTTCTGTATGAACTGTATGTGAATGAACAAGACAGAGAATTGCAGGAATAATTTACTTATTTTTACTACTACTATATACAAATTATTTTGGGCTTCAAAATAATTGGAAATAGGGGTCAACATGTCAGAAAAACACTCACTTTAATTAACAACAGTGAAGTTGCAAAATAAACACTGAATGTCTTGGTAGAAAAGTCATTAACAGGGTTTAACAAGTTAAAATCATTGTATGCAGCTCTGAAAATGTTGAGAATTTATCACTAAAGATAAATTAAATTTAAAAAGTAATTTAATAGGGAATTTTATATATGAGATTACCTCTTAGCATATCCATTGCTTAATTATACTCAACAGAATATTCAAAAAATCTTTCCCCAAAGAAGAAAGTGCCATTGCATTTATTGAAACAATGCTGTTTTCTTTGTTGTTTTATGGACACAATAGAATTGGCAATTTTGGGGTAAGGGCTCTTTAAACTTGTCCTGTTGAGTTGTGTATCTGTACCCATAAGGCCTCTAATTTTAAATTGAAAACTTCTATAATGCTGAAATTAGAGGTCAAGCAACATGTTATGGGCCTTTTCAATGTTTTGTAAAATATTCAGGGTACAGCATTTCCTACTAGGAGCTATTTATAACATTATTCCTGCTCTTTCATAACCACAGCTTCTGAATACTTTTTAAAGGTAGCTCCATGTAGAGCAAGCTATAATAGTATATTTTAAAGTACAGATTATGGTACCTAGGTCTACTCCATGGAAGATGATAGCTTGATCTTAGGCAATAGAGTATTTGATAAAATGTTGTCCTAAAAGTAACTATGACTTCCAACAACAGTCCTAGATCCAGGAAGATTTAAAGGGGCAGCTTATGAACCTGATGTGCCGTAGAGAGCTTCCTGACTGGTCTGTAGTTAATTTTACACACAGATACACAATGTATTTTCACTGATAACAAAGTTGGCAAAGTTCACAGTTGGGGAGGAAAGGGTTAACATCTTTGTATATATTCCCCTTACAGGTTTCCATCTTCACTCCATTCACTATACTAGTTTCTAAGCTTTTGCTTGGCGATTTTTTTCCAATGATCATAGTTATTTCATATTGGTTTGTGCTTGTGTAATAGGAAGAATGATGAAATAGACATAACCTTGGACTGAAAAAGATTTTGCATCCATTCTTTAAGTCAGCCTCTAACCTGGGTGCACTCCAGATATGTAGGCTTTGCTCTGACAGCTGGAAAATTCTGGGACTTGGAGCCTAAACATCTGGAGGGCAGTCTGGTTGTGAAAACCGCTTTAGTTGTATTAATCATAACCAGTTGGGTTGAACATAGTTTTATTTATTTAAAGGATTCAAGACTACCTGTCAACCACTAAAGTGGATTCCAATGTGGTACATAAGCATAAACATCGATTGGGAATAAAATCCAACAACACAGTAAACTGCAAATCTTAAAATTTGGTGGGAGGAAAGAACATATTAACCAATTAAAAATATAAGTACCATTAAATCCAAACAAATAAGCACATGTTGAACTAGCATCTGAGAGAATGCACTATTTGCACAGTAGTAAAAGATACAGTATTCCTTCTTATTTCACCAGTTCTGTCTGACAAGATTTATTTGCAGTGTATGATCCACTTGGATCACATTAAGGTACTGGTTAAAGACACAAACTGCTATTACCCATTAAAAGAAGAAAGATAAATATTTATTTATTAAATTTATATTACTGCCCATCTCCCCCAGTGGGGGACTCTGGGCAGTTTACAATAAAAACAGTAATAAAAACATCTAAATTTCAATCACACTTTAAAAACATAAATAAGATAAAAAAATAAGTATTATTTATTATTGTAATGTGTCTCAACCCTCTTCAAAACCCTCAGCTCCTCCGTAAACCACAGGGAGCAACGGGTTGAATGAGGCAAGAGAGGTCGCACAGGCGCGATCCTGTCCAAGGCCCCGGCCGCAGCCCTATTCCAGGCCGCAGCCAGGACCTCCGCTGGACCGTGCAGCAGATCCTAAGGAATAATGCCCAGCTCCCTCTGAAACCCTACCAGGTCCATCAGTCACTGGGGGCGGACCAATCGAATGGGTCCTGCCTCCCTGCAGAGTGGGGCAGCACAGTAGAGTCTCAGGGTTACGAGGGCATGGTCTGACCATGACAATGGGGATAGATCTAACTCTTCCCTCAGATCATATTGCCACTGCTCAGACAAGAAAACCAAGTCCGGGGTGAGACCACTGTCTCGAGTTGGGTCCTGAATAATCTGGGACAGGCCCATGGCTGCCATGGTAGCCATGAACTCCCAGGCCGCCTCTGAGGCCCATCCCAGGGATGGCAGGTTGAAGTCCCCCAGAACCATAAGTCTGGGAAACTCCAATGCCAACCCTGAGACGGCCTCCAGCAGCCCAGGCAGGGAGGTTGCTATGCAGCAGGGAAGCTGGTACAGTAGCAACACCCCCAACTGTTCTTGGGAACCCAGCTTGAAAAACAGGGCCTCACAGCTGGCTACTTGTAGAGCAGTGCCCCTGAAAGCCTCTAAAGATTCTCTGATGACAACTGCCCCCCCTGCCCCGGTGTCTCAGCTGGTACCACACCTGGAACCTGGCTGGGCACATCTCAGAAAGGGCTACTCCCCCTTCTGGGCCCAGCCAGGTCTTGGTGATACATGCCAGGTCTGCCCCCTCCTCTGTGATCAAGTCACATATGAGGGGGGCTTTGTTGTTCACTGACCTGGCATTAAGAAGCAGCAGCTGGAGACTGGGGCCCTCAAGGATCTACTGTCCAGGGCCTGGGTATGACCACGGAGGGCGGGAACATGCCACCGGTAATAAACAGCGGGGGCGTCTTCCCCGATGATGGCCTGCACTCCGAGTCCCATCACAACATCCCTGGCCCGTCACCACCTCAATCAGATAGCCCGCCCCACAGCCCCCAGAGTTTCCTAGTCCAGTAGCTTCCACTCCCGGACCTCTGGAAATCCTGGATTTAATCAAGGGACCCTTTCCCCACACATCCATCCTTCCACACACAATACACCCTGGGCCCCCAGTGCACCAGCTCTCGCTCTCGGCACTGTTGGGTCCCAACCACCATCCACACCCTTACTGTGCCCCACCTTCACTTCTCTCACTAGTGGAGGTGAGACACTCCAGCCACTCCTAACCACCACCTGTCCCTCACTCAGGGGTGGGTAGTCTTACATACAAACAGCCAAACCTAACCCCCTCCCATGCCTCTCACCTACGGGGGGGGGGAGGTACCACACTCACACCAAGGGCCCCTGACCCTCTGCCACCTAATAGGGTGGGAATGGGCAGTCCTCTGCTTCCTCCAACAGATCCCTTATAATTCGACTTGCCATCAAGGCCAGTCTTCCACCCAGGTCCTCCGTCACAAACAAGAGGCCTGGCAGCCGCTAAGGCCTCTACCCCTCATCAAGGCCCACAGGGGCTTCTCCGGAGTCCGTTGTCCCCCCAAAGCTTGGCACACTCCGTCACTCCACTGTCCACTCAGAAACTGTCCAGGCTGTAAAGATCTACTCCATTCACCCTGCCAGCACAAGCTCCACTCCACCACAAGCTCCAGCCTCCAGCCTCCAGCTCCGTCCGCGAGGCCCGCCGTCTTCCGCCACCTCACTGAAGTCGCTGGGGCCACCCAGTCTGTCAGGGATGCCTGCCAGGCAAAGTCCGCCAGAGGTTGCAGGGGCTCGCCTGCCAGGGGGTATTTGCCGGGTGGTATCCGCCGGTGGGGGTGCCTGCCGGGGGGTATCTCCCGGGGGTGTCAGGGACTCACTGGGATCTGCTAGGGTCTACTGGGGTCCACGGAAGGTCTGCCCAAGTCCTCCCCAGGTATGTTGCTGCCATCACCAGGGTCCTCTGCCAACCAAAAGCTCTGCCGCTTCCTTTGGTGGTGGTGGGGATCTCTCCCGTCTCTCAGCGCCGACCCAATTTTAAGGTCGGAAAGCCCACCACTTCTCTACTCAGCTCTCCAGCTGACACGGGAGCTCAAGCAGCTAGAGAGCAGGGCTTCTGGGGACCCGTAGAGACCTGAATCCTCCCTCCTAGAAAGCCGTGGCCAGCGTCTTCGCCCCGGTCACCCTGAAATATACTCAGATGACTTAAGGATATTAATGATATCTATCTCCATCCTGTATTCTAGATTATTTCTTCAGTGTTGGTCAGTCAGAGCTCTGTTTTAATATGCACGGTAGTTCATCCCTTTTATGTTTAGATGCAGATAATTATGATGTATAAATATTTGCAGGCATGGAGTAATACACATTTTAGAAACTGTTTTAGATGCTATGGGCAGTGGAACAGACATCAGTACAGATTGTTGTCATATAATTCCAGTATGGGGAATCACTGAACTGCATTTAACCTACCCAGTTTCATAAACCACAAAGAGCCAGACGATTACAATTCTGACTTGTATGCAGACTTCCACTTTTTTGCGTGTAATATGAAAATTCTAAACCACAGTGAGAACAAATTTAATGTTGGTCTTTCAAATGCTGCTGCTTATTTTAGAATCTCACTTCCACATTGGATAAGTCACCTAATTTGCTTGTTTGTACATATGTCCTTGTTATTCTGTCCTGTGCTTTTGTTTCCCAGCACCCTTAATGTTGAGGATGGTAATTCTCTTAGTTTTGGAGAGAAGCCACAGAATTATTTTACAGTTGGTTCAAGGGAAATATTCTGACATTAACAACTTAACTCCTTAGGGTTTTATTAAGAAAACCTTCACTTGCCCAAACAAGAATGCAGTATTGTGGGTTTGAAAAAAAAAGGCCCTTTTCTTCTTTCCATGCATTTAATGAGCAATTATTTTATTTTGGAATAATTTATGCAACTTTTATGAATTGATACTAGTTTCTTCTTAACTTCTATGGCATGAGCAACTAAGCAAAATACTTGATTTTTGTAAATAGTTATGTAGTTCTGCTAAGGAACTCTTTGATTGAAATCTGTGGAATTAGCTTCCAATATACAGGTGCAGCCAAAAGTATTAGTACCCTTCCATTTTCCCCCCCAAATCCCAATTTGCCATGAAATAAGTTGAAACTGACACAAGTAAGTAGTATCAACAATTCTTTATTCCATAGTCCATACAGCAAACATTTTGCTTTTGATGCATGACTTAACATATTCTTATTTCAACTTATTTCACAGCAAACTGGGATTCTTTACCAATACTTTGGCCACATCTGTATATTCAGATCAGATACAGTATTGTGAAGTATCAGAAGTCCCTTGCTGAAAAGGCAATCCCGGTGAATCATGGCATATATACTACTAGTAGTAAAATAGTAGCATGCAAATATTTTTAGTGTTCAGAATTGCCCCAGCTCAATCCTTGGGTATCAGGACTAGGTAAGACTTTTGCTATAATAAACCACTGCCGGAAAATGTGCAACCATGATCCTTCAATAGAAGGATATCTCACTTGGTCAACATGCTAAAGGAGCCAAGGGCAGTCATCTGATGTTGTCATGGAGAAGCAACTGTACATTTAGATCCAATTGTACATCTAAGCATTTATAGGTTACAGGGTATCTGGAAATGTATAACTTGTTAGTAGTTAGCATGGGAAACAATCCTGAAATAGATTTGAAATAATTGTGTTTATGCTTGCAATAAGGTATCCGTTCAGGGTCTTTAGATTAGCATGCTTTTTGTATAAAACTTTTTGTTCTGAATCTGTGTTTTAAAGGAAAAAAATGAACTTTTTTTACCAGTTAGATAATCAAACTTGGAAATTAGAAGAGAGTTTGCTCTCTGACTTTCTGTGGCTTTATTCACAGAACTTCCAAAAATGGTCTTTTGTTTATGTTAATGCATTTGTTCAGGGTTTATGTAAGAAATCAGTTGCCTGTGCATGTGTGCATTATATACATTCAATTTTAATTATATTCAGTCTAAAAAAATTAACAAAAATAGCTAGAAGCAATCTCTTCTACTGACATAAAACGGTTTGACCCTTTTCTAATGCATGCTCTTCCCCTTAACTAGTATGACTCATGTCATTTCGGTGAACAGTGATTTATGTTTGAGAGAGACTGTAATTAAGAGATTTACACTTCGGACAGTGAACTGAAGTTCCTTCCTGCTGCAGGACAGATACCTGAGGAAATTGAGTTATGAGATCATTCCTAATACCACACACCTTCCGTTACAAGACATTCAGATAAAAGCAGGGATACTGTATGGATGCTTTCATATTAGAATAGAAACCCACTGAGATGGGTTATATACTCTAATTAAAATTACTAAACTTCCCATCTTTGTTTTCCTGCTTAGTAATTTCAGAGTTTCTATAGGGAAAAGTAAAAAGATTTTCTTAAATTACTTTGTTTTAGTAAGCAATATTGAGTTGAAATATTTTAGTGATCTTTTGGTCAAGGAATTATTGCTGGCTGACAACTGTCCTTACTGGGAAAAACTGTAAGTGAACTCCTCATAGAGGAGGTTCAGGAGTTCAATCTAATCTACACATTTATTTTGGCATAAGAACATTGTATTTTTGCTGAATTGGTAATACAGTATCATTTTCCAGTATTTTTCTTAACTTAATTTCCAGAATATATAAAGTCTGTTGTAGTTGTTTATATGGTTTGATTATTTATAAAATAAGAAATAGCTAAAATATAACCCTTTTGCTATTCTTGAAATCTTTTGAGGATTTTTTTTTTTTTGCTTTTTGCATGAGAACAATTTTCAGAGTAGCCACGTTAATCTGTTGCAGAAAAAAACAAAGATATCCAGTATGTGAGAGTCACCTGAAATAACAGAAAAGCTTTGAAAACTTACATGATTGGAGAAGGAAAGGTACTGTTTTAGATAGTAGGCACAACATGAAGATTGGCAAAGAAGCAAGGCTTTACGGGGCTCTGAAAAACTTTTTTCCCTTGGAGTTGGTTTTAAATCTTCTTTTACATTTATTTTATAAGCATGTACGAATTTTAGATCATTTACATTTCATATCTAAAGTCAGGGTGCTTTGCACATGGCCATAGGCTATGATGTCAGTTTTGTTTGTGAAGATTCTGGCCTTGCATTGTGAGACAGTCCAGTAAAAATATTAGTATTTTACTCCTGAGCTCATCATCTGGATGATCTACATGTTAAAATCTCTTTTGTAGTCCTATTAGTGAAGAAGAAAAAAATACCCTAAAGACCTTTTGAAACTTTTGGTTGTTCTGCTTTGTGACATCCTGTGATATGGTGGTTTAATGCCTACAGTTCAAAATACAAATTTTAGAATCTCCATCCTATTATTTCTGTCAGTTGCCATTCATAATTCTGTTTTCTAGCCCAAATTGCTGTTGTGGTTAGTGTTAAGGTAGGTGTGCTTGACAGGCAGATGCAGTTGCACTGAACAGTGTGTGTCTTCTTTTTAAATTAGATGTGACAACAAAACTGGTGGCTGTTACTGAAAACAGCATCTAGCCCCCAGTTGCCTCTCTGTGAATATTGTGACTGCTTTTAGCAGAGAGTGTCACATTTATCTCCTCTTGCAGAATTTGGTATGCCAAATACAAAGTGAATTCATTTGCTTTGGGTATTATGAAACTCCTATTAAATCTGCAGCAAAAAGATAATCACTTTATCTCACTCAAGCCCTTTCATTCTCCTTAGCAAAAACCAAGGAAGGGGACAGCAGTCTGTTTCTTTCCTCCTTCTTGTGTAGAAACAGAGCCTCACATTTTCCTCCTTCCTTTTCCCTCCTGGACCAGTTTTCTGTGTTCCTCAGTTGTTTTATGTAGCATTCTGAACTTCTTGTATGAAAAGAGCTACAGCTTTGTAAGTCTCATGCCTCATCAAGTGCAATGCCTGAAGCAGGAGTAATTAACTCACACATGTGGTGACAAGAATACATATGTGATATTTTCACTGGAAATTAAGGGACTCTGATTTGGTAGTCTGGCCAATACTTGGCACAGACCAGTCAGTGCAATGTTAGCAAAAAATCTGGAGATGAGTGTGATAAACCCTTAAAGTTAGGCACCAAAGGGGTGCCTAATTGTCTTGGATTACTTTTTCCACTGGAGCAGCCAAATTACACTTCTTAGAAAGACAGTGATAGAAATATGCATAGAAAACAGTATTCAATTTTTTTATAATAGCATAAATATAGAGAGAAGATTTTTGGAAATTTCAAAGTACTAGAAAAGAGGGAATAGACATTTGTGGACGCTTAAAATACATGAAATCTATAGTTTGGAAATCATTTCGTAACTTTACACAGTATATTCTGTATGACTTGGTATAGTTTGTATATAATATTGAACAGTATGGTTTATTTAGACAATCATTGTAATTGTATTGGTTGCGTTTACTTTAAAATGTTGTTGATTTAGCTGTAAATGGAACTACAAGTTACTGTACTCTGAAGAATGTCACATCTTTTTATTTATGCTGCTTAGAAGAAGCAGGCAGGCAAAAATTGACACTGAAAAAAGAAAAACCATCAATGTTGTATAAAATATATTTTGGATTTTGTCTCCACTTTATCAGACAGGCACAGAAAAAAACAAATTTTAAGGAAAAAAGCAAAACAAGGGGCAAAACAAGGTTCAGAATACCATATGAAACATGATTTAGTCAGTTATTTTCTGAATGTAAAGATCTCTATAAACAGTTACCACTGTATTTTTTTCATCATGTTATTGTTTTCATAAACTTCTGAAATTTGAAGGTTTGCCTGTTGAGTCAAACTTTTCTATCTTCCTAGAGCTACCTTTTTAAAAAAAAATTAAAACTTTTTGTTCATTCCTGCCCCCTTTTTTTCTGTCTAGACGTTCATATTTCTAAGTATAAATGAGGATAGATACTTTGTCTTTACCACTTTTATATATCAATCTACTTGCCATGCTGATCTTGACAATTGAGTCTAGCTTCCATCTAATTCATGCTTTTATCTGCATTGTCCTCCTGTCTGGGACACTGAGAATTTTCTTTCATTGCTGAAATAATCAGGAATATAATTCCTGCAAGAGTTTATTTTATTTAATAAGCTGATTCAGGAGTACAATAAGTAAGCAGACTTTTTCCAGAATCCTGAAACACAAATCAGTTTCTTTGTCATTAGGAAAGAAGTGCAGCTGCCATAAATTTTAAATATTTTACTTTCCAAATAATGATTCTGTGGAAATTCATTAAAAAATGCTCTTGTATTCAGATCATAGGCTTAACATTAGACATTTCCAGAACTTTTAAAAAGTTGTAGGATGATGGAAAAGATGCTGAGTTATTCTGTAAATTGGTATCTTAAAATTATTATGTGTATAAACGTTACTTCTCTTCCAGTCGAATGATTCATTCCAGAATGAATTATCTACAATTGCTTGCATATTGCTGAAGTCTTCATTGTGCTTGAATTCCTGACCCAAAACAAAAAAAGTTATGGAGCCCAAGTTCTTGCATATAGTATTGAGGTGGCCCAAGTTATCTTCCTTGTCCTTCTCACAGAATAGGAAAAAGCAAAGAGACTTTTAGAAAGTTTTTGAAACAACATCCTGACTAAAATAGAAAAGTTGAAATTTTGAAATGAGTAGCTTTGAAAATAGGTCACCACTTTCTTCCTTTTGAGTTACTAAATCCAGTTGCTTGGATGTTTTGATTGCTTCTAAATATAATGCCCGGTTTCTAACTACTGTTATGGCATAGCATGCTAAGTTAGGATGGCTGTGGATGTTTCATACCATATGAAGCATATCTGATATTCTGAAAAAGACTGAGTTGAGATATTAGGGATTGCTGAATTGTAATCAGGTGGGAATTGCTAAACAGTTTTTCTTTTAACTATCCATAGTCAGATATGGGAACTTGAGAAATACTAATATTGGCAGTATTATTCCTAGAAAAAAGCCAATCTCCATTTTTAACTACTACACAGTGGTAATATTAAATTAGTCTAGATTATGCTTATGTTCATGTGGTTAGCCATAATGGTAGCATTTATCCCTCCCTAGAATGGCTGTACTTTTCATCATACCACTGCAGATCTTATAAAAGACCTACCACTTATTTACACATGGATGATGCAATACTGATTTTTAGTAAAGTCCACCCTTTGGTAAGATAAATTTCCATAAAATATGGAAACGCTGAGAGTATATTAATACTTTATAATGTGGACAAATGCTTCATGTGTCCAGTGCGTTATATGTTTATACTAAACCAGTTTTATCCATTTTGAGAATGATAGAGTACCTTATATGATTAATGATATTATGAAAGTGCCTAATATAATTAATTATTCCATATGAGCAACTTGCTGTGCTATAAACATAACCACATGGAGCAATGCATTTGCTAAATTATGTTAATCTGACTGCAATAATACATACATCATCCTTGTATGGATTGGGATTCTGAAATGTGTTGGGAATTACAGCTCCCAGAATAGTTTCCAGGTTGGAGAAGAATGTTCTGAAACATACTGAATTTCATAGACTTTTGTGTTGGTGGCAAATTGGCAGCTAATCTTTTACCATACTCCCTGTTTCTTGTCATTTCACCTGGGGCCTCTGATAAGTAACTGATAAGTATTTATCTTGCCTTTTTAAAGGCAGAGGGTGGGGGACTTACTGGCTTGCAGGACATGCCATATGATATGTCTGTTTTTCTTTTCGTTTTTATGAGTGAGACATTGTTCTTGTTCCATATTCCTCAAAGGAAGTGCCTGTTGACACAGTCTGCATTTCTGGCCTTTCCTTCAGGGCAATCCACTGGCCCTGAAAGCAGCTTCTTGCACACAAGGAGAGCTAAGCAAAGCCAGACACCCTTGGTTCATACTTCTTTATTTACAGAGATCTCTGTAATGATAATGGCAGGCCCCTGTAGCATATTAAGCCTGCTTATTGGAAGTTGACTGCAAGGTGTGGGAGAAAATCTATCCAGCTGTGACCTTACCTGGCAGGATGTGCTAAAGAAATCAATCTCTCTTTAAGAATTTGTAGTGAAGCAGAATAGCTTAGCGTTTAATATTTAGGCCCGTTTAGTCTGAGACCTTTGCTAAGTCTGAGCACTGTTTTCCCCCTGGGATGGTCATATGGGGACATTGAGACCAAAAGTGAAACATTTAGGCTGGGCATTTAGGTGGGTATGAATACAAGTAAAGAAAACCATAGAGATTAATGGTCCAGGATGGCATTGGCCAAAATAATAGTTCACCTGCCATAGCTGCTGGATGGTAGACTGCTCAGGCCAAGGAGGAGAATTTCTTAGCTGCTTAATAGCCATGCAGGCAAGGCTTTGATCTAGTAGCAGATGTCAGGCAAAATGGGGCAAAGCAAGGTGGAATTTACGTGAGGTGAAGCTAAACAAATGGAGCATCAGGCAGGGTGAGGTGAGGTAAAGTTTCAGACAAGGTGAAGAATGACAGAGCTTCAGGCAATTCAGGGTTCCTGGACAGGTTGTTCAACTTATGACTCCAAACCTTGAAGTGTAACTTATAGAAGGCCAAAATGGCTATAGTGATCACTTGATCTGTTTTGGCTAAGCTGCAATAAATCTTCCAGGTAGACTGTGCAACAAATTCATTTCAGTACTTCATTCTGCCTATGCACTCCCTCACCCTCAGAGGAAGAGAGTAAAGGAGGGAAGAATGACTCTGGGGGTTTGCTGTGCCTGATTTCCAGTTTCAACTTGTTAGTCCTAACTCCTGATTATAGATCTAGGAGGAAGATCCAGCTAGAGGGCTCAGACTTAAGGAATAGCATAGTTGGCGATGGATCTTGAATTTATTATAGGATAGGAGACTTCCTTGGTTGTACTTTGTACATAGAGAAGGAAATCAAACTAGCTTCCCCCATACAAGGACTGGTTAGAAAGAAATTACACCTTATTCTAGACAAAGGGTGGTTAATAAGGAATAGAAAAGACTGACCTCTTTGTTCAGAAATTTTTATTTACTCAAGTTTTTAATGTGTTTCAATCTTGTAAAGTAAAACTTTTGCTTTAACTGCTTTACTTTTTTTTATTAAGTGTATTGAGATGTTACTGTTTTAAATTTTCTTGGTGCCTTTTACAAGAAGTCAAAAGCAGTATAAAAATGTCTTTATAAGTAAATTGAAATAAAACTAGCTTTTATTAATGTACTGTATACCTAATAGACACAATTTATAAGAATAGACTTGGGTCAGGCCAAGACCCATCTAAGTCCAGCATTTAGTTTCTCACAGTGGCCAATCAGATGTTCACAAGCAGAAGGTGCAGACATTCTCCTTTCCCACATTTCCTCTTCCTCTCCCTAAAAATAAAATAAAACACAATAAAAAAATAAAACTGCCATCACTGTAATTCCCTTATACAGATCTATGGTTATGTCTGCTTGTGGAATACTGAGTGCAATTCTTATTATCCCATTTGAAAAAGGATACAACTGAGCTGGAAAAAAAAATGCAGAAGAGGGTAATCCCAAACAATCTGGAAGCTCAAATCTTTCTTATTAAAAAAAAGACTAGGATCTTTTGCTTAGAGAAAAAGTGACTGTCACTTTTATGCAGGTACACAATCAATATACATGAAATCATGCATGGCATGGAGAAAGTAGACAGGGAGAAGGTTTCTTCTCTGAAATTGCTAGGACCAGGAGTCATCCAATGAAGCTGACTGGAAGGATATTTAGAACACAACAGAAGAGAATAGTCCTTCACACAGTACAGTATATAATTAATCTGTGGAATTCACTACCACAAGATGTAACAATGACCATTAATTTGGATGGCCTTCAAAGGAGATTTAATATAGATCTTTGAAAGCATGCTGCCCCCAAACCTGAAGGTAATATTGTGTCTTCAAGACTAATGGCCTTTGGTACACCTGTCCTCCATGAATATAGCAAATCTCCTTTGAAAGCCATCCAAACAACAACCCTGTGAGGTGAGTTGGGCTGAGAGAGAGTGACTGGCTTCAGGTCACCCAGCCGGCTTTCATGCCTAAGGTGGACTAGAACTCACAGTCTCCTGGTTTCTAGCCCAGCACCTTAACCACTAATGATCCCTAGCATAAGAATTTCTCTTTATCACAGCAGTTGCACATGGAGTCGCCATGTTCATTAAACTATAAACTTTGAGCCCAAAATCTTTTTCCTGCTTAGTTATGAGCAGTTCAGACCCCATTAGTCTATATATGAAAGCTTCTTCACTACCATGTGTATCACTTTACACTTACTTAACTGAACCACATTGGTAATTGGTTGACCATTGAACCGTTTTAAACAAATTCTTCTTGAACTCTTCACAAGATCTTTCAGTTTTCACCACCTTGAATAGTTTGGTATAATCTGTAAACTTGGCTATCTTATTTCTTACCCCTAAGTCAAGATTATTTATGAACAATTTTAAAAGTTTTGGTCCCAACACAGATATTTGAGCCTTCATAACAGCTGTAAAGGCAGAACAGCTGTTAAGAAGGCTGGACACTAGAGAACCACACTAATCTCTTTCTGGACTTGGTTGCCCCTTACATGCACTGTGAAATACTTTCCAGTTGAGAGTCAGTTATTGTACTTTTAAATAACTTAAATGTATTATGAAGAGATTTGGTTTTCTTGACTTTTTTTTTAACCAGTTGCTTCATTTTTTACATGTTTCCCCTTTTGTAGTCAAATGTGACTCTTTTGGACCCTGTTAGCACTTTCCTAGTTCAGATGGTGCATGTTCCATATTACCAGAGTTTTTACAGAGTTTAAATCCATCTGATATACATGGTATGTTAGTTGTGATGTTTGTAAGCAGTTTACCTTGTGGTTTGGGGCTGGTTTCTCTTTGCTTCAGCCATTAATAATGCATCAAATTTCTGTTCCTAAAGATCTTAATAGATTTTGCTACTTAAAAGTGAGAAAGTTTAATTTGATGGAATATACTTCTAAGCACTAAAATTACAGTATCACTGAGTAAAAGAAGTAGACAGGATTATAAAACTGATGACCAGTAGATTAATCAGGTACTTACAATGTCAGTTCTGGTTGCGGTTGTTACATAAATTGCTGGAGGTCTTTTAAATGTGACGTCATGTGACTGCAACTTGTGACTTCCTGCTGGCTTCCCAGTTGACTTCGTTTGTTGGAAGCTGGCTGTGAAGGTTGCAATTGACAATCACGTGTAAATGCGAGCTTGTTGCCAAGTGCCTGAATCATGATCACATGACTGCGGGGATGCTGCAATGGCTACAACTTTGAGGACCTGTCATAAGTCTCTATTTTCAGCATTGTCGTAACTTCAAACTGAGTAAGTGGTGGGTAAGCGAGGACCATCAGTCAATATATCCCTGTGCTGATTTGTGCTCTAAACAGCAGGGAATACAAAAAGGAGGGAGGAATGCAAGAAGAAATGTTTGCCTGTACAGGCACTCAGTTCTCCATTCTTTCTACACGCTAATAATGACAGCCTATCTTGCTGCATTATAGGTGATCTCTCTGCTTTGGTAAAGATTCATATTCTCCTCTGTA
This sequence comes from Candoia aspera, assembly GCF_035149785.1. Taxonomy (NCBI): domain Eukaryota; kingdom Metazoa; phylum Chordata; class Lepidosauria; order Squamata; family Candoiidae; genus Candoia; species Candoia aspera. Next base: position 145,176,836 of record NC_086155.1, read on the forward strand.
CTTCATTGTGTAGGAGAAGATGAAAATCTTAGTGCTGGAAATCTCCAGTTAAGTGTTAAGACATTTTGTCTCTGTGTATGTGAAAGTTGTTCTGGCAGCACTGAAGCTAACCAAGTAAACTTCAAACAGATCCTTTAAACTAACGCTTCATCTGGCTGAACTGTGAACTAGTTTGCAGTGTGTGTTCCCTGTACATTTTTGTTAAAGATTAACAAAACTGTTTAGACAGCTTTAATTGCTGTGCATCAATCTGCTGAATCAGGTTGATTAATGGAGCTCATTTCTGCAGTGAATTCTTTAATTGCTGCTTATTTAGAAGAGGGGAGGGGTTGGGATATAATTTCGATTAAGACAGCTGTCTGGATTATTCATTCACCTTGTGAATTTGCTTTTTACTGGGATACATTTCATACATGGATATATAGCCATTCTTTTGAACCTTTTCTAAATTGAAGCATCACTTTAGAAGTAGGTTATTATCACTTGCATAGGATGTTTGTACAGTAGCTGCCTATGTATCAAAATGCATTTTGTTTGCTTTGTTGCAGATTCTCCCACTTTTATAGACTACGTTATCCTTTGTCTGAAACGCAATTTTAAGTACATGGCAGCTGGTAGATATTTTATTATTTTCTTGTTATTTTCCCTGTTGTGTTCTTTTTTTCCTTCCAACAACATACCTACAATATTCCAGGGCAACCTGTGTCTTTTAACAGAACTTGACAGCAAACAAATCTTATACCTTGACTGCAAAAGTGATGACAAGAAAGCATCTTTTTCTGCAGGGCAATACTGCATGATAAAGCCATTAGTATCTATGGTGAGTATACTTACAGCAGCTTCCTATCTGGAAGACAAGTTTTGCAATGTTTCTAAAACCTTTTAATTCTGAAGCTTGGGTCAGAAAATAGTGCATATATGCAAGTATGCATTATCATCACTTTCAGTTCTATTGAAAAGTACTTTCCAAAGCCTCAAAGGATCAGTTCTATCTTAACAAGGTCTTTTTGGGATCTGGAAGTTAGACTAATGTGAGATTTTTATATGAATTTAAGCTTTATGCCGCTCTGGTCTGTGTGCTGTATCTTTAATAAGTCTGTGCAGTGCTTTGGATTCACACTGGATGAGATGCTTTAGAACACACAGGAGTGTGACTTAAAGCAATTAAGTTGTTTTTCAAGGTAACGTGGCTGTGTGAGGAGGCTTCCGCTGCAGCCAGTGGAAACAGACACAGCTGCTATAATGAGTTGCAGACTGGTGTTATGTTTGTGCAATCATGTACTCAGAAACATCTCTTCCAATTAAATCTACATATTGTTCTAATCTCGAAGACTGCCTCTATATGCAGCACAGAGAAGTGACAAGCCACAGAGTGTGTTCGTATAAGAATGACTGTAGTAATTCTGTTATTGCTGCATAGTTGTAGATGGAGCCAGCTGTTTTAAGTTATCTTAACCCTTAAAAGATCAGATCAATGGAAGCATTATTTAAAAGTTACAGTAGAGAAGCAATGCTGTTCTTTATTACTTATTTCATGAAACCTTCAGCATCACCCTGGATCTCAAGAACATGGCTATAGGAAAGGTTTCCTGTTCTGTTTTGTGTGGGCTTACAAGAGAGGATGGAAAATTATCCAATCTTGTAATGTGGGAAAAGCCATCTCCTTTTGGCTTTGGCTATGCCTTTTCATTCTGAATAGTTTGTTTACCATTGACCATTTCATATGAAATGGTTCATATGAAAAAGGTTCTTGACCTTTACAGTTATTTCATTTCACTTTACAATCCATGTTTGCTTCAACTAATAGAAAATAAAATTTTAGAAATTCAGAATGTCCTGGAAAGGCAGTGAAACATGGAGCTTCAGAAGCACCCCTATCTTAATTATTTGGCTCAATTGTAACTCCACACCTAAGCACTGACCTAATAAATGCTAATGATTCTGCATTCCTGCTGTCTGTTACCTTCCCCTTTCTGTTACTTTCTCCTCTTAAAAGCTGAAACCCAAGAGCTGATTTCAACAAAGGATCTTGGATGATGGGGGAGGTGAAGGAAAAGGCAAACAGATAACAACCACATGTAATCAGCATTTTATTACCATCCTCAGGAAGTGGGAAGAGGTTTTTTTTTTAAAAGGAAGAAGAAGAAAAGAAAGTAGATTGGAGCAAGGAAAGTTAATTATGGGGAGGTATTTGACAGGAAATTACAAAATACAGACAGACAGAAAAAACACACTTTTAAAAGGCTAGGAAATCTCCAGTTACTCCATGCTGTGTATTCAAAATCCCCAAAGCAAGTGCTGAAAATAGTAGTTTAAACAAAACTGTCTTATCTGATAAAGACATTTTGAGTACAAAGGGAAGTTTATATATTGGGCTGGCAGTCTTCAAATAAACTGATTTTCTTGATAATAGCATGGATTTAATTGTGAGGGGAAAACTTTCAGTGAATGACCCACAGATGCAGTAAGCTCTCTTTTAAAAAACTGGCTGTATTTTTTGTAAACACACAGACATAATTTTCTATTCTCAGGAGCATGGTTTATCACTATTTTGCTGAACTTGTAAAGGTGGACTTATGAATATAGGCCTGAGCAGATAAATATGTGGATATTTTAAAAGCTATCTAGTAGGGCTGATATTGATTCATTTCATCTGCTGGGATAGGTAGATGGAGCAGCGGGTTATACACAGTTGGAATGAATCTGAATGAAAAAGCAACATTTTAAAGGCAACTTCCTCAGCTTGACAGAATTCTACCAGATTATCACACTGTTATCATTTTGTTAGCTTTAGGGTGCCCTGCTCTTTAACCTCCGCTAAGTCAGCCTTGTTATCCTTGTCTGAAGCAGTGAGAAGGAAAGATCTGTTAGATTTTTGCAACATGTTGGTTTATTGGTCTGAATTGCTATCAGCTTCAAAGCTCGAAAGACTAGTGCAAGTAGAGATAATGGCAATAAAGATAGATTAGTACCATTAAAAGCTGTGTGGTGATATTTGCCTCTCAGTTTTTTTTCCTGTCGAGAATCTTGACCTACTAGTTTAACTTTGGAAAAAGTATTGCATGAGTAGATTTTAGATTCATGGACAAGTATACTATGAACTACAGCATTAGTGCTCTGCCGTTTTGGTGTACAAAAAGGATACTGCATACCATGTATGAAATATAGAACACTAGTGAGCTATGGTACGCTGCAATGCATAAGCAACATTCTACTCAGACCGTTTGCTGCTAGCTAAGTACCATCAGCTCAATGCCACAGGCAGTGGCTTCTCCAGGATAATGGATTACACAACTTTTACCGGCACCAGTGTAACTTTAAAGGTCATACTTCTCTTCATTCTCCTTTGCCCATAACTGACTCTTTCTCTCTGATTGTATGTCATCCTCACTGAACATTGTTCAGCATGTTCTTTAAAACCAGAGAAGGGGCTGGGAGAGGGAAGGCCCACAGATGAAGCATTTTGCTCACACAGCAGACATGGCTTTGCCGCATGTGACGTTCTTTCCTTGCTGTGAGACAGTGGGATTTAGAGGCACAAGGGATTTTGAAATGAATGATACCAAAGTTAATATTATAAATGCTCCAGTCATAGCAGTGAATCAGCAATGCATCATTGTGCTGTCTCGCTTTTCTGGGAAATGTCAGGCAATCTTTTTTTCTGGATTACTGACCTGACTAAAGATGTTGTCCACAGAACTCCGCTGTTGCCCATTCATACTGTGTTTCAGTGAACCTCCCCCATATTGGCCTCTGTGTAATGAATGGAGGCAGTGCTGGGCTTAAACCCATGCACTTTTGTTTTACTATCCAGTTCCTCCAGTTCGTTGAATGTGCTTATTCTGAAAGATCCATAAAGAGTGCTATTCTGCTTGAGATGTGCATGGCATACATTTATTGTATGTATTAGAAAGGATAGTTTCATGAGACCAAAGAAGACATTTATCTTGTGACAAAAAAAGACTGGAATAGGAAATGCTATTCTAGAAATTGCATATAAAACATGGGGTTGGGTCCAGAGCAGTTAAAAGACTTTTCCTTTGTGGTAAGGGCTGAAACCCAGCTGTGGGCTCTGCTAACAAAAATGAAGATAAGCAAGGAAGGCACATTTTAGCATTTGTGTATATTAAAGAGAGCCACTGTGGTATAATTGTTGGGTGTTGCACTAGGAATGGGAAGACTCAGGTTCTAGGCCACCCTTGGCTATGGAACTTCAGTGGTTGACTTGGAGCATTCCCAACCCACCTCCCAGAGTAGTCATTGTGGAGGACAAATAAAGAGGAGGAAGAACTATGTACATTCCTGACCTCCTAAATGAAAGGTGGGATATAAAATAGATAAATAAATACTGTAGGTGCTTATAGGGGAAAGGAAGAATTACTCCTCCCAGCCCAAGGCTGTTTATTTCCCCCCAACCCACAGCATATCAAACAATGAAGATTGGTAACAGTTAAAGAAAAATGGGGCTCAGTTGGTTGCAGGTAGTGTTACAATGAATTCCAAAGGAAAATTGTTTCATAATTAAAACAGCTCCCTGTAATGACTTTTTGGTTTCTCTGTTAGTGCAAGGAGAGCATTGATAAAAGACATGCTTTCAGGGCCTTTCCTCACCGCTGAATTAAAATGTTCCCCACCCATCTGAGTCAGCAAAAACTTCCACTGGCATGAAATTTGCTGCCTTGACTGCCAGTCCCTATCCTGTTTCTACTGTTTCTGTTCTGACTCACAGTCGAATGGTGCTATTCTGAATTTGCGTGCACAGCATGTGATAAGATGATGATTGACTCCTCTGACTTTTCCATCCTTCCTCTTCTGCATGTCACCAGCTGGTGGGAAAACATTTGCCAATCGTGGTGCTGCAGCAGGAAAGGGATAGGCCTCACTGCAGGTCTGTCTTTGCACCTTTCAGCTCCTTTCTGAGACTGTTTCACTTCACATCAGTCTGTTTTAACCTGAGCTGAACAAATTAAAATAAAATTGCAATATAAAAGGGACTGAATCATAAGCAGTATTTCTCTTCCCTTCTTTCTTTATACAGGCAGTAAATGCTGACTTCCAAATTCCTCCATCCTCTGTTTTGGGAGTCAGTTGTGGAGAGCAGAGAAGATTTGATCCCATCATTGCACTGTTTGTTATTCCAGTCATGCACTAATGGCATAGAGTTAAAATACTTACAGTACTACTCAGATTAGTTTATTGTTATTATGCAGTTCTCACAGCCTACCAGCAAAGTGCTGCTGAGTGTCGTCTTTAGGGAGACAACAACAACAAAATGACTGACTTGGGACTTCACATCAGCCTGAAATGGCCAAAAGTGCCCTTCTAATCCCGCTCTCTTGACTTCACAGATGTAATTGGTTGTGGACCATAACAGATTTGCACATCTTGTGGCTGCCCCTGGATACTGGGAAAATACTACTTTAACACTGGCATAAGGTAAAGGTAAAGGTTTCCCTTGACGTAAAGTCCAGTCGTGTCCGACTCTAGGGGGCGGTGCTCATCTCCGTTTCAAAGCCTTGGAGCCGGCGTTGTCCATAGGACACTTCCGGGTCATGTGGCCAGCACGACTCACGGAACGCCGTTACCTTCCCGCCGAAGCGGTACCAATTAATCTACTCACATTTGCATGTTTTCGAACTGCTTGGTGTGCAGAAGCTGGGACGAGCAACGGGAGCTCACCCCGCCGCGCGGTTTCGAACCGCCGACCTTCCGATCGACAGTTCAGCGGTTTAACCCGCAGCGCCACTGCGTCCCACACTGGCATAGCTTAGCATTATTTAAGTCTCTCTTACTCTTGGGCTGAGTACAAGATGAAATTAGTGTCAAGAAGGCAGGCAGAAAAATAGAGATAGCCTGACCATGTTTGTACCATGGTTAAGGAGAAGAGAAGAAAAAGATCTTCAATTAATCTTTGCAAAGTCTCCTTGTATGTTCCACATCTATGAAAGATAGCATTATTTTATTTGGTAATATATTTATTTATAGATAACCTATGTAGGTATAGATAGGTGCCTCATGGCTGTTGTGGGGTTTCTGGCATGTGATTGGCATTTCTTATCATGCTTAATCTGGAATATGTTTATGACAATCTCCTAGGTTTTGATATGGCACAGCAGTGCATCCTAAAGCATCTGAACCCATGTTGAAAGGCCTAAATATATGTAATTCAGTTTTTGTTTCCCAAAGAAGCATCTCCCATCTATACAATGGCACAACTGGTGAAAATTAAACTCTGTCTTAATCATTCCACCAAAAGTCCTTAGGAAGGTAAGTTTAGGCATTAAATAATTTTTTATTTGTTACTTACACTCAGGTCATCAGACACAAAGCATTTTGCTTGTAATCAGGTTGCCAAAGAGGCTGGCTTTCAGTTATCTTTCACAAACTGAAGGTACTGTTTAAGGGGAAAAAAGGTCCTGCCAGCAGCTCCTAAGCAGGAACCCCAGATTATCTAGCAATTCTTTTTGCAATGCAGTCTAAACATGTGGTGAAACTCAAGAAAAATCTACTTCAGCTAGACTGACTATACTGATTTTATGTGGCATTCTGTATGTGTGATTGTTGCCTTCCCTTCTTTTTCCTGTATTTCCTTTTTTTTTGCAATAAACTTTTTAAATGCAGAGATTACGTCTACTGGTTTATTTCTTATTAAAACCTTCTTACTGTTCTTATTAAACAATTCTTATTAAAACCTTCTTTATGGGCAGGGGTTATATCCTCTCTGTTTCCAGGGCTAAGAACTAACTTCCCAGCTAGAGAGAATAGATTAAGAGGTTCAGCCTGAGTAGTTGCTGCCTATCAGAGGTACAGTATCTTGCACTGTGAAACCCTTGGGAGAGATTTTTTGAAATGTTCCCCTCTTATATTTTGTAACAATGATACAGTACCTCATTACATAATCTTCTCCAGCCTGTTGCCCTATAGATGTCTTGGAACTACAATTTCCAGAACTATTAAGTCCCAACACATCTGGAGGACAGCAAATTGAAAAAGGCTCTTCTTGAGCATCCTCTTCTTTCTAGTGTAGCCAATAGAGATCAATGGTTTATTAGGTAACTAGAGTGATGGGAGGAGGAAGAACTGCAATGACTCTTATCAAACATTGCTTATAATCAATCATTAAGTATAATTTATGGTAATAATGGTGCCAAAGAATTCTTTCTTTTCTGTCACCATTGTGAGTGTTCAGTGTTGTCCAGTGGAGCTGTTCCATATGGGGAAGGCCTGTTACAACCTGTTCCCTAGAAAGAAACGGGTAATTATATGAAAGCCTGCTGTGACTTGCTTGCAAAGCACTGTGCAGATAGAATTGCTTAGATTTGTCTTAAGTTTGTCTCAGATAGTAGTTCTGGTGGATATGAGGGAAGATGTTTACCATGTTCCATTGGATATCTCCCACTACATTGTATGTGAGGATATGAATAGAATCCTTGGAGAGGGATAGCTTGTCATTTGAGTATTTCCTTCTTGACTATCCTGAATAGTGAAATCAGTCAGTGCCTTTAAAAGTGTCCTCCACTAATGCCGTTCTCAAAATTTCCTGCCTGCATGCCCAAATAAATTCATTAGTTTGGAGAAGCCTGCTTTAGATGATAATACTGTAGAAGATCTGCCACTGCAGGCAGAGAACAGAAATTGTGAAGCTTCTGGTTTGGCCCGGTTAGGTATAAGTAATCAGGGTGTGGTCTTCTGCTTTGTCTGGCCAGCAGCAAAATATCTTCTGTTTTTCTCTTTATTTGTTATATACTTATATAAGTTATATATGTATAACTTGAAGTGATGTGCAACATAGCATTTGTTGTTTATTCGTTTAGTCGCTTCCGACTCTTCGTGACTTCATGGACCAGCCCACGCCAGAGTTTCCTGTCGGTCGTCAACACCCCCAGCTCCCCCAGGGACGAGTCCGTCACCTCTAGAATATCATCCATCCATCTTGCCCTTGGTCGGCCCCTCTTCCTTTTGCCTTCCACTCTCCCTAGCATCAGCATCTTCTCCAGGCTGTCCTGTCTTCTCATTATGTGGCCAAAGTATTTCAGTTTTGCCTTTAATATCATTCCCTCAAGTGAGCAGTCTGGCTTTATTTCCTGGAGGATGGACTGGTTTGATCTTCTTGCAGTCCAAGGCACTCTCAGAATTTTCCTCCAACACCACAGTTCAAAAGCATCGATCTTCCTTCGCTCAGCCTTCCTTATGGTCCAGCTCTCGCAGCCATATGTTACTACGGGGAACTCCATTGCTTTAACTATGCGGGCCTTTGTTGTAAGTGTGATGTCTCTGCTCTTAACTATTTCATCGAGATTGGTCATTGCTCTTCTCCCAAGGATTAAGCGTCTTCTGATTTCCTGACTGCAGTCAGCATCTGCAGTAATCTTTGCACCTAGGAATACAAAGTCTTTCACTGCTTCTACATTTTCTCCCTCTATTTGCCAGTTATCAATCAAGCTGGTTGCCATAATCTTGGTTTTTTTGAGGTTTAGATGCAAACCAGCTTTTGCACTTTCTTCTTTCACCTTCATCATAAGGCTCCTCAGTTCCTCTTCACTTTCAGCCATCAAAGTGGTATCATCTGCATATCTGAGATTGTTAATGTTTCTTCCAGAGATTTTAACTCCAGCCTTGGATTCCTCAAGGCCAGCTTGTCGCATGATGTGTTCTGCATACAAGTTGAATAGGTAGGGTGAGAGTATACAGCCCTGCCGTACTCCTTTCCCAATCTTAAACCAGTCCGTTGTTCCGTGGTCTGTTCTTACTGTTGCTACTTGGTCGTTATACAGATTCTTCAGGAGGCATACAAGATGACTTGGTATCCCCATACCACTAAGAACTTGCCACAATTTGTTATGGTCCACACAGTCAAAGGCTTTAGAATAGTCAATAAAACAGAAATAGATGTTTTTCTGAAACTCCCTGGCTTTTTCCATTATCCAGCGGATATAGGCAATTTGGTCTCTAGTTCCTCTGCCTTTTCTAAACCCAGCTTGTACATCTGGCAATTCTCGCTCCATGAACTGCTGAAGTCTACCTTGCAGGATCTTGAGCATTACCTTACTGGCATGTGAAATGAGTGCCACTGTTCGATAGTTTGAACATTCTTTAGTGTTTCCCTTTTTTGGTGTGGGGATATAAGTTGATTTTTTCCAATCTGATGGCCATTCTTGTGTGTTCCAAATTTGCTGGCATATAGCATGCATTACCTTGACAGCATCATCTTGCAAGATTTTGAGCAGTTCAGCTGGGATGCCGTCGCCTCCTGCTGCCTTGTTATTAGCAATGCTTCTTAAGGCCCACTCAACCTCACTCTTCAGGATGTCTGGCTCTAGCTCACTGACCACACCGTCAAAGCTATCCCCGATATTGTTATCCTTCCTATACAGGTCTTCTGCATATTCTTGCCACCTTTTCTTGATCTCTTCTTCTTCTGTTAGGTCCTTGCCATCTTTGTTTTTGATCATACCCATTTTTGCCTGGAATTTACCTCCAATGTTTCTAATTTTCTGGAAGAGGTCTCTTGTCCTTCCTATTCTATTGTCTTCTTCCACTTCCGCGCATTGCTTGTTTAAAAATAATTCCTTATCTCTTCTGGCTAACCTCTGGAATTTTGCATTTAATTGGGCATATCTCCCTCTATCACTGTTGCCTTTTGCTTTCCTTCTTTCTTGGGCTACTTCTAGTGTCTCAGCAGACAGCCATTTTGCCTTCTTGGTTTTCTCTTTCTTTGGGATGTATTTTGTTGCCGCCTCCTGAACAATGCTGCCAACTTCTGTCCAGAGTTCTTCCGGGACCCTATCTACTAAGTCCAGTCCCTTAAATCTATTCTTCACCTCCACTGCATATTCCTTAGGAATATTAGTGAGCTCATATCTAGCTGATCTGTGGGTCTTCCCTAATCTCTTTAGTCTGATCCTAAATTGTGCAAGAAGAAGTTCGTGATCTGAACTACAGTCAGCTCCAGGCCTTGTTTTTACCGACTGTACAGATGTCCGCCACCTTTGGCTGCAAAGGATGTAATCAGTCTGATTTCGGTGTTGTCCATCTGGTGAAGTCCATGTATAAAGCCGTCTCTTAGGTTGTTGGAAGGGAGTGTTTGTTATGCAGAGTGAATTGTCTTGGCAAAATTCTATCAGCCTGTGTCCTGCTTCATTTTGTTCTCCCAGGCCATACTTACCTGTAATTCCAGGTGTCATTTGACTGCCCACCTTAGCATTCCAGTCTCCTGTGATGAAAATAACATCTCTTTTAGGCGTGTTATCCAGTAGGTGCTGCAGATCCTCATAGAACTGCTCTACTTCAGCTTCTTCAGCATTTGTGGTTGGGGCGTATATTTGGATCACTGTGATGTTAGATGGCTTGCCCTGAATTCGAATTGAGATCATTCTGTTGTTTTTTGGGTTGTATCCAAGCACTGCTTTAGCCACTTGACTATTAATTATGAAGGCTACTCCATTTCTTCTGTGGTCCTCTTGTCCACAGTAGTAGATCTGGTGGTCATTTGATGTGAAGTGGCCCATCCCAGTCCATTTCAGTTCACTGACGCCCAAAATGTCTATCTTTAATCTTGACATCTCACCAATAACCACATCCAATTTGCCCTGGCTCATAGATCTTACATTCCAGGTTCCGATGGTGTGTTGATCCTTAGAACATCGGATTTGCTGTTCACCACCAGCACCATCGGCCGCTAGCAGTCCTTTCGGCTTTGAGCTAGCTGCGTCATCACGTCTGGGGCTAGTTGAGCTCATCCTCTGTTCCTCCCCAGTAGCATTTTGACCATCTTCCAACCTGGGGGTCTCATCTTCCGATGGTATACCGACATACCTCTGGTTGTGCTGATCCATTTAGTTTTCACGGCAAGAATACTGGGGTGGGTTGCCATTACCTTCCCCAGGGATCGCATTTAGTCTGACCTCTCTGTCATGACCTTCCCGTCTTGGGTGGCCCTTCACAGTTAAGCTCATGGCATCATTGAGGTGCTCAAGCTCCAGCACCACGACAAGGTAACGATCCTTTGCTGAAGAACATAGCATTAGAATAACAAAAGTCAAAATATAAAATATAATACTACAAAAATAACCAGTTAAAACATTATTTATTTTAAACTATTAAAAGGGACTGTTATGGTCCAGATTAAGTAACACATATATTTATACAGAAAAAGTCTGGGTGAAGAGATGAGTCTTTAACATATGTCTAAAATAGTCCACTGTCTCTACCTCACAAATAGTTCCAAGAAGTATGCAACATCACAAATAAGGCTCAGGTTCTTATCTTTTGCTGAAATCACTGACAATGGGACTGAACTTCCAAGAAGTCCTTCTAAACTAGAGGTGCCAGTAGCCCCAGCTTGATCCTGATAGCTTCAGTTGCCATATGAGGTATGAACCTTACAGGTTGTATCTAGCTTCAGTTTTATACAGTAAATTGAGGATGGGGGAGGAAATTTGATAAGTTTGGGGTCAAAATCCTAAATGCTGACATAGCAAATGTTCATACTACTTTGGACTTCTGTTCCCCAGATAGTCATGGGACAGAATGTGTGTCTATTTATGAGGTTTGTCTACTGCCTGAAACTAAACAGACTCTAGGTGACTTACAGAATGTACATAAAAAACGCAACATGAAAGCAACATAGCGATTAAAATAGTAAATCTTAATTTAATTCTCCAATTTAAATTTAATTACTAAAAGTAATAAGCTAAAATGTATTGAGTATGGCACTGCTGGTTATAATTAATCCCCAGAGGCCTTCTGGAAGACCTGTGTTTTCACTTGCTTTCAGAAGGTCATGAGACTGGTGGCGTCCCTGGGGGCAAGCTATTCCAAAGGAAGGGAGCTGCTACAGAGAATGACTATTGTTGGGCCTCCTCCTACGGTATCTCCCAGTATATGGGGACCATTAGCAAGCATTCTCTAATTGTTTGGGTAGGATGGGTAGAAATGATTGGGGAAAGATGGCTCCTATGATACCCAGGCTTTCAGTCATATGAAGGTAGTAATACCTTGAATTGCATTTGGAACCATATTGGTAATCAGTGCAGTTCCCACAGCAGAGGTGTGACACAGCAGGATCACAACAACAAATAAGATGATGGAGCAATAGGATGTAATGACTTAAGTGCAGAAGAAGCTTAAATTTTGTGGGAAAAAAAATTGCTTTCTCACTTCAAATATGATAGTTAAAAACTAGATATAAAAATGGACCTGTGCTGTCCAAGGAAGGGAAAAGCCTTTAGCCTTTTCATATATATTTTAAAAAATCATGTTTTTTTAAAAAAGTTGTAGTCATATTATTCTAGTGAACATTCCCTGTTATCACTAATTATGAGAGATTTTTACATTCATTTGCAAGTATGGAAGCCATAAGAAACCAGACAAATAGTTACTTACAGGCTTAAATGTTATGGTTATCTCCCAGTTCTTTTGGAGAGGGGAGAACTGTTTGTTTGTTTGTTTGCAGTACTTACAATGCATTTGTGCCCCAAACCTTACTTGACTAAGAGGATTTTGTTGTTTTGCCTTTAAAATTGACCCCCCCCCCCCGCCGCAGTACTCCATGTAATATTCTTGGAACAAGTTTCAACTAAGTTCAAGGGCTCATGAGATTTTTCTTTAAGGGTGAGCTCTTATCTGCTTGCATCTGTAAAGACAACAAGAGGAGGCCCAGTTTTAAATTACCATCCTACTGCTGTGAAACCTTCCTACTAATCCTATAAAACTGTCAGAAGTTGATGGGTCCTTGGGGGGTTATGGCAATTTTCAACACCCAGCTATCAAGTATCACAAGAATGTGAGGGTTTGGTTACTATACAAATTTCAAAACTGGATTTTATTGCATCTTATTTTGTGTGCACTGAAAAAAAATACTTGCACAAGAAACACAAAATGAGGTTTTATTGTTTTACATTTATTTAAACAGCAAATGGTCTGCTTGAGAAAAGGAAATTCAGTTTTTTGAAGCACTAAATCAAGTTTTGAGATCTCAGTTGTACCATTTTGAAGTGACTATGGAAAAAAGCAACTCTTGCATTTTTTCCATGGCAGCCATAATAACAGCTTTTTGACCAACAGTGGCACAATTTTCTCACAGCTCGGCACCTTTGCTGTAGACAAAGGAGTTTCCTATACTTGATACAGATAATATTGAGCCACATTGGAAGACAGTTCAGCATTTTGGAGAAAACAAAATGCAGTTATGGCAAATTAGCATATTATAGATACAGAACAGCCAAAGAAAATTATATTTCTGTTTAGGGGCTGCCTTCAATTCTTGCTAATGTTATATTTTTCAGTTGAACTTATTCTGAAGTGGATTCTAAAACTGTTTTTTAGAATGTTATAACCAGAAATAAAAAACGTTACATTTATGTGACATTAAAATGCCCTTCTTCTACTTCCAAGTGTGAAAACAGCTGAGGTTCATGTACTGAAGACCTCTTGTCTAATAAATGGCAGTGAAAAGAGCTTCAACAAGGCTGGGATAATGAGTTCAAGTGAAGAGAGTTCTCTGTACATTGTATTTTATTATGTACAGTAGCTTGGAAATAGCAATAAAGGATTAAAACTGCTATAAGTAGACTTTACAACTATTAATTATAACTAAACACTATGTATTATCCTATTTTTATTTGAGTTATGTTACTACAGGTATTTGCTTGTCTCTTTTTTGGGAGGGGGTCTTTTGCTGATCCTCCAAGCTAAACTGGATCTTTGCAGCTTCTGTTTTATTAGCTCACTGGTTGTGTTTAGAACCTTCACTTCTACCTCTACCCCATGGTAGGACCGCAGCCTTTTAGAGTCTAGTATTTTTTCTGTTTGCATTGTGATGCCTTTCACATTTCCCTATTTCATTTACTATGTTGCTTTCTAGGAGGCTGTAAGATTAGAGTTTTCTTCCTCCTTCAACCTAACACCTTGCAGCTGTGTTGGACTTCAGTTTCCATGATTCCTAGGTATCAATTAAGGGAACCCATGGCAAAGTTTATTATGAGTAAAATGAGCGGTTGGATTTCTCTACCATTTATTCTTAGAAACATTAGGTGATTCTTGTTTCACCTGTATTCTATATATATATATTGTAAAGTCTTCTCCTTTTTAATGTTGAGCCAACAATACAAATAGGGAAGTTTCTATACTGTGCCTACATCAGCTGAAACAGAAAGCCTGAATACCATAGAAAACAGAAATCTATATGTAGATTTTTTTTAAAAAAAATTCTTCTACAAAGGAATCTGTGACCACATTTTTGTAAAGAAAATACATACTTGTGTGGTCAATTACCTTCTAAAAATCTCCTCACAGCTCTGTGTGGTTAACTAGTGGTCTTCTACAGATTCTTTACTTCAGTCTTTAGAAGCACTACTAGCCAATCTTAATAAATATAACCTTTTTTCTTGTTAAGAAGAATCTTTGGTAAATTCTTAACTAATTTTATTCTTCCTCATCACACCACAGTTTTCTTTCTAGCCCACCTTAAAGTCTTGCCCTCTGTATTATTGAAGGGAAGATATAATAATATTCAAATGCAGATTGAACTTGTCCTTGTGTTCTTGAGGAACCTGAGACCCTAACTCATATGGTCCTTCAATGACTTTTCCATAGTAAGTTATGCTTGACCTTTATACTTTCATCTGATTATTTGGTCTTGAGGTCATTCAGATTATCCTTGTTTTCAGATGAAAACCTTAACACCACAGGAGAGTTGCACAATTTCTCTATGCTGCCATTGCTCTATGCAGGAAACTTTTTTTAAAAAAATCTGATTTTATTAATGTACAATTTTACTTTGTTCTTCTGTGTTTCTTACATTGTATCTAGGTCTTATCTTCTGTCATAACTTATTTGTCGCTGACCAATACAACGTTTTACTTATACACACTTACATATTGACAAACTCATGTCCCTGTGTATTCACTTAATAGTATAATAGTAGGTCGAATTTATAGTGTTTTACTCTTAAAGTTTTCTCATTAATTAATAAAAAAATTGTTTTTAGCACTTAGGTTCTAAATATACTGCTTCTTATACTTACTGTACTGTAGTAAATGTTATATCTACTCCTGTTGACATCTTAGAAATTTTTCAGACTGTAAGCATTTTTATTGTTCTTTCTAGATAATGTCTATGCTTTCTTTCCTATGTTATGGGTTCTTGGACTTTGTTTTGTTGTTCTTTTATGTTGTCAACTGTTTAATTCTCTGGTCAGTAACTTTAATAAAGATTGTCTGTCTGTCTAGTTTTTTATCATTTGTTTTGCTGCATCTTATGATGGAATATTTCAAAGAAAAATGTAAGTCTTGTTTTAAGAGTAATGTTCATACTTTAAGGGACAGTAAATTAGAATACCATGTCAATTTTATTTTCTCATTTTTAATTAGAAAATATCAGAAACAACCAAACAAATCCTTCATTATGATCAGCAACCAGCATCTTGTACAACTTTATATCAAAGATTATAAAACTCTTTATGTACTATAAAGAGAGATTGAGAGGAAGAAAAATAATAAATTACTAAATTGATACATAAAAAGGCAAATATAATCAGATAAAAATAATTATATATATTAAAATATTAATAAAAATTAAGAGCTAAAATATTAATATCAGTAATGAAGTATTACTAAAACATACTTAAATGCTAAAACACCGAACTACTATTGTATTACTAAAATAATATTAGAACATTGAATGAATGATCTCTCAATGAATTTTATGGCAAGCTACTGGGATTTCATCAAGTCTGTTAAAAAGCTGAAGATTGAAGAAATGCACTTTTTAGGGCAGTGGTTATCAACCTGTAGTATAGATAAACTGGAGGCACTCCTTCTAGATGGAGGAAGGTTAAATTGATGAAACTTGTAAGACTTTGAAACTTACCATGAATGATCAGTACGATAATAGAATAATTGGTGGAATTTCAGATTAAAAATTGTGAACACCTGCTCCAGGAAATCCAATCATACATCATTTTTAGGGTGATAAATAAAATTTTAAGAGGAGCTTATTATAGACCGTCTGAAGCCATTTAATAAAATACATCTAGCAACGTGATAAAAATCTCTAGATTTCCTTGCTTCAGGATAAAATAAACTTAGCTGTCAACACGTTTAAAAGCTTTCTGAAGTAAACATTTTCCCAGAATTCTATTTTTTGAAAGCCGAGTGACAGAGACGGCCAGACATTTTGGATATATATACCTTTATGTCATGTCTTATCTTTAGAGAGAACGTGAGAGCAAAGTAGTAGAGATGCAAACATATACATGCAGCAATTTGAAGTCTTACACTTAAAAAGATACTTTTTATTATATTTTCATTTTGAAATGATGTTTATGTAAGTTAGTAGAAGGGAAAGCACCTTGTTAAAATCAAATCAGACTCTGAATTGCAAGATTTTAAAAATTCCAGCTGTTTATCTTAAAGGGAAGAAAGACTGCTCAATTAAAAATTAAGTAATTAATACTTAGCTGGATTGTGGCTCAGAGGGAGGAGGGAATAAAGTCATTAAAATAGGCGTAGGTTCTGGTACATCAAATGCAAACACAATATCCCAAACACTGGAAATCTGTTTCATATACAGTATATGTTATTTTTTCAATGTGACCTTTAAGTAGCAATAGCCAACAATATATTTCTAAGCAAAGAGCCAGTGAGAACAGCAGCCAATTCAGTGGCACTTCTGGAAAGTGCTCTGACTATCATTCAGCAGTGATGCCTGATGCTCCATTTCTATATGAAGGGAAGGTTATCAAGCTGGGAAGAGAACCTAAGTAAAATCACCTTGAAATGTCAGAAAACTGCCATTAGAGTAGGTTGGGAAACAAGAAGACACAAGATGGTAGGTGAAGCTGTCGTCATGACTTACCTTCATGTTAGGAAAAGATTTAACATTATATTACAGAAACATTAACCTCCGAGCCATATGAGTAATGAGCCAGAGGGTGAATTTCATATACTGATTTGAATTCACACTGGATACTTAAATCAGAAGTTCTAGTAGTGTTTGAAATTCCACAAAGCCACATTTTGGATGATGAAAACAGAAAAACAAGAGTTAAAATGTGGGATGTATCAGCAACATGTTCTTACACTTAGGTACTTTTGACCTATTGATTCTCTCATTGATATATTCACTGTTTTTGCATGGGTGATGTGTTGTGATGACATTTAAGCTTGCATTATTGGCAACATTCATTCATCCAGCAAATGAGGTAAGAAGATAAGCATTTTGAAAGTGCTGCTTCCTGAGAAAGTATCTGTGCAACAACCTGTGCTTGCTTTTTCATCGCAACAGTAAATTGTTTCAAGGCTGTTGTCATGATGATGAGTTATCATGAGTTATCTCCAGCAGAAGAGCCTGTAGTTGATCAGCCTACCAGAACTAGGATGATAGAGCATGACAAAGAGATAGGAAGAAAAACTTAGAACTGCACAAATAGTACTGAAAAAAAATCAAGCTCCTTAATGTATAATGTGAATTCGTATATTTGTCATAATGATTTTTTCTAAGTTCCCCTCTAACATAATATGAAAATGTGCTGAACTTTGTTTTTATTGGTCAGATGCAAATATTGAGAACAGAATAAATGCTGCTGCAACGGGAGGGTAATATAGAAAAAGATCTAGTTTTCATTTGTATCCTGGCATATTTTCTGTTGATCTAGATTTTACTTTTAAAGTGCATTAGTGATTTTGAGCACACTTCTTTTGAATATTCCCATGTGTATCAAATATACCAATTTTTATATGTGAGAACATCTCAGTAATAATCACCTTCACCATCTGTCTATTTCCACTTTTCATGGTGGATTACAGTTAAACTTAATCAAACTATGCATCCAGCACAATGAGACTGCTTTAAATCACTGACTGTGCCCTCTGTCTGTCTGTCTGTCTTTATTGTCAGGTATATACCCCCCATAATCAGTTGAGACTCTTGGTTGTTATGGGGAGAGATAAGAACACTGCTGTATTTTTATAAAATTAGTGGAAAGAGATTTGGCTAAAACTTCTCTCTGACCTTTTATAAGAGACATGATTTCTTGAGTTTCCCATCCTTGCAGTTTTGAATTCTGAGGACTCTGATGATCATCCTTCCTGCCTTTCCTATAATAAGTTTAAGGTGGTATGTGTGGAACACACCTCTCCTTAGTCTTTCCAACTCGGTGTTGGAAAAAAATAATGCAAAGGAGGTAATCCATCAGCTTGATAACCCTGAAAACTGAACAGAATGGGACCAAGCTGATGATTTCTAGTTAGTGGCATTAGTGGGACTTCCAGTCCTGGTATGCCATTATCCTCTACATGAATAGGAGGAAGAAGAATGGGACCACATTTGGTTTGGGGAAAGAAGTTATCAAAAGAAAAATCCAGTTAAAAACTGGAACGATATGGCTGGGAACTGGGGTGTGTGTGTGGAACATTTCTTAAAATTTCTCCCAGGCATGCCTATGTGAGAGACAATTGGACAGCAGCTCAGAATGTTAGTGACTACTAAGTCCCTCCCAGATCTGATACAGGCCTAGTTTGGAAGTTACATTAAATTGGGGTTTAATACCATTTACATGCACTTCTGTGAGAGGACCAAAAGCATCAGTTTCTGGTTTTAAACTTACCAGAATCCCTAGTGACATCTGTCTGTCCATTTATTTATTTTAGGTGTATTAAAATATATTCAGAGGCCTAATGCACCTTATATCATGCCAGCAATGTTAGGCGTCAAGAGCAGTTCAGGGGTTGCATGTGGCTTGCAAGTTGCCCTCTCCTGACTTAAATTTTGAAAATCCTGGTGTAGATTGAAAAGTTGGTATCAATCTTGGAGCAAAAGTAATGGGTTAAAAGAAATTACAGTGGAAATAATTAATTATGCATTTGTATTTCACGGGACTATTGACTATTTTTTTCTTGCCTTAAAGCTAGCATAAGGTAATTCATTTATTTATTTATTGCTAAGAGGATAAAATGGAAAATCATTCAGTCTGAACATCTCATGCATGCAAATGAGATTATTACTTTCTGGATAGTGGTTGCTTAGCCTGCCCACCCCCACATCCCCACTTCAAGGCATTGCCATCTGTTTGCTGGCAAGGGTCATGAATATGGAACTCCTTAGCTGACCTGCTTAGCACAAAGGGCAGAAATTGGAATGATTCTATTTATTTTGCTTTATTTAGGTGATCATCCTAATTGCTCCTCCTTGCATTTGATTTATTCTTCCAATCTCTTTCTCACACTGATTTGATATTAATTAGCTGAGATCCTTCTAACAGCAGGAAAACATATGCAGCATTAAATTCAGCTTAGTATTTCAGTAACTGATATTTCTATCTGTAGCTTTTCATTTTTAAAAAGACAACTTGAGAATTTTGTTATTCTCTTATTCAGTCTTTGAACCATGATACAGAAGTAGAATAAGAGAAGAAGCTGAAAATCAGTAAGCAGATCCAGATTAAATTTTTCTAGTAGGATATACTCTATTAAAAAATAAAAAAGTTTGAAAACAAACATGCTTTAAAAAGTAAACACACCAGTGTGAATTATTTCTATTTCAAGTTCACAATGAACTTGTATCTGTAAACATTTACTTTTTCAAAGAATATTTAAAATGATTATCCCCACATATTTGTAATGTATGCTTATGTATTTAGGTTTCATCAAAAATACATTTTTACATGTTTCCACAGATCTGTGTCTTACTCATAATATATACTGAGCATTTAAAAATAGAAATTATATGAAAAACAGGGTGCTGCTAATTAGATAGCAGTTGGGAAGAATCAATAAAACGTGAGATTTGGAATTTACTCCTTAGTTTATAGTAAAAATGTAATAATTATCTGTTGGCTTAAACTAAAACCCTGCAAGAGAGTCATTGAGAATCGGGCAGCATAAAAGTTCAATAAATGATGATGTTGATGATGGATGATGATGACATATTAAAAGAAACTTATTCAGATCAATTATGAATTTAAATGTGCTTAATTTCAGTGGATCTGTTATTCTTTCTCCATAGAGGGATGGCTTGAAATTGAAGCAGTAGATCTTGAAGAAACCATCAGTGGCACTGCAGCAAAATGCAACATCAAGACAACTAAGGGTGTGATGATATGATCATGTAAATGTCCTGATTATGTCCTTGCATCAGGGCTGATGCAAATAAATAAGTTATGACATTTGAGTGATTACATCATCACACACATGTGATGTTTTGCTGCCTCCCTTGCTGTTCTCTGGACACAAAACTAATCTGTGACTATAATCTAGTCTATGACTAGCAGTGCAGTCCTGTTTGTATATATTTGTAAACTGCCCAGAGTCCCCCGTTAAAATAAATTTAAATAATAAAATAAAATATTTAGAAGTAAACCGCACTGAGTGGAATTTACTCCCACGTACATATGTATAACATTTAAGCCTAAAACTGAAATCCCCATATTATGTTTTTATTTTGATATAACTCACTATTTGTAGTAATCGCCCATAAATGGAAAAAGCATGGTTTAGAATGACTTTCTTATAATAATGTGGTTGTAAATAAATCTAATAACTATTGTCCAGAGTTTGCATGTTAATGAAATACTACTTTTGGTCTAAGTAAGAAGAAAGTCAGTTTAGAGGCTGGAAGAAATTTGTTAAGCATTTCAAGAAGAAAAACTGTATGGGAGGAGCTGTATTCACCAGCCAGAAGAGATGTTGATATTTCTTATATTTATATGCTTCACACACTTACATAAGATATCCTTTTTCTATTTTCTCTTCCCTTTGCCACCCAAAGCCTTCTGAGGGATGAAAAGCATACTTTTTAATCAATGCTTGATATTCTGAATTCATGAGGAGAAATTATTATTCTAATTCAGGTCTTGTAATGACATTACTTCAGCTACTGTAAGTCTCCCATGATTAGAAGGCAAAGTCTCCCATGATTGCCTGGCTCTTAAACTCAAAGTCTTTAGGATTTAAATGAGGCTTTGTTATCAGTACTTAGTTGATTTGAAGGCCCTGGGGATTTTTTAGCTACATTTACAGACTTTACAAATTTTTCTTGGACATCATAACCCTACTTGACATGTACATCAAATGAATGTGAAGAAGGATAAATAGAATGATTGAATAAGTATGGCTAGACTTGGTCTAGGCGAACTGAAGCATCTTAGAGCTCCATTGATATCAGTGAAATTGTTAGGCATATGATTTAAGCTTTAAAACCTTCTGTTTGCTTAATAAGCTTGATCTAAAAACAAATGCATGGCATCCATATGAAGAACCTTGAAGTCAGTTTCTTAAATTCCTAAATTATTTTTTTTGTCCCAAAGTGTGAAGTGTTTTATTAGTGAGAAATCTTGTTAGAACCATCCTACTTGTAACTCAGTAACTGTTCTGTGCTGTTAAAAGCTAAGTAAACTTTTTGTCGCATAATAAATATTAGAGCCAATTTCTTATATCTTAATTTCCACTTCAAAAATCAGTTGTTGTTAAGAGTAGGTTCAATTATGAACACCATTTTAAAATTACAAGGTAGTTATGATAGTACAGCAGGCTGTACTATTAATCCCAACATAAAGTTGCTTTCATTCTGTTTTCTAGTTTAACACAGTTTCATATTTGCAATGGTCTGGTTTAGACTCTCATTTTCTAAGTTGCTAAACCATTGTTCTGCAGCCTAGAACAGATGATGAAAACGTAAAAAGAAAAAATTGTCCATGATGGTATAGATAGTAGGATCACTCAGTGAAACTGAGTGGAAAGAGTTTGGAAAGAGAACTGTTTGGAAAGAGAATGTTTATTGACGGAATTTTGAAGATCAAAATTCATTTGATCAAAATTCATTTTTTCCTTTCACTTTTAGCTAACAGTGAATCAATCTTGAGAGTTTTGGTTGGTCTTAAGGGCAGAGTTTTAAGGGCAGAGAGCCAGTTTTGTCTAGTGGTTAAGGTTCTGGGCTAGAAACCAGGAGTCTGTAAATTCTTTGAAAGCTGGCTGGGTGACCTTGGGCCAGTCACTTTCTCTCAGCCCAGCTCGGTGCAATGTAGACTAGCCTCCTCGTGGTGCACCCTGGACAACATGACTTGTCATGGCTAAATAGTCTACACATCTGGCTGCTGGACCTCACAAGGATTTCCAAGCAAGAAAAAGCAGCAGGAACACCGAACTGCTGTGCCATATGATTTAAAAAAAAAGGGGGCAGAGTTACATTGCTTTTAAAATGTGTATGTCTTACCATATTATTTATGTTTAATCAGCTTAACTTATATTAAATTTCCATTGCAAACAAAACACATTTAGTTTTAATTCTGGGCCCACCCATATTTTCATCATTTAAAGCCAAGTGCAAACCTTAGCTTGGATCTTTTGGCCCCTGGCTTAGGAAAACAAGCAAGCTGTGGTTAATGGCACTAGCCTGTTTCTCTATTTGATTGATTATGTGCCATCAAGTTGATGTCAACTCTTAGTGCCCACATACTCTGTCCAAAGTAGGATAATTTGAGCCTGATCATTTGTGCCTCAAGTGAGAACTCTGGGTTGATTTGTTTGATGATCAGTTTGTTTGTTTTCTTGGCTATCCACAATATTCTCAGAAGTCTTCTCCAACACTAAAGTACAAAAGTCTTACTGTACTGCTCTTCCTATCTTGCTTCTTCAAAGTCCAACTTACACTTCCATAGAGTGTCACAGGGAATACCATTGCTTGCACTATTTTGATCTTTGTTGATAAAGACACATCATGGCATCTGAATATCTTTTTCAAGGCCTTCATGGCTGCTCTATCAAGTGGTGGTCTGTGGCATATTTCTTGATTGTCTCTCTTTACCATAGTTAAATTTAGCCATATTTTTGTACTATAACAATGGTTAAAGCAGAAAACAAGCTTCCAGTTTCCTTGCTTTATGTCCAAATCACATTTCTGAACATTAGTTACTGGAAAACAACATATTGCTTTGACTTTTGTATCCTGTTCTGGGTTTCTCAGGTCATTTGTTGACCATTGTAGGAAAAGAATCCTGGACTTGATGGACTTTTTATCTAGTCCAGTGTAGTAAGCACCTTATATATATATATATTACTGTATGATGTTTCTGTTGTTACAAGTGGTGCTAGAAGCAGTTGTGAAAGTTAAAATCTGTGTAAAATAAGTGCAGCACTAAACTAAAGCTGATTAGGTGTAAATGCAACTGAAATAGTTCAGGACTTCACCTTTCCAAATTGAACACAAAGGTGGTGTTCTTTTGCAGTTTAGTCTGTGGTTAGTTCCCTGTGCTAAATTCAGCTGTTTATTCTTTTGTGAAACTCAAATCAGTTGTTCTCTACCAGTTGTTTTATAGCAAAAGTCCTGGTGTTCTTTGATTCTAGATAAAGGTAAAGGTTTCCCTTGACATTAAGTCTAGTCGTTTCCGACTCTAGGGGGCAGTGCTCATCTCTGTTTCAAAGCCGAAGAGCCGCCGTTTGTCCATAGACACTTCCGTGGTCATGTGGCCGGCATGACTAAACGGAATGCTGTTACCTGCCCGCCAAAGCGGTACCTATTAATCTACTCACATTTGCATGTTTTTGAACTGCTAAGTTGGCAGAAGCTGGGACTAGCAATGGGAGCTCACCCCGTCATGCAGATTTGAACCGCCAACCTTCCGATCGGCAAGCTCAGCAGCTCAGTGGTTTAACCCGCAGTGCCACCGTGTCCCTTCTCTTTGATCCTACAGTATAAGAAAATGAGTTTGGATAGAAAAAAATAAGTTATGGTAGAACTGTTCATAATACGGAAAGTATATACAGATCATTCAGTTGGTAAAAAGATATGCTTGCCAAGTTAAAATAATTTCTCACGCAACTATGAATTCAGTCACTTGCATGCTGCAGATTTGTTTTTATGTGCAGTGCTACAATTTATCTACGTGCTATTTCAACTATACATTGGGAGATAAGAAATGTAAAAGAAATGCAGGATCTGAAGCTAATACTTGGCATCTCATCCAGCGTTCTTTCTACAGGTTCCTGTGTATGGATCTCTTACAGTTAGACAAACAAACTTGAAAAAAGTAATAGCACAAGATACTAAATATTTGTTCAAGTACTTTCTAAAATGTTCATATATTTACCAGAATCAAAGTGGCAGCCTCTTCTGTTGTTATGACCTGCCAGCAAAACATTAAAGAATCAATTTTTGTGAATTGGCTTCATGCACTTTTAAACAGGTTGATAGGGAGAAATTTGTTGTGCTCATTTTCACTGATAGGGTATTTAAATAAATAATGAGTCATGTCTTTCATTATTCCTTTCTTATGAATATCTGTAGCAAGTGTGCGAAGTAACCCATCATGTCTGAAAATGCACTCCAGTCAAACAGTCCTGGTGGTTGGAGGGACTGTTTTAATCTTAAGTGCTCCAGAAATTAAAAAACACAGTTCTTTAAGTATTATTTTATTTGAAATTAAATTAAAAATGTACATTCAGAAATACTTTGATGCAAGCTTTTTCTAGGATGAAAGTTCAGTCATATACAGTATAAAGGGTATCTGCAAGAGTCCTTGAGGAGATGATTTCTTTTTTTGGTTTTATATTCTGGTCAGAATAATCCTACTTTCTGTCTTGACTGTTAATTAAATGCCAAAACTTGAGTGTTGATACTAAAACAAAAATAATGACTAGAAACCTGTCCTGAGAGGTTCATTGAAATAAAATGGAAGAGCTACAAATGGCTTAAGAATTGTTAGCTTGGGAGTTAAACCAAAAAGAGGAAGAATAATCAGGAGTTAAATGGAAAGATAAAAGTGGTAACTCTCTATTGAAATATCTATCTGGTGAACCTTTCAAGGATGGCATCTGAAACATAATTTCAGTTTCACAAGCAATATCCAGCAGAACAGCCCAAAGGTCCTGTTTTGAGAACTATCAGCATCGTAGGAGACTGTTATTTTTAAATCTGATACACAGTTCTATGTTGTATATCAGGCAGAATCTACAGTAACAATGTTGTTACAATCTTTAATGGATTAGAGCAGAAACCAGGTGCTTTCAAGGTGTTCTGGACAACAACTCCCACAATCACCTTCTTTGTGCAGGCTGGGTGTTGATAGAGTTGAAGTCCAAAATATCTGAAAGACACCAGAATGATAATATATTTCATCAAATGCATGTGTCTGCATCTGAGAACAAAAATCATTTCCATCATTGATAGAAAGGGTGATAAGAAGGGAGCCCAAAAATAGTTTCAAGCAGTCAAGTACAGATTAAAGAATCTGTACCTTGAACAATCCAATCTTTGCAAAGTCTGATAGTGACCTGATATACATGTTCTGTATAAATGTGTGGTTTGGGACTCACCAATGGCATTTCTACTTCCTGAATGTTCCATCCTTTTAGGTGTTGTAGAACATTGCTTCAGATTTTTAACAAAGATTCACCTCACCTCAGTATGAAATATATCTTAGGCCTGTCTGTTTTGCTTAAGGCTGAATGCTTGCTGTGCTAAGAAGGAGAGAGTAAGGAAATTACCTCACTACTCCGTGAATGGGAGACTGTTTCTATACTGGGTTACACCTTCTTTTGATTGGTCAGCAAACGTAGGAAGCCAAACCCTAGAAAACAGCTATGGCATATGATTATTGATGATGTGACAGAATGCCATATGTTCATACTGAGATGTATTGGTTTTGAACACTAAGCAAATGTTCAGTGTTTTTTTTTAAAGCATTTGTTCTTACAGGGGATTTAAAGGTGTCTGTATGTAGCTTACACTCACTGACATATTTCTTCCAAAGTAACATTTCTTTAGCACCTTTCCTTTTTTTCTGGAACAGATGTTGTTTCACTCAGTTAAGGATCATCCATATTGTGGCTTGATCTAGGCAGAATGCTGAGCAACAGTCGGTGTTAAATGGACATACTGTATAGAAGGAGCAAGTCAAGAGCTTCCTTCTCCTGATTTTAAAATGGGATTAGGTAACCAGCTTGTCTACCTATAAACAGGAAACATATTGTTGATGATTCTAAAGGGAGGTTCGTGGAAGAGTCTGTGATATAATTGATACAATAAGAATCAAGACATTTTTCTGCAACTTGGCTGTTGCATTGCCATTAATTATAATTGCCATTATATGTTCTGCTACCACAATTTTTCTCTTAACAATGCTGGAAGGAACCAATGGCACATCACTTTGTATATATAAATATGTAAAAGGAAAATAGAAAAAAAAGAAAAAAGACGCAAAGAAGTCGCTTCCAATCTTCTTTACAGCAGTTATAAGTGCAATTATAAATTTACCTCTTTCTCTAAAGTTAAATCATAACTCTATTCTTTGTATAATCTATCCTATCTAATCATCAAAACCATAAATCATAATTTATTTTTTTCTGTTTTATGCAAAAAGTCCATAAGGGGTTTCCAGTCAGCGATAAATGTAGATATTGTCTGCAAATCACTTCCATACCGTTGTCCAGAAAACTGCAAGGTTGGATCCGTAAAGCCAAAATGAAGGAGGCTACTTTATTAAGAATTAGTTGATTATTTCCAGAGGGGAAGTCATTTCAGTCTTTTAAACAAACAACCAAATCTTAAAGACTAAGCCCCAAGTAACTATCTTATAAATTGTTGTGGCCTACAGTCTGATATATATAGTGTGATTGTGAGTTACAAACAAATATACTCTTATATTTGATGACAGGGTTATAGACTGAGATCAGAAGAACATCAAATGCAAGAAGTATCGATGGTGATAATTACCTGATTAAAAGAGGTCATTTTAGAATATCTTTATTTTTTCCTTGGCCTCACTATTTATCCCCCACCCCCAAGAAACTATTGGGTGTATATATCCTTGCAGTAGCATTCGATGCATCTGCTGAAATAGACTATAGTCCAAGGATAATTCATGAAGCACCACTTTTTAAAAAAATTGCACAATTTCCCCCCCCCTCCTGTATGGATGTTTAAATGGGGGGCCGGGGGGAATGGAAAAAGCAATGAAAAACTTAGAAGAACATGTTGTTTGGATTGTCTGTAAAATTGCATAAATAATGAGTATTGCATGAGTAATTATAAAATCCATATCTCGAAGCAGCCCCCAAAATGCTACTGCAATAATAATTTTTCTTTAATTCTTTAAAATGCTGCAAGATTCTTTTCTATTTTTACTTAATTATTATTCCAGTATACCACTGTAACACGATCTTACAGCAGATAATATTTTGAGGGCTATGTGTATGCATGTTCTGCATATTCTAGGGAGACTAAAAACATCACCAAATATTACAAAGGAGGAGGAGGAATTGTTTTGTTTAACTTGCATTTTCTATGACAATTTTGATAAAGTTTGATTAAAAAATGGAAGAGAAGATGCTTGGCTGCAGTATGCAAAATTGTTTGCTTGCTAATCTTTCACCTTTGGCTGGCTCTTCTTTTTCCAAACATATTGAACACATGTTCTGCTAAGGTTCAAAGGCCTGTGAGAGTCAGGATGATCAAAAGCTCTCAGTTTTGTTGAAATGGGTGGCCAAAGAGGAGGAGTTTAACAGCTATTTAAGCTCACTGATCTTTGTCATATATAATTTTGCATGTCATTTGGAACAAAATTAGTGTTCTTATTTTATGGAGGAAAACTCAGGGCTTATTTTGTGTGTATTCTAAGGGTTTTGCCCCTTCACTTTGGAAGCAGTATCTTTTTCATTTTCTAAACTTTCAGCATTTTGCCTGACTTTTTCTTCTGCAGTCATGTGAAAAAGTAAGTATACGCTATGTAAAGTTTTCTTCCTTTTTAACACATGTGGACATGACAATATTTTATCTTCATTCAAATAGTACATAAAGATAATGTAATTAAAAATATGAAAAATTGACTTTGCAATCATTTATTCAACAAAAAATTAACAGATGTGCTGTTTCCTTCTGTGGAAAAAATAAATACATCCTTGGCTCTAATACCTGGTATTGCCCCCTTTGGCAGAAACAGCCTTAAGTAGGCATTTCTTATAACTGTCTACCAGACTCTGACATCAACTGGGAGGACTTTTTTTCTACTTCTCCATGCAGATTTTTTTCAGCTGTGTGATGTGCGAAGGGTTTCTTATGTACACAGCCCATTTCAAATCACCCCCCAGTATCTTGATGTGATTTTGATCTGGGCTTTGACTTGGTGATTACAGAGCCCTCCATTTCTTTTCTTTTTCAGCCATTCCTTGGTGGAATTACTGTAACGTTTAGGGTCATTGCCATGTTACAAGGTCCACTTTCAGTGGAGCTCCAATCTTCTGACAGATGGTATCACATTAGCCTCAAGCACCTTGTAGTACAATGAAGAATTCATAGTGGATTCTCTGATGGTGAGCTGCCCAGGCTCTGATGCAGCAAAGCAGCTCCAAACCATAACATTTTCACCACTGTGCTTTACATTTGGAATCAGGTTCTTCTGCTTAATTGCTGTTTTAGGTTTTCACCAAACTCGTCTTCTGGTACTGTGGGCAAATAACTCTATTTTTGCTTCATCTATCCAGAGCCCATTGGTCCAGAAGTCCTGGTCTTTGCTTAGATATTCATGGGCAAACTTTAGACCTGTCTTGATGTTTCCTCCTGGAGAGCAAAGGTTTCCTTCTGGCACACCTCCCATGTAGATCTTATTTGTGCAACTTCTTTCTTTCTTATGGTGGACTCATGCAGTTTTACTTCAGTAGTGGTGAAATCTACCTGTAGGTCATGTGATGAAATTCTGGGGTTCTTAGAGACTTCTTTCATCTTGCATTCTGTTTTTGGGATGAACTTCCTGGGACCAGCCTGGTTGAGTTGGCACGTTGACAGTTGTTTCAAGTTGTCTCCACTTGTAGATGATCTTCCGGACAGTGGAATGATTGCTGTCCAATTGTTGGTGATTTTCAAAATCCCTTCCCACGCTATAACCCAAGACTTATAGGCATCTATAACCTTCTTTCTGAAGGCCTCAGAGAGCTCTTTCAATCTAGGCATGGTAATACCACACCATTCAACAGCAAAGAGCAAACTAAATATCTGAGGTTAAATAAGACAGATTCCGTCCAGATCCTCTCTAATGTTGTTATCATTTGCACCTGATTCTAATTTTAGGTATTTGAGGTAGTGATAATTGTAGGGGTGTACTTACTTTATTCCATATGCTAAATGTGTGTTTATGGTTAAATTACATAATGGCCTACAAAATGTAAATGGTGCATGATATTTGTTGTTTCTTTATCTGTCAGTATTGTTGAAATGAAAATCAAATATCTGTATGTTGAAATATGCTGAAAATGTCAACAATTTCAGTGGAGTGTACTTACTTTTTCCCATGATTGTAAGTACCTTTGCAGGGGCCAATTAGGCTATTGAACCCAGCTCCCTCCTCAGTGCAGGAATCAGAATTAAAGCAGTCCTGACAGCTTTCAGGCTGTGCTTGAACACATGAAGGTAAGTTTTCCTAATCAGTATCTGCATTTCTCTACCATAAATCCATTATTTTGTGTCCAGCACTTCAGGTTGACAAGAGAACAGACCTTGATCAACTTCTGTGTGACATCCTTTAAATATTTGAAGAATTCTGTCATGTCCCTCTTTAAAAGTATCTTCTCAAGACTAGTTCCTTAATCATTCTTGTCGCCCTTTTTCAAATCTTTTCTGGTTTGTCTGGATACTTCAAATGTGATTACCCAGTGGACACAGTATTCAAACTGGGGTCTGACCATTGCAAAGTAAAATGGAGCTAGGAGGTACAAATTCAGACCGGCTAGGTCAGTCATCTTGGGAGATATTTAGAGTTAGAAACACTTCCAGTTGTTTCCTGAATTCTATCAGTTCCCCTTCCTTTTGACACCAATTTATTTCCAGGCTTCCAACAAAGTAAAGGAAAGATGAGCAGAGGTCCATTATTTCATTTGGGGAAAGAGGGGTGGGTGTCACAATCTACTTTAACAGTATTCTGTAATGTATCTTTACTGTAAAATGCAACAACCCGACTTTTTTTCATTGCAGTGTTCAGAAAACACTGAATTAGAATTTTGTTCCTTATTTGCCAATTTCCCAATATGCATCAATCACTTTCCCCTCTCTTCTCCCCAGAAAGTATCTGGTTGCCCTACAGCTAGTCAGTTTCTATTCTCCTTCTCTAGAGAATGCAGCTAGTTGCCCAGTCATGACAGTGTCTGCCACACTTCTGTCTAGAGCAGTATTTTGTAAGCTTTGCAACTTTAAGATGTGTGGACTTCAACTCCCAGAATTGCCCAGCCAGTGCTAGCTGGTGCCTTCTGGGAGTTGAAGTCAACATATCTTAAAGTTGCCACATTTGTAAAACGCTGCTCTAGAGCTATATCTGCGTTGTATGTTTCTTTATTTCACATTAACTTGGGAGATGCTGAAAGAGTGGTTGGGAGGGAGGGCGGACAGACAAACCAGGCTGGAGAAGTCCAGGCAAAGTTCTGAAGTCAGACCTTTTCCATTTATGATGCAATTATCCAATTGGTGATATTTCTCTGCTATCTGGTCATATGCTAAGGGGAGTGGCAGCAAAGCTGGAGGAGAAAACAATCACCTTGCCTGTATACTCATAAATCAAGACAACGCCACATGGCAGGGATGTGGAATAGACAGAACTGAGGCAAGATAGGGACTGGCAATGGGGAGAGAACATTTTATGCTTGTTTTGTACCAGTTCAAGGTGGGGTGGAGAGCAATATATAAGGGAAGGTCACAGAAGCTTTAGAAATAGGGATGGACACCATACTGGAGTTTCAAAATTGCTGTGTAATAAATGTCAGTATTGGAAGGAAAGACTACAAATGGTCTACACTTACTGACTGCCTTGTGCAGTGAGTATTTAAAGTTACAATGGTACTAAACAAAATAACTTCGCAATCCATCCTCACATTTATGACTGTTGCAGCTTCCTGCAGTCGTGGGATAGCCATTCTTGTGTTTTGCAGCCAGCTTGCGAGAAGCAGAGTTAATACAGAAAGTGGAAGTAAAATTGTAAGTCATGGTCATGTGATTTTCTGCTTAGTGACCGTGTCACTTAGCAACCAAGTAGTTGGTCTCACTTGTGGTTGCTAAGCAAGGACTACCTGTAATAGGTTTATTCTACTATTTCATAGAGATTCAGCATTCAGAAAAAACCTGCAAGGATTGTCTTAATATCTGGGCAGATTTGTTGAGATTTCTACATATGTGCAGGTCATGCAATTTAGGACTTCAACATTAGTAATCAGTCCCTTGATTGGGTTTTGAAATAGTTAGCCAGTGTATTGTGTCAAAATTGGCTAGGTCAGAATTGGCTAGACTTAGTTACCGATTCTTAACTCTGCTTAACTAGTTGCTGAAGTTGCTTTAACTGAAGTTTCTGAGTAGTATTAAAGAAAATCCCATTTCTAATTAATTGTTACAGTGATCAAAACTGGACATTAAAAGTGGTTAGGCCAACTTTGTCTAGGAAGGGGTGCAGTTTGTTTCATCAACCAGTAACGATGAGAAACCTTATGGGCCATAGAAACAACTTGTGGCTCAGGGCTAGATCTCACTGCATCTCTTAGTTTTCAACCTGATTTTTATGGCATCTCCTAACTTAGTAAAAAAACCCACCCTTAAATCTTATCTTGTGGGTTGTTGACAATACACAGTAAAACAAAACAAGCTAGTAGAACCTAACAATAAAATCTGACTTGTTTCCTTGACTCATCTAGTGTGCTCCAAAGAAGTGACTTCTGAGAATTAAAAGTATGGTCGTAGACAGGTGAGCATTTTTGTAAAAAAATGCTAATGGAATACCTATCCTTAATCTGCAGACCAGTGCATTACATGCTATAATATTACCAGCATATTTTAAGCTTCTGGTACACATACAGTTGTTAAAACAGTTATTCAGTAGTGATAATGACTCATTACAGAAAAGTAATATAGATTCAGGGAAAAGTTACACAAAGTAAATAGTATTGTTCCATTGTTGATATATAGGCTAAGCATATGAAAGATAGAATATGAAGAAAAACTATTTAAAAAGAGAATTATTAAGAATAGCAAAGAAATACTTCGGTATTTACTTGTAATGCTGAAAAGGCAGCTATTACTATGGGTGACATGCCCTACTCCTGTCTTCAGTAATAGTGGAAGAAATTAATTACAATATCCTGTCAGTTATTTTCTCTGCCTATGGTACATTGTCCTGATACACCACAACTGCCCCTTGGAAAATCTGTGATTACCTAGTTATTTTAATAGGGTTCTACTATAGTGCTACATGCAGAGTAAAAATTCATTGTATTCTTGCATATCCCTTGAATCAGTCTCTCTCCCTCCAACAAAACCCTTCTATTTTATGGTTCAACATCTGTAATATAAAAAAAAAACTATCAGAATTGGGTCAGGTCATTTGAAGATTAGAAATGGGTTGCCATCAGTATGACACCTGAATCTTTTCTCTTTGACATTTTGGGAATATTTTTCCCATTCTGGTTTTCAATTAGGTAGGAAAAAGGCATAAATAGGGAGATTGCAATAGCTGTATTTATTAGAAACATATAAGCTGTATTTATTAGAAACATATAAGCTCAAGGCTGTATCATAATGCTTCTTCCTTAAATTTTCTCCACAGCAATCCTGTGAGGTAGGTTGGGCTGAGTGATTGTGGCTGACCCAAAGTCACCCAGTGAGCTTCCATGGTTCAAATGGAATAGAATTTAGGGCTCCCTGATCTTACTCCAGTACCTAACCCATTATAATGATATTCGTACAACTGACAACATATATATGGGTTTTTAAACTATTATTTTAAAGATTTATGTTATTTTTATGCCTGTGATGTCTGATACACTGTGTAATTGAACAACAACAACAAAACTGAGAAGAGTATTCCTAGAGCAAACAGCATGAATTGCCTTAAAATTGAGAATGTGTTTATCTATTATCTAAAGTATTTATATCCTGCCCTGAAGTTGAAAAACCTCCCAGAGTGGCTTACATACGATCAATAAAAACAAGACAGTTTCTGCCCCCAGGCTTACAGTCTAAATGACACTACATCAAAACAAAACAAAACAAAACAAAACAGAGAGATGGGAAAGGGAAAAAAGAAAAGTGAAGACCAGATTTAAAGTTAAACAGTAGAAGATCTGAAATGAAGCCATTATGTTTGTTTTGTACATAAATTGTACAAAAATTATTGAGGGCAATTCCTGCATATGCATTTGTGCATAATCCTTTCTGAAGTGTGATATTTGAGTAAACAAGTATCTGTAGTTTTAGATATTCAGAAACACACTGTACTTGACAGCAAAATATCATTATGTGAAGTCTTCCTTTTGATGGTGCCAATCCATCAATTCTGCCTTCTTCCAGGAAGGCTCCCTTCATCATTCTAATACCACAGAGCATGTTCAGCCTTTTGTTTTTTTTATTGCAACTTTGATTTTATTGTCCAACCCTGGACGGATTTATTTATTTAGGAAGGCAGGCAGGCAGGCAAAACTCAGGGCTTCCCCAAACTTGCTGAATCTGGTGGATACATAAAGACAGGAACTTGGAGAACACATTTGTTTTTAGTACAATCTATACTTTTTCAGATCTGGCTGGAATTTTTGCTATCTCACCCCAAGAATGTGAAATCTCTCAGACATGTGGATAACATTGTCAAAGTCATGTTTATATTTTATAATTATTTCAGTTTGGGGGTTTGTGTGGACTGCTTGGGGAGAGGCTGTGTGGTTTGGGGAGCCTCTGTTGTTAAACATACAATATGTACAGTTGTCAGAAGTTACAGAAATTCTAATTTGCCAGGTGATGGATGTTTAAAAGTTTAAAAAATATAGTGCTTTAGTTTGATCAATACTAAACATTCTTCCTTGGGATTTAGATATGACCCACTCCTTTATGAAAAAAAATCACAATATAAAAATAGTATAAATAGGAGCTGTTGAAAATTTGGTTTATATTCTTAAATTCACTGTGGGATGATGAAAAATTATGAGGTTGCAATTGAACATTTGTCAAATTGGTAATTCCCACAACTGTGAGTTATTGACAGAGAACTGAATAAATATAAATACAGAGCAAATCAGTGAAGATGGTTTGAATTTAAGAAATGGATATTTTAATTTAAATAGATACATAAGAACTCTTACCAGATTGTGAGACTGACCTGCATGCAAGGTGCTTATTTTGAGTTAACTATCTCAAGTCTTCTGTCTTTCAGATCTTTACCTGTTGGATATCTAGAGCCAGAAAGCCCTTCAAAAAGAGGAATGATAATCTGAAAATTCTTTAAAAAGTTGACTATTCTCTGAGGTAAGTGTTGCATGTGGCCACCTTATTGTTAGGGTCTAATGAATCTTCCCAACAGTGTTGTTTCATTGTTTGAACATTTTAACTGAAACTTTGCCTATAAAGTTTGCCTCTCCCTTAAAATTAGCTATCACATTTTGTGCAGCCAGGATGATTTAACAAGGAGTATATTAGAATAATAACAAGAAAGATTCATGTAAGTAGGATTATATATGTGATCCTTAATCAGTCCTGATATTTTAGTAAAATGAAGGAAGCCCCTTCCTAATCCCAAGCATTTCTGATTTTACCAAAAAAACTAGCAAAGTTTCTTGCCATTTTAGTTTCAGACTTTCTTCAATCTCTACCTCCTTAAAGCTCTACCTCAGTGTTTCTCAAACTCAGCAACTTTAAGTTGCGTGGACTTCAACTCCCAGAATTCCCCAGCCAGGCAGTTGAAGACCACACATCTTAAAGTTGCCAAGTTTGAGAAACACTGCTTTAGCTGGAGAGTCCAAAAAACCCAAAAGGCTGCTTGTGGCAAAGTCTTGTTACATGTGGGCCCTTGAATTTGCATTTGTTTCTCCAGCTCTCTCACTCTACAGTCAGGAAGAGCCATAAGAAGCAGGTGGATGGAAATTTTCACAGGTTTTCCAATTGCATTCCATTTTCCCAAAGACTGGAAAGAAACATTATAATGTTTTTTTCCAGATATGCTCCCATCTTAAAGAGAAAGTATAGATTTAATAATCTGTCCACCTGTCTGTCTCATTGTTAAATGCTCAGAAGCTAATGGAAGCCGAATACTAAGATCTCAAGACTCAGGATACTGAGACCGTAACATATTAGTAGGACGGGTTGAGATTGTCCAGATTTCCACCTCTCACTGTGGTCACAGAGGGCAGCTCATCTGGAAAAGGAACAAAAGTCCTTGGGCTTTCCCCCATTTTAAATCTGCCTGCTGATGGTCTATAGAGTAAGAGAAAGGCAGATTTGGGAGAGATTTGAGGCTTGAGAACCATAAAGGTCTATCTTTTACATTCCAATTCACCTGCCTTCTGTAAAAGTGGAATCTTTTTAGGGTATTTTCTTACGCTGCAAGGTCTTTAAGCTGTTGGAGTCTATGGCCATGTAGTTAGCACTCCGTTTGTATGTTTAACTATGCATAAAACTTACCTAATTGTGAAAGGATCTCTTAAATATTTTATTTATTTATTTTTATTTACTTATCAAATTTATCACTGCCCATCTCCCGCTCAAGGGAGATTTTACTTTCACCTTGAAGATAGCAAATCTTCTAGTGCTGTTTGTGCTAATTCCAAATTTTCAATAGTAGGCCAAAAAAAGAAATTCTGAAACTGTTAGAGCAGGCATAAGATGGGTTGGTATCTATAACTATTTGAACCCAAACCAGCAAGAGGTTTTGTTCAGCAATAACAAAAACAAAATCCTTTCAACCAAAATGATACTGCTAAAACAATGTAAGTGGTATGTGTGGGGAAGGAATTCTGTGTGTGCTCTATTGATGCCTAGTCCTTCCAGGCTCAGAAAGTGAATAAAGGCTTGTGTCAAGTCCTGGTTGTGGATCTAGCTAAACAGCATTGTGGCCTTGCAGATATGAATTTTGCCCTTCTTTTTGTTAAGAGACCTACATGGGCCAAGCAGAAAAAAGTGGGTATTCTTGCTTTTTTGCCAGTAACATTAGCGTATCAGTGTTGGGGAACTATCATCATATTGCTTTGATCACAAAATTCCCCAGATCTTCCAGACATTGGTGGGATGGTGGTGGTCCCTATTTCTGTATGTCAGCTGGAAACACAATATGAAAGTGCACAGTATCATAGAGGTGCTGCAGTCTGGTTGTGCAGATAATATGCGGTTACCACAGAAAGTCTCTTTCTTAAACTCAGTTACCACAGAAAGTCTCTTACTTACTATTGAAATGGCTTCCTTCAAAGCGGCTGTGCTGTGCTCATTAACCTGTTCTACTGGCAGTGCAAGATTTTTGAAAGCTGTTCAGGACTCTGAATTTCCCTCAGTCTCCCTAACCTTTCATGTTTAGGAGGGGCTTATTTATATGCATTCACAAAGCAAGAACTATTATTTTTATCCAGTCCAAGTTTACCTAACAAATGATAAAAAATATGTGTAGTTCAACAGGATAAATGTTAGTGTCTCCAAAATAAAACATTCAGAATATCTGTAGAGGAATCTGAAGAGGAAATACTTTTAGGCACCCCACTGGATCTTGCAGCTTGTGTGTTGATATTATCATGCTTCTATACCCAAGTATTTTCTTTTATTATCAGTCTTCAGTTGGTTACACAGATTAGCGCTAGCCATATGGAACTATTTAGGAATGCAAGCCGTGACAATAGGAAATGTCGAACTGTAATGGAATAAGAGCAGTAAAATTACACACGGAAAATGTTCATTAATTAATTGGAACCATGTGTTTTGTCTAATAGCATTGTTCTCTGAGATACAAAAGATTGTATTTTTCCAAATAACTTATCATTTAGCCTTTTCCATTTGGGAACAGGGAGAGCAGGAAAAAAAGCAAGTGGAAACTAACATTCCCTCTCCAAGAAATGTGTTGCATATTTGATAATGTTTTTGCTCAAAAGTAGATGGTTCTCTGAGGCCTTTTTCTGCCCCCCCACCCCCCCGCATAGTGGGTGGCTTTAAATGGGAGGACTTTTTAGGGGTGGCCCCCTCTCTGTGGAATGACCTCCCTGGAGAAGACTTTTGAGTCAGGAAAAAAGCATTTTTAATATTTTGCCAGCATTTCAGATACTGTTTCAGTGATTTACAGGACTGTTCCACAATTTTATCCTTGGAGCTGATTTTTCTTCCATTTTGTCTTGTCCTGCATTCTTTTGATACCCATGTCTTATTTTATCTTGGTTTTATCATTTTCATTGCTTTATTATATTGTATTTTATCATCCACTTCTCAGAGAATGTAGCATATTAAATGGTCTAAAGCTTTAATGGGTCATTTTTTCCCTTAGTATTATTTACTTGCCATGATTCACATATGAAAATTATACAGCTGGATAAAATGGGTGAGTAGGGGAGGTCAATTAAAAATGAGAGTTGTAGGCAGCCATGACTATTAGTTAATATTAATATCTGTACCTTGAATATAAGAGGGGTGGCCAACCCTGGGGGTGGTTGGCACCTTAAAGTTGTTCCCTGGAATTTAAATCAAGAATGTTTTACTAGCCATCTTTTTGGAATTCATTATTTATTAAGAAGACTGTTTTTATTGTACCATTTCACTGTTTTATTGTTTTATTGTATTTTAATTAATGTTTTATTCCTGTTTTATGTAACCCCCCCAGAGTCACTCTCTGAGTGAGATGGGCAGGGAATAAATTTGATATATAAATAAATATATAAATAAATAAATTCTGTAGCAATCCTTAATGCAATGCACAACTATATAGTTAAAAGGAAGAATACAGATAGGCAGTCTTTGTGCTTAAGCATCTGCACGTATTAATACTGTTGGAAGGAACGTTACACATAATATGAAACAGAACACAAGTAAGGATAAGGCTGAGTAGGGGCAGTTTTATATATTACAGACACTGTGAAAATCACTGCCTTGTACTAATAATTCCCAGATTCAGGTCCAGAGGTGCTTAAAAACATGTGTACACATGTTTACACATCACGGGTACATCATAGGTGCTTAAAGAAATATAGACTTGTTATCCAACACAGATCTGGCAACCCAGAATGTAAAGCTGTGTTTCCCATAGCTCCTGTTTCCATAATGCACAAAACTGCCTCTGTTCTTCTTTGCCCTGCCTTGTGTCCTGTATTCTCACAAAGGTCAAGTTCTGTGGTGTAAAATTCTCTCATAAAATTAGTTCAAACTTTGCAGAGGATTTTTCAAGCAGAAGGCAGGATGTTTGGCAGTGGATAAACCACCCTCCTTCCTTAATCATCTTGCTTCATTCAAGAGGAGTGTGAGCTCAGTTCTTTCCACAGTAATGTTTTCAATTTTAACACTCTTCAGAGCCACTGAAATAGAACGGCCACCCAGTTGTTAGAATGAGCAGCTGCGATCCTCTACAGACTTCTCAACAGTCAGAGCAGCAGGGCATGTTCCTATTTTTCAGCATTAAACATGGGTGGCCATAGACCTCTCCCTTTATGGAGGTGGCAGCTATTGTCCCTCATTCCAACTTTGCTGTCTAAAATAGTTTTGTTTGGCTTCCTCTGTCTGCTGAGTCAAACACATTTGGATAAGAATTGCAAAGCAGGATACAGGAGAGGACCCCTCTGAGGCTGTTATGGCTCATATTCTCCCAAGAGTTGATGAGAAAAGACAGTCCTATAAAGAATTGATCACTGAAGATTTCCCTTGTTTATTTATTTGTTTGTCAAATTCATCTAGCCGTGTTGTTCAATACAATACTGTCTTTCAACTATTATCATTATTGTTGTTGTGAGACATTCTAGCTTGTCTCAGGTTTAAACTTCATTCATTGTGCTTTCCTTGAATACAGTGTTTCTCAACCTTGGCAACTTTAAGATGTGTGGACTTCAACTCCCAGAATTCCCCACATCTTAAAGTTGCCAAGGTTGAGAAACACTACTCTAATATATCTAACGTGGTACGAGCCGCCAGGGCTTCCTGGTGTTAGGCTATGTATTTCTCACACTAGATTTGGAAGACCCCACTCCTCCAGAACAGGTTTTTGGGGAGGTGGTGTGGGAAGTTACTAATAATCTCTCCTGCGGGTGGAGGGACAATGGGATTACTCCATGACATCTCCATAGTTTTTGAGGAGTTTTGTAAAGGAACTTGAAGGGCTTCGCAGGTAGCAGATGGAGCCTCTGAATTAAACATCACAAATATATTCTAGTTTGTGCATAATATTACCCAAGAGCAGCACATACTTCCAAATCTAGTTCCAGTTTCCAAAATATTGATGGCTAAGCATGAGCATTTTCACCTAGATTGGTTTGTCAGTGGTCCTCATAATGCTCAGATTCCATTACTGTAGCAGTCACTATGTGGGACTGCCTTTTGATTATTTGGCATGGTTCAAAAACAAACTGCCATAGAATTAATTGTAGCCCATGGGAGATAGAATATCATTTCAGGCTTGTTTCATCTTTGCTGACTACCATTTGTTGGAAATGCTGGTGGTGGCTTGTAAAGGCAAGGGCCACAAGTTGCACATTCCAATATTAAAGACTACTTTTTCCCGTGTTATAAATACTCCAATTAGCCATTGAAACTCTACTCCAGCTTTCCTACTCTGGGGTGCTCTCATGATGTATGGGGCTGCAACTCTCAGAATTTCCAGCCAACTTGGCAGATTGGCACAGAATCCATGGAATCCCAGAACATCTAGACAGGGACTGATTGGGGAATAATACTCTGTTCTGGGTTCTGTGATGTGGGAAGACTAAGATGAAGTAAATTTATTTATTGGACAAATTTATATGGCCACCCAACTGACACACAGTAACTCTATTAAATTTAATACAATTTAAATATAATCAATACTTAAAATGGTGAATACTCCTCATGCATTTAATGAATTCCTTTTTATACTACATTCAGTATTACAATTTGG
The DNA here is from genome assembly GCF_035149785.1 of Candoia aspera. Taxonomy (NCBI): domain Eukaryota; kingdom Metazoa; phylum Chordata; class Lepidosauria; order Squamata; family Candoiidae; genus Candoia; species Candoia aspera. The sequence continues at coordinate 145,216,665 of NC_086155.1, forward strand.
TAGCAAGTTTTGAAGGTTGTACTCCTAGTGCTGCTAAGATATACTTTTATGGTTACTCTGTATTATGATCTTTATTATTATGAAAGATAGTTGGTAACTACTGTATGTCATACAGAAACCCAGATGTTTTGGTGTGGAAGGTTCAAAACACCATACTTTCTCGCTATTGATATGAATGTGAATTTTGTGAAGGGCACTCAACCTTTTTTTAATGGTAGCTATATGTAGGCCATCCTGGTCCAATTTCCATATTTTATCTACCTATATTTAAATTTAAAAGTCAATATAGACTTAAAAGCACCATTAACACTTTGAATGACATGAATTCATCATATTTGCTTTTTTTTTTTTCCGTGTAAGAAGCACGTACCAAGATACTTCTGTATTGAAAGGATTTGCCAGTGATGTCACCATTGCCTGGGGGACGCCTGAGGGGGCTCCTTTCGTGTCCCTGTTATTTTCCCACCAAAGTGGTACCTATTTATCTACTTGTATTTGTATGCTTTCAAACTGCTAGGTTAGCAGGAGCTGGGACAAGTTGACGGGAGCTCACTCTGTCACGCGGCTTGCGCTTTCAGGTTTCAAACTGCCAAGCTGCTGACCTTAATGATCCTCTGACTCTGCGTCTTAACCACTGAGCCACTGCAGCCCCTATATTTGCTTGTTATACTTATTTACTTGGCTAGATTAGTAGTTCACCTTTCTTCCAGCAGCTTTAGACAGTGTACATTGGCATCCCTACTCCTGTTATATCTTCCCCCTCACAACAACTTTGTGTGTTAGGTTGGACTGTGAAATAGTGACTGGCCCCAAATCACCCAGGAATGACAGTGGCTTTGATGGGTTTCTGTTTCCTTGTCTAAAATCTTAAGATCTGTGGAGGGGAGAAGAAGCAGATGCGAGAAGGCAAGAGCATCCATGTCTGCATGTTAAAATTGGCAAGATGGCAGAACGTCGTAATGCAAGTCTCACCTCTTTTCAATGTGTGTGTGATGTTGACACATGTACAGAAGGCATGGGGCTTGCACTGTGATGCTCTGTCTACCACCTTGCCAGTTTTCACCCTTCTCTGAAAACAGTGCTGACAGGAGAAACTATTACAAGCAAGAGTATATATTGCTATATTTCTCAATCTGTTTGAAGTACTCCACATAGTTTGAAAGTTTATGAACATTAACAAAGGATATTGTTTACATATTTAGGAAATAATGTTTGCAATTCTTGAAAGCTTTCATTTTGGTTAGAAACAAAACTTCAGTGTAGGTCTCAGCAGTAGAGGTAGATTTGTGGAATAAGCTGAAATATTTTGAAGAGCTAAGGAAGTTAAAGATCAAAGTAGCCAAATTATTTAAAAAACAACATGATAGTAAGCCCTGAAATGGAAACTTTTAAAAAAGCAGGTAAGGGTAAGGAATAAACTAGGAGAAATAGGGTATTAAAGAGTATAGTCACTCTGAAGTAACTTAATGGTATTTAAGTTGCATGTCTATTCTAGTTCCTAAGATCTTTATGGAAGCTGTTCTCTTGATCTTTCCCTTGCCTTGCCTAAGGACAGGGCTGCAACTAGTGGGGGGCAACCAGGGCATGTGTCCCAGGCGCTGTGCTGGTGGGGTGCCAAAATGAGCGCTGGTGGGGGTGCCAAAATGGGTGCGGAATCCACGTTTGCCCCAGGTGACACAGACCCTAGTTGCGGCCCTGCCTAAGGAAATGGGCCAGGTGATTATTAGGAAAAAGGCCTTTTCTGTCCCAAGTACAGAATGCCCTCCCCAGAGGGATTCTATGTGAACACAGACTGAAATCCATTGGTCCCAGTTGGTTTCTGAAGTTTTTAAAATTATCTTTCAGTGTATTTCCTTATTGTTACTTTCAGTGTATTTTCCTTATTGTTACTTTTCCCTTGATTGTTTTGAATTTTGAGTTACATATTTTGAGCTTATGTTTTTATACTGAACGAACACTGGTTTATATTGAATTTATTTATTTCATATATGGGTTGTTTTTAGTTTGACAATTTGATTGATTTTAAAATTTGAAAACCACATGGGGAAGCTTTGCTTAACTGGGCAGTGTGGAAATGCCATACATAGGCCTGGAGAGGTTGCTTGGTTGCAAAGTGAGGGGAGAAACTGTCTGGCATTCACATGGGCTGAAGGAAGTGGGACAAATAGGCAAAGGGCTAAAAAACAAAACAAAACAAAAGAGTGATGATTTGGGTATGAAGAAAGAAGAAGCCAAAAAGATAATAGAGCCAGGCTAAAATATAACCATGGGTAGAGGGATAAGAAAGAAAGGAATGAAGTGGAATAATGTGTTGTATTGGAGAGCTGGGCAGCTAAAGAGCTAAAAGATGGGACTTTGAACTCTTGTAGCCTTGCCAAGACATGTGGAAAAGCATCAGGCATGGGAGGGGGGAACACCTTAATTTGATGCTATACTTTAAATGCACAGAGCCCCTTCAGAGGCTGCATTCCTTTAGTGCAGGAAAAGAAAGGCAATATGGTAGGGCTGGAAAGATTAGACAGATCAATAGCTGCTATTCCTTCCTGTGCACTAAAAAAAACCCTATAGTTGAGAGTCATACTTCTCTTGGCTGTATCTTACAATTAATCCATAAGTTAATTAATGATAGACCTCACATTATAATGACATGTTCTGGGCCTGTTTGGTATTAGAATGTACTTTCCCCCTAAAGTGACAACTAATCTCAATCCACCAACAAATAATATATGCAACTGTTTCTGGTTTCCATCTATCACAGTCACTTGGTTTCTTGTGAAGTCCATGTGGCCTGCTGAGAGTTTTGTCAGGAGGGCTCTGAGTTTCACAACAAAGGGCACGAAACAAAGGCAGCAGAGAATGACTATATTGCATACAAAAGGTGACCTTTTTGCTGACATACCCGAATTTTGCCATGGTAAAAATGGTTAAGCATTTACCAAAAAGGATGTAGTCAGCCTACATTAAAGCACTGTATGCTGAAATACTTCCCATTAAGAGATGTAGAATTAAATTGGATTTAAGCCAATTGCTTTGGTTTATGGATTAGGAGCTTGATCTGAACACGCGGCAGAATATTTTACATTACTTTAATAACAAGTTTTAAAAATGGAATACAACAGTTTGTACCACTTTAAGCTACATGTAGAAGATTGCATTAAATGTTCCTAAGAAGCACTTAAGAAGAGTCTACCTGCAGCTAAAAAATAACAACAGCCAGCAACATCATGGGATAGAACTGTGCTCCCTGAGTTGCTAGTAGTTTTATTTCTGTTTGCTTTCACTGCAGTTAGTTTGGCATAAGAGAGAATTCAGAAATAGTTCTCTTTGCAATCTGAAATGATGCAGTGTCATTCCGAGAGGAGACCTCTGATAGCATCTTTAGGTACACATGCTTTCCATTTTGTTTAATCTCACAGAAGGCTTCTTAGTTGCCCTCTGTTTTCTGTATGCCCTACTAATGATGTAATGCTGATGCAATAACCTGCCGCCTCCTTCCAATAGGTTCATGCAACTTCTTGTTTAAAACCTGGTGATGCTGGATGTTTTGATGCTATTGTTTTTCCTCCTGCTCTTTGTGACTGGCTTTCTGTATATGTGTATAACTCTGCAGGAAAGCCACATGGGACTCTTTCAGGAACTGTGTATGTTTGTTAAGCACATGCTCAGATCATGCAGTTCTTCACTGTATTCAGGTAATCACAGAGCCAGTCAAGATAGTAGAAAATTACTGTCTTGTTACTGAAATCTTCAGTACTTTGCTGCATGTTTCTTTATTATTATTATTTTCTTTATATTTTTACTCTGTGATCGTGACATGTGTTTCTAAAGATTAAGTCAGCACTTTTGATACTTCTGAACTTAGTAATCTGAAAGCTACATGAGAATTTAGAAGCAGTTGCAGGATGGCTTCCAGAATACAAGGGAAACTACATTCTGGCATCAATATGCTTGTGAAACTGCAATTCCATCAGGAATTGTGAAACTTGTGAAACTGTGCAATTCCATCAGGATCAGTGGTGAATGCTTCAGTGACAGTCCCAGTGAAACTGTCTTCTGTGCATGTTCATACATACATAGATGACCTGGGAAGTCCCTCAGAGTGACCCAACTAACAACATTACTAAATATGACCACCTTGACCCTTCAACAGTTGGTGCTTCCAGCACAGCCATGTGTGGTCCAAGTGCCCCTGTAAATGACTTGCGCTTCCTTATAAATCAGGCTTCTTGTTCTAAAATTCAGAATTAATTCTAAATATTATGATTAAAAGATATCTTTTAAGAGTCAGTAAGGTACATTCCACATAGCTGCTTCTTGGTCTTCAGGAATACAGCCTTTTACTTTACTACTTCAATCTACATGTTACCCGTTACTTGCTTTTTTTAAGCTGTTGCCTTGAAGTGTAATCTGTGGGGGGGAAACTTAATGATTTCAAGTAAATGTTTCTTCTAAGGATAAGTAAATATTATCTAACTAGTTTAGCTTCTTTAGGATACTTTTGCCTGATTTATTCAGCACAAGATAGCTTGCAGGTTCATTTATTCATGGCAAGTTTGCCTTTTGATATTTAACAAAGTATGATGTCTAGCTAGAATATCTTGATTTATTTTAGACAAAATATTATTTCTAAGCTGCTTTCTAGACAAAATTAAGATGAAGAGTGAACAAAACTCAAAAACTTGGCTCATAAGTTTACAAGGTTATCAAAAAGGATACCATTAATAGAAAAGTGTTCGGGTTTGGGTTTTTTTCAGTAGACTGAGTTATTTTTGCTCTATTTGTTATAATACTTTCTATGGAACTCGAGGCCCTTTATCACAACATCAGATGCTTTCTCCTTCCTTCAGATATGTTGAATTTTGCAAAGTAAAGGTTTTGTGATTTGAGTCTAAGTTATGATAGCATGAAAAACAGGGAAACCTGTGCACTTATTACAGTAAACTGCTGGTGTGTTTTTCAAATGTGGTGGATTACTGACCTTAATACTACACAGACACTACCTTGGGCTGGGGTTTACTGAACAGAGAATGACTCATGCAAGAAGTTACATCATGAGAGATGAGAAAACAAATGCAAGGGAAAGACTTGCACCTTTTGAGCTGTTTTCTTTTATCCCTGGAAGTAAAGAGCAAGAGATTGGTGAACATTTGTGGAGTTCAAGAAGGATGTCCAGCACACATTCCCAGTTAATACAAGACAACTCCCCAACTTTTGTGCAGCTGCCTATTTATTTTTCCATCTGAAAAGTGCTGATCCAGTGTTTCTCAACCTTAGCAACTTTAAGATGTGTGGACTTCAACTCCCAGAATTCCCCAGCCAGCTAATGCACAAGCTAGGGAATTCTGGGAGTTGAAGTCCACACATCTTAAAGTTGCTAAAGTTGAGAAACATTGGGTTACAGAGTGTGTTCATCCTTCTCCTCCACAGTTTGGATCAGGCACTGCTAGAACAACTGGCAGCAACCAATTCAATCCCTCAGCTACTTTTCCTAACACCACCCTGCTTGTGTTTAAAAGAGGCTGCAATGTGCCAACTATCTTCTTCCTTTCAGGTCATTTTTCTCCTTCCCATTATTCATCCTTTTGGGAGGCGGCCTGCAAAGGACAATATTCCTATTTCCATTCCCCTGGGTTTCATTCTCAGAACTTAACTCTTAAAAAAAAATGCCTTCATATGGGAAAGGAAATATGGGAGGTATCAGTTGTTAGGTACGGAGAATGTAGGCCATTTTAAACTTGAAAAGTAAGCTGAAGCACTTACCAGCTGCACTGGTGGGGTACCTTCCAAGTAATCTCTTCAAGAAACAATTAGTAAGAATTTCAGAGATAGCTTCCTGATTTCTGCCCTGCCTCCTGACATCTGGCATTGCTTGCATCTCTTAGGTAGTAATATTCACAGAAAAGAGCCTAATCTCTTTAACTTCAACTCTGAAATATTTTGGCAAGTGGTTGTCAATCAGGACCTCAAGGCCCTTCGGTGGCTGTTGTAATGTAGCCAGTCCTTCAGGCTCTCTTAGAAGCAGCAGCTTTTCCAGCAACCTATGCTGGAAAAGAGATGGGGGTTTTCCTTTTCCCCCGCAGGTGATTTCTTGTTGATTGCTGTGGAAGGAATGTGGCTGCATGTTGGCTTTTTATGTTTCTATATTTTATACAATGTGGTTTTTTTCCCCCCAGGATTTTATGTAAAGCTGCCTTAAATAAAGCATTAAATGATGGAAATGGTAGACTACAAATGCATGAAAATAAATACATTTATTGGATACACTTCCTTATTCTGGAATTTTTCTTCCTGATTGTTTCTGGCAATGGGCTTTTATCCCTTGTGACTCATCTTGCAGTAGCAGCTGGACGAATTGGAACAAAATGCTAACTGATTACTCCTGAACCAGTGTGCTGGTATCTTCTGCTTAGCTGCTTCTGCATAGTTTTTCTTGCATATGGAAGCAACTAACCAGGAACTTGCCAGAGCAGAAAATCTTAGCATCTGATACAGGAACTAGAGTTTGAAGTAGGCTTTTAGATATAGGTTAAGTTCACACATTGCAGAATACCATAATATGATTTGTTTGGTTTTGGCATAATCTTGTGTGAACTTAGTCACTGCAGTTTGTAAACTGGTTTATGCATGATGCATTGTATGAATGAAGCCAGTTGTGCTTTGTCAACCAACCATGGTGGAATGTGGGAACTCAGTAATAGTTTATTAATGGAAGGACAGGATAGGCCCCAGGCTTGTCTATAATACTAATCTACTCTTACTAATACTAATAATACTTTTCTTGTTAATTTCTTGTTAGCTTAGTCATTCTCATTTGCAGGTAGAGCTGAAAAGGAGTAATAGGCCATATACAGCAGCATGTTTTCTCATGAACAGAATGACGTCATATTCCTGCATTTCTGCTGCTCTGCCCAGTAGAATGGCCATGAGCTCTCTATTTCCCTGAATTCAGAATGGAAATAAGAAAGCATGAAAGATGGTCATGGCACCATGGGCACTGTGGAATAATTTCTAAGAAAGTCCAGCTGAATCAGGTGTTCCCAGCTTTTCAGAAAACTTGCCTGTTAATCTGTTAATGAAAGCTGGTATTAATTGATTTTATTATAAGTCAGTTTTGCCCTGCAACTTTTATCTATTCTGTGCAATTTTGTTATAGTATCTGTTATGCTGTTCTTGCAGCCTAAGTTCTGAAGGCTGGGAAAACATGAATTTCCTTACTAGCCCATCAAGGCTACCAGATCCTTCTGTGGTGTGAAATGCAGTAAATAAATTCTATGACTTTGATTTTCCCTTTCAGTTAAAACTATAGGAGGAGAGCTAGCAGTGAAACTAACAAGACTCTGAAAGGGGAGAACAAGCACATTTTAAGCCCTGTGGAGTTCAAAGGCAAACAGGGCAACCCTTCAGGTTTATGACTTCTAGATGTTCCTGGCAACAGTTCAGAAGCAGGAGACCTCAGGACAGTGTTGTGAGAAGTAATGGGATACTATCCCAAAATAGGAAATAATTTGAAATATGTGAACATAAATTGCATAAAGGTTCCCATCATGTTCTTGGTACTGCATGAAATGCAGTTAATTCCTAGGTTACACTTCTGTATGTGTACTCACATTGTTTTACATGCCCACATTTTTTTGGTCAAAATCACTATTGCAGACAGTAAAACCTTGGGCAAAACAGGGTTGCAGCTGCAAAACAGTTCCAGTCTGCAAGCAGGATATGCAAAAGGTATTTTGGTTGCAGGAAAGGGAAAAGTGAGTTTGCATATTCATTGCTGGCAAAACAAACCTCTTACATTTTTTTTTCTTTCATGTTGCTAAAACATTTTAGGCTTGTTTTCCGAATACTGTGATTCAGAGCCAAAGGAAAATCCATTTTAAAATAATTATAGTTTGTGAAAAAGTTAGTGTATTGCTTCCTGGAATAATCATTATTTATTTTTGCCCATTGTTTTGTTTACAATAAATAATTATAGTAGTCTGGAAAAATGGCATAATGTGACCTGGAAAATTGTCCCATCATTGCCTAGTTTGGAAAACCTGGGGAGAGTATTCATTTTAAAAGATTTTCAGCTTCTATAAGGGAGCAGGAGAGCATTTGGATGTTCTTTTCCATTCAGCTGAAGAAAGGGCATCAAACCAGACCCAAACTAATGGCTTTCCATATTCTCATTTTCTTGACAATACCTGTCAGCTCCAATAGTATAGTGATAATATTGACATGAATCAAGGGAGATTGGGAAAACAATAGATTTCTTTCCACTGGGTGAACATTGTTACCTCTTTACAATTTGAAACAGTAAGCCACAGCACCCTGTGGTGCACACAGCTCTGTGCAATGCTTACTCACTTGAGATGCAATAAAATGGTTCAGGTGATACCTTTTAGATTGGATCAGCTATGTTGGTAGAGTATTGACTTGCCCAGAACTCTTTTTTCAATCTTATGCAACCTGAACTCTTGTTATTTTGCTCATTTGTACATTTATCACATTTCATTTCAATTCATTGTTTTTTCCATGAAACTCAGAGCAGTATAGTAGATTATCTTTTTTCACTTTAACCTCATACTAGCACTGTTAAGTTAATTGGAGTTTGTGGTACAGTGCAATTCAGTGACCATGATGACTTGAAATTCCTAAGAGTTGCTGTTCTGTATGCATATGAGATATAAATAAAATATGTCACCCGATTTCCCCCCCCCCTGTACTCTCTATCTCTCAGGCATTGACAAACTTCACCTTTCCTTTAATTTACTTCCATTTTTGTTTTTAGGAAATGATAGAATAACCAAAACAAAATTAACCCCCTCCCCCAAATCTAAGATAGCAATGTATCAGCAGCATGTCAGTACATAACTGGAAAAAAAGAATCTAACTTACTAATCCTGAAAGCTTGACTAAACCTTGGTTAAAAAGAGAGGTGTAATGTAATGACATAACATTAATAACAGCCTTGTGTGGCGCAGAGTGGTAGGCGGCAGTATTGTAACTGAAACTCTCCCCACAACCTGAGTTCGATCCCAGTGGAAGCTGGATTCTTGGGTAGCCGGCTCAGGTCAACTCAGCCTTCCATCCTTCCAAGGTTGGTAAAATGAGTACCCAGCTTGCTGGGGAAGGTGATGACTGGGGAGGGCAATGGCAAATCACCCCGCTATAGTCTGCTAAGAAAATGTTGCAAAAGTGGCGTCCCCCCAAAGGGTCAGACATGACTCGGGGCTTGCACAGGGGACCTGTGAGAGAGAGAGAGAGAATGAACTGAAAGGAGAAGAGGAATTGTCAAACATGACTGTCTCTCCCCATTGTAGTGTCAAAAGCTCTACCTGACCAAAAGACACCAGGTCATGGCAAAGGCACCATTGAATTCAATCTTATGTATGTTTCCAGCTCAGTACTTGTGTCATCAGTTCAACTTGCTAGAAGCAAACTTAATTCATGTATATATATTCCATCCCCACCAAAGGCAGAGATCAAATATATTATATTTGACTATATATTATAGTCAAATAGCTGAAAACAAGTTGGACTGCAGTGCTATCCAGCCATGTGTTAAATTAAGGTCCTTGCTTCAGATTAGAGTATACCAGCACATGGTAAGTCCACCATTAGAAGGCCTGAGGCAGATAATTATTTAGGTTTGAAAAATCCAGAATATTTTTCTTCTCTTACCCTGAAACCAGTTTGCACAATCCACTGTCTGAAAAGAATTAGCATCCTAAAGTGAAGTCATGATGACCTCATTTTTGTTCAGTTTTGACAGATAATCCAAAATGTGATCTTGAAACGTGATGCTTTATCCAGGTTCATATGATTGACTCCACTGACATCAGAAACCCTCAGGGAAGGCCTTGTCATGATGGCAATCAGAATGTAAAGGTCAAACCCTTTTTTTTTTAAGGAGTGGGGACCCCTCTGTTTTGTTTATGACTTTTCAGTTCTATTCCCTCTCTCCCCTCCCTCCCCCATATGCACCATATAACCAAGGAGTGAGGTTATTAGGGTGAGCTGGCAGTTCTACAGGATCACGTAAAGGGATACAGTACACAGGTGCTGACCGCATTCCTGTGATCTCATTCAGCAGAATGAGATAATTAACATGAGGTCAACAAGCTATCACCCTGTGTAGGCCATTCCCTTGAGTACATAAACCATACAGAAAGTGATGTAAGCCTGATGCCAAGTATATATGTAATCACTCATTGTGTTTTGATGTGGTGAGGCTTTGGAATTTGTATTACTTCTTTTTTGGAAAAAAAATTTTTTTTTTTAACTATCTCATCACAGTTCATCTTGAAAAGGCTTTTGCTTTGTTCAGTTACTGAACACGCTGCAAAACACAAATGTTATCTTTGGAATTGAGAAGGCTGGTAGTGCTAATTACTGAAAGTTCATTTATCTGATTTTTTTTTTAAAAAATTACTCTTTAAATCAAAGCTAAGAAATTTGATCTTCCATATGTAGCTGAACTTAAGCTCTAATGAAGGGGGGGGGGTATTGGAGTTGCATTTCAGCTGCATCTGGAGGCCTACACATTCCTCATCACTCTTAAATTGAAATGCTTATGGCAGTGTTTCTCAACCTTGGCAACTTTAAGATGTGTGGACGTCAGCTCCGAGAATTCCCCAGCCAGCTAATGCTGGCTGGGGAATTCTGGGAGTTGGCATCCACATAACTAAAAGTTGCCAAGATTGAGAAACACTGCTCTATGGCTTCCTCATCCTAAGTGATTTTACAACATTGCTTTCAGCGTCAACAGGGGAAAGTACCTGGACATGTAGAACGTAATATATGCTTGCTGTCTCTCTCCATTGAGGCAAATGGTTCAAACTGGAACCATGCTGACACCTCTTCTCTTTTTTTATTCTTCTTCATTTGATCTATATAAAACCAAGATTTTAACCAAATTACACATTGAAAAGCATGAGACTTGCCATGATCTTGTTGTGAATAAAATTCCAAACATTTTTTGCTATAGCTTCTATCTCATCAATAACAATTTCTTCTTCTCCTCTTTAAATGCATTTCTGTTTTCAGGGCTGCAACTGCGGGGGAGGGCAAGCGGGGCATGTGTCTGGAAGGGTGCCAGTGTCAGGACCAGGACCGGGCACCATGCTGGAAGGGTGCCAGTGTCAGGACCAGGCCTGCCTCTGATTCAGTTTCACTTTCCGAGTCAGAGGAGGAATTAGAAACTTAACGTGCTGGATTTAGAGAAATGAAACTCCAGCGCGACCCATCAGAGCGGGAAGACTCCACGATGCTGATTGGGCGAGATCCAGAGGGGGATTTGGAAACAATCAGCGCATGCCAGAGACGCGCTGAAAAGCGCGCAGAGGAAAAGGCAGCCCGATTGGCTGCAAGAGACTCCAAGCACGCCAAGGAGTGGGATAAAAGGCAGCAGCACAGACAGCACGCTGCTGGAGACAACCGCTCCCCAGGACCTGCAGCGTCAGAAGAAGACTCTTCACTGGCTTCAGAAGTGGCGTCTGAGTTCGAAGAGGAAGCAGCTCCCAGCTTGACTTCTGAGGGAGGAATCTTTGCACCTACTGTGCTTGAGGAATCGGCGTCGCCCGAGCACAGTAGCCAGCGCCTAGCGTGTAGCTTGGAGAGTTCCTGTTTCTCTCAGCTGCACAACCAAGCTGAGCGTTTCCCGCACCATTGCCCATCAGCAACTTACTGTAACCACGCTTCACAAACCCCTGCCAAATTCAGAGATTGTTGCTCACCTTGCTCAGGATCTGAGTTCGTGGTGCACATGGTGCCTCCAGCCAAGTCCAGCAGTATTCCAAGTCACAAGCCTTGTTCCAAGTCTCCTGCCCAGTGAATCCAGCCCAGTCTGGGGTTTCTAGCCGAGCCCAGCAGTATTCCGAGTTCCAAGCCTTCTTCCAAGTCTCCTGCCCTGCAAATCCAGCCTAGTCTGGGGCTTCCAGCCAAGTTAAACAGTATTCAGAGTTCCAAGCCTTGTCAGTCTCTCGCCCAGCGAATCCATCCCAGTCCGAGACTGCCAGCCAAGTCGAGCCAAATTCGGAGTTCCAAGCCTTGTTCCAGGTCTCCCATCCAGCAAATCCAGTCCAGTCTGGGGTTTCCAGCTGAATCCAGCCCAGTATCCAGTTCCAAGCTTTGCTCCAGGAGATCTGAGGAGGAGATCCGGTCTAGTCTGGTGATTCCAGTTGAGTCCAGCCTTGTCCTGAGTTCTAATTTCGTGCCCAAGATTCAGTGTATTCCTGTTTGTTGATTGTAGCCTTGCCTCCAGATTCCTTGGGCCAGCCTTCCTGTGTCATGTTGTACCAGATGGGTTCCAGATCGAGATATGCTGTCTCCAGTGCTCATGTCCCAAGTGGTTCAGCCTTCTTCCAGTTAATATCTAGAGTGGTCTTGCTACATTGCTTAATCTTGATTATTCCAGTCTCGTTATTCTAAGGACATATTGATTGTAAATAGTTCTTAATAAAGAGTTTAATTGACAACTGGTTTGGTGCATGGTCTGAACAGGGCAGCCAAAATGACAAAATAGTATTTGTATTCTGAATGTTTTATTAATTTAATGTATAATAGAATAATAAAACTTGCTAACACCTCCCCCACCAACCCATGGGGGGGGCGCAGAATCCATGTTTGCCTTCGGTGATACAGACCCTAGTTGCGGACCTGTTTTTATACATGTCACACAATTACAAGAATGTTCCCATTTGTTGTTGAAAGAAATTGAAATTGAATTTTCATAGTTAAAAAAAACTCAGAAAAGGAGTACACATGTACATAGTACAGTTGTAAATCCTATAACATTGTTTAAATAAGTATACATGAAAGCATTTAAATACTAATTCTAAGAAACTATATTTATCATTGCCCTAATATTAATGAGAGCCAGTTTGGTGTAGTGGTTAAGGCACCGGGCTAGAAACTGGGAGACCGTGAGTTCTAGTACCGCCTTAGGCACAAAGCCAGCTGGGTGACCTTGGGCCAGTCACACACTCTCAGCCCTAGGAAGAAGCCAATGGCAAACCACTTCCAAAATCTTGCCAAGAAAACTGCAGGGACTTATCCAGGCAGGGTCTGAGAATCGGACACGAACAGATTAAAATATATTAATACAGGGTTAATCTCAAAATAAACTTGAAACCTTGATTAGGTGTTAGGTTTAATATTTAATGGGACATACACTGATCTGTGGATCATAAATGCTCATGTACATATTTTATGGACAAATTTCCACTGGAAACATAGATGTTCTAATTATATATTTCACAAAGTGAATTTATTCCATAAATTCCATAAATGTGTTCATTGTTTACTGGACCTCAGTTTACTGGACTTCGAAGCAACAAACAGATTTTCTGTTCAGTCAAGGAATTGTCTATTAAAACAAAGTTTTGTTGCAAATGATACCATTGACATCAATTTTATAACAATGCAAATATTGTACCTTGATGAAGATGGCATAAACTCAGATTTAATGGATATTCCCTCCTTCAAATGGTCTATTAAATTGTGGTGTTTCTATACTACAGTTCAGATCATTAATTTGGAGGTTTTGTTAAATTGGTTTAGTTAATTCCACTGACCCTTGGCTGCAGACAGCTTCACAGCCCCCTTTTTGAGGTTATTAAAGCTCTTTAAGATTCGGTCACTAAAAGGTGTACAGCTTGTAAATCTATTCTCTGTTTTGGTTTCCTGTTTTTGTATTTCCTCTTGGTAGTGTTCTTAAATATCTACTAAAATAAATAAATAAACAAACAAACTGCAAATAAATAATTTTAGTAGCAAACTGCCAAAATATCAAGGCATTATTTTCTGATAAATTGAAATATTTAGGCAATCCAAAATCACAAGGCACAACATCAAAAGCACAGCAGAAATCCAGTTCCACTTATTGCTTGATAACACACTGCCATCTTGTTTGCTGTGGCCCTTGGCAGCTGAAAACAACAGTTTAAAACCCCCCTTTCTTATGGTTAGGGCATGCATTTTGACTATTACTGATACACTGGGAGAGCTACCTCAAGCATAACAACTTGGGGAAGGACAACAGCTATCTACTATTTGTAATGTATTTCATTTTTATATCTGCAGGAAGCTTAAGTAGCAATCCTATGTATGTTTTCCAGTGAAGAAAATCCTATTGAACAGTCTTATTGGGACTGTAGTAGGCATAATAATATTTATCGTATGCCCTCTATCAAGGCATGTTATAAATTAAAAAAAAACAGTAGTTATAAAATTCCATACAATAATATTCCAATACAACTTAACAGCCAACAAACACAAACAAATACTAAACAACTAAGACAAACCAAACATCACAACCATACATATTTAAAATAATGTGCTGTGATTATGACGGAGCATCAAAAATAAAACAGGAATTAAACTAGGAACTGCTAGGATTAATAAGAGTAGGGTGGGACTGTATCTAAGTTTTCATAATGCTCTTGTTGAAATATATTGAAACACCACATTATTTTGGCTTGATTTTGAAACCCAACTGTTTTGAAAAAAGATAGTGGAACTCCATAGTTGAATTTACCTTGAAGTTCTTGGGAAAGAAGCAAGGGGAGATTAAGATTCTCCTTTCCCTTCCTTCCCTGAAATAATGGAAGTGCAAAACAATGCTAAATTCACACTAGTAGAATGGAATAATTGCCTAATTGCTGCAATGGTTCTATGAGATGCTTTTTCTCAAAATGAGTCTCTTAAAATCTAGCATTCGTTGCTATAATGAGTTGTTTTTAGGGTCAAGTTAAAAGCAAACACTTAGACATTTCCACTTGACTTCTCTTTAAAATTTTGTTTTGGAGTTCTTATCTTCTGGACAATTCTCTGTGTACTCAAGACTGTTCTTAAGCTGTATGACTGAGTCATTTACTTGACCTCATGCAAACCTGGTTATGCTTACACAAGCTACATATGTTCTGTAATCAAATCAGAACTTTAAAAAAATGTTCCAGAATGTGATGATCTTAAATTTATGCAGTATTAAAAGAAGATATAATGAGTACTAGTCAGGGAAAATAAGGACGCTTATATGACTGATGCTCTTTATTGATGCTGTGTCTGTAATTCTTCCATGTTTCACTCTGTTTCAGCATTTAAACAGCTATAAAGATATTTATTACCTTGTACAGTTCCTGAACATGGTAAACAATGGTTCATATGAGTTTGAAGTACAAGAGTTTAAATATTTTTTGGAATAATAATAGCATGCAGCCAATACATTTTTAATATTTGGACAATGTTCTGGCATAATATATTGTCTAACAAATATTTCATGTACTGTGCTACAGAAAGAACAGCCACATTATTGTCAGAGGTGCTCATAAGGTAGTGCAACCTCTTACAACCTAGACATGGAGTTTAAGATTTGTAATCAGCAACAGTATGAGTTTCCTTCTAGAAATGTAGTCTTGAGTCCATACTTTGAATTTAGGCAGGTAGTAGCTTAAACATGGATTAAGTTATTTACTCAGTATCTAAGCTGGTCAGAAATGTTCCATGACCTTAGAAATTGTGAATTTTGCTGAAGTCTCTTTTGACTTGGTGACTTCATGTTTATCTCCATAGAGTTTTCTTGGCAACCACATAGAAGTGGTTAGCCATTTCTTTCTTCTAAGATTTCTTGATTTCTCACTCAAGATTTTCCTGGTGGTCTCCTGTTCAAGCATCTTGTTAATCTCCAAAAACACATCTTCTGCCCTTTTCCTTTTTTTTTTTTTTTACATCATGCTGATTGTGACTTTATGATATCTCTGTAGATATAAATAAGGGGGATGTGGCATTTTTTTGTCCTTTCCCCTCATTGTATTTCCCTGTTGAACAATTCTGTACTGATTTTTACCTTCACTACAGAAAATGTATGTTTGTGTATATCTTTTTCCCAGCAAAGATAATCCAAAGGGAACAATGAAAGGTTGAGAAATCTTCCTTCACAACTGCAACCTCAGCAAATTGCATTGTATAAAACTTTAATTCAAAAACCTCTAATTGTATTTATTTAATCGAATTTCAGCATCTTCCTTTTGAGAGAAAAGTGTGATATGAGATATGGGTTGGGACTGTTTCTCTTTCATGGAAAACAGATTCCAGATTCTCACAGAAAACAGTAATCAAAGGGAATCAAAGTTGTGATCATCTGTCTGATGTGCAAAAAATACACAGTGACACAGCTGAAGTCTTCCTTGCCCCATTTCCAGTTTTTCCTTGTGTGGGAAAATGCTTGTGTGAATGGATATCCTCCTGCTTCTGATACCTACAGGGAAAAATGCTTTCCTCTTATCCTGTTCTTTATTGTTGCTTTTGGTTTTTGGCTTAGAAATAGAATAATATTTCAGTTGTGCTGTCTCTCACATTCAGTTCATAAACAACTCAAATTATTTTCATCCCATTTTATTTTTGTAAGTTCTTATATTTAAAAAAACTAAATGAAATTCTTATGCATTAGCACTGGCCAAGTTCAATGAGTCAGTGATTCTTAGCATGAGGTGATCCATACTATATCTTTTTACCATACTGTATAGCTGGTAAAGAGGCAGAATTCTTAAAAAGTGGAGGTGGTTCATAACCGTAAACACAACCAAGTCAGTGCCTGGGTTCACGGCTAGACTTGTAAAAGCTGAACGCTCAGACTTCAGCTGGGATGGAAGAATCTGCCAGTTCTATTTTCTTTCACGTTTGAGCATGTTAATTCTCAACTTATTCCTATCCAATTTGTTAATTCTTTGAGGAGAATGTTGAGGTTTTTGAGAAATTTCACCAAACAAACTGAGTCACTGCTTCTTATTTTTTTAGTTATCATGAAGTTGATCATGAGGTGCTGCTGTTACAGGTATGGGAAAAGAATTCATGAAATATTCCAGAGAATAGGAATAGGTATATCATAAGCACTCCTTAAGACCCTCCTAGTGTAGTTCCCAACAAACCCTTATAGCTCCCCTCCCTGGTTTAATGTATAAACATGGAGGCACCAACTGAAACAGGCAAGTAGCATGGTTTGGGCTCTTACTTTTATGAGTTAATTCTTGCACTTTTGGAGTTCCTTCATCTGTCTTGGTGGAAGGCTGGATGTAGGGGAGCTGACCTGTCCAGTCATCGATGCATACAATTCCAGGCCATTAGATCATCTGAAAGTGCTTGCTGTCACTCTGCTGAGAAAATGCTGTTTGAATTGTTGAAAAATGTGAAGCTGCCTATGTCTGTAAAGTAGTAAGGATTTGAGGCCCTTGTGGGATTTTTAACTGATGATATGAGATTCAACATGTGAAGAGCCTTTGACAATCCAGTAGTGCAGAATGGGCCAGGCAAAAGACTTTTCCTTTGTGTAAGGTTCTGTACATGTCTTGCTCTTCAGAAGGAACAACACATCATCATCATCATCATCATTATCATTATTATTATTATTGGTGCTATATTATAAAGTTTTGGCAGCTAAAGTGTCTTGATGGGTTTTTTTCAAGGAAACAAAGTTTGCTGGGTGATTTGTGGCCAGTCACACCCCTACTCGAGAAAGTTCTTGTAGAGAAAATGGGAAAAGTGAGTTCTATGTGTACCTCCTTGAACTCCTGATGCAAAGGTGGGATGTAAATCTAATAAATGAGTAAATCCATATTTCAAATGGATAAAGGTAAACAAAACTCTGGTTGCTCTAGGCTGTATTCTCCTTTGCTTTGTTTCAGTTCAACTATGCAGGAGTCTGGGTGATAAATTATTCTGCAGATTATAGATTTCCTAATTGGAAATTACTTCCATATAGGAAGTTGTGCAGTGGTTGTCTGATTGCATTTAAGTGTTTCTATGGCCTCATTTACTTTCTGCATTTGATAAAATTGTTCTGTCGAGGGTACAGTTGAATATGTGGGGCAGGGGTGTTAAAAATGAGCGTATAGGGTAATTTGTTGGTTTGGGCATAGCACATTGCATGAACCCAGTTGTTGATCGTGTAGTGAACCATCATTGGCAAATCATGATTTAATGTGTGTGAACCCAGCAAATGCATATAATTTCTATTTACTCAGCCATTGATTAATACTGATGAATGCAGTTGGGCAATTCCAGTGGTGTTTGTTAACATTAGTTACAAAATTAAGTTATGCACCTCTAAAGATAATTATGCTATATGTGCCTGTTTTTAATAAATAGAGATAAATATCTCTAAATGTAAAACTGTTTGCATTGAAACCTAAATACCTCTAAGGATGATGCTTATGTAGAACTTTCCTCTCCAAGACTGTGAGCCTTTGTTAGGGGGTTGAGAATTGCAGGGCAAGGCAGCAGTTAACCCTGCTTTCCCTGTAACCCTCCCCACTCCTGGGCTTTTCATAGTGCAGTTAGGTGCATTAGTTTCACTGCAAGGCTTTTTAAAAGATGAATTCTTACGGGGAAGGAGCAGGGAGGTGAAGTGGTGGACAAGGCCTGTCAGACACAGCCACCTTTTAGGACCCTAGTTCCCCATGCTTGCTTAAATAAATTTCAAGTATGATTCTCCTTGTCAATTATCTCCTCTGCATCAACAGAATTCATTACTGCCAGATTGACTATCCTTTTGTTCTCCATGGCCCGCACAGTTCCAGAAAGCCAATTTTAGCTTTGTTTTATTTGTTGTGAATACAAACAAATTTCTATTATGTGAGCTATGCTGCAGACTGGCCAGTTCCTGTTTTGCTTCCTTGCTTCCTTTTAATGCCTTCAGTTTGGTTCTTGTGAATTGATTTCATAAACGTTTGTATATATTATATTCCATTATCCTGAAATAATTCCTTAATTCTTCTGGCCTGCATCCCATTTCCCATTTTCATGCTATTCAATATCTGAATGGCAGTAACATCAAATGATACTGTGTATGGATGACATGTAGCATTGGAAAGCATTGCCTTATTTCCTTACTCCTCCTTTTTTCCTCTCTGTAGCAATAAAGGAAAACACTCTAAAGGAGGAGAGTCTGTGCAGGGAAGGGGTCTGTCTAGACTTCCAAACAATTTTCCTTTCCTGATCAAGGCAGATCATATTTCCTTCCTAAGGAACATGGCTGTGAAGTCACCGTTTTGTTTTGACCCTGGTCTTCCTGCAAATGTTTGAGTCAAAATCTGATTGTAAAGAATGATTCAAGGGACATAAATTTCAAAGGTAAGTGAATGTACGTATTAAAGATTTCATCCTCTTTCTTGGTCTATGTGAGAAAGAGGTTCCTTGGGGAAGACAAATATTTTGCGCCAATGCCTGAATTTAATAGCAAATTTAAGATGTTTGGCATACTTCAAACCTTGTTCATCCTTTAAACTTTGTAACTTGTGGCTCTTCCATACAGGAATTCTGTGCCAGTTTGAAATCAGCTCCAGACCTCTGTGGTTCCATGACATTGGCTGTATAAAGAACTAAGCCCATTTGTTTCTATTCCAGCTATAGTCTCTTTGAAACTGCAGTGAAACTAGTATTTTCTTTGAAATGCTGGGGCTTGTGGGAAGTGTATTGCCCCATTTGTGGGAACATTTGCCTCACAATGCCTCCCAGGTCCTTGGTATCAGCTGAGCTAAGAGTTCTTTCAGTAGGAAAGGTAGCTCAATGGCTTTGCAGTTTGCCTTCATAGGAAATGCTTGGATATTTATTGATTCCTATGACCTGGCAAAATGCATGCAAAATAAAGGATGTGTTTAAGCACTTTGTTTTATTTCCCTTTTTTGTGGTGTGGGAAGGAGGAGATTTTTGTTACTGCAGTGGCTGCTTGGTCTTGAGGCAGAGCAATGACTGAATTAGGTTCTTGCTCCTTTTCCGTAGGATTTAGAGAAGGACAGAAGTGAAAACAATAGTGGATTGGTTTTTGTGAGATTTGGGAGTGAAAACAGAGGCAGGGTGAAGTGTGTTTCGGATCTTAAGTAAATTATGATTAGCATTTGCCTGTACTTTTGGTAAATTAACTATTAATATAGTGTAAATACAATTCTATAATGGCATAGCTGACCTACAAAAATGTAACCATGGAAAATAATGGATTTGCTGAACAGGACTTGATGAAATTATTCTGCAGCATGATACCACAACTTTTGCCGAAATGTACAGTCTTTTCTGATACTTTGTTGTGGTATGATTAAATTAATATCTGCCTCATAGAGTCAATCCCACTATTGTTAGAGCATGGATAACTGTTGATTGGTCTACGCTCCCCCACAAAACAAGTGTGTCTTATGAGTCATTCTTTACCAAGCAGATAAGAAGCAGCAAAGTGGTGGATCCAGCTAATTCATAAGACTGTGAACCCCATTCTTTGGGGGAGCTCACCTCCATCAAAATAAGGTTTTCATCTTAACTGTTCACAGTAGGCTCAGACCTAGAAAAAATGGGATAGCAAGAGGTTAGGATTACAATGCTTCCCCAAAACGAAACTGTATTCAAATGGACCTAAGCAGAACAATTGACAAAGGGAGTGGCAATCCAAAGTAAATGAAGAGATGGTGAGGGACCACCTGGCTACTATGGACAAGTTTAAGTCTCCAGGATCAGGTCAGTTACATATGAGAGTCTTGAAGGAACTTGCAGATGTCATCTCAGAGTCTCTTTTTGTGATCTTTGATAAATCGGGGAGGACAGACATAGTACCACAGGGTTGGAGAAGAACAAATGTTTTTTGTTTATTCAAAAAAGGGGAGAAAGTGAACTTGGGTAACTACAAACCACTCAGCTTGATGCTGATACAAGGCGAAACTTTGGAACAGGTTATTAAACATTTGGTATGTGAGCATTTAGGGAAAAATGCATTGTTTGCAGGAACCAGCATAGATTTATCAAATATATTTCATGTCAAACTAACCTGATCTCCTTTATTGACAGACTGATCAGTTTAGTTGACTATGGCAATGTATTGGACACAGTGTGTCTTGACTTCAGCAAAGCATTCAGCAAAGTCTCCCATGAGATTCTAGAAGAGAAGATAACAGTATGTGGGCTGAACCATACTATCATTAGATGGTGGTTAAACAATTCTGTCCAATGAGTGTATGTCAATGGTTCTGTGTCAAGTGTGTGGGGAGTGTTGAGTGACATACCACAGGGCTCCATTTTGGGCCTTCTTTTGTTCAATACATTTATAAATGACTTGAATAAAGGGTTAGAAAATATGATTATCAAATGCACAAATAATATGGAGATAATGGGGGATAAGAAACATCTTAGATAACTGTATCAAGATTCAGGAGGAATTAGCTCATGAAAGCTTGTGCCTTTTAGTAAAAGGTGTTAGTTAAAGAGGTGCTACCAGATGACTCCTGATTTTTTAAAACCAGTAGGAAGTATTGGGTATGGTATGTTTGGCCTGAGAGAAGTTATGGTGGAGAGATATGGTAACTGTCATGTGGAAGATCGACATAGTTACTAAGAATTGTTCCAGAAGACAGGACAATACATTTTGGGTTTAAATTACAAAGAAGCAGATTAGTTGGACATGCAGAAAAATTTATCAGGTTAATTGCTGTTCCGCAATAGAACACACTGCTTCAGGAGCAGTGAACTCTTTCTCTGGAAGTATTTAAAGAAATGTTGGGTGGCCATCTTTTAGGGATGATATGGTGGTGGATTTCTTTACTGGGCTGGGTTTGGAAAGGATGATTTCCAAAGTTTCTTCCAATCCTTACACTGATTCTATGGTTCTATGAACCATTAGTACTTTTTACTTAAAGACTAATATTGTTTGCCAACTTAAATTCGTTTAATGATCTGAGACAGTGGCCTACAATTCCAACATCTTAATAAGATCTATGGCAGAAAAGATGTAAAAAATCAATATTTTTGATGATATCATAACTAAAATTGGTGGCCATGATTATTGGATTCAAATAATTTCTAAAGAGCAGGGTAATAAATATAATTATGTGACATTCTGTAAATCAAAAACTATACTGTAGGGTAGCAGACGTCTACCCCACAGCTTAGCATGAGTTTATCTTTCAAGGAATGACTAGTAGAAATAATTGTAGCAAATAAAGGTCCTCCATCATAACCTCCAGACAAGCAAGTCACACACAAGGAAACAACCATGAATTTAGTAAGCATATCAAGGGGTCTTCAAAATGGGAAATGACAAGTCAGCTTTTTAATGACTACTTAGGGAATGTACTGTATGTTCAACAGTATAATGCTTCACCATGTAAGATAATAACATACATGAAGCCAATAAAATAGATGTGTTGTGGCTTGCTTGCCTTTAAATGTATAAATTCTGTAATCTTTTTAATCTGTTTTATGGGATTGGTCCTATGATAGAGTATCTAATCATTTCTGTTATTAGTTAGCCTCCTCTGTTCATTGGGTACAGAATCATTACTCCACAACAGATCAGAGCCTTGGAAAACAATGGTACTTAGTCTAATTCCAGAGAAGTATCTCTTGTGGTCATTGATACTGAAGATCTTGAAGAGATGCAGAAGAATTAACATTGTTATACTCCCCAGTGCTGCTAAATTTGTTTGGATAGTGTTGCAGTTTTGACAAGAATAATTTCAGCATAGGGAATTAATCTGACTGAATGTTACCAGCAAGCGGCATTGTTATGTAATAATAAATTACTGCAACTTACTTTTTTTTAAAAAAAGATTTTTTATCTTGCCTTTATTATTTTTAGAAATAACTCAAGGTGGGGAACATACCTAATTCTCCTTCCTCCTTCTGTTTTGACAGATAAATTCAGGTACATAATTTTGAGCAATCATTTTTAATTTTAATTTTGATTTGACAGTACCTTTCATATCTTGTTTACTTTTCTCACTGAATCTTCATATTCTCAACTGCTAATATTTGGGAGCTGTAGCAACAAGGTCTTTTGAGGGCAAAATACTTCACCAGGAATTAAGTGTAGTAGTTTTCCAGTAACAATCAACAAATAAAAATTTATTGCTAGATAAGAGAGCCAGTATTTGGTGTTCGAATTTGCATCCTTTGCAGAGGAAGTTATTAGAAACTGGATTTAGCATAACTTCTCTGTCTTAAGAATCAGTACATCTTCTGTTCATCTGAGGTCTGAGAAAACAGAGCTGCATAATTACAGAATATTAGTTGTTCTACAATGCTTGTCAAATATAATGCCAAGTTTTCTGGTAAAAGTGTAACATGGAGCATTATTTTGACACTAATCAAAGTTTCCTCAAGGACTCTAAGCAAATCAGGAATCTAAAAGTGATCAGCTTAACCAGAGAGCTTTGTTTAAAAGTCTACCTTAGTTTTTATGGATTTCTAATGCTCAAAAGGATTGTCAGAAGAAGTAATTCTGAAGTGACTACTGAGAGATGAATGCACGTGGCATTCATTTGATCCAGTAACTCAAGAATATCGTCTCTGACCCAGGGTTCTTCTTTCATTATTTATACATACATACATACATACATACATACATACATACATACGATATAGATGGCAGCATTGCAGACGAGATCCAAGAAGCTGTGTAAGAAACCCCAAAATGTCTTGTTTCCTTGACCACAGGATGTTCGGTCTGATCACTTTGGTAACAGTTTTAGGAATTCAGTTCCATTGAAGTTGAATGAATGGAAACACAGAGTCCCTCAGGACATTCTAAAATGTTTGGTAAATTTAGATTGCTATTCTTCTACAGCTTTACCTATTTAGCATGGGATTTGGATAAATAGATTAGCTAGTCAGGACATTCATCTGTTATATTTGTAGTCTCTTAATAGAATTTTAAAGGTTTGTTTTAATAATTTATTAGCTGTTCAGCTTTCAGAATGGTAAGAGCAGTGGTTGGTAAGAATAATAAAGATGTCACTGGAACTTTGAATTATGTGGAAATTGTGCAGAAACATAGCACATAAATGAATTCTCACAGATAAAAACTATACTGCCAAGTGAAAGGAGAAAATAAAGGAAAACAGTCTTAGACGAATCTTTCCCTTATTTAACTTCGAGCTCTTATGAAGGACAATATGTTTGTTTATTTTATTTTTAAATTCTTCTCAATATTTTTGCTTTTGCAATGGCTAAATAACTTTTAAGTAAATTACTTCATTTCTGTTTTTACTGTTGCTGTCTGTGGTGGCATATCTAAGGTGGTATTTAAAACTTTTAAAATTCCTTCTATCCTTTAGAGAAAATGTACTTTCTCTCTTTCATGTCTTGAGATTTATAATCTTTTGTTGGTGTGGGTAGATGGCTGACAATTGCCTTCTTGTTGCAGAGCAGTACCCATTGCTTCCAGCCAACCCACATCCTTCAGCTAAAGAGCCCATGAAGCAGGTGCAGCAAACATCAATCGGGCAACTCAGTTTGTGCACCATTGGAACAGGTGCATGAGAGCTCCTTGTTTCCGCCAGACAGCCTCATTGCACTACGGTGGATGTTACACACTGGCAGTTCAAAAGAGGAGTGCAATGTGGTGTTTGCCTCCCGTAGATCATTCAGTTCCTCTCGTTTTAGTGATGGAATCATTCAGTTCCTCTCATTTTTAGTGATGGGAGGGACGAGAAGAGAGGAAGAATTCTGCCCCCAGAGGTGAGACAGGCCCCTTCGCTCCTGGCCTTCCAGAAGAACTTGAAAACCTGGTTCTGCCACCTCACTTGGGGTGGGAGGGGCACCAGTTTATCTTAGGGGTGGCTAGTATCATGGATCCCTCCCCAACGAATAAGATCTTCACCACTTGGATTTTATATCTATTTTATCTTTATTTATTGGTCTATTTATATAAGTACAAGTGTGTGTGTATATATAAATTTGTATGTTTTTAATTCTGATGTTACTGTAAACTGCCCAGAGTCCCCTTTTTGGGAGAGATGGGCGGTGATAGAAATTTGAAGAATGAATGAATAAATAAATAAATAAGAAACAGAAAGTATGGAATAATAATTTGGAATAAGTTCATAACTGGGGGAACTAAAGAATTTGCCTGTTTTATAGTAAGGAGGACAGAGTGGAAGACAAAATTTACTGATCTCAAATTTGTTCTTTAGCAGTAGCCAGTACATGATATCTACTTAGGAATATACCCAAGGATCATCAAAGCACTTAGAATAAAATATATTTTAATGGTTAAACTGGTAGCCAAAATGCTCAGTTTGTGAACAGGTGTGTGTGTGTGTGTGTGTGTGTGTGAGAAAGACAGAGACAATTATTACAGCTGGACCACTTCAATGTCTCCCTTTATTTTTTGCCTTACTGTATTAGGAAAGTGAAAGTAAGAAAGGAAAGGGAAATTTAGGAAAGGGAAGGGTTGAGTCATACTTACTGGGTGGCATAAGTGCCAGTGCTAAACATTTTTCCTGTTGGGATTTGTTACCTGCAGCATATCGTGCATTACACTGTTTTTTCTCTCAAGATTTGTCAAATTCATATGGTTAAGAATTTCATTTGTATAGCTCAAAGAAATGAAAAGGGGTTTTGTAAGCAACATTGACTTGTTCCTAATTGCAGGATTTCAATAAGCACATTGAAGATTTCTGCATTCAGTTCAAACTGTGCTCACCTTTCCTAGTTTAGGTCTTCCCATTTTGTAGATGTACTGCCTCCTATACATTAACAATAACCTCTGGTGTCAATGTGGTTCTAGTGACTTTTTATATGTATGTTGATCTCTAGAAATCATTAATTTTGCCTTTGGACACGAAGTAAGTTCATGGTTATGTAAAAGTCACTAAAAGATTGGTTTGTTTCCTGTTTCATCAACTAGCTTAGTTATCTCAATTGCTCAGTTTCTCCATAGGGAGAATAAAGGCAAAACAGATTGGCTCATGCATCAGGAAAGGCTCAAAGGGGAAAAAAATATTTTCCAGGATTAATACTGTTAGTCAGAACATGAAAGAAAAGAATTGGGATTGTGTTTGGAAAGGAAGACGTTTTCTGACAAGTGTGACCTCTGTTTTTCTCATGAGCTGCTGTCTTTGAAACCAAGGCTGCCTTTAATGTTCACCAGGTGTCAACAGGGTGTTTCACTTCCGTTCAAGATAGGAAATTCAGTGTTGCAGTTCTAGCATCTAACATTCACCAAATGAATATTCATAGTCCTTTGCAGTTGTATTCCAAGAGTTCAAAGGGCACAAAAGGTTAAGAAATGTCATGTTATTCTTATGCCTACCATTAAAGATATGGAAACACAAAACATGGTATCTTTCTTTTTACAGCTAAACAAAAGGAGCCAGGATTTTGGTTTCTGGAGTTGCAAATGAGACTTTGCTTCAGCTTTCTGCTGCTGCTGTTTAGCTGATCTTGTTAGTTGTGTGTATACATGGATAGTTGTTTAATTCAAGATGATGATGGCTGCAGGATGCAACAATTTGGGTGAGTTAGTAGGAAACACTTTGAACTTGAGAACTGAAGCAACATGGTTTGAATTACTCTAGTTGTTATCCCAAACTGCCCTTACAGCCCTGTTCATTAGTTCCCACCATTATTGACCTGATGATCCCTGTAAATTGATGATAGCCATATGAAAAGACAGAACGATTCTTTTTCCCCATACAATTGTCCCTGTGGGGAAAGAGAGCTTGTAGGCAGTGATTCCATGAAGACCCGCACCCTGTGGAGAACAAGGTAGAGATAAATGTTGAAGAACATAAAGAATTGTGCCTTACATAATGTTTCACTTCAACCCATAATGATAGTATGAATAAATACTAAAAGTATACCACATGAACAAATCAGTGATGCTTTCCCCCCAGGTAGACATTATTTTTATTTTATTTTATTTGTGCCTTCCAGTCAGTGTTGGCTCTTGGCAACTGCCTGGACAAGTCCCTGCAGTTTCCTTGGCAAGGTTTTTCAGAAGTGGTTTGCCATTGCCTGCTTCCTAGGGCTGAGAAAGGGTGACTGGCCCAAGGTCATCCAGCTGGCTTTGTGCCTAAGGTGGGACTAGCATTCACGGTCTCCTGGTTTCTAGCCTGGTGCCTTAACCACTACACCAGACTGGCTCTGGCTAAACATTATTGTCTTCTAGCAATTGGGTAGATTGGTAACATTCCACCTAGCAAATAAAATTCTGGTTTTCAATCCTGTTTCAGTTGTTTGTGTTGCATGTGCTGTATTCAGTTTCTTAGTAAAACATCAAGGCTTCCTGTCAGATGTAGTGGTTAAAGTACCTCTCAGCTCTGCATTCCTAAGCAAATACAGGAAGATTACATAAGGAGATTTATTACAGGGGATTAAGAAACTGTACCTCTGAAGAAGTTCTAATAGCTCCCAGGAATCCTGCCTTATAGATGTGTTAACAGCCTCAAGACTTCAATCCTTGGTTTCTTCCTTCTGCCATTTTGGACCCATAGCCAGTTTCTGGCCTTGAGGGTTTCTGCTAGCTGTCTTTTATTTACAAAATGGCTTTTTCAAAGTTCTCATGTAATCAACTTCAATCCACACATCAAATTATCATTTTAAAAACTAGCCAGAAATTCCATAGTTCTTTAAAGTTTACATGTGGTATCATTTATTCTCTTTATTGGGGGTTTTGACTTAGAAGCTTTCAATCCTATCCCACAGATGGTAGCTTTGCTCCATCAGCTCCAGCCATTTTTGCTGCAGTAAAATCTGCTTTGGTAGCTCATGGTAATTTGAACTGGAAGGAGTCCTCTGTTACTTGTGCAGATTTTGGATATGGGGTGAAGAATGGGAATAGGATAGGCAATCAGTGGGGACTGTTTTACTCTTTGTCTGTTTCCAGATGATTGCTACTTGTACCTGTTAATCAGGCAGGTCAAGTTGTGATGCTGGGGATAATGATGAAGTCTGAACAGTTTTTATTTAAATGGATCAAAACAACTGTCCTTCCTGCAAATGTAAACTGGGCTATGATAAAATTTAAAGCAATCCTTAACAACCAAATAAAGTGAAAAGGCTTGTCTGTGTTATCTTTGGCAGTAGTTCATGGCTGAGCTTCATGACTGCGGTCATAACAAGGAGAGGAGGAGGAGGGCTCTGTATCAAGAAGGTTAAAAGGTTCTGTGTAACTATTTTATTGTTTAATATCTTTAGCTTAATTTCTCAGTAATATACTGTTTGGAATGTTTTGTTTAAAGAACATGCTTTAACTTGATGTTCTCATCTTTTGCTCTGACTAGCATTTTTTTAAAGAAGTGATCCCCATAATTTATATTAAGAATGTTCCAAAAGCATCTTTCAAGTTTAAAAACATGCAAGACTACAAAAATAAAAACAACAAAAAACTCCAACCACCATATGTGCTTAGAAGTAACTTAATTACAATATGATTATCCAGCTCCTTGTAGGTTATATCCCAGTCTGGTACCATTGTTGGAGCCTCTGTTCATGTCTGCTGTCTTTAGTACTTTACTAACCAACTTCCTCCAGGATCCATTCCACCCAGTATTCAACTAGTGGTAGTGTATGAAAGAAAAGATCCTACATGCTCTTAGATGAAGAATGGAGGATGTTACCCATAGGTTGGAGACGATAGTTATGATATATTAATGTGTGTATTCATGTGAAACAGATGGACTTAAACAGTATTTATTTATTGATCCACCTGTATAGGTGAGATGTCCCCAAAGGATAAATAAGAAGATGATATTCAGTGAAACTCATGAATGTAGTTTTATTTACAAACTCAGATTCAAACATTGTAAACATTTAAATATGTCTATTTAATGCAACTCACCTGGATAATTGTAATGGATTTAAAAGTAAATCTTTAGGATGGAGAGTTAAATTATGAAATACACAAAGTTAATTATAGGAATCTTGTAGGAGATCTAATATCAAAATAAAAAGAACAGCAGCAGCAGCATTACAAACATGATAGAAAATGTATACTGAATCAATCAAAGCACAAATAGGGTTGTAGTTGGATTGTCTATTAACTGCAGGGAATTAAATACAGGGGAAAATATCTATAAAATGGAAATCTTTTGGTACAGTATTTACCATATCAGTATGAGTTTATTTGTGTGTACATTGTGTGTACATTGAACCAACCTTCCTTCTTG
This sequence comes from Candoia aspera, assembly GCF_035149785.1. Classification (NCBI taxonomy): domain Eukaryota; kingdom Metazoa; phylum Chordata; class Lepidosauria; order Squamata; family Candoiidae; genus Candoia; species Candoia aspera. Next base: position 145,245,569 of record NC_086155.1, read on the forward strand.
AAGTTGTGAATATACTATGTCAATTATTATCTATCTTTTAAAAGCTGCCTCTGAATTAGTAAGCAAATGGGGCATTGTTTTAGAATGTATACCCTTCTTTGTATTGTTGGTTAGACAATAACAATTCATAAAAATCATATAACACAAAAAAGCTCCACATACATATTGTTCTTGGAGGTCTCTGTGAAGTCCATCATATTTATTTATTACATTTATGCCTCATGTTTTGTTCAGGAGCAATGTGCCTCCCATTTTATTCTCACAACAATCAACTGAAGTAGATAAAGCAGTGAGCTTGTACCTGACCCAAACTCACCAAAGCATCTTCATGCTTGACAAGATATTTGAATCTTTGTGACTCCAATCTGGCTTCTACACCATACTGGCTTTTAAAGACCTCTGCCCATGTTGGGTCAAGTTAGAAGAAAAGGTATACCTAATACAGTATTAGAGAAACACAAAAATGGAAAGGTGAGTGCCAGAGGAACCTATATCAAAAAGTATTAGGAAGTGGGCTTTCCACTTTTGCCCACTTCTAGAAAGTTCCAAGCTGATAGATGTGTCCTCACCTATAAAGATCCTTTAAGAGTAGTAGAAAAGCAACCTTTCTTTATGTAACCTTTTAGTTACAAGCTAAAGGTCCATTTCACATTTCTTAAAAAGTAAAACAGATATTGGACTTGATATCTCTTATTACATACATACAGTGTAGCGCAAGAGCAGAACTGTGAATCTACTAATGTTTGCTGCTTTTCACCATCCCCTTTTAATCTGTGATCATATGATTTTTTCTTACCCTTAGTGACATGTATTTTACATTCTGTTCCTGACACTTTGGGGGACGTGTTCTGCATTTTTGCATAAATATTTTGGTCCCTGGTATTGTCCTTAAATGCTTGAGAATTGAATCCTAGCCCCTCAGGCTCTGTTTGGTCTGGTCTGTGACTAAGGATCTAAAGATGATTTTAACCACAAACATTCTTAGGATATTTTGTTTAGGATTGAACAGTTTACCTATTTTATGTTTTCTGTTAGTGTCAAAAAGCTTTTTCTGTTTTTGGCACTTATTCTTCACTAGAGATATGAATAGATCTATCTGCCCCATTTTGCAGATTTTAATCCCTTCTGCCATGCTTTTTTTTTTTTAACTGTGGCAATTCTTATGATTTTACTGTTAAGATCAAAAACATCTCTTACTTAATTCATCATGGGTGGATACCTCAACAACTTGTCCTAAATGGCAGGACTGATAAATTAGGCTTCAGGATTATATATTATATAATAATATATAACATATTTCTATGAGAACAAAGAAAATACTTGATTTTGAGTAATAGCCTTGAGAAGAAAAGGACACTAAACATATTCCTTGAGTTGGGTACTTCATTATTTTTTATTTATTTATTGCTATGTAAATTGTCAATTCTAAAGTAAATATTGAAATCAGATAATGCTTGGCAGTCCTAATTCAATTCCTTGTTGCAAATGAAGTGCTGTTTATTGACTATCATATTTCACCGAAAATTCCAGGATATTGCACCTCTTCTGTAATATACAAACTAGCCACTTTTTATAGCAAGAACTAAGTTTATTTCTCAGCAATTTTCCACTGGATATATTTGGGCACTCATAAAAGCTTAGACGATTCACCCCAAAGTGAATTACCACAATTAGGTTGTCAGCTTTAGCTAGATGTGATACAGAAATGTTGGTGATGGTACAGTTCAACTATGAACATCTGTAATTCTGTTGTAACATAAATGGTAAAAAGAAAAATAGTAAGTGATGGCTGGGTACATGTATTAACAATTTTTTTTTTAGTTTGAAGCCACCTGAAGACTTTAGCTAGATGAATAGCTTAAGCTCCATGTGGTTTCCGTTCTTTGGGGGGTTGTTATCACACAGAAAGCAAATCTACTTTTAGCTCTAGCTTCTGTTTGCCTCTCTGTGAGTGTCTCTGAGAAGGCTTCCTGTCTGCTTGCTGATAGGAAATGTTAGTAAAACAGACAGGTCGAGTGATATTTCTCATGTGCTGGTAACATTTGCAAACTAGCACAGAGGACCCATTTTTATGCAGTACTTAAGCACAAAGGGAATCCTTATGACAGAGAGAAAATTCATCATCTTTACTCCCTTCTTTCAGAAACAAAATGAACACTTCAGACTTGCTCACAGTCTTATTCTGAGCTCTCAGAGAGCTCCGGAGTTTTTCGCAGACAGTAAGATTTGAAAAATTATAGCCAGCTTTCAGTAGTCTCTCCTATATTCTTATATATTTACACTTATTCACATGTAAACTATTCACAGTGTCACACCAAGAAACCAATATTTTGAGGCGCTGCAGATGTAATCTGAGTCAGATTTCAATGGAAGGTAAAGTTTCCTTTGAACTGAATGCAACTCCTGCTGACTTCATGGGCTTGTTTGTCTCATTCTCTTGGCAACAGTACAGGAGTCATTTGACATTACTGCCTTTGAGGATCATTTTAGATTTCCCAGTTTAATCTGTAGTTCTGGGGTCTCCTGGTAGTCTCCCATCCAAGTTCCAACCAACTTTATTGGGTGATAAATGATATTAATTTAACACTTTTCAAGCTTGAAACGTCCAATTCCAGAAGTGTGTCTTATTTTTATTTTATTTATTCTTAAATATGTATGCCACTTGATGCCCAACTACTCTAGGTGGCTTGCAAGTAAAAAAAAAGATACAATCAGAAACAAAAATAAGGAATAAAAGGTAGCAAGATGACAGAAATCAGATTGAAATAATCTCACTTTGAACTCAAAGCACCTGTTTCAAACTCCACACTTCTAGAACATTCCAAACAACATCAGAACACTTCCGGTAAGGTTGGAGTAACCAGTTTCAAACTCAAGACAACTGTTTTTAGTTTGAAATGGAGGATTTTTTGCTCAGTATGGTTTGAAATGTTTTGCATACCGCTGTTAACTAGACCTGACTAAGCCAAAGTTGCCTAGGTGCAACTTGAAACAGAAGGATAAGGCCTGATCAGGTTTTGGACAAGAGACTACTTGGAATTTTCTGGTCTTCTAGATTGGGAAGTTGTAAAAAACACTTCTGGAGGAGGCAATTTTGAACCACTTCTGTACTCTTGTCAAATAGGCTTTACCTTTATGCTAAATGTTCATATGTGTAAGTATGTAGCATACATGGGGTACATCTTCAGAAGTTGTATTTCTTGGATCAGAATATTTCTGCCCTGTGTTCTTTCTCATGCATATTGAGTTCCTTAGTTGCTAATATTTGCTCCACTCATTCTCAAATGTTGCACTGTCACAGTCTACAGAATTTAAACTTAAATTTAGCAGGAAAACCCTACCTTTGAATCTCAGCCACAATAACTTAAAACCTTTTCTCAGCATTTCTAATGCCTTATTAATCCCAGATACTAGAATGACAGAAACTTCCTACCCCCTAACTCTTTACCTCATGTTTACATAGAGAGAAATTGAATGACTGCTACAGATAGAATGAATTGTTCTGGACATTGCTCAAGTCTGAATCATGATGAGCAGTCATTATATTCTGCTGGTATTACACAGTTCCTGGCAGGCTCAAGCCATGTCTGTTCTAGACAGTGACCTGGTTATATTGTACAATATGATACATAAAAGCTATATTTGCATGACATGCTTATCCATGGACTACCATTGTTTACTTAAACCTATTTTCTGGTTTTGCATGACACACTGTACAATAAACTAACCATATGGGGTGCATTTGCAAGATATCCTAGTCTCAAATGAGATTATTTAATCTGTGCTCTCCTATTTTGAGTACATTTGCTCCTTCTCTGACTTCTGTTCAACGTGGAACAATTTTCCCTACCTAATGCTTCTGATGTATTGGACAACATATCTTAGAATTTCAAGGCAGAATTACTATTGTCTGTCTTTAATTGGGGAAGGATGATATAGGATATTTTTGCCAACTTCATTAATTTTACAGAATGAGTGAGATAGCATTATAGAATATAAAGTAAGAAATATGTACCATATAAATTATAGTTCATATAGTATCATAGATGATACAGGTTTTTCTCATCTGGTGCTCTAGGTCTATGTTTTACTTTTTTTATATGTGTTTGGAGTTGTGCAGGCTTACTAAATCTAAGTAGCAGACCAAGAAACTTATGCTAAAGCATAGGCAAACTGTAAAGAAAAAAGTGAATAAAGTGAGTTGAGCAGAAAAGAAAAAAGGAATGAAGTAACCAGTTTTTCCTGATCCCCAAATATGGTAATCTAAATGAGAGATTCTTGAGAAATCTTAATTTATAACATAAGTAGAACAGGAGAAAGATCATAGTCAAATATACAGAAAGATACATTAAGATCTGATTTGGGTCCCCATGTTCTGCTGTAAATGCTGCTTAGTTTCTTTGAAAACAGTTCCAACTGCTTAATTATTTGGGATTATACGTTTCTAACTGAGTTTAGGTAAATGGGATTATAAGTAGCTTTTTTTCAAATTCTTATTTTAATTATTTTTAATAGATTTTCCATAATTTTCATGAACCATGTTTGTTTTTGTGTAAATATCTTACAATCTGGGGGTTGCTCATCAGCTATTTTTAATATTGACCATATAATTTCAACTAGCACCTTGATTAAAGAAACTTGTGTAAAGGCAACTTATTTAATAATAAGTTGTAGGGGGGGTTGCCATCACTGTTTTATCAGTCTCTGATTCATATGGCAATTAGCAAGACATTACCAAATTTGTTACAAGTAGCTCTGAGGTAATACCACATAAAACATTAATAATGCACCAGTTAAATGCTCATACTTTTGGATATAGAAACCACCCCCCTAATGTAAGCATTTTCCTCTGGACAAGTCATGTGATTAGTAGGGGCTTGATACAAGGGCTTTCTGTATTAATATAATCAACACTCATTTAACAAAAGCCATCCAGGCCTTTCCCTAGGAAACATATGCCAGAACTGTTGTCAAAGGCTACATGATGGCCTGCAGCAAACTGGGCAGGAAGCTAATGGGGAGGGATTGGTTTAAGGAAGGCCATGAGAGCCCTCTATGCTTCTGAAGCCAAATGCTGAATCAAAATTATATGACTAGAACAGTATGTTGGTGGTGTCAGCAACATTAAAATTACAATCTTCATGCTGCTTTAGGATTCTGTATGGTCTGTCTTGTTTATTTTGGCTGCTGTTTAACAGAAAGTGTGCCAGAAGTACAGGAAAAAACATCTGAGATGTTTATAAAATCACTGAAGGCCCTGGACAGCTCATTATTCCTCTTTGAGGAAGAAATCTGTGATGCATATTAGGATATCTGTCACTGGGTGTAATGAGGCTCTCCACCATGGCAGACTGAAGAACTGTCATTCCATCCTTGGTGGGTGGGGAGGGCATGAGCTTTTAAAGTACTGTTATCAGTAAACATTACAGATTTAGAGGGAAATATAGCTTGTGCTTTGGCACCCACATAATGTAATGAGAACCCGAATTATTAAAATTTTAAATTATTGTCATATCAGGTTGTTCCAGAAATGTCAGAAGGTGAAAATTTGGAACTAGTTAGAAATGAACAATTTACTAAGGTCAGATGGCATTCTCAATATCCTTTGAAAAATGTATAATGTGATTTTTGAAAACAGTAACAAAAGTATGTAACTTGCTATTATTTTTTTATCAAGTGAAATTTGTTAAATTTCATTGTAGATCTGAAAGCTGTGGGGCTATCTGTCCAACTTTTGTTCTATGTAATCTGGTGAGAAACTTTAGTTAGAGGTTTAAGCAAGAGGTTAATCTTGCTATGAAGTATCATCATGGTTGATTTGCAGAAGGAAATCTTCCTCACTATTATCTGAATAATGTTTTGAGATTAAAAAACAAAACAAAGCCCTAAAGTATTTGAAGAGCCAACAGATAAGGTCAATTTTCAAGCAGAATGCTCTTCTATTTCTGCATTTGTGTTGTCCCTATCTTTTTTTCAAGATGTGATCCTAATTTGTGGCAGGATCATACCATAGGCTTTTCTGGAGAACAAGGCAAGAGCTACTCTTCTGGGTCAGGAGAACCCTTTTTCTCTTGCATCCAGAAGATTGTAGTTAGGTTTAGGCAGGGCCCTGACAGATTTCTGGGGAGAGGATGGGCACAGGTGCTTCCATCACCCTGTATCCATCTCTTACCAAAAGTATGACTTTTCAGCTTCTTTCTGAGAACTTCAGACTTGAGGCTTGCTGTAAACTCTTGTTTGAATTTAGACTAGCATAAAATGCTGTCCTTTCTGACAATACAGTTTTTTTTGCTGAGTATTTCTGAAATGAAGTCACAGTTTTCTTGGACTCTGTCTTTAATCACTGATAAAACAATGATCTCATTTGGTTATGCCAGTTTTGAAAACTTGAGCAAAGCAACTGAGCCTTTGAGGAGCTACAGGTAATCTAGCATAATATCACTGTCAATATGATTTAGGTTTTCTATGCATTCCTGTTTAGTCTAGCATCAGCTAGAAGAAACTCCTTTCAGGAATTTAATTAAAAACAGCGTTTAGTAGTATTGCTTGGTACACATGTATTTGCTGTGAAAATTCCGGTTCCTGAGCAGAAAAGGTATTTCATTGTTATGACATTATGCGTGACAAAACTGTGTTTATTTAATCATGTAATTTATTGGCCAGACTAGTTGCTACTGGCAAAACTTTAGGGAAGGAATTCTTAGGCTTGCTACATCTTTATATGTATAAAATTGAATACAGATCAGAGAAGGTTCTACAGACCAACGTTTTGAGCTTATATCTTACATTTTCCCTCAGATATTACATCCATAAATGTAGATTGATTACTGTTCCCTAAATCTTGATACTATTTTATACGTCTTATCTGTACAAATGAAATGGGTTTTTGGCATTTTTTCCCTTCAGAATAAGAACTACTGTAAGCAGTTGGCTTCCTTGTGTCAAAAGAAAACCCAAAGCCATGGAAATAATATGGGAAAATACATGTTTTGCATAGTTTTAGGCACATGAAAAGTAAAACCATTACTACCACTATTACTATTCCTCTCTCTTTCTGTTTTTGTTGTCACTATAAAAGAATTTACTAAGTGATTTCCACAGATTGACTATATGCCATGTAAGCATTGATTTTCCTTTCCTGGTCAACACCTATCAGCCAGGGTAAATTCTATTTAAAACAAAAAGCAAGGGCCATATTTTCTGCAAGTTCATCACAGTCTTTATACTAACTTCAGTGTGGAGATTGCTTGTTGTACATTCATTCTGTGAAATATAACAAATGTGTAGCCACCTCACTGCTCATTGGGCCTTCAGTTTATATGTGCAAAAGAAAACATCTACCAAAGAAAAGATATGTGTGAACTCTGGGCTCCTTCCTCCCACAAAGGGAGACTTTCCTTGTTAACAGTGTATATATTGTAATGCTTGAATCAGTTTTTCACTCACATTCAGGAACAAGGAGAATGCCTGTATATAGTACAGAAGTGCTCTGTTGTGGGTGTATTTAATTTGGGGTCTTGAGAAAGAGACCTCTGGCATCTGAATTGGTTAAAGTGGAGGTGGCTCTAAGTGTAGAGCTTCCTCATTCATTTTCTTTACTTGCACCTCCCCAAGATATGTGTATTTTGTTGAGTACAGAATTTAAGAATACTGCCAAAATTCCCTTTAACCCTACAAGGGTTATTTTGGCCTTTACAATCTTGAAGAATTGTACAGTATCCATGTAAAGACTTGTGATTACCATGCATATTTGTGATGCAGAAGTTACTTTTCTGTCAAAGGGAAAGAGTTTCTTTCGCACTTAGTAAATGGAAATGCACATGACCGTTAAATGTATATCAATTCATCAAAGGTAATGACACTGAAAAGACTCTAAATCATTCAATGAATGAAAAGGATTGTAGATTAGAATGTACTTTTCAGCTAGTGAAAAATTACTTCCAGATTTTAAGCTGTATTTTTGGAAGGCTGTTTCAGGAATCCACCATGACCTGAAGCCAGTTCTTCCTATATGTGAGAAATATCACAGGAATAATGCCAAAAGCACTATGTGCACATGATTATACAGATGTGTGAAATATTCCCTTGACCTTGATAGAATCAAGTACCTTTAGGTGCCTCACTATTAAACAACTTTTCTTTTTTGAAGAAACGTCTAATTACTACTTGCAAAGCAACAGTAAAGCTTTTTCGAGCGTAAAGGGAAACTACTATACAAAGTAAATAGGAATTATTGACTGTATATAATTTTAAGAAATAACTCAACCCATCCAAAAAGGATAGTTCAAAAGGTTGGATATTTCATTTACAAGCAATGCTTGCAATCTGGCTTGTCAATGAGCAATGCAACTAGAGAATAAGATTGTATACTTGTATGGTTTGTGTAATTATTTGAAGCAGCTAGGTCATTTTTCATCCTGAAAAACTTGTTCAGCTTCGTAACACAGGTTTATTGTATTTGAATGTGATGTGGAAAACAGATGATGTGGTGATGTGGACCTCAGAAGACTGAGGTAAGACAACTCTTCTTCAAGACCTTGCTATCTTTCAGTCCATCTCTTGCTAGTTGTTCACATGTCCTGACCATCCATTGCATGAATCAGCAAATGAATATTTAATTATAACTATTAATAAGAAAAGTGCTTTGGGAAGAGCTTGATCAAGATGATCAAATGTCAGTAGAGAGCATTGCTGGGTAACTATTTGAGGCTGGAAAAGCAAACCACCTCCTGTTGTTTTGACTCAAGTATAGAGAGTCTGCTTGTTGGTAGAATAGATGTTTCCTTTGATCTTTTGTTTAAGGAAAAACTTGTATAAATTTTCCCCACCCACACCGTTTTCCTTTTTAGTGGAACTCTGTCCTCCACAACCCTATTTTTAAAAGCGAAAAAATATCTATATTTATAGTGAGCTAGACTTCTGCTTTAATTCTGCTTTGATGATATGGATTGCCCCATCCCACAACTTTTAAAGCTGAGGTAGCCATCTCAGAGGTTTCCTTTTTTCAAAGGAAAACAAATTATAAGAATGGTTTATGAAAGCTGCTGTTTGCCTTTTAAAGAAGAGAAAAATTCTGTCCCGGATGATTTGCATCATGGTTTTATTCTCAGCATCTTGTGCAATCTTAGGTGACTCCTTGTATGTCATTACTTAAAGCAGCCACCATAGACATGCTTAGCTGGAAGCCCCATTGAACATAATAGAATGTACTTCTGGGAGACAGTCAGAACATCACCTCCTTTGGTAAGTTTAAATATTTGACAATAAGCACACGTTTTCTTTAAAAAATAAAACTCATGCTTTGGAGGTCTGTGGCACAATATTTGCTGTGTTGTATAAAAGGCTCTGCTTTTAATTGGTTCTATTTATTACCCTTTTTATTCCTGAAATATAAATATTAGGATCTGTCCATTTTACTTGTTGCATTTATACTTACTTACTGTGCCCAAATAAACAAAATAGAACTAGAATTTTCTTTACTATATATCCCTGTTTCATCTCTGCAATCCTGTGTTAGCATGAAGAATCCTTGAGAATGTGGATAACTAAAAGGACAATAGTCTAATACTGAAATGTGATTTACTAGTTTATAATAACCTCATATACAGCAGTTAAAAGTTTTGTTCACCAAGGAATGTGTATATCATGACATTTTTCAGAACCCTGAAAGAATATTCTGGAGAAGCAGTTGCATTCCAGCTGGAACAGAATTCTTTTTAGTATGTCTTCCATTCCTACTATATTGTGTAGCATAGTCTAGTACTCTGCGTGAACCAGATTCTGGTTTTATACTTACACATGACTTTAATGCTGTTTGACAAGAATATGAAAAGCAGAAAAATAATTTTGAATTCTACTGTTTTGTCACAAAATATTGTAAAATCCTATGTAATTTCATTTCTTTCCATGTAATGTATGAATTAGTTATAGCCTTTAAAAATTATCTTGCCCATATTGAAATCAGTGCCGGCATGTATATTATTCTATCTACATTGGCTGAGTGCTAATGATATTCCCTAATTAACTCTGGTTTATTTACAATTTATTTCTTTGTTTAAAGCATGATTATCTTGTTCTCCTAGACTATTTTACATGCCAGCAACAAACATAACATTCCCTGCATGTAAGGATATGTGCAAGTGTGGATTTTAAAAAACAGGACACAGTTGGATGGTGGATGAAAGCAAACTAAGACACCAGGTTTTTTTTGTAATGTAATGTAAAGATTTTGTAATGATCAGATTGAATTACAGTTTAGAAAGAAGAGCGGGTGATACAATTGGTTTCTGAACAGAGCTGATTGACTGTTTCTTCACTTCCATCTTATCCCTTCCTTTGCTCTAGACTGTCCACCATTTATGAACCTGGAACCACTGCTGAGGCCAGCACCTTTTCCTCTACAGTATGTGTCTACATACTTTGGCATGTACCAGAGTTTCTAATTCGGAAATGCTGGCTAAATAAGTACTATAATTAGAATAATAAGCCAGGCCTGGAATCTTAATTCACATGAAGTAAGGGTTCTGATGTAATGGAGAACCCTGGCTAAATATAAGGAAGGAATACATTTATATTGTGTGTTTCCTCCAAGGATGTCATGATGGCATATGTCAGCTCATTCCTCCATGTTACTTACAGATAGATGAATGGAATGCAGATCTCTTTCTGGAGATTTCTTTGACCAGCCAAAACAGTCTTTGAAATTTTATTGGCAGAGGCTTGTGACTAGAGTTCTAATACTGACATTATAATTTACAAGAGGAAGCTTTACTCCCCAGTTTTTATAGTTATCAGCCAGAGTCAATATACTGGTCATGTAGTACATTTTCTTATGTATTATTTTATATTTTACTGTGCTTTTACTTCGTGAAGCTACCCAGAGTCATTTGGGACTTGGGCAGCCTAGAAATGTGACAAATTCATTAAAGAAGGTAACACATACAAAGTTATGTTTTAGAAAGATGGGAAGTGTGTGTGTATGTATGTATAAATATATAAAAAACTGGAATGAGACAGTCTTTTGCTAATGTTATTCATGTGCCAAGAATATACATATAATCATTTCCTAATACAAACTGCCTCCTTTTATCTTTATTAATCGTGTAGCACAGTACAAAATAAAATATTTACAAAATAAAATATTGGCTTCCAAGAAAACTCTGTGGTGTCTGGTACCAAATGTACATTGATTGTGCCTAAGGAATCTTCCTCAGATTGCTGTTGGTCGAGCGTGGTGTGTATTCAAGGAACATAACACATTAGCCAGTCAGGAGCCATTTTACTCCTAAAGGTTATCCTCTGGCAAACTGCTTACATTTTATGAACAGGAATGTATTATTTTTGTATGTGTAAAACTGTTGCAGTGCTAACCCTTCAGCTACCTGGGCATCTGAATCATTCAAAACACAGCCAAACAAGGGCTGAACCCAGTTGATTGAAGACATTCCTGGGCATTCGTAGATGAATATTGGGAATCATTTATATTCAGGCAGGTACATATTTTGCACATATATTTGGGCCTCTTGAAATGCTTAGTAGGTGTGGTATGCCAACAAAGTTTCTGAGGCTTATTTGGTATGTGCTGTTAATTACTGGCTTAAAGAGTGAGAAAAGCACTTGCCATTTCATGCACCCACACAAATGTACACACATACGAGTTCTTTTACTTTACTTTTTCAAGCCAGAGAAAGAGAAACAAGTTAGGATTCCTTTTGCTTTTCTGCCTCTTCAGTAGACTTTGCATTATATGAAATGTGATTTTGACATTGCTAATTCTAATGTTTCGACTGTACTGCAATCTAGTAGTAAAAAGGTATTTATTGAAATGAGTATGTTTATTAACATGCTTCCTGCTGTGACAAAAGTCGGGGATGTGCTTTTCCTTGCCCAAGACAACCTGCATATTTTGTCATTATGATGCATGCTATTTGTGATTGCTGTCACTTAGCTGTGATTTATTTATGTGCCTTGGCTGATGAGTAACTCCATGGCTCAGATGACTACAAATGGCCTTTGCTCCAGTCACATTAATTTGCCTTTCTCTAATAGCAATGGCACTTACTACAATACAGTATATAGATTTGGGCTGCTTTGCGACACAGGAAGAAAAAAAAAATAACGGTACAGTACTCATTTTGATAATTCCAACAATTCTGAGAAGTTTAGTTACGAATCTTATATTAACAATGCCTTATGTTCACACCAAACTTATGGTGCATAATGCTGCAGATGAATCAGATGACTTAGGTATTGATTGTTTATGTGCCATCAAGTCAGTATTGACTCTTAGTGACCACATAGATTTTCTCCATGATGATGTGTCCTTAACCTGGTCTTTCAGGTCTTCCAATGGTATACCCATTGCTATTGCCACTGTAACTGTGACTAAGAGATAGTAGATTCTAAATCAACATAGATGTTCTGTGGTTCTCAATAGTTACAGTCCAAAACATTGTCACCTGAGAAAAAGACTTATTGAATATTTATTTATTTATTTATTTATTTATTAAATTTATACCACCGCCCATCTCCCCCAATGGGGGACTCTGGGCTGTTTACAATAAAATGACACTAAAAACATAACCACCTAAATTACCATTAAAATATAAATAAAAATAAATGTAAAATCCAAGTGGAGATGGAACACAATCATCAAGAGGTGCTATGGCGCCAGCCACCCCCAGGTGGAGCTATTGCTCTCCCCCTCCCAAGCAAGGAGGCAGAACCAGGTCTTCAGTTTCTTCCGGAAGTCCGAGAGCGAGGAAACCCATCTCAACTCCGGGGGCAAGATATTCCAAAGGGCAGGAGCCACTGCAGAGAAGACTTGCCTCCTGGACCCCGCTAGATGAAATTCTTTTACTGACGGGGTCCGTAGCATGCCCTCCCTGCCTGACCGGGTGGGACAGGTCGATGTTATGGGGACAAGATGGTCCCTCGGGTACCCTGGTCCCATGCCATGTAGGGCTTTAAAGGTAATAACCAACACCTTGAATTGGACCTGGAAGCAAACTGGTACCCAATGCAGCTCGCGTAACAGTGGTGTCACATGGGCTGATTTTACAGCACCAGTAACTGTCCGCGCAGCCTCATTCTGGACCAGCTGAAGCTTCCGAATGCTCTTCAAGGGTAGCCCCATGTAGAGCGCATTGCAGTAATCTATATGGGAGATGACAAGGGCATGAGTGACTGTTCAGAGGGCATCTCGGTCCAGGAATGGGCATAGCTGGTGCACCATCCGAAGATGTGCAAAGGCCCTCCTGGCTGCGACTGCCACCTGCTCTTCGAGTAGGAGTCGCGAGTCCAGGAGGACCCCCAGGTTCCACACTGGTTCTGAATGGGGCAGTGCCACCCCATCCAGAACCAAAGATGACAACTTCCTGGAACCCGAGGGGCCATCAATCCACAGCCACTCTGTCTTACCAGGGTTCAGTTGAAGCCTGTTGTTCCCCATCCAGGCCCCCACAGCCCTCAGGCACCTGGAGAGGGTGGAGACCGCATCACTTACTTCACCTGGATGGAGATGTATAGCTGAGTATCATCGGCGTATTGATGATACCTCATCCCATGGTGATGGATGATCTCACCCAGCGGTTTCATGTAGATGTTAAATAGGAGAGGAGAGAGTACCGAACCCTGCAGCACCCCACAGTGGAGGGGTCGAGGACCGGATCTCTCCTATCACCACTGATTGGGAAAGGTCCTGGAGGAAGGAGGTGAACCAGTGCAAAACTACCTCAACCCACTGAGCCATCCCAGAAGGATACCATGGTCAATGGTATCGAAAGCTGCTGAGAGGTCCAAGAGAGCCAGGATGGATGCACTCCCTCCATCCCGCTCCCACCAGAGATCATCCATAAGTGCGACCAATGCGGTTTCCGTCCCATGTCCTGGCCTGAAACCTGACTGAAAGGGGTCCAGATAATCCATTTCCTCCAGAATTGTCTGGAGCTGCAATGCAACCACTTTCTCAACCACCTTTCCCAAAAAGGGAAGGTGGGAGACAGGGCGAAAATTGCCCAGTATAGTGGGGTCCAAGGATGGCTTCTTGAGGGGGTGTACAGCGCCTCCTTAAAGGCAGCCAAAAATACCCCCTCCCTCAAGGATGCATTAACCATCGCCTGGACCCAACCACAAGTCACTTCCCGGACTGATTTTATCAGCCAGGAAGGGCATGGGTCAAGCTGACATGTGGTTGGATTCACAGTCTGGAGAATCCTGTCCACTTCCTCAGGCCCAACAGGATCAAACCGTTCCCAGATAACAGGGTAAGTAATTCCCCTGGCATCTCCCCAGACTCCGCTTCATGCTTAGAGTCCAACTTAGAATGGATCTGAGCGATTTTATCCTGCAGATGCTGTGAAAACTCCTCCGAATGGCCCTGTAGGTGGATCCCTGAATCTACCTGACCCAGAAGGGATCAAGCGATCTTAAATGGCTGTCGGGCGGCATTCTGCGGATGCAATAAGAGCGGAGAAATACGTTTTGCTGCTCTTACTGCCACAAGGTAGGCCTTAATAGTGGCTCTAGCTTGTGTTCAGTCAGATTCAGATTATAGGAATCCTTAAGCATACAATATATTTTGTACAGAACAAACTTTGCAAAGCAGGCAATTCTCAACCTCCTCTCCTTTTGATGGGACATTCATTAAATATTCTCAGCACTCTGGAAAAACCCCAGTTCTCAGAGATCCTTGTGTGCTGGTGCTGGGGTTTTTCCAGAGTGCTGAGAATATTTAATGAATGTCCCATCAAAAGGAGAGGAGGTTGAGAATTGCCTGCTTTGCAAAGTTTGTTCTGTACAAAATATATTGTATGCTTAAGGATTCCTATAATCCATGAGCTCATTTATTTTTTGAAAGCTCATTTTTCAAACCTACAGCATCTTCAGACATTCACACAACAGAATGTTGTGAATTGAATCACATCTTGGATTAAGATTCCTGTTCCTATATAGGATATTCCAGAAGTATACTCCTATTGGCACCTTTTCCAATCTCTTGGGAGTTGGAGCTAGATGGGTACACTAATTTATTGCTTTGGCTGCTGATTGATTATCTTCTCTTACCTGCCCTCTCCCCTAATCTTAGCGTTTGTAAGAAAGGAAATATAGCTGGTCTTACAATGGCAGCCATGAATTTCCAGCTGTGGCTCAAATACACAGAAAATCAAATAATACTCAGCTTTTTGAAAGCAGAGATTGATAAAAATTCAATGTTGGTTTTGCTGAAATGGTTAATACGTTGCATCCACGTTCTGAGGTAGCAGAGGATTGTTTGAGGGAGTCCACTGTGGATCTTGTCCCATCAAAAGGAGAGGAGGTTGCCCTTTCGAGGCAGAATTGCCTGCTTTGCAAAGTTTGTTCTGTACAAAAGGAAGTCATATCTAGCGTTTAGCAGTTGCATTTCTCAAAAAATATTACAATTCTGGAGTTCAGATCAAGATATCTATCATGATACTCCATGAAAAAGGGGAATTCCAGTGGGGACATGGCCGACTGAACAGCTGTGCCCACGACTGCTGCGGGCAGATCTGACAGCACTGGCTTTTTTATGGGCTCAGAAAGGCTTTTTCTGACGCCCATATCATCCATCCACCTTGCCCTTGGTCGGCCCCTCTTCCTTTTGCCTTCCACTCTCCCTAGCATCAGCATCTTCTCCAGGCTGTCCTGTCTTCTCATTATGTGGCCAAAGTATTTCAGTTTTGCCTTTAATATCATTCCCTCAAGTGAGCAGTCTGGCTTTGTTTCCTGGAGTATGGACTGGTTTGATCTTCTTGCAGTCCAAGGCACTCTCAGAATTTTCCTCCAACGCCACAGTTCAAAAGCATTGATCTTCCTTCGCTCAGCCTTCCTTATGGTCCAGCTCTCGCAGCCATATGTTACTACAGGGAACACCATTGCTTTAACTATGCGGGCCTTTGTTGTTAGTGTGATGTCTCTGCTCTTAACTATTTTATCGAGATTTGTCATTGCTCTTCTCCCAAGGACTAAGCGTCTTCTGATTTCCTGACTGCAGTCAGCATCTGCAGTAATCTTCGCATCTAGAAATACAAAGTCTTTCACTGCCTCTATGTTTTCTCCCTCTATTTGCCAGTTATCGATCAAGCTGGTTGCCATAATCTTGGTTTTTTTGAGGTTTAGCTGCAAGCCAGCTTTTGCACTTTCTTCTTTCACCTTCATCATAAGGCTCCTCAGTTCCTCTTCGCTTTCAGCCATCAAAGTGGTATCATCTGCATATCTGAGATTGTTAATGTTTCCTCCAGCAATTTTAACTCCAGCCTTGGATTCTTCAAGCCCAGCATGTCGCATGATGTGTTCTGCATACAAGTTGAATAGGTAGGGTGAGAGTATACAGCCCTGCCGTACTCCTTTCCCAATCTTAAACCAGTCCGTTGTTCCATGGTCTGTTCTTACTGTTGCTACTTGGTTGTTATATAGATTCTTCAGGAGGCATACAAGATGACTTGGTATCCCCATACCACTAAGAACTTGCCACAATTTGTTATGGTCCACACAGTCAAAGCTTTAGAATAGTCAATAAAACAGAAATAGATGTTTTTCTGAAACTCCCTGGCTTTTTCCATTATCCATCGGATATTGGCAATTTGGTCCCTAGTTCCTCTGCCTTTTCTAAACCCAGCTTGTACCTCTGGCAATTCTCACTCCATGAATTGCTGAAGTCTACCTTGCAGGATCTTGAGCATTACCTTACTGGCATGTGAAATGAGTGCCACTGTTCGATAGTTTGAACATTCTTTAGTGTTTCCCTTTTTTGGTATGGGGATATAAGTTGATTTTTTCCAATCTGATGACCATTCTTGTGTTTTCCAAATTTGCTGGCATATAGCATGCATTACCTTGACAGCATCATCTTGCAAGATTTTGAACAGTTCAGCTGGGATGCCTTCATCTCCTGCTGCCTTGTTATTAGCAATGCTTCTTAAGGCCCATTCAACCTCACTCTTCAGGATGTCTGGCTCTAGCTCACTGACCACACCATCAAAGCTATCCCCGATATTGTTATCCTTCCTATACAGGTCTTCCGTATATTCTTGCCACCTTTTCTTGATCTCTTCTTCTTCTGTTAAGTCCTTGCCATCTTTGTTTTTGATCATGCCCATTTTTGCCTGGAATTTACCTCCAATGTTTCTAACTTTCTGGAAGAGGTCTCTTGTCCTTCCTTTTTTATTGTCTTCTTCCACTTCCGCACATTGCTTGTTTAAAAATAATTCCTTATCTCTTCTGGCTAACCTCTGGAATTTTGCATTTAATTGGGCATATCTCCCCCTATCGCTGTTGCCTTTTGCTCTCCTTCTTTCTTGGGCTACTTCTAGTGTCTCAGCAGACAGCCATTTTGCCTTCTTGGTTTTCTCTTTCTTTGGGATGTATTTTGTTGCCACCGCCTGAACAATGTTGCGAACTTCCGTCCAGAGCTCTTCCGGGACCCTATCTACTAAGTCCAGTCCCTTAAATCTGTTCTTCACCTCCACTGCATATTCCTTAGGAAGATTACGGAGCTCATATCTAGCTGATCTGTGGGTCTTCCCTAATCTCTTTAGTCTGATCCTAAATTGTGCAATAAGAAGTTCGTGATCTGAACTACAGTCAGCTGCAGGTCTTGTTTTTACTGACTGTATATGTCCGCCCCTTTGGCTGCAAAGGATGTAGTCAATCTGTGTTGTCGATCTGGTGAAGTCCATGTATAAAGCTGTCTCTTAGGCTGTTGGAAGAGAGTGTTTGTTATGCAGAGTGAGTTGTCTTGGCAAAATTCTATCAGCCTATGTCGTGCTTCGTTTTGTTCTCCTGGGCCATGCTTACCTGTAATTCCAGGTGTCATTTGACTGCCCACCTTAGCATTCCAGTCTCCCGTGATGAAAATAACATCTCTTTTAGGCGTGTTGTCCAGTAGGTGCTGCAGATCCTCATAGAACTGCTCTACTTCAGCTTCTTCAGCATCTGTGGTTGGGGCATATATTTGGATCACTGTGATGTTAGATGGGTTGCCCTGAATTTGAATTGAGATAATTCTATCGTTTTTTGGATTGTATCCAAGCACTGCTTTAGCCACTTTACTATTAATTATGAAGGCTACTCCATTTCTTCTGTGGTCCTCTTGTCCACAGTAGTAGATCTGGTGGTCATTTGATGTGAAGTGGCCCATTCCAGTCCATTTCAGTTCACTGACGCCCAAAATGTCTACCTTTGATCTTGACATCTCACCAATAACCACATCCAATTTGCCCTGGCTCATAGATCTTACATTCCAGGTTCCAATGGTGTGTTGATCCTTAGAACATCGGATTCGCCGTTCACCACCAGCACCGTTGGCCACTAGCCGTCCTTTCGGCTTTGAGCTAGCTGCGTCATCACGTCTGGGGCTAGTTGAACTCATCCTCTGTTCCTCCCCAGTAGCATTTTGACCAACTTCCGACCTGGGGGGTCTCATCTTCCGATGGTATAGCGACATATCTCTGGTTGTACTGATCCATTTAGTTTTCATGGCAAGAATACTGGGGTGGGTTGCCATTACCTTCCCCAGGGATCGCATTTAGTCTGACCTCTCTGTCATGACCTTCCCGTCTTGGGTGGCCCTTCATGGTTTAGCTCATGGCATCGTTGAGGTGCTCAAGCTCCAGCACCACGACAAGGTAACGATCCTTTGCTGAAGACCCCATTTCTAAATCACCCAATTTATATATTTTTAAGTTTATGTACCCTAAGAGAGACTCTCTACACCAAGAAGAAGTGAACTCTCTTGGTGCTTATCATTATTTCTGGATTAATTTTAAAATCTTTTTTTAAACTTTGGCTTATTTCCCATTTAAATATTAAGGAGGACTGAGAATAAATAATCATCTCCCTGCTATTATTTTTGTATCTAATTTGAAGGATTTAACATTTTCCTACACGTTGAATCTGCTATTTTGAGTTTTCAGTTTTTTGTTCACTTTCCTCCAGACCCGCAGCTGCTGGTTAACATACTTTCTTTTTCATCAGTTACTCTCGGAAGTCTTTCATTAACCCATTAGCTCCTGTCTTCGTGAGTCAAATATCCAGGGGGCGCCATAATCTATTGCCTGAAACATGGAAGCGCTTAAGGAGATTTTCTCAGAGCTGCGTTCTGAGCTTCGTTGTGATTTCAAACAGATTTTTCATGACACCCTGCAAGCTATTCTGCAAGATATTTGGGAGATTGTAGAAAATAATCAGTTTTAAAATGTGCTAGCTGGCTGAGGATGTTCTGGAGGAAGAGGAAGGAGATGTCTTTACTGACAGTGAGATTGGAGTCTTTGATGAAATGCCAGGCGATGAATACACTTTGGTGTTGAAGGGGTTAAATACCTAGACTTGCAAGATACTGAAGGGCTTGTTTTCCTGAGTGAACGTTTTGGGAAAGAAATGGCTCTGTTCTGTGGGAGGTTTTCTGCTGAGAAATCTGAGTTCCTAAGGAGGGCAGTTGGGCTGTTGGATTTCTCTATGAAAAATGCCCTGTGTGTAATATGGAGACAAATAAATGCTCTGGTATATTTCGATGAGGGATAAAAAATTAAGAATATGCATTTGGTTTGATATTAAGGCTTATATGATTTTATTTTTCTTTAATGACTTGGATTAAGATTTATTGCATTGCAAGAATTAAGAATATGTATTTGGTTTGATACTAAGGCTTATATGATTACATTTCTTTTTAATGATTTGGATTA
This sequence comes from Candoia aspera, assembly GCF_035149785.1. NCBI lineage: Eukaryota > Metazoa > Chordata > Lepidosauria > Squamata > Candoiidae > Candoia > Candoia aspera. The sequence continues at coordinate 145,265,269 of NC_086155.1, forward strand.
CAACTTAAATGTTTTTATAATTTGATTTTTACTATAAGAATTAAGAATATTATTATTTGAAGATTTATAGGATTGCTTTTAAAGTTTGTTTGATCTTTTAATATTTGTAAGATATAATTGTTTGGTTTTAGGTTCAATAGGATTAAGATTGCTATAGCCTTATTAAGTACAAAAGTAGACAATTTAAATGCTTTTATAATTTGATTTTTATTATAGTGATCAGAAATATATAGAATAGTGGTAGGAAGGAAATACTTAAATAAAGGTTGTTTTTTGGGGGAGCTGATTTGGAAGTTTATATATTTGTTCACTTTTTTATAAGGGGAAGAGCAATGGTGTTTAGTGATTTTTACAATGTACCAATGGAATAATGTTTTATAATGTACCAATGGAATAATTTATAGAAATAATGTGATCTTGGTTTGATATAGAGTAAGAGTTTGATTATGGAAATTGTTGTATATTCTTATTATTGAAAGTCAGAAGTCACTATGTAATCTTCAAAAAATCTTTTTTCATCTTGTGTTTTTCTCACTTTTTAAGTTTTTTTCTCTTTTGTATTTTTTGCTTTATTGTAGTTTTTATCTTTACTTTAAACTTAATAAAATTCTTATAAAAAGGGGGGAATTTACACAAGCATTGCAGAAAACAGATATGTCTTATAGCTCCAGTAATTTAAGTGAGTTGTGAGACATAATGGCACTTTTTACATTGCATTGTCAGACAGCAAGCAATTAAAATGCTAACTTGGCTTGAATAGGAGGTTCTCTCTTGGTTTCAGTCATAAATGCTGATAGGACAGGTAGGTGCAATTCTTTATTCCTGGTTTAGGTACTAAAATAAATTTGTTTTATGGAGTGCATCTTCAGAAATGTACAGCCTTTTGTTTTCCAATGCTTCTGGAAGGCTGCTGAACTGAAAAAGCCATCTGAGAAAGATGTAAGGTAGAAATAGCAAACTCTGCTTTTTAAGGCCACCTCAGCTAATATGCAGGAATTCATACTAAAAATATTAAATATTAAGAGATCCTTGAGTTGAGCTCAACCCCTGCTAACTCAGCTATCCAGTTTTCACAGCAATGTTATGAAATGGTTTGTCATTGTCTCCTTCTGGTAGGCAGGTGTCACAGTTATGTGTGTCTAACTTGCCAGAATCTATACTCCAAAAAAGATCAGGGACAGAATATGGAAATAGATGTATATGTATACATATTAATATTGATTAAAATTAATTGCCTGTAAAATAAAGAACTTAAGATGTATTATTTTCGTCCATATATATCAACCACATGAACCACTCTTACACATGCATATTTCCCTCCCTCTTTCCAGAAGAAATAATAAGAACAAAAAGGTGAATAAGAGGTCAGAGCAAGAGATAACTGGATGGAGATGGGACGGAGGGAAAAAATGATGTACAGGTATTACAAGAAGGATTAAAATTCACTAAGCAAACAGTCCATCCCAAGCAACAGCTCATTTTCAAGCTAATCTTCAGAGGTATCCATTCTTTTCATCAGCATCTTTGTTAATCTGCATCTCTTTCCTATTCCTTTCTTTTCAACATCTGTTCTTTAACATTAAATATAAGGCCATCCTCATTCTAATTATTTTTGGAAAATATTGGAGATATTTTTGAGTATATAAATATGAGCAAAGTGAAATGACTTAACCTGAGAAATTTGCAATAAATAAGATTACTTAATCTGTCTTCCCAGCCAACACTTCTATGTATTGGTAGATTAAAATATTAAATTACTGCCAAATAGATATAAAAATGCAATGCAATATATTGGAAACAAAATAGGAAACAAGATATACAAAGAAATCAATAAAGAATTCCTGATTTTTCTAATTCAGCAAGTCAAGAATTGGAACATTTGTCTTTTTTGAAAAAAAAAATCCCACATTTTATAAGGCTAAGGAGTCATATCAGTACTGAACACCAGGAGAGTATAGTTTTGTGCCTCTCTTTCTTTCTCACTCTCTGTATCAAAAATCACGAACCTTCAGCACAAATGGTATTTTATTTCCCATGGTGTAGCACTTTTTTTTTCAATATTATCTTGGGTGACATAAAACTGGCAATTGAACTGCAAGCCCTGACTCATACTGACTTATGTCAACAACCTGGGTCAGCAAACACTGTTATGTTCGTATTTGGACAGGAGTTGCTGCTAATTCCAAATCTGTGACAAATATACCTACAAATGTTAATATTTGGCGGGAGCATGTTTTAGTAAGAGGGATGGGGCAAGATTGGTAAATTGCTTCGCAGGGCTTTTCAAACTTTTTCAGGCTGCAGAACCTGAATTCTGGAAACCTGCAGTGAACATTTTTCCTCCTCGCTCTTTTGCAGAACCACATCAAGTTTGACAGAACACAGATTGAAAAATCCTGGCTTGATGCATCAATTCAGGAGCAATGCATGCCTTCCTATGACATCCTTTGCCTTTGCTTGCCATTTGCCTTCATATCCAACAGTGACGAAAAGGACCAATTAATGAGGTTGCGATGGAGCAAGAACTTTAAGAGAACCTCTGGGTTTGACAAGAACTGGGGTGACCTGGGTTCAATTTCTGATTCACTATGAAGCCCAATGGGTGAGTTTGAAACAGCTACAATCTCTCACCTTTAGCTAGATCATGGAATTGTGAAAATATTGGACATGGAATACTGTGTTCCCTGTCTTGAGCCCTTTCAAAACAGTGATATGTGTGTGTGTGTGTGTGGTGTGTGTGTGTGTGTGTGTGTGTGTATGCATGTATACACACACACACACACACACACACACATGCAAAGACACATATACGCTTAGTTCTTTTATCTCGTTTTCCTTTTAGGTGGTAAAGCCACCCAGATTAATTTTGGAGTCTAGCGGCCTCCAAGCCTTCTGTGGGACACATGCGTGTGTGTGTGTGTGTGTGTGTGTGTGTGTGTAGTGTCCCACTGAACAGAAGGCTTCTGTCTCTAAAGTCAAAATGGTTTCTTTCATTGCATTTTTTAAAAATATTCTTTAAGCATCATCTTTCATGTGCCAAAATAGAATGGAATCCACTGCTGAGCTCTAATTATTTATGAGAGGCACAATATAATAATTTTCCTTATTCTCTTTTCTTACTGGTTGTATTCTCGTACCAGCCAGCGGAAAGCCTGTACTTGACATAAAGGTCATTAAATATGTTTAGTGTTTGCAGAAGACTCTTAGCTGAAAAGGGTAGATTTAGGTCAGATCTGGAGTATTCAGATCAGGAAGTGACTATCTTCTGACGCATTTGATTTTCCTTTTTGTGCAAGTCTTCATTACCTTCATCTGTTTGTGTCAGGCACAGGATCCTCTGATAATTCTCAGCCAATTCCTGACTCACATGTAGTAAAGCTGTGTGGCTGTTTCCTTGGGCTTTTGTTTCATTTTGTTTTTAACCAGATGATAAGGACACTGCAGCAAACACATTTAGGAGCTTTCACAGTCTTCATTAGGTGGATTCCTGTACAGCATGTTCTTTTTACTGACTTCAGTGAGAAAAGAATGATAAGGAACACCCCCACACCCACCCCTAGTTTGAAAACAGGCAAATGGTAATGGGATGCAAGCGTATGTTGATCCATAGATTTTATCAGAAGGATAAGTGAACTTAAAAGTGGTCAGGTTAAGAGTATACTGTTACGTTAAAAACAAAAATGCTTATTTTGTCTGGCCTGAGAGTCATTGATTCCAGAATAATCTTTTTTTTTCACTTTCAATTACATTTGTTTTCAGCTGTCTGGAAAACTTTCTGATACCTGCTTATACAGTCTGAATAACACCAGCCTTCTTAAACAATATGTGATTTAATGGAATTGATCCATGATCTATTGTTTCTAGAAATAGAATATATTAAAACAATAAACTGACCTCCCCCAAACCTCCAAGTTTATTCTAAAATAATTGAATTTTCAATTAAGCCATCCATGAGCCAAGTTCCCTCTTATTTTATTTTAATTATCATGGTCACCGGTCAGCATTTTGTATAATTTTTGTAATAGGGTTATAAAGCTCAAATTTAGTTACTGTGCATACATGTTTTCTAAATGATTAATAGAATGAAAAAAATGCTTCAAAGCACAAAACACTATAAATATGAAGTGTAATATTAAAAAAAATCTAAATACTTAAAACTACTTGACTGAATTATAAAACTACTTTGTGAATAAAATATGAAAATACTAAATTGCTAAACTACTAAGTGAATCTCCTAGAGATGTTAAGATTCCAGACTGACAGTAAAAAACAAATGAAGTCATCCTCAGAATGGGTGGAGCTTCTTTTTTATTAGTTTTTAAATTACAATTTTATTAAGAATTTTTAATTACAGTAGTAGAAACTATACAAACTAAAGAAGAATGGAAATAAAGAATAAAAAGTGTGGGAAAAGAAAGAAAGAAAAATAAAGAAAAAAGAAAAGAAAAAGAAGAGAATATAATAAATACATACATACATACATACATACATACATACATATATATATATATATATATATATATATATATATATATAAAGAAGTAGTAACTTCTAACCTTCATCATAAGAGAGCCGTCTTCAGTTCACCATACCACCCCTGGAAGCCAGAATGGAGGAAGAGGAGCTTTTCTTTGCAAGTGGAATTATGAGCGTAGAAAGGACATTGAACAAACTCGTGGGCTAGAGATTCCTCCAAATCACAAGGGCAGGTTTGCTCTGCAAAATGGCTATTCTTATACCTTCCCTTCACTATCACCAAGGGCAAGACATTAAAGCAGGCTAAGGAAAAAGCTTCTCAGTGCATTAAATAGATAATAAATAGGTAATTTGTTGGTGTAGAGGTTTTCCTGGTTATATCTGACCAGTACTGATTGCCTAGATGGCCTTACTCTACTTGGAGAATAATCAAGCACCTACTGCTCGATTGCAGCTGTAGCTCTTGACACTGGATTTTCAGTAATAAGAGAAATAGTCTACACGAGTTGGAAAAGTGAAACTTGAACCAGAAATAGAACCAGCATATGCAGATTCTAGAGTCAAACAGGATTATTCCAGTTTTTAAACAGAGTGCTGCATTTGAAACACAGCAAGGTACTCAGGATAGTGGTCAGGTATCTGGACTGGGTGATATCTAAGGGCTTTAAGTCATTATATGCACACACCTGAGGGTCATATTACATCACGGAGATGTATGTGGCATCAAAGAGTTTTATGTCAGCAAGTATGTTCGTGTACAGTTATTGGTCTTGTCAGATGCATATATAATTTATTTGTGCCAGATTTCAGAGGATTGGAATGCTATGTCAAGTTGTTTGAAGGATGATACCTAGTTTATATTATTGTTGTTTATCCACCACAGTGTTTACAGCATCTAGGAACCTTCAGGAAAACCATGATTTTAGTTTTAGAATACATTACTGTGAGCTTGTCTCCCTACAGTAATCCTCTATGGTCTTTAAACTTTTTCTAAGGCCAACCTGAGTTAAGAAGAGAATGGCTGCATCACAAGCATAGAGGGGCATAGTCAGCTGTCTCCTGTTAAGTTTAAAGGGGTGGAATTCTGCTTTGTTAAGGTGGTGACCATTGAGTTCATAAAATTCAAAGAGAGGCCAGAATGCAGCCCTGTTATCTCCTTTTTGAATTAAGCAGAGAGGTGGTTACTACTACCATGTCTAACTAGTAAAATTGTATTTTCATGCAATATCCTAATTAAGCAAAATAACCTCCAATGTATGGATGAATTAAATAACTTATACCAGAGTCTTTCTATTGGATGGAATCAAAAGCTGATTTTAAATCAACAAAGGCAAGTATAAGGATATATTTCTCTCTGCTAGGGCCTGTAAGATACCACATTGACCAACAGCTGACCTGCCCTATCCCCTCCAAAACCTGCTTACTCATTGGCTAGACATTTCTCCTCTTCTAGTTATTCCAGAAGCTTATACAACAACAAACAGGCTTCCTTCCTTCCTTCCTTCCTTCCTTCCTTCCTTCCTTCCTTATTTTCAATCCCGCCTTTATTATTTTTATAAATAACTCAAGGCAGCAAACATACCTAATACTCCTTCCTCCTCCTGTTTTCCCCACAACAACAACTCTGTGAGGTGAGTTGGGCTGAGAGAGAGTGACTGGCCCAAGGTCACCCAGCTGGCTTTCATGCCCAAGGCGGGACTAGAACTCACAGTCTCCTGGTTTCTAGCCTGTTGCCTTAACCACTAGAGCACTAGGAAAACTTAGGAAACTGTACAGTAATTGGAAGGGTCCATCCTGGGACACTAATAGAACAATTTTAGTCTTTTACAATAGTAAAAGAAAGAATTAGGGACATTGATCCCAAAATGATATTACCAGTGCTCCCAAATTCTTTCACCAAATTCTAGATAGCCACAAACCCTCTACTGCAGGGTATCTATACAATCTAATCCTAAGCAAATATAGATGGGCCTTTTCCAGAGCCTGCTTTGATGCCCTCCCTTCAGCACTGCTGGCCGGAAGATTTCATGGGACTCCTTATTCACAGAGACTTTGCCCTTGTGGATCCAGGGAGGTAGAAACTCTTGCCCATGTCGTCATAGGTGTCCTTTTTATGATGTCCCAAAACGTGCTCTGATCTCCCCAATTATTTCTAAATTTGTGGGTTGCACTGATAGATTTTACATTTATTTCTTTTTAAGGGATGCTAAATCTACACTCACACACCTGGTGGCCAAATATTTTTACCAAGCTATACAATTGTGCAAAATGTTTAATTAGCTATATTGTTTTATTATTTTATTGTTTTCCTTTTTCCTGATAACGAATTGTTGAATTAAACTATTTTCTTTTATTGTAAAGGCTGGTCAAAGGCCGTAATAAAGTTATCACTATCACATTCTAGTCTTTGGGCATTTGAAATGTGTTGTTAATGTGAGTGAATAGGGAGGTGAGAGTTGGAGCCGTTTGATGTTACTTCTCAGCTGCTCAGGAAGTATCAGATCACTACCAGGGGCTTTCCCATCCTTTACTTCATTAATTAATTTAACCATTTTCAAATGAGACACTGGTGGCTGGGGGGGAGATGCTATTTAGAGGTGTGAGTTGAGGCTGAAAGCTGAGGGAAGGGGGTCTGTATATTTCTTCCTGCAAAACTTGCCCCACCTTTTGAAGGAAATCTTCTGGCTAAACTATCATATTACTTCAAAGAGTTTGCAATTATCTTCCAAAAAAGAATGGCATGTCTATCCCCTGTGGCTTGGAAGAATTAGCTGCAGTTGGTTTGTAAAAATGTTTGCTCCTTTCCTTTTATTAGATTTTTATAGCTTCATTTGAGATCTAATCACCAATTCCTACTAGTGGGACACTTGCTGGATTTATAAGATTTGAAAGTTGCACTAAATCTACCCTGTCTTGCATGCAGTCCTGGTCAAACCATGGTTTCTTGCTAGAATAAGAGGGCTTGCTCACAGGAAGCCGGTAAATTGAGAGTGATCTCTGAAGATTATATATCAAAACATATGTAGCTAAACCCTCTGTAAAATCTGTGCTCTCATTCAGGAGTTCAAATAGCTCAAGAGACTGATCTGAGACAAGAAATGATTGCATCAAGTCTTCTGGTCTTTTTGGACCATCTAATCCTAGGAATGATTAAACCTACAGCATTATCCATTACCCAAGTGGAACTGTCCAAGGAAGCTGAGTGAGGGCCAAGACCTAGATGAAGAAATAGTGGATGAGTACTTTCTGTACTGTTTGATGTCAGTGGTTGAAAATGAAGTTCTGTTTATCTTAGAGATATGGGGATTTGCAAAAGTCTACAGTGTTTTATAACAAATTAAGGTCATTTAAGTCTTAAATATTTTTTAAAAGTATAAATATAAATATAATGTATGTATTACATATTTATATTTATAAATATGAAAACATATACTAAATTTATAAATATAAAATGCATATTTTTATTTAAATATACAATATGCAAACTTACAAATATTCTATTCTATTCTATTCTATTCTGTTCTATTTTATTCTAAAACAGCAACCAAAGTAATACTGAAAACCAACTGAAAGACTAAGGTCATGTCTTCCTTCTCCTCATTTTTGCTCCCTCAGCCCTAGGAAGCAGTTTGGAGGTGACTCCTGACTGTTTTCATTTCTGCTGACTTGGAAAGCTACTCTGTTCTGACCTGCTGCAGATTGAACTTGCTGCTCTTTCAAAGCCTTGCATTTCTATCATTGAATTGACTAACATGCTAAATTCTTCTTAGATTATTCAGTGCTTACTTGGTTGCTTGGTATGCCAGCCTTAAACATTCTTCAAGCTAAATTTGCCATCAATAAGAAGTGCCTTATCAATATATTAATCAAACTTTATTCTGGTCATAGAGCAGCATAAATGCCTTATGACAGTTCACATATTGCACTAAGCCATAATGCTGTCTACTTGCTTTGTTACTGATGTGTTGTTGGACCCCAGCTGTTGTCATTTCTTAAGCAATGATTTATAGTTTTGAGTTTTAAAACCATTTTTGTAGTTTATAGCTTAGTGCTAACCCTGGCAACTGTGACTTTTTTAACAAACCATGGTTAAACATACTACTGCCAATACAATACACAAATCCAGCCTAAGTCAAATAGAAATTAAATCTAAGGCTTGCTGAAACAAATTATTCAAGTGGCAGAGTAAGAACAGTAAATGTAGACTAGGCAACACTTCTCCATTCTTCATGTCATACCAGAAATGTCTTTAACCCCACTTTTAAATTAATTGTACCTCAAACAGAGGTGGGAGATGCAGAAATAGATTCTTCTTAAACCAGGGGACTTCCAGATGTTTTTTGACTTCAACTCCCACAGTCCTTTTCCCATTGTCCATGTTAGAGGAAGCTGATAGGAATTAAGGTCTGAAACATCTGGAAGACATCAGCTTGCCAGATCAATGAATGGGGTGGATTATACAGGATGAATCAGTCTTTTAATAACTATCAATTAGAATTATATATACAAATGATCTGCCAGCAGAGTTCTAGCCTCCAAAAAACTAGATTCAGTCTCATATTGCATTTTAAAGCAGATAGAATTTCTGAATATTTCCTTCAGATATGGGTTCACTTAATTCACAGGTTTAAGATGGGCAGTGGTACTCCAGATCACTGTCACCATGTGAGAATTCAAATACAATCCAACATTACCTTCAGCCCAACCCTTCCCCATATGATTTTTGAATGTGTTTTAATTTAGACCTATGATGGCCAAGTTCCAAAAAACAGTTTTTATTTTACATTATCATTACTGTTATTATGAATTCTTTCATCTTGTGTACTGCCTTATGATGTTTTCACTGCTTCAGTAAAAGTGATATCCAGTAACAGTTCCATACATCTCTCTTAATTGGCATAAGAATGTTTGAGATGGCATGAATGTGCTCAGCAAAAGGACTGTGAATACCTAATACTGGAGATATATTAGAGGTCTCTCTAGTGTGTGTGTGTGTGTGTGTGTGTCTGAAGAAGATATAGTCCAGTTTGCAATATCAGCCTGCCTAAGGATCATCAGTTGACCCCAAATATCAATCTTTGTTAGAAAACTTTGTAATCTGAGTAACTCCTTCTCATGCTGTGACTTGGTTGACTTGATGTCCTGGCTTGACTTGATATCTCACCCACCAGGCATCACTTAGACTTCTGTGAGCCAACTTCCCTTTGTGGAATTTAAACTTACCCCTTCCCTCCCCAATGGATATTAGTAGCCAACAATTTGATCTCATCTCATTTGATATAGTGGGCTAGTGTGACATCTTACAAATATCTTAACAGGACACAATTGGAATTTGTCCTCTGCTAGCCTAATTATAAAGTCACTAAGAGATCAATCTCCTACTTTGATGATTTTGTTAACATGCTGATCTTTCCTCTGTCTCTGTTTGTTATGACAGTTGCCATTCAGATTCATAGTAACTCAAAATTTGTTTCTGCATCAAAGTTTCTAGGTGCAAGTATGTGATTCTTAATACTTGTTAAAATAATGATTTTTTGAGGGTCCTATAATAGCTGTCAGAAAATTTCCTCAGAAGCACAGTACTGGCTTAAATAATGGCTGCAATAGCTGAAGAATGTCTTGATCAATAGTGCTAAAATATTTATGTGAGCAGCAACAGCATACTTTAGCCTCTGTGCAGTATGAAATTGGATATGGGTGGAGTTGGATATGGCAGCAAGATAGGGTAATGAAAGAAACACAATCCAAAACTGAATTATTCTGTTCTTGCTCTATCTTGGTCTAGGTGTTTATACCTACGTAGGAAATTCCAACTGTTCTACTCTGTCCTCTAGAACTTAAGTCTCCAGAGTCAGAAATGGACTTCAGTATGTGTTCAGTAGAATGCAAGTAGAAGCCTCCTCATATTTGGAAGCCCAGCAGGGTTCTCAGTTGTCATAAAGTTTTGGAAGTGTCTTGCACCTAATAACTGAAGCTATTTTACAGATAAATTAGAAGGACAAGAACATAGGATATCAATTAAAATGTAACACATGATAAAAGTAAAGCTAGAAGCAGATAAAAGAGCAAGCAGCTTAAACATACTGGAAACAGTACATAAAGTGCATGGGAAAATAATAGGGAGACTGAGTGATTGAAAAAAGTGTGCTATAGGTATTGTACAGTCCATCTGACCAAAGCATTCCATAGATAAGGTGCCAATTCTGCAAAAGTTTTGCTTCTTATACCCACCTCACACTGGAATTCTTGTTCAGGTACAACATTTCATTTTCTAGCCTATCCTCAAGTTTTCCTACATAGACACTTTCTAGTTATCCTCTCCAGAATTATAACTCATGACTCAGGAAATTTGAATCCAAGGCCCTTGTTAAACACTCCATTCTTGAATAGTTCAGGTGAACATTTTGATTTTTAAATAAGTTATGAATAACTGTAGAAGTACATACTCATTTTTGTTATAGAATAGGCTAGCCAACTTTTTAATGCATTTTTTCATATTTCACCTCCCTTTAAATATTTTATTTATTCAATTTACATAGCTGCCCACTTGGCACATGACTCATTGGGTCTTTTGTGATACCTTTTTCAATGGATAATTTAAAATTACTCTCTGAGGAGATGTTTCTTGTATCGATCTGCCTATCAGTCCTTCCATCTGAATGCAGAAGTATTTGATTAGTGTGTTTAAAGCAATAAAGATGTCCACAGTAGCGTCACTGTGATTGATACTAATTATCCGTCTTTATGTGGCTCCTTCAGTTTAGCCACTTCCTCTGCAGATTGCAATTTTATCGTTAAAATAATGCCCTGCTGTCCATAGAGTAAGTCATAAATTGTGGTCTATCTTGCTTTAATGATTTTATATCCAGTGGCAGAATCTCAATAACCTTCATTATCTTTGCTCCAAGAAGTCAGTAACTTCCGTTGTGAGCGAATAATGGATTTAGGAGGGCAACTCCAGATAGCTGAGATCACACCAGAGGTTATCTTGATAGTGCTTCTGGTGCATTAGAATAAGTAGGCATTTGCAGATAACAGATGATTTTCATTTGATGTCTTTCTTTCACAATAACACTGCAAACAGAAATTGCTGCTACTGAATAGGTCAAACTCTTGTGAAAATATATGGGTTGTTTGGTAAAATGTTGTGAAACATGCCACTTAACCAAATCTGGTGTGGCTGATTGCAAAAGAAGCATTTCAGGAGAAATCTGCATTCTTATACAGTCATATTTTTAATAGTCTCATTACTCTCATAATTCTTTTGCACTCACATTTATAAGAGAACATAGGGAATCTGTATTGGAATAAAGAACAAGTGCTTATGCTAAACAACACTTTGCAGATGTGCAGATTTCGTGAGACACCCTTAGTTGTATGTTGTTCATATACACAGAAGCATATGTGCACAACTGCGCACAATGTAGTATAGTGATACACAGGAGGAGAGATCAGGGATCATCCCTAAGCTGGAATATGCTTCCTAACATTTTAGGTTAGACGGTATGGCAATCTTTTTTTCTTTAAAGACCAGGGTGCAGTAGCAAATAAACTAACTTGCCATTAACTCCACTGTTTTAAGTATGATAAACATCAGGGCTTTTCTGAATTGAAAAAGTTGGGGAAAAGCTGACTGAATGTATGCATGTGTAAGATTTTTATGCTGCTTCAACCCTACAGGAGTCTAAGCAGCGTACAATAATATTGTCAGCCCTCCCAGGTAAACCAGACAGGGAACACAACCAGATGAGCTAATTCTACTTTATTGTAAGACTACATTAACAGAATCTTGCAAGTCTGAAAATACAAATCTCCCGCCATCACTTTTAACACCCTGATACGTTAGGACAGATCCTTCTTAAGTTTTGTTCTTTTTCCCGTTATGCATCTGCGGGCTCCTTCTCCTCTTATCTGATCATTCCCTAGGCAGCATCTCTTCCTCTCATCCCTCAAGGTCATTCCCACATACCATTACAAAAATAGAAATACTGTCATTTGACTTCTGGGAAGCACATAAGGAACCATCAAGTCTCAGAAATGACATGTGCAATAATCTAAGAAGTTAGAACACTTTTTTACAAGCTAAAAAATATTGGAGATTTTTAGTGTAGAAATAAGGCAGGCGTGACATGTGTTACAAATGAGGAAAGGGATAACTTCATTCTTCTGCAGAAAATATATGATCAAAAATTGCTGCCACTAAAATCATAGAGTCTTAGATTTGGAAGGGGCCCCATAGGCCATTGGGTCCAACTTCTTTCTTAAGACAGGAATCTAATTGAAAGTATCCCAGACAAATGGCTGTCAAGTCTCTGCTCAAACATATTCAGTGAAGGGAAGGCTCCATGGTTCCAAGTCAAGCTGTTCTTACTGTCAGCACATTTTTTCTCACATCCAATTCCTATATCATAATTTCATGATGTTGTGTCCTGCACTTTGGAATGAGAGATAATAGGTTTGTATCTTTCATATGCCACATCTTTTCAGATATTTGAAGACGGTTATCATATCCACCTTCAGTTGTCTTCTCTCAAGGCTAAACAGCCCCTGTTTCTAATAACATTGCCCCCTCATCAATAGAGTCAAAATGAGATGGGGGCACTGTTTACAAGGACAAATGACAGGACCTTTATGTACATTTTTACACAGTAAAAAAGCTAGTTAATGAGTTGCACAAGCATAAACTAGTAAGCGAGGAGGGCTAAGTAAAAACTAGGATTGAAAAATTACTGCTTGAAAATAAAATGTTGGACTGTTGTGGATATGTTGTGGAAGGAAGGGAGGCCTGTCAAAGGAATTAAATAGAAAGTTTGATAAGCAGACTAACTGAAGGAAGTTCAAGTGATGGTGGGAATGGGAATGAATTGAAAAAAAAATGTTTGCAAGACGAAGTATCATCACAGACTCAAAAAGAAACAGGGCAGGGGGGAGTAAGAATGGATTGTAGTAACAATGAATCCCCAGCCCTATAATTATGCCACTCATTCAAAATGCTATGATGACGGATTACAAGTAGGAGAAACTGTTAGTCCTTGAATCCAATTCTCCTTCACCAAACTGTGCTGCTTGAACACATGCCCAGGATTTTCAATACTATTTCTCACCAAACTCCTGAGCTACATATGGAGGCAAAGTTCTGCAGAGGATTTTGAATCAGAGACAGGACAGATTGGACATCTTTGCCCCTTTTTGAGTGAGTTACAAACTACTTCAAATCACCCTCCTTCACACCAGTTTTGAGCTTTGCACTGATGTCTTTTAATTGATGTCTTTTACAATCCATAGTAACCGGAGGTCCTGCAATTGCTAGGGCAAGAAATTCAGTGCCCTAAGGCAACATAAAAAGAAAGCTATTTCTTTCATCGCAGGAGGCTTATTATTAGGTTCTTAGAGGTACCAGACCTGCAAGTGGTTTGATGATGGAGAGGATAAAGAGACTTAAGTATATTCCCATTGAGAATGTCACCACTGACTCCAATGTTTTTAGTTTCTGCCAACTTCATAGAATGCCAGCGTGGGTTCCATTATAAAAATAAGTTTATTTCATATGAACAGCTACAAAATGTACTGACTAGCTGTCTTGGCAATTTCTAAAACATTCATGTAATGCAACATTTAGATAAGGGATTGTAATATTTACATAGGATTAAGTTGCTATTATTATTTATGAAATACTTCCTGAGCATGCCAAGTGATTTTCATTCCTTATCTGTTCCTTGCTGAGAGTAGTCTGATGAGGACAGTCATTTATTATTCCTGTTATACAGATGGGTGTCGAGTTTAAGAAGAAATGACTTGCCCCAAGCTACTCAGGGAGGCCACACTTGAGCTATGACTTGCAGTTGGATTTCTTAGTTTCATTTTCAAAACCCTGTCCTCTGAATTATGTCAGTGAACTTAGGGACACAAAATGACTTTAGATTATCCATTTTGAAAACGTTGGACTTGTTTTCTAATGAAACTGCAGTATGTTTCTCCATGCAACTCTGCAGCTTTGTCCCTTTGGTGGGTCTTCTGCCAAGTTCTCATTATGGGTCACAGTAGTATTTTTCTGCTTTATTCCTTCCATCCAATATGAATAGAAACTAAAAAGAACGTATGAAGCAGACAGGGTTGTTATTTCTCCTTAAACTGCCTACCATTTTTTAAAAATATCTTCTTTCTTCAGCTTAGTCTTCTGTAGGTATTATTCTGTGGAAAAATGGCTGTCAGTTCTTCTTAATAAAAGTCCTGAATCTTTTCAGCAGAAGCATCTGGAGAGCTGGTTTGTATATTATGAATTAACCCTGACTTGTATGTTAACACACTTGTGGAAAGGTCCTCCTTGTGTGACCATCTTAATGGTCGAGGAACACACTTGAAGTCTGCAATGCTTTTTCCTGTTGAAACACATTTTGTGTTTCTAAGAATGCAGCAGCCTTGCTTAATGAGTCTAAAAGACCTTTCAAAATGTCTCCCAGGGTGGCCTGTCCAATGTTTATGAGAGGTCTATAAACTGGACATATAAATACAGGGTATTGCTTAATGCTTACTAATAGTATTCAGAGGTATCTTGCATACAAATACAGGAGGGTAGCTCTAGCCAAGAGATCTAGTGCCACTGATTTCTCTAATCTTCTTGAGAGGCTGCCTAAGTTTGCTTATTTAAAAGATTTATATGGCCATCCAACTAGCATTGTGAGTTGTGGTTTCTGGAAGGCTTTCTCCTGACCCTGTCCTGCTCCTGTGAGTATCCATCCATAGAAGTTACAGCATACTGTGTTGTGAATTCTAATGTACAAAACAGCCCGGATTAGAATAAATCTAAATCCAGGAAATGTTGTGTTCCCAGTTATAATTAGGTTGCCTCAAACAGCCAGTAATTTGTAAAAGCTTTCAAAAACAGTTGCTTGTTTTGTTGAAGCAGTTTCTCTTAAGCCATGAATGATGTGGTCAGGTAAGTATTTTTGTGCAAGCCTGGCATATTTTGTCTACTGACAAATACCCTATTTACTTGTTTCTTTAAATTAGATCTACAGTATACCACCTATCAAAACAGTGGAAGCCAGGGCAGTGACATGCATACACACACACGTATACATAGATACAGACACACACAGATTCAATAAAGCAATATCCTAAATAATACAGACTCAAAGACAGGGAAAAATGATAAAGTAAGCAAAGCAGATTGGAATATATTTTTGTCCCTGATTTAAGGACACATCCATGCTATTTTCTTGTCAACTATGTTGAAATGGTTTGCTGTCTTTGATTTCCCAATCTAGCCTGTACCCCTGAGGTTTTCTGGTGATCTTCCATCCCAAATACTTTTCCCTGCTGAGCAAGATTGGTTAGGTGCTACCACTTGCTATGGATAGTCTCTTAAAATGCCAAGGGAGATGGAAAAGTCTTGACTGTAACATTGTTAACAAGTAAAAGTGCCAATACCAAAGACCCTCTTCCTTCAGGCAACCTTCCGCTGGTGTCTTCCAGAAGAGTTGCACTGCAATTTCCCAAATTCCCAAGTTGAGAAAGATTGCCTTACCTTTGTATGTAACACAACTAGAGGTAGTCCTCACTTACTGAAAGCCTCATTTGTCAACTGTTCAAAGTTACGACAGTGTTGTCCCTCAGTCATGAGATTGCCATTACAGTCAGTATGTGTTGTCCTGTGCCTGACCTGTTGTTTTTCTCCCCCCCACTGCCATTGCAGAGTGGAGAGATTGGAGAGGAAGGTATAACAAGATATTAAGGCCCACAATGGAGAATACACACAGAAAGCAATGCGGTGACGCCAGCAGCTGCTAACGCGCTATGTAAACAGCCCAGTGTATTCCCCATTGTGGGCCTGCTTACTCTCTTGTAATCCCTTCCTCTCCAATGAATGAAAATACAAACATTAATTCCCATCTTATTAATTATCCCAGCACCAGAGTGAGCGTTCCCAAGGGTCGGGGAGTGGGGAAAAGGAAAGCACAGTTGCGGTCATGTGATTGCCCACTTAGCAACCACTTCGCTTAGTGACAGAGTTGCTGGTCCCAATTGTGGCTGCTAAGCAAGGATTACTTGTATTTAAAGAAGGAATTAGAGGATTCTAAAACAGGGTAGACAACCTTCTGCAAGTAATATTTGTTGGAGGGTGGAGATTGCTGTGGAAAGGATGCTATGAAGTGGGCAAAGCAAATGTGTCTCTAGACAGGATCAATATTTTTTGTTTTTTCTAGAGATTGGATCCCCCCTTTAAAAAAAAACTACTCTTTAAAGCATGTTTTAGAGCTTGCATTTTGTTTTTGTGTGTTTCTGACCTCAAATAGGCAGGAAGCTTTGCCTGGTGATTTTTGTAATTGTGGTCACCAGGACTCCAGGGACTAAAAAAAAAAGAGTGTTGGAGCTGCACATAGCCCTCAATCCTCAGATTGCTCATCCTTGTTTAGACACATCCCTGCCTAAACCTGAGGCACACTGGTATGAGAAGAAGGATTCCTTAAGATGTGGTCCTGAAGTAATTAAGGCTTTAAAGTTAAATACCTTGAGAACCAACAGGCAGCCAAAGTGGTCTTTCAAATCTGAGTAATGTAGTTCTTCCTGACTCTCAAGCAAGTTCTGTATTGTTTGAACTTTTCTGTCCTGGCAATCATACAGTGAAGCTGTTCATTCCTCAGGTGCTGATACCAAATCCCCAAAAGCATACTTGAATCTGTAAAGCTTTCATGGTAGGAAGTTGATCTGATTTTTTTCCCCCCACCTCCCAGTCTCTTTATGCAATCAGGTAATTTGCTGCTTGGTTTTTAGCACAAGAAACTGAAACCAGGGAGGCATGATTTAAAATGGCTCTTTAAATAAGAATCGGAAATCAACGTTTCATGGTTTGAACATGAGAGAAAACTCTGGCTTGCACTAAACAAAACTGATGTCATTTCAGTAGTGCTGTCAAAAGGTTGGGAAGGAGTTTTATGCCTAAGATTTGCCCAGGTTTACATGAATTTCCTTGACCTTTCCTGTAGATACCTTGTGTGGTACAAAGGTTTTGAACCTGACCTCTGCCACTTTCTTTTTTATCCATAACTTTAATGAGAATTGTTTCTGTGCTTTTTCTCAAGCTCTGTGCCCCAGATGGGGAGACACACCTATAAATATGCATATCTTGTTTCCTTTTTCAGTTCCCCCACCCAACCATTCTTATTTGTATTTTGGAAGCTAGCAGCAGAATAAATTCATTGTTTAACTGAAGGTGTTCATTCTTTGCAATTTGATTATTTTTGCTTTATTGTTTTGGACAAGCTTATATGTAATGCATGAGAGAGATTTTTTTTAATGTTTAAGCTGAAAGTCTTTTGTCTAATGAAGCAAGATAAATTCCCAGGGTTTTCTAAAGTATTTTTTCAGAATGCTACTAATTAGATAAGGCTATTATTTTAAGTAATTCCAGGAAACCAATTAGAGGTTTTGCTACCTACCACAAGATTTCATTTTATACACGTTTCAATTCAGTGCTGATTTAATGAAGCAGGGGAAGCCAGGGAGGTTACAGACCACTGGAGGGATTAGTGTACTATATAGGTAGTCCTCGAGTTACAGCCATTAGTTCAGCAACTCTTTGAAGTTACAATGGTACTGAACAAAGTTACTTACAACCAGTCCCTGAAGTTACAGCCATTGCAGTGCCACCATGGTCACGTGACCATGATCTGGGTGCTTGGCAACCTGTTCACACTTATGACTGGTTGCCAAGCAACCCGTGGTCACTTGATCACCATTTACCACCTTCCCTGCTGGCTTCCCACAAGGAAAGTCAATGGGGAAGCCAGCAGGAGAGGTCGCAAGTCAGTTGGGTAAGTCTCCCCCACCCGCCCCGGCCTTTCTTCACTTGCACGCAACACACCCTCCTTCCCTCACTTGCACTCACTGGGCCCTCCTTCCCTCGCACCCACCAGCGCCCTGGAGAGTGCAAGCACTTCCGGCACATGCTCTGTGGCTCACATTGGAAGTTGCTGGCCGTTGGTGAGGCTTTCTCCTTCCTCCTGCAAAGCCCCAGAGCCACAATACAATGCAAAGGGGGTGGGGTGTGTGCAAGCGAGCCAAGGGGGAAGGAGGGCCAAGAAGCCCCTGAGCTGCAACATGACGAGCAGCCCTAGAGCTGCACAGTTCTGGGACCGCTTGCCACCCCGCAAGGCAGGATGCAGAGTGGCCAAAAGGGCAGAGATGCAAGGATAGATGGGTGGGTGGGGGGAGTTGGAGAGAGTCCCTTACCCTACTGAGGCTTGAGGCTGGGAGGGACCAAGCCCAGAATGGCTTGGATTGGGGTGGGTCCTTGGCTAACGACAGGTGGAATTCGCTTAATGACAGCAACATCACCCAGAGTCCCCTTTTCGGGAGAGATGGGCGGTAATAGAAATTTGAAAAATAAACAAATAAATAAAATAAACAGGGACTGCCAGGATTGTTGTGGCTAAGCGATGTGGTCATGTGGTCCTCGTATATCCCACTGAGTCAGGGAAGAGCCAGCCTGAGCCTCTCCCTCTTATCTCTTTTCCCAGGGCTTACAGAATACTTCTGCCTTTGTTGTTTCTGTAATGGCTTCTGATTATTCCCTTCAAGGCCATCTTCATGGCTCTTTATATACACAGGCCAGCAGTCCCCCAAATAACTGAGTCCTGTGCCATGTAGGGCTTTTTAGGTGATAAGCAGCACCTTGAATTGCAGCTGGAAGCCTACTGAAAGCCAGTGCAGTTCGCAAAGGAGTGGTGTTACTTGGCATACTATGGTGTGCTAATAAATATCTTTGCTGCTGCATTCTGGACCAGTTGCAGCTTCCAGATTACCTTCAAGTGCAGCTTCATGTAAAGTAAATTGCAGCAGTTCAGACTGGAGGTGATTACAGTGTGAGTGACCCCAAGGAAAGTGTAATTAACACAGAGATGGAGTTGCAAAGACCTCCTGGCCACAGCTGCCACCTATTCCTTGAGCAAGAGCTGTGATACCAGGAGGACCCCCAAATTGCACACAGGTTCTGTGTGGGGGAGTGCAGCCCCCTCTAGAACCAAAGGTAGAAAATCTCCAGGTTCAGAGGGGCCCCAAACTCATAACCACTCAATCTTACTAGGATTGAGTCAAAGCCTGTTCTTCCCCATTGAGGTGCCCCTTGTCTCTAAACACTGGGAAAGGATATTCTGGTGTAGGCTTTCACAGCTGGTATCTGTTGGGTAGTGTTTCAGGGTTTAGTGACTTTCGGTCTAGAGAACAGATTTCCTAACATTTTTGCCAGCAACTGTGGCTGGCATCTTCAGAAGCAAAGGGTCTGACTGGGCTCCTGTCTTTATAGCCAAGTGTCTTGACTTCCGATTGGCCTTTAGCCAAGCTGGTCTCTGATTGGTTCTTTGTGCCCTATCCTGACTGGTCATTTTGGAGTGCTCATTCCAGATTGGTTCTTGGTTTGTGCTGGGTAACCCGATGCCAAAATATGACCTCAAGCAGAGGCTTCATAGATGTTGAAGGGTGTTGTAGATGTTGTAGTTCTTCCTGACAAAAGAAGGGAGAGAATAGGGCCCTGAGGCACCCTGTAAAACAGGGGTCTAAGGTTAGACCTTTCTCCCCCCCCCCAAAACCAACTAGAATAAGGAAGAGAAGCATGGTTCCCACTACAAACCCTGAGACGGTCCAAAAGGATACCATGGTTGATGGTACTGAAATCCAGAGAGATTAAGGAGGGCCAGGATAAATGCACTATTCCCACCCCGAGTGTGCCACAGATCACTGACAAATGTAAACAGCACTGTCTCAGTCCTATGTCCCGGTCTGAACACAGGCTGAAAAGGGTCCAAATAATTTGTTTCCTCCAGGGCCACAAGGGCTGCAAACTGACCACTTTATCAACAATCTCTAAAAAGCGGTGGTTGCGGATGGGACAAAATCTGCCCAGCTCTGTTGGATCCAGCAATAGCTTCTTGAGGAAGGAATGGATCACCGTCGCCTTAAGAACCGTCATAACCATCTTCTCCCTCTGGGATGCATTTACCATCACACGGGTCCTACCACATGACACTTCCATGCAGGCCTTGACCAGTCAGGAAGGTCATGGATCTAATACACAGTGGCCACACCAAGAGCCACAAGGACCCTATCTGCTTCCTTGGAACTAACAGGAATTAATTCATCCCATATACTGGGCAAGACTCTGTCTCAGTCAACTTCATAGAACCTGCATAGCTGGAATCCAGCTCAGAGTGGATCTGAACAACTTTATCTAGCAGATGCCGAGAGTAATTTTTACAGCAACCCTGCAAATGCTCCCTGGGCCCTCCTTAACCAAAAGGGACTGAGTCGCCTTGAACAAGGCTGCTGCTTCATCAACCAGAGGCCCTTTGAAAACCAGGGCCCAGAATCCACATGCAGAGAGAGTCCACAAAGGTAGAGTTCCAAGCACTGACCAAGGCCTCAATCAGACTGTACATCAAAACCTCTGGGACAACATCAAGTTCCCTCTGGAACTCAACTGGGTTCATTAGGGACCTGAAGTGGACCAGTCAAATAAGTCCTTCCTCTTTGGATTCCCCAGTGTGGTTTACAGCTCTGGAATATACCTCCAGTACAGGCCAAGATGAAATTAGTTCAAAAGAAACCAGAGTACTATAATTGTTTGAGCTCTGATGAACCATTTATCTTCCTTGTTATTGTACTCATATGCAGCATCATTCTGTTATGCCAGCATTCATTGTTCTCTTTACTGGAAGCTTTCATCTCCTTTACAAGAGCTGCGATAGACTGAACTGAGTGGAACAACTTGACTCTTGTTTCCTAGATAAATGGCAATCCATCGGCCTGTATTATTGCAGTTTAGTACAGATTTTGAGACATACATCATCACTGCAAGGTGGGAATGATTGCAGTGGACAATATACAGTGATACATATACACACCTGCACAAATACATATGCACCTCTTCTGCTATAATCATTCCCACTTTTATAAACTTTTACACACCCAAAAATATGCATTTCTCAAGTACTACCTGAGATGTAGGGTTCTAAAGACTAGTAATCTAAAAAGGTTAAAAAGAAAAGTTAGCTGAAATGGAGAAGATCATGCTGGAACTCCGTTGGCAACTGATGATAATACAGTTGGATGAGAAGTCTTGCTTGGGGGCCCATAGTCTAGTGCAATGGGCTAGTTGTTCTGTCTCTGCTTTAGGAGAAACCCTTTCTCCTTATTTTAAGCTCTGACTGATAAGACCCCCAAGGAATATTAACCACCAGCCATTCCCTTAAAGACATTAAATGGTCATTTAAAAGCCAAAAAGTAAAATGCTGAGGAAAAGGCTTCATAGGGATTCAGATGTGAGGCTTGTAGACTCCAGTTTCTTGCTGAATTCTACTTGCTGCTGCAGAAGAATGTAAGAACTAAGATAGCCAGCTACATTTCTGCTGGAGCACTGGTTTAGCAGCTTAACCCACCACAAGCAATAACCCAATGGAGTGTTAATATTTTGCCTTGGGCAACAGCCCAATTTTCCTTTGTTAGTTTAGGACAGGGGCCTTACAGTATATGGAACACATGGCATAGTTTCATCTAGAGAAGCTGCGTTTTTTTCACACCTGCCAGACACTTCACCTTAGACTTTGGGAGTGCAGTCAGGAAGCCCATTTTTCCATGCTTGTGACTGTAAACAAATAGTACATGGCAGGCATCCAAGTGTTACAAGGGGGAATGGAGTGAATTGTAATAAACAAGACCTCAATTCAGAAAAAAGTATGAGAATTAAATGTTCAGACCACCATCAAAAGTCTGGCTTGTTTACAGCAAGACCAGTATGATAAAAGCTGTACTTTTCCCCTTGAAAATTCATGCTTTGTATAATATTTATACTGTAGAAACATAGGATTTTATAGATGTGGATGTTATAAGCATTTCTGAATACTTTAACTATGGAAAAGAATCCAGTGAATAGTTTGGCTTAATTCAGTATCTAGAGTTAAAGTAGCAATAGCTATAACTCTTTGGGAAGAGCAGACACTGGGAGCATAACTGAATTTAAGCTGATGTCCTGGGAAATGAAGTGCAAACGGACAGCGACAATTATCTTATTGACAATGGCCATTCATAAACAATTGCTGGATGTAATACTGCCATCCTTTTATTAATGAGCTGATAAGCAAATATGTGATTAAAAACCATACTTTTTTCTTGCTCAAGAAAGAGAAAACAGGTCAAAATCTCTTGATAGATAGTACCTTAGCTGTTTCGTCTTTGTTAATGAGATCAATTATCACTGTCTGAATCTGCTACATATCTTGGATCACACAATTTTTATCCCACCTAAGCATGAGTGTGTAAAAGTATGTAATAGTGGGAATGTTAAAGCAGAAGTGTGTGTGTGTGTGTGTGTATCTGTATATATTCCACTGTAATCATTCCCACATAAATGTCAAAGTTCTCAGTGATGATGTATGTCTCAAAATTTGTATTAAACTGCAATAATACAGGCCGATGGATTGCCATTTACCTAGGAAACAAGAGTCAAGTTGTTCCACTCAGTTCAGTCTATCGCAGCTCTTGTAAAGGAGATGAAAGCTTCCTTGCTTCCAGTAAAGAGAACAATGAATGCTGGCATAACAGAATGATGCTGCATATGAGTATAATAACAAGGAAGATAAAAGGTGCATCAGAGTTTGAGTTTTCTCCTAGCACTTAGGAAAGCTATGTTTGGACTGCTAGGTAGGTGACTCCATAAGATATTGCTATTTAGTCATGAATGAACTAGAATAAACAACCTGTGCCCTTCAGGTATTTTGGATTTAAATCCTATTGGTCCCAGCCAGAATAGTCAATGGAAAGTTGTAGTCCAGAACCTCTGGAGAATACTAGATTGCCTATCTGTTGTTGTTGTTTATTCGTTTAGTCGCTTCCGACTCTTCGTGACTTCATGGACCAGCCCACGCCAGAGCTTCCTGTCGGTCAACACCCCCAGCTCCCCCAGGGATGAGTCCGTCACCTCTAGAATATCATCCATCCATCTTGCCCTTGGTCGACCCCTCTTCCTTTTGCCTTCCACTCTCCCTAGCATCAGCATCTTCTCCAGGGTGTCCTGTCTTCTCATTATGTGGCCAAAGTATTTCAGTTTTGCCTTTAATATCATTCCCTCAAGTGAGCAGTCTGGCTTTATTTCCTGGAGGATGGACTGGTTGGATCTTCTTGCAGTCCAAGGCACTCTCAGAATTTTCCTCCAACACCACAGTTCCAAAGCATCGATCTTCCTTCGCTCAGCCTTCCTTATGGTCCAGCTCTCGCAGCCATATGTTACTACAGGGAACACCATTGCTTTAACTATGCGGGCCTTTGTTGTCAGTGTGATGTCTCTGCTCTTAACTATTTTATCGAGATTTGTCATTGCTCTTCTTCCAAGGATTAAGCGTCTTCTGATTTCCTGACTGCAGTCAGCATCTGCAGTAATCTTTGCACCTAGGAATACAAACTCTTTCACTGCTTCTACATTTTCTCCCTCTATTTGCCAGTTATCAATCAAGCTGGTTGCCATAATCTTGGTTTTTTTGAGGTTTAGCTGCAAACCAGCTTTTGCACTTTCTTCTTTCACCTTCATCATAAGGCTCCTCAGTTCCTCTTCACTTTCAGCCATCAAAGTGGTATCATCTGCATATCTGAGATTGTTAATGTTTCTTCCAGAGATTTTAACTCCACCCTTGGATTCCTCATCTGTACTGTAGAAATTCATTGGATTAGAGAACTGTTCTGTGTTAGCCTTACATTTTTGGTAGATTCTGTAGCTTCTGACCCACCTAACACTAAGCAGACTAGAAATAATGTTGCTTTGCTCATATATTTTCCTTTATTTATATATTGATGAAGAAGCAGGGAAGAGAAAACATGTAACCAAGGAGATGGATAACCAGATGATAGCCTTCAAATGATTCTGAAGCCACTAAATAGCCCTTGGCAAGTTATACTAAATTGGGACTTCTTTTCCTTTATTGGCCAACATCTATGTGGGGCCATTGCTGAAGTTATTTTAACTCTTGGGTTTCTATTTATGTAGGAGATAACAGTATTTGTTTTGGTTTCAATCCACAGATTTCACACCTCAGGTTTTCACACTGAGGTTTCATGTTGAGTGAAAAATAAAGCAGATTGTTTGGTTTGGGGCTGAAACCTCAAGTAACCACATTTTTTTTCTCTAGAATCTGTAGGGAAGGGAGAGGGTTGACTGGGAAGAGCTAGATGTACAAAGCTTTGTGAACTTTTCAGGGGAACACTGACTGATTAGTTAAAAGCATGGTTTGGATTTATTTATGTATTTTAAACCTATGTTGTAGTATTCACAGTGTGTTCAAAAAGTTGTCCTATAGTTCTTGTACATTCATTGAGGAAGGGTTTTGTTTCATTTTGGATTTCAGCATGTATGTTCATGTACAGAAGATACTTCTGTTGGGTTTACTTCCACAGGGGCTTTCTGAAGCTTTCCTGGATGTTCACATAGACCTATTACTAAGGTAGTGATTTGGGTACCAGATCTGCAGACCAGATCTGATACTCCTAAATTAGTATCACTGCTTGATTGCTTCTGTTTTTTCCCCTCTCTCTCTTAATAAATACTGAAGCCCAAACCGTCTCAAAAATAGAAGCCAATATAAGTATATTAACTTATACTTCCAGAATTTAAACCTCTCCCTCATTTTTCTTTTCTGCCTGTGTTGGAGGCTGTTGCTGTATTGGTGAGGAGGTTATTTAGGCTTCAGAGGACTGGACCAATTCACATTGCTTTAAGAGGCAATGAAAAGAAGCATTTCCCACACTGGGTGCTTCCCTTTTCTCCTTCCTTACTGCAGGTTACACAGTGCTGGCATGAATGAAAAGCACAGTTTGCGTCAGAGTACTGCTGAAAACATAGCATCCAGTAACATTCCTTGGAAAAATGGAAAATGGCATGGTAGATTCAGCATCCCAGGTTAGCAAACAAAGGGAATAGAAGAAGCAGACCCCATAGTTTACATAATAATGAAGTTATGCTAGCAAGGTGGATTTTTTTTTTTTTTTTTGCTAGCTAAGTACTTAGTCATTACCTACATGAATTTACAGAAAATTCTCAGACTTTCAGGTGGCAGTTTATGGAATGCATGGTGTTAATAAATAAACTAGAGCATCTGCAGGAAGAGGAGTGGTAAGAATATGTTTCTTCCCCTCCTGGCTTGAAAAAAACCGTAATCTCATACACATATTTCCACACACGATAGTGGGAAAAAGGGAATTTCCATCTTCTGTATACAAACACCTTGGAACAGAAGCTGCCTTTATGCCCAATAATAGTGAAGCACCTTGCTTTGAGGATTTGGGCCATGTACACAGCCTCTATTAAACCCAGGACTTGAGTAACTTGATTAATGCTTTCTCTTTTTTGTGATTGCAGCAGGAGAAGTCTTCCCTATATAATGAATCCAGCATGCAGTGGTAACAAGGGACAGGAAAAGGCTAAGTGAACATCTTATTTGTCAAAAGTAAATTATTCAGAAGGCAGTTTCAAATGGAGATTGCTGAGAGAACTAATGGTATGGAAGATTTCATCCCACCCGCTCCAGTTCAGGCTGTTGAGACATGGAGATGCTTTTCAGGAATTCACTTAAGTGGAATCAGCTTTGGACGCTGCAGCCAAGAAGTAATATTGCTGCCATCCAGCTTGCGTCTGTGGAACAGCATCCTCAGCAGCCTTCCCGTTAGCAGTCACATACAGACCCATAGGCACAGGCATGGTAGTGTGTGCAGAGGTGTATGTCCCTGTCCCTGTCCCTGTCAAGCTCTTTTATGGGAACTGTTTCTCTAGGGCTGCTGCAGAGGAGCAGTTCTTGCCTCATTATCTGTGGGCGCTGCTGTGCTTTCCGTGGACGTGACTTTGGCCGCTTCAGTGCATCATGCGGTTCTCATGTGACACCGACTCTCTGGCAGTTTGAAACAAGAGCTTGGGTGACTCTGCATTTCTGAACAGCCGCACTCAACAACGTAGGCGGTCGCAATCCCAAATGACAGAAATAAAAAGTTTTATTTATTAGTGGCTTGATTTTACAGTGATTTCGCTTTAATCCTCCAGTTTTGGGGTGTGTGTGGGGGGGCACTCCTGCTCTTTCCTTCCTGCAGGATTTGAGCCATGCTGTTGGGAAGGAGCGATTTCGTCTTCTCTCGGAGTGATGACGCTGCACCACTTTTGGCATATCCTGCTTCCCCCATTTACCTGGGTGGCTGTTGCTGCTGCTGCCGGGGTTGCTACTGCCTGCCTGCCTGCTTGCATTTCAGCCCAGCTTGTTCCAGGAGAGCATCACTCATCAGCACGCAAAGGGAAAGACGTGATGAAATCTGGGCACTGCATTCTGCTATTGCTGCTGGAGGAGAAGAAATGGGGGACGCCAGGTTTATTTTCCCCCCTCCCTAAATGTGAAAATGCAAGTTAAAGGTTTGGGGAGCAAACATTTAAAGAAATGCTATGCCAGCTAACCAGTACATATAGGGAGGGCATTGGCAGCAATGCAGTATGTGTGGAACGGGCATCCAGAGGAAGAATTCAACCACTGCTACTCGGATTATTATGGGGAAAGCCGTGGTGATGCAGTTTCACCTCAGAGGAGAGCTGTGCTGAAGATGGATAAATGAAGCGCCTGATACGTGTGCCTGTCAGAGCACAGCCATGAGAGGAAAGGCATGGAAGCCAGCAAGGGGCAAGGAAGAAGGAAAGCTGCATGCCGTCTGATTGTCCTCTTTGGGGTCTGCTTATTCCAGCAATGGTGATAGCATAATTTACGGAAATGTGCCTGGAGAGAGGGGCTCTAAATTGTAGACCGAACACTCCCTAATGCTGTGACAGAGGAAACGAAAGGTGTACGTGGCTGCAAAGACACAAACACCTTGTGGGGGAAAAGAGAAGTGTGCAGTATCAATGTATGTCTGTGTTTGTACATTGTGCATTGAGCTTTCTGATTTGGGAATGCTTGGAAATATTCTGGCTGCTGGGAGAAGCTTGATTAAGGGATAGATGTTCAGTTGCCTCCTGTATACATGTTTTTCCAGGAACGGGAGTCGCGAGACATTTTTGCACACAGGATTCTGGAAAATCTCTCTCTCACACCTTTAAGCCTTGAATTTTCTATATGATCTAGGGAGGAACGTTGGGCTTTGCCCCCCTCCATCTTTAAAATCTTTATAAACACAGCTGTACTTAGTCTAGTAAAAAGAATAACATACTGTAAATATAAGTGTGGTCAGTCTAATCAAAATAAATTATCCCAGATGACTTTTGTAGCCCAGCTGGCAACTCCTTGTTTTCAGATGGCTTAGAATTCATCTGAGATGAAATCAGTAATGTATTTACATTTTTAATGCATTTCAAAGTCAGCCTGTAATTTGCTTTAAAGGGGGGAGACCAGAATCCCACTGAAAAAAGCACAGTGCTCAGTTTTGGCAAGGGATTGCTTGACAATGCATATTGCTGAGTTTTATTTCTGGTGTAGCCTAGTAGTGGTGAAATAGAGTCATGTCGCTTTTTAAGCAGAATTTTGTTATAATACAGCTCCTGCCAGGTCATCCAGGAAGCCATACCTGTGGTAATGGCCCAAATTAAATGAAAAGAAACTTGGGCTACAGATAAATAGAGGAAGCTTGGCAGAAATGTCAGTAGCTGTCTGTTTGGCACATGCAGGCATGCACAGCTGTGTTTTTAAATCCAGCAACCCTAAATTGTTCTGAATGTGTCATATCCAGTGAGATTTCTCTATAGCCATGTAAGCCATCCTGGAACCAGCTTGCCTGTCCTTTGCATGATTTGTTACCGTGGAGATCATTTTCTGCTCCATTATAGTTTAGCCAGTTATTGAATTGCTGCCTGCTCTTAGAGGAAGAAACAGAATTAGGAAAATACATTTTCCTCTGCAGCCTTGCTACCCTTCTTTTTCAATAACAACTCAGCCTTGGGCATTTTAAAGGAAGATATGCGGGTGGGGAAGGGAAGGGAGAGGGAGGGACACTTGTAATTCATACAGAACTGCACAGACCAGCAGAATGTCAGCAGCTTGTAATTAGCAGTCCATGGTTACGTCAGTGACCATATCTTTCCAAGAATAACTATGATGCATGCCACAAAATGAGGAAGATAGGCATAACCTAGTTATCAAGCCTGGTTCGAACAAGGGCAAATGGATTAATGAATGCGCTTTGTCCATAAAATCCAAAAGGGACAGATGATACCTTATGGGGTTTGCTAAATTCTGCAGTTGAGCATGAATTTGTCCACAGAGGCTGGAGAGATTTGTGGGGGGAAGTGTGCAGACCTAAAGAGTGCAGGCTGGTCAGTTCTAACTAATACCTTTGCCTTATCACTGGCTGGTCTAGCTCACCCAGCTAGCTGGCTGTCATGGACACATCATGGTTGAAAAAAAATGAAATGCAAAAGGTGCTGTTTGAACTAAAAAGAAACTGCGAAGATCACACTGCCTTACGGCTTTACTGTTTTGAGCTTGACTGCTGTTTTGCTGTACTCTTCAGCAGTCATTGGTGTGTGATTTGACTTACAATCAGTCTTTTCTATTTCACAAAAGAGGGGAAGGAGGTCAGATTTGTGAATTGCAGTACAGCATTCTAAATCTACAGCAAATCCTGCAAAGCTTTCTTGGGAACATTTCAAGAGCTGAGCCTTACAAAGATGTTATGTATTCTATTTTAGATCTGCATTTGCAGTCCTGCAGTAGGCAGGCAGTGAATGATGAGGATGTAGGAGGTGCCTAATTTGCAACTGGCCTTTTCCAGACACCTTTTACACAGTCCTTCCTGACTTTCCTCTCCAAGCCTTTGCAACGTGTGGTTTGTGTTTCTTTCCTCCTGTTCTGGGCTGCCCAAATTGCTCAGAGCCTCTTCTGGTTTCCCAGATTCCCTGCAAAAGTCAGCCTCAGTTCAGCTCTTTGTTTATCTAGCTCTCTTTAATAATATGCTTAAAATAAACTGCATTGTGCAAACATGTATATTTTAGGCTGGGAACATTCACATTTCTTGGGAGAGAAGGCTGCATGTTGCATGAAACCAATCGCTCGATTGCCTCATGCAGGGCAGTTTTAAATATCCATTATTTGAAGGGTTAAAAAAGCCCACATTCTCCACTCCTGCCTTTTGGATTTGGGCAAGAGCATGGCATGCCTGACTCCAGGATACTGTTATTTTGTGCACCCAACTGGGTGGAAAGATTTCATTTGGTTTGTGTGCGCAAGCCTGAGCAGCTGGTCATTAATGCTGGATCCATTGCCCGATGGAAAAATGGAAGTGGACGTGAAGGGCTGCGTGATTAATGCTAGCCTGCAAAGGCTGTTCCATCCAAGAGCCAGGCTTGCAGTAAAATAATGCAGGAGCCTGATTTGATGGCTCTTTAACAGGGTAGTATGTCATTGTGTCGCCAAGCAATTGAGGTTATTATGGGGCAGGGCTGACAGACGGGACAGTGGGGTTACTAGACCGTGGCATTTTTAGAAATACAGGCCTGACCTACTTTGAGTGATCCTGGCTAGCAGCTGCTTGGTGCATGGAGCCTCCTGATAGGCTGTCACTGTTGCTAAGGGGAATTAGCATGAATTTTTCCACATGCGGTCTCTGTGATTGAATGATAAAAGCTGACTGGAATTAAAGCGATTCAGTTCAGCGTTATGTAGATTAACCTTCCGTCTTTCTCTTTCTGGAAACACAGAAGGGGTGAGGGAAGGCAGAAGAATCCTGGCTTGTTCTTTAATTTGCTTTTCCAGCCAGGGCAGGGCAGAATCCTAGATCATGAAACGATGTTATTGTACAGAAGGAAAGCTCTTTAAAGATCTGAGAATATTGAAGGACAACTGGTTGTGACGGTCCTTCACCTTAGGCTGCTTGAGTCACTGCTCCCCCTTCTTCCCTTTGCTTTAAAGGAGAACAAAGGAAGGGTTTAGGGACGTATGGCAAATGCAGACCTTGTTTTGTTTTTAAGAAACAAAGGCAAAGTGGCACACCAAGTTTTGGAAGGAGCTATTTTATGCCTGTTTTTCTTATAGGCTATCATTCAGGGTCATGTTTGGTGGCAGGCAGTCATGGATGGGCTTCAGACATGCTCAGAGACATTGATTTCGGTGGCACTGCAATATTGAAGACCAAAATCAGTTCACTAACTCCAATCATCACGATGTAAAAATATCTTTAAATGCTTATCTGGGGAGGTATTTCTTCATGGAGGAGGGAATATTTCTTTTAGTGTGTATGAAACCACATTTGGCTTTGGGGTAGCCATTTTGAGCTTCCTGCAATAGCAAGTGAAAAACTTCTCAGTCAAGATAGTTAAATATAATTGATCTTAACTTTCTTACCAGTCTTCACTTGTTATGAAAGAAGGTTATACTATTTTTGTTATGCCAGACTCATTCTCATGACAATTGAAATTATTTAGGAAGAAAAGGTAGTTCTCTAAACAGGAAGAACCATCAGGGCAAAATAGAAATGAAATTTTTGGTTAGCAAAATGTATAATTGATTATTGTTTGACACTGTGAGAAATTACTTTTTCATGACCATCTAATGTATTGATTGATTACGTGCCATCAGGTTGTCCTTGACTCCTAACGACCACATAAATAGATTTTCTCCATGATGATCTGTCCCTAATCTGGTCCTTCAGCTCTCCCAGTGGTGCACCCATCGCCACTGTAACTGAGTCCATCCACCTTGCTGCTGGTTGCCATCTTCTTTTCTTTCCTTCCACCTTTCCCAGCATTAGAGTCTTTTCTAGAGAGCTGGGTCTTCACATAATGTGTCCGAAGTAGATTAATTTGAGCTTGGGTATGTAATGAACAGCCATTTACCAACTCTTGCCATTACCCTTTATCGTTAACCATTTTACATATTTGTTATGTCACAAAATCATAGATTAGATGTAACTACAGAAATTTTTAAAATATACCTTTCCGATATATCATTAGCCATTATTAGATTACATTCATTTCATAAATTTTTTCTCTAGTTTTCAGTGTTGACCTAATCAGTGATTACTGTACCTTGATATGCTTTGAAAGCCCATGAACATTTTTACAGAAATCTTCCCTTGAAGTAGATCAGTGTCACTATTATGTTACGTCCTTCCTTAACCACTCTATTCCACTTACAAGAAGCACAATGTGGGCCTAAGGAAAGCTTCTGCAAAATGCCATAAAAAAAGAAAGCTTTGCATGCAATATCTATCAGGTAGGCCAAGAGATACTGGAAATACAGTTTCTCCTAAACATCATTATTGTTATTTACCTGCCATTAAAGCTAAGACACTATAATAAACTCAGAAAATATTGCCTCTTTCCCATCCTGTCACATCTCTTTAATAGAAAAAAATTACTAAAACGTGGCAAAGAAATATGACAATCCACATTCCATTCCTCGACAGAGTATTGGTATCATTATTTATTGAAACACATTCTGATTACCTTTCAAAGCAATGTACAGGTAGAGATAGTTGAATGCATTGAATTTAAAAAGAGAACATTAAAACACTCCAAAAGAATGAAAACAGCTCTGAGCCCTTAAAAAAACTAACAAATTTTGAATGGTACAGGAAGATCATTACTATTCCTCAGAAACTAAGGAATGGAAAGTCTCACGATAGTCTTGTGAGATCTCCAAATGACCTGAAATTTCTTTCCAAGCATACTCTGTAGTTTGCTCTTTACACAAGTAGAAGAAATGATTGCTGGGAGGATAAGATATGGTGGATTTTCTTGTGATTTACTACAATCAGCTTTTAGATACACAGTATCTCCTCCCTCCTAACTCTCAGTGTTATTTGCAAACCATGAATAAGCTGTAGAAATGAAATGTCAGCAAGGTGAGTGGATCCCTGGCTGAAGTATTGCGATTGAACAGTTCACTTAACAAAGGATCCCCTATTTTTCTTTTCCCATTTTGGCCAAATGGATGATCTTGCGGACAAGCCAAAGAGTCAGAGTGTCTTCCCTTGTTTATTGAGAATTTGCTAGTTACTGCTTCTGAAATTCTTCTGTTGGTTTAAGTGGAAGAACATAATGGTAGTCAGTCAGTCAGTGGAGATAGTTTTAAGTATGAATGGAAATTGTAAAAAGATGGAAACAATCATGACACTGCTGATAAGGTTTGTCAAAGTGGGAACATATAATTTGGGATCAATACCTGTATTTGGAGCATATTCCATGTGTTTTTTTTTCCTCCTGTCCCTGAAAAAAATCACAAAAAAATTGTAGAAACGAGCTAGAAGCCACAATAAAACTTCTAATATACTCCAATGCATATAATAATAATGGCCAATGAACAGTTACACCATGGTACAAATCACATCAAATAAGAATGGGAGGGGGAAAAGTGGTGACTACTGTGTCTCTCACTGCCTCCTACATTTTTTAGCAAAAGACCACACACTTATGGAAATGTAACTTTTTAGTGGATTTTATTTGTCCTTAGTGATTTGGCTGGAGCATACAGCACTCATGGTTTTTTATGATGGAAGTAGTATGAACTGGTGTATGTGGTTTTCTTCTTCCCTTTATTTGAGCACTTTCAAATAAATAGAATTGATTGGCTGATCTCAGTTTTACAGGTGGAAAATGAAGCTGCTACTCTGTAGACTGATCATAGAAGATTTTCATCGAGGAGCAGCTGGTTCGCTTAATGAAAATGCACATGCTGAAACAAATTGTAAACCGAAAAAGTAAATCCTTTAAACATACTGTATATGCAATTAAGAATATTCAAAGAAAGTGTCAAGCAAACTATTCAGCTAAAAAAGCTAATGTTGTTCTTCATAACAACGTGGCTTCTTATTTGCAACATGATCTGTCTTTTTACACTCAGACTAAATTAGTATGCCTTCTAAGGTAATACACCATTCCTTCTGACTTTTTAAAGATCTCTCTTGAAGAAAGATTGGAAGGTATTTCTCTTAGTCATAAGCATCTCAGATTTGTGATGCCTTTACATGAAATGAAAAGCAAAAACTTTTATTATATGTTCCTACCATGCTTTGTCCATTTTCACTTAAGAGATCTTTGCAGAGTATAGGATGAGCTTGGCCTGGGCTTTAAAACTTCTCTTTAGCAGTAACCACACCCATAATGAAGTACTGTAGACATTGTAAGAGGAGAGTTGTGTTAAGTCTATGATGGCAAAAAATCAGGAGGAGTCTCATAGTACCTTTTCTAACTAATAAATTTTCTTAACAGTGATAAGCTTTTAATAAAATTAGTCACAGAAAATGCTATCCGACTCCTGATTTTTTACCATTTTGAAATAGTAGGTAAGAGATTGTTTCTAACTATGTGCTAAGCTCTTTTTACTTACTACAGCTGGGCACGTGCAAAGAGGCTATTCTGCATTATTTCAGTGCTTTCATTCTTAATATGAAAAATGAAAATGTGCTTCTAAAGATCAGGACAAAACTGGGAAAATCATCTTTAGGTCTGAAATTTCATATAAGAACATAACAAATGAAGATAGATTTCTTCCTTATCAGTAGAATGCAGGACAGGGTATAATCAGGAAGTCAAAGTAGCAAACAACCATAAACAAGAAAAATCCATAATGCAGCATGGCCATCATTGCTATAAAATCCACTAAAATAAAATGCAACTAAAAATGTACTATGTGCTGCTCAGTAAGACCCCACAGCTTGAATAAATAACCAGTTTGTAATTTGACAATGAAATAAAATAAACATACTGTTGGTAATAAAGAGACTTCTGCAGAAAAGACAGTGTATAAATGGGTATCGTAGTCAGAAAGGCCTCTTCTCACTTTTAACAGATCTCAGTGGAGGGATTCAGACCTTATTAAAAGGTATGGGGTTGTTTGTGCTTTTAATGCACATCCATGTAATTTTCTTGGCAACATTTTTCGGAAGTGGTTTGCCATTGCCTTCTTCCTAGGGCTGAGAGTGAGTGACTGGCCCAAGGTCAGCCAGCCGGCTTTGTGCCTAAGAATTCACAGTCGTGCAGTTTCTAGCCTGGTATAGCCACTATACCAAACTGGCTTTGTAAAAGGGGATATTTTGGTTTGTGTTTTTTTGGGTGCCTTTGAGTCACTCTTGACTCCTGGTGACTGCCTGGACTAGTCCTTGCAGCTTTCTTGGCAAGATTTTTGGAAGTGGTTTGCCATTGCCTGCTTCCTAGGATTCAGAGAGAATGACTGGCCTAAGATCACCCAGCTGGCTTTGTGCCTAAGGTGGGACTAGAACTCCTGGTTTCTAGCCTGGTGCCTTAACCACTACACCAAACTGGCTCTCGAAGGGGGAATACACACCCTTAAATATCAAGATGCCAAATTGTTAGGGCAGACTTCTCCAACCTTACTGCCATTCAGAAGTGTGGATTTCCTACACTGGATGTGCTGGTTAGGAAATTTGGGAAGGGAAATTCTGAGACCAAGAGTCCAGGTTTGGGGAAAGCTAGTTTAGGGCTTAAAACATAATCATTGGTGCTATGGCATAACACCAGAAATATTAACAGACAATTCTCAATCTTCCCTTCATCAATTCCAGATGGATGTATGGATGGCTTCCTTGTGTCCCTTGTCCAGTGAAATAACAATGAAACTCAGTCATATTTTTATTTTGGATTATACTAGCTACCTTCAATAGCAAAATTAGAAGCAATCTTTAGTCTTGGAAATTAGATCTTTGTCTCTAAGATGCTTTAAGAGAACATATACTGTTCTGGTTTGTCTGTTGCTGGCACTTAAGCTATTGGATCAGCTGGATTTCTATAGTCGGGACTTACAAACTGTTGCACAACTACATTTTAGGACAGGAAAAATGACTGAAAGATCATTGTGATTTTTGGAATTTGGAAAAGCATTAGCTATATCCATGAGTACATGGTGCCATAAAAGTCAGGGCATTAAGATGGAATTCATGAACAGGGGTTCTAAGTAGGTATCCAAGCTCCTATTGTCAATTGTTAAATAAATTAATGTTGTAAAGCTTTTAATTTAAGGTTCTAAAATGTATTAATGTTAAGTTTTGTATTCTTTCTTTTTCAAGACAAAGTAGGCAGTCTTTTGAACTGGTGAATGAAAGCCAGTTATTAGCTTGCTTGGAAACACTCTGAGGGCACAGGGCCATATGAAGTGGCACTGATACAGCTTTGCATTGGTCTCATACTGACAGCTGCTGTAAATCATTTTCAGTTATTTACACATTGCACTAAGCCAGATTTATTTCAATTAGTTTTAATCATGTTCTGCTGAATAAACCGTGGTTGGCAGATTCACACATCTTGCTAAGCCAAAACTGAACAAGTTACATAATAACTTACTGTGATGTGTGAATCCATTAATATTTCTCATGGGGCAGAAGAGGAATGCATTTGATTCTGGTTAGCTTTTACTGATTTATTAGATGTACTCTGGGTATTGAGAATTTTACTCTCAATACAATTAAAGGACCTTTCTTTATCTCTCACCTTTCCTAGAGGTCAAAGCAATATACTTGGTTGTGCTCTCATGTTATCTTCACAACAACCAAAGCAAGGTTACTGTTGTACTGTTGGGTTATGCCCATTTTTTGTGCTCTAGCTTGTTCCAAAAACTCAGAAAGGTACAGACACATTATTTTTAAAATGCCTATTTCATTCATGCTATAAAATTCCACTCTACATTAAAAATGAGAATAATGGTGCTGCCAAGATTTTTTTGCAATTGTCCTTTAGACTGAGTCAATGAAATACATGTAATTAAACCTAGTTAGATCAGCAGTACAGTTTTAAGTATATCCTTCAAGGACTGCTGAACTCCTAGCCAACAATGGCATCTTGAAGCTGAGCTGATGATTCAGAAGTGACCAAGCGGCTTGTGAGAATCAAAGGGTAGAGCAACTATTTTGGATGGAAAAAGTAAGATTCAAATCCACCACTACATTTTGTGTTGGGATATGTATGTGAATTACAAATAGCCATTGATGATAAAGGTTATTTAGAAGGGGTGGGGCTTTGGAAAGGTTGCCAGTGCTGAATGTGGTTGAAACATAAAAATAATCAAATTATTTTAAGATTCTGCAAGCCAAGGCCACACATAAAAGGAATTCAAGGGGGGTTCCATTTTGACCCTTGTCTGTGCGCATGTACAGATAAAACATTTAATTACAACTGAGCTAAGTCACAGCTTGAAGCAAAAGCAACTTAAATCCAGAAAGCCGCCATTAAAAAACACACAGGCACAAACTCACGTGTGCAGCTTTTTTCAGCTGCTGCCACCATGTGCTATCTCAGCATTTGCCAACTTTTTTCTTCCAATGAATGAACATAAGGGAAATAACTTAGAGTTCCTTGAATCCTCCTTTGTACTGAGGCAGCTGATACGTGAATAAACCAAATGTATATTTAGGCTTCTAGACCCAATTCAGTTCCAATATTCTTTTGCACTGCTAAGAGGAAAAAAATATGGCAGTGTAACTGCTATATGTTTTGCCAGTAAGGAGAGAAGGAAGAATAAAACCATGTTAATGGAAGGTAAAGAAGGAAAGGTTTTAAAGCACGGGGGTGGGGGGGAAGAGACTAAGGACACTTATTTCCCACATCCATCCAACTGAAATTTCAGAGGTGCTTTACTATCAATACACCTCCCCACCCCAGCAAAGGAATGGAGGACAGGTAAACCTCAATCTTCTGTTATGTGCAATGTACTTTTCTTCACAGTCTTTTTCTTCTCCTAAAAAAAGAAAGGAAGAAAACCACAGATACACTTTTCATTTGGCACATTTCCAGTGGGAAAAAGTCCATCTGTATTTAAGTGTTTCCAATTTTAATGTTTAGAAAATCATGCTTATGTTGCTTTTGAGTTTTAAGAACCATCAAAGCAGTTTATCAGCTCCCTCCCCCTCTGCTCTGTGCAAAATCTTGAACAATACAGGATGTGTTGAGGCAAAACTGTTTCAAATTAAGCTGAATGTCAATCTTTAAGAATTTCCAAGGCTAATTCAAAGGACTGTCCTGGAGCTTGGTTTCAAAGTGATGAAAAATCAGAATCCCTTGCTTGAATAAATTATTTTATGCTACACAGCAGAGTTTCAGCTTGTAGAAAGCTGAAAAAGCTGTATAGCTTTCAAATAGACATAAGCTGTCATAAATCAGCATCTGTTTTTGTGGGCAGGAGCCAATTACTGAATCAGTAAAGGTCTGGATACACTGATATAGTCACTGTTGTTAACTTTGGTTGGATTGTTCCTGGTATTTCTTCAGGTCAAGCAGTCTGGAATCTAAATAACATTGTATGCTTTTAGAAAAGTTCTTTCTTCCATCTCTGTATTTCCAAATATACTTCTACTTTGTCATACTATAAAGCAGAAATATAGTAGATAAAAGATGCAGTACCGTACTTCAACATTATGTAAGATGGGTAGCAGCAATCAGATGATCAATCTAGCACTTTTTATGACCAAATGATTGCATAGTTTTTCTCATTTCTTGGTGTAAAAACAAGCTACTTGGCTCTCACCTTCTATTTAGCAATACAGACATATACTCTGTAAGCAAAAACTGACATGAATACTTAACTCCATCTGTAGTTGCCAAGCTACTGCTGGACTTTAAAAAAAACAGTTTCTTAAAGACTTCTAGATTAACGATTAGTTGAAATATATTTTATTGCAATGAATATGCTGATAATTTTTTTGATTAAAGAATCATTGTACATAGCTTGCAAACAGATACTCAAGCACACCTTGTTATGCTGAAGATTAAAAAAAGGATTAGGCATGAGTGATGGATTCCTCTGGAGCAAATTTATGTGTTCACACAGCACATTAATTGACCAGGGTCAGCTATCCTGCTCAAGACAAATACCTGCACAATTACATCTGACACACTTATTTGTCAAATCCTGCAGCTCTTGCTTCTAAACTCAACAGTGAAGTTGCCATTGCAGTCATCTTCATCTTCTGTGGCTCAGCTTAATACTTAGCCTTTACAATGCAAAAATCGTTATTTATACATCAACATATTATCTTCCAACTTATGTGTAAGACTGTTATATATAAAATTAAGGAAGTTAGATTACTTTGTTTGCAATGTTTATATATTTTCTTGGAGCTGGTGATAAAATGCCTTTGTCATTTCATCTCCAAGGGAGTTAGATAGATTTGATGTCTATATTCCTGTATAACCTGTTTTATTTTTTGAGTCATATTAGTCTTGTTCTGATACATAGATGTATATGAAACAAAGGCATGTGTAGACAGTGATGTCTAGACCTAGAGAGTGAAAGCCAATATCTATGATTGCCAAAGGATAAGTAAAGGGAAAACCACAAATATCAAATGTCTGGGTTTTTTTTTAAAACAAAAAACAAAACTCTGCAAAAACAATTATGCTTTTATTTTTATTTGTATCCCATTTCTTCTATCAGTTAATTGTAGGATTCAGTTGTTATTGATGAGGCTGTGCATGGATATCTGTGTTTGACAATGATGGTTCCAAAATGATGAAATGTGTGATGTGACATCATGATGCGAACACAACCCTTTTGTCCTTGTGTGTCAAGCCCTGCAGGGCTGGCAAGCAGAGGAAGCAAGAACCACCTGGGTTTCTGAAAAAAAACTATTGGTAGAATGGTAATTTTGAAAACCTAGCAGAGTAAATTTTTCTGCACAACTTGTATCTGGTCTAATTAAGGTGGAGTTGCTCTGAGTCTCTTTCTCACGCTTGCCCCCTTCCCTGGATTCAAGGTTCTCTTCTGTAATGGTTCTGTTCCTCCCTTAACTACCTTGCTGCTTCCTCCATGTTCCCAAAGTCTCTTAGGCATTCCATTATGCTGTGTAATGACATCACATACATACACACAAGGAACAGAGCTTGCATCATGATGCTCATTTCATTACTTGCAGCCCATGGATTCTTATGTGTGTGGACAGCAAACCTTCTCTTGATACATTTGAAATGCAAATGGTATAAATTTTATGTCATCTTTAGCTTTTCCAATTCCCAGTCTCTACTGTTGAGCTGAGCTTAAATATTGACAAAGGTGTTGTTTTAAAATTTAAAAAACATGTGATTCTTTCATATGGGAAGAACTGCATGAATTCCTCTTCCCTCCCTATAAGCATCATGCAGGGCCTGGAATAGAAATTTCATTCATACCTTTTGTTCCTTATCTGGCTTTTATTTTTTTGGCCTCTTGATGGGACTGGAGAAGTATAGTTGCTGCACACCAGGTAGCTTGGTGATGTGGTTTTGAACAGGATAAGACAACAGGGATCTATTAGCTAATTACAGAAAGAGAAAGTATAGTCATCCAGACAAGGGGAAGTTAGAGGTGAGCTCTCTCAACAGGAATCTGCATAAATCCCAAAGCAGCTGCTATTAGTGTTGTGTAGAGAGGGATTTCCTGTAAAAGGAAGCTGCTCTTTTGCTATTAATGTTGCTTATTTCACAACAGTAAACATGCATTTATATAGGCTGAGTGGGAGACTGGGAAAAGTCTCCTGGTGTTGAAAGATGAAATCTTGTTGCTTAACCAAACAGGAACCTTTTCTCCTACATCTCTTAAAGAAAAACAGTGTGGATCTATAGGCACAAATGATTTTAGCTTTTCTGCATTGGAAAGTTCTGAGAGTTCTGACAGAATTTAGAAAAAAAGAAAAGAGAAAGGTAACACAGTTTTTCATAATGCATTTTGTCAAGGTTAGTGATGCAAGCTTTGGTCAGAAAAACTTTGTGTCCTAGTTGCTTTACCCTCCTCCTCATTTCTTCCCTATTGGTATTTTGACTTTTCTAGCATGTTTGCCATGGCATTTTTCCTTTTGGTCTGCTTTTGTATAATCTATTCATGTAATTGCAGTATTTTCTTTTGCAATTGGGAAATGCTATTTTTTTTTCTTCCTAGGAGGAGAAAAGCAAGTAAAACTTAATGGGCAGCTTGAAATGTGTGACTTCTGACCTAGAGATTTCCTTTGGCCTCAGGTAAATGGCCTTTAATAATGCTTTGGATTAAAAAAAATGGTAATTTAAGGTGACATTTCCTCCTTTCATTCCTTCAAGAATTTGAATCTTTTAAATTAACAATTTACTGCTTGAATTGCATATATTTTCTCTCTTCTCTTTCCCACATCCCCCAGTCTGTCAGACTTGCTTATTTTTTGCTACAGCAGAAAAGTAGTTCCCAATGATTGCATTGTCAAATGCTGATAAGCTGAATTGGCATATTTTCCTGAAATGTAAGTTTTTCATTGCACTTGGGAGAAGTAAAACTCCCTATTTCAAAAACACAGTCAAATATCCTAAAAAAAACCTGGGTCTGATTTCTGCTGATTAATCAACTAATTAATTCAGCAATCTAAAAGACATCCAGTAATAATAAACATGCCTTCTGATAAGGTGACACTAACAGTAAATGACAAAGTATGTTACACTATTTGATGTTGTGTACTACTTTAGCTGGTGCTTCCCTAGTTGTATCTTAGACTTGAACAGTTAAGAAAACTTCCTATCTCAGGTAAGTTGGACATAGCTATGAAGTTGCTCTTTGCTTGCTACTGAAAAGCTCTGACTTTATTTTCTTTCCCCTTACTACAGTATGTCTACATTTCATTAGCACCAGCGTTAAACCTAGTGTTGAAACCTTGAGACCAGCATTCCCAATCTGGTATTCTCCAAACATACTGGGACTGAAACTTCCAGAATTCCCAATCATATGGACTTTTACCTATATTCATTCCAAATAATGCAGCATACCATTCAGCATTTAGCATGCTAAGCATGTATTTATAATTTGTCTGTGGCTTACAATGCTGGGCTCAATGAGCTTTGCTTTTTAGCATGTTGGCATCCCAATTTCTAGCTGTAATACTTAGCTACAAGGGACAAAGCAGCAGCCACACAAACATTGTAATATGCATTGCTAAATGGGATGGAATTCTGCATGGTCTGAATGCTTTTCTGGTGACAGATGCACATCAATAGGATTTGACTTTTACAGTGACAGCATTCTTAAACGGCATAATGCAGTCAAGAACTTCTGATCCTAGTTTAGTAGCAAACAGTTTCCTCATTCACATTGGTTTATGCTGACCAGCAAATCAGAGTCAAACTGTTTTTATAATCCTGGTTTGCAGGCAAGCTATAATTGGGATGTTAAGACATTTAGGCTAGCTTATGTTATGGTTTGATGCCAGCTAAGACTGAATCATGGCAGGCAAGAGAGAACAGAAGGAAACATAAGTCTGACATTCCTCTGGATTTCTTTTCAAACAATTGTATTGTATATCCAGTATCTCCTTTCTTAATTACTTGTTATGCTAAATGAAATCATAGCAAAGGTCACATACTCTATTCTTACGTTATCCCTTTCAAAAATGTAACGTCTGCTTTTTTCTAACATAGGTAAATTTATATTTATTACTTAAAATCCAGCTAATTCCTCAAAAGGCAATTATACATTTGACAAGATTTGTGAAAATTCAAAATTTGTCTGAAATTCCTGTCAGCACTTGCCTCTTTAGAAAAAAATATGAGCTATACAGCTAAAAAGAGATTTGCATAATCAAGTCAGTTAATTAACCATTTTGATTGTCATATTTTTCAGTCTTGTTTTTAAACTCTATATGTTGAATAGTTTTTGTTTTGTTTGTCTAACATAGGAACAATGCAGGAAGGGAGCAAGTTGTCATTTGAGCTAATCTCATGGTGTTATTATTTTCCCTTAAGGAAAGACTAGAGCTAGAAGAACAGATCTGCCAAGTTTTTAATTATTCTACTCCTTTGTGATATATTAAGCTAATTTTTAATAGAAATTTGATAAAGGGGTAAATATGTGGATCATGAACTTAAATTGAGTTGGTGTCATTGATGAAAAATATAATTCTAATAATGGAAGCTGCTGTATGAATAAAAAGGAGTGAAACATACTTGTTATTATCATGATAATCTAACATCAGATGTTTGAACAACTTAACCATCATAAATATTTGGCAACAAAAGAATTATGGTATAATGCATTACTATAGTACAATTACTATAGAAAGATCATTTTTCCCTTTTCAAAAAAATGTGTCTAATCAATATCTTAGAATTCATTACTTAGCCAGATAAATGATAAATATAATTATACTTTACCCTCTTCTGAGATGCGACCCTCTTACCATTTTCAGTTCCCACTTATATCTTCTAGGCCATGTATCTAGAAGGAAAGATTACAAACAAAAGCATACATTCTGTAAGCTTAAAGTTATAAAATTATAAGCATAATTTCAGCTAGCCAGTTTGGTCTAGTGGTTAAGGCAACGGGCTAGAAACCAGGAGACTCTGAGTTCTAGTCTTAGCTTAG
This sequence comes from Candoia aspera, assembly GCF_035149785.1. Taxonomy (NCBI): domain Eukaryota; kingdom Metazoa; phylum Chordata; class Lepidosauria; order Squamata; family Candoiidae; genus Candoia; species Candoia aspera. The sequence goes on from NC_086155.1 coordinate 145,308,042, forward strand.
GCATGAAAGCCGGCTGGGTGACTTTGGGCCAGTCACTCTCTCTCAGCCCAACTCACCTCATAGGGTTGTTGTTATGGGGAAAATAGGAGGAGGAAAGGAGTATTAGGTATGTTCCCCGCCTTGAGTTACTTATAAAAATAACAAAGGCAGGATAAAAAATCTAAAAAAAAAAAAATTACCTTAGTAATGAGTTGCAGTACTGCAAATTCCTTGTTCTGCAGTCATTAAAAGTTCAAGAACCCTAACCTCTTTTGCATATGATCACACCCTTACAGGCACATCTGCTTCTACTTGTGATTTGGGAAGTCTACATGAGAAGCACTAACAATGGGGAAAGAAAAGTATGCCTGAGACTTGTGGTTATTTTCCTAAAGAATTAGAGAAGTTGGTTCATCCTAAAACACACCAGAATCCATCAGTCATATAAGACTGCTTGTTCCATACTTTACCTTCCTTTTTCTAATCTGAACAAAGCAGCAGACACCAAGAAGAAGAAAAGCATGATTAACAAGCAAAATTGGGTCTAGGGAGTCATTCTACTCTGTAATTAGGCTGACCATACGTACTGTTTTGAATGGGACAGTCCTGTATTTTTAACATTTCCCGACCATCCCATCATTTTAATATAAATGTCAATTTTGTCCCGTTTTTTAAAAATGTTGGAGCCGTTATCGGGAAAAGTGGGAAAAAACTGAAATTGAAATTGAAAAGGAGTCTGACTTGGCAGTAGTTCTCAATCCGGTGGGAAACCTAGAGCGGGAACTGCAGGAACAGCTGATCGGCGTTGAACAAGAGGAAGAGTCGCTGCCGCCAATCAGTGTAGTGGAAGATGGTCGAAAAGCGCACCCAGCAGAAAAGAAGCCAGTTGGCTCTCAGGCCAAAATGGCAGGAAGAAAATAAAATAAAAGGGCACACTAGAGAGGAACAGGTTGCTGGGGACAACCGTTCACTAGACTCCTCCGTTCCTGTTCTTCTGCCCAGCTTGCCACCGCCTTCAGCCCTCCTGCGCTTCTCCAGCCTGCTGCTGCCTCTGTTCCTGTCCTCCTGTCCCAGCTCGCCACCGCTCTCAGCCCTCCTGCAACCTCTCCGCCCAACGCCACCCCTGCACCAGCCTCTCCGGACCCAACTACTGCCGCAGCTCCCCCTCCTGCACCTTCCCAGCAAGGACCAGCAAATGGATCTTAAAAACTCTTAAAAACTTTTTTTTATTTTACATAATATTACATAAGTTTAACCCCATCCCGTTTTGCCATCCCAATGTCCCGTTTTTGTCTCAAGGAAATATGGTCAGCCTATCTGTAATAGATGTCAGATATCAGACCTTTCCTCCTAATCCCAGGATGTATTCTCCAGTTGTGATAACCACTAACTCTATAGTATGGGGGTAAGCATGATATAACTTGATAACCATTCTGAAGTATTTTGAATAAGAAATAGAGTGGTCTTTAGATCTTATTACTATTTGTGCATGTGTCTTCATTCAAAGAGAATTTTGAATGTCAGGTTTTACTTTGATTCTCTTAAAAGGTACAGATTTTGATAACATCTTGTTTCATTTTTAGCCAAGAGGCTAGTACAAAGTTTTAGGTGCCATGACTGTTTCTCTCTCTTTTTCAACTAATGTATATGATATGATTCTCTATGATGTGGGGAAGAAAAATAAATAGGAATGGTGTAGTTAAAGATGATGGGACAGAAGATGGGGGTGTCAGATTGAGGTTCAGTCCTAATCTGTAGTGAATTGTTTCTAATATTCCTAAAACTCTGATCCCTACAATGCTCACATATTCAGAAATAATATTCTGAAAATATAAGGATATTCTATGAAATGCAGTTAGCTCCTTCTTTTTCAACAGTTTCGTGCAGAAAGGGGAAGTTTGACCCAATTCCTGTATTTACCTATTCAGTTAACACTGTGATGGTAGAATTTATAAACCTCAAGCTATATGAATATAAGCTTTTCACTTGATACGAAACCTTGAAGAGAGGACATTTGATCTGTTGAATGCACTATGGAGGGGGCTGGCATAGAAAGCAAGATAATGTGTAGGTCCAATGCACATTGTCTCACTCTCTTCCTTGACATGGAGTGTGCATATAGTTGGAAGCATTAGATAAGGGTTGTGGAACTGGCTGGTCTTTCAGGTGTTGCTGACTTCTACTCTGAATTAGGCTGTAGCTTTTCTCTTCCCTCATAGCCTTTAATATAAAAAGAATTGCCCCAGATCTCACGTGAAATCCACTGCAATTGTCTTTACTGAATGAAGAAGGCTTTATCAATGAAATTAAACACCATATCTACAGCAGCAGTGCATGTTACAGCAAATTGTCAAGAGAAGTAGTATTTTGAAACTGTCACCGCTACAAGGCAATACTGGATTTGTTTCAATAATGCTATTGAAAACTGATTTTCTCTCTTGTTTTTAAGTAATTCAAGTAAGAAAATAAAGTGGTTTTCCAAATAAAGAACTCTCCGAAGTGCTCTAAACCAAATACTTTAGTTCATCCCTTCCTTCATCCAAAATGAAAAAGAATGTAACTACAACCAGATTCCAGAAACAGAGATGAATTTTATTACAAAAGTCTGTTTGGGGAGAGTGCTTCTGATCTCATGGCATCTTCCAGTTAAACAGATCGGTTTATTCACTGCTAAACCCCCTCCTTTCCATTTAATTTCCATGTTTGTTGACACTGTGCATGGTCGAACTGGCATTTTCATATTTCAGTGTACCAGAGGCCCCTTAAAGAAGACATTGCAAGAGAGAGAAAAGAAATACATTGCTTGCTCCCAAATGGCTTATTACCATCACATTTGCAATTCAGATCAGTTTTAAATTGACTGAAATTTTTGAACACATAGCAGGCAGTTTAAACTAATGATTGTCTGGAGGTTCATATCTGACATGAACTAAGGTTCTCCTTAAAACAAATAGCAAATATTCCTTCCCATAGAGTCAAAATGTCACAATTTAAAAGTATGCATTGTTTCCATGTTAGGTCAATTCCACAAGAATTCCACATACACCCCCCACAAATGATTGATACTACAAATTCCTAGCTGATACCATTTTACTTGATTTTAAAAGGATATATGTTATTGAGGAGTGTACACACACACACATATTTGCACCTCAATAGGCTGAGTGAAAATCCTTAAGGAAAAACACTCTCAAATATCCTCATTGTAAAATAAAGGGCCCTTGGGGCAGTGGTAGGCTTCGGTTGCCTAGCAACCCTCAGCAGGTAGCAAAGATACAGCTGCAACCGTCCTGATTCTTTCCTAGAAATCTGCTTATATCTGTTTGTGTTAATCTTTAACCAGGCTTTTAAATGTAATATATATATTTTTTCTTCAACTGGCAGCTTGTAGTAGGATGCAGCTTAGAATTCTTTTCCAAGGCATAGTTTTAGGAGCAGCAGTTAAATATTTGAAGGATGATAAACCTGATCAGATTTAGCATTCATATACCATCTTACCTTTGTCTGTTAATACATTTGGAAGCTTTACAGAAAATATTTCCATAGTAAGCCAGTGGATGTTTCTGGCACACAACATGGAAGCTGCTTTTACTCCCCATAGCAAAATGTGTTTTCTAACAACTATTTTCCAACATCCAGTGATGATTACTCAAACCACTTGGGATTTGATTTAATTTTAGAAAGGAATTATAACCCTTCGGTGAAATTATACTAGACATCGCTTTTTAAAGGGAAGTTGATTTTATTATGAAAATAAATACATCAGCAGATATGTTTATAAAGTAACACTGCAGGATTTCACAGGAAAATATGCTCACATTGACCATCTAACCACCTGAAAAAGATTTTGGGGATTTTCTGCTTTCCATATGAAATAGAGGAATAAAAATATCTTCCACTATGTTGCTATTGCTGAGATACTGGACTCAGTGGCTTTGATTTTAAAGATGGTGTCAATGTAGCATCCATCTTACGTATTTTCTACTTATGGCAAATAAAAATATTAAAGTAGTGAGCTAACTGAACAGTCTATGAGCCCAAATGGGTCTCCTTCATGCAGATGCTTTCTGTGACCACCATCACCTTATGAGAGAACAAGTGAACTAGGTTTCTGAAGGAAGCTAAAGCCATTAATGTAAGCTTCTAAAATGAACTCTAAAAAAGACAAATGGATGTTGAGGAAAGAACTGAGTTTTGTGTATACAACTGCATCTGCATATAACATTTACATATAAATGAGAATATGTCTGCAGGCAGAGTTGTATATGAAATAACCACACTGTTGATCTCTCCCTCATTTTGCTAGAGTATCATGAGGTACAAGAGCCATGTTGCTCCTGGGCTAGTCTGTTTCTTTATATTAATATTGCAAGCCAAACAGACACAAAACAGCTTGCCTGAAGATTGGTCTCAGTTGTAGGCAGCATAACCTGGCAATTGTGAAAGAACTAAGTTTGCTGCTAGTTTCTATTTGAACTCAGTTTAAAAGGCTGCTCTTAAGCTCCAGATGGCTTGAATATTTGTGTAGTAAGATAGGAATGTATTCAACCATTAACTTCATCAGAGGCCTAGTTTACTATACCTTTACCTTCTAAAGTAGTTGTAAAATAGACAACTTTTCAGCTGGGGCATTTAATCCTTGGGGCTGGCTTTTCATTTCAATACATTTAATTACCCACCATTGCTGCTTTTAGGCAACAATTTACCAAGAAATTTTATTCCTTGATAGCATTTAACAGAAGAATCTGGATTTCTTGTTGCTACTGCTTCTTGAGTTTAGTTTGCCATTTTTTTTCTTTGTTATTGGTGGATAGTATTAGTTAGCTAAGAGGTATGATACAAATATTTTAATTAGCTAAGGCTGAATATGTAGTCATCTTACCTGGGAATAAGACCTATCTGAGTAAGTAAAACTTTTAAGACAATATGTGCAGAATTGAATCATAATTAGAAAGAGGCTCTTAGGCTGACAAGTCCAACATCATTAACAGAGCACTGTGCAAAGCATTCAAAAGAGCTGCTTCACAAAAAATGCTAGCTGGACTGAAGCACCTCTCTTTGAAGTACTGACGCATCCACATCATGTGAACTCATGGGTGCATGCATGTATATGCACAGCTGCTTTGCTTTGCTGCTGGTCCTGCCAGCAATGTTGTCTGAACATGCATGTGCAGACAGCTGTAGACAGCGTTTGAAGCAGCCACAAAACCCTTCCAAAGGAAGTGGTTGCTTCAGTGTTTCAAGGAGAAATGCTTTGTAAGAGCTAACATGCTTTGTAAAGCACATCTTTCAAATATTTAGCACACCCTACTGTCCAGCTTTTACTTGAACACATCCAGCAGAGAGGAGCTCACCACCTCCATAGGTTATTGGTTCCGTTGTACTGCTTTTTCTCGTAAGAATTTTTTTCCTGACATTCAAGTAGAATCTGTCTTATTCAGTGTCCTTCACTCAGGGTTAAATTGAACTGGGATAAATTAAATCATCCTCTCTATCTCTACTAAGGAGACAAAAGACACTTGAATCAGGAGTAGGCTTTTATGCCATTTGCTTTACTGAAATTTATAGAAGTACTGTGAATCTGAAAGAATTACCTTTGGCTGCTTGTACACATGTAACCAAGCAACAATACTAATCATAGACATAAACCAAAAACAGTAGTAACCCAATGTGGTATATTCCTTCCAACCAAGATGCAGACCCTGTTATAATTTCACATCTAGCACTGTGGTAGCTTACACATGCAAATGGGATAATGTCTATCACCACAGTCAGAAACCCTCAAATATCCAATAGTCCTGATGACTGTGGAACAACTACCATTTGTGTATCTATTTGGGGGATAGATGCTACTAGTGATAACTCAGGAATTCCAGTTCAGTCTCCAACTATGGAGACAGCTACGTTCACAGTTACTTCTTTCCATACTTCCTTTCTCTTTCAGCATCAGAAGATTGCTTGATATTTTCAACTGTGTCCTCTGAACATTTCTCATATTAGAGTTGAGAAAGTCCGGCTTTGAATGTAAGGTGCAACTTAAGAACAATACCACTGGCGTTTGATTTATTGTTGCATTTTCTTATGCAAGCAGAAATTTGCAAGCTTTTGATTCAATGTGAAGTTGAATCTCCAGACCCTGCCTGTAAAGCATCCTTGAAGCTTTAAACAAACAATCTGTTTGCACCTGGATCATATACTGCTGAAGTTCTATGTCTGATTCCATTCTTTTTCAGAAATATAGAAACTGTTCAGCTACAAATTGTGATGATTGTCACTCACTGGTTGTTCTGGAAAACCTATTATTTCAGGATTCTATCACAGTGCTGATAAAACTCCATGAACCCAAGTTTGGTGTATGTATTCCAGCCATTCTGGGTTGTTTGAGTTCCCAAGACAGTGTTGGGTCTCATGTAGTGTCCCTGCATCATCTCAGTGATGATGAAAAATGTTCATTCTCTGTGACACAAAACATCTGTAAATAATCTCCATCTCATAGGAAGTTTTTAGATTGTTTACTTTTTAGAAGTAAACAAGATAGTAAGTCTACATTTGCACAGTTTGGGGTATGTTTTTAAATTCTATTTTGTATCTCTGCCCTTCAAAAACAAACCCCAATGCTATATTCAAGCAGCTGCTGTGAGTGAGATCCCTTTTTATGGATTTTATGGATCAAAGAGTTAAATCTATCTATTTGTGCATACCATTTCTCTGCATCTGTGAGTGAGATGCAAAATCTACCAGGTGTTTACTGCCATCTTTCATGACATATGATATAACTGTGCTAATACCATGTTATGAAACATCACGTCACTTTCACTGGTAAGTGTGAGTTATAATGTATGAGCACTATGTCTGATGTCACTATTTCTTTCCTTTTGTGTAACCTTGTTTGTGTTGTTTTGCCCATTGCCATGCCCCCCCCCCAACTTGTAGTAAAGTGCTCAAGGGTTGTTTCACTCTGATTAAATTTGGCAAAAATCTGTTGCAATAATTAACAAATTCTAAAAAGGGTCACAGCTGATTCCATTCTTGATTTGAAACATTCACAGCTGCTTGAATTTTCTCTGTACACTTGCGTAGGCCTTGTATGCCCATTGTATGACTGAAGAATGTAATACTATGTTTAAAGGAGTCGTGTCTGTCCATCTCTGTAACACTGGCTTGAGGTTTTGTAGATGTACCTCATTGTTTTCTTCAGTGACGATGGTGTCATCCAAATAGCACTGGGTGCCAGTTCAGCCTTGTAGCATTTGGCCCATGGCTGTCTGCCAAAGCACTGGTGCAGATGCCACTCCCAAAACAAGTCTGTTACAACAATGCCTTTTGGGTGAGAAACACTTCAGAATCTTCTTCCATTTCCATCTGTAAATAAGCCTGTGCCAAATCTATTTTGCTGAAATGTCATCCCAAGTGAAGATAGAAAAAGTGTCCTGAATTCTAGGCAAGGGGTATTGTTCAGTATGTAATAGTGGGTTAATGGTAACTTTACATCCTGATAGTTCTGTTCTTTTTAGCTACTGGAAGCGCAAGTATAGCCCAGTATTTCCAATCAGCTTTTGAAAGAACTCCCTCAGCTTCCATCTGATCCAATCCAGTTCCTATCTTTTTGCATATAAGCCAATAGAATAGGAAGGACAAGAGACCTCTTCCAGAAAATTAGAAACATCGGAGGTAAATTCCAGGCCAAAATTGTCATGTTCACCGTTCCAATGTTGCTGGTACATCGTAACGTTTCGCATGTCATTTCACTGATACGTGTTTCATCTGGGAAGGGCAGAGGATTCCATCTCAGGGAGTTGTTATCTGTTGGCTGCTGGGTTGGAATGTGTTTGGGTTATCTCATGTGTTCAAGGTTACTTTCCCAGGATGGCAGATCAAACGGTTACCAGCACCTGGGGGGGGGGGAGTTTGCAACGGCAGGGCGAGGGGAGGGATTACGTTTGAAGCGAGGGTTTTTAGTTTGTATTTGGTGCGCTTTTATTCATTCTCAGCTTTCTCTGTATTTGCATACTATTCTTACAATAAATCAGATATATTAAGTACCTGCTTGTGAGTCTGACTCTGTTAGGATAGGCAATCATTACATAAAGCTGAGAATCTAAAAACTTCTTCCGTTAGCCCCTTTCCAGATTTATTTTGTGAGGGGAAGTGCTAGCGATGAGCAAACCAAATCCACAAGCTATGGAAAGCGAGGAGTCGAGCGAGGGGGAACCTGATTCTACAGTGGTAAGCACGGAGAGAGTCCCCCCTAGAGAGATTTCAGAAGTTCGGGAGGGGTCGAGCTTCAGCCTAGGGGACGAGGAGGCTGGAGCCAAGAGAGCCCCTGAACCGACCAGCGAGTCACCAGGCAAGTTGATCACCTGGGATGAGACACAGGGACCCCTACCTGGGACATCAAGAACGTCTTGGAAGCAGCGGTACCCGTTGTCCCCAACCATAGTGAGGCAAGAGAAACAGGAGGGATCCCAAACCCCTGATCGTATAAAACTGCTGGAGGCTAAATTGTTTGTCCTTAGAATTTATGTTCCGAAAAATGTCCATGGACTGGGGTCCGTGAGAGAGGAGGAGAGAGGAGTCCAGTCATAGGTACTCGACTCCTTCTTCGCCCCCACCTTCCCCAGAGGAAAGGAGTAGGACCCGACACCGAGAGGAAGAGCGCCGAGGGTGAGAATTTCAAGGTCCCCTCCTCGAGAGCGGAGATCCTTGGGGGCTACGACGAAGCCCGATCGTCCAGCTGTGACGAAGGGGCCGCCTGGAGCGGGGATAAAGGACTTTACCGTTAAGTTTGATGGAGATCCAACCAAGCTGTCGTTCTTCCTTACCAATGCAAGAAGTTATATGGACGACTGGGAACAGTGCTTCCGTTCAGAAAGGGCCAAGATTAATGCCATTGCCACTAAGCTCAAGGGGCGGCCGGCCGATTGGTACATGCAGTTGTGTCAATCGGAGGCCCCTGAGTTAGAGGAGTTTGAGGAATTCCTGTGGGCGTTAAAATTACACTTTGAAGACCCGTTAGCTAAGGAAAGAGCAAAACGGGCATTGAAGGAACTGTGCCAGGGGCCACAATCGGTGGCAGACTACGCTCTGGAATTTAAGGCTTTGGCTGGGAAAGTTGAGGATTGGTCCCAATCCACCTTAATAGAACTTTTTAAGGATGGTCTGAATACGGAGGTCCTAAGGTGGTCACTTGGGCGAGATGATCCAGACTCCTTATATGAGTGGATACAGCTGGCAGGGAAGGCTGAGCATGCCCAAGAAACTTTTGCTCACCGAAGGGTGATGAAATTTGCTAGGCTCAGCAAGGGTTCCCGCACCACTGCACCCACTGGAAAGTCCGGGCAACATGCATGAGAAGAGGAGAGAGAGCACCGCTACGCGAAGGGACAATACCTCCAATGTGGGAAGGAAGGTCACCGAGCGGCGGCGTGCCTGAAAGGAAAGACCGAGGAACGTCCGGGAAAGTCGTCAGGGAAATCTCCCTCTTTACCCAGGAAGATGAAGGTGGCTTTGGCTGAGACCGAGGCAGAGGAAGTCCCTTATTTCGGGGATGAGGGGGAGCCCGATCTGCTCCAGCCGGCAGGAAACGCCAGCCACCTGCTTTAAAGGGTGCCGCTGGGCAGGTGGTAGAGGAAGGGCGTGACCACATTTTGGTGAGTGGCAACTATCCCACACTGACAGTGAAAGTGAAGCTAGGCTCCCGCACAAGAACTGTTGAAGTGTGGGCTTTGATCGATTCAGGGTGTTCACGTTGCTTGATGCACCCTGACGTGGTGGCTGCTTTGGAGTTACCCAGGTTTCCGTTAAAACGTCCCATGATTTTTACCCAGCTGGATGGTTCTACGGCGGGGGGGGGGAAGCCAGTCACCCATTCCACGGGCATGGTGGCGTTGCAAATGGGCAGCCACTGTGAGGGGCTGCCGTTTGTAGTGGCGCCTGTGGGGGGTCCTTTGGTCATTCTGGGGATTCCTTGGTTGGTCCAGCAAAACCCATATATAAATTGGGTGCACAGGACTTTGACTTTTGGTGATGGTTTCTATCAAGCCCCTGGAGAGGACGACGCTCCACAGGCTGCAGTGGGGAGGGCGGTGGCAGCAACCCCGCACTTTGCTACCACCCCACTGGAAGGCTTCCTGGAGCAATACCAGAGTGTTGCAGATGTGTTTGGTGAGAAGGAGGCGGATCAACTCCCACCTCATCGAAAAACTGACTGTGCCATAGAGTTAGTCCCAGATGCACAACTACCCAAACCAAAAATCTATGCCATGACACAAAAGGAACTGGCGGCGCTGCGGGAGTTTGTGGACAAAAACTTGGCCAGGGGTTTTATTGAACCAGCTAATTCGCCAGTGGGCGCCCCCGTTTTAGTTCGAGCAAAGAAGGATGGGACATTGAGACTTTGTACAGATTACCATGGATTAAATGCAGTTTCGATATTAAACAAATATCCTTTGCCAATAATAAAAGACATGTTAGCACATCTGGCCAAGGGGAAGATCTTCTCTAAGCTGGATTTGAGGGAAGCCTATTTCCGTATCCGTATACGGGAGGGGGATGAGTGGAAAACTGCTTTCAATTGTCCTCTGGGCTCTTTCCAGTACAAGGTTTTGCCTTTTGGATTGGCGGGGGCACCTGGGGTATTTATGCAATTGATCAATGAAGTGTTACATGAACATTTGTTCAAAGGGGTACTGGTTTATTTGGATGATGTTTTGATTTATACTGAAACGGTGGAGGAACATGAGCGCTTGGTGAAGCAAGCACTTAGCAAACTGAGAAAGGCTGAGCTTTATGCTAAACTGTCTAAGTGTCATGAGTAAGGATGGCGAGCAAGGGGCTCCCATCCAGGCTGTAAAGCGCATGCGTAGCACTGAGGAATTAGGTAGCCATTCCAAGAGACACAGATCGGGCCCGCCTTAACCTTTGGGGTTTATATGTCTGGGTTTTTCCCACGCTTCTTCAGTTTGTTAGGATTTCTGTTATGTAGCAGTAATAAAACACTAGAGACCTGTTCCTTGTCTCAGCGTGGTTCCTGGCTGTTAGGACACTAAGTGTGAATTTCATAAGACTCAGCTTGACTATTTGGGGTACAGGATTTCGGACAAAGGTATTGAAATGGACCCTGCAAAGATTCAAGCTATTCTGGAGTGGGAGCGCCCACGCACTTGCAGGCAGCTCCAGAGTTTTCTTGGCTTTTCCAACTATTATTGCTAGTTCATTCAGGGGTTCGCAGAAATTGCATTACCTCTCACTGATTTGTTACGTACGAAGGGCCTGGGTGACACACAAAAGGTTAAGAACCCGGGAGCATTGCTCAATTGGACGCCTGAATGCCAACTGGCTTTCAACAAACTCAAAAGCCTGTTCACTGCTGAACCTATTCTGCAACACCCTGATCCCACTAGACCCTTTGTGGTTCAAATGGATGCTTCCGATTTCTCAGTTGGAGCACTCTTGCTGCAGGCGGATGCTGCAGGCTGCCTGAAACCCTGTGCGTATTTGTCCCGCAAATTTTCTGAGACGGAGAGGTGATGGCATGTTTGGGAAAAAGAGGCTTTTGCAGTCAAGGCTGCTTTGGACACATGGCACCACCTCTTAGAGGGGGCCAAATGTCCTTTTGAAGTTTGGACCATAAGAATTTGGAAGTGCTCAGTACGCCCTGTAAACTCAGTCCTAAGCAGATCCGCTGGGCTCAATTTTTCAGTTGCTTTGATTTCAAATTGAGGTTCATTCTGGGCAAGAAAAACTTCCTGGCTGATGTGCTTTCCTGCCTGCCCCAGGATTTGGTCCAGGCGCCTGACGTTGTGGGTACACTGTGGACGGAACCCCAGTTGGGATTGCAAGCTGTCACTCGCAGTCAGACTCATGCGCAGCTTCCCTCAGCTTCAGTTCCACCGGCTGGGGGACGGCCGGCGGTTCCTTCGCAATTGCAACAAAAGTTTCTCTCCGAACTGAAATCTGACACTTGGTTGCAAGCAAATAGAGACAATGTTACCTTTGACAGAGGCTTTGCTTGGAAGCAGAACCACCTCTATGTCCCTGACAGTTTGCGAAGGGAGGTTTTGAATAGATCTCACGATGATAAGGTTGCTGGTCATTTTGGCTTTGTGAAGACCTTACACCTGGTATGCCACCAATTTTGGTGGCCTACATTGAGACGTGATGTCAAAGAATATGTTGCTTCGTGTCTTATCTGTGCCATGTCTAAACGGAAGGGGGGCAAACTGCAAGGCTTGCTGCAGCCTGTGGCCAGTCCCTCCCGCCCTTGGGAGGAGATCTCCATGGATTTTATTGTTGAACTGCCTCCTAGTCAGAGAAAGACTGTGATTTGGGTGGTGAAGGACTACTTTTCCAAACAAGCCCATTTCATTCCCTGTGCCTCCATTCCGTCTGCTCAGCAATTAGCCCAGCTATACCTAGTCCATATCTACAGGATTCACGGGAGCCCCTCCCGCTTGGTCACAGACTGCGGAACACAGTTTACTTCTCAGTTTTGGCGGGCATTTTTGAAATTGGTGGGCGCTAAGCAAGCATTGTCCACTGTGTCACATCCGGAGACTGACGGATCTACAGAGGCTCTTAATTCTACTCTTGAACAATTTTTGCGGTCATTTGTCAACTATCAGCAAGACAATTGGGTTGATCTCCTGCCTTTTGCTGAAGTGGCTTACAACAACGCCGTCCATCAGAGCACAGGGCACACCCCTTTCCGTACTGTGTTTGGCAGGGATTTTGTTCCCATTCCTGACTTACCTCAACCCACAACACCGCCCTGTTCTGCTTCTGATTGGGCTGCGCACCTGGGTCATTCCTGGCCAGTTATTCAACAAGCATTGGCAGATGCCCAGTCCACCTACAAACTGCATGCTGATAAGAGATGAGCCCTTCAACCTCCTTTCAAAGTTGGTGATAAGGTCTACCTTTCCACCAAGTTCATTAAGTCTCCTCAGCCCTCGAAAAAATTGGCTCCTAAATTTGTTGGTCTTTTTTCCCATTGTGGGAGTTGTGAACCCTGTCACGTTTAAATTGGATTTGCCTCACAATCTTAGATGTTTACATCCTGTTTTTCACTGCAGCTTGCTCAAGCCTGTCAACCACTCCGATCGGTGGCATCTGCAACCTACACCTCCTGCGCCAATTATGATTGATGGACAGCAACATTTTGAGGTGAAGGAGGTCCTTGATTCTCGCAGGCTTCGTGGCACCTTGCAGTATCTCATTCGGTGGAAGCATTTCCCCCACCCTGAGTGGGTGGCTGCACGCGATGTTCAGTCTCCTGTTTTAGTTAGACGCTTTCATCTCGATTATCCTATGAAACCTGCTCCTTAGTTTTTTTGGGGGGGGCGCTGTATGTCATGTTCACCGTTCCAATGTTGCTGGTACATCGTAACGTTTCGCATGTCATTTCACTGATATGTGTTTCATCTGGGAAGGGCGGAGGATTCCATCTCGGGGAGTTGTTATCTGTTGGCTGCTGGGTTGGAATGTGTTTGGGTTATCTCGTGTTCAAGGTTACTTTCCCAGGATGGCAGTTCAAACGGTTACCAGCACCTGGGGGGGGGGGAGTTTGCAACGGCAGGGTGAGGGGAGGGATTACGTTTGAAGCGAGGGTTTTTAGTTTGTATTTGGCACGCTTTTATTCATTCTCAGCTTTCTCTGTATTTGCATACTATTCTTACAATAAATCAGATATCATTAAGTACCTGCATGTGAGTCTGACTCTGTTAGGATAGGCAATCATTACAAAAATGGGTATGATCAAAAACAAAGATGGCAAGGACCTAACAGAAGAAGAAGAGATCAAGAAAACGTGGCAAGAATATACAGAAGACTTGTATAGGAAGGATAACAATATCGGGGATAGCTTTGATGGTGTGGTCAGGGAGCTACAGCCAGACATCCTGAAGAGTGAGGTTGAATGGGCCTTAAGAAGCATTGCTAATAACAAGGCAGCAGGAGATGACGGCATCCCAGCTGAACTGTTCAAAATCTTGCAAGATGATGCTGTCAAGGTAATGCATGCTATATGCCAGCAAATTTGGAAAACACAAGAATGGCCATCAGACTGGAAAAAATCAACTTATATCCCCATACCAAAAAAGGGAAACCACAAAGAATGTTCAAACTATCGAACAGTGGCACTAATTTCACATGCCAGTAAGGTAATGCTCAAGATCCTGCAAGGTAGACTTCAGCAATTCATGGAGCGAGAATTGCCAGAGGTACAAGCTGGGTTTAGAAAAGGCAGAGGAACTAGGGACCAAATTGCCAATATCTGATGGATAATGGAAAAAGCCAGGGAGTTTCAGAAAAACATCTATTTCTGTTTTATTGACTATTCTAAAGCCTTTGACTGTGTGGACCATAACAAATTGTGGCAAGTTCTTAGTGGTATGGGGATACCAAGTCATCTTGTCTGCCTCCTGAAGAATCTGTATAACGACCAAGTAGCAACAGTAAGAACAGACCATGGAACAATGGACTGGCTTAAGATTGGGAAAGGAGTACGGCAGGGCTGTATACTCTCACCCTACCTATTCAACTTGTATGCAGAACACATCATGTGACGTGCTGGGCTTGAGGAATCCAAGTCTGGAGTTAAAATCTCTGGAAGAAACATTAACAATCTCAGATATGCAGATGATACCACTTTGATGGCTGAAAGCGAAGAGGAACTGAGGAGCCTTATGATGAAGGTGAAAGAAGAAAGTGCAAAAGCTGGCTTGCAGCTAAACATGAAAAAAACCAAGATTATGGCAACCAGCTTGATTGATAACTGGCAAATAGAGGGAGAAAACATAGAGGCAGTGAAAGACTTTGTATTTCTAGGTGCGAAGATTACTGCAGATGCTGACTGCAGTCAGGAAATCAGAAGATGCTTAATTCTTGGGAGAAGAGCAATGAGAAATCTTGATAAAATAGTTAAGAGCAGAGACATCACACTGAGAACAAAGGCCCGCATAGTTAAAGCAATGGTGTTCCCTGTAGTAACATATGGCTGCGAGAGCTGGACCATAAGGAAGGCTGAGAGAAGGAAGATAGATGCTTTTGAACTGTGGTGTTGGAGGAAAACTCTGAGAGTGCCTTGGACTGCAAGAAGATCAAACCAGTCCATCCTCCAGGAAATAAAGCCAGACTGCTCACTTGAGGGAATGATATTAAAGGCAAAACTGAAATACTTTGGCCACCCAATGAGAAGACAGGACACCCTGGAGAAGATGCTGATGCCAGGAAGAGTGGAGGGCAAAAGGAAGAGGGGCCGACCAAGGGCAAGGTGGATGGATGATATTCTAGAGGTGACGGACTCGTCCCTGGGGGAGCTGGGGGTGTTGACGACCGACAGGAAGCTCTGGCGTGGGCTGGTCCATGAAGTCATGAAGAGTCGGAAGTGACTAAATGAATAAACAACAAAATGCAGAGCTGTACATGCTTTGTGAAAATTGACGTCCTCCTGTAACACTATTTTTACCTTTGATGTACTTGACTTTTGAAGACAGGTGTAGCATCACACAATACCTTTTTCAGTGTAGGCTCTGAGACTTCCACTCAGCTCCAGTGGCAATTTCCTAAGTCGGTCATTACCCCAGAGTGCTGGTCCACCTGTTTTCACGACATATAAGTCCAACATATCTTGGTGGTTATTGTATTTTACAATTCAAGTCATCACTCCAGTGGTATTGATCTTTTTGAGTATATATGTTTAATAGTATTTCTTAGGGCTTTAGTTTAGTTTATCTCTGAAATACTTACCAAACACATTCTGTGATATAACTGATGTAGCAGAACTGGTATCACTTCTGGTGTGAGCCAATGTGAAGTTGGTCTTATTTCACATTTTATGCTCTAGATTTCCATATTAGCTATCACTGTATCAAGATTTTCATCTATGACATGCACAACTGCTTTTTTTAAGTAGCTGCTTAGTTTATCTTTAGCAAATCATTTGCTTTTCCCTGAGCAACAGGCTTTTGGATATGTAATGCAATATAACATTTGGGTATGTTATACTGTATTGTATTTTCTGCTGGCTTGTCCTTTAAATTTGAATTGAATTGGTACATGCAACCTCTGCCAGAAGGACAGCAGAGTTTTTATGTATTACTATGTTTGCTATTGCAAGTTTATTCAAATTTGCATTTACTCTTGTCTGCAGCTCTCTAGTATCTCTAGCAGCAATTTCCATGGAGATAGCAATTTCAAATATTTTCTTAAATGTTAAATCTAGAGACTATTTCCCCATTATTTCCCTACCCCTCCCCACCCAATCTACTAGGGAGCTCCTTATAAGGGTCCCCACTTATCAGGAGGTGTAGTGTGTGGGGCCCAATAGCAAGCATTCCCTGAAGAAGCCCTCCTCTTCTAGAAAACTTGCTCCCTGAAGCATATATAGCTCCCAACTGCGCAGCCTTCTAGAAGCTGGTGCAAACTGATGGAGTTTTAAAGGTTAATAAAAGAACTCCAAGCAGCTAACAACAATCTTGCAGAGCAGAAGCATGAACCAAAACTTGCACATTTAAACTTAATTCAGAAGTAAATTCATACATTCAGAAATAAATTCAGTCTTCACACAGTAGTTAGATGAAGAAAAAATAGAGATAGCTTACATTTATTCAGTAGATCTGGATACAAGCAGATTCATAGTAGAAGGTACTTAATCATCACTGGTTCTTTGTAGACATTCTTATGGAAATAGAAATGTCTGCATGCAAGCGAGATGGAAGGACGAGAGCTGCATTCTGCAGCAACTCCTGCTTGCAGGTGTGCCAAAAGTGTAATGGAGATTGTTAAGCCCCAAACCCAAGAAGAAGGAGGAAGTGGAAATCAGGTGACCCATGTGACATCCCACAAGCGCAATAGAGATGTGTTTACTAGAAAAGACCCCCCTTTTGCTTATGAGACAATGCTGAGTTGACCCCTGATAATTCCAACAGAAACATCATTCTTCCAGAGGGCCTTTGGGGATTAACATACCATGATGCTACTTCTTGATTTTATAATTTTTAGGTTTGTAGTTTAATCCTAATGTAATATTTTATTTGTGTCTTTGTTTTTAACACTTCATTTCTGTAAGGCCCATAGAATCTGACTGGCTTCAAATAGTTAAGCATATGAAACAGCAACAAATAAAAATATAACTAACATTAAAACAGTGGATTAATGTATTGCAACCTTATTTCAAGTGATAGGTTTTCAATATCAAAGCATGGAAAAATAGGGGATCTGCCAATCTCTCCCTGGATCAGCATTCTAAACTTTCTGGGTCATGTCTGTTGAACTTCATTGTTGTACCTGTCACTGACAAAACAAAGAGCTAGGCTTTAGTCTGAAATCAGTCTCAAGGGTCTTGTGGGTTCTTATGAGAGAAAGTAGTTCATGAGACTATTTAGGAGTTTCCTTCCACCAATAGAAATTATTCTTTCTGCTTTGCAGAAAACAGTGTGGAAGAATTATAATGTAGTTAGTATTTTTCAAGATAAATAATGCAAGAAATTATTGTTTGTTGAATACCATAAAATGTTATTTCCAACAATATAGAAACAAAGTAGTACTTATTTAAAATGGGCAGCCTTCCCATACCTTAACTGACACCTTTGAACACATCTGTATATTTAATCCCAATGCTACTCCACAGTTAATAATAAAACCAGAGCAGGAGTTTATATTTGTTAGTAATTCTCATATATAGATGGTATTGAGTTAAGAGTGTTAGGTGATTTGAAAATATGTGCTATATGGCATGTTATAGGTAATAAAAAAACTGTATAGAAAAATAATTTGTATCTTGCTAAATGTTTTTCGCCAGCATCACACATACCTTTTTCAGTCTCAGACTGAAATATAATGTGGATGTTTATCTGAAACTCCTTATATGGTAACATTAAACTGTCAGGTATACAGAAAGAAATTCCTTAATTCAGTTTAAAAAATAACATCGAGCAAGTTGCTTTATGATGATATATTTGTAAAGTAGAGACAGGCAATTTTTCATGGCCTGACAGTTGCATCGTACTCCCCCTCCCTATTAAACAATGCAGTGGGTGGGAACAGTAAAAATAATTTTTGAAATATGCAGAAGGAATTATTTAAAAGGATGCAGACACAAACAGAAAAAAAGTTGAAGTCAGAGTGGTATAGAATAAAATAATGAAAATATAGACTTCTAAAAATCCTGGTTTTCTGCTTATTTTCAGTGGCAATCAGATGGAATTACAGGAGCCAGAAATATAGCTGCCTACTTCTATAAGGTAACATAGCAAGCAGAATTGTACAGAAAATTAGCGTTAATATATTGAAATGATGCTTCAACCTGATAATGATTTTCCCAAGCAAATGTTGTCATAGAAATGGGAAAAGGAGTAGCTTACACTGAAAATGTAGTGAACCATGTGATTTATTTTGCATTTGTGCTGGGCCATCTGGGGTGTGTGTGTGAAAGAGAAACAGTAATACTTCATGCTAGGAGAAAAGCAACACTTTCATTGCAGGACTTCAAAAACAGTTTCTATATAGAATCATTGGGACCAATGCTATTCAAAAAAAAAAATATCCCAGAATTTCCATTGGGAATGTTTGAGGCTATAGATCTTTCTATATGAACTTTCTGAATTCTACACTAGCTACAATAAAACAATATAGGAATGGACATCTTCCTTCTTGATGCATGCAGATGATTTAACACATGTTTTAAAGATTTCACATAAAGACTAAAAAGCCAAAAGCATTGCAGACTGTACTGTCTATGGAAAGAAATTTCAAGATAATTCCTAACAAAATAAAAAGAAATCTCGCATGTTAATAAATAAACAAATATAATCAGTAAACAATGCAATGCAAGTGAAGTGGTTAACATGTTAGATGAGGCCCTGGCCCAACTCCACCTTTATTTTCTTTCTCCAATGTACTTCATGTGGTGGTTGTGGAAAAGATTAAAGGAATAAGAATTATATATGCAGAGTTGAATTCTTAGTGTAAACAGGGGTATAAACTGATCAAGTAAGTAATTAAAATTAAGAATTTTTAAGTCCCTACTTTGGTCTTTAAAGTAGGGAGCCTTTAGCTTTTGAATGATGCAACACACATGCTGGCTGAGGGGGCTTTAGTTAAAAAAAATCAAGAAAACACTGACTACTCCTGCATAATAAATATGTTACCAATTAGCAAATATTTTTTGCCGCCACAGTCTAGCACAGCTACCCCTCTAGAATTTGTTACTAAATAGTCAGAGAGAACAAATTTGGCTCTTTTGGAAGGCCTTTGAATATTGATTAATCTGAGTAGGGCTAATACCAGAATCTAGGATTATATTAATTGGTCATTGTTTTTTTGTCACATGTATTTTTTCCATAATGTTTATATTACCTGTATCTATAAATTGTCTACTCATTAGAATCTGCAGGACTGAATCAATATAGAGATTTAATAAATAAATAAAACTTGCTACGTGACACCTATAAACTTAGGTACCACCCAGTGTCAGACATTACATTATTAAAATAAGTTATCATTTTAGATAAGAACTTTTAGAGAATGCATTGCTACATATGTATGTGTATAGACTCAGACTTTTCCTTTATGAATTTCTGACTTAGACTTGTGCAATTTAAAAATGATGTTACTGGACTACAGGTACTGTTATCTTTCACTATTTATTATTAGCAATTGCTGATGGAAGTTCAATCACATATGGAAGCCAAACTTTCTAGAAACTGAACTTCCTAGAATTCATTCAGTTTCAGTAACTGGAGGCTTCATATCCACAGCTGGTTTGTTACACATTCAAGAATATGGCCAGAGTTGTAAATGCATATCGAGGCCTGCAAAGATAATGTCTTGTTTGGAATCCTATGAAAATGAGCCATGCATCCATAGTATAGGCATTAATAAATTAGATCAATATGAGGAACTGAATTTCTCATAAAATTGAAAGATGACATAGGCATTCTTGTGGTGACATGTGATTCACAGACAAACTGTGATAAGAACTTTTTGTATCTATTTAATCCATGAGCAATGAATGTCCTAATTGCTAAGATGTTTGCTTCATCTTTTCATACAGCAGGGAACAAAATCATCAGCCCCACTAAGATTACTGCTACTGATTCTGCTTTTATATTGCCTTGTTGACACTAGGCATGACTCTTCATGCAAGAATCTTTGTAGCCTACTGGCTCCACTACAAGTATTGTAGGCAGATAGGTTAATTAAACAGGCTTTACGGTACATAATGGCAAGTACCACTTTAAAATGATGCCTTCACTACAGAGCTATTCAAAAGGCAGAATCAGGATGATTGATCACCTAGAGTTTTAGTCTAAAGTAACTTAAGTCCTTTTGTCTGCACCAATATATCAGAGATTTTCCAAGGACAGAGCCATTCCCTGATAAGATTATCAGGACTTCCAGCTTCCACCCATGAGAGTGCACACTCACTACTTTTATTGATTGTTTGACTCTTCTAACCCCAGAAAAGATGCACAAAGGTTGCAAGAAAGGAAAGCCTAACAAATTGCTCTGAAAGCATGGACATTAAGGTTCAGCCAAATATTATCAGGTTGAACAGAAAAGCAGCATTTACATCAAGTAAATCAGTTTTTTCAGAATTTGAAAATGAAAGTATTGGTAAAAGGTCTTTGTAGCAATACTATTAAGAACACTTTAGAGTTTTTACATCTTTTAAAATTCTTAATGTAGAAACTGCATGTAGTTGTTTGCAGAGTTCTTAGTGAAACTGTTTCTGGCACATGACAAAGATTGCTTCGATTGCTTTATGTGAGTAAAATGGCGCACACATGCTTTGGAGATAGAATAGGATGGTGTGTTATTTTATCAAAAGTCTTATTGATAAAAGCCTGACCTCTGTACAATACATCTTTTGCCTGTTTCTCATCCTTCATTGAGTTCTCTGATGGAATGGTGGAGTGCAATAGTTACCAAGATCCATAAAATTATTAATATCACTAATAACTGTACCTAGATCTCAAAATTCATGGATCTGTACAATGTCAGGACCAGATCTAGACATTTTTCCATACAGTAAAGTGAAAGGTAAACATAATGCCCAACATTACATTGGACACTGAGATTGAAAGTGGAATCAAGAGAATGGATTCCTTTGGAATGGCCTATATGTTTTGGCCTGTTATTTTCAGGAATGAGTACCATTTTTGCAAATAGAAAAGAGAGTTACTTCTCACAATCATTTGAATGAGAAATGTTGAAACGGAATGGATGCAGACTGCCCCTCCCTCACAGAAGAGACAAGCTTGCAGCCTCAAATCATAGAAAAAGCAAGCGGAAACAGACAAGAGTACTGCTTCTCTAAATTGCTATATATAAATATCTCATTTGAAAGTAGGGTACTCACTTGAATTCTTATGTTATAACTTTAATCTTCCTTCTAATGCATTCCCTGTTGGACAAAGCTCTTAGATTTTAGTTCCTTGACTTAACTATTTACAGTCTTGACTGGAGGAGGGAAGTCTGGCCCAGACAACAGCAATGGACACAAGTCCTAGAATTCTTGATTTTAATTGACAATTGATTTTAATTGACAATCCAATCATCTGAGTAGGACTGTCTCCTCTTGTATAGTAGCTCCACAATCTCCAGCAGGTCTATGAAGTTGGCAACGAAAGGAGTTGGCATTTCAAACTATTTCAACCAG
The DNA here is from genome assembly GCF_035149785.1 of Candoia aspera. NCBI lineage: Eukaryota > Metazoa > Chordata > Lepidosauria > Squamata > Candoiidae > Candoia > Candoia aspera. The sequence continues at coordinate 145,329,682 of NC_086155.1, forward strand.
ACATGCACTAATTTGGAGGGAGTGTTATATGGCTGAGAGCTATACCTGGCCTTTTAGTACCATATTGTGAGATGAATCTCTAAGAGTAGTGGGGATCAGGACAAGAACTGCATTTGATTTTATTGAATTTGCAATTGAAGTAAATTAATGTATTTAATCTTTCCCCCTTTTCTGTCACATTCAAAACTACAATTTTGGCAGCAGTTTTGGAGGGGTTCAAAGGACTATATCGAAAGCATTTGGGAATTGCATGTAGCTCTGGGTCCCCACAGATATGCTCCCTTGTTTTACATCCAATCCTAAATTTTAATAAATACACTTTAATCTCTTTGCATATTTTCAGTGTTTTATTGCTTGATTTGAATATTGCTGCAATCTGAATGAAGAATTCTAAAGTGCTCTCAACAATAATTGTTTATCTAACAGTTTAACCAGAGAAAAGTGAGCATAATGGGGCTCAAAATCTTATCCTGCAAGCTGAGAGTTTTCTATAAAGTGTAGATAAAAGCAGTGAGGGTAAAAGCAGATTATTTTAAAAAGATGTGGTGCTATCATTTTAATAAAGTGAGACCACAGCTGTTCAACAGTTGCTGTCATGAATGAGGCGACACTTCAGGAGTTTCAGATAGCTGTCAATTTTGTGGGAGTCCCGACGGAAACAGTGCAGCAGATTGTAGAAGGCGAAGAGGCGAGAATCTTCATCAGCTAGTTGGAGGGATGGGAGCCCAGTCCATCTGGTATTGACTTCATTGCCTAAGTCACCTGGGTGAACCTAAGGGAAGTGCAAAATCAAAATAAACTTTTAAGGTTTCAAAATTGCTAAGAATGTTCTCGTAAGTCTTTAGAGCAGAGATGCACAACTTCCATACAAACCCATTTAGTATGGTAGATTGAGAACCATACTTCCAAAATTGGTGGAGCCAGAGCCCTGTGGGAAATACAGGAATTCTTAAGAGAGAAGGTGTGTTCTCTTCTATTGGATAAAATGTGTGCTTTAAATATCTTTAAGGTTTAAGATAACTGTTTTGCTCCTAAAATACCCCCATCTTTCAATAGATACTAGATTCAGATAGAGATACGGATATCCTTCGAGTCAGTGTTGACTCCTGGGGACTGCCTGGACAACTCTCTGGAGTTTTCTTAGCTGATTTATTAACTGACTCCAAGATTTTTGGAAGTGGTTTGCTGTTGCCTTCTTTTTCCTAGGGCTGAGGGAGCATGACTGGCCCAAGGTCACCCAGCTGGCTTTGTGCCTAAGAACTCACGGTCTCCCGCTTTCTAGCCTGGTGCCTTAACCACTACACCAAACTGGATCTCTTCATCTTCCAATGTATATATATTAAAAAAAAAAAAAAGGAGGGGGGGAACGTCAAAATGTGTGGTCTCATCAGTTTTGATAGTACCAGAAATGCTTGTGGGCCATACCTTTTGCACCCCTGTCTTAGAGAATTGTAACATGACTGAAGATTTATCAGACAGTAATTTGGAATCTGAGCACATCTTGGCTTAGATTTTAAAATGCCCAATATTAAAGCAGGGGAAGGTAAATTCATGGGAAGAATGTTGTATTTGCTCCTCATTATAATAAAAGCCTTTGGTTGGTGAAAGTAGGCAACTGAAATAATCTTCACTGTAAGTCTTACTTGTTTACTTTGCAGTTCTAATGTGCAAAGTGCTTTCTAATTATCTTGTATATATATCTTATCATGAACTTGTATTATGAAACAGTGTTTCTTTTGGTGAAATGGAAGTAAAATGTCTTGTACAAAACATATACAGTGTTCAGACTTGAGCATTAGATTGGGAAAAGTTGTTCTAGATGTTACACCCAACCTGTGTTATTTGGCAGTTCAACAGAGGCAAGCTAAAAACGCCAGCAAACAGTCTAAAGGACAAGTATGCTAATTCTAGGATTGGGGGGATTATAGGCTGAATATCTTAGTATGGAAAAAGAGAGGCACTCTACCTGATGTTGTGTAATTAATTCAAGAAAACAGTTGCAGGAAAGTTTAAAGAAACCACTGAGGAATGAATAATAGGGCTTGTCGGGATCCCATCTAGGTATTAACAATCTAGGACTCATGTGAGCTAGTGAAACATTGGCAAGTAATGATAATCTGAAATGCTTGAACATGCAGACATTTCCAGATAAGTGTTGTAAGCATGACTTGCACTGATTTGATGGAGGACAGTCATATTAGCCTGCTCCTGATGGATCAGAGAAAACAGCAAATACAAGTCTATCTGGAATACGGTTGTGAAAAACATTTATACTTTACACAGTTTTAGTGCACGTGCTTAGAATGGACAGCTGCTTCTTCTACAAGTATTTAAATTTTACATAGAAAATGCTGCTGAGGTGTCATTCTATAAAAAGTAACTATATTCAACTGCTGAAGAAAAATGTACATGCAAATAGAAAATGATGGCATTCGTCTTATTTTTAAAATTGCTTAGAAGTACTTCTTTTGATGAATTTACTTTTCAGCTACTTTCCTTCATTTTCTTAGTAGATTTTGCCTTTGACACATGAGAAATTAATCTAAAAAATTAATAAGGACAATTCAGAAACATTCTTGGTTCAAACAAATGTGTAAAGAAAGAATGTTAGTATAACACTTTTAATCCATTATAAAGTATCTACTAGATATTCATCAGCTTTTATTTATTGCCTTCATTTACCATGACACAGACTTGCTAATTCTGTTACTATTCTAAGGCACATAGCTATATGCAGTATGTTTAAAAGTTGTATTGACTGTTTTCAAGCTAACTATGTGATACATTAAGTATGTAATGGGCAGCTGATTTTGAAGTTTTTCTCGTAAGCTCAGCCTTCCTTCCTTCCTTCCTTCCTTCCTTCCTTCCTTCCTTCCTTCCTTCCTTCCTTCCTTCCTTCCTTCCTTCCTTTCTTTCTTTCATATCAGCCTACACAGGGCAAGGAAAAGTTTAAATTCCCTCTCTGCAAGGAAGTGTTAAAAAGAAAAAAATGGCTTCAATAAAAGTTATTGTTTTTTCAGCACTTTCATGTGCAGGGGAATAGTGTTAACCTTTCCTCCTACCTCATATTTTATAAAATTAAGTTCCCCTACCCTGTATGCTGATTCTCAGTCTAGGCTGGGCCATGTACTTTTTTTAGTGTTAAGAAAAAATCACAAGATCAGCTTTATGCTTTGTTGTTTGGCCCTTAGTAACTTTTTATTAGTAAAGAACAAGATACTTTGCTACTTCTTATAGATGCCAACAGATCTCTGGATCTGAAAGGCTTTGCTGGCACTCCTTCCTTCCTTCCTTCCTTCCTTCCTTCCTTCCTTCCTTCCTTCCTTCCTTCCTTCCTTCCTTCCTTCCTTCCTTCCTTCCTTCCTTCCTTCCTTCCTTCCTTCCTTCCTTCCTTCCTTCCTTCCTTCCTTCCTTCCTTCCTTCCTTCCTTCCTTCCTTCCTTCCTTCCTTCCTTCCTTCCTTCCTTCCTTCCTTCCTTCCTTCCTTCCTTCCTTCCTTCCTTCCCTTTTAGTCCAGAAAAGAAATCTGTCTCATTTTATACATTCTGAATAGTGTTATGAAGGTGGAAGGACTTCAGAGGACTTTTGACTCACCTGTCCAACTATTTTATCCATCCCCTCTAGAAGTCGTTTATTTTGCTCCTCAATCTCCATGGCCTTCCAGAGAATGGTATCAGGAACTTCTTTGATTCTTTGCACCTCAGAGACCAGATGTAATAGAGGGTCATTCCAGGAACGGAGTACTCTTAAGACTAGATTTAACAAATTCTCATGCTGTTCATTAGCAACAAAATTGTAATGGTTAGTGTGCAAAATCTACACAGGAGATAGGTAACATTCTTACCAAATCTGCCTTAAAACTGCAACTTTATACCTCTCCATTTATCAGATACAGCTAAACTAGAGGCTATCGTGCAATTGCGAGGGTTTTTTTTAAAATATAACTAGATAAGAGAATGCTCTAAATATCACACTATCAGTAAATTCTCTGCACTATTATGTGCTGGTAGAAATCATACCATTCAACTTTGTTGCATAAAATGCCATTTAATCTAAAGATTAGCCTGAGCATTAATGATACATTTTTAGAAATATGGGCTCTAGAAAATATTTGAAGATATAATGGAAGATGCAATCTGTGGTAGGCCACTTAATACCTCATCCTGAAGCATTTACTGTGTCTACATCCAATCCTGCAAACATGCCCAGGCACAGGCTGATTTCAAGTGTTTTGCTTCTGGGAAGATTTCTTTTCTTTTGAAACTTTGCCACTGCTTGGGGTGAGCTGAAAGATCAAAGGACTTTTTGCTTTCCTAGGATCCTCCTAGCCATTGTGCTGTCCTTGAGACCTCTCCAATGTTGACACTATCACTTTTCACTTTCCTTACATAGAAAAATACAACTATTTTGTGCCATAAATGTCTTCCTACTTCTCTTGGGAAAAGAGCTATTGTGCTACTATATTGAAAGGCTTAAACATCCCAAGTAGCCCATGCAAGCATAAATAAATACCAAACACATACATATCTCACATATTTGTGGCACATGTTTTGGTTTCTGAAAAGACAGATTATTCAGTGGATGAATGGCATTAGAAATTTGAAATTGAATCAATAGGAATGGGCTCTCAGGTGATACCTTCACATTTCAAAGACTTCCTCTTCAAGTGCACAGTGTATAAAATTATTTTTAAAATTTGATTATTCAGTAAGGTGTGTTTTATTTCCGAAACTGGAACATGGAAGAAAACTGTGTGATACAAATGACCATTGCAATGGAGTTCTAGCCCCTGGCTTTTCAGAACTAGTTTTCCCTCCTTGCCTGATGTGCTTTTCCATCCTGCTATAGACTATGTAGTCTATAGCACTGTTTCTCAGCCTTAGCAACTTTAAGATGTGTGGACTTCAACTCCCAGAATTTCCCAGCCAGCAAGGGAATCTTAAAGTTGCTAAGGTTGAGAAACACTGGTCTATAGGTCTACTGTCTATGCATCTCCTCACAGAAAAAGATACCATCTCCTCATCTCTCCTTAGAATAGATAATGATGCTTTCATCAACCCTCCCTGGACTTTTCCTGCCTTTGTGAAAGACAGTCTTTCCATTTTTCATCCATATAGGTCAGAGCACGCTTCCTTTTTTGTGCTTTGCTTATTCCCACCCCTTACAGAGGTGGGGCAACAATAGAGCTCCCCATTATAGCTGTATATATGGTAAGTGTATGCTTTGAAAGGATTTCATCAGGTTTCTGGTGAACTGCTCACATCTGTCAACAAACGGGGACAACTTGCCTGTATCTGCTGAGCTTGTACTTTATCTTCAGGAGTGGTTAGAGAAGAAGTATGGCAGCTGTTAACGGCGTTTGCAATAAACCCTCGGCCCTGAGCATAGCGTTCGTCCTGACGATAAGCAAAGATGACATTCAGTCAAGTAGATTGTCAGGATTTTTTTAAAAGAATAGACTGTTCCTTGTTTTCATTGGTTGCTTTGTAAAATGTACCCAGAGTTATAGAGGGCATTAATTTTGTCTCACAACCTTATTGCATGGCTTAGTCAAATGTGATCTGTCTCTAAGTATACTGTGGAAGGAAATCAGTTTTAAGCACCATATTTTCCCATATTAATAAGAGCAGTTTATGCTATAAAGTGGCTTGCATCCCACAGTTCCTCAGAGAGTATATTTTCTGCCATACTCCAAAATAGCTTACTTGCATGCACTGAGTTATTTTTCTCTGAACAAGCCTTTCACTTGGACATTTGTTACTTAGTTTTGCACATTTTTATGTTGTTACTTTAAATGACTTCTATGTATAGAAGCAGTGTTTTCCTTCTTCCACATCCTTTGTTGTTGTTGTGTTCCCCAGAGGAGATGAGGCTTTCACTACAATGGATCTTTTAATGAGACTTAACTATCTGCTCTATCCCATTTCCTACACTTGCGCCTTAAGAAATATAGAACATCTCACTTTAAAAGAATAAAGGTGAACTTGTTTCACTGCTGAAAAGTGTATTAGAGCAGGTTCCGAAAACCCAGTTTCTCATCTCAACTTGCAGATATGAAAGTATCTTGTTGAATTCCCATTCTAGAAATCCAATTAAAAGTTTGTGTAGCTTACTTTATTGTGGGGCTTTGATAATTTATCCACAAATAGTTTAAGAATCTTAAACTACATTTCAATAAGCAAAAACATTTGCTTGGTACAAACTAGCAATAACCAAGGCAGCCTTATGAAATTACTTCTAAATAGATAATAAACACTGAGCCAATACTTTTACATATTACCCATCGTGAAGCTGAAGCAGAAGAAATAAGGAAACTATGGCTAACTATAATAATTGCCTTCATAAAGTACTGGTGGGAAACCTGGGACAGTTCAGATGTTGCTGATCTGCAATTCCTGGCAAATCCAGAAAAAACTAGAACTGGCAAGGGATGCTGTTCAAGAGCACTGCCCCTGCTACAGGATTGGTTCCTTATGCCAAAATACTTACAAATTCATTGAACATTTCAGCAGACAGAGAGTGGATATAATGGGAGAGTTTAACAGCACGGTCAAAAAGGTCACCAAGAGAAACCTGGCAAATGTTGGACCCATTGGGACAGATGGGTGAAGGTGTTACGCACTTCCTTGAAAGGAACATATTAGCCAGCAGCACGGTGGCTAGAAACAGGCCTTGAAGATAAAATAAGAAGAAGGCAGTATCCAGAAAATGAAGCAAATCAAGAAAAAGAGAAAACTATTTGGTATTCCATTGACCTCTTACTTTAATGCTTGACTTCTTAAATAAGCATATGTGAGGAATTCAACTTTTCACCTTGGCGGAAGTAGGATATAAACCATATAAACAGTCATTGCAACTGTAAGTGTAAAAGTGTGGAAGTGTAGTTGAACCCCTTTCCTTTCTAGCTGTTTCCAAGAGTGGCTTCCTTCTTGACAAACATGGTTTTAAAATTAAATTTGAGGGAAGGTAACTAGGTCACACTCAAGATTTTTTATTGTCTTGGGGTGCTGCCTGCAAATTTTCAGCAGCTGTGCTGTTTAAGCTCTTTGGCATGAATAAGTTTTAAGGGAGTTAGTCCTGAATATTTTAAGAGAACAGGTTTGAGAATATGTCTCATACAAAATCTTTAAAATTAATTACTGATAAATTGGTATATTGATTAGACAATGCCCTATGTCCTGTTCTTTACAAAAGCAATGTGATTGTTGTAAGAGCATTTACCAAATGAATTCATTTTATATTGTCAGAAGCTAAGTTTGATTTCTTGGGAAAAGTTACAGCCCAGTGGTGCAGCAAATACTGGGCATACAAGAAATCTCAGGATTCAGACCTTTGCATATCCCATTAGATAAATCATATATAGGGAAGATTTCAGTCTTACACCCTGCAGAGCCATAGCCAGTTAAATTAGACAATATTGGTTACACCAACAACAATTCTGACCAAGTACTTGGTAGTTTTCCATGCTCTGAATTCAGTACTTCGTACATTGACTGATATTGTAGCACTCTAATATTGTTTTCAATACCCAGTATTGTGCCTATTGTGTAAAATGGGTCCGGACCCTTGATTTGGAAAACATTTTGTGGGACTAATGAGTCCATGGTTTAGTTATGTCCAAACTGCAGACATGGCATAGTATCCTTATTGGAGCTAGCTGAACCTCTAACTTCCGAGTTCTCTTTTAAAATACAAAGAGCGGAAAGGAGTTATTGCTAAGCATAATTTAACTCTATACAGATTGATTATTTATGTGCCATGAAGGTGGTGTCAACTCTCAGCGACCACATAGATAGATTTTCCTCATGATGATCTGTCCCTAACCTGGTCTTTCAGGTCTTCCAACAGTGCGCCCATTGTCAGTGTAACTGAGTTCATCCACCTGCTAATTACAGTATTCTCAGGTTTCAATTCTATGGACACACACTTGGGAGTTAATCACACTGAATGCACTGGAATATATAGCACCAACATACATGACTCTTTAGTATTTAGATAGAATTTAAAAAGCATTTTATCATCTTAAGCATTCTTAGAAATACTTAACAAGGAGTAAAGCCCATTGAACATAATCCTATATACACTATATGGTAGTGCCCCATTGAATTCAATTAGATTTATGTCTCATTGGTCATTCACAGGTTCATACTTTCTTTTGGTCAGAATGCTCCAGAAAAGCAACACTATAACAATTTTATTTCAAAATAAATCTAAAGCACTGACGACAGCTGATACTCTCTTTAGTACAGAATAGTGCTAGAACCAGGGATATAATCTGTTCCTAAAGGACATAATGTAATATTGTGGAATTCCCATTCATTTAATAGGATTTACACAAATCTAGATGCCTTAATGTTTTTCTATTCTTAAGAATATATTCCTGCTGCATGACTAATTGTGATGTGCTTATTTATTATTAGTCAAAAGCTGTTGTTATTTATTTACAAAATTGCTCTTACTCAAAAGAAGAAAAAATATGGAAAAGAATAACAAATAGGACATACCTTTCAATGAAATCTTCTTGTTAGTCATAGCAGAAACCATCTCTGCTACCTTGCTTTATCAAATACACGATGGGAATTCTGGTTTTTGTCACCTGAAGGCTCCATTTTTATATACAACTTGATGACAAACTTGCATAAATGTAGTAGGTTTTGTTTTCTCTTTGCTGATCACTCTGTTGCTCAGATTAAAGTTCATAATTATAAACATCAAATCGCTCCTATTACTCTATTCATTTTTAGCAAAAGTTTGTGAGGGCCTGATTAATTGAGCTGGTTACGTATACAGGAGGATGGATGGATAGATGGATGCATTCACACAAACACAGAGGCCGCTGCAAATTATAATTAATCTTGATTTTTTCAATTCATTAAATGTGTTCACAACTATCAGAGACAAAAATTATATACTGTCAGCATAGGAACAACTATTAAAAAAGGAAAATACCAATATATGATATACGGAGCATTTAATCGTGAAGGTTGAGACTCAAGATGGGCAAAGAAAATACCTTTGACAAAATGTGACAAAATGTCCAGATCTTTGTTGGATCATTCCACAACTTGCTAAGATGCATTTTATTTTTTATTTTATTTATTACTCAAATTTAGCCACCGCCCATCTCCCTCAAAAGAGATACCTTTTGAAAGCATATTTTATCCTGACAATAAAACTTGAGTAAAACTTGCTCTTTGATAGTGTGTATAAACTTATGAGATATGTGAATTTAGAAAAGGCTATCATTTATATGTAAGGAAAAAAAAGAGAAGGAGGAAATTTGAATCATCTCTATGTGGGTAGTTTGTGTTTGTGTATGTGTTTGTGTGTGTGTGTGTGTGTGCGTGTGCAAAAGTGTAGCCATTCTGGTCATCTAACTCCTAGTCTACATTCTTTTGCATGTTCTGGCCATGTTCTGGATATTGATGTGGGAAAACAAAGGAGAGTAAAGTAAAAAGGTTGAACAGGACTTTTAATGGAAACATGAGAAGAATCACTTGTTGCATCTGATACATTAAAAGCAAACAACGGATAGCCATTTGGTCAAAAGACTTGCTCCCCTTTGCCTTTCTGCCAATATGTCTATGAAACATATTGATGGGAGCAGAGAAGATGACCAAAGCAGTGAGCTTATTGTTACTATCCCAGGTTCTTTGTATTCTGAGCCTGGGGGCTCAGCCACACATCCTGCATACCCAGACATGACAGTGCCCCATTCATGTTGAGGACATGAAACCACAAACTCATCTTCAACCTGGCTCTAGCTACTGCAGAGGCAGCCTCCACTTGTTTTCCTTGCTCCACTTCAAAACTGCTTTTTGACTTCTGAATGTTTAAAAAAGTGCCCAGTGGTTTACAGTACCCTTCACAGCTTGGTGCTGCTGCCCACACCCATATGACTTGGTGCAGAATTTTGCCTTTGTAAAGTACCCCCCCCCCTCCCCTTGAGGTGCTGAACACTTAGCTTCCTTGTAGGGCTGCCAGATTAGCAGCTGTGGTTCTACTACAGAAATCCTGTAGTGAAGCCATGGGCAACTTCACCATGGGCAGCTTTGCCATAGGGATGCTGCAGAACTGGTTGGCAGCCCTCCCAATGAAGCCGTCCATAGCTTCACCATCAGCACCATGGGGTTGCTGGAGATGAGTTCATCTGCAGTGAAGCTGAGGACAGTAGGTAGCTTTACCAAGGGGCTGTCAGTGCAGAGAAACTTCTACCCCATTTTTCTGCTACGGGGAGAAGCAGGAAAAATGGGCCTGCTCTCGACTTAGAGAACTGACAGCAGAAGACATGTTTCTCCCATTCTTTCCCATGCTAACTAAAGCAGAGGGAGAGAAGGGGAAGGTTGACCCTCAGGACTTCTGATGCCAGTTGTTGGCACCAAAGGAGGTGTTCCCCTGTACCACCTCTTCTCCCCACCCATCTGGCGTGGACAAAACCTGGATCATTGCCAGAACCCCAGCTCTACACTTAAGCTGGCATAGTTCTTTTGGAACCCCGTACCGAATAAGCAGCATTTTAGTGCAGTCCTGCAACAGAATCTTCAGTCTAATACTTACGCTGATTTTTTTAAAACAGAAAAGAGGGTAATATTATCCCAGTCTAGAAACAAGTACCCGAGGAAAGCCTTTGATAGTGAAAAACTAGTTCAGTATTAACCAGATGTGCTAATAAAGGTGCTGCTGAGGCTCCAGCGCTCTTGTTGCAAACCCTACTCTTGGTTTTATTTGAAACTTCTGTTAAAGGTACAGAAGCAAGCCATTATGTTTCAGATGGATCATTGGAAACCCTTGATTTGGAACGTTGTCCTGAAATATGGCTTTATGGAATGAATTATGGTCTATGTTAAGCTGGGTTAGAGTAAAGAACATAGTGCTGTTGTAATATTGGAAACATTTTGTATTTAGTTGCCAGGTATCAAGCTTTCATTTAGTTTTTCTCTTCCTACTTTGTAGCCTTAACATGGAAGTTCCATTACCTATGAAACAGCTTTGGAAATTAAATGAATAAGGAATCATTTTTAATGCATTTTCCAAACTTCAGATAATTTAATGAATATTTTCACTGAAACCCATGCAATAGTCATGTTCAGCACCCCAGATCCTTATCTATTTTGAAACTGTGTGCGTCAGAGGAGCTCTGGAGGTAAAGGTAAAGTTAATGGGCAAGGAAGTGATCTTTTCAGGCCAAGATATAGAGGGGACAATGATGGCTGAAGTTGCTTCTTATGTGGTGAGACCGAATTTGAGCCACAGCATATTACAATCATAAGAAATATGATAGAAATGGGCCCTGAATTTTGTTATATTATGAAGTGATGCTGGAAACAGTCATAATATGTTATATTATCAAATGGAGAACAATTGTATAATAGAATATTTTCCCCAAAACTTTATTCTTTATTTGTAGAAGATTACAAAATACAAGCAGAATACCAAAATACAGAACAATAATATTTAACTAAACAATCCAAGAAAGAAAAAAAATGAAAAGAAAAAAGAAGAAAATAAGGATCCCCTCCCCAAACTCTTAAAGACCTTAACAAAATTTAACAAATTACAATGCTAAAGGGTTAGAGTTATGGTTAAAACTGAAGATATAAGTTTATAGTCATGGGTTTACAAAAAAATACCCCATATTATAATCAGAAACATTAAAAAAAAATTTATCTAATAATACATTTCCAAGAGCCAAACTTAATGTCTGGAATAATATCACTCTTCCAATTTCTCAATACAATTCTTTTGGCCACTCCCCATGCCCACTACAACCATAATTCATCATAGATAGTGAGATTCCAAAGTTTTGGTATATAATTCAACACCACATTAACACCTTTAACACTGAGGATTTCCCCTTAACTCTACTGATATACATTAAAATACTATTCTAGAAAGGTACCAAAAGTTCATATGACCATATGGGTCAGTGAACTTGGAAGCTGGGATAGTGGCTTTAAATCAATTATTATGTGACAATTGTTTAAGGATTTTTCACAACTTCAATTTGAATTTGGTCTTCCTAGTTTGCAACAGAGGTAGTATTTTTAATTTAAGCGTGTTTTAACAGCTCAGTATAGGCCAGATGCTTTGGCCACTTCAAAGGGACCTGAGATGCTTTCTTATTTGATGGAATCTATGACAGAAGTTCAATTGTATAATGATGTGTATGGTGATGGAATCATATTTACATTGATTGGCTGTATGAGGTACAGCTAGTACATAAGGATTAAGATGCTAGACTGTGAAGATCCACATTCAGGAGACCGCTCAAGCATAGAGGCTCACTGAATGACTTTGGGCTGGTCAGTATTTTTCCACCCAAGCTATCTTGTAGGATTGTTGTAGAAGAAAACAGAAGTCATGAACAGCCTTCAACATCTATAGGAAATGTGGGTATGGGCCAAATAAGTAAATTCATTGCACTTGCCTGGAAATAGCATTGATTGAAAATCTGACTGTAGACATTTCCAAGATTATGTAGCAAGAGAAGAAATACAAAAACTAATTTTTATGAGATGTTTTTTACTGACGTTTAGAAGGTAAGACTATTTCTACAACTATATATACATATGCATTAATTTACTTAGATATGCACAAACTTACTAAACATGACTTACATGGATTTTTGTTGCAGTAGTACAAGGAGAAGGAGCAGCAGCAGCAAGTGCACTTCATCCTTTCCCCCTCTAGTGGATAGTTGGATACCTTTAGAAATCCCACAAAAAATGCCAAAATGGAGAGAATGGATTCTGAATATTTTCTCAGCATTCCTCAGACCTTCTTATGATGGCTTTGGGGAACGTATGCATTAACTGGGATGAAATGGATTCCGCCAGCTGTGAACCAGATAAAACCAACAGTTGCTTTTAATGAATATTCATATTTTATATATATATGCCTTTGGAAGCTTGTGAGAATATATTCACTGTTTTAAAAGATCTAAATGCTAAATACAGGCACAGGTGTATCTCTTATTTTCTAGTAGTAGACAGTTTTTCACTCTCTCTCTGCTGAAAACTGTAAAAACATACTCTTTCCCAAAACTGTGTTCCTAAAATGAGAGTACACATCGAAGGTTGTTCTTTTTTTTTTCTTTTCATAAACCAAGAGAAGCAAATTCCCTTCGTAATAAGCAGAAGGTCCCATTTCCCATATCCACTTTTTTAAAAATAGGAATTCAGCTGCCCAGCTTAGGTCTGTAAAAAAGGGATAAATGTATTGTCCAGACCCCTTAAATCAGAATGTTAAAAACACAAGGCAGCGTAAAGAAACTATATTCAAAGTGTATCATAAATCTGATTGGCATGTTCAGTGCCTCCCATTTCCCTGTGAATAGTGGCAGTATATCTGCAAAAGAACTGAAATGACCAGCCATGTGGGTTTAGTTCAGTTATGCAGGCCCTTCCTATGCAATCTGCTGTGAACTTGATATGTTGCTGTTTCTGAGTAAAGAACCGATAGTAATGGTTGCTTCATTTAAATGTTTTCCCAACATACTTGAGCTTCTTATAAGCAAGCTTCTAAGTGGTAATTCCAACTTACAGGCTTGTTTACTTTTATCAGTTTGGCTGTGTTCCATATATAAACTATTTTTGAACTGGAAGAAGAACAGGAACCAGTCTTTAAAAAAACCCTGTAGCAAATATAATTATAAAAAACCAGAACTTGATACAGAGTTTTCCTCTTTACTTGCATCTAAAACAACAACTGTTGTGTCATGGCTGGATCTTCTAATTATCAGCTGTAATTTCTGAGATTTGGAAATTTCATAAAAAATTAATGGGCAAGAAGGTTACTTGTGTTTTTTTATGAATGTGTAATGTATTTAAAAATAAAGGCAGTCTCCTCTCTCTTCACTTCAAGGATGCTGACATTTTAATGGTGTCTTTTCAAAATGATTGTCATAGAATAGACAGGTAAAGTTTTTTTTTATCCATTCAATTTTGTCTGATTTTTGGAGACTGCCTGGACAAGTCCCTGTAGTTTTCTTAGCAAGGTTTTTCAGAAGTGGTTTGCCATTGCCTCCTTCCTAGGACTGAGAGGGAGTGCCTGGCCCAAAGTTACCCAGTTGGCTTTCATGCCTAAGGCAGGACTAGAATTCCTGGTCTCCTGGTTTCTAGCCCAATGCCTTAACCACTAGACTAAACTGCTCTCAAAAATACCAGCCGGGCCTGACCCTGCTTAGCTTCTGAGACCAGATGAGGTCAAACATTTTCAGGGTAGTATGGCTGTAGATATGTGAAGATTAAAAAACACCAATTTATTATATGTAACACATACTCTATTTATTTACAATGGGCCATTTTATAACTCAAATAAAAGCACAAGAGAAAACTGCTGTACTGAATTTATTTTGCTTTAAGGGGGAAACTTAGGTTAAGATTTTCTTTGTTGACTCTTAGGTCCATTAACTATTTACCTTATATTATAAACCAAAACATAGATTAGCAGTCTGTCTGCTGCTGGCCCTCACCAGTGAGAGTCTGGAGAATTTCCTTTCTTGCATTTCTACAGATCATAGCACATGGGGATGGTAGAAGGCTGGTCCTCCTAGGTCCTCAGAAAGGAGATTCCGTCTAGTGGGTTAGCAAGATAGAGCATGCCAAGTGGCCCATTCTGGCCCGCACAAACTATCCTGTCGCCTAAGGGATGGTAGAAATTGCCATGATATTACTCCCCAGCGCATTCAGCTCCTGCATGTGGCATGGGGAAGGGACACCATTTAATCTATCACCTTAGGCAGCAAAGTGTCTCTTCTCAGCCCTGCCCATATAAGTAAATAAGAAGTAAAAGCCAGCATGAAAGGGCTATGAAATATTTTGTGGCTGTATGATTTTACTAGGAACTCAATTCAAGTTATGGATTTGCAGCCACAAATAAATTATATAACAGCTTATGTAAGGGGGGCTTTGGGCTGTGTAGTATTTGAAGGATAAATGTGGAGTGTGTGGATTAATATGTGCTGGCAAAGATGGGCATCTTGTACTGCCCTTGGAGGCAGAAAATATTGTCCATCCATCCCTGCTTTTTAGAAAGATGTTTAAGCCATGAATTGCTGTCTTAATTTTGTTTTTCACTAGGTTTGAATATTGTGCTATTATATTTTAATTGTTATATTCTGGTGCTCTTTTAATGTTCTGCTATTATAAGTTAGGATAGTTTTAATTTTTTTATTTGTATTTTTATCTTTGTTATGTATTAAAATAAAATCACTGCAACATATCCTAAGCTGACCTTTCAAACCTTTTCTGCACCAGGCCTGCCTTTCCCAATGGTATCCACACTATGTTGAAATCTGTCCTCATGCCCAGGGATGGGCATTGGGGGTGCTGGCTGGGGGTGATGGGAGCTGTTCTCTATCAGATAGAGAGGGAACTAGGCTGGAAAAGAGTTTCCTAGGTCTCTAAATGCTCCAACTCACTAGGCTAAATTATGGTTTGTTAGCTTATAGTTCAGTGTATTGTGAAAATCCAGGCCATTGGGTTAATTCAGTAAACCATGATCCAGCTAATCACAACCAAGCAGATTTGTAAGCACAGCCAATATCTGTGTGGAAGAAGTCAGCTCCTCCATATTCATACCTGGAAAAACATGGAAAATTGGAAATATCTATTGAGTAAGAGCAGAAACCAAGGCCTACATATTATATTAAATGTCAATCACATTAAAGGGATGACTGCTTAATAGTTTTGAATTCTTAAAAATTCATTAAATAATAGGTATCAGCAGCTTCTACCACTGTGGTAATGAATATACTGTATTTCCATCTCATCAAACCAGAGGTGGTTCACTTTGCCAGCCCTCTTAATGCATGTCAAGTTTCCTCTCCTGAAAACTTGGTTGAGCAGGCCTGCAGATAAAAATATAACATTACAGAAGAAATTCAACAGCTTGTCAGTATTATTTTTGATTAAAAAAGTTGAAAGTTGGTTGTTCTACTCATCAGGCAGGT
This sequence comes from Candoia aspera, assembly GCF_035149785.1. Lineage (NCBI taxonomy): Eukaryota > Metazoa > Chordata > Lepidosauria > Squamata > Candoiidae > Candoia > Candoia aspera. The sequence goes on from NC_086155.1 coordinate 145,345,633, forward strand.
GGGCTGAAGGTAATTCAAACTTATATATTTGAACTTGTAACATAGGAATTTATTTGGACTGTCTGAAATCTAATTTTTCCTATGCATTCTCTGAAGAACTCTACTCTTCAGTCACCTCAATTCACTGAAAAGACGTCAGAGAATTATGTTGTATTTCAGTATTTCATTTCATCTCCCTTATTTCTAGACTGGAAATCCATTTCAGGGAAGTTCACAGAAAAAGGGCAAAACCAAATATTTTTACCTTTCCCAAAGCATTCCTTTACTGAACTTTTCATTTAAAAATTATGAAGTGGCATATCCATTTGCTGTCTGATAGTATCATCATTATCTTCAGCATCCTGATATTCCTGTCCCAAGAGAAATTCCAGATGAAGATTCAGGTCTACATCTGACACAAGATGAGACTACTGGTGATCAAATGAGACTGTTACTGTTGTGCAATTCTGTTTAAAAGAGCCATTGCCAGCCCTGAAATGGGAATGTAATATTACCTTTCACCTCAACAGTTCTGAGGTGAAGAAGAATATACTCACTATGGTTTGTGTATTGGTCTGGCATGTTGACTATGCATCCTGAGTGTGAAGGTATTGGAGGCCTGCAACTTTGGTGAGTATAGAAACTATAGGAAAGTTGGTGCTATTTATGATTGGCCAACCAAGATATTGGTCAGAAAGGACAAGCACTGACTGGCTGGCAACATGTAAAGAGAAATACCCCCTTACTAGACTGGTCCCAGGAAAACGATCAAAACAGCTTGATTAAATTGGGAGTGAACTTTAAGTGGATTCCAAATGTTAGGCGACAAATTGATCTGTCTGAAAATTCCTTTTATATCTTATGTATAGTTAAATAGGCCTGTTAATTAAAGAAACCTAATCGAACCATCCTATATTCTGGGGTGACAGTTTTGTAGTGACTCATTCATGGTTTTCCAACAGGATAGCTGAAACCATTTCTTCTCTAGTTTTCAGAAGAAAAGGTTGGCATAGGTTTTAGGTCCATTTACATGAAATTTGGGAAAATAAAGGGACATTGATTTCTGTAATTCCTTGACTACCCTCAACATTTCTCCAAAATGTTCTGTAGGAATTCAGTAATTGGTGAGATCCCCCCCCCACCAAAAAAATAGAGCTTTCTACTGCCATCCAGAGAGGATCTGGATGGCAGTAGATCCATGAATAGACTTGTACTGCAAGCACAAAAGGAAAATGGTCATTCCACCAACTGATCAGCCTGCCTTCCAGGAAATATGGTATTTCTTAATCAATACAATAATCAATTAAATAATCAAATGTTTATAAATTTGCTCCTTTGCAATTGAAAACAGTAATTTAAATATTTCCTCAGTATTGCTGAGGTCATTATCTTAAAAGAAATACTCCTTTCATATAGCAGAGGAAGAGAATACCTCTTACACAGTGCATATTTTATAAATACTTGTATTTGAAATATTTTGACAAAGGAAGGTCATTTTAATTGGGATTTTTTTAGTAATTAGGTTTATTTTAAAAGTGAATTGGTTAAATTTACTCTACTTTTTAATTGCAACTAGGGACCTTGTAATTTTTAAAAGCTAAAATATGTTTTTTAGGGATAGCATCTTGTTCTTTGTTTGGATTGTTTGGATTCACAAAGCCAGATGGATTCTTATGGTCTTAAGTGGTGGCTGCATTAGTTTTTAGCTTATGTTTTTTATTTGTGAACAATTTATCCGGCAAACAAACAGCCTTTTAGGTAGCTACCTCCTTCCTCCCTTAAATAGAGGCTTAAATGTTTGTTTATACAGTTATTTGTATACTTACAAGACTGTAGGCAACTTACAATTATAAAACATAACAGTTATAACCACAATTAAAATCCCACCACTGCTGTCTACCTCACTGAGGTTCTCCTCACCAAATGACCTGCCAAGGAACACTGTTTTGTTAGCTTTTCATAACGGGAGGGGAAAACATCCTAATCTCAAACAGCTACTCCCAAAAGGCAGTTGTCTGAGCCCTCTTCTCCTGATCTCTTGGGTTGGGGGTGATATCTTCAGCATTCCCTCACAGCTAGCACATTTGGGGCAAGCATCATTTGAGCATGGAAGCCTAAAGGGAATTAACACACTTCTCACATTACAAATGTTAGTCTGCTAACAAGGTAGCACTGATCAGGCAAGCAGCTGTAGCTGACAGGGGCATGAGTCATTGACTTCAATATCTTATGATCCAAGAGAAGTCACAACTGGAGGACCAACCAAAGCTGCCTGAAGGTGCTTCTGGCCACAGCTGCCCTGCTTTAGCAGGAGCTGTGACTCTAGGAAAAAACCCCAGGTTGTGCTCTGCCCTTCAGAGGAAATGCAGCCTGACAAGACCAATAGATGGAACATTCATGGCATCTGAGGGCCTCTGTATTACCAACTACTTTGCCTTGCTGACATTCAGTCTGAATCTATTCCACCACATCTAATCCATCAGCCTCTAGACACCAGATCAAGACTTCTGCTCAGGTGGAGATATAACTGGATATCATCAGCATACCAATGATACCTCAGTTCAAACTGATGATCTCTCCTGGTGGCTTCATGTAGACGTAAAAAAAAATAGGGACAGGACTGAACGCTGTGGTACCCCACACTAAGTGCCCAAGAATTAGACTTCTCCCCACCAGTTGAAACTGCCTATTCAAGAAGGAGTTGAACCCCTACAGAACAATGCCCTTGATCTCTGAGCCTTTTCAGGTGGTCCAAAGAATATTGTTGAGAAATCTAACAGGGCTAGGAGAAGGGTATCACCTCCTGAGGGTGAAAGACATTAACATTATTCCTTCACTATTTGGTCATTTTGAGACTCATGGCCAACACTGTCCTCCATAGGAGGTTGGACCCACAAAGATGATCCACCCCAGGCAGTTTATGGATTCAGGTGGTTTCTATTGGGCAGTGGGGGAATTTCCCAACAGCCAGTCAGGCGCTTAGTTGCCTCTGAGTCATAGAGGCTGTGAAACTGTTTGATAGGGTTTTTCCCAAGTTGCCTCTTCTGGTTCACCAAGAAGGTCTGGCAGATGAAGCACTAGCAGAGATATTTCAAGCAATGCTGGCAAATGACAAAGCTCAAAGAGGACTTTGGACATGGATTCAAGTTCAGGTTTGAGCCTGTACTGTGATGGTAAAGGTGCCAAAGCATTACTACTTCACACTCACTGTGTCTGCATAATGCAATCCAGTAGCCTTATTTAATGAAGCTTGCTCCATTTGAGGGCCGCTGGGCTGCCATTAGTAGTTTGCCAGACATTTTACAGGCAAAAATCACTCATATTCTCTCTGAGTTGGATGTCTGATGAGCAAGGTCTGCTGGGATGACAGAGGTAACATCTTGCAGGGGCCACTGTTTTGCAAACTATGCTTATTACTTGTGACTTCTACTAAAAATAACTTCTAGTGATAAGGAACTTCCCTGTAGAAAGAAAGAATTCTCCCTGGTTGGGGAATTCTGGGAGTTGAATTTCACACATCTTAAAGTTGCCAAGTTTGAAAAACACTGCTCTATGCCATATTTCAAGGGTCTCAATCGACAAAGGGTTGGAATAAGGCATGGGGTAGTGGGGAGAGAGCTCAGAAGCTTTAAGGTGAAATTGGTGCCTAAAGAATCTGCAAAGCTTAAGGCATCTATTTTGCTTAAAATCCCATCAAAGGACCAGCATTTCCCCTGCATTCAGAAAGGTGGGGGTGCCTAAGGCTGCACAAGGGAGGCTGGTGGGTTGTGTTGTTTTATAGTTCTCTTTCCTCTGGTTGCAGATTAGGAATGTGATCAAAATACAAAGCCTCTCAGTAGGCACTTTGTAAAATGTGAGGTTGCATTCAAACAACCATATCCCTTTTTGAGTAGGCCATTGACACAACACAAATGCATGGACAAGCTGTAAGAGGAAGACAGCTGCATTTTAAAATTCCTGAATCCAGAACAGAATTACATGCAAACCCCTGATTTCCCAAATCCACAGTAAGATGTTTACAAGCAGAATTAGGCACAAAATCACTGGTTTCACAAACCTACAGAAAATCAGGCATGTCTAACTCCCCATATCTTTTTGGATTATGACCATTGAGCCTAAATGGAATCTGTCTCCTCCTCATTATTTCTGTCGGTCTCTTCCCCCCCCCCCCCCAACAAAGGAACTTGCTTTCTGGCAGCTCAGCCGAAAGGGAAAAAGGATATACTGAGCCCCTGAATGATTGAACTTTTCTTACCACTGTTTTGAGCTATGAGGCAGGCAGTGTGTTTAAAAATAGACCCACAGTCCTCCTTCCTGTATAGCCTTTTCACAGCAATTTGTCTGAAGAATGAAGTCATGCTTGGAGTTTGCTGGTGACTGAATGGGTTGTTTCCAACTGTGTTCAAGCTAGAAAGAGGCTGTTCAGGCTTTGCAATCCATCTACCTAAAGGCTAAATGAATAAATAGCTAAAAGGAAGGATGGGGAAGTAAATTACTGCATTTCCCTTTCAAAAGAATGACACGAAATTTAAGATTTTAGGATTTCTAGATTTTTGAAACCTTCTGAAGAACTGGGTACAAAATACACCCAGAATGTTCTTTTGGATCATTTTATTCAAACAAACTTAATTTACAAATGTATTATAATTTGTTCTGGGGCTCAGAACAATTTTAAAAGCATGGGGGAAATGCATTTGGTATTAGCTATTGTAAAAGAGCTGTGAGAAAAATCTCTTTAAAAAAACTATAACTCATAGAAGCACTCTGTAATTTTTCTTAAGTTTTCACAGTTGGTGACCTTTGACTTTCCCACTCCAGAAAATTGTTTAAGCTGAGAAAGGTTGAAAAAAGCTTTCAGAACCTGACTGTCCTTTGAAGGCAGGCTAACCATCCTTTATCTAGTGTCTCAAGTCCTTATATAACAATTACATTTAATTTATATATTGCTCTGGTGAACGAGACAGATCAAAGCCACCTCTTAAAACTCATTTGAAGAATGCACATCTGCATTGCGGAAAAAGGAGGTCTGTGTGGAAATCAATAAGAGCACATTTGAGCAGTGCCTGCAACTTTGATTTCATTGTGCATCCTCAATTTCCAAAGAAATATGGGCAATGGAAAAGCAAAGTAAGAAAGGCTTTCATGGCCTCTTCTTCCTTAATTCTGTTTGCAACCCAATTGCATTCTAGAATATTCCTTTGCCATTTGGTGATGCAGGCTTTGCAGACCCAGGTGTGTGTGTGTGATGGGGGGATGGGATTGCTGATTTGCTGTGCCTTTGTGAATTCTCAAAGACAAGAGGAGGCAGCAGGAGATCACTGCTTTTGGAGGCCACATGATTCACACTTTTATGAGAGAACACAAAAGATGAGAAAACAAGCACATAAAGGATAGGAAGCCTCAACTGGTAACTTTAGGTATTCTGAGTTACAATGACTTTTTTTTCCTTCTCTCCAAATTTATCTCAGTCTTTCCTGTAAAAGTAGCAGGAAAAAAAAACTTATGCCACAATATAACTTACTAGCCTTTAAGAGGTCACTCTCAGTTTTACAAGAATTTGCATCTATAACTTGCAGATGATTCTGAGGTATGTTTTTAAAAAAAAATTAAAATAGAGGGAATTGTAATTAAAACTGAATGAATTACATAGGCAAGTCATTTGTTTAAAATGTTTTTGCTTCATTTCATGCTCTGTGCTTTCATGTGTTTTCCCAGTATTCTTTTTCTCTCCTGACATCCTACTTAAAAGCTTTTGAAATGTAATCAAGGCCATTTGAAAAAGTACAGCGGAAATGGGAGCAAGAGCTCCAGAGCCCACAAATAAAGCAGGGCCCGTCCAAGTATAGTGCACTGTTTAGAAATATCAGGTGAGTCAATAATTTAAAAGGCAGTTAATCTAATCAATTTAATCCAAAGAGTAAGTCCAGTCTCCACAGACTTTACTGGGCCTTCGACATCAGTGAAAAGAAATGATAAAATAATGACATGGACAATAGGAAGCAGTGAGGAAGCTCTCAAATTAACATCTGGGCTGATAATGGGCAGGATCCATCCCCTTCTCTGCTCCTCACTCTTGCCTCACAGAATGGGCCTCCAGGTACCTTCCTCCTTATGGACTGGAGCCCATCTCGGAATAATCTACGGGGGTGGGGTGGGAGAAGTAGCAGTGGAAGGATGAGAAAAGCTTCCTGTAGCGAGTAAGGAAAATTACCTTGAAGGAGATACGCAGGAGCCATTGCCTAGACAAAAAAGGCTGAAGCATTTTTAAGTCTAGAATGGTGAGAGAACATTTGGAAGGAGCCCAGGCAGACACCACCCTGATTTGGTGGTTTATAAGGAGGAAGAAGAGGAGGCACAGCACAATTGGGCTTGCAAGATTCTGGTATCATAGCCAATCTCAGAAAAAGTAGGTTTAGCCTTCTGGTAGAGTTGACTTCTTGGTCTGGTCTACCTACTCGGGCTGACACATCCCTCTCTGCCTGCAGTGGCACTACCAGGAGAGAAAAGGCAAGATGCTTCTAAGTCCCATTTTGCACATACTCTAAAAACTCAATTTTATTTATTTTCTATCCCACCTTTATTATTTTTATAAATAACTCAAGGCAGCGAACATATCTAACACTCCTTCCCCTCTCTTCTTTCTTCCAGGAGAAAAGCAAAGTCAGGGGATAAGACCGCCAGCTACAGGGATGGTTGGTTTGCTTCATCTGTGCCTATGTATGTTTTTTTTTTTTAAGTGTAGTGCTGAATGTGGGGACTTCTCAGACTGTTGTGCCCTGAACCTGTGTCCAGTAGCTCAGCTCAAGACACTATTGCGTACAAGTACAGTATTCCTATTTTTGCCTCATCTTTTCATGTCACCTGTTTGTAAAGTGCAGACCTGCCACCAAGACTCACGGGGCAATGTTGCTACATTGATTTTCTTCAGATCTTGGCTATTGTTAACAAGAGGGGTTATATAGCCACCATGCAGATGACATCAATCCCAAAAAACTTTGGTTTTTAGAGATATTATTGGACTTTCAATTTAATGATAGTCCATAAATACGACTGATGCAGTGCTTTGCAATGGAGAGTTGTGAGTATTTATTGGCAGATAGGCTCATATCAGCTCACAATATATTAAGCCAAGTGAAGGCTTAAAGTAGCAAGCATGCTTTCAAACTTCCCATAGTTCTTAAAAAACTCCTCCAGTAGGAGTTGAGAATGTGACTAGTGTCTAAACCATGACTGTGCAAAAGAAGTCTATAATTATGCACACCAGGCCCTTTCAGTACCAAAACAATGCTAGACTGCATCAAGTACTCTGCCAAAACTTACTGATAAGAAGCAAGCAACTGTTGATCCTCACATTTGGGAGGAAATATAAAATCCAAGTTAAAGTCAAACTTTTGGTAAGATTTGTTGACCCCTTAGTAGAAGCCCTAAGAGACATCCATCAAGCAGTCATTATATTAACAAAGTAGAGATAATTGAAAGAAGTTGTATTACATAAAAAGTTACACTAAAAGACAAATCTGGAAGGATTAGTTAGTAGCTGCACTTCCTATACTAGGTCATAGAATAGGGGTATAAATTTTCTTCCTTTGAGTAGAATCTCACAGTGGAACAGTGTGATCATTAATAACAGAGAAAGAGGCTCCCGTTGTTGGATTACTTGCCTTCTTTATCCTGGAATGGTTCTACAAGCCATTTGGTGAGCACTATGATCTGGGCTGGAGCTCCAAACATTAGGGGGCTGAGCATGGATGAATTGAAGCACAAGTTCCAGCAATCTAAGAACAGAAGATGATTTGGATGCTAAAGCATTGGCCATGATAGCAGTGAGCCAAAGCTGTCTTCCTGCAGGGAGAATTATGAGGAACAACTTCAGAAACAGCAAGATAGTCTACTCAGAGCAAACAGCTTTTTAAGTGGGCCAAATGATAAATATAGCAGTAGTGTGGATCTACTGCCATGTATCATCTTTTGCTTACAAGGCTGTTCAGAATTTTTTTATGGACTAAGCAGATCATATGGATGAACTTTCACAGCGCTGGAAACCTATGACCACCTTGAATAACTAAAGCACCTTAGCCAGCATAGAGGAGCTAATGGTAAAGTGCTGGAAGTTTTAATCCAACAGAATTTGGAAAGTCACAGGTTCCCCTCATTCTGCAAAAGGAAAACAAAATGCTAACATCTAAGTCACATTCCCGAACTAATCCTTCATAAGCAGTGTGAATGCAAGCAAGTAACAAATTTGATAAGTAGGTTCAAAAAACAAAACCAAAGACATTTCATTGACATCCATCATTAAATTCATAGTTCTGGAACAAACATTTTGGTCTTCTCTGCTAAAAGGTAAAGGTAAAGGTTTCCCTTGACGTAAAGTCCAGTCGTGTCCGACTCTAGGGGGCGGTGCTCATCTCCGTTTCAAAGCCTTGGAGCCGGCGTTGTCCATAGGACACTTCCGGGTCATGTGGCCAGCATGACTCACGGAACGCCGTTACCTTCCCGCCGAAGCGGTACCAATTAATCTACTCACATTTGCATGTTTTCGAACTGCTTGGTGTGCAGGAGCTGGGACGAGCAACGGGAGCTCACCCCGCCGCGCGGTTTCGAACCGCCGACCTTCCGATCGACAGCTCAGCGGTTTAACCCGCAGCGCCACCGCGTCCCTTCTCTGCTAAGGAGAGAGCAAAATAAAAACGACATGCCATTTTTCTCTTTTTTATTCTAACTATGTCCAATTTCATCTCCCTTTTCAATTCAGTCTCTTCCATGTGGCCAGGCTGATGCAGTCCAGCTGTTGATTCATTTCTGCCAGCTGTTGAAGCTATCAGGTGAATCATTTGCTGTCTGCAGGCAGAGGCCTCCCAGCCTCCAAGGTGGGAGGTTGCATTCTGGGGCAATGGAAACCTGTCCCAGGTGGCTAATATATAAAATTGAAATGAAATAAAAGCTGCCTTTTATTTGTGATTTATTTTGATCATAAACTAGTCACAGAAGACAGACCTGAGGCTAAAGCTAAAGTATGAAATGCAACTCTAGATACCACTTTTAATGCAAAAATTGTGAACCACTAGCTTCCTCTCACCCTGAATTTTTAAATTATTTTTTTATGCCACATACTACAGACAGCTATGGGTTCGGGTTTTTTTATTCTCATATTATTAATGGATGTAATTTAAGAATTCCAGACTGCACTCATGTAAATTGTGCATTCCATTAATGCATATTTCTAAAAAATGCTGTTAGAAGAGCCAGATGATGTAATAGAAAACTCTAAGTACAAGGCAAAGTCCAGTAATGATAACAAAACAGAGTTAAATATGCATAATCAACAGGATACTAAAGTGGGATTGTGCCCAATATTCAAGGTTTCCTTGTTTAAAACTAGTTCCTAGTTGTTTTAGTAGACTGAAAATTGAAAAAGTCCCTGCTAGCAACCTATTCTTTACTGGAATGTAAGGTTTTATCTGTTAATTATTTGGCAGAACTTGCATCTAGATGTTAAAGTCTTATTTTTGATGATTCCTCAGGTACGAGAACATTTCTGTAATTACCTTTTTTTTTTTTTTACTGTTTTTACTTGTTGTTGCTGTTTTGTCTGGTAGTCCAGAACTGATTCCTCTAAGAGGAAGAAAAGGAACAAAGGCCACAACTTGGTACTTTAAATGATTTATATATATTTTGCTGTAAATTATCCAGCATCATTCTTAATTTTTGTTTTCTTCAAGGACATAATCAGTACAATGAAGTAAGAACAGATGTGTATTATTTGCTTTATCATTTTTATCATGTTCATTGTATATATTTCTTTAAAGTCTGATAATTTTTTAAATTTGAAGGAGATGCATATGTCCCAGCATGTTTAGAGCAAAGTAGTTTGGCCTGAAAGGTAAGTTGGATGAGAGTATCAGCTGGAAGCAAGACTGTCTGCAGGATCTTGCTGCTTTTCTTAGAATGACAAAAGTGTTGTGGCATTGCACCACAAGCTCCACCCCTCTTATACATATGTGTGATGTACATAAATAGGTGTGGGGCTTCTCTCACACTGCCATGATGCTGCTTTTGACAGTCTGATGCACACCTCCCCCCTCGTCCCCTGCTACTGTGTAAATAGTCCTAGTTGGAAGCTCATTGCTACTTGTGTTTGTAGCTGACCCTTTCCTGCTTTTCTTAACATTGCTAATGATCTCAGCTAACAAACAGATTGAGTATTTGGTCATACAGGAATCTTAATAAAAACAGAAAGGAAGGAAGTATACAGACATTCACTCATACGCATTAGAGGTGAAGCTCAGACAGCGGTCAAGGAGAATTTATGAGTCACTTGTCCAGTACATTTGAGCAGTGGTGTTTGGCAGAGTGGTGGTTGCAGTAAGTTTTCCTCCATCAAAAAGCACCCTTTTGAAGTTTTCTTCTTACAACATTTGCCTCAACATTATGGATTCAGAATAATTTACTTTCCAAAGTGTATTGATTTTTGTATTCTAGCAGGTAGCAGCACCTAGCAACTTTGGCTGATCTTGAAAAAGCTCACCAGGGCCAAGCTTGGTTAGTATTTGGATGGAAGAACACCAGAGAATTTCAGGCCTAAGGGGATGGGGGAAAGGGAAGCAAGTGATGAATGTGTGTCACAATACAAATTCTGCCTCTTATGTACCTCTGAAGTACAAAATGATGTAAAGTCACAATATATTTTCTGCCATTCTGCTTCATTGTGGCTGGCTGTGGATACCTATGACTATAGGCTAGACTGGGAGGTCAAAGAAACATTCCAGAAGAAAACAGTGCCAAACCAGATTTTCTTGACAACCATACTGTTGTCAAGAAAATCTTATATCTATGTAATCATCAGGAATTAAGTTTTACTTGGAGATTATTTTTGCAGTTGTTGCATGGTGAAAATCCAGTGAATTACTTTCTCAGAATACATTCAGTATATAATGGGTTCATCAGTTCCAGCTTCTTGGAAAAGCTGTGGACCTTTGGGGACTATGAGAGTGTATGGTCAAGCCAGAGAGTCCTTGGCTTTGCAGGATCTGTTGGCGTCTTACTGGCCCTTAGCGTAATGTACTCTCTGCTGATTGTAACTGCAGAATTATCTGCCCATCTTCACTGTTGGCTTTTCCAGGAAGTAACCCTTTTCTCTGACAAGATGGCAGAGAGGGCAAGAGACACTCAGATTTCATTGCAAGAATCACAGGAGTACACCTGTGCCTTATAAAAGAAAAGTTTTTTTCAAAGAGAGCTCAACGCCTGTTAACTACATGGGCATATAATTTTCTTCACATCAGTATAGGCTGACCATATTTCCTTGAGACAAAAACGGGACATTGGGATGGCAAAATGGGACGGGGTTAAACTTATGTAGTATTCTGTATTCATGAAAAAGACTGTAAAAAAAGTTATCAACAGTAAGCTGGGAAGGTGCAGGAGGGGGAGGTGTGGCAATGGTTGGGTCCAGAGAGGCTGGTGCAGGGGTGGCGTTGGACAGAGAGGTTGCAGGAGGGATGAGGGCAGCGGTGAGCTGAGGGCAGCGGTGAGTTGGGATGGGAGGACAGGAATGAGGTGGCAGGAGGATGGAGAAGTGGCGGGCTGAGGGCAGCCGTGGGTTAAGGCGAGCTGGGACAGGTATGAGGCAGCAGGAGGCTGGAGAAGCGGAGGGCTGCAGGAGGCTGGAGAAGTGGAAGGCTGAGGGCAGTGGCAAGCTGGGACGGGAGGACAGGAACAAGGTGGCAGGAGGATGGAGAAGCGGAGGGCTGCAGGAGGCTGGAAAGTGGAAGGCTGAGGGCAGCAGCGGGCTGAGGGCAGTGGCAAGCTGGGACGGGAGGACAGGAATGAGGCAGCAGGAGGCTGGAGAAGCAGAGGGCTGAGGGCAGTGGAGGGCCGGGACAGGAGGGCACGAATGAGGTGGCAGGAGGCTGAAGAAGTGGAAGGCTGAGGGCAGTGGCGAGCTGGGGCAGAAGAACAGGAATGGAGGAGTCTAGTGAATGGTTGTCCCTGACAACCTGTTCATCTCTGGCATGCCCTTTTATTTTATTTTCTTCCTGCCATTTTGGCCTGAGAGCCAACTGGCTTCTTTTCTGCTGGGTGTGCTTTTCCCACCATCTTCCACTGCACTGATTGGCGGCAGCGACTCTTCCTCTTGCTCACCGCCAATCAGCTGTTCCTGCAGTTCCGCTCTAGGTTTCCTGCCAGATTGAGAACTACTGCCAAGTCAGCCTCCTTTTCAATTTCAATTTCAATTTCTTCCCGCTTTTCCCGATAACGGCTCCAACATTTTTAAAAAACAGGACAAAATTGACATTTATATTAAAACGATGGGATGCTTGGGAAATGTTAAAAAAACAGGACTGTCCCATTCAAAACTGGACGTATGGTCAGCCTATATCAGTATGGACATGGCTAGACTTCCCAGCATAGCCTATAGTCCTGCTATTTTCTGGTGGTCTTCCATTCAGCTATTAGTTAGATACCACACTGCTTAGATCGTTTTGAGTTCTGCCAGGATCAGGTGTATCTGCTACCTGCTGTGCTTTATGGGGATGTTCACTATGTCAAAGTTGAGTCTGTAATGTTGAGTTTAGTTTTACATAATTATTTCCAGGTAGCAGGCACAAAATGCTGACATTACCCACCCCTGCTACTATTACCTCATGTTTATTGGACTTATTGATCAATGGTTGTATGATAATTAAGGGGTTTTATAAAGCACTGCTCTTAATAACTGTGGAGAGGAAACAATTTTAATCAGTAGGATTAGCAGACAAGCTCTTGGCTTTTGCATATTAAACCACATGAATAAAAGGGCAACATGGGTGATGTAGATGGTCTGGTTTAAGAAATGTACTGCATCCTGCTTAGTGTGCACAAAATCTGCCTGATGCCTCTTCTGCAGATAGTTCATTCAGGTCTGAAGATTCTTTGGGCCTAGTATGCTTTGCTATGCCTAAAGAATATCCCTTGTTTCTGCCTTGGATAATTTAAATGACACAAATAGCTTTCATTAAAGAAGGGGACTTTCCCAGACCTTTATTCTATTCCAAACTTCTATGTCCCACAATTATCTTCAGAAATGTTGGGGTGGAATATACATGAAAGGAAAAAGCACAGCTGCTGGCAAGATTTAACTTTGTTTTAATTGGCCTTAAGGCAGGAGTGGGTGAGGGGGGAGCATGAGTGACACACGGCATGTGCTTTCTGGCAGTGAGCAAAACACTTCAGATCAGCACCAACTAAACTTAAAGATAGACTGTGCTGGTTCAGCTGGAAACCACTTTCTCAGCTATTGTTAAGCTTTGACTTGCAGTAGCTTCTGTACTAAACACTGCATCGGAATCCCATGGGACCTGATTCCCTTCAGCATCTGCCTTTGTCTGTCCCCATCCCAACTTCTAAGTATGTCATTCATTTACAGTTACTGAAAGTTGTATCTATCTGTTTTTTTTAGCAGTGGCAGCAGCGAAGTAACTCAGCAGCTGAATTTGTTCTTCTGTCTCCCAGATTCTTTTCTGAGGAAGAGGCCTTAGAAATGTTCTGCTACTCTTTTTCTGGCTACTTAGTGAGAATGAAGTTCCTGCAGTAACAGAATTTGTTCAGGGAATGCCACTTTACAGCGAAGCATGCAGCACAGGCAGGTAGATGCCTGAGTCTTGCTGTGAGGCAGACACATCAACAGAAGAATACATGTCCAGCCTTTGAGAAGTTTGCTGGATGCATATGGCCAGTAAGACTCTAGTCACAACATGGTGCTTAGCATCTGAAATACTTCTGTTATTACTGCTATGCAATTTGATTGTATAGGTATCAGTGGGATCAAACTGCCATCCTGTAACGGATCTCTTCTTTCTTCCTCCTTTCCTCCCAGTATAACCATTTAGATAGAAAATCTTTGAGCTAGGTAAGCTGTGCAGCACCTGGGAGTGTTCATGGGGTTCCAAAATTAAATAATAGTTAAACTTTGAACAAATGGATGGAATTGCCTGAACAGCAAACCTCACAAGATTTTGGCATTTTCTCTTGAAGTCTTGCAAAGGTTCTCAGCCCCAAAGATGAGTATGTTGACCTCTTGCCCACTATGATTCTCTGCACTCATTAAGGGAAAACCTGTACACATAAAATATTTTCAACGATCCTACCAGAGATGAAATATCTATCTCCAGCAGATTTATTGATGTGAGGAAGGGAGCAGCTGTGACTCCTTTCCATTCAAACAGATTTTTCTAATCTGGACTCTTCCAAAAGTGTAGGAACTACAACTTGGTTACAGCTAGAGAATTCTGGAAGCTACAGGTCCAATAACTTTGCTGGGCAACAGGCCGAGGAAGTCTGTTTTAGAAGACAAGGAAATCAGAATGGCAGGTTGGTGGAAGTCGAACCAATGTCATTTGGCCAGTGGTTTAAGTATCGCTCTCTAGACCCCAAGACAAATCTCTCAGGTGAAGCCCCCAGTGATGAAAGCTCTCAGGTGGTAGACCTCTATCCCAGGCTCTGGCAATTGAGGGAGGTGGAAGAGGAAGGAGGAGGTCCATATGACCGCTGCTTCCCTTCGGCTGCCACAGGCCTGAGCCCCACAAGAACAGAGAAGGAAGTTGCCAGCACTTGGCTCAGCTTCCACCGTAGGGTGGAAGGTAGAATGATGGAAGATATGCTGCTGCTGACTGAGATAGCTGCTGATTCTGAAGAAGCGAGGAGGTTAGGTAGCAGCCAAGGGGGTGGGGGTGGGGGTGGGGGTGGGGGTGGGGCTTCTCTTCCCTCTGTGACCAGATTGTTGAAGGCACAAGGGAAGTGGAAGCCCAGGATCCTTGTGCCCCAGGGCACCAAGGTGGCCACCTCTCTTGCCTTCTTTATTTGAATCCAGGTTAAAGGAACTTGAAAGGAAGTAATTGTTTTACAGAAAGAAAAAAAAAAGAAATGGGAGAAAAAACTGGAAACTTCTCTTTGTGCTGTCACTTCATATACAGTACATATTGTTTATTTATTGCTAATATTTTTATGCCACAGGATGGCTTTATCCTGGATTTGCTCCCATATTGACGTTTCTACAATGAGAGGCTGAGACATATCTGAAGATTTCAAGTACCTGGCTTTCATTTCATTGCAGCACACAAGTTTGGGTTGCAAACTGGTTGAACAGAGTGGTTTCTCACCATGACTCCTTCTACTTTAGCAAGCCCTGAAGAGAGAAATGAGAACTTTTCTGAGTATAAATAAAAATAAAATCTAGCCAGACAAAGAGATTCAGAAAAAGAGCAGCTGCTTAGCATTCCATGAAACAATGCACTGTGGAACAAACAGGATGCCTTCAGAATTGCTAAGATAATCTGGACAAACAGTTTTCAGGTCCCAGGTGCAGACTGAGTGATGTATCCTGCTCTCTCTTTTTAAAAGTTTTCTTCTTTTAGTTTTCTTTGCATTTGTACAAAAATAAAACAAATACCCCTTCCATTCAAAATTCCAAATGGAAGATGTAAGCATCACTGTTCTTGTAGCCCATACATAATGAAGAATTCAACTAAAAAAATACTCAGCAGAATTTTGATTTGGGACTTATATGAAATTGAAAAGCATGTTAAATCTTCTTTCTTTTTTATGTTTTCTGGATGCTGTCCAAAATGATGACAGTAGATATGCCTGATTTTCATATAAGCCAATTTTTAATAAGCCAACTGAATGTTTTCAAAGACTTGTTCCTAAATCCGAATAGTGAAACCAGTTATACCTCTATCTCATCTGTCTGCACAAACACACTTTTTAGGTGCTTGCATTTTTATTAGTCATCAGTCTAATAACACCAGGGTAACAGCAAGTATTTAGAATTAGGAAAATTGTCTTCAGTTTGCAAATGAATATATTTATTGTCTACTTAAACCAAACAGAAACCTAGAAAATTAATTTTTTGTCAATGCATATATAGTGCATATCTAATGTGGAAATTCACTTTCAACAAAGTCTGGGTCACTACAGTGATAACAGAAATACATTAAAACAGCTTTTCTAATGCTTCCACAATACAGCAAGCATTTGAATAAGAATTATTCTAAACACTATTTGGAGAAAAGCTATTATTTTAAGATTAAATATATGTCCCCCTTTAGAAACATGGAGTTGTAGACCCGCATATTTTTTCTTTGTCCTTTGTTTTTTTAAATTGTATTTCATAATCTCCATTGTTAAAGGAGCCCATAGAAATTGCAGGCAATTAATTTCAAGGTTGGTTTCTCTTCCATTCTCCCCCATCGTCTATTTTGCCAATAAACATGTTTGAGCCAGGTGTTAATTACAAGCACTGGTAAAGCCACAGAGCTGTTCTTGCTCTCTTGGGGGAAATGACTGGACTCAGCACTTTGCTGCTGTGCTCCTAACTTATTTACTGCTCTTAAGTTTACCCATCTGGTTTGGGGAGGGAGGGGTGATTGTATGTCTGTGTACTCTGAAAAAAAAATGGGGAATATATCCTAAATTGGTCTTTTTCACCTTACAGCTTCTAGATATATTGAATGTTTCATAATTCCCAGTTAGAATGGCCACTGTCTAGGGATTATGGGAATTATGGAGCAACACAGCTGAAATGTGGCTTGTTGGGGAAGATAAGCCTAGGCTCTTTAAGTTACAGTGGTCAGTTTACATGAATGAAATAAGTCTTCCCTAGTTTTAACCTATCTGTTATTGCTACATCTACAGAGTGACATTTCTCCTACATTGTACTTGCAGGCAAGGTCACCAGGACATTGAGTACAGGTGAGGGTATTGTCCATTTTGAACATTGATTTCTTGCGCATGTAACTCATGGTTTTTCTTTAATAGGCTCAGGCTGACTTACAAGAGTTCCCAGGGATTCCACAACCTCACCTTAGTAGCAGAGTTTGGCTGTTCCTCACCCAGTTTTAAGCCGCCTACAGAGCTGATTCTGTTTCAGTTAATGACTGTGTTTCAACCTACATATGAAATTGATGATCATTAGCACCTGCTTGGTATACTTTGTTAATCATACACCTGACTCGAATCCTACAAGATCCCTGACTTGTGCAAGTGTACAAAGTGTGCAAGTGTAGAACTGATGCTGTTTTGAAGGCAAAGGGTAGTTACACCAAATATTGATTTGATTTGGATTTCTCTCGTGCCAATGGGTTGACCAATCATTCCTTTTAACTACCAACTGGAACTATCCACTCAGATACATGGTGAGGGCAAACCATTGTGTGTTGCAGAAGTGGTAACATTAACAGCCTTCTTCAAAAAAATGTTAACCATGTCCTGAATCCAGCCACCCAGTTCCTGTTTGGCTGCCCCACAGTTTCAAAAGGGACATGGATGAAGCCTGGAACAGAGTTCATCCTACAGAGAACCCTATCCCCTTCCTCAGGTCTCAAAAGCTCAAAAAAATCCTGGCTCATAATTCAAGATATTGTCTTGTTAACCTCAATTGGACTATCCAGCTGGCATCCAAAACAGTGTCAGTATGAACAACATATCCACAAGACAACTGGTAAAATCAAGCAGACTTCTTACAAATGTGTTTTCTTCCCCATTCTTCATTAAAAATAACATCAGTGAATCTACAGTAACTCAGACAGTTTCACATTGTCCCTAGCAAAGACATTCTTCCCTGGGATTGTTGTTTCAAGTGTTGTGTTCTAAGGACCCAGTGCATATGAATTTGATATGACATTGGAATTGTTACCCCAATATTCTATGGGAGGTCCTTCTGAGTCAAGCTAAGTTGCTAACAGATAGGTTTCCATTTATCAGTTGCCTTCATGGCACTGATCTTGGAATTATTCAGGTGGGAGAATATATACTAAAAATATACCCTGGGGTTTCTGGGATGTGTGCCAGAAATAATAAATTATTGAAAAAATGGATAATGAATTAATGAATTATTTCAAAATCACTGCTATGAAGAGTGGTACATGAAAATCTGTTCTTGCAGACCTTTAAAAAAATGTTGTAGATGAAAAAAGGAAATGATTGGCATTGGGCTGAGCAGTTTTTGGAAATTAAAAGAAAAAAAGTAGCCTTCAAAGCAAGACAAGATATTTCTGAAGGCAGATATTTAAAAGAGTTGGCATTAATTTCAATGGATTTTGTAAAACTAGCTCTCTAAGTTTGTTTCTTCCTGGTTGTTTGATCCATAACTTAAAACATGGTAAATAAGGTAAGAATGGAAAGAATAGCTATTGTTTTATACTTTTCCAGGATATTTGTCAGGAACTTTCATGTATTTTACTGTGTATGTTTTTTTTAAGAAAAAAAGGTAATCATATTATAAAGTTGCTATGGGGATTCACCCAATCGGTCTTAATATGTAAGACTAATTTACTGCCATTTATCAGTTGCTGAAATTTGAAGTGGAAAGAGCTTTACATCTGAAGTGATAGCTAAAGAAATACTTGGCTAATGGTGACAGAATTTGTTTTCTGCTCTAGATAAAATGAAGCAGAAAATCAGATTTGCACCCTGGCACTACTGTTAGATTTGGAAGACTAAATCAGGATAATCAGTTGGGCAAAGTTTTTAGATTTGCCCCTATGAGCGCAGAGCATATTAAATTTTGACTATGATTGTAATTTGCCAGAACTTAGAAGTGATTGAAAAGCAGGGTTCAGAATTGGTATTTGTAAAACAGCCCCATATTTAGCATCATTGCCACAAGTAGTTTCCAAATAGCTTGCTGTATTTCTTTAGAGATTCCATCTGCCTGATAGAATACCAGCTCATGTGCAGCATCTCTGTCATGGCATGATGTCTACGTGGTGCCTAGGGCACTGGTATGTGCTGTACTCATAGGGAGCCAGTAGTCTCCCAGATGCTGCTGAGGTACAGTCCCCACTGGCCATACTGGCGAGGGCTGCTAGGAATTTTAACTCAGCAAATGTGCAGAGCCACAGATTCCCAATGCTTTCTAGCAATGTGAACTGTCTACACTCTTTCTTTTCCTTTCTAAATCACTTGTGTTAAACGAATAAGACTGTGCATATTAATGTTGAGAAATGTTCAAACAATAAAAAAGAGGGAAATGATACAATGGTGCTGGAAAGCAGGGTTGATCGCATGAGAAGCTGGTCTGTGGTTAGCCATGTGGACATGCCCAAAGAAGGGAATGAATGAAACCTAGAATTGAGACTGGGAGTATTCATCCTGTAATGTTGCAATCTGGCCCCAGGCACTTACTTGCACAATGCCAAAGGTCGCAGAAAACTTGAGTCCATGGAAATTCTCTCACGCTTCACATCTAGAAGAGGGAGGGCAGCCGTATATCTCTGTAAGTGATGTCTCTGTTGCCCTTTATGTTGCACAGCAAGGAAATCCTGCAGCATTTGTGAGAAAACAGCTTTGAGAGTTTTTAGCTGGATGGAAAATGTGTAAAATCCCAGCTGATTAAAGGAAGAAAGAAATTCATTGAAAAAACACCTATGGAATCTGGCACAGAAAGTGAGTGGAACTTTTGAATAAGTCAGTTGATGTTTTTCAGGATGTGGCTGAAATCTGACATCACTCTCACAGTTCCAGAGGCTGTTCTTAGTGACATCCATACTTGGCTCTCTCAGGATCTCTGCAGCGTGGACAAGGGAGCTATGTTTAGGTTCCACGGTCTACTTCAGAAAGGACGGAGTTCTTCCTCTCTGGTCCCCGGGGCCATCTCCTGCGGTTCTGCTTCCTTAGGAGCGTTTTGAAGAATCAGAGCTTTTGTGGCCGCAATCCGTAAACACCAATTTAGGATTAAGAGCCACATGTGACGGGAGTCACATCTGTTGTGTGTTCAGTCAGGATGTCAGCGCTCTCTGCCTGTAGAATTGGAGGCACCTTCTACGGTGTAGTGCCTGGGCCCCTTCCTGTGGCAACCAACGTCCTTTTGTTTTTTTTATAGTAATTTTATTAATAATTACAATCACAAAGATTAAAAACCAAACTAAAAAAAGAATAGAAAATAGAAAATGCAGAAAAGAAAAATATGTCAATAAAAAGAGAAAAGGAAGGAGAAATAAGAATATAGTAAAGAAAAATATATAAAGAAATTTCTTCTCCCTTCATCATAAGTATAAACAATTTTAGTAACTGAACACCTTCTCTTAAAATACAACAAATGATCTCTTATTCCCATATCCCATCTCTTATCTATAAAAAAAAAACCCCTTAAAGCCTCATTGTTCAGTCCTGATCAGCAAAAGTCCATTAAGGGCTATCAGAGATAACAACATAACCATTGCAACCTTGATCAAATAAACCAACTTTATATTCCTTCTTTTTACTTTTAACCATCTTGATTGACAAATGATGTCCTAGAACTTGATTTCTTTTCGTTTTTCTTTTGTCCCTTCTCACAAGATTCTTCAAAGCCTTAACAAGCCTCTTTTGTAAATCCAATATAGGAAAATTATCCAGATCACTCTCTTGGTTTGTTATTTGTATATCCCTTTTAATTATTACAACATCAGCCAGTTTCTTTTGTATGTCCAGTGTAGCATCTTTTTCCATACCATTCTTGTAGCCTGTCATTTTTAAATCCACTTTCAGATCAGTCTCAGTCTTGTCAGGTAAAACTTATTCCTCTTCCATA
This sequence comes from Candoia aspera, assembly GCF_035149785.1. Classification (NCBI taxonomy): domain Eukaryota; kingdom Metazoa; phylum Chordata; class Lepidosauria; order Squamata; family Candoiidae; genus Candoia; species Candoia aspera. The sequence continues at coordinate 145,366,163 of NC_086155.1, forward strand.
ACATCTTTTAAATATAGTCTACCTATAGAGGCAGATACTCTTAAAATTAACTTCTGGGTCCATTGTTCAAAAATATCCTTCAGTATGTCCAAAGTTAAAAGATTTTGCTTCATTCTGTATTTGCAAGTCAAATTTAAGTGTTCTTCTCTTTTAATTGTAATTTTTAGTTCCTTCTGGTTCCCTCTAGTGTCCAACCTTCAAAGTCTCATCCTATGGTTTTTTTTAAAGAGAATTCAAAACAAAAGCATTTTCTCATGGGAAGGATTCTTTTAATTGTTTCCAAAATCTTATTTCAAATCCATCTGGACCCATAGTCCTTTTGTAACTTTCCAAAACCAAAGTTCTAATTACCCTTTTGCTGTTTATTAAAAAAAAATTTTTTTTTTAAAGTCCTTCAACTTGTATTTAAAACGTCTTTTGCTAAGGACTGAAGGAAACTCACCTGGTGTTTTCAGAGTTGTTGATCCAGAGTTTCTAATAGCTAAAAAGCAGCTAACAAGCAATTTCCAAAAATGATTAGAAAAGCAAGTATGCAAACCCAGTGTCCTTTTAAAGGCACCAACTGTGCTTTGAACAAGATGGCTATTCCCTCATCTCCCAGAGCTCTAAACCTGCTGGAGAACACTTGTGGTCTACACATGAGGAGAAGCTGTCTGGAACACTTATGGGTGATCTAAAGTCCTCCCCTTGTCTGGAGAAGAATTATGAAGAGCTGGTCTACTTGGCACTGGTCAGTAGCTCTGCTTTTAGCAGGGCCTTCTTCAGTTTGCCATTTCTTCCCTGGAAGTCCCAGCAGCCAATGTCCTTTTGGATGATTACAGTTGAAGATCAGTGAATTAGTTTTCGGATTTTCTGAGGCAGGAAAGAAAGGGCTTAGTATATTTTTAAAAGATGATAGGAAAAGAAACCAAAAGTCCCTCAGGGGAAAAAAAAACAGGGAAAAACATGAACATCTTAGCCTCATTTGACTTGGTCCTCCCTATTTTGCTTCACAGCTTGCATCCTCAGACACTTCCCAAGTGTTAAGTTGCTCCCTGACCACCAAGAGGTTGCCTTCTAAAGGAAAATGTCTTAGCTTTTTGAAATGTGGGATCAAGAGAATATAGCAAGCCTAAAAAATCAACAGTTATATCAGAGATTGTAGCTCTTGATAGCTGAGACTGTCACCATTTTCTCAGTTCAAGAACATTCTGGTGAGTAACAAAGTTGTTAACTACATCTATAAATACTTTCCTAGAGGTTACAACTGCCCCCACTGAAGAATTGTTCTACCAGGTTTGTGTGCCCTGGTGCTGATTCCGGAAGAGAACTACTGTAGATGCTGAAGATTTCTACACTAATGACTTAAGGGCATCAGTCAGCCATTGCTCTGGTGAAAACAAGCCTGTCTGCATTAGAGATAGAGCACCACAGCAATGGCTGCGTGACAGTATAAATTGTCAGCGTAGGAATCCTAAGCATTGCTGGAATTTGCTAGATTTTTTTCTTCTAGGGACAAAATGTGATCATGCAGTTTGACTAAATGTAGAAACGACAACAGTGGTGTGTTAAAACTTGGGCACAATGTGGAAATTTAACACACTGCACAACATTATAATTTATAAAAGATGGCAGGGTGTCTGTCTGTCTGTATTTAAACATTACACGCATTGCTTTAGGCTCTGGCGTGAGAAGAGTAATGAACTTGATGTTAAGACTTCAGCTTTGGTAGTGTCTGCCAACTTACTTGGATAGGTTAATAATTCTTTCCCCACAGACAAATACTTTGTCTGAAACAGTAAACAAACACACACACACACAAGCTTACAGTGACTCCACATGACTCACCACTACTACTCAACAATTCACTGCAAGAATTGTTCTGGTGAACATCCAACTTCCTCCTTAGCTGAGTCTCAAGTAGATTAAATTTACTTTCTATTTCTATCTGAGCCATGTCTCAAGCGTAATTAATGTATAATAGAACTTTGTGTGTGTGTGTGTGCCTTCGAGTCATTGCTGACTCCTGGCGACTGCCTGGACTAGCCCCTGCAGTTTTCTTGGCAAGGTTTTTTTTGGAAGTGGCTTGCCGTTGCCTCTTTCCTAGGGCTGAGAGAGAGAGACTGGTCCAAGGTCACCCAGCTGGCCTTGTGCCTAAGGCAGGACTAGAACTCACGGTCTCCTGGTTTCTAGCCTGGTACCTTAACCACAACACCAGACTGGCTCTCTATAATAGCATACCTAGCTACCATGGAATTCCAGAGTGGAGAAAAAGGAGACTTCACTTCCCATTCACCCATGGTCTGTATTGCAAATTAGCAAAGATGGCATATGGGAACTTCACATAGCACATGGTGGGTAGAACATTTAGACAGACCTTTGTGTAAGTTAGAGCCTTACTGTATTACTGCCTGTCAATAAAATTTCTACTTTCAAGATGAAGCTCGTAGCATGTTAAATTCCACATCAATTGTTTCAGAACCATTTATTACAAATAAGAATGTGAATCGTGCAAGAAAATACCTTAAATAGCAATATAAATAAAGCAACATGCATTGTTTGGCTAACATTAGTATCAAACAGTACAAGGGTATCTCACTAAGATTGTCTCACTGGTTTCAGTAATTATCATTGATTTCAAGGAAACGTGCCTCTTTTTTTCTAGGTAGATATTTAGGGTACTGCAATCTAAAAATTTTCAACAAAAAGTGGATGATACTGTTACAGAAGAACACATTTATTTAGAAATCTGTGATCATTTATCATTAATATAAAATCATTTATATTTGAGAGCTGATTCAATCTATCTCTGGCTCAGGTGTGGTGTATTTGAATCAATAAAATTAATCCTTTTTTTTTAAAGATGCTATGGCCTTCTGGAGCTTCTGGATGGGCAGTTTTCCCATTTATTAGAATTCCTACTTTCATTACTAGCTTCCAAGGAAATCTGTATCTGGCTTCATGGCTTCATGGCTGGCTTCATGGCTGGCTTCATGGCTTTGCAGCTCTTCTTCATAAGAACCAGGGTTGTTTTTTTAATGTATAATCATACTAATCTCTACAAAACGAAACAAGGGAATGGATCGGGAAGGGGGTACATACAATGTATTTTATTTCCATTCTGTGCACAGTGGGGATGTGTGTTTTGGAGGGAGGATCACTGTAGAAACTGTGGTGTATCACAGTTAGGAAATACTGGCTTCTTGTTCTCAGTGTTGGCAGGCTGAAGACAAAAACAGATCATCTTCAAATTGCTTCTGATAGATTGGGAAGTAAAAGCAGAAGGTGACCTTAATCTCATTAAGCTCTTTATTCACAGATTTCTAAATAAATGTGTTCACACAGCTGAAGAAATCACAGAGCTTTTTTGATGTTATCCGGAGACCTTGAATCGAGATGCCATTTTATTTTGGAAAACTCAGCAGAGCCAAAAGTTGCTGGGTAGCTCAGTCAAGTTGTTTAAATGTTTTATGTTACACACACACACACACTGTACATACACATATATACACATATATACATATATACTGTATATAGCTGTAAATACAGACAAATGCCCATCTCACTGCTATAAATGGTTCAGTATAGAGCTCCTTTTGATCTACATCCTAAAAAGTTGCTGTAGTTGGGAAACCAATAGTGCATGAATTAGGTGTACATTAAAAATAAAATGTGCAAATTTGAATTTGACTGTTTGAACTACTTTTTCTACTATGGAAGTATCTCTTTCCAAATTGATTGTTACACAGTAAAGAAATTTGCTATGCAAGCACTACTTCTCTGGAGGAGTTCTTTTTATTATCTTGTTTTCAGACAACTGCACATGGGTTTGTCCAAAGGTGTGTCTGCTTTTATAGAAGATAAATAGGTACAAATGCCAGGAAGAGGATGCTAATCTTTGCATTTGACATGAGTCTGGATCTTAACAAGCATGACAGGCCATATTGTTGGCTTAGTTGTTTGTTGCTTGACGTCATAACTTCCAATCTGTCTAGGGTCACCCTATCTGAGTTGTAAATGACCGTGATGACCGTGCAGGGTTTCCTGTGTCTTGTTGCTGCCATCTACTGGACATCTTGTTTTTTATAGCCCAGATCTAGTGGCAGTATTTTGTCTCTAGTGTATATCATGATTAAATACAGAATCTACCATAGTAAAGCATGGCATGCTATAATGAACTAATGGTTTGGATACAGCTATCTTAGCAAACCAAGTGGAGAGGAATGTGTGCTGCTTATTTAATTGACTCTAAGCCACAAAAGAAACTTGCTGTATTTATGAGAAACCTTTCAAAAATGGAATGTTGGATCAGATGTTTTTGAAGTACTAGGGCTTTGCCATGTTATTTAAGTTTACAGAAACAGTTGCTTTAAGTTTGTTTGTGTTTCTGGTTGTGTGTTAAGACATCACATTTATATCTGAATATAGTCATCTTTTGCCATTTAGTATAATTCCTCATTTATTTCATGATGCCTTAATACAGAATTGTAAATAGCTCCTATTACATCTAATACTAGGCATGGAATTGAAAATGAGAACCTAGACTGGGTAGAGGAAGGATCTGAAATTAGAGAGACAAATTGGGAGAAGGATGAGCAGAAAAATGTCTGAGGATAACTCCCTTATCAGTTGCAGTTTAAAATAAAGCTGTTTTGGAGACATGGACAACAGTATGAACCTGTGCCCTTAACAGTAGCTATAAATACTGCCCTAATTTACAACAGTCTGTTTGCTCTACCAGTTCTCCTGTATGGAAAGGGAGGCATCTAAATTTTTCTTTGCCCTGGAAAAAAAATCATATTCCACATGAAATGTGTAGTAGTAACTGGACTTTGCACAAAGATCCCATTAGCTGGATTGGAATTTGGTATTCATTATAATCCGAATAGCCATTTTCAAAGTCATGTGCCAAAACAGGGACCAACAAACTTTTTTTGTGGCTGTAGGCACCATAGCATGATGGCCTCAGTGCAAAGGAAAATAAAATAAAATAGCAGAGATCTTATGCTGGACCACATGTATCTTGTGAGATAATTTCTTAAGATTTTTGTAATTTTATCTAAGATTTTTTATTTTTAATCATTATTCTATTGGGGGCACTGCTGGGCTTGCTGATGTTTGAATCAAAAGGACAGGTGAGGGCTATCAAAGCAGTGATTCATTATAATGCATCATTTTGTGTTTGATCTGGTTCCCTAAACACTTAGTAGTCCATACGTTTGTCCCTGTAGATATAATGCTTTGCTTTCTCTTTAGCCAGCCTTCCCTAATCAGGGTCTTTCCAGATACTTGCACTACATTTACCATTTGATAACTGTCTTACTTGCTTCTTGGCAACACCGCCCCCCCCCCATCTACGTTATTTGCTTGGCCTGAGAAAGTCAAAGTACGTGTGCACACAACAATACCTCTGTGTCTGCCCTGGCAGGTTGGAAAATGCAAGGGCATGTCATGTTAACCTGAAAAAACACAGACTCTGCAGCAGCTCCCATGTCATCTAAATGGAAGAGCCACCCTTAGGGGTAACCTGAGACAAAGTTTTTCAGTGGCATCAGTTTAAAACTCAGTGTTGGATTATGTGTAATGCAACACATGTTTCTTTAGAAGGAGGAGGGAGCAACAAAAGTCAAGGTGGTGGCTGTGATTGCACAGTTGTGACAGTCACCTTGTATTTTTTGAGAAGAGTCAAATAGTTAATAGTTAAATCAGGTTTATGGCCATTCATGTGGGAAATGAAGAAGAACCACAGCTACATCTTGCGACTGGGTTTTGGCTTGTTGTTATTCTAATTCTTCCCAATGCCAACCTCCTCTTTCTGACTTAAGAACCTTGCCGCAGTTCGGACTTCCGGTGGGGACATGGCAGTCTGAACAGCTGTGCCTGTGGGCTCCTCAGGCAGAACTGACAAAGCAGCAATTTTTTCAGGCTCAGGCAGGATTTCCTGAAGCCCAGGAGCATTCTTCTGGAGGAATCACCCCATCTGTTCTCCGGATGGCTGTTTGTAGCCAGAAGATCACAAACAGTGCTCACGTTCAACTGGTAAGAGCAGCCGGCAGGCTGGGGCATCACCATTTCCAAGCTGTGCTGTAGCCTTAAAGGGACATTAAGACTGGCCACCCCATTTCTAAATCACCCAATTTATTTTTCTTTTAAGTATGCATACCCTAAGAGAGGCTTTCTACAGCAAGTAGAAACCGGCTTTCTTGGTGCTTATTGTTATTTTTGGGATTAATTTTTTTAAATTTTGTTTTAAAGTTTTGGACTTTGCTTTCCATCCAAATATTAAGGAGAGTTGAGAGTATGTAATTGTCTCCCTGTTATTATTTTATACTAAATTTAAAGATATTAGCATTTCCCTACACGCTGAATCTACTGTTTTGAACTTTCAGCTTTCTGCTGCTACTTTCCCTGGGGAACTGTCTGTTAACTTACTCTCACTTGTGTAAACACATTCCAGAATTTTTCTACTATCTTCTACTTTTGCTGGTGGAAGATATTATTAAGATATTCTATTATCTTTCCACTTTCCCTAGGGGGCACCATAATCTACTGTGTCAGACATGGAGGATTTCGATCAGATTTTTTCTGACTTCCATAGAAACGTTAAACAGATGCTTTCTGATTCCTGCCAAGCTCTTATGCAAGGCATTCAGGATATTGTGGAAAACATGAGGTCTAAAATGTGTCATCTGGTTGGGAATGTTGTGTATGAAATTGAAGAATTTAACAGTGATAGAAATGTCTCTTCTAACAGTGAGATTGGGGCTTTTGTTGAAATGCTGGATGAAGATCGGACAGTTGAGTTGAAGAAATTTAAGGGAGAGATCAAGTTGCAAGCCACAAGTGAAATTGACTGTTTGATGGAACACTATGGAAAAGAAGGGGTTATTATGTATGGGAGGTTTTTGAAGAGCAGTTGGAGTTTTTGAGGGGGGCAGTTGGGCTGTTCGATTTCTTTATGAAAAAAGCTCTGTGTGCATTGTGGGAATATGTAAATGCTCTGGTTTATTTTGAAGTGCAATAAGGTTTTGAGAATATTTATCTGGATTGCTTTTACCGTCTGGTTGATTTCATTTATCTTTAATGATTTGGATTAAGATTATTAAGGTATATAAAAAAGAAATAATAATAAATGTTTGGTTTTGGGTTTAATACAATTAAGATTACTATAATTGTTGTATTATTACAACAATTGTAAATGGTAGACAGTTTATATGTTTTAGTTTGATCTGTATTATAGTAGGCAGGAATGTATAGATTAGTAGTGGGAAGGAAATAATTAAATAAATGTTATCCTTGGGGGGAGTTAATTAGGATACACACACAGACACACAGACACATATACATATACATATACACATACAGTATATACATACATACATACATACATACATACTTCTTTAAGTATGTAAGGGGTGGGGGCAATTGTATTCAGTAATTTTTATATTGTGCCAATGGAATGATTTATAGAAATAATGTGATTTTGGCTTAATATAGAGTAAGGGATTGATTGTGGAAGATTGTTGTATATTTTTGCTATTGCTAGTTGGAAGTCACCTCTTTTTGTAACTTAATTTTTTTTTCTCTTGGGTTTTCACACTTTTTTAGTTCTTTTTCTTTGTAGTTTTTTTGTTTTGTTTTTCTGTAGTTTTTATCTTTGTCTGAAATCTAATAAAATTCTTATAAAAAAGAAAAAAGAACCTTGCCGCAGTTCAAGACTGTCTTAGCTGCTGATCTCCAACAAGGGTGTAACTTGTAAGTTGCTCAACCATGTATGTTTTAGGACATGTTAATGTTAGTGGTGTTTAGTAAAAAAAAAAAAAAAAAGCTGCAGTCTAGTATCTGATTTTCAGGAGAAAAAACAATAGTTAAAACATTTGAAAAGGGGAACCCACAAATTCCACTTTTGCACCTGTGCGTGGGGATCCTTTCTCATTCTGCAGCATCAACCTCTTCTTTTTTTTCTGCCTCTCCTTTTTGTTTTTTTTCCCCTCCCAATGTACTTTTTCTTGGGATTCTGCCACCACCTGCAATAAACTAGAGCCAACTTCTACAATTGGATAGTAACCAAAAATTTGGAAATCAGCTTCCTTTCCACCCTCAATAGCTGCCAATCCCTAAAAATGGGAGAAAAGAAGTTGTGTGTGTGTAAAGGAAGACCCAGAAATCAAGGAAATCAGAACCATGCCATGTAAAATTGTTACAGCTGTTTCTGTTTGCATTGGCTGTTTCTTTTGGCTTCATCTTCTCTAGCAACTTCACGTGATTGGGAAGGAATGAAGCGCAACGTTGCTCTCGGTGGAGAAACCCCGGCACTCAGAGCAGCAAGGAAGTGGGTGTGGTGACCAGGAAGGTTTGTGGAAGAGACATCAAAGTGCAGCCTCCTAGCCTAGTAACCCACGACACTGAGATCAGATTAATTTAATAAAGATCTAATAGAGGAGAGACATAAGCTTTATGATAGCAGGCCCAGGACATCCTTCCTATAGTTCACCAGGAGCTGGTGGGAAGCTTGATGTTTTTCTTCAGTAGAAAGGAGACCCCCTTCTCCACCTCTACAGAGAAGCCCTCATGCTTTGATCTCTCTTCTCTCCCTGCACTTCTTCAAAGTCCTTTGGAACACATAGCAACCCACACATGCTTACCTATGCAAAGGAAAACAGAATATACAGTAATTAAAGCATGTCTCCCACTTGGCTCAGAAAGAAGCTGGGAGTTTGTTAACTGCTTTGGCTATTTATTTTGAAAACTATCTGTAATGCTTAGTGCCTGTGGTAATGGTAAAGTGGCGGAGGTGGGGAAAGCTAAGGATAAAAGAGATGTAATACTTCAGTGTAACTGGCCTTTGGGCAAGTACAGAAAGGAAGAGGAGGTGGGGATTGGGGATGGGGATGGATAATTTTCTGTTATGCACACAAAGATCAAATATAGTTCCTGTTTTGACTCAATGGCAATCAAGGCAAGGTTGCTTTGTGAGCAAGGGTATAAGAGCATCAAATGCTTTGCATTAATTCCAACTTTTTTTTATGAGATTGAAAGGAAAACAGGAAGGAAACATGGGGAGGTGGTAGTGGGCAACTTTAGTATTTTAAATTCCTCTTTGAAGTTATACATAGCATGGCCTTTGTTAAAAAGGGCAGTCAACAAGGCCAATAGTTTATCCTCCATGTGCAAAAGCCAACTGAATGGAAAGAGATGCATGGTAACATTGTTCAGGTGGCAGGTTGGGCAGCTGGCCACTCAGGCACTCAGATGAACTGGCTAAGGAAACAGCCTTTTCGCTGTATGTGCAGTTGCTAGAAGACAATTCTAACAAACCTCACCAGTCAGCAGGTAAATAACGTTCTTGATTTTAGACCAACTTTCAGTGGTCACAGGTCATTGAAGATGGAGGCTCCTGCAGGCTGACATGCTCAGAGAACCAGTTCACATGCTTACTTACCTACTTAGATCCATGTTCTTCATGGATTTCAAACCGATTCATTTGTTTACAACAATTAAATCCCAACACAAAACTGTACCGTTCCCCACAAGGGACGGTTTCAAATGCAATTACCCATAACACTTTTAAATATCGCTGTGCCAAACTCTGCCTTGCAATTTTCTAAACTACTTTATTTGTCTGTGAAAGAGGATTCTGCTTTTCTAGTGTATTCTCAAGGTGCTTGAACATTTCCTTTTGGTTTCTTTGGCCTTGTATTTCAGAGTCATTCCTTGTTGGAGGTGCTATTGCTGGTAATGTTTTCTGTTATATACCTTTTCATCAGTCCCTGGCTATTCCAGCCTTCCCATATGAAAAAAAACAGCCCTTTGAATGATTTCCCTTATGATGTGCTGTTTCTACACACAGAGAGATCCGCACACAAAGGTGATCCGTTTAAAACAATGAAGAAAAAAATTAAAAATACTGCCCAAATGTCATGTCAAAAATTCACACAATGGCTGTGAAAAGGAATGATATAACTGTCATGTTCACTGTTCCAATGTTCCTGGTACATCGTAACGTTTCGCATGTCATTTGCCGTGTTTGACCCCGGGAGGGAGGAGGATTCCTCTTCGGGGAGTTGTTATCTCTTGGCTGCTGGGTTGGAATGTGTTTGGGTTATCTCATGTGTTCAAGGTTGCTTTCCCAGGATGTGTGGAAAACGGTGAACAGCACCTGGGAGGGGGGTGGTTGCTATGGCTGGGCGAGGGGAGGGATTACGTTGGGAGCCGAGGGTTTTTAGTTTGTATTTGGCGCGCTTTTCATTATTCTCAGCTTTCTCTGTATTTGCATACTATTCTTTCAATAAATCAGATATCATTAAGTATCTGCTTGTGAGTCTGAGTATATCAGGATAGGCAATCACTACAATAACAAAATAGAAATGCTGGTACTGTTAAAATAATCCTGCCCCACCCACCTGATCTATCCAAACTACAAAGAAATGACACAACACTTCGGTGTCCCTTAATTCGGATGTTTAATGTACATAAAAAGATTGTGGAAGAGAAAGAAATTTTAAATATATGCATGACATTTGTTTATGTATTATTGGATTTATGCCCCACCTTTCTATCTGCTTAACAATCAAGGCAGCCTATAACGACGAGAGACAAAAAAATGTGAGCTGGAACTCACAAAAGGCAATTAATATCCAGATAAAACCAAACTTTAAAATAAATAGATTAGGAATTAAAATGCTGGTGGAAGATAATGTTTTTTCCACCATATTAAATACGGGGAGACTCTGGGTGAAATGCATTTCTCTAGAGCAGGATTTCTCAACTGTAAGGAGTACCTCCCTTGTGGGGGGGGGGCGTGCAGTACAACTAAAAGGGTGTGAAGAACCTTTTAGTTGTACACTGTCACACTAAATCCATCTTTCCCAAAGTTTCACTGCATGCTTTTCATTGTTCATTTGTGTTCATTTTAGCCTTTGGATTTTTGGGGGAAGTGTTTATATTAAGATTACACTAAAAGGAGGTGGGGGGGCAAAAAGTTTAGGAACCCCTGCTCTAGGAAGTCCATTCTGGGAGTCACACAGAAAAAGGCCCTTTTTAGATGATCGAGCCTCTCCTCTGAACTGGTGGTTGGGTAGGTTTTTAACAGAAGAGATGTTAAAGCCTGTACCAACACTTTGAACTGTACCCAGAAGTCAACTGAAGGTTAATGGAAGCCTTTCAGTATAGGATTTGCAAGATCCCTGGACCATGCGCCAGTCAAGCAGCTTATCCACCATATTTTGCACCAATTTCAATTTCCAAATACTTTTCAAGGGTAGCCCCATATAAAGCATGTTGCAGAAGCCAAGAAATGTAAGGAAGGTGTGGATAACTATTGCTAAGATGTGCAGCTCAGGAAGAACCCACTCCCTCCACACTTCATTTTTTAATAAATTGTAGCTCTTTCTTAGAGTAAGTGACTTCTTAAAAGTCACTTCCCAAGTACTCTCATGCCAGTTAAAACTTTAGGGACACTTTAGGGATCACCAAAAAGTATGATTGGGCCAACAAAATATTGGAGTAAATGTATACAGCAAATGTGTAGGAAAGTTTCTGTAAGAAACATATACTGGACCTGTATTAAAATAAGCCTCCATTTGTCTTGAAGACCCTAGACAGGCTCTAGGCTGTGATTATTACAGGGGTTTCCCAATAAATCTGACAGTGTGCCAGCATCTTCTTTTTACAGATGTTTAGTTGCTTGCAATTATCTGAACTCTTGAATTGTTGATTATAATTGAGCTAAATCCAAGTGCACATCATTTCCCTGATATTCTGGCTAAATGAGATAACACATGCTTCTAAAAAAGCATTTTAATCACCGATATGCACTTACCGTACTGAATATATTAGTCCTGGAGACTAAGTAGTCCCTCTCTCCACGCCTCCCTCCCCATCACCGATCAGCAACATTCAGCAAAAGAATTTGATGCAAAAATTCATTTCAACCATAACCCTCTCCTGAAGTTCTGTTGCTTATCTGTAATATGGAAAAATAATTCCAGTGTGAATAACTGTAGGTGCCAGAGTGCTTTTCTCTTTCCTATAGCTCAATGAAAGGATTGACTAAACCACTGTACTTATGTCTTTTTATCCTAAAAACTTATCTTGTTATAATTTATTATTTTTACAACACTTGTCAAGGTGTGCCATATTGACCTTCAAGATAAGCTTCTGAGAATATTTCCATTTTAGAGAAGGTAAACGAAAACAGAAATAAATGAGCCTTGCCCTGAGCCAGCAGCTTCCTGATCCAAGTACAACATTTATTGATTAGTCTTGGGGTTCTTCCCCACTTCCCCAACAATGCACTCTTCTCCCACCCCTGAGACTGGAGGAAAGTATATCATTTTCTAAACTATCCCAACTGCAGTCTTTTTATTATGCCTCTGTGGTGAGGGTGGTAAACTTGCTGCCTGCATAGAACATTATGCATATTACTTTCAGAGCAGCTACAAGTACTTGTGGGCTGAAAAGAAGTCACCTTCTGGGATTCACCCTTTAAATTCAGTGCTCCTAGTGCTGAATTTTCAAAGGACAAGGAAAGGTGGGTGGGGAAACTTTCCTTCTTCCTTTAAACTGAGTGGTTGCATCAACGTGCTGTATTTAAAGGGAGATTGGGGGAGGGTGTAGCCACACAGTGCTTGCACTCCCAATTTAGGTGCTTTTTGGAGAGACCCTCTGTCTGGGCAGGAATCGGTAGGAATCATTGCTATTCCTATTGCAAGAACAAAACATGGGGAAGAAAAAACTTTGGCTGCTGGGTGAAGATCTGTTAAAAGCAGTTAAAATAGAAATGGCCAAGGAGACACTGAGCAACATGGCTGGATGGGAGTTCTCCTTCTTCCATGCAAGTTCTTCTGGAGTTTTTCTTCCATGCAAGTCAGGACATTCACAAAGGAGGTTGTATTGCATTTTCCAGTGGAAAACATCATTTCCCTGTTGGATTCCTTTGATCTTGTTTCAGCAGCAAGGTGGCACCAAGATGGAGGCACTGTGGTGAAGATATGTCTTCCACAAATGGTAAGTTGGCCATGTAAGCTGGGCAAGGAAGGTGGGCAGATGAGCCCTTATATTATATCCACCTCTATAGCCACCTCCTTCTGTTTTGATGCAAAGTTGCAATCTAGTTCTAAATTCACTAGTGTCATTAAATGAATCAATGTAGTCAATAGTCACACAATCTAATTAAAAAGAAAAAAAAACCAAGCGGTCAAGCTCAAATAACATCAATGAAAATCTCTTACTTGATGGAGATTGCATATATTTATTTACAGAAGCCTCTTTTACTGCAGGTGTGCACTGTAAGGTATTGTCTAGTCACAAATGTTACTGTTAAGTAGCAATGGATTTGCCAAAACTCAGGATTACAAAGTAGTGTCAGCTAATTGGAACAAATTTTATTTAATGGAGTGCTTGTTTGTTTCTCCAGAGCTTCATCAGGCTTCAAAGGAGCACATCAAAGAGAGAGAGAGAAAAAGTTATCATTTAGGTAAAATGCCATGTTGGGAAAAGGAGAGGACAATTAGATTCATTGATGGATAATGTTCTGTATGGCCCCACTTGAACCATGTTTAAAAAGTGTATGAACACCTTGCTTTTTCCCCAGGCTTTGGGTTAGGATGGGTGGTAAGCCTCTTTTCAGGATTTGATAGTAGTTTGAATGTATCTTCTTCTGGACACACCTTGGGGAGGAGTTTGGTATTGGTTCTTGATGTTTGTAATTGTTGTATGTTGCCCAGAGTCTTTATAGAGTTGGGCAGCTTTCTAAGTTTAATAAATTAATAAACAAACTAGTTTTAGTAGAGCCAATCACAGCCCTCAAATTGAACTGATCTTAAAAATCAAGCTATCAATTATTGCTCAGGTTACCACTGTGTTTGGGCAGTTGAGAGAGATCTTTAGTTTTATTATTGTCTCTACTTCACTGTTGTTTGGTTTCTCATCTTGACTGAATCTGATAATGTTTTGTGACCTGTGTAATTAGTTGATTTGCTGAAACAACTGAAGTTATATTAAGGAAAGCATCACCGTGTTAATTCTTTATACTTCCCCCACATATTCACCACTCCTTATAAATCCCCCTTTGATTTGCTCAAAATCCCACCATCCACATAACTGTCTAAAATTTGGGAAAGGTGTTCTCTATCAGAGCTGAAAATGTCATCACATTCACCCCACTCCCCATGGATCATAGGCAATTTTTAAAAAAATATCAGCTTTTATAGGTATTCCACTTCCTATGAAACTCAGCATCTTTTGTCCTCTTACAGCTAATTTGTTCATAAATTTGATTCACTTCCACTGAAAACATAAACAACTTTAAAGACAACTGTGTTTTGCCCATAATAGACTGTGAGAAAATGGAACTCTCTTTTTCTGCATCTCACTCCAGATCCTGGCAGCATGTCATACAGACTACCTTCAGAATGATGTAGACTGCATCAGCCTCCTGATTCAAACTGGATAGTCTCAGCACACCATTAATTATTGTATGTCCCATTCATACATGTGCTGCAAGTGTATACACACATAACTGACCAACATATTCAGAGACAAGGAATGAGATGGAGAAGCTCTGCATTACATTTATAACAGTGATATATTAGCTGTTGAATTCAGACTAAAATTTGAAATATTCAGTTTTTTAAAAATACAATATACAAATTTAATAAATGCATGATTTTGTAAAGAATGAAAAAGTTGCTTAGATTAAACTCATTAAGCTTGGACTGGAAATTAGCATACACATATATCATGTATAATCAAGAAAGAGAGCAATGGAGGCAGGGAACATGGAGAGATTTGGCAGATGGGTTCAGAGAACTAAATGCAATCAGTTAGTTTCAGTGTGGAAATGCATATGCTGAGTGAGAAAATACTAGACCGGCGAGTCTGTTTTCATTTTCAGAGAGAAAGTGTTGAAAGTAAGTGAGAGGAGGGTAGAGCAGAAGATTAGAGTGTGTATATTTATCTTTTTTAGAGAAGGAGGAATACCAGAAGATGTTTGGAATGATGTAGACCTCAATCCAAGTTCAGGGATTGTCCCTTCATGATTCTCCATCACAAATTGGACAAAACTGGAGGTAGCAAGGCTCTTTTATATATTCTTAACTTTTGTTTGGAAAGAGAAACACAAAGCTATGAATTTCCTTGGAGCCTGATGGACCAATGAAAAACAACAGATGTAGGAATGAAAGAAGGAGGGAAAAAAGATCACTCTAAAAAAAAAAGGAAATCTAATCGGTAGCTTTTTATCCATCAGTGCAGGGTAGAGAAACTTGTGGTTCTCTAAATGTTGTGAATTGCAACTGCTGTGCTGGCTGGGACTGTTGGGAGTTGAACTTCAGCAACATCTGGATGATCACACTCTTGTTCTAGTGCATAGAGAGCTCTGTGAAATGTGTGCAAAATAGCACACTTCAATGAGTTTTCACTATTGCTGAAAAATTTACTGATAGTCTTGCATTGCAGAAATGGAGTAGTTTTCCAAACAGCATTCTGGACTACTGAATAATTTTTAGAGTAATTTTATTAGTGTAATTGCTTCACCATTAGGCATTTGCAGAGACATGCTCCTGATGGGTTAAACTTAATTGACACATTTGTTGCCCTGGCTGATCATAAGTCCTTCTTTAGCCAACTTCACTGATAAAATAGTTGGCAGGCAGCTGCCTTGTGCAGCCCTGGTGGCCCATTCCCACCTCCTGCCCTGGTCCCATTTGCATCAGATAAAAGTAGGATTGGCCTGACAGGATCCTGAGACACCTGAAATGCTGGGGAAGAGAATGTGCTGATTCTTGGTGCAGTTTCCCTCCTCCCCACCCCCATCACATTGTTTACCAGCCAATCTCAGCTCCATAGCTCAAAAAACCTTTGCAAGCAGCATGATTTCTACGTTGCCCAAACTCACAATGGGAAACATTCTAATAGTTCCAAAATCTGCAGCCTATCAATGAGAATATTGACCTTGTGGAAGGTTTTCCACAAGATCAGTATTCCCCCAATGAAACCAACCATCAAAGGAAGAACAAGGGAGGGAGCATGAGGGAGCATCTGGCCTCTATGGTAGCCACAATTAAAATGGTCATGGAAAGACAGAACCCAACAGTCAGATGTGAAGCTGTGGTCCTGGCACAGGTCATTAATCTCTGAAGAAGCTTCTACAGAGACCAGAATGTTCACCTAGGAGGTTTTCTTCTCTTTTCTCATGAAAGACACTTTCCTGCCAGACTACATCAATCAGCCCGCCTCAGCAGTGGGCTGGCAATGAATGGATGCTCACTTTGAGGATATGCCCGTTGTATGTGCCCATTAATTTTTTCTGTTAAGAAAATTGAGTACCTACATACTACAAAGTGAGTGGTTGCGAACCATAATCCATTTTAAATGACAAGCACAAATAGTAGTGGTGCTTCTCAATTGAACAGATAGAGGAATATTTATCTATTCCATTAAGATGCACGACTTTAATTGTGAAGTGTGGAATCATTACAGAATTTTGACTCAAGTCATGCTGTATATCATCATATGGAATTACGGGATTATATTTACAATATAATTGTAAAGATTTTCAGAAGTGTCCAATTGCATTCTCCTCTTTGACTCAGTCTGTTGGCATGAACTCTGAATACGCACACTTCTTCTTTCTGATTCTTTTGGTAATACACTAAACTACTGTAAACTTCCTATCTTAGTGGGAAAGTGGTAGAGATTTATGATATAAACTCTGTAGCTCTGTAGGGTGATAGTCCACATACAAGAAGGCTCTTGTAATCTTAAGTAGTTTCCTTAATCTATAATCATAAAATACATTTCCTAGAGAATAAACCCCACTCAAAATTGTGAGATTTGCTTCAAACTAATCTGCATAGGTTTGCAGTTCATGCATCATTATCAGCAGCTTCCACCAATTATTATCAATACCTCTCTTCATTTTCTACAAGGTTACATTTTTCATAGAAAAAAATGACTTTAACTAGATAATAACAAGTATTAATAATAATTACACTTTATCCCATTCTTCCTCTAAAGAGCTCAGTGTGGTATTTATATTTCTCCTCTTTATTCTCAAATGCACCCTGTAAGGTACAGATTCAATTAATTTTATTTGAGCTTCAAATGTCATTCCTGAATCCTAGCAACTCTGGGTTAGAGAATGTAGTCCAGATAGATATCAAGGCAAAAACTGCAGGATCAGTAGCAGGATGCAGCCAAGACCAACTTTTTTTTGAAAGAGGGAAGATTATTCACAATCCAAATTTTACCTTACCCCTTTCAAAATACTGTCAAATATGGGGATGAAGTCTCATTTTAGAATGCTTTGGTGAGGATGTGAATCCTTCAGTGAATTATATCACTCTTTAAAAAATTATCCACTCTCAGGACAGACTCTGGGCAGCTTACAAAATCCATAAAAAGAGTAGAACAGTCAAAACCCACATAAACAGGTAGTTTGGAGAAAACAACTAGAACAATCATCGTATGGAATTATGGAGTTATATTTACAATATAATTGTAAAGGTTTTTCAAAATTGTTCCAATTGTATTCTCCAGTGTAGAAACAGTACAGACATGCACGTTAACCCCAGGCCTGGGAACAGCTTCTGATAGAAGAGAATATCTGTAGCTCAGGATTGAACTGTGGAGTCCCTGGTGCTCTCTGAGCTTGGTTATTTGCTTGCAGACGTTTCATTACCCGACTACGTAACATCATCAGTGCATGGGTAATGAAACGTCTGCAAGCAAACAACCAAGCTCAGAGAGCACCAAGGACTCCACAGCTTCTGAGTGCTGCTATAGGGGTTAGCAGCTCTAGAAAAGCCCTTAGAATGTCCTGGGAGACTGCAATGCTATTCCATAGATTTTGTCCAGGGAGTTTCTCTTGCACAGTCCCCTGTCTGAGCTAACAGGAGTGGAACAAGATGCTTCTTCATCTGAAGGGCGAGAATGGGCTGCCTCCCCCTGGGGTTTGGTTCTTTTTTTGCTGCTGCAGCTGCATTAGGAGCCACAGCTGGATGATCTATCATTCCAAATCTCCCTCTGAAGGCTTGACCCTCCAAGAGGCCAAGCAGCATTGTGGGCTAGCTGGCCACAGAGAGGGCTTCTGCCAACACAGCCTGGGTGGATTTCAGGAGCGCCTGGCACAAGATGCCTTTCTCTGAGGAAAGAGAAGCCAGAGCAAGGTCTTAGGGCCTGGCAATGCTCTGGAGAACAGTACCATAAGCTTTTCTGCAACAGCAAGGAAGGAAGGCTAGTAGGGCTCCTCTAAAGCCCAGTGTCTTCACTTGGAGGCAAAGCTCTCCAGCGTTACTGGGGTTGCCAGATGATCCAAGAATAGCTTCTTTTTATGGCTAATAATAGGCCCATGGTAAGTCGAAAAGTTATGCTTCCCCCACCAATAAATATTGTAGGGGAAGATGGTCTGGTGTAGGGAAGGAAGAGAAGATGTTTTCTCCCAATCATGACTGAAGTCATCAGCAAGTAAAAAATGACTGTACATTGCTTAGCTTCTCACTTCTAACAATGGTTCCATTTCCCATGGCGCAAATAAACAGATTGTACAGTGTTAAAATGTCAGTAAACAGATTAACATACTAATATGGAAAGTGCTATAGTGTAAAATAGTAAACATTTTCCTAATTTTCAAATGAATTTTCAGGAAAAAAAAATCCATCTTTGCTACTAGGCACTGACATAACTATGGTTGCCTGCCATAATTTCTGCTCTGCCTTCCCATCACAGGACTATCTCTGAATTCTATTGTATATTGCCATAGTGATGGTTTAATAATTATATTTTGAATTATACTAAACAACCAATATATATTAATAATATGAAAACATAACAATAAGAGCTTACTGGATCAAACCCATCAGTTCCCAAGCTAGATACCGCAGGATAACCCACAAAACAGCTTCCTTCTGATCATGTTCACTAGCATCTGAGACTGAAATTCTGCCTCTGATATAGCAGGTAATATACTCATGAAAAGTGATAATATGCCGAAATATACCATGAGTGTATTACCCTCTTTCAAGAACCTCCCAACTGGTGCTCAGTGCTTTACTTTGGGGTAGTAAATTGGGTGCTCTGAACTGGAGAAATAGTTCTTTTAAGCTGTCTGGAATCTTCCATTATTTAATTGCGTGATCCTGGGTTCTAATACTATGAAATTTTCTTCTATTTACTTCCTCCTCTTCCTCTATAATTTGTATATATCTGTTATGTCCCTATCCCCCCGTGTGATTTTTTTTCTCCCTTTCTGTCGCAAAAGTTCACCACAAGTTCCCATAATAACATAGTAGTAGATGGCTAAGACCTTGAAAATCCTATGTATTGCAGTTCTCAGCTTTCTGAGATGCTGCGAGACAAATCATAGAGCTGACAGTGCATGCAGTTTTCAGGGACTACCATGTCCTGAAATAGTCTTGCGGCCTCAGCCAAATGGAGGCCGCATCACAAAAATCCTCTGGCACATTGATCTACATGTACTCAACCCAAATTATTTATAAACTTAGCTGATAGCAAAATACAGAATCCTAAACATCATCCTACCCCTAGCTCTTGACAACGCTTTTAGCATCACTGATCCTATTCATGATAGATATATTTCTGAATGTAAATACAAGAAATAAAAGAAAGACAAATACAGGACATGCTTTTGTAATGATAGGGCAAAGTGAGATAATGGAGCAGATGGGGCAATCTATCCCAATTCCCAAACTGTCCTGGACATCTGGTCTTCCTTGGAAAGGATATTGGAACAGCTGTTTTTTGTTGGTGAGATAGGATTGTGCACTGAGGTTGAAGATGCTATTAACAAACCCATATTATGCATTATTGTAGTAATGGATCTGGAAGAATCTCACAGTCTCTAATACTGAATGACCTTGTCCTGTCTCTTTTTAATTTGTCATGACAAGGCTATAGCTTTTAAACTATACTTGAACCAAACTGTTGAGAAAATAAAATAAATGTGTTTCAAATTTAGGCAGTATGCTAATGTTTCTGGATTTAATCTTTCCTACTTTCTCTATGCAGCAGTAGTCTTCCACCTTTTTTTCCAACAGCCTCACTGTAAGAGTCTTATAGCCAGGATTTCGTGATTTTCACTGAAATAAAGAAATAATATTGTCAGTAATTTTTGCCAAAATAGTGCAAAGAGGATTTAAATGGAGAACCTAAAAAAACGTATAGTGAGACAGTAAAAAAGAAAAGAAAAGAAAAAAATCATTTTGCAGGCAGGATTTGGACCTGGATACGGGACGGAAATGGCATAGGATTACCTTTATTAGGACCTAGATAGAGGGAATGTACTGTATCTCTTCTGGTTTTATTAGACCTCTTGGTGGCCTTCTGTAATGGTATGTGAGAAAGACCTTGGGAGATGGGGCAAAGAGATGCTGCCTAGGGAATGGTTAGATAAGAGAGGACATAACCTACAGCTGCATAATGGTAAGAGAAAGAGACTCAGAAGGGACCCTCCTTAGTTTCTTGGACTGTAAGGGAGATGGCAGGAGAATTGTACTTTCAGACTTGTGAGATTCTGTTAATGTCGCTTAAGCTCATCTGGTTATGTTTCCTGTCTGGTCTACCTGGTAAGGCTGACACCTTCATTACTAATGTCCACCGTGCCTTTTGGATGCCTACAGGGACAGGGTTGGGTGTTGGGGCTTTTATTGCAGTGGTTCCAGCTGGTGGTTGGTGGTTGGTGGTTCCAGCTGGTATTTGCAGAGGAAGAATGGTTATACCCATGGTTGCTCCAATGTGGAGTTTCATGGGGCTCAATCATCTTCCTCATGCTGTTTAATATCTACATGAAGCTGCTGAGGGAAGTCATCTCTCAGTTGGGGGTAAGTTATCATCAGCATGATGATGATATCCAGTTGTACATGATCAGCATAGGCCAGACCAGGGATACTATCAAAGTCTTGGCCCAGTGTCTGGAGGCTATAATGTCCTGGGTGGGCGAAAACACACTCAGATTAATTCCCTGCAAGAGACAGTTCCCATTTGTTGGTGACTAATCTGGCTTGAACCCTTGATTCTGGATGGGGTCACATTCCCTAAAGTTGCTAGTCCATAATTTTGGTGACCTCGTAGGCTTATGGCTCTTACTGGAGCACCAGGTAGAGGCTGTGGCCAGGGGACTATTTGCCCCAATTGCAGGCCTAAGAGAAGGTATAGCCCGCAGCTGCACAATGGGCAGAGGAAGAGACTAATGTCCACCATGCCTTTATTACTTCAAGTAGAGACTACTCTTATGCACTCAACATAGGCAATCTTTGAAGACAACTCAGAAATCTCAACCAATCCAAATTGTGGTGGTCTGTTTGCAAATTGTGGGTGGCACATTCAGCTGTGCTACAACTATGCTGTGTTCATGCTTTAATTATCAATTTGCTTTCAGCCTCAGTTCAAAGTGTGGGCTATCACTCTTTAAATTTCTGCATGGCTGGTGCGTCAGTTCCTGGCATCATCTTTCCTGCTCATATTTGGTGAACCCTCTGTTATCCTTAAAGGAAGGTATGAGGATGGTCCCCCACCCAGGAGATGAGGGGTGAGGGCTTGATGATGTGCCTTCTCAGTGTCCCCAACCCCAACATATTGGCCTTCAGGAAGGCCTTGAAAATTGGGTATTGATGGTATAAGGGCTGCCTGGATTTGTTGGATTAGATTAGATGGCTTTTATTTTTATTAGTTTGTGATTTCTATGAGTATAGCTGTCTTAAGTCCTCATGGAAATTAGTGGTCTATAAATGATTATACCAATAAATAAATACATAAATAAATATCCTTAAGATTAGTTTGCTTGTTTCTGGGTGGTGAACACCCTGTTTAATCAGCATTGTTTAATGCTACACTGTTTTCCAGTGAAAAAACTACATCAGCACACTGTGATCAGCACACTTTCTGGAAAGGTGCTTTAAGTGCATATGGAGAACCTACAGTAGACCAGATCTAAGGAATGATTCAGTGAGAAGTACATTTTTGTTAAGACTTTTTTGTGTATGCGTGCAAGTCAGCCTTGACTTCTAGTGACTGCCTGGACAAGTCTGTACAATTTTCTTAGCAGCATCAATTTAGAAGTGGTTTGCCCTTGCCTGTTTCCTAGGGCTAATAGAGAGTGACTGGCTCAAAGTTACTCAGCTGGCTTCAGACCTAAGGCAGGGCATCAACTGGTTCTCTTTGTGAGGACTAAATCGTGATAATTATAGTGATGAATAACTGTAATATTTCAGCTGCTTACTGAATTGTGAAGTGCTGCTTGCAAGACATATTCTTATTACCAGATTTTTTGTGGCTGCATGTATCCGGTGGCTGACATGTCCCTACCCCTAAGAATGGTCAGATTCTTCAGTTCATGCAAACATAGGCATCTGCAAGCTGTCAAGTGTCCACATCTGTGTTGTGACATCATGACACATATTCAATCCCTTATGTATTTGCATGCAACCTTGTGACACAAGTAGGAAAGGATGGAACTTGCATCGTGAAATCACAATGGAGGATTCATCATTTTGGTGGCTAGGAATGGATGCCTAAGCATGCAAATACGTGCTTCTGGTTTTGCTATGCTGTGTTGGCATGATGGCACAACAGGTTTGAAAAACTCTGTTGGGTTGTAATTCTGTACACATTCAGGAATACAGTTCCCAGCAGCCCCAGACAGGGAGGAATTTGGGGGGCTACAGTACAGCAACATCCTTACACTTGACCTAGAAGGAAGTGGTCTATAAAGGGTTCTAGATGAGATCTCTCACATCATATTGTCATCTAATTGCATTAGACAAAGCAAATTGCTCAAACATTTCTGCAGAGGCAGCTTTCTTCAAAATATGGCAGCACATTCGGATCTACAGTTATGTAACTTTCATTTATTTACCTATCTATTCATCTCATTGGTTGGTTAGTTTCTATACCACTTCTCATATAATCACATCTTGAAGTGGCTTACAACAAAACCTGTGAAATACAATAATTAAATCAGTGATTTAAAAATACACAAGAACAACTTCATGAGAACAAAAACAAGGGAGAAAGGACACAAAAAGGAAAAGAAAACAGAATGCAGTCATCCAACATACATAAAGGAAACAAGAGAGACCTTCAATAAGCAAACAATATAATGGAGCAGTTAAATAAAGTCCACCTTACTCTGTCTTTCTGCTGTAAGAGATCATGGTGACTGGTGACAATGCTATTCTAAAACCAGGCCTGAACTCAGGCTGAAAAGAGATAAGCAAAACATCTGCAGCTGCAGAAATACCACCTTCTCAGGCACCTGTGACTGGGTAGGAATTGGCATAAATCTATGGGTCATGGGAGGATTTTTCAGGCTGGAGACATCACTCTATCATGTCAGAATGCCTTCAGCAGTCCCTTGACCCAGTCAGTCAATACCCTTCAGCTCTACTGTATTAAGCAATGATGGCTGGAGCAGGTGGTATTCTGGAAGGCGATGATTGCTAGAAGATTGCTCACTGTTCATCTAGAATAGTGTTTTTCAAACTCGGCGACTTTAAGATGTGTGGACTTCAACTCCCAGAATTCCCTAGCCAGCATGCTCACTGGGGAATTCTGGGAGTTGCAATCCACACAACTTAAAGTTGCCAAGTTTGAAAAACACTGATCTAGAAGAAGTGCATTGGCTTCATTACTTTGTCATTTGACATAAACTTTGCAAAATTAATTCAGGGCATTTTACTTTATGGAAAACATGGTCATACTAAACTATTCTCAAGGTCAATAGATAAGGATAAATTAATGCCTGTAAAACTTTAGAAGAGTAATGTTAAAGCTCTCTTTGTCAGCAGTTGTGTATTTTGCCCAGTGTCACAGTTTACTAGATCTCTATGATTATAAAGCACCGTTTTCGCTTTCACATTTACACTTAAGCTGTTAAATTGAATTTCTTTTCCTATGGATCAAAACAGATGTAATACAAATTGATGGAATTACTTTGAAGAAATTAAGACTTTCAAGGTGCAGGGGGAATTGAAGAATGACAGGGGAAGCACATACATGCTAATGCTTTAAAAATGCACATTATTGATCCAGTTGCAGGATGCCATTATTTGGTGTTAACATTTCCAGTCATTAAAAGTCAATCAATGAAGTGGTGGTCAAGTATACTGTATTTTAAAGAAGTGAAAAAGCTCTTAGAATAGCATTTGGCTGGAAAGAATGAAAACTGTTTATTGACTTCAGAGAGGCTAAATATGAACAGTATTCCCTTCCTGCCCAATAAAGTTGTCATTTGGCTTTGAAATGACAACAGTTTGTTATAGTTAGTCTCCCTACACCTACCTTGCTTTAATTTTTTAAAAATGGATCAAATAGTGTGCATTTTCCCCCCATTGATAGAATGGATGAATATAACTCAGGTTGTACTCCCTGAGCAAAGGCAAAAGTTTATGAGCTGAGGAATAAACTGAGGACAGTTATAAGCTAAGGAATAACTGTGGCTACAAATCTATATTAAGAGATTTTAGCTCAAGAGCTTCAAAAGGGCTTAAGATGGCTAACCAAATTAACCAATCAACCAAGACACAGTACTAAAGATAAAGAAAAAAAACCCTACTACTAATATTAAAATCAAGCAATGCTGAGCAATTGCTCAAGAGTGACTAATTAAAGGCACCATGGCCAGACGTTGAATAAGGATCTTTATTGTCTGGAAATTAAAACTCTGTCAGGTAAGTTAACATTAAAAAGAAATTATCTCCTGGAAGCTGTGTTTGCTGATGTAAACTTTTTTGCTGGAAACTGATCTTGTCTCTGCTGCCAAAGTCGGTCTCAGCCAACTTGGTTAACCTTCTTCAGTTACATATATATTCCAGCCTAACCTGGCAGTGTGTTTTTCAGTGCTTCTGATGGGATTAACTCTTGAAAAATGTCTGCAGATAAAAATGGCACTGAAATCTGAGTTCTGCAAGAGTGTGAAGGACTTAGACTCTTGGAACACAACACAATCATTTCTGAAAGAATATACAGTTTGCCACTCTGACAACATACAGGATTTCTAGTACCGGAACAGATATGGCTGCTTATCAGAAGCCATGGCTATTTGCAAAGAAGTCCAGTTGTCCTCACCACCACTACCACCATTAGAAGAGTCTCAAGCCTCAAGATTTATGTTTTCATTGGGGGGAAGAGGCGTGCAGGAACGAATAAGCCTTTACCTCTTGTAGAAGCTGAGATACAAAGCAAAATGTATAGTCACTAATCTGCCCATTTTGTAGAAAGTTCTATGTTGTATTTTTCAGAGTTTTAGCTAATAAATGTGGTAGAGTCCTAGTGATGACTGACATACACACTGTTCAGAAAAGGAGTCCATTCTTTAAAAGAACTCTGGAGTGGACCCTACTATGCTGGACAATTTTTGTCCAGTCTCCCACCTCCTCTTTTTGAGGAAAGTGGTTGAAAAGGTGGTGGCGCTGCAACTCCTTAGGATTCTGGATGAAATGGATTATCTAGACCCCTTCCAGTCAGGTTTCAGGCCCAGATATGGGACAGAAACTGCATTGGTCTCGCTTATGGATGATTTCTGGCAGGAGTGGGATGGGAGCAGTGCATCCATCCTTGCTCTTCTTGACCTCTCAGCGGCTTTCAATACCATTGACCATGGTATCTTTTGGGGGTGGCTCAGGGAGTTGCAGGTGGGTGGTGTGGTTTTGTGCTGGTTCACCTCCTTCCTCCAGGGCTGGTGGTAGGAAAGGAGAGATGTGTCCCGCAACCCATCCTTTGTGGGGTGCCGCAGGGTTTGGTTCTCCCTCCTCTCCTATTCAACATCTACATGAAACCGCTGGGCGAGATCATCCACCACCACGGGTTGAGGTATCATCAATATGCTGATGATACTCAATTGTATACCTCCATCACGGGTGAGGTAAGTGATGCTGTGACTGCCCTCTCTCGGTGCCTGGGGGCTATGGGGGTCTGGATGGGGAACAACAGGCTTTGGCTGAACCCTGGTAAGATGGAGTGGCTGTGGGTTAATGGCTTCTCTGTATCTGGGAAATTGTCAGCTTTAGTTCTGGATGGGGTTGCACTGCCCCAGACAGACCCAGTGCATAACTTGGGGGGCCTCCTGGACTAGGCTGATCATACATCCCATTTTGAATGGGACAGTCCCATTTTTTTAACATTTCCAGACCGTCCCATTGTTTTAATATAAATGTCCATTTTGTCCCGTTTTCTTAAAAACCTTACTTAAAAATTTGAAAGTTCCTGCAAACATGTCAGAATGCACTCTGACTTTGAGTGGAAGGAGGGGGAGCTCAGCAGAAATGGCAGGAAAAAAGCCACAGAGCTCAACCCGGCGGGATACCTAAAAAGAAAAAAACAGGATCAGCTGATAGGCGGTGATCAAAGGGTGAACTGATTGGCTCCTGCCTTAAAAGGGTGGGAAGAAAACATAAAAGCATGGCCAGAGGAGGAACGGCTTGTCAGGGACAACCGTTCACTAGACTCTCCAGCCCAGCCATGCCTCTCGCAAATGAAGGAATCCAAAGATTCCCAGCCCGAGAAAACCAGAGAAGTTCCTGCCTGCCAATCCAGCCCGTCGTCCAGCCCTGCCCCATTTTGCCATCCCAATGTCCCATTTTTAACCCTGTCTCATTTTGCCATCCCAATGTCCCGTTTTTATCTCAAGGAAATATGGTCAGCCTATCCTGGACTCACTACTC
The DNA here is from genome assembly GCF_035149785.1 of Candoia aspera. Classification (NCBI taxonomy): domain Eukaryota; kingdom Metazoa; phylum Chordata; class Lepidosauria; order Squamata; family Candoiidae; genus Candoia; species Candoia aspera. The sequence goes on from NC_086155.1 coordinate 145,392,820, forward strand.
CTGCTCAAAGAGCAGGTGTCAGTCATGGCCAGAAGGGCCTTCGCAGAACTTCATGTTGTGTGCCAGTTACACCCTTTCCTGGACTGAGAAGCCCTCCGAACAGTCACTCATGCCATGGGCATCTCCCATATAGACTATTGCAATGCGCTCTACATGGGGCCACCCTTGAAGAGTATCTGGAAGCTTCAGCTGATCCAGAATGCAGCTGCGTGGGCAATTCTTGGTGCCCCAAGATCAGCACATGTGACACCATTGCTACGTGAGCTGCATTGGGTACCAGCTTGCTTCTGGGTCCAGTTCAAGGTGTTGGTTATCACCTTTAAAGCCCTACATGACATGGGTCCAGGTTACCTGAGGGACCGTTTCACCCCCATGACATCAATCCGTCCCATCTGATCATGCAGAGAGGGTGTGTCACAGAACCCGTCTGTAAGAGAATTTTGTCTTCCGGGGTCCAGAAAGCAGGACTTCTCTGCAGTGGCTCCCGCCCTCTGGAACATTCTGTCCCTGGAGGGGAGATAAGCCCCCTCTCTCCTGACCTTCTGGAAAAAGCTGAAGACTTGGCTCTGCCGCCTCGCTTGCAGTGGGAAGGGGAGTAGTTATTCCTGGGGGTGGCTGGCACCTTAGAGCTCTCCTCACTGAATTAAATCTTTTACGGCCACTTGGATTTTATATTTATATTTATATTTATTTTTACTTTTATATTTATATTTATATCTGGTAATTGTATTTGTATTTATATTTTAGATGTTATTTATGGTTACTGTTTTAGTGTGCTAATTTCATTGTAAACCACTCAGAGTCCCTCTTTTTGGGGGAGATGGGCGATGGCAAAATTTGAAAAACAAACAAACAAATAAACAAACTCTTCCCCTGTAGGATTACTGCTTATGAAAAAAAATAAGAAATCCAGGCTTTGGGTATAGTTCTGTTGGGACAAAGCATGTCTGTTCTAACTCCTTGCCATTCTCAAAATGCCAAACCACTAGAAGAAAAGGCAGTCATCTGTAAGCTAACTTGAAATTCAGATTTCATTTTTAGAGGTTTGTGATGTTTCTGAGTTTCTAAACATATTTTTTTAAAAAATTGGAATTTCTCCTTCCAATGCTTACAAAAAATAGTATATGTTGCAAAATTTGGATGTTGATTAAGAGAACGTCCATTATGCCAGACTTAGTACTTATGCCCAGTTGCAGGGCAGGGAGGGGGGAAAGTAGTGATATAAGGCAACTCTACAGAGTCAGCTAGTTTTAATTCTATCTCTTGGTTGTTCTCTGTTTTTTTAGGGAACTTTCCTGGGGCATGTTTGAATCATGACTCTTGTAGCAATACAATTTATGAGTAGCTGGAGAAAGGGCTGTAGGCTGCAGCAAATGATCTTTTTGAATATCTATGATCTTTAGGAGCTTCTTGTGTAAATTCGTCAGAAGTAATTGACAAGTTTTGCACCGTATGTGTTGACACCTCATTTAAGTTTCAGTCAGGATGAGTATTTGTATTTCCTAGTCAATAAAAACAGGAGACAGATAATGTGATGTTGTTTTTAAAAATTTAAATTGCATAGGAACAAGACAAGACAATTTTTGAGATATGGACACCTGAGTGTATAAATTGGCCAATTTTGAGATGTGGGCAAGGCTGGTTTTATGGCTCTTGAATAATAAGCTGTGCCAAATTGGGCTTACTGCAGTGATTTATTTCTTTGGGAGGTTCTTAATGTGAGGTGTATGCTGTGCTTTACTGCATTTTTTATCAGAATGCTTATGGTAACATTCTTCATGCCAGCAGTACTGACTTCAAGCAGTTTTACAACACTGAGATACACTTAAAATACACATGATTTTAGACTGCAATCATTGCTTCATCAACTCAAGGTCCAAAGGGGAATCGAGTATAAGTATTGTTCTGTGCCTGCATTAGCTTTGCCCCAACATTTCAGAGAGTTTTCAGAGATTCTAGTTAAGCACAGAAATATCTCAAACGGATCCAGCTGTTCTCACAACGGAAGGGTATGTTCTTTTCTCAGTTCAGGAATTTGTTACAGCTGGAGTGTGCAACTCTTTAGGAGTGAAGGCCCATGTCTGGCCTGTAAGTGGTGTCCTGATCCACTCCAAGAAATGTGCAGGGAAAAAAAAATGAAAAAGTTAGAACAAAAACTAGATCTGACTTAGTATAACTTCAGTTTCATTTAATCAAAATTAAAGTCAATAAATTAACACAGCATTTTTAATCCCCATGTATTTAATTATCAGTTTTCTTCCTAGCAAGTGGGACTGGAACAGATAAACAGGCACACAAAGAGACAACTTTTGATTTATTGTATAAAGCTAGAAACAATTACAAAAGAATTCCAGTGACTGCTTTGTATCCAGCGCGGGTTCTACTTATGCTGCAATCAGCATTCAAATTATTGTACCTCTTTCTCCCATCTGCTCTAAGTAATCCATTCTCATTTGGGCAGGAACAACAGTTTGGTTCTGTTTGTTTCGGTAATGGCTAGATCTGGTACCAGGCTGTTTGTTTCTTGACTGTATGGGAACTAGTCACAATAATAATTTTCAACTGTGTTCATATAAAATCTTCGGCTTGGTGACAACTTTTGCCGTAGCTCTGGGGTGGGGGCGGGGGCAGGGGCTGATGTTACAATGCTTAACACTGGTGGTCCATCAGCATATATGAAAATATAGGGGTTTTTTGGAACTGGGGTATCCTGCCATCATGAGAAACTGGGTTGTGTTTGTGTGTCCCAGAGGATTTCAGGAAGAAGAAAGGGCAGAAGAGAAGATGTAAATTACTGTTACTTGCATCTGATCGTGTTTGGAAATGACTATGAGAGAGGAATATGGAGAGCCAGGATCAGGCTTCTAAAATACGAGTCTTCAGGAACTCGGGCCCCAAACTTTTCAGTCTAGTTTTAGGTAATAGACAGACCCAGCCACCTGAAATAAAAAATTAGACTGCAGCAATATAGTTGAGAAGCTTTTAAAGAGGAGTATGCATTTGAAAACATGTGAGATATAAATCAGCTAGAACATGCTTCTAGGAAAAGGAGATTTTGTCTAAGAAAATCTTAACTTGTCAAGAATGCATTTTTCTGTCAGATGTATTATACTGCTGTGATGAATGTGAAATGGAAATACGTAATGGTATGAGAAACCCTGTATGCTGCAAATGCATCTAGAATAGACCTCATGATTTATTTGCATTAATGCATGTTAAAATGCTAAAAATAGATCTAATGTTAAATCTTCAATGCAGTCCAATCAAAATCAGAACACTATAAACTAGGGTACTCTCAAACCAATTTAATTAATTGTCATAGGCACAGAAACACCTACTAGGGATACTACAAGCTGAAAAGTCGCAGCCCTGAGGCTGACGTATGGTTAATTTACTGAAAGGTAGGTTGTGGAATACATTTTCCTTGCTTTGACAATACATCTTCATGTAGCCCAGCTGAGGATTTTAAAGAACAGTTGAAGCTTTTGGGCAGGTCTGTATTTTATTCACTGACTTGATATGCAAGAGAATTACAGTGATAGGGGAAAAGAAATCTCAGGCATTATCCTGTTTTGCAATGTTAATTTAGAGGATTAAAGCTGGGCTTGCACAGGTAAGAATGGTGAAGACAGTATACCAGAATGTGAGCACCAAATCTCCTGTGATATCTCAATATTATTCCTCTCACTTAAACCCTTTTTGGTCTACCAAGTCCCGTAGATGTTCCTGGTATTTCCAAAGATTAGAATTTAGGTTATGTCAGACTCCTCATCCTAAACTAAGTTGGTATGCTGGTGATACTCATAGCTGTGAGCAATGGAAAATGGAGTGGATGTTCATGGTGAACGATAAGGTAAAGTGATAAATCATGTGCTTGATTATAGGAGTGATGATAAAGGACTTTGATCTAGTTTTTTGGAGAACCAAGTTATAAGGAATAGTGCAAGCGCTACTAGGAAATCAACTCCACAGGAAGACTAAAACTATTTTTAATTGAGATTGGCTATAATAACAGAATGGCACAAGTCTGATTGTGCTGTACCTCTTTCTTCTTATAGTTCAGTGAATTAGGGAGGTGTCTGCCTGAGCCGCTTCCAGATGTTATTTTGTAGTTCTGGACCTTAAAAAATGTTTCACCCCTTTTGCCCACGTTCCTGCATTTCTCCATCAAATTACTCTCCATTTCTTACCCTCTACAAGTAGCCAGATTGCAGTGCAATTCTGTTATCTCTGTCACTGTAGCTCCTCCTAGGTAGAGCACCATTCAGATACAACGTAAGGAGCAGGACTCATTAGGAAAATAATGATAAAACTATATTTTATTTTTTATTCTTTATTTCTATTTATAGTATTTTTTACTGTATTTTACTTTTTGTATTATTGTGATGGTTTTAATCGATTGTTGTAAACTGCCCAGAGGCCTCCGATGGGAGGAGATGGGCGGGGATAAATTAGATAAATAAATAAATAAAAATAAATAAATATTTGATTAAGAAGAAAGACTGGCAGTTTGCATGCCGTGTTATGGCAAATTCTGCCATTGTTATCTTCTAACTCTCTTTCTTGAATAAGATAGTTTCAGTACCTCCCATGCATCTGTGAGGTGCATAAAGTGTGATTTGGCCCACATGCATTACCAAACCATGTTTTGGCATTATAGGTACAAGACCCATGTTATTCCATGATATGGAGAAGAGATCACTGGAGATGATCGTGGCTGAGCCTCTTCTTCTCTGTTCACCATAGGACAAAGAAAGCAATAATAGAGTATACTTTTGAGTAAGAAAAGTGTGCTTTTCCCAGGGCTGGCTCTACTGTTAGGCAGAATGAGGCATTTGCCTCAGGTAGCAAATGCTGAGGAAGTTCCTCTGCCTTCCAAGAGGAAGGACACAGTTTCCATGTTTGGGCTGCCTAAATTAGTTTCAGTAAACTGGATTAAATATGACAGTGTAAGAAGATTTACAGCCTTAGTGCTGTAAGAAAGATTTAACTGTCAGTCTAATTGGCATCTATATATAGAATGGTGAACTGGCACTCTCTTGGTTTTTCCCTCAAGCAACAACATGCCTTGGGCTGGCCCTGGCCTTTAGCTGACCTGCATATGACACACAAGTATCTCCTCATGGTCTAGATTAATTTAGTAATTCATCTCTCTCTCTCTCTCTCTCATCTATCTATCTATCTATCTATCTATCTATCTATCTATCTATCTATCTATCTATCTATCTATCTATCTATCTATCTATCTACAGTATCATCTATCTCTATCTAATATTTAAGATTGCCTCGGCATCAGGCAGCGAACAGGTCTTACTGGATGTTGTAAGGTTCATAGAATAATAGATCCAAGGAACAAATTCAAAGAATGATTGTGAAAGGAAGCTGATGGTTTCATCAGCAGCTAAGATTACGAGACAGTGAATACAAACAATTATGCTTATGCCAAAATGTAAAATAATTACTAAGAGTTTTTGCTAGGAAGGTAAATAAGTGACGGATCATAACTTGTCAGAGGCATTACTCTGCTAGGCTCCAAACAGGGCAGGGATTTTGCCAATTTAAACTATTTTCAGTCTTCTATCAAGAGGGTTTTAGCCTGGCAGTTCTGAGAGTTTCAGCAGATGAATATATTTGTTGGATGAAAATTTGCTGACTGATGCAACCTCATCAATAGGTTGATTCCTCTTTTTTTTTTTGGCTTTAGTAAAACAAACAGTAATTCTAGCAGCATAATAATGGTACATAACATTTCAAGTTTATATTAGTGGATCTGAATGAACAATTAACTGTATAAACACCAGACCTGATATAAAATGAAAATTAAAAAGAGGCAGGGTAATCCTGAAAATATGTATCCCAGACAAAACAAGTCAAGAAAGTTTGACCAGATAATTTAAAAAGTCGTCTTCTTAACAATCTCTTGCTGAAAAGCAAATGTAGATTCGTCTTCCAAATGGGTTTATTTCTGCTGATGTTGGGCAGGTGGCGTTTGCTGACAGGTTCACAGATATTTGCTTTCTAGGTATCTACTTGCTAGTTACGTACAAGTACAAGTACAAGTAATTTTATGTCAAATAGTGTGAGTAGTTTGTTTACATTTTGAAAGCCAAACACATATGTAAATTAATGAATAAAACAAAAACTCAGAATTAGGATATAACCTCGGTGCCTCTGAACCAACAGCTTTTATAAGCAATGCCTAAGTAGTGAATATTTTGGTAAGTATTTCTATGTATTTTTAGACTAGTTGATGAAAACAGGAAACGCCTCTGCCCCCCCCCCCCCCTTATAAAAGTCCTTCTGTATTCCATTCTGTCTCACTACCACCCACTCCCATGAACTGCCCAGCATACAGGAGACTGGGGGAAAAAAGCAAAAAAAAATGCTTTTTTTTCCCTGCCGGCTAGTCATGTGTAAGATTCAAGGCTGTACAAGAAAAAGACCAGCACAAAAAAGAAAAACAAAAAGCCAACTTCTACCAATCAGGGGAGTCACTACATCTTCATCACAAGCCCTTCTTGGACTCATCCTGCATTTTGTGTTCCTCTCCAGTGCCTTACTCTGGGAGGTCCCCATTAAACATTGCAGGGCCTGGACTGAATGGAAGACAAGAGAGAACCTATTTCATGTGCAGACCTAAAGGGCACCATGCCAGGGGCCAATCCCACAACCAGGGTATTTTAGTTATACAGGATCCTGCTCTGTGAAATAGCTTTGTGCATTCTGCATTTCTTCTACTGTCACCCTTTTGTCAATGTTCATGGAGTATGAATGCATTTGGATTGGTGTCTGTATGAAAGTTCACCTGGAAATCTTATACACATACTATGTCACTGGAAATAAAAGAGGAAGAGGGAATATGCTCCTGCAAGGATAATCTTGGATGAGTAGGCTGAAACTATCATTAGTGACTGGGTTTCTGAGAGAATGGGATATTGTGAATATAGTGAAACCTTGTTTTAATGGATTAATTGGGGGAAGGAGTATATGTTAGTCACAAATGTCCATTAAATATGAAAGCACATCATCTTGGCAATTTGTATCATTTGCGTAATGGTGTCATTACGCACATGATGTAATTGATGGCATTATGCAAATGGACTTAAGTGGCACAGAAAATAGTCCACTGCATCAAGATCTACAAAATCAAGGTTCACTGTCCTGCCAAAGACCCATTGCATAGCCAATGGCTTCTGGTCTAAAGTAAATAGCTGTGTGTAGATCTGTGCCTAAGAACTGATAACTTTTCAAGCTCACACGTGTAGTTTATGATTTGCGGCACATTCAGATAAAAAATGGACCTACTGCATGTACATACCCATCCTGCCATTCTTGTTTGGGCCAAGCATTGCTACGCAGAGTGTAGAAAAGGGCTAATAAATAGTAAGCCAAAAAAAGATTACAGGCATGAGACAAGAATGAGAAGAGAAACTTAACTAATACTGGCTTACAGCAGTGCTATTCATTACATCTCTCCATGTCTCTCTAATCTTGCAAAACATCCTTGCTTCCATCCCATCCACATTCCACTTCATACAATGCCTGTGCTTACGACCTTCATAAACATTCTGTGCTTAGATACAGATTCCCCACTCCCTACCCCCCACTTTCTATGCCTAAAGAAAGAGTATGACATGGCAGGAGTTCAGAATTTACTGATACAGCCAGGAGGTCTGTGTAAAGTTTCAAATGGGTGATGTAGAGTAGAGTAGAGTAGAGTAGAGTAGAGTAGAATAGCTTTATTGGCCAAGTATGATTAGACATACAAGGAATTTGACTTTGGTGGAAGAGCTCTCAATATATTTATATAACATCAAAAATAAACAATAGTAAAGTAATAATGTTATTTACTAAAACTATACAATCAAGAAAGAAAAAAAAATGAAGGAAATAATACTACAGCTATTAACTAACACACACTCATATTTAAAAGGAGAATTAAGGGACAGTATACTGCATCTGTTGTCTAACATATGTTCACATTTAACAGAGCATTACCGGTCACATCTTAGCAGTCATGTCTTACCATACATTTAACAAATTTAATTTTTAACAAATTAAAGATTTAACAAATCTTCGGTTGAATCGCTCAACTGAAATGGATTCATGAATCAAAGCAGGAACCTGCTTCAAAGCAACACATCAGTTGGCGATGCAATGGTTTTTCTGCTGATTCTTACAGACATTATGCAATATTGCAACTTCAGTTCCAGGATGGAGAATAATTGGGACATTAACTTGAGCAAGGAGCCAATGAGATTTATTAGATTAAATTCTCTGCCTGTCAGAGGTTTTTTTGGGGGGGGCAAGGCTAATATTACCTTGGGGTCCCTTCACTTTCTCAACTCTCAACTTTTAAAATCAACCATAAGCCCTAATAGTACAGTTGAGAACATATACTTTTGATCGTGATCTGAAATCCCTGATAAAACTGCCCATTCCCTCTGCTGATCTATGGCTCCTGTGCCTTTCTTTAAAAAATGTACTTGTTGTTTGGATGATTCTAGAAAAAAAGCACTACACCCTTTCTAAGCTTTAAATGATTAAAAACAAATTATGCCCATCCTAACCCAACCAGCAATTCTTCCTATAAAAAGGGAGTGGAGAATTGAAGGAAGGAGGGAAGGCCAGAAGTAAGGTTAGACTCTGATTTTCAGAGATTTGGGCAGCAAAGACAACAGGAAATGCCAAATGATTGAATGACTTCTGCAAAGTGTGGCAACAGAAATCATATCCAGCTCAGTGGCTAAGTGTAGATACTGCAGTGAACTAAGGCCAAGAAAAGAGCTGTAAGTGCTTTTATTCTGAAATAACTTCAAGATGTTGTTTGCATATTCATTAAAACAATGAGCTTCCATCACTTTGGTTTTAAATGCCTCCCTCCCTTTCGCATATTTTTTTTCTCATGAAAATGGCTTTAGTTTGAGATGACATTACCAAGCCCTATAATCATGACCGGTGAATAGAAAAGTGGGTAGATAGAAAGTCTGTAAATGGGGTGAATGCCATGAGCTTTCTTTGCCCAGGGCTGGTGTTTTGAATGTCTTGGCATTTCTTTAATATCTCTAATCTTGGAAAGATGAATGGTGAAAAATGAGCAGGGTCTGGTAAAATTTCAGCAAATGGAGTGGGGCTGAGCTAAAGAGGCTTAATATTTTCTTTTGGAGAAAATGTTTTGGTAGGCAAGCATAGAAGAAAAGCTTTTATTCTTCGTTTTATACAAACCCCAATACTCTTCAGCTACAGGGAGGGAGGGAGTAATCATGTATTTCTTAGATTTACTTAGTTTGGCCCTTCATAACCAAAATAGCTTTCTTTTCCTGACTGGGGTTATTACTGCTTCTTGATCCTTCAGCTCACCTGTGCCAAAGCATTAAATATACAGTATATTTTGTTCATCCCATTCTCTTTGCCTTATTTTTCTAAATTACAAAGCAACATCACATTTATATAAATAAAACTGAGAAATGAAAAGATGGCCTTTGCTCCAAATTGCTTCAATTTCTAAATTCCTCCACAGAAGTATCCTGAGCTAGAGACTAGTCCTGGGGAGTGTTGTTTCCACTTACAGGCTCATATTCAAGTATCTTCCATCTAAACTGATATAACAGATGCCCCACCAGTGTTGTCTGCAGGGTATAGTAAAAAGAAAGTCAAGATGGCAGCCATGACGATGTGATCAAAGCTCTACCTGTTTTTTATGTCTACTGCAATGTACATAAAAATGGGTGGAGCTTAATCATCACGGTTGCCATCTTGACTTTTTGACCATACCCTGTGGACATTTCTGTGTTCCAGCTAGTCTAGCTGAGGGTCAGGGAACCACACGCACTTCCTTCTTGATTTTCCTGCTCCCCCAATTCGAACTGCAGTTAAACTTTCTATGCACCCTCATGCATAATTAAGCTCTTGAAATTTATGTTTGATTGTATAATACTGGTAGTGCTATAGATCTGTTCCCTTGGAATACAGAAAGCACACTTTTCATGGAGTGCAGCTGGGGAATGGGAATTAAACCTGTTTTGCATTTTGTAATGGAAGGGGTGAGCTATTTAATCTTGCCACTGAACTGCCTTTACTGGTGTTCATCACCTTCCTTCCTTACAGGGTTGTGGCAAAGTGATAACTGATATGGCCTTCTACAGCAGCAGGCTTTGGATGATATTTTTTTATATGAATTTTATTAAGTTTAAAGAGAAAGATAAAAGCTACAAAAAAACAAAGAATGATAAAAAAGAAGAAAAACTAAAAAGGTGTGAAAAAACAAAAGAAAATTTTTTTACATTACAGAAAGGATTTACAAAAATCCGACTTTTAACAGAAAGGATATACAAAAATTTTCCATAATCAATCCCTTACTCTATATTAAACAAAAATCACATTATTTCTATAAATCATTCCCCTTTAGCACATTATAAAAATCACTAAGTACAGTTACTCCCTCCTCTTATATTTAAATAAAGAAAAAAATAATAATATAAACCTCCTAAACAACTCCTCCCACAAATAACACTTACTTAATTATTCCCTTCCTACTACTGTTCTATACATTTCTGTCTACTATAATAAAAGTCAAACTAAAAAGCACATAAATTGTCTGCCATTATACTAAATAATACAACAGTTTTAATAATCTTAATCTTAATAAATCCCAAAAAGAAAAGCAATTCAAAACAGTGATGTTAAATCAAATTCTTAGAACCACCCAACATTTTTTATACCCTAATACTCTTAATCCTTATCCTTATAAACAAATAACATCAGTCAAACCCTGATCCAACAATCCAGATAAACATTCTTTAATCTTTATCCCACTTCAGAATAAACCAAAGCATTTACATATCTTCACAATGTGCACAGAGCTTTTCTCTTGAAAAAATCAAACAGTCCAACTGCACCCCTCAAAAATTCCAGCTTCAGAAAATCTCCCATACATAATGACCCCTTCTTTTTCATGGCATTTCACCAAGAAGTCAATTTTACTTATTGCTTGCAGATCCCTCTCTCTGTTGAATTTCTCCAAGTCCACTATCCAATCTTCATCCAGCATCTCAACAGAAATCCCAATCTCATTCTTAGAAGAAACATTTCTATCACTGTTGAATTCTTCAATTTCATTCACTACATCCCCAACCAGATGACACATTTTAAAACTCGTATTTTCCACAATGTCCTGAATGTCTTGTATAAAAACTTGATAGGATCCAGAAAAGATCTGTTTAAAGTCTTGATGGAAGTCAGAAAAAATCTCTTTAGAATCCTCCATGCCTCATGCAGTAGATTATGGTGCCCTCTGGGAGCTTAACCAGAGATAGTTGAAGATATGAAAAAGTTCTGGAGTATGTTTACACAAAGTAAAAGTGAGATAAACAGACAGTTCCCAAGGGAAAGTAGAAACAGAAAGCTGAAGGTTTAAATCAGCTGATTCAACATGTAGGAAAATGCTAATATATTCAAATTTTATACAAAAATAATAACAGGAAGACAATTATTTACTCTCAATCTTCCTTTATATTTGGAAGGGAAATGAATCGCAAAACTTAAAAAAGAATTTTTTTAAAAAAAGTAATCCCAAAAATAACGATAAGCAGCAAGAGAGCCCGCTTCTCCTTGCTGTAGAAAGCCTCTGTTAGGGTATGCATACTATCTATCTCTCTATCTCTCTATCTCTCTATCTCTCTATCTCTATCTCTATCTCTATCTCTATCTCTATCTATATCTATATCTATATCTATATCTATATCTATATCTATTTATTTGGTGATTTAGAAATAGGGTGGCCAGTCTTAGTGTCCCTTTAAAGCTACAGCACGGCTTGGAAAATGGTGACTCCCAGCCTCCCAGCTAGCTCTTACCAGTCGAATGTGAAATGCTGTTTGCGATCTTCTGGCTACAAGCAGCCATCCAGAGGACAGATAGGGTGATTCCTGGTGTTTTCCTTCATCTGGAGAACACTCCTGGGCTTCAGGAAAACCTGCCTAAGCCCAAGAAAAATTGCCACTTTGTCAGTTCTGCTTGCGGAGCCTGTGGGCACAGCTGCTCAATCAGTCATGTCTCCACCGGAAGTCCAGCTTTGGATTATATGTGAGTCTCAGTGATTTTGATTCAGCTAGGGAAACTCCAAACCGTCTTTTCTAAGCAATTCCTGGTTAACACGACAGTAACAGAATGTAGTGATTTACATTTATTTCATTCAGGTATGTCTCTCCCTCTTTCCCTCAATGCCTTTGTATTCCTTCCAATTGATGACCAGTTCCATCCATGATGACACTCTGCCTGTACATTATTGCTTCAAATAGTTTTATATCTACACACGTGAAGCTCAGCACATGAGATGTGCTGAGCTTGGATTGATGCTTCAGAAGTAAAAGAAGCTATCCATTTACTTAAGACATGTTTTATAAAATATTTACTAAGGGATATTTTATATATTGTTTATAGAAATATGGAAATATTATTAGTCACATATGTTTTGATCCATAGTGACTTAAGACTAACAACCTGTCAGTGAAAGAGTATACATTTTAGGAAGCTACAATTCTATTGCAGACGACATTTATGGGACTGTCCTTGTTTTGACTTTAAAACCATAAATAGTTTAGGTCAAGAGTACTGAGGAACTGATCATCCCCATATAGATTTAATTTTGTTTGGAAATCATTTTTGGAGAGCCTAATGTCTTACGTCATGGAGAAAATCTATCTATGTGGTTGCTAGGAATTGAAAATGACTTGATGGCACATAATCAATCTATCAATCAATCTCTTAAGAGTTTTAAGCCTGGCAGAAGCCAATAGGGACTTCCCAGTGGTGGCTACTGGGTGGCACAAATGGTGTTAATATTAATTTCTTCAGATAGGCAATAAGGACTATGGGATTGAGATTAATAGCTGCAACACCACAATGCACACATTTGCCCTTCACAAGCATGATCAGCAACCTTGTGAATACTAATATATGTACATAGGGATTCAAATTTGTATATTCAGTATGATATTATATTCATATTTCATATGAGGAAGAATCATGTTCAATCGAAATTCTCCATCAGATGGAAACAATCCACACTGCCACCAGCAGGTGGCAGTGTGTGATACTTTCTCTGGCTCAGAAGGCAAATTCTGCACTTGATTGGCTCAGTGAATATTTAACTGACTGTCACATAATGATATTGATTCCTTTGTCCAAGCCTTGGACATGACTGTGCTAAGGTTCCCCGAAGTCTAATTATAAAGATTAGGGAATGTTCAGTCTCTGTCTTTAAGTGCAGATGAAATTATGACAAATGTTCCATGTATCCACAGCAATCCACAATGACATGAAGGTGATGACACATGCATCATGGCGGCATCACACAAATGATGCAATTAGGTACTTGCATTATGACATCTGATGCAAAGTTTAAATGGCACTGTTTGTGTTCATGTTGTCCTTTGCCTTGCAGGCTCCCTTTGTCTCCTGTAGAGGGCTGTGAAGTAATGTGCATGCACAGGGAGATGGGACATCCATACCAGGAACCTAACATCGGTAAATGGAGAATCTTTAACTCTTTGCTGACAGCCTGCAATTATTGTTGTTTTACAATAAAATGGCAAGTGTGTTAGGTTGAATCCAAACAGTTAAACCCTGGCTTCCAAACTGTATTAGCTTCCTTGTCCTGCAGGTTAGATATGCACCCCCAATGTAAGAAGCACAAAGAAAAACTAGCCCTTTTACTGTAGAAATAAGGTTTGGCACTCCTGGCCCAGATGAAATCATGGGGAAAGCCTACAGTTGCTCTGCATGGTTACACAAACTTTGCTGGCCCAGAGTGAAACAGATTATGGCAGGAGGTTAAGTAGCGACTCATCAGCTCATGAAGCAAGTCATTTATGGCCTTGACAATACAATAGTAGAGCTTTTTAAAAAAAAAAATCCAGTAGATCCTCTTTTTCTTGGAAATCATTCTCTTCAATCATTCAAGATTAGACATATAATGTAATTGCTGTTTGTTTGCTTAAAACAGCCTTTGCCAAACTGGTACCCTCAAATTGTTTGGACTAAAGCAGAGGCGTCTATAGGGGAGTCAAGGTAGTGAGCAAAACTATATGATTGAACTGTATGATTGAAGTCCCACCTGTTTTTAAAGTGTAACACATGCAAAGAAGGGGTGGGGCTTTGATCATGTGGTCATGGCTGCCATCTTGAATTTTTTGACCCTCTCTTGGATGTCCCTGGACCATAGGACGTAAAAACTATTCTGGATGGGAATTTGAAGTCTGTATACATCTCAAGGACATAGGATGGGAAGACTGTTTTAAAACACTACTATGTAGCTGTGGTTTTCTACTGAGAGTCATTTAATATTGACTGGGGTTGGGATGTGACAATAAACTTAATTACTGATCAATTGCATTTCATCACATAGTCTGTGATTACGATTACAGTTCAGACTACCTCCTGTGTGCTGTAAACTTGGTAGGGAGGGGCTACAGTGAAGAAGCTTTGAGCCACTAGAACATAGTAATATTTAAAGAGAAAGGAAAAACAATAGCCCTAAAACACATTATTTCACAAATCTTGTCCTGGAAATCTTAGTGATTGAAAGGATAAGATAAATGTAAGCCGAAAAAAAAAAAGATATTATAACCTGGAATGTGAAAACCCATGTCTATTTGTTCTCCAAATCTGGTTTTAATATAGGAGTGAAAAAGCCAAGATCAGTATAATCTCCTTGTTTTGCTGATTTTGCTTTTATATTTTAAGGCACAGGGAGGAGGGACCCATTTGGATGGCAAAACATGTGTTTATTGTTAAATTTGTTAATTATACACACACCCAGCTCTTTCATTTTATTTGTTGAGGCATTTTTGCATGCCAGTTAAAGCTATTTTGCAGCAATTGATGGCAGTATAGTTTTAAAAAAATTGTCTCATCCAGAGTGTTAATCCACAAACAAACTTATCAGGAAGCTAATTAAATGCTGTTATCTTTTTTTAAAAGAGAGGAAGATAATACAATGTACCATATAGCTTGCATACAGGAATTTTGCGTGCTTATTTCCACACTTCCCTGTTCTTTCAAAGCTGGGTCCAACAAGCCTTGCTTGATCAATGTTCATCAAAACCAACATTTTGTTTCCAACCATGGCTAGCCAGCTGTCTTTAAAAGCCCTCAAGTAACACATGAAAATTGTGATCTTCTTACTTGCTCCAAGAATCTGATAGTGAGATAACCTGGCTTAACACTCTCAATATGTTGTCCTCCAGATGTTTTTGATTACAACATCCAGCAGCCCCAGCCAGCATGCCCAGAGGTCATATATTGGAATTGTAGCACAAAAGATCTAGAGGGAAATGGATTATACTTTTGTCATTTTTTTAAGTCTAAGAGAGTGATCGCTGCACCATATGGTAATGGTAAATTCCATATATTAGTGATGCATTTTGTGATATTGTTCCCCTTTCAATTTTGAACTTTTTCCATTTAGCTTAGATGAAAATACAGTTCCCCCACAAGATCTTGATACTTTTTTGTTTGGCTAAGAGTTGTTAGTAGCAGATGGATTTTGGAGAACTAACCTGTCCAGCCTAAGATCTGTCAGAAACTGTAAACATGGTTGCTCCTCAGCTACTTGCTCTATTCTATTTGTGTTCTTGCATACATCTCCTTCTAAAAAGTTTGTAATCTGCCATTCTGTGAAGCGTTGTATGAGCTACAGATCCATGTCTTAATAAGCTGCTTTTGTGTTATCTGGGTACAACCTGAAAGGATAAGATAATATTTCTCATTTTTCACAAAGCTTTTAACAGCTTCCCATGGCACATAGTGAAACTGTCTGCTGCACATGCTAGTAAAGAATATTTAGATTCATTTCTCATGCATAATATTTCTTCTCCCTTTAGATGATATTTATCTATAGCAATGCAGGCCAAGGGTAATATCAACATTTAGCAATGCAAACAGGCAAAAGGACAATAACTGTTTTTACTCTATTAAGAAGACTGTGGCTGGATGGCTTTATTGGCAGTTTTCATCACTTATGCATTGTGACTCTTGTACGGCACATGTTTGTCTTTTTATGGCAGACGTCACTGGTTTGAGAAGCTGATTTCACCCAGCAATAATCCTGAAGGCATGTCTTCTCCAATCACCAGCCAGGCTAGCTGGGAATAATAGAGTTGGTCAGTTGGAGGAAGATTATGGTTAGATGAATGTTATGTGGTATTATCATTTTGTTTAGATAAAGCTAGCATAAGTGCTGAGATTAGCAGCTTAGACAGGACATCCTCCCAATAATTAAAAAAAAAAATTACACAGAATTCTGCAAAATCATCAAGCTTTGCAAGATTCAGCAATCCCAGTCTTAATATAAAGTATATCCTCATCTGTAAACTTGTGAGAGTTCAAGAATCTTGAAACCTCATGAAACTTGGTTGTACCTGGGAACTGAAATGTCCAAATTTTGATGGCTCCTGATCACTAGAAACTGCCTTCTAAGATAGCAGTCAATAAATGCCTAGAAATGAAGAGTTTAAATAGTGGGCATCCTCTCAGTGGTCACCTCTAAGCCAAATAATGAAGGAGCACATAGGCCTGGCTCACATATTCTCAACTGTGACATTTTGGCATACTACTTTGTGTGAATCAAGCCAAATCGTTTGTCAATCATGTTCTATTGCAGGGCAAATTTGGGTAAAATGGTGATTTTTAACAGATGATCTTTGGTCTTTTTTGATCTTTAATAACTGAAAGCCTAAACATTTAGTTCCACTGACACCTGTGACTTAACCTTTTTGTTCTCCATGTCCTTGTAGCCCTGAGAGGCCAGAAACAATGAAACAGACAAAAGAGTGAGCCCATTGGAAAAAAGTTACTCATCTCAATTTACTGTATGCGTAGGAGGATTAATGATGGGCCAGGTGCTGCACTCCTGGGTCAGTGCCTGGACAAAAATGAAACTTGATTGGTTTTGCATTTAAATATAGATAAGGAAAGGGAAGAAGAGGACAACCAGCAGCAAGGTGGACAGACTGAGTTACAGTAGTGATGAGTGCACCATTGCAAGACCTGAAAGACCAGGTTAGGGACAGGTTGTCATGGAGAAAACTTATCTATGTGGTCACTAAGAGTCAACAACAGCTTGACAGCAGATAATCAAAATTATCCAATTAATATTAATTAAATACTATATTTAATCATTTATAAAGCTGTATATGGTATAGGGCCTGGTTATTTGAGGGGCTGCCTTTTTCCCAGGCTTTCTGCTGATATGAATTGACCGAGTAGGCCATTTGTTGTCTGGTTTACTTATTTTATTGTATTTTTAAAATATTACTGTATTTGTCTTGTTTTTCTTATATTGTGAGCCACCCAGAATCAGTTTGAAGTTGGGTGGTGACAAAATCAAATCAAACAAATAAATAAATAACATTTGTCAGTCAAAAAAGGTGCTACCAGACTCGTCCTGATTTTTTGCCACTTTGGACTATGTAGCTATGATCTTGTTTTCCCAAGCTTTAACCATGGCCTGGAACAGTAAATCAAATGACACAGGACAGATAGATCAATAGTGTCTTAGAAATCCTGTCTGTGCAATTTTCCAGTACTGCAACTGCTAGAAGTACAGCATATATTAGTATCTAATAAAAGAAAACTGCATGGATTCAGGAACAGACCAGATTACTTAATAGGCCTTTATGTATGCATTTATCTAATGGTTTAGGGCCTGTTTGTGCTGACACAAATCACAACTGCCGTAATTCATTGAACTTCATCTAAAAGCAAATATAATCCAGCTGTAATCTTGAAAAGATTTCAGTTAAGTTAACTTGCTCAATTGTAAGGCATTTTAATAGCATCTGAATGTCATAAATATTATGCCAGCAGCTTTTATAAATGCAGTCAGTGGACTGTGTATATGGATAATGAGAATTCCTAAAGTAGCTATATGCTGTAGGTCCTCACATGAAATCTAGAAAACTATGAGTTCAAAATAGGGTCATAAGTGAAGCCAATTTAGTGGCCTGCTAGAACCAACTGAATTGGAGCAGAGCTTATAACACAGCTGAGAAGCTAGCACAGAAAAAGAATATTATCTTTAAAAAGCTTCAGTGAGCATGTCAGAGAAATACAGGTTATTGATCTTACACACTCAGCCCTCCCAAGCATAAAGAACCACACACTTAGACAGATTAGGTTAAGATATTTAAAAAAGAGTTTTACTGACTTTATTGTTGCTTCTGTTACATCCATCTTGGTGGAAAAGATGAAGTCCCTTTGTTCTTCTTTTCTTTCTGAATACTTAGTTTGCCCTAAACCCTCAGCCCTATTTTACTGCCAAGGGCTGTGTGGAAGAAGGACAAATCCTGAGTACATGGCCCTAATGAATGGACAGCAGAGCAGCATGCTTGCTTTTCCCTGGGTGGAAGAAGAAGGAAGAGAGAGAGAGGAAGTGGGAGTGGCAACAAACAGCTTCCTCACAGTTGCATTGTGGGACAACTCAATTTACATGCTAATTCACATGCTAATGAGGCATGCTGGGTTTACCAGGGCTTCCAACAATAAGTTCAGTCTGTTAAACTGTTCTCTGAATTCTCTTTCTGATAGCATATGTCACTCTGAAAGCTTGTACCTTTCTTTGCACACTAACTTTATCTATATAAAAATAGTAAAAATGTCTGTCTATCTAACTATCCATCTACCTACACATCAATCCATCCATCTGAAGGCAGCAGAAGGGTACCAATTTATGCGGGTAAATACAAAATCATCAACCGGCATAAAAATTGCTAACGTCCAGAATAATTTATTTTCTCTACCTATTTAAGATATTTAAGATATCTTATCTACCTATTTAAAATATTAGAAGAAGAAAGATTTCTGACTCCTTGGGGGACGCCACTTTTGTGATGTTTTCTTGGCAGACTATAGAGCAGGATGGTTTGCCGTTGCCTTCCCCAGTCGTAATTACCTTTCCCCCAGCAAGCTGGGTACTCATTTTACCAACCCTGGAAGGATGGAAGGCTGAGTCAACCTGAGCCGGCTGCCTGAGAAATCAACTTCCGCTGGGACTGAACTCAAGTTGTGGGGAGTGTTTCGGTTGCAATACTGCCACCTACCACTCTGTGCCACACGAGGCTCTTATTTAAGGTATTACATTTAGGAATATAAGTGCAGGGAAATGAATCTTACTGAGATGTTCTGAAGCAATTGCATAGAAGTAGCTTCTTGTGATACATGACTGTGCAATTCATTGGGCTGGTGCATGTTCTATGTTTTTTATGTGCTATTCCTTCTTAAAAGTTTCATACTGAGTATGGTAAATGCTGATGGCATTTTCTTTAAGTCTTCTGTGTACATAGATCCTTGGAGGACCATGGATTGGATGTGTATCAAAAGCAAGTACAGTCTCCATAATCAGGGCTCCCAACATAACTCCAGTTTGAAAAGTTACTGATTATATTAGAAAATACTGTTCCTGTTCTGCATTGTTGGAAGATAACAATGAGTAAGCTGCAAGGAAATGTTTAGTGGTGGAATTTAAGAGTAGGAAGAGACATGAAACAGAGGTCTGAGGGTCTATGTGGTCAGCTGTGTATGGTTAAAAGCTAATTTGCTGAAGAAACTACTGATTGTAAGAGGTATCTTCTGAGAGCTGCCCAATGCCCATTGTGGGTGACTGAATGCCTACTTTCTATTGAAGAAGCTCAGCCTGCTGCAGAAACTGTAGAAGAAACCAAGACAACTAATTTCCAAGGAGCAAACCAATTCAGCAAGTGAACAGAGAGCTAACAGAAGTTCGGCAGCAGAGTCCAGCAAGAGAGTTTCATGAGAAGTCTTTTTTCAGATTTTCTTCTAACTGGAAAGCAGGTAGTTGGCTTACTTGAAAGCCTGAGAAGGGAACAAGATGTAAAAGCTGCTCTACTTGTCGTGCCTTATAAAACAAAACTGAACAGACATTTTCTCTGCAGTTGTCTGTAGAGGCAGGCATATATTTGCAGCAGGTGTAAGCTTGTATTTGTGCTTGGAGAAAAAGAGGAGCCGAGACAGTTTTCACTTCAGTTTGTTACAGGGATGAAGATATAGTAAACCCACAAAGAAGATGGTACAGTAGGAACTGACAGGAACAGCAACTCTCTAAGGAAAGAAATGAAACCAAAGAGTAAGTTCAGTGGAAGAGAGAAACAATCAGAAATAAAAGTTGTAAGAAATTTTATGCATTGGTGGAACTCAGAAACAAGTTTGATGCCCTCATGGAAGATCCTTCATGAGATATATGTGAAATAATAAATATTGCTGGCCAGAACTCAGGAAGAAGGGGCCCTTGGAGGCCAGAATGGATATAGCTGTGCCCTGCAATACAATGAAGACTCAGAACAATTAGTGACTCACTAGTACAGTGTTTTTCAGCCTCAGCAACTTTAAAATGTCTGCATGCTGGCTGGGGAATTCTGGGAGTTGAAGTCCACACTTCTTAAAGTTGCTGAGGCTGAGAAACACTGTACTAGTATAAGGATCAGTTCATTCAGGTATTGACCTTTGGAATACAAAGACAACAGAAACACTCCAAAATGGCCTTTTTCTGTATGCAGATCCCAGCATGCTCCTCAGTGGAAGATGGAATGTCAGAAGAGACACATGGAGCAAATCTAGCAAAAGACAGGGAGTGAGCATGATGGGACACAGGTACAAGCTCAGGTTGAGCCTATATTGTGGTAGTTGTTGTTTATTCGTTTAGTCGCTTCCGACTCTTCGTGACTTCATGGACCAGCCCACGCCAGAGCTTCCTGTCGGTCGTCAACACCCCCAGCTCCCCCAGGGACAAGTCCGTCACCTCTAGAATATCATCCATCCATCTTGCCTTTGGTCGGCCCCTCTTCCTTTTGTCCTCCACTCTCCCCAGCATCAGCATCTTCTCCAGGGTGTCCTGTCTTCTCATTATGTGGCCAAAGTATTTCAGTTTTGCCTTTAATATCATTCCCTCGAGTGAGCAGTCTGGCTTTATTTCCTGGAGGATGGACTGGTTTGATCTTCTTGCAGTCCAAGGCACTCTCAGAATTTTCCTCCAACACCACAGTTCCAAAGCATCTATCTTCCTTCTCTCAGCCTTCCTTATGGTCCAGCTCTCACAGCCATATGTTACTATGGGGAACACCACTGGTATGGGGGTACCAAGTCATCTTGTATGCCTCCTGAAGAATCTGTATAACGACCAAGTAGCAACAGTAAGAACAGACCACGGAACAACGGACTGGTTTAAGATTGGGAAAGGAGTACGGCAGGGCTGTATGCTCTCACCCTACCTATTCAACTTGTACGCAGAACACATCATGCGACATGCTGGGCTTGTGGAATCCAAGGCTGGAGTTAAAATCTCTGGAAGAAACATTAACAATCTCAGATATGCAGATGATACCACTTTGATGGCTGAAAGCGAATAGGAACTGAGGAGCCTTATGATGAAGGTGAAAGAAAAAGTGCAAAAGCTGGCTTGTAGCTAAACCTCAAAAAAACCAAGATTATGGCAACCAGCTTGATTGATAACTGGCAAATAGAGGGAGAAAATGTAGAAGCAGTATGTAAATGTAGAAGCATTGTGGTAGTAAGGGTGGCAAAACAATATTTCTCAACCTTCATTACATCTGTGGATTGCTGTCCAAGTACCATGCTCCCTGTTGGGAAGTGGTGGGTCAGAGGAATTACTTTGAGGCTCCATGACCTCTTTGGCAGGCATGTTTGTTTGGAGTTTGATGATATTTGTGCAGTGTTCTGTGACATAGCAAGGGTAATATTTTGCAAGGTCATCTGGGATTTGTTTGAACTGGTGACATCTGAGTAACTGCCCTAGGCTCTCTCTGGGATGAGCTCTGCTCCTTGTGTGTCATATCCTTGCCACTCTTGGCTTGTGTGAGTTGCAAAAGGGGGGATGAGGGGCTGGCTTCAAAAAGTAGAATGCCTCTTTTAAAGAGGGAATCAGCTAGTACAAAATGTTACTGCAAGAGTTTTGTTTTGTGTTTGTCCCTTTGAATTGGTGTTGACTCCTGGTGACTGCCTGGATTAGTCGCTGCTGTTTTCTGGGCAAGATTTACAGAAGTGCTTTGCCATTGCCTTCTTCCCAGGGCTGAGAGATAGTGACTGGCCCAAGGTGCCCGAAGTGGGACTAGAACTCAGGGTCTCCTGGTTTCTATTCTGGCACTTTAACCACTGCACCAAACTGGCAAGAATACTGATTGAAAATGAACAGTATGAACTTACCACTCCAGCTGGCTCACAGTTCATTTCCAGTCCCAATTCAAGTGGCTGGTTTTAACTTATAAATCCCTTTGCAATTTGAGTCCACAGTTTCTGAAGGAGCACCTTGTCCCATTGGCTCCTGCCTGTAGCTAAGTCACCTTTGGAAGACCTGCTACAGCTCCACCGTTCTTTGGATACGTTCAGTATAGAAAGGGAAAGTGTACCAGCTGCTTAATGAAGACAGCAAAATAAAATCAGGTTACAGAGAAAGGGAAGTGCTTCTTAACTGCTATTGTAATTCAGTTTTCTCCAAGACAAATGCATGTGTTCCACCAGTAAACTGTGAAGACTAGATTGAAGAGGCAAGAATGAAGCTTGAGACTGACAGAAACATGATCACAGAATATCTACTTTCTCTGAATGTGCATATATCTCCAGGACCAGATGAACTGCATCTTAGGGTAATGAAGGAACTAGCTGACCGTCCGACCAAACCTTTGTGCATTGTGTATTCTATCTGAGAAATCCTGGAGAACGGGTGAAAATATCAGACCACTGGAAAAGAAATGGTGCTCTGTTTTCAAAAGGGAAGAAAAAGAGGACCCAGGTAATTATAGACCAGTCAGTCTAACACTGATAGCTGGGAAGATTCTAGAACAGATGATAAAATGGTTGAACTCTAAGCACATTGGCAATAAAGCTATGATAGCCAACATCAGCATGAATGGTCAAGAACAATTCTTGTCAAGCTGACTTTATATCTTTGGAAGTTATCTGATCAAAGAGGAAGGAGGAGGAGGACAAAAAGGAAGGGGAGGAAGAAAAATCCTTATTAATGTTTGTGGGATTGTGGGATAATATATCTTGACTTCAGTAAAACAGTGCATGAAGTTCCCAGTGACAACTAGATTAGCAAGTTAGTTAAGTATAAGCTGAATGACATGACTATTAAATGGACACATAGCTGGCTTGAAGAGTGTTTATCAACAACTTCTCATCAAACTGCTCAAAGATGGAAGGATGCACAAATTCCCTCAATGGAGGACTGGATGATTAAGTTAATGCAATTGGCGCAAATGGCTAAACTGACAGCATTGATAAGAGAAAATACTGTAACTGGATTTGTTTCTATTTGGAAGCCACTTTTGGAAGCCATTTGCTTGCAACGCAAAAAAATGAAGTTTTGATTTTGGGTTTTGATGATTAAATGGTTTGATTTTAGAGAAATAATGTTACTAAATGTTTAATTAATAGTAAGAGATTAACTTTTATGTACTTTTTTAACTGTGTTGGAGAAGGTCAGAAGCCACCTGTCTTATATGTTTTTCTGTCTATTTCTGCACTGTTTTAGTTTTTCTTGTTTTTTTTTTTAGACTTGTATTCTATCTGTCCTATATTCTGTATTTTGTGTTTTAATTATATCTTGAATATTAATAAAGCTTCAATAACAATTTCTCATCAAACTGGAGGGAGGTATGAAGTGCCATGCCTCAAAATTCAATCCTGGCCCTGTGCCCTGCACTCTTCAGTATTTTTATTAATAACTTAGATGAGGAGCTGGAGAGAATGCTTCTAGAAGTTGCTGATAACACAAAATTAAAATAGAATGAAATTTGCTGATAACACTTTAGTTTGTTCTAAGTTATGCACATAAAAAACAGAAATCCGATGTCCTGGGGATGCATAGCTTCATAATAGTACTTGTGAAAAAGATTGTGCAGTAGTTGTTGAGAGCAAATGCAGCTTTAGGCTGCATCAATAGAAATGTAATTTTAAGATTGTATCAGGGAACTAAGTTCCACTTTGCCTTCATCTCAACTCCTGGACATCAGACTTTAAGGAGGGTTCAGACCCACTGGAATAGGTTTAGAGAAAGTCAACAAAGATAATCAGGGAACTAGAACTAAATCCTATTAAGAGAGATCAAAGGAACTGGGAATGTTTAGCCTTAAGAAAAGAATACTGAGGGAAGATACAATAACCCTCTTTATGTACCTGAAAAGATATCAACAGAATAAAGCCATCTCCTGTTCTTTGTTATTTCAAGGGCAGGCCTGAATTTAAGTTACAAGAAGGTAGCTGAATGCTGAAAAATCCAAACAATAAGGGGAGATTGATAGTGAAACCAACCGCCAGAGGAGGTGGTGTTATCCACATCATTGTATGTGTCTTGGCTGCTTTAATTTGGGCTTCTGCATAGATGGTTGATCTTGATGCTTAATTCTGATTTGATTATTCAGTGGTACGATTAATCCTTTGGAGTTTAGAAAGGCAATATGGAAAGGTATAATCATATAAGGGATAAACAGGCTTTCTGAGTCAAAGTTTTCAATCTGGTGCTCTTTAGAGGTGTTGGAAATCTAAATACCTGGAAAGCATCAGCTTGAAGAAGACTATATATTTATCCCATATCTTTTTCCAGTAGACACAACCATTAATTCCCCAGCCCTGCCAAGTTTTCCTTCTGATCCAGAGACAATTGCAGGGAAAAGTTAATTCAACCCTTTCTTACAATACCATCTAACTGGTTTTTTCAAGAAGCAGAAGTAAACATTGAATGATATCAAAGGATAGCCCTTGCAGAGGACAGGTTGCTTCTCAACTGCTAGACAATAAGCCACCGAGGCTGAAGAAAGCAAAAATCGGAGGCATTTCAAGGCCCTTTAAAGTCAAGTAGTTCTTTGAGAGAATTATGTATAAAGCATCCTAGCATCATCTAGAGGCCAGTTATAAACTACAGTGCATTGTTTTTCGATACACTTTCAATATAATAAAACATTCACAGATAAGACGTTATAATAGCAGAGATATAAGGAAGGAAGGTTTAGAGAAGTCCATAAATATCAGAGAACGTCGGTAGTAGCAATAAGATAATTTAGTAATTTCTTTGGCTGCATTGCATTTATATTTTCCTACTGCAAGATTGTTCAGGGATGATGATTATAGCTGACATACTTCTAGACCAAGAATTACCAATTGAAATTATATCTAGGCAGAAACAGAATTTGGGGCTCAGAAAGAAATCTGATGAATAGCCTTATTTAAGAACATTTAAACTGAAATATGATTGTATGATACATTTTGTATAGAGGATAAATACAGATTTTAAAATCCCATGTGCATTAACATGTTATAAAAGTTATGATTATTTGGGGGACATTTCACAGTTGTAAAGCCCAAAATGCTCGTTTTCCACTGAGAAAAGAAATAAAAGTTCACACGAATTTGAATTCATGTTAAGTTTTGCTATCTCACTGAAAATGAGGCCAGTTCAGGATGATGATGTTTTCCTGTTAATTTGATTTCTGGCAATATAGATGAGTCCATATATGCTTTGCCTGATACGCTGTCATTTTCAGTTATTTACACAGGACAACAAAAGTACTCTGCTGCCCAATTAGCAGGTTGCAGATGCTTTTCACCAATTGCCCCACTTGGCAAAAACCACAGAAGCATGATTTAGCAGCAAGTAAGATCTTGCCTACATTAAAACAAAATGCTAGTTTTAAAATTAGTTTCTCAGCAATGCCTAGGAACCGATAGTTTGTCTGAACTCAACAGCTACTGTGTTTATGTGCTTTATATGTTTTTGTCAGTTTGACTCCCACATGTTACTAAGAAATATTTCTTTAACCCTTAAAGGGAGCAGACTAAAGGACTGCAATAGGATCTAACTGGGAAAAGCTGTTTTGGAACTATAGAAGATAATGGTGTCTGCATTTTGCAGCACCATATCTGCACACATGTACTTGCACCAGGTCACAAGCATCCCCTTCTGTCAGTAACTCCTCAACCTCTGCCCATGCTCAAATGCACACTCTCCCTTTCAGTATTATTTTTAGTAACAGACGCTGGTAGCTGAGGCAAGAGCGTATGGAATAAAGATATCTAGAGCACCTTGGCCATGAAGGTGTCCTTCATCACTACCCTGGATGCTAATTCTTTTTGCGTGCAGAAGGACCTAGGCTTTTAACCTTTGTATTCTGTTGGGATGCCTAGATTCTGGCTGAGTTTTTCCATTAAGAGGGGATAGTAATAGAAGAAGATTATTTTGAACATATGCAGAGTATATTTCCGTCGTAATAGGGAAACAACTCTTGCTCCAAATTAGCCTCTGAGGAATCATTAACAGTAGTGGAACCTATTGTAAAACTATGTTGCATTTGAGCATGTGCAGATCCACTCTGAGTTCCATCCACTCAGAATGGTTCATAACACTATCATTGAGACTTGAAAAGAAATGTAGATTCTTTACATTCCTTCTGCTGTCCCAGGTACCCTTATGAATACAGAGAATCAAGCTTCTAGATCAGGAGTGCATTCTAGATAGATCTGATATCTGAAATTAAACTTCAAACATTTTGGTCCCACCTTTCTGGTGATGTCACTGCATTATCCTACGTATATGTATAAAAATGCACTCCCTGGCCACAAAAAGTTTGCCTGTTCCTAATCTATATCATTTTTTGATATCAACATGATATTAAAAGATTACTAACAGCCTCATGTGGCATAGAGTGGTAGGCGGCAGCATTGCGACCGAAACTCTCCCCACCACCCGAGTTCGATCCCAGTGGAAGCTGGATTCTCAGGTAGCCGGCCAGGTCAACTCAGCCTTCCATCCTTCT
Source organism: Candoia aspera (assembly GCF_035149785.1). Lineage (NCBI taxonomy): Eukaryota > Metazoa > Chordata > Lepidosauria > Squamata > Candoiidae > Candoia > Candoia aspera. The sequence goes on from NC_086155.1 coordinate 145,419,663, forward strand.
GAGGTCAATAAAATGAGGACCCGGCTTGCTGGGGAAGGGGACGACTGGGGAAGGCAATGGCAAACTGCCCTGCTATAGTCTGCCAAGAAAATGTCGTGAAAGTGGCGTCCCCCCAAAGGGTCAGACATGACTCAGTGCTTGCACAGGGGACCTTTCACCTTCATCAACAGCCAGTATATTGAAGAGTATGTTACCATTTCTGAGCTATTATTAATTTTTAAAAATTGTGATTAAGCATTTGTTTGCTTGGCTGAAAACAATATTTCCCTGTTAAAAATATTGGACTTTCTTCTCCCCATACACATCCACTGTAATGAAATGAGTGTGATGATATTTAAATAAACTTCCAGATTAAAGTGTGTATAACTTACAGTAGCTGGGTGTCTGCGCATGGGTGTATCTTAGTCTCATTTTACATGATTACATCTGTTAAAAATTTAAATGGCATTGTTCAGCTCTTTGATTAGAATAATGACTCCATTATTATTAATTAAATGTTACTTAGTGATTGTATTTGAATATGTAGCAATCTGCTTACTTGGTGTATTTAATTCCACAAAAAACTAGATCTAGATCCACAGTCCAGGTCTTCCTAAATCTCAACTGGTAGTAAACCAAGTCTTTCTCTGCTGCTAAAATAATCCAGCTGTGAGCAGAAACATAGCACCTATACCTTCAAATGTAGGAGACCAGGGATTTTTTAAAAATAATTTTGGATGAAATCCAGCCCCTCTCTATCCACTAGTGCAGGATACACACACGTTCTCTTAAGCACAAACAGGGTGCAAGGAAAACCCAGCTGCAGTTTGAGCAACAGAAGCAGACTTGGTAGCTTAGTTTTTCCCACAGGCTTGATAAACTAATAAAGTCCTAATGATTTAGAATGCAATGAAACACACACACACAGACAGAAATCCAGAAAACACAGATCCAAAACTCTGTTTCATATAGCTTAAATGAAGCATTCTACTGATCAGTAGATAAAATTGCATAGATCATGTGCTTTAATCTTAGGATATTTGTACAGTTTTGAATTACAACTTGACCAGAAGATATTTTATAACTTTGGGTTACAGATTAATAACCATGAGCCAGTCCCACAATAGAATTGTCTAATCCTGCTTTAGTACCATAGGATTAAGGGTCTCTTATTGCACTGAAGAAACATTCATCGTAACATGGTGCAACATGGTGCTCTGCTTTTTGAAACTCTTCTACTGGCTGAAAGCTGTGGACTGTGGCAACACAGCTATGCTAATATTGTCGTGGCCAAGTGAACTTTGATTACATGTTTTCTCTGTAAAATGATTTGATGCTCCTCATCTATACAAACGCTGGATATCTGATAAAGTGATACAAATAAAAAAAATGTGACTCCCCCTCCCACTTGTGCAGTGCATCCATTAGATTAATTAATCCGTATGCACTGAACACTTTGCTATTGCTTGCACACTTGGCTGAGAATAAGATGTTCTTTCTGAAGAACCATATTGAAGGTCAAAATGCCTTGAGCCTTTCAAGAACTGCCAAAAATACCTCACACGGTACTGTCCTTGGGACATAAGAAAGAAGGAGAAACAAGTAACCTCTTATCCACTAAATTGTGAGAGCTTCCTGCTGATAATACTTTATGTGACCAGAAATGTCAACTGGTCACCTATTTAGGCTAATAGCTGTCAGGAAAAAAAAGCTTACTTTCACCATACGGCTACATCTATGGTGATCATGGATAATGAGGACACAGGGCGTTTGAACAAGAATGTGGGTAACTTATTTTCAAAAGCCAGATGTTCTCAAACTGCTATTGTAGGTATTGAACTTGCTAGAGAAACTAGAAGGATGAAAGGTAAGTTCATTTAGGGACACCAGGTTTCCTCTTCTAGCAATGGCTGAAGAGAGGTCTGTGGGGGAGGGGGCAAATGATGAAAGCATCAGATTTTAAGATGCTTCCAGCTGTATCTCACTGTGTTCCCTTTAGCTGATACTGTGGTGTGTTGCAGTAGAATAGGCATAGGTCCAAAAAATCAAGATGGTGGTCATATCTGCACAATCAAAGCCCTGCCCCTTTGCATGTGCATGGCATTAACCTGGGGATCCAAAGTGTAGCAGTGGATGTTGGGGCTACATGCACCTATTTGATTTATTCAGAATGTATCCCAGTAGTACTATATATGTAGGAATTAAAATGGTGACAACCACAATCACCTCATCCAGAGCTTTTCTTCTCAGCAGCAATTTGTTGTCAGCGAATGCTTGTTGTCAACTAATGTCAGCAATGAAAATCCCCTCCAGGGCCCATTTGCCTTATTTTGGCAGGAGCCTATGTTGGGTTTACAGAAATGCAAAAAATGTATTAAGCTAACTGTTTTATCCCTTAAAACCCCATGTCTCTATATTAATATTAACCATGTTTGCAGAATATACTTAGCTGCATATATCAGCAAGTGTATGTGTGTGGTCCTATTTTTCCCCACTCCCTGAACTCTGCTCTTTAATTGAGATTTGAGGCTTCCTGTTCATGTGAATCTGGTCACCATCTTGGATCTCTTTAGCTCAGATGCTCTAAATTACAGTACTTACAACAAACCTAAGATACCACATCTGGATTAGAGGGATCCAAAATGAAGGCAATTTAGGAATCAAATGACAGGTAACCCTAAAACCTTGGTGAAAGAAAGGCACGTGGGGGGATAAAATGGTGCCACATTTGCTCACTGAGGTTTATAGCTAAAGGAGTTGTGCAAACACAATCACTGTTATGTGTTGACTATCTTCATTCCTAACATAAAGTCTAATCTTCCCAATACCTTTAGCAATCAAAAGAATATGCTTTTGAAAGATTATTGATTGAAGTTGGTTCTTGGTTTTAAGCCACTGCCTTTTCCTTTTCCTGAGAAACTCCAGCAAAAGATTTGGAAACTGATAGCAAGCAGAATTTGATACATCGTTCTCTACTTTCCTCTTTTACAAAACATTATCAGTGATAAGTAAAATATAGATATTTCATTACTTATAACATTTTGTAATATTAAACTAATGCTGTCTCTTAGGTACAGCCTCTTTTATCTTAAAATGTCAAATGTATATTCCATTTTTTGGATCAACTGACACTTTTTTCGTGCCTGTGTAATTTCCTTTTGCACTGAACTGTGAATGCAGCATCCCCCCCAAAACATGTCTCTTTTTCTTCTCTCTCTCTCTCTCTCTCCCCCTTTCTCTCTCTCTTTACATAAGGTGTACCTCCGTGCTGAAGTTATTTTCCAACCTTTGGATCATTTCTAATTTGACACTGATTGAGCTAAACCTAGACTTCCTGTCGTCTTTAATAAGTCTGGGAGGTCTGTTATGAGGTAAATACTTGTGGTGGCACCTCTTTTTTAAAAATATTGGTGTAATAGGTAGCAGTGTAACATTGATCTTTAAGGCTTTCCACACTGACTAAAATTATAGGAGATATAAATATATCCTGAGGAAGAAATGAACTTATAGTGTTTTTAATACAGAAGAACTCTAACTGATGTACTGCACGGCATTGATTCAAAAATCCTGTGGCAGGCCTTAGAAGGTTATAAATAATATTAATTCAATACATGCACACATATTAGTGTGCACACACACGATGAAGAACTAGAAAACAATTTCAGCTCTTGGAGATATTGGCAGAAAGCCAACAAAATAAGAACATCATATAGGCCACTTATGCTCTATCAGGCCAATCTACTCCAAGGGGTTGTTGTGGTGTAAAAATGTAGGAAGAAGAAAAGCACCTGGAGAAAAGGCTGGATACAAATGTAATAAATAAAATAAATATTAAAGAATTGGTATTCCTATAGCCTCTTTTCCCCCACAGAATTTAAGAACTAAGGAAAAGGAAAGGACTAGGGGAGCTAAAAACGCAAACTTTCCTATTCTCTGCTTCTTTTAAGTCCCTATTTAAAAATGTGTTTGAAAAAGATTATTCTCCAATCCATAAACAAACCCCTGGAGGCAGAAACTGGAAGGATCCTTAGTATTAAAATCAGTTTCATAAAGATCCAGGGATCTGCATTTCCAGTACCCAAAAGGAACTGGTAAAATCAAATAGAAATAGAAATTAAGAACCTTATGTAGACACTGGTAAGTTAAGATGTAAATTAAGTTCACCATGTTACCATCTCACTAAAATCAGAAGGAGAATTTAGTCCATGAAAACAAGGATATTACATTGGCCTTACCTTACCATCTTTATTATTATTTTTTCATTAATTGGCTTACTTTGCCAAATTATTTTGGAAAGAGGACATGTCTTAAAAAGGCCTTGAGTGATTTATCCATATAAATGAATCTTTCTGGATTCTTGATCTGAAGAATTTACCATGAAATGTGCAGTTCCCACTCTAGATTAAGTGCACATATACACACGTCTGATTTGCCCAAATATGTAAATTTACTTTTTCACTAGCAGTAGTACAAATGGGACAGAAGGATGAGTATTAAGAACCAATAAAGCAAAATAGAACCCATAACTGCCATATCACATACTTTGCCTAAAAGTATTAAATGATTGTTCTTCTCTGTTTTACAACCTATCGACTGCATTTGAGAGATTGTATGTGTGTGATCATCAATTCTTAAGTGATTTTCTATTTTTCTGAAATTTCCATTATGGTGCCTTTCAGGGAGGAAAATAACTTGCATGTGATTCATTAAATAACTATCATATCAGTGGATTAACACTTTGATTTCTAATATACTACTAATAATCTCACACTATTCAGATAACAATCATATAGCACAAGCACAATAGAACAGAGAGGTAAGCAAGTATTAATAAAGAACTATTTTTTTAGAGTAAATTTCCAGTAAAAATGGAGAACAAGCTGCAGCAGAGTTTAGACTGCTGAACATTCTAATTCAGTGTTTCTCAACCTTGGCAATATTAAGATGCATGAACTTCAACTCACAGAATTTCCTAGCCAGTACAGATAGTCCTTGCTTAATGACCATTCATTTACTGATGGTTCAGATTTATGACAGTGCTGGAAAAACCAACCTGCGACCAGTCCTTGCCGTCAGCACCTGATCATTTGAGCATTCACACATACACAGTCAAGAAGCTGGATCTCTTTGAACTGTTTTAATGAAGCTTAATGAATGGTACAGAAGGCAAGCTGCAAATAAAGATTTCCCGCTCAAATCTAATTTAAAACTACATCCCCTTAGTTAGTCCCCTTTCCCATGAAGCATGTCACTCCCTCTCCCATCCAGATGGTATTTCTACCATATCTCAACCCCGCGTCCTTGATGTGCTCCATAGCCATAATAAACCACTTTACACTCCAACTTCGCACCCCCTCCCATCTGGCAACATGAGAGAATGAAATGATGGGAGATGCCCTGATAAGGGTTTCTGTGAAACCTTTGATCGGGGGATCTGACACTTGCACTTATAACCGTCACAGTGTCCCTGTGGTCACACGATCACGATTTGGGTGCTTGGCAACCAGTTCGCATTTATGACTGTTGCAGTATCCCATGATCACGTGATCACCATTTTCAACCTTCCCAGCCAGCTTCTGGCAAGCAAAGTCATTCGCTTAATGACCACATGGTTTGCTTAACACCTGTGGTGATTTGGTAAATGACCACTGCAAAAAAGGTTGTAAAATCAGGTCGGATTTGCTTAATGACTGCTTCACTTAGCAACTGAAACTCTGGTCCCAATTGTGGTTGTTAAGCAAGGACTACCTGTACAATATGTTGAAGCCCACACATCTTAAAGTTGCCGAGGTTGAGAAACACTGTTCCAATTTCAACATGGCCTTTTCTACAGGGAAAGTTGCAGTTCCACATTATTCAGTCTTTTTAAGAGTGCAGAGAATGGAGAAATCCATTAAGTCTAGAAACTACTTGCATCCTGTAGGAGAAAAGCTGAATCTAATAACCTCTGTTACTCTTACAGCTGTGGAAATATCTCAACATTTGAAATGTCAATTTTTTTTTAATACTGGAGGAATCTTGTTAAATTTTCTCCATAGTTTGAAGATTATGGACATGCTTTATCCCAAGGCAGTGAAGCAGCAACCAAAGAAAATGAAAATATCAGTGATAGGCCCAATATGAAAAGCCCAATGAGGAACATTTTTCAGGTCTGAGATTTGCAATGTATGATGCTTGCTTACAAGTGGTGATCTTCATAGGGGCAAAAGGAAAAATGGCAGAGCTGCCAAAGAAAAGTGGGACTCTACAGAGTTTTTTCTTTTTCTTTCCACAGAGGAGACTGATGGCCTTCAATTCAGCATGAATAAAAGTTGTTTTACAATTTAAAAAGCCCAGTGCCAATAGATTTTCCATATAACTTCATTAGGAAATAGGTATAAGAGGAAGACAACCCAACCTTCTTGCTATTTTCCATTATGCATCCTCATTATAGACAACCGTTTGGTGTAGTGCTTAAGGCACCAGGCTAGAAAACAGGAGACGGTGAGTTCTAGTCCCACTTTAGGCACGAAGACAGCTGGGTGACCTTGGGCCAGTCATTCTCTCTCAGCCCTAGGAAGCAGGCAATGGTAAACCACTTCCAAAAAACCTTGCCAAGAAAACTTCAGGGACTTTGTCCAGGCAGTCGCCAGAAGTCAACACTGATTTGAAGGCACCAACCCCCCCCCCCCTCCAAACCCTTATTATAGAATTAGGAATCTGGATTGCAATGAACAGTGTGATTATTGTTTTAAAGTGGGAGTGTCTTGACAAGCAGGAACCACGCTGAGACGAGGAATAAGTCTCTAGTGTTTTATTACTGCTACAGTAGACAGAAAATCCTACCAAACTGAAGAAGCGTGGGAAAACCCAGACAGATAAACCTCAAAAGTCAAGGTGGGTCTGTTCTGGGTCTCTTTGAATGACAGCTCAAATTCTCTCTACTACGCATGCGTTTTCCCCCCTGGATGGGGGCCCCCTCCTGCTCACCATCCGTGCTCATGACAGGGAGAGGGGGGTTGCCAGTGATGAAGCCCAGGAACTAATTTCTCAGGCTGGTTGTAATGACAATAGGTATAAATAGTAATCTAATTATACTTGGGAGAGATGTATAGCTCTAATTAGTACTAGTTTAAAATTACAAAAGGATTGACACGAGCAATCAACACATTCCATGCTGTGAATCCATCTTGCTATTGTAAAAGCTACCTGCCAATTGCTTGTCAGCAGAGCGAAGTGCCATACTGCACACCTTATTTCAGGAATTAGCTCTCCGACAACTTCATGGACAGAAATGGCTTCTGTTTGGTTGAATGCTATTGTCCGTAGGTTATAACATTCAAAACCTGACTCTTGTAGTTACACGTTGCGGCTGATTTTGCTGGACTAGATTTTAAAAAGCCCAATGTTCAGGAAGCCCTTCCAAGAGGTTTGCTGCTGTAGAAGAACCATCTCTGGAAAAGATGGTTATTTCTTCCCTACTGAGAAAGCTTCTGAACATGAGATGTTGATTTCAGGAGGTGGTGTGATCTCTTTAACGTGCACATAAATACCTATTCATTTACTTAGGGGAGTTGGGAGCTTTGCAGCAGGTGTCCTGAGGCAATTGAATGCTTTCCTCTGTTTAGCCAATAACAGTGGAGCGAGAGCGTGAGGCTCCTGGTGGGCTTCACTTGGCATGATTTCATCCTGGCCACATGGCTGGTAAGGGCCAGCGCAACTCTAATGTGCCTTGCCCTGTATCAGCAAGCACACTTCCTGCACTGAGCATGGGAAATGTCCAGGGTAGGAAGAGTAACTGAAAGTCTTCCACAAGGCAGGCACCTGGCCGTACCTTTAGTAGACCAGCAGGGTTGAGAACGCAGAGAAGCGAGGCAATATAGGCTCTGTCCTCATTAACACTTCTCTTTTGCGGTTCCCTTCCCTTCCCTTAATTAATTCCAAGTCAAATGCTGCTCTTAACTGGTGTCATTCTTAAGAAAAACAGCATCACGAGAATCTCATGCCACTATTGGGAGTGTTCATTTTTTACATCCTGTTTCTAAGGATTCTTCTTCTCGTGCAGAAGTCCTTCTCCTATAAAGCCTTCACACTCTGGCTGTCTCTCTCCCCCTGCCCCCCCACCCTCTCTGTTCTTTTAAATTATGCGCAAACTTTGATCGTTAAGGCTTCAAAATGAGCCATGATAAAACTGAATATTTTTTGTGCGTGTCTGATTTTTTTTTTAAGATCCAGTTCTTATTTTCATCTTGGGGTATCCAAAACAAAAGACTTTCAGAGAGCCTTCCCTCTTCTGAACGTGCCCAAGATAAGCTCATCTAATTGCTTCCATTTTCAGCACAGCTGTGTGCAATTAGGCTCACTTCAAGATCCTAACCATTTAATGTCTCTCCACCCATCTTCACAATATAGCATAAGCATCCACAGTGAAAACTGAAAGCTTTCCATCTTCGTTCCATATAATTACTGCTCTTCAGTGCTGCTTCGTTCTATGAGAATTTCTATTTTACATGTCTATTAAAGTACTGTAGTTGAACAGTGGTGCCAAATCCTATGGTATGTCCATAATGGGATACACTTCTCTCTGGCTGATCTAAGAACCAAATAAATACCAGCCTTACTTCACCACACAGTAATCCTAAGGAAAAAAACATCATGGAAGGTTTGAAGTTTCAACAATTTATGCGTAGAGCATTGGGTTTACAGACAAAAAGCATGCAATCCATAGCAAACTTACTTTAAAAAAATCTTCCTGTTAATCTCTTTACCGCTATACCTCATAGCATGTCATTGTTATTTCAGCTTAATTTTTGCCTTTTCTATACACACGGCCCTTGCATTTTGCCTTTATTGAATACTTATTCTCTCTTGCTTTACGCATGTCTCTGAGTAACATAATTTGCTGCATTAGTATTCATAGTGTTCTTAATATGCAGTGAGAAAGCATTTGATGTTTGGGAGCTTCCCAGTTACGGATGTGTGGATCATTTGACATCTGTTCTGTTTTACTGTCCATATTAGTAAGACACTGTTCTGGTCTGTTGTTGTTAAAACTGATTTTTAAAAACTGCAAAATTAGCAATTTGGCCTAACAGGCAGAGTTTTGAAGAGAGAGTGAAATGGAGGAAGAGACAGAGCATGCAGAGGGTGGATGGTGGGAGAATCAGAGCTAGGGGGTGAAGAAATGTGGGGTGGAAAATTGTGATGAGAAAGAATAAAGCACCGGAGAATGTACTTTATCCCAATCTGACAATTTATATCGGTGTTTCTCAACCTTGGCAATTTTACGATGTGTGGACTTCAACTCCCAGAATTCCCCAGGCAGTCTTGCTGACTGGAGAATTCTGGGAGTTGAAGTCCACACATCGTAAAATTGCCAAGGTTGAGAAACACTGATTTACACAATGTATTTGGATTGGTAATGCCAGGAGCCCTCTGTTTGGAGGAAGGCTTAAGAAAGTTGTTTTAAAAAATATTTCTTCACTGTAGAGCCAAAATGAGGCTCTTTCTGTATTTTATTTGTACTGGTGATGCTTGAGCAACAATCACTTGTCAAATTATATTCTGAATTCCTCCTGGAGTTACATTTCTTTCTTATGGTGATGATGTATTTATTGATCCTTGTCAAATTCTCATCCCTTTTCAGGAAAGCATTGGCTCAAGGGGGAAAGAACAGCCCCATTTTCTCTCTTCTACCCCCACCCTCACAATAGTTGCTATCAGCTCTTTTTCACATTGAATTCACTAGGGGAGTAAGGAAAGCTTCATTTAATCAGCTATAACATGAAGGAAAAAATTTCTCCTTCTCTCCTGCCCTCATTCATTCCAGTCTAAACCCAACGGGTTCTTTCACCCTCAAGTACATTTGGTGTTCCAGTTATGCTAGTGTGCAGAAGATAAAGACTTTGGAAGTCACAAAACATCTCTTTCATACTCCTTTTGTATATAAAACATTGGAGATGTGGGTGGGGTGGGGGTTATTGCATGGTTTATGTTCATCTTTTTTGTTTAAGAAGCCGTGTGTGTGTGCATAATAGCCTGGAGTTTAATGGGAAGCCACAATGTGAGAATCCCATATCAATACAATAATCCATGTAATTACACACAATGAGAACCCCTTTATAGCTTTTTGACCTGCAAGGCTGAGGGTAGGTAATCCTTGACCATATTGTCTTATGTTGAATATCTAGAAATATTTAAGTGGCTTTGGGATTTTCATGAGAAATTATAGCCTCAAATATTAAATATTATTTCATTTGGTGGAAGTTAAAAACATCACCAACACACTGTTCTTGTGTGTTCCTTCCATTTTTATTTATTTATTCTACTAGTTTGCTCAGACATAAACAGTTCATTTTAAACCAAGCACCAAGACAGACAACTTGGCCTCAAGGATCTCGGCATGGGGGTGAGAAAAGTCAAGATGGTGGCCACGATCATGTGGCATATGTAAAAAAGGGTAGGGTTTTGATCAGAAGTTGTGGCCGCCATCTTGTTTTTTTTGGGCCCTCCCTTTTTTGGACATTCCTCTTTTGTCTTCTTAAGAGAAGAGGGGTAGATGTGAAGAAAAATGTTAGCTGTCTATTCAAGGGAAAGGAGGCCAGCAGTGGCATCAAGGGTGGGGATGGGGGGGATGTTCAGATGGTGGCCATGACTGCATGATTGAAGCCCTGCCCTCTTTCATAAATCCTTTATGAAGAAAGGATTTGTATGCCGTCTGACCAAGAAAGTCAAGGTGACAGGGAAATAGATATCTCCAGCTTACAGATTTTGCTGTTTAATGCTGTTTACTTGGGATAAAAGTATCTGTAATTCAGGATTTTATTCTGGCATGTGTTATCAAGACTGGGATAGGAGAAAAGGGAGATTTTTTTTCTTTCCCAGCTCCATCCACATGGGTATTGTTGTGAGGTGAAGCGGTGATGATCTGTAAGAATTTACCCAACTGGGTTGATGTGCCATCCAACAGTCTACCATTTTTGAGTACATTCTGCTTTGACTGGTGGCTAAGATAGAACAATCCTGTAAGAAAACAAATGAAGAAATTCATGATTTGAATTCCACAGTTCATAATTTCTCCATCGCTTTGCAGAACAGATGTCTGAGTACAATCAAGCACTTCAAGAATATCTAGAGGCAGATATTTCAAGTCCCAAGGGACAAGCAGAATTTATTAAGGAAGTTACATGCTCTAATAAAAAGTTTGCATCTCTCAGCCTTTGATCCATAGTGGAGGAAGAAGAAGGAAAGAACTTTATTTGTAAAAAGCAGTATCTAGTCCCATGTGTCCAGCAGAACATGCTCTAAATTTGGTATTTTATTGAGGTAGAGATGATTATATGAGTGTGAAGGAGATCGGTATAACTGCATTGTGGTGGACAGATCCTCCTCTGGTCAGTGTTAGGCTAGGTATGAACCATTGTATCTGGTTCAACCCAGTCTGAATAGTTTATTGAAGGTACTTGGGAATTTTCCTGCATCTGCTGGCATTAAGGGAAAAACCAGGTCTTCTGAAAAGGCCCTTGGAATGATGGCCACTATAAAGCTCATTAACTTGTAATACTTTTCAGTTTTTTTCTCCCCTCACTAGAAAGCCAATATTAAGATTGAGACAGCATGTTGGTATATCAGTAACACAGGTATGTATGTATGTATGTATGTATGTATGTATGTGTGTATGTGTATATATATATATATATATATATATATATGAATGAATGAATGAATGAATGGGTTAGGAAAGACAGTAATGGAGATGTTTATGAATTAGGATGTTAACCAGAATTATAATGGGAGGATTTCTTTGGACATTTCTGCTAGTAAGTGAGCAAACCAATCTGAGGATAGTGCTGAGGCTTATACATTTGTGATAGGCTTCACACTATACTGAGGATGAGGAAGAAGGATGCATATCTAACAGAAAAGCCATAAACCTCTCTAAGAGCAGCAACCTGTTCATTTCTGACCTTTCTGACCTTTCTTTACCAGTCCACAGCATGTTACACACAACACAGCAAGAAATACTGGAAGGAGGAGAGGGGAGAAAAGCATGAAACATGAAACATGATTCCCTGGTTAAAAGAGAAAACTAGAACCTCTTATTTAAATGCTTATTTCTAAGAAAGGGAGATTTCTTGTTCTGCTTCATTTGGATTCCAGCTCACAGAAGCATGAAACATGTATGAAACATGTCATACATCCCCCCCACCCCAAATTTGTACAGCCTACAAATCCTGTTTCAGGAATTGCCATGCTGCATCGCTTAAACTAATCATAAAATCACTCTCATTTTTATAACAATCTCCTAAGTGCTCTTGATAAAATTCCATCTCTCTCCACTTAAGAGTTTTCAGCAGAGGAATCACTGATGGCACTCGATTCACAAAAGAGTTTTGATATCATTTTAGTGGGACTTCTCATTACATACAATGAAGTTATGAGGGTGGAATAGGTGTCAAAAGGCAGTCAGATGGAGAATTTTTCTAATTGGGCTCTTTAGAGAAACTAGGAAAGTATGTTTGGTGGTGTGGGTGATAAGTTTACTTTTGACATACTCCCCAGATATTTCTCTGGTTTGTCTCTGCTTGCTACATAAAAGGATGTTTTCCAGTTTGAGGGATATCCTGCATGTTTGTTGTCTGAAAAAATAGGAAAGATGAAACTAAGATTCCCTCTTCCATTAAGTCAATTTTGTTTTAAATGGAGCAACCTTTCCACAGTGCCATTTATTCGCGTTAGCTGCTGCTTACTTGCACCTGAAAAGATTTTATTTAGATAGTTTAGCCTTCTAAAAGGCTTGTGTCAGATTCTGAAGTTGGTGGCGTAAATTTGCAACTCGAACATCTGCCTTGGAAAGCTGTCAATCTTTGTTTCAAATATCACCGTTCTGGGTTCATATCCCTCATCAGACCTCTGAAGAGCACCAGTTTGTTTGTCACTCCTCGCAGCTTACTGAAACACCTACGGTACCTGTCATGTCTGGAGTTCTGAATTTTATTAGTGTTGACAGAAAAATATGATTATTCTTAATTGAAGATTCACACCTGTGGTACAACAGCAGCTGCTTCTTTTCAGGGCTACCTTCAGGTCTCTCGTTTTGTGTATCCAGCTATCTGCATGCCTTATGCATACTTTTTAGCTATTTCACTGTCTGGAAACATTCTGCTGACTGGCTTACTGAAACTGTCATTCACAGTAAAGGGTAAACTGTGCTGTTGTATAAAACACACACACACACACACATACATACTGTACAAAGAAATAGAAAAAGTAGCGCTGTGATGTTTGCTTTGCCTGTCACAAGGAGAAATGTATGGACTGAATCAAGAAGCTCTTCATTGCTTGGAATGATTTAAATTTCTTTTGACTTTCAGTGTGGGGGAAAACTCCTGAGAATACCCTGGACAGCCAAGAAAACAAACAAATTGATCACTGAAAAATTATCAACCCAGAGTTCTCACTCAAGGCACAAATGACCAGGCTCAAATTATTCTACTTCAGACACATTTTCCGAAGGCCTAGCTCTACTGCTGGGAAAGGTGGAAGAAGAGGAAGAAGAGGAAGACAAACAGAGTGGATGGAATCAGTTACAGTGGCTATGGAGGCACTGTTGGGAGACCTGCAAGAACAGATTAGAGATAGATCATCATGGAGGAAATCTATGTGGTCACTAGGAGTTGAAAACAACTGGATGGCACATAATCAATCAGTCAGTCAATCAATCAATCAATCATCTTATACTTCAGCATTTGAAAATAAAATATTGCCTGTGCTCATTTGATGCTAGGAGTCACTTTCTCCCCTGGCCAACTAGCATTGGCACCATATGACCCGGCAGCCCCACTTCTCCTGCCTGCCACTGCTGGAGTGATGTGCTAGCATAATTGAAGTTGGTAAGATTTCCATTTGGAAAGAGGAAAGTGAAACAAGTGGGTTGGTTGGATGAGCAGGATGTGTGTCACTTTTGTTCTTCCTGATGCTACAGAGAAGCTGGTGAAGTTCAGGGCCTGGAATGGCAGGTACCCTAAAGTTACTGCTGCATCTCTCATGGCTCTTGGTCTGAAGTTGCCACCATCACAGCACAGCCATCAGGGGCTGAAGCCCAGCCTAGGATACCCTAGGCTTTTCTAGGTGGGGTAACTTGTCAAAAAGCTTGACCGTTATGGTCTAACAAAAACAGCATCCGGTATGCCAATGCTACTCCCAGAACTGTCTTAGGCATTGTTCACATATCATAGTTTTTACACTGGATTAATCTGCAAGAAAGAGGTTATAGAATTGAAATCCAGGATTAATTTCTGTTCAGCTGAGCATGAACTGATAACATAGCCACCATCTAAGCAGTATTTGTCCCTGTCCTCCAACTATTATAAGCACTTGCAATTATAGGAGTTAGGAAATGTATTCCCTCAACAAATCCCATCTGAATTTCTGACAGCATTTAACACATACTTCAAAACCTTGCACTGTGCTTATCAGAAAGGACCCGGTTTCCCTCATCTATTTTCTCTTTGCAATACTGCTGAATCGTTATTTCTCAAAAATTTAAATAATATGCTACACAGAGCAAACCTTACTTTAGTAATATATCATCCAACCACTGTGACATTTCTGAGCCAATATTTTAAAATATGGGTAGTCTTATCTGCAAAGTGACCTAAAACAGGGAATATCATTTCTTGTGCTTGTGGCACAGAAGTGGGGGAGACAATGTTCTGTAGACAGGATGTGGCAAACTTCTTTCATGTCCAGGGATGTAATTCCTTGGGGGAAATGTTGTTAGGACCGTATACTAGCAAACGCAATGCAGAATTGGGAGTTGGTGCGGTTGAAACTAAAAGAAGGTGCACTTAGAAAAAGGCAGAGGGCTAACCATTTTCTTTCTGCCACTTTCATTCCCGACCTCCCTTTTTCATCTCTTGTCATCCTCTACTCATCTTCCCCCCACTTTTCTCCTACCTCTCCCCCTCTCTCTCCTCTCTCCCCTTCTCTCCTCATATTGACCCAACAAATACATCAGTATTTGCATACATGTGATCTTTTTTCCAAAGTTAGTCATAGAGAGAGAGAGCCAGTTTGGTGTGGTGGTTAAGGCACCAGGCTAGACGCTATTCTAGGAGACTGTGAGTTCTAGTCCTGCCCTAGGCACGAAGCCAGCTGGGTGACTCAGAAACACACACACGCACAGAAGTATAGAGGCCATGGAGTGTAGCTAAAAGCACAGTTTCCACTTACATCTTGATAGAGATGAAAGATTTTGTAAAGCAAGCAAATATAAGAAAAATTACTTTGGGGATTAAATCTGGGCCTTGAGCCACCAGATGGATATGATTTAGATGCATGTAACTCCCTGATTATAGGTCACCATCTTGAGGAAAGAAAATATAGTAGGGGAATTGGAGGGCAAAAGAAAAACTTTGCATTAGCTAGGGAAAAGTAAAAAGAAGGGAAAATATTAAATAATATTATTTTATTAAACTAGGAGTGGCAAACAATAACCAAACAAAAAAATCAAATGGAGGATCAAGAGAGAGACAGTTTATAGGATTAAGAGGAACTGAAATGTACCAGAATTTGGAGCTGATGAGGTTGAAATCAAAAGAAGGCTGTTCACTAAGCATTTTGGTACTATTTCTAAGGCCCATAGATTTAATCCAGGGCATCTTGAGGAGTTTATATACCCATATTGCCAACATTTAATCATGTAGCCCAGATATAATCTACTGTTATTAATTAGCCAAGAGAAATTAATGCACTGTGAAGGATTCATTCCAACAAGTTTAATGTTATATGTTTATCTCCCTCCATCTGAATCATGGGACTGTTCCCATCTCTGTCCAACAACAATTGTTTCAGAAGACTTAAAGTAGAGTTTTAAACCAGAGAAACAGACTAATATATGCTCGAGTAGTTTCATCCGTTTCATAAGCCCACATGGTTTGTTCATTAAGCTGCAGCTTTGATGTGTGGTAATGCACACAAAAAATGAACTGGATTTCATGTCTTGAGCACATGTCAGCTTAGCCTCAGGAATTTCAAAGCTCAGAACAATGAGGGTAGTGTAAAACCACAGTAGTACATCACTTGTCAGCTAGCCTTGCCATAAAATTCTTGGGGGGGAGCACTGAAAAATCTCATTTGATTTTTTTAATGAAAAAAATCTTTGTGTTAGGGTAATAAAGTGACAATGATGTCTGAAAAATCTTCCTTTAGTTAACATCCTATTTTTTCTCTTGGCTGAAACAGAGAAACTGATCTTTTGAACTGAAGTTTCTTAAAAATACACAATTTTGCAATGACCTCCTCCCAAATGATTTTATTTAGCAGACACAGCTTTTCCACAAAAGTATCTGAGAAAATTCTAGAAAACAATGGGTTATTCATGTTAGAGTATAATCATTGTTTCAAACTTCAGTAAAAAGCTATTTGTAGTGTCCAGAAAAAAGAATTACAACACAGTGCTTGTAAATTCACTTAGATAGATAGAATTACTCAAAACAGCTGGGATTTAATTTTGAATAAATGGGAAAATAGTACTTTTAATGGGTTAGATTCTGTATTGGAGAATGACCTCAGCTTGAAAGAATTTCTTCAGGATTTGGTTGGATAATCTATCATCACAGTGTGTTTAATATAAGACAGTGGCTGCTCTTGGATGTAATGTAAACCATAGTTACAAGGATGGGCCTCACTTAGAATTGTGTGATCTAATGCATCTTCATCTCTTCTATTCTTCTAGCATGACTGCAAACAGTTGAGAGCTTTTGGTTCAGCATGTTATTCCAGCACTATACAGTGATGGCTGTTAACCATGGCTGAGTAAAACAAGCTAGGCTTAGAAGTTTGAAGTTGGCTTATTGTCTTAAATGATTAAGATAAAATACAGCTTGGATGACATAGCAAGCTATGGTAAGTTTAAAATGGAAGGAAAAAAATTCCAAATTCAATTTTGCAGCTACTCTGGAGGATGAGAAAATACTAGCAGTTAGCCCAAAGATCTGATGTAGTCCATTCTCTGAAAGCTGAATTATAGTTGTAGTGGATTAAGGATACTCTTAATTTTGGGTGGCCTGATAGTTGCCTGTTATTGGGCACTCTTAACCTTGGGGGTGTGTGTTTTAAATATTCTGAAAACACCACTACTGTCCACTCCAATAAGAAGCAGATGGATGGAATTCAGAGGGAGAATAAGTCTAGATTTTCTTTATTCTCTGAGCCTGGAGTAGGCACTTTCATTGATCACATGGTGATCACATGGTAGCATCTTTATTTTTCAGTTCAGTTGTGCTGCTCGCTCAATTCTGGATAATTTTATATATGCTCCAAATTTCTGTTTCTCTCTTTTTTGCTCAGACTGTTTATGAATTACTGACTGCTAGCTTTACTCTATAGATTTCAGCCTCACGTGACTTGTGGTAGTTCAACTATTCATTCAGAACTGTTGATGTTTTTATTAAAATAAAAGCCTTCTTTTCTTCCTTAGTCTAGTGTTGAGCTTGCACTAGCAACACATATTCCAAAGCTGCTTGGGCTTGATAATCCTGGTTAAAAGGGAAAACTAGAACCTCTTATTTAAATGCTTATTTCTAAGAAAGGGAGATTTCTTGTTCTGCTTCATTCAGATTCCAGCTCACGGAAGCATCTTCCCATTCAAGAACAGGTGTTGGCAATATTACTACCTATCAAGGGTGTAACCAGGAGTGTCCATGGGTGGGTGGGTTTGTCTCAAAAAAGTCAAGATGGTGGTCACAACCACGTGATCCAAGTCCAACCTCACAGCCAAACACTATGGATGCTGAGTGTGTTAAAAATGTCAAGATGGTGGGTGTGACTATCTGATCAAATTCTGCCTATTTTTAATGTACATGTCACATGTAAAAGGATGCGAATTCAATTGCACACTTGACTGCCACCTTGACTTTTTTGACTCTTTGCCCTACAGTTGCCCCTGCATGGAACTTAGGTGGAAGGATTGTGAGTGTAGAGATCCCGAGGAGGGGTCTGGTGTGGGCAATAGTGAGAGACAACACCCCCACCACAACATTTACTACTGTGTTTTGTCCAGCTCAGTATGATGAAACTAACACTAGCAGCAGTAAAGTGAAAAGAAGCAAGTCAGGAAAAAAATTAAAGTCGACTTTAGCCTTTAATTATGCCACTTTAAGGAAAATCTTGTTAACATTCCCAGCTGATTTGCTACTCTTTCACCCAATTTACACTCCATCCCCAACAGAAAACCATAACCAGCAAACAATTTAAAAAGTCATTAAAAATGGACAGAATTAAATAAGCATGACATTTTAAGAGAACATGGTTGATTAATAATAGATTAATTTGTTCTTGTATTACTCTGATTGGTGATAGGTGTTTATATGGATGAACCTTAGATATATCTCTGATGAGGATAAATAAGAACACTTGCAAAAAGCCACACAGTTTTCCTCATTGTATACATTCACAAATTGGCCAGTCTATAGACTAGAAATTACTATGGTCTACCACACACCACGAAAATCCTCCATTTGCTGCTGGAGACATCCCTGGCCACGAGAGGCTTGCTGCTTTTGTCAGAACACAGAAAGCATTGTGCCTCACGCACAATGCCCTTTTGTACCTCCATGTGACATCACAATGCACATCCAAAGGGGCGGGGCTTGCATTTCAATGCTGCATGCTGCTTTTATCATCCTGCCCCCTCACTGTCCTGGAGATGCCAGCATCCCTGGTACTCTGACAATGCTAGCTGCAATCTGATTCTAGGGTGCATCAGTTTGAAAAACAAAGGGAGGGGGGGTTCCTAGCTACTTCATCTTTTTGGGATGATGTGCTTCAGGGATGGCTAGAATTATGTTCCCCCATATTTGTCTGCCAATGCCTCCTTTTCCAAGCTTGTGTTTTTCCTCCAAATGGCAAAGCATCAGCCATGCAAAATACCTCTTTTTTATCTAGAAGGTCTGATAATTTCCCATCCCCACTAAGGAGAGATCAAGTTGCCATCCTGACAGTGTTCAAAAATCAAGGCCAATATGGGAAAGTCATGGTGTCATTAGGGTGGTTTGGTGATAATTTGGACGGAAATGGAAGTAGGGTAACTGAGCTCATAATGGCAGAGGTTGTATGGAGTACAGACTCAATTAATGCCTCTGCTTCAGAGTTGTCTATCAATTAAGTGGAACTGAAAGAGTTGCTGCTGTCCTTCTTGTGCATTTAATGAAAAGACAGTGGAGAGATGGAGGAACTGTGTCCTAACCCCTTTCACCATGCTGAGAATTCAGGAAAATCTGAATGGAAATAGATTGCCTATTTATGCTATCCCCACTGATCTGGTATCAAATCCCATGGAGCCCAACTGTCATACTCCCTGATCACAACATCCTCAGAACATCCTGATTGGACTTGCATCCATCTTCATTGAACCCGTGTCAACAGACTGAGAGTCTCCAGAAACCCAGAAGGGAGGGGGTGTTGACCTGGAGTTTGAAGTGGGTTGTTTAGGCTAGGTGTTTATGGCCCAAGGCCATCCGGCCAGTACCATCTGGGCCATCTGTTGGCAGAGGGGGGAGTACATACTTTGATGGGTGGAAGGGGGGGGGGAAGTAGAGAATGTGAATTTTAAATTGTAGAACGCGTGGGAAAGAAGCCATTTGCAACTTTGCTTTGTACCAGACGCTTCGCTTCATTAAACAGTTTAAACGAGCCTGTCTCAGAACTGTCCTTGAGTGAATGCTCGAGCGTGTGGATCGTTACACCAACTGGGCTGACTTCTGAGTAGGCATTATATAGGATTGCATTCATAGCTGAGGAAGGGATGGCAAAGTTCCATAAATATTTTTTTATCATTAAAATAATATAAAAATGCATTGTCGATCATCTGTGACTTTCCTAAAGCAGAATTATTCCAACATGAATTTCATTCTACATGTTTTGTAAACTAAAGAGAGAATATGGTAAATTTTTAGCTGAGTGGTTTAATAAAGGGGTTAGATATAGTGACTTAAAAATTTAGCAAACTTTATTTATTTATTAGATTTATAGGCTGCCCCAATCCATTCAACTCATGGTTGGACGGCTTACAAAATGCGACAATAAAACACAGGGAAAACCCAGAATATACAGTATAATCCAAAAGAAAGTCCAAAGAAAATCCCACAAAGGGTTCTCTACCCTTTCTAATCCAGGCCTGGGGATAGAAGCAGGTTTTAAGGGTTTACTTGAACAGGGCCAGGGTGGGGGTTGTATAAATCTCTGATGGACTGGTGTTCCAGAGAGCAGGTACTGTGACAGAGAAGACTTGCTTTCTTGGTCCCACCAAATGAAATTATCTAATTGATGAGACCCAGAGTATGCCAACTCTGTTCAAACTGTGTAGGATGGGCAGAAATTGGAGGAGGTAGGCAGTCCCTCAAATAATCAGGCCTTGTGCCATGAAGGGTTTTATAGCACCTTGAATTGCACCTGGATGCCTACGGGCAACCAGTGCAACTCATGGAGTAAAAGTGTTACATGGGCATG
The DNA here is from genome assembly GCF_035149785.1 of Candoia aspera. Lineage (NCBI taxonomy): Eukaryota > Metazoa > Chordata > Lepidosauria > Squamata > Candoiidae > Candoia > Candoia aspera. The sequence goes on from NC_086155.1 coordinate 145,440,132, forward strand.
CTGTGGCCTGCTCATAACTGCGCACACACAAAATAATCAAGCCTGGGATCAACACATCTATCAAGTACAGCAGCCTAGGTGACTTCAACTAATGTATGTCTAAGACACTACAAATAATCTAAATAATGACCTATTTTTTTGCATGATCCTCTGCCACTGCTATTTCAACATATACGTATGTGTACAGAGAAACATAAATGGGGGACAAACAACAACAACACATACATACACACTGTTTCTTGGCATTGTATGACATAAATCTGCAAGCAAAGATAAGCAATTCTCTATGTGATAACTACTACAGACTTTTAAAAAAAAATCTGGCATGTGGAAAGTTTGCCAACACAGAAGGGTTTTAGCTTTTCCAGATCCTTGATTCCCATTGACTAAAAAAGATGAGAGCTGTAGTCCAACACATCTGGAATCTACCATATTGGGAAGGCTACTGAGCCCTGATAGTTCCTGTATTGCCTGGAGTTCTCTTCCAAAATAGCTTTGTGGCAGTATCAGCTTCTTACTCTGAATTGGTCTAAAGGCCTTAGTAATGTCATATCTCAGTCCTCTTTCCATCTGTATGTAAATATAAACACATGCAATTGCCTAGGCTCTTTCCTTCTCTTTTCCCTCCCACTACTGAACTTCAATTTGTAGGTTTCTTGGGGTGGAGACCCAGTTGTTTGTTTTTGTGGTGTCACATCTATAGATGTGATGGGATCCATTCACTATATGCATACATAAACATGAATGAGAAAAAATGGCGGTGAGACTAGTGGTGTATGTGAATGTGGGTTCTATTTGAGCTCTATTTGATTGGGGTTTTTTGATGTCATGGTGGATTTGAAATGCCAGAGATATGTGGACTTGGTGGCTTGGTGGAGGACTTACCTGCCTTTCCCTTGTTGGCCTTGGTGGAGGACTGGACCACCTCAGACTGGATCCTCAGCCAGGTCATCATTCCTTTTGGACTCCTCCTTGAGCTGCTGGCTTTGAGAAGGCAGAATGGCATGTTTCCTTGGTTCCCACAGACTTATAGCAGGAGCTTATAGCGGCTTATAAGTCCCACGGACTTATAGCAGGAGCTTGCTGGGGTTTGCCAGAGGGGGTTTGCCACCATTCTATCTTCTATGGGCAGTAACCCAGCTGTTGGTTAGTCTGGTGTGGGCCTTGGCAGTGAGTTTGCTTTTGGAGCCAATGCTGAAGTTGTCCAATTGGGGTTTGCAAGGTTGCCTAGTTGTGGCTTTGTGATGTTGTTTAGTAGTAACACTTTGTTTCTTGGGAGACTCAGTGCAACGGATCAGCCTGCCCCAGGGACAGATGGCAGCATGGTTTTACGTGGTCTTCGTGGATTGAGAGGCTGTACAGGACTCTGTAAAGGACAGAAGACTGCCTGAGCTAAACTGGGAGGGCCAGAGACAGTGGAGGGCGGGTGCCTTAGGGATGCTGTGGTTCCTCCCCTTTGTTTCTGGGTCCAAGGCTGAGGCCGGAAGGGTGGAGGTGTGCTGTAGTTGGGTGAGTTGCCTTCCCTCAGGTGAGAGCCAGGAGAGGGATTGGGATGTAGGGGCTGTATGGAATTGACACAACCCCTGGCCAGCCTAGTGAGAACAGTTAATAGGGGAGGCCAGTGTTGGTAGGTCATTTGAGGAGGGGGTTGTTGAGTCCCGCTGGCTCTGAGAACTTGAGCTAAAGTGCCTGGAGGACACTGTTCACAGTTACTCATGCCCTAGTCACCTCCCGTATGGACTATTGTAAGGTGCTTTACACAGGGATGTCCTTGAAGAGTATCCAGAAGCTTCAACTGGTACAAAACGCAGCAGCACAGGCAATTATGCGTGCCCCTAAGAGGACACATGTTACATCTCTGCTTTGTGAGTTGCATTGGTTGCCAGTTTGCTTCTGGGTCCAATTCAAGGTGCTGATTTTGACTTACATGGCATTATGTGTGATCTTCTCCCGCTTGTCATCTATGTTTACTGTTTTAATTGGTTTTAATTGGTTTTGTAGCATGTTTTAATAGTAGGTTTTATTGTATGCACCCAGAGTCACTTTGTGTGAGATGGGTGGCTATATAAATTTGATGAATGAATGAATGAATGAATGAATGAATGAATGAATGAATGAATGAATGGATGATGCATGTGACCTTCCAGTTTTCAGTTAAATATGAAGAAGTTTCCACCTTGGACTCACCTTCCCAGCCACTCTGCAGGAGCTCCCTCTCCCATCTGGCTCTCACATTCTGATCCTCTCTGGCCATTTCTGCTCTGGCTGTCAGACAGACAAGAAGATCTTCCTGGCAGAACCTATTTGTTTTATTTTTCTTTCCTGTGGTTCAGTATGAACTTGGTAGAAATGGGTCTTCTAGAAGGTCAATATTCGTATAGGAACAAAATGGTTCCTTTAATTCTCTGCCTTCATATAGGTGATGATGTTAATATGTATTTTGGCCAGATAACAAGATGGTTCATTTCCACCGCCTTTGTGTTATATTTTATAAACTTATAATAGTTGGAGAGAAAATTTTTCCTACTTCTTTTTTAAAAAAAACCCTCTCTTAGATAGAGGATATTCTGCCATAAGATAGTTCATGTAAAAAGTACTTTGAATGAGAAGGAAATCAAGAGAGAATGTGATGGAAGTGACTTCTCCAGAAAGCCAGGCCAGAACTTTGGAACAGCTCTTTCTGGAGGCAATCTGTCAGGCTTTGCTCCAGCTGCTCTTTTTCTAGGTCCCTCCAAGGGCCCCTTTGCCTGCCTTAGGCATGGAGCTTGGAGAAAGGGTGATAGTGGAGGTGTGAAGGCAAAGCTCCAGGTTGTTTCTTCTGGGTTGGGAAAAAGCAGCAGGCAATGACTTCTCTCCCTGCAGGTGCTAAGTTTAAAGGGAGAAGGAGGAGGACACAGAGCTTGCACAGACAGAGGAAGTTCTCTAGTGCTTTTTCTCAGCCCAGAAGATTTCTTCTTCTGACCTTGGAAAAACTAGCATTCAATGTCTGCTCTTCTGCCAACTCCATATAGAAAGTAATGGCAGCAACTTTATTACCACTCTGCAGAACCATGGGAAAAAGAACACGATTTTGAAAGAGACATGATTTTCTTACATCTCAGGATCAGGCTGTGTGAATGAGCCCCTAGTTAGTACTTAAATGGGACATTCGCAGGCCTGTAGACTAGACTCTGAAGTTCTCTGGGAAAAGGCAATAGCAAACTATTTCTGTACTGTTGTCTGCTAAGACAACAATATCAATGTGCCTATGAAGTCACCAGGAGCTGAGCTCAACTCAAAGGAGAGTTTTGTTTAAGACCTAGCAACGGGAGCAGGAACAGTGATAAACCCCAGAGAAATTAAGCTGAGCTTGTGCCTATGGTTAACTTGCATATATATATTTTTAATCGTATGGCATAGTTTGGTGTTCATGCTGCTTTTTTCTTGCTGGGAAATCTTTGTGAGGTCCAGCAGCCAGATGTGTAGACTATTTAGCCGTGACAAGTCACGTTGCCTGGGGTGCACCACGAGGAGGCTAGTCTACGTTGCACTGAGTTGGGCTGAGAGAGAGTGACTGGCCCAAGGTCACCCAGCTGGCTTTCATGCCTAAGGCAGGACTAGAACTCATAGACTCCTGGTTTCTAGCCCAGCACCTTAACCACTTGACTAAACTGGCTCTCAACTTGCATATTTATAACTAAACACAAATACAGGCAGTCCTTGCTTAATGACCAACTGTTTAGTGACAGTTCAGACTTACGATGTTGCTGAAAAAAATACTTATGACCAGTCCTCACACTTACGACCATCACAGCATCCCTGCAGTCACATGATCATAATTTGGGTGCTTGGCAAGCAGTTCACATTTATGACCATTTCAGCCTCCCATGGTCATGTGATTGCCATTTTTACCTTCCTGGCCAACTTCCGGCAAGCAAAATTAATGGAGAACCATGTGATTTGCTTAACAACCACATGGCTTGCTTAACGCCTGCAGTGATTCACTTAATGACTGCCACAAAAAAGGTTGTAAAATCTGGTCAGATTTGCTTAATGACTACTTTGCTTAGCAACCAAAATTCCTGTCCCAATTGTGGTCATTAAGCAAGACTAACTGTATGACAGGGAGGATGTAAGTCTACATCCTTAGAAAGGAAACACAAACTTCTGAAATCCTGTGCCTCAGCACTTGGAAGAATTGAGGGGGATGCTGCAAGAACATTTTTTGGGTTGTTAGAACTAAACTGACTCAAGGCAAGTTGGATATATTGTTTGGGATTTACTTTAGGATGCTCAGGACCACAAATATGAAGGGAGAAAAGAGACCTTATTCCTTTCTGACATTTACAGGATGTGAATTTTGAAACATCTCTTGAGAATACAATATACAACTAATGTAGGAAATGTTTCATATATTCTTCTCATGCCACTGTAACCACAGACTGTAAAGTGAACGAAAGATGATAGATAGAATTTGCTGCTCCGCTTGTAAGGAAAAAGAAATATTAATCGGAATGTGGAAATGTTTCAACAATTTTGCAACAAAGTGTTAAATCTAACTTTTTATAAAATCTCTAAGCTGTACTGCTAATTAATGTTATCAAGATGTAGCAGGATTATGCTGCCTGCTTTTTATCTCTGCATGAGGAGTAGCTTCAAATATCTTCTTTTTCCCTTTAACAGTTGGATGTCATTTGAAAATGAAGCCACAGCAGAAGCTCTTTTCGGGAGAAGTGTTGCAGCCCCCCCTCTGGGGGCCGATATAAAATGAAATATGTGCTCTGCATTTTTAGGGGTAGACTTAATGTAATCATAAATTTTTCCACATGAATTGAAAGGCTGCAAATTAGCTGGGGGAGCAGATTCCTGAATGTGCAATCAGGTAAAGAATGGAGTTAAGGAGTCAGAAAAGCCTTTGACTATTTTTTAAACTCATTTGCTTTGATAACATTATGACATTGTTCCTTTTTTATTGCTTCCTAATATTGCTTCCTAATATTGGTGCTTTTGAACATATTGCTGTTGACCTGAAAAGCACTTGCAGCCTTCTGAATTTCTTGTCCAGAAAACATAAATTTTTACGTATAAATTTAGTCAAATGGTACATGCTTCATCATCATCATCATCAAGGTCTTAAAAGCAACAGTAATGGTACAAAGACTAATAGATGGAAGAACTTAGTTTGAGGTGCTTTGTAATATATTAACTATTCATGACTGCTGCCTCAATCAGAAAGGTGTTTTCTGAGACCAAAACTCTCTGGGAATATTGTTTTACTATAGATTAGGCCTGGTTCTGTTCCTGTCTTATTCCAGGTACAATGTTGCTTCCTTTTCTTATGATTTGTATTTGTTCCAGGCGCAGGGGCCTAAGAATTCATTGTTTGCAATGTAAAACAACCTTCTCAGACTTGATGGCTCCATTGGAGTTTGATCTCTACAATTCTTAGCCAGCATCTGTCTGGTGTAGGAAGCTAGACCTGTAATACAGTCAAAAGAGATGAAGGGAGAATTGTCAGACAGTGATTGGTATACAGATGCTGAAGGAATAAAGATTAATCTATGTAATAAATCTCTAATCTAGTTAGATGAATGCTACTGAGGATTATAGAAACTATGAATAAATATACAATCATTTTTTCAGTATTTTGTGATCATAAGGAAAGTGAGTTAGATATAAAGCAGTTATCTATTGGTTAAATAATATATAATGATCTTAATTACATCACACAAGCTTAAGCAGATTTGTAAAGCTTTAAAGCAGTGTTTTTCAAGCTTGGCATCTTTAAGATGGGGAATTCTGGGAGTTGAAGTCCACACATCTTAAAGTTGCCAAGTTTGAAAAATAGAGCTTTAAATGAATCAGACAGTTAGCGTTTAGGTGATGAATTAATTAACAGAGTGTAAATGTTGCCTGTCCTCTTTAGCTGGCATGCATTTAGAGTTTTTATAATCACCAAGAAGTGAAAAAAAATCATGTAAGTGTTAATGACATTTAGGAAAATGAGTTAATTCTTGTTTGCCACATGAGACTAAATGTAATATACAATGCAATCCTGTAGACAGAAAAACAAATTTCTCTCACCATTCTCACAGTAAATTTAGAACTGATGCCAGAAGAAGACTTGACTGCATAGGGATTGAGTAGAGTCCTTTCCTAGCATTGAGACAGAAAGCTGATTAAATCAGGCACTAATTAGCTGAAACCTAAAAAGAAGCAATCAAAATTATGAAATGGTTGAAATAGTTCATATTTTCACTTTTAAGTACAGCTGGTTTGGTCTGTATATTTGTTCTACTCATTTATTTGTTAGCAGCACCTCTGTGCTGTGTTACAAGATAGCTCAGGAAGCCGACATGCCAAATTCTGAGAATAAATTCTATTCTTGTCTTATTCCTGGAAAGTTCAAAAGAAGAAAGTGCACCTTAATTAGCTTGCAATAGTTAATTTTGTAGAAACGTATAGTTGAGATTTTTCACTAAAGCTAGCCAAGGATTGGAAATAATGACATTTTAAGAATGAAACAGAAGGACCGATTGTTTCATGAAGTCAAGTCTCAGTATTTGACCTCTGTGATAAATACAAAAGCAAACACTATGATTCCACTTCTTTGCCAAATAGTTAATCTGGCTGCCTTAATTCATTAGCATTTTTTTTCCTGCTTTGGGCAGGCCCCAAATTTAGCAATCATGAAAGAATGAAAATTACATGTGTTTGTTTGAAATGATACCATGATTTTATTTTATAAATATTCACATTGTTCACTTTCCTCTCTCCCTCCTTTCTAGAAAGGTCCCCAGAAAATCCATGGAATATATTAATTGATTGGACAGGCCTCAAATAAGAGGTCCTTCTGGAGACAAGAATAATTGAGAATAGATGTCATGGTTCCAGAGGCAAAGGGGGAAAATAGCAGGGTTACTAGTGCATCTGGTTTTTTTTTGGGACAGTTTCTTTTTTGATCCTGAGGTCTTTGGTCAGATGGATGTTTTCAAAAGTGCCTGGACTTCTGCCATTCTTTCAATGTAGATTCTTCATCCCAGTTGGGAGAATGCAGTGGGTGCTGGAGTGGAAGGAGAGAGAGTCCGGTTCTAGTCCTCCCTTAGTCATGGAAGCCAGCTGAGTAATCTTGGGCTGGTGATTCCTTCTCAGGGTCAGGCTCTGTGACAAGCAGGCTGAAAAACAAAACTCTTTCTCTGTAATGGTATGTGGGAAAGACCCTGGGAGACAGGAGGAAGAGCCGCAGACTAGACAATGGTCAGACGAGTGGTAGCTGAGTCCACAGAAAGAATGGGGGCAGGGCAAATGTCTCAGGAGGAACTTTCCCTAGTTTCTTGGACTGTAAAGGTGAGGTGGGGGGAGTAGAGATGTACTTTCAGACTTGCAAGATTCTGTTAATGTGACCTGACAATAAAGTTAGAGCTAGTACTTCTGCATGTGCTTCTTGTCTGGACTACCTCGCAAGGCTGACATCAATCTATGCATTGGCTAGTCTGTGGCTCTTCCTCCTGTCTCCGAAGGTCATTCCAACATCCATTACATTCTCACACCATGAATAACTTATAACTTCATTCCAAGAACATCAGTGAGCCCTGCACAAACCAAGCAGATGCTGCAACCTAGTGGGATGAAAGCTAGGCACAAGAACAGCCTTCTTAATCACAATTCACCGCCTGGTAAAGGTAGCAGCAGCAGTGGAATCAATACAGTGGCTTGAGAGGAAAGGCTATGCTCCTCTTCTGATTGGTGATGTTGCTGTTCACTGGAAAGCAGAAGGGGCAAGTAAGCGGCAAGGATTGAGGTATGTCCTGACTCAGGCCAAGCACACACAAATACACAAAGAGAGAGTTGCAAACTTTTACTAGGTGAGTTTTAGCAAGCAGCAGAGGGAAAGGTATGTGCAAACGCACACATGCACACAAGAGAAATCAAGTCCCCACAAGTCCAGCAAACTTGCCTAAAGAAATAGTCCAAAATCCAAGGAGCACAAGAGGAGTCAGGCAAAATCCAGGGCCCAAAACGTTGTAGCAAAGTCGTCAGCCAGCCCAGGTTCAGAGCCATGGTCACACGGGTTCAAGTCCAAAAGCAAGGTGCACAGAGTCTGGATTTGTGAACGGTTATTACCAACGAAGAGGCTCAAGCTCATAGCTCTTCTTAAATACGAGCAGTCCCGGTGTGGCTCATTTAGGAGGGTGCGGCTCCTTCCTAGTGAGTAATCTCACAGAGTGCCTTTGCTCTGCTCTCTTTGCAGCCCACCAAGCTCTTGTGTTGCAAGCGGGTGGTAATTCCATGCCCTCATCTTTGGAGAGCAGCGGCAGTTGTCTCTGCTGGTTGCTGGGCCAGCCCCACCTCCCCTGCCTGCTTAGACAGCAGTCCATCCTGTGACTCTGGAGCTGACTGTTCACCCTCTATGGGCACTTCTGGAGCTGGCTGCTCATCAGTCTCTGCCTCTGAATCTGAATCTGAGCCCACCATGACAAGGTATGGCAGAAGGTTTCCATGGTGGGTTGGCAGGTGTGCTTCTAAAGTCAAGGTCTTAAGCTCTTTACTAGTCCAGTCCAGGGCAACTGAAGAGACTTTGAAATGCTGCTTATTCGCCAATCTAGGGCTTTCAGATTTATACATATTTCATTTTGCAATATTGTTTAGTCCAGGAATTCTTTGATTTAAAAGATTGCATTTTGAAAAACTGCTTATTATTCCTTATATTCAGTGGAGTTTATATGAGGCAGTCAGTATACTGTAGTCGTATTTTATATTCACTTTTACTCATTCTATCAGCTCATGTTATAATAATGTGAGTATATGTGATATGCAACACATCATAAGAGTTGGTAGTTACTAACAGAGATAATCCACCCTCCCTGGAACCTCCTCTTTTTGAAAAGTTCAAATATGGTAACCCCCCAAATAGCCGGCCTGTTTGTCTTTCCCTGTCACATATAAAGTGGACATTGAGCATGTATGGGGACTCTGCCTTACTACATTGTAGTCTATGGCATGCAGCCCTCCTTTGATATTTACCTGTTCTCTTCTACTCAAACTTGCCAGGAGGATCCCTCTAACCAAGAAGGATTCTGTAGACATCTAAACTCTACTGGCAGGAATGGGCAAAGTCTTTATCTTCTTCCTCCTAGCGTTATTCCCGTGCTATGGCAGGGTCCACTTGTCGGCATATCCGTCTCCATTTGACTCGATCCAAGGCATCTTCAGGGGTGATGTTCATGCATTCCATGTCCTCCTTAATGCGGTCCATCTACCATTTCTTGGGTCTACCACAGGGTTGCCGGCCACCAGGGTCCAGATGCATGGCTATTCTCACCACCAAGTCTTCTTTGCCACGTACGACATGTCCATACCATCCAAGCCTTCCTTCCCGCAGTTTTGCCACAATTGGCGTGACTCCCAGTTGTCATCGGATGTCGTCGTTCATGGCGTGGTTGAATTGTGTTAGTCCAAGGCACCATTGGAGCATTTGCAATGGGCAAAGTCTTTATACCTCCCCTTAAATCTGTGTGTGGCCTGAAGTATTCTGATAATAAAACGTATGAGATTTCCACTAGGTTTTTAATATAGAAAAGGTACTACAAGTTCCATTAAGGAAACTTTATTAAACTTAGGAAGAGAGAGAACAGAGCCAATCAGAAACTAAAAATAAAATTAACAAATAATTTTTACATTTCTGATTGATTGATTGATCATATTTGTACAGCCACCCATATCACAAGGAAGTGACTCTGGGAGGCGTACAACACTCAATTAAAAGAACCAAAAAATACATATAAAACAATAATTAAAACTATGAAAACAATAAAAACATGCACAAAACCGGAGAAGTTGATGTTAACTGTAGTAAGGGAGCTAAATAACTTATGCTGAATACTGTAATTGTAAGATAACTTCTTCATTTTAATGCTATGAGTAGATTTTTGTGGTGGGTCCAGCTGAAGACAAAATTAATGAAAATCCTTCCAGCTTTGCTGCTGCTGCTGTTGTTGTTATTTATTCAATCTGTATGGCCATCCGTCTCATCTAAATGACTCTGGGTGGCTCACAACAGGTAAAAACAATGCAATAAAAACAAGTTAAAAACCAATATACAAACATATATTATTATTTATTTATTCAGTGTAGTTATTGCTTGGAAGACCTTCTCCCTGTTAATCAGATCTTGCAAAAGTATGTTTATTTTAGGGTCCATATACTTTTTCTCATAATAAGAAAGCAAGTATTGGGGCTAAGAACTGTGAAATAATTTTTCATGACCAGTAATGGACAAATTGATTTGTTAAGAGACTCATTCTGATTTTTGAAGAATGCAGGAGAAATTTGGAATTATGCGCTAGGATGGTCATGGGGAAACTCTTCATGGATGGCTACCTTGTGGCAACGAAGAAACTTTCACATCTAATGACATTATGAGTTATGCGATCAGGATATATTCAAAGGTTAAGTCACTGAAGTAGACTAAGACATTCTGCAGAATGAAATTAAATGTATCCTAGAAAACTTTGCTAACAAGGCTTCAGGAGATCATGAAATACAATCAGAATTGTTTAAAATCATACAAGACAATGCAGTTAAGGTACTACATGTGGTTTGTAAGCAAGTATGGAAAATGTAGCAGTGGCTAAGGGACTGAAACAGTCCATTTCATATTCCATTATAAAAAAAAACCAGTACTGAGAAATGTTCAAACTACCACACATTCATTCATTCATTCATATATGCGCGTATGTATGTATGTGTGTGTGTGTGTATATATATATATATATATATATATCACGCTAATGAGATAATGCTCAAGGTTTTGCAATCCAAATTTATTCATTCATTCATTCATTCATTCATAAGATTTATATGACTTCTTTCCTAAGGCTGAGAGAGAGTAACTGGCCCAAGGTCACCCAGCTGGCCTTGTGCTGAAGGTGGGACTAGAACTCACAGTCTCCCAGTTTCTAGCCTGGTGCCTTAACCACTACACCAAACTGGATCTCTTTGAATTGTGATACTAGAGAAAATTCCTAAAAATATCTTGGACTGAAAGAAGAACAAATAATTCAATATTAGATGAAGCAAAGCTAGACTACTCATTGGAAGCACTAATAATGAAGCTAAAGCTATGGGACCTGGATTTCTGAGAGACCACTTGTCTCCAATCGTTTCAGTCCACCCAGTACGTTGCAGCAGAGTGAGTGCACTCCAGGTTGCCTCCATTAAATGTTGATGACATCTTGTGGGACCAAGGAAGTGTGCCTTCTCTGTTGTGGCTCCCACCTTCTAGAACAGCATCCCCCCCATACCCCGAGATAAGGATGGTGCCCTCTCTCCTAGGGTTCTGGAAAGCTTTGAAAACCTGGCTTTGGTCCCACGCCTGGGGTTGATGATTATTTGTCTAAGGCCCCTGTTTTGCATTGTTGATTTTGTTGTTTATTAGATCATTTCAGTCTGGGCTGTCTGTCTGCTTTTATATTTTTAGCTGTTTTTATGTTTTTTGGGATTTTTTTTAGGTTTGGTATGCTGCCCAGAGTCCACTGGAGTTCGGTGGCCAGTGAATGAATGAATGAACAGATGAACAAGCAAACAAGCAAACAAACAAACAAATCAAACTTAAGTATTTTGGGCACATAATGGAGAAGACCCTGAAAAAGAGGCTGATAGTAGACAAGGTGGCTAGATAGTATGAATACAAGCTATGGTTTAAAAGAACTCAGAGAAGCAGTTATTGTAAGACAGCCTTGGCAAAATGTCAGGTCACAAATATCAGAAGTGATTGAACCACTGAACAACAACAGCAAGAACAGATTTCCCATTCCTGTTTTATGGTTAGATTTATATATCAGCATGTCTGCGATAATTTTCAGTGGCTAATAATTCATTTCCAGCTCTTGTATCTGATGCAAATTATAATGGAGGAATGGAGCATGCCTCTTGATTCTGCCTTCCTATCTCATCACAGATATTTTTCTGTGTAAAGCAGAGTTTCTTCATTAATGGCTGATAATACAGTGGCCCTGGTCATATAGGTGCAAATGCATTTCTGTGCAATTAAACATTATCAGAAATGTACCATCTATCTATATACGGTACTACTAAAATTCGTGTGTCTGTCTGATACTTGTAACCTTTAACTGGGTGAAATGGTGCATCATAAGCCAAAAATATTTGAACCAAGGTACCTCAAATGGGCTAACTTACAGAATGTGTCCAAAATCTGGCACCCATGACTCCCATTGAATAGAAATTTGGCAAATTTTGTAAAACATTTTATGACATAAAAATTATCATAAAACATTTTATGACATAATACAAAATGTCATAAAACATTTCCTGTGGTCAACTCCTGATGTTTGTGCTGTACAGTTCAGTATGAATGACATGAGCTATTTTCAAGGCAGATACATTTCTGAATTTCTGAATATCTCCCTGAATTTTTAAGAACTTTTCCAGTGAAGGTAGTACATTAGAAGCTCTGTGATTTTTGAAAGCATTGAGGAATCTGGTAAGGAAATATCTCTGAAACGATGACCCAGTGGATCATGGGTTGTCTAGATAAAAAGTGATTGAGAAGACTGTTATCTTCAGTTGCATGGAAGAAAGTAAGTAATGCCATAAATAAAGCATAAAAGGAAACAGATACTGAAATCTGCAGAAATAAATACATGGACATTACCTATGATCAATAAAGGCATCATGGAGTGATACAGCTGCTTATAAAAAAAAGTTTTCAAAACTTTGGGAATAGTTCTTCCAGATGCAACAAAATTGCTGAGTGCTCATATAATTGTATTCTTTCTGTCCTTTGAGCGCTCCTAAATAAAGTAGAGGTAATGTCCTAACAGTCAGGAACCACGCTGAGACAATGAATAGGTCTCTAATGTTTATTACTGCTACATTAACAGAATCCTAACAAACTGAAGAAGCGTGGGAAAAACCCAGACATATAAACCCCAAAGGCTAAGGCGGGTCTGATCTGTGTCTCTTTGAATGGCTGCTTAACTCCTCAGTACTACGCATGCGTTTTCCCCCCTGGATAGAGGCCCCCTCCTGCTCACCATCAGTACTCATGACAGGTAATTAGTCTGATACTAAAGAATAAATCTATATGACTTGTTCTAATGGCTACACATTATACTGTTATCTTTTACAAAGAACAGAAGAGGCAAAGCTTTTGGAAGGAGCAAGGCACTGACAGCTAGACTTCCTTTTCCCCTTCAGACTGCTCTTCCACAAAACTGTAGCTCTGAGCTTCATTTCCATTGATTTTTTTAAAAAGCTATTTCAGCTGTAGAGACTCCGTGCCTTCCAGCTGTGGTCAGTTCATCCTTAAAGACGAAGATAGGCAGGTTACCCTGGTAGCAAAACATTAGGGTAGGTAAATGTTTAGTGACTCCTAGTAGTTGGTGATTGTAAGAACCAGTTTCCAAATAGCCTATTGTGAATTATTCTGCTTTTTTTTAAAATCACACTGTTTCTGGAAGGACTCTAATTGTCCCCAGTGGAGTTATCCTGAGGTGAAATCCTCCAGTATCTTAGGCAGGCTTTAATGGTATCACCTCATACAGAACAAAATCTTAGCACTTGATGATTCTCGTAATCATAACGTTCAACTTTTCCCTTTTCTGTCATATATCTATCCTGCCAGAAACTGATACGATAATTGGATGATATAGTACTTAGTCAAAAGCATTTGATTTAGGGCTTTAGGCAAAGCTTTAAAATAGTTGCCAAGAATGAGGTTATGGGTAGAAAATAGTTACTCATCCCCTCCAAAATGCACATGCTGGTGGCAATGGTTGGTTTCTTCAGACAATAACAATTGCTAAAAGCATGGCTACATGTAAGTCTCAGCATATTAGTAAACATTATCTTACTTTTCAACATGCATATTCAATTATTGAATTATTGTACTTTGTGGGAGTAAGGGATAGAGTTTTCCCTTTTCTCTATGAATGTTCATCGGATTGGCAAATACATTACAGGTAGTCCTCGCTTAATGACTGCCCTGTTTAGCAACTATTTGAAGTTACGACAGCACTGAAAAAGTAGCTTTACAACTGGTCCTTGCACTTACAACTGTTGCAGCATCCCCGTGGTCATGTGATTGAGATTTGGGCACTTCACAACCAGTGGGTGTTTATAACAGTCACAGTGTCCTGTGGTCACATGATAGCCATTTGCACGCTTCACAGCTGGCTTCTGACAAGCAGAGTCAATGGAGAAGCTGGCAGTAAAATTGCAAGTTGCAGTCACATGATGTCTTGCACCACTTAGCAACAGAGTTGCTGGTCCCAATTGTGGAAATTAAGCTAGGACTACCTGTAAATACAGGTGAAGTATTTAATGAAAGCAAACAGGGGAAGAGATGGAGTTCAGTGTGCATATTGAAGAAGAGCTTTCTCTCCAACGATTAGAGTAAGCTGAAGGAGATCAAAATCAGCCTTCCCAGCACTCAAACCTTTTGATCTCAAAATGAAAATCAAGCAGGAGTTGAAGGGATGATTTTGTTTGTTTTTGTGCCTTTGAGTCATTGTTGACTCCTGGTGACTGCCTGGACAAGTCCCTGCAGTTTTCTTGGCAGCATTTTGGAAGTGGTTTGCCATTGCCTGCTTCCTAGGGTTGACAGAGGGAGAGAGAGATTGGCCCAGTCACCCACCTGGCTTTGTGCCTAAGGCGGGACTAGAATTCCTGGTCTCCCGGTTTCTAGCCTGGTGCCTTAACCGCCACACCAACCTGGCTTTCTGAAGGGACGGTAAAGACAATTTATGGTCACTAGCACGCAATTGCAATGTCTACTTTACAAGTATGCACTCCTTGTAGAGAACCAACAGCAAGGGCTTCATTGCTACTCTACAAAGTGCTAGTCTGTGGTGTATTTCTTGACTGCTGGTTCTGTTACTGTTGACAGTTGATCCTAAAAGACAAAAGATATCCACCACCTCAATATCTTCACTGTCAGTCCAAGGTTGGTTGCTGTATCTCCAGTCATTAGTTTTGTCTTCTCTATACAGTATGTAATCTTAGTCTCATTTTTTGACTTTCATTACTAGAGCTCGCAGTTTGTTTACATTTTCAGCAATCAACGTAGTGTCATCAGGATAGACCAGGTTATGGATGTTTCTTCCTCCAGTTTTAAAATCATGCTGTTCTTCTAATCCACCTTCCCTCAATATATATTCTTCATATAGTTTGAATAAATGAGGGGATGGCTGTCTCATTCCTTTGCCAACCTAGAACCAGTCTGTTCTGCAGTGTTCTGTCTATACAATAGCTTCCTGACCCATGTATAGGTTTCCATTGAGGACAATAAGCATATTTCACAGCTTTATGTCACTGATACAAGCAAAGGATTTTTTATAATCAATGAAGCACATATTGAGTTCTTTTTGGTATTTGGCTTTCCCAATTATCCAGCATGCATCAGCAGTAACGTCTTGTGTTCCTTAGCCTTTTCCTGCATGGCAACATCAGTAACTAGATATTCTGAAGGCTTTAATTTAGCCATGTCATAAATACCATTAGTAGTCTGAAAGATCCTCGGCTTTTCTTCAGTAGCAAACTGAGTGCCATCTGACCTGAGCGGCCCATCACCTGGCACTATATTATCAATCATTTTATATTGTCTATCCATACAGTTTTCTTGATAAAATACAAGAGTGGTTTACTCTTGCTTTACCCACATAGGATGAAATGATGTCTTTGCTGTTGTCACTAAAGTGATAGTCCACCACCAGCATCTTCCTGTATCACCACTGCCTGATATACTGTAGGTATCTGCTTGTTTTAGCTAGGCAGCTGGGATGACCTTTATATTTTGGGGGATCCTGCTGGAGGCATACACTGTTGGTGTACATGCTCAGAAGTCTTCACTCATCGCTCCCAGAAGTGTGCTCATGCACACGCAAGCACGCGCGCGCGCGCACACACACACACCACACTGAAATAGCATAGCAAGATTTGAGGGGAATCTGTCTCATTAATGGTTAATTATTTTATAGGTTATATCCCTAATATTTGGAATCAGTCAAGATATCAGAAACT
This sequence comes from Candoia aspera, assembly GCF_035149785.1. Classification (NCBI taxonomy): domain Eukaryota; kingdom Metazoa; phylum Chordata; class Lepidosauria; order Squamata; family Candoiidae; genus Candoia; species Candoia aspera. Next base: position 145,456,152 of record NC_086155.1, read on the forward strand.
CTGGACCATTCCTGAGTTATGTCCAAATGACGTATACAATGCTGGAAGGATAAAGCTATAGCTAATTTGCAGGAATGAACTGTTGATACGTATGGTTTATCAACATTTGAATTAGTCTTTTATAGTCAAAGGGAAAAAAAAGAATTGTCAAGCAATTAGATCAAATTATTTGGAGTTGTTTACAGTGGAATTTTCCAGGGCTTCTTTTTCCTGTTTTCACATAATTTTGTCTGTTGTATGTACATATCTACCTATTGGTCTAGTATAATAAATCAATTTTTAAAATAATAGAAGTTTTTTAGGACTGATTAAAGAACCCTATTCTGTCCCAGTGCACATTATAATTAGTGAGTCAGCTCAAATTATTGTCACTCTTCTCCTAGATGTATATATTCTATCAACCTTTACAATTGTTGGACCCATTCTGTCAATTACAAAAAAATCCTGCTGTTTTAGGTGACTACCTTTTGCATATTTTTGATGAAAAATGCAATCTAGATAGTTAAGCAGAATGAAAAATGGATGCAAAAGATAATGTCTTCCAACTTGGGCAATATATATTATCTGTATTCCTCAACTGCAAGAGACATGTGAGAAAGAGATCAGCCTTTGACTGTAACATATCCAACACCTCCTTCCATTTGTAAGGATCTGGCTAAGTCAGCATAGTGTAAAGTAGTGTTTCTCAACCTCAGCAACTTTAAGCTGCGTGGAGTTCAGCTCTTTCAACAGCATGCTGGCTGGGGAATTCTGGGAGTTGAAGTCCACACAGCTTAAAGTTGCTGAGGTTAAGAAATGCTGGTGTAAAGTATCAATGATATATTATTTTGTGTACTTGTACTCATTTCTGTTGAAACAAGAGCAATATGCAGAACTTTCCCTCATCCTTGAGATATATATGAGCCACATATCCTATTTTTCCTTGAATGGTTTTTTTTTCTTTTATAAATTTGGGACAGATGGCCTCACCTAATTCTCCCATCACCATTAAGAAAGTCAAATATCAAAGTGCAATCCTTCCCTATTAAGACTGTTTGAGTACAAAACTACTCAATTAAAATATTGTTATAATTCAAGTATATTGTTATTACATTGCCTTGGTAATTTATACAGGTTTATTAATCATTGATATTTATTTTTTGTTCTTCTATCCTGATTTCCTTTATATTCTTTTTTTAAAGCATAAAGTAATTTATATTATTAACTTATTATAAGCCTTTGCCTAGGATTTTTGGAACCATGTTTGCTAATGGTTCCAAAACACACTAAGTTAATGTGTGTGTAGGTATTGAGAAATAGAGTATTTACAGTAAGCAATTGGCTGTTATATAGTAGGTCTGCATGGTTTGCATTATAGTTGCATTGCAATTTTTTGGTAACCTATTATTAATGGCTGTGGGATAGTTGAAAGCACAGACTGAGTCAAGTAACTACAGTAATACCTAATGTGAGAAAATAATTTATTGTTCAGAGTACAACTGCTCTCATACCCTGTGTCTCCCTTCCCTCAAGATGTTACAGAGATGTATTTTTAATCAATGTCAATTGATTCCAGATTAAAAATGGCAGGGATGTGCCACATAAAGGAGAGGAAAGGAGATTTATAAGTTGAAGTTTAATGGCTGCCTACCTTACATTGTTAAGAGCCAGTTGGAGTAGTGGATAAGGCACTGGGTTAGAAACCAGGAGACCATAAGTTCTAGTCCCGCCTTTGGCACAAAGCCAGGTGGGTGACCTTGGGCCAGTCACTCCTCCCAGCTCTAAGAAGAAGGCAATGGCAGACCACTTCTAAAATCTTGCTAAGAAAACTGCAGGGACGATGACTTGAAGGCGCATACGTGTGCACGCACGCACACACACACCTTACATTGTTACTCTCACTCAATGTATGGACAGTTGGTCATCTGAAATGTTTGCCCAGCTGCAGTGTGGAATGGTCCTTAGTCTCAATTCATCATGCTTCTTTATCATGTCGCAAATGCATTTTTCCCCCAAAAGCTGTCCAAGTACATGTCATCAATGTATATATATGCAGTTGTCATATTGGCCTTACAGTATTTTATTCTTTTATTTCTATAGCTGACTCACCAATATACTTTCTAGAAATAGGATCTAAAGCTAGACCAGGTGTTGCACATCATTTTTTCTTTTTACTCTTTGGGTGACCTCACTTAGACATTGCAGAGGTTCTTATATTCCTTATCCTTCACTCGACAGG